>NC_140586.1:428855863-431255863 GCF_964204655.1 Triturus cristatus
AGGGGGAGAGGCAGAGGCATTTGAGGGAGTTAGAGGGAGACAGACAGAGTGAAAGATATGGAGATGGAAAAGTAGACTGGGTGGAGATAGGAAGAGACCTAGAAAGGGAGAGATGGGGATATGGAGGGTGGGGGAGGGAGATGGTAAGAGGGAGGGAGAGAGAAAGAGAAGAAATGTAAAGAGCGAGAGATAGAGAAAGAGAAGAAATGTAAAGAGCGAGAGATAGAGAGTGAGAGATAGTGGGAGGGAGAGAGAGACAGAGGGAGAGATATAGAGGGAGGCAGGTATAGGGAGGCAGGTATAGGGAGGCAGGCAGAGGGAGGTAGGCAGAGGGAGAGAGAGAGAGGGAGACAGTAAGAGTGGGAAATGTGGGAGAGAGAGGGAGAGTTGGAGGCAGACAGGAGGAATAAGGTAACTTAATGGAGGTATGTGACAACATAAGGCCCTTTTATTTATGCCCACATTTATTGTATCTCTGTATCCTTGGTTTCTTATAATAGGGATCTTACTCTATTGGTGTACACTTTTTACAGGTCCTTTTCAATATTTTTTCATTTCCGCTGGTGCGGCATTTGCTCATAAGGCACCTAGTAGGCAGGTAGGTAGAGGAAGGGAGTTACTGGTAGGCAGAGGGAGGGCGACAGAGGGAGATAGGCAGAGGGAGAGAGAGAGAGGGAGACAGTAAGAGGGGGAAGTGTGAGAGATAGAGTGAGACAGGGAGAGAGGGAAACATAGAGGGAGATATAGGGAGATGGAATGTGGGAGGGAGATGTTAAGAGAGAGAGAGAAGCTATGGAAAGAGAAATAGATAGAGAGTGAGAGACAGAGTGTGGGAGAGAAAGACAGAGGGAGAGAGATAGAGATAGAGGAAGGCATGTATAGGGAGGCAGGCAGAGGGAGGAAGGCAGAGGGAGGAAGGCAGAGTGAGAGAAAGAGAGAGGGAGACAGCAAGAGGGGGAAATGTTAGAGACAGAGATAGAGGAAGTGATGGAGTTAGGCAGGAGGACAAAGAGATGTGTGTGGTGTGTTTAGTGGCTTAATGGAGGTATGTGTCCACAGCAGGGCCTTGTTTTGTTATGACCACAGTTTATTGCATTTCTGTAGCCTTTCTTTCTTCAACTACTGATGTTTCTGCTATTGGTGTACATTTTTAACTGCTCCTTTCTAATACTGTCTCATTCCCACTGGTGTGGCCTTTGCTCATAAAGCACATACCAACATTGTCCCTATGAGATAAAGTTTGAGATTTTGCACGGTATGTAGCTCTAATTAAAGTAGACATTTATTTTGTTTTTGCTCATTGTACTTACTTGAAATTGTGTGTGCCGAGTCGAATTTAGTATTTTTTGCCCATCGAACTCATGTACAGTTAAATGAGTTATTTTAATATATGTCCCAAGTTGTATAGGAAAGTCTGTTGCCTCGCTCCATAGTGTTATTTTAGCAGAGTTAGGTGTTTCATTCACTGTTATCGATTTGAGTTTTGTTTCTTGGCCTCCAATAAATATAGCTTTGGTTGCTTATTCCTGTAAAAGATAAAAAAAATTAGTTGTTGTAATTTTTAAGAAATTAGTTACAGTGGAGTAGGATTGTTGTTAATATTTTTTGAAGAAACATATAAAGAGTTGTTTTGGGGGGGAATGGTTCATTATTATTATTTCGGACTTTAAGTACAGAATCACGAAAATAGTAGTTATGAAGTTTTTAAATTTGTATGAGGTGAGAAGGTAACTGCTTAAGAAAGGAAATACAGTCTTTATTAAAAGTCCTGTCACCCAGCAACTTAGTTGGTGACATGCTTTATCTTTGGGGTCTCACTTAAGTTGTCAAATGCAAATTAGGTGTGCTTCAACACCTGATCACAGTTTAGTAAAATTCTTTTGTATTATTTCATGAAAGATACTTAAAAAGCAAGGTTTATTTAGATGGGGATTACTTCTAATTACACTGGGGTATAAGTACTGAAAAAAGCAAGTGATAATTATGTTGTGATAAAATATTTCCAAGATGGGATGGTAAGTGTTCAAGAAAGGAAATACAGTAGTATTTATGCTGTGGTAAAATATGTGCAAGATGCGATGCTAAGTGTTCAAGAAAGGAGCAACTTCTGTCTGCTAAAAAATACCTGATTACAGGGGAGTGGTATTGTTGTTTATATATTTGTTTAAGATAATTTAAAAGAGAGGTTTTTGGAGGTAGGGGTCACTTTAAATTACCCTGGGGTATAAGTTCTCAACAAAGAAAGTAGTAAATATGTTGAGATAAAGTATTGACAAGATGTGATGCTAAGTGGTCAAGAAACAAAATACAGTTTTTTTTAAAGACTGCTCACTCACTAACCTAGTTGGTGACATGCTACATCATTGGGGTCCCACCTAAGTAGCCGAATGCAACGTAGGTGTGCTTCAACACCTGATTACAGTGGAGCAGGCTTGTTTTTATTGTTTTGTGGAAGATACCTAAAAATAGAGGTTTTTTTTGGGTAGGGGCTACTCCTAATCAGCTTGGCGTATAAGTACTGAACAAATAAAGTAGTCATTACGTTGAGATAAGATATTTTAAATATGCAAATGTTAGTGGACAAGAAAGGAAATACAGTCTTTATTAAAAGACCGCTCAATGACCAACCTATTTGGTGACATGCTTCATCATTGTTGTCCTACATTAGTATTAGAATGCAACTTAGGTGTGCTTCCACAACTGATTACAGTGGAGCGGGGTTTGTTCTGTAGTATTTTGTGGAAGATACGTTAAAAGATAGGAGGGAAGTGTAGTATATATATGTGTATATATACATATACATGTATATGCATGTGTAGTCTCATATAATTATTTAAATATGCCTCTAAAGGAATTTCTGCGACATTACTAAATTGTATTCCATTTACGTAAACCCAATTGTGAATACTCTTAAATGCATATTTACTTTGAAAGCAACGTACCTCTGATATAGACCCAGATATGCTCATTAGCGATTTTAAGTTTGCTTCGCTGACTGTTTTTATTGGTAAAAGTAGTGGAGCAGGTGGTTGCAGAATGTATGCAGCTTCTTGCGTAATTGTTTGTGGTATTGTTAACGGTGGCATTCTTGAGATTTGGGTCTGCTTAGTTAAGATTACCACATTGTTCTTGAGAAGATAATTTCTAATGATAATTCCATTCATTGCTTTTGTTGGTTATAATAATCGTCATTGTAGCAAGTTGCTTTTATTGACCCACTTTCATCTGCTAGAGCAAGATGATATAAAATTGTGTTTTCTTGCTTAGCATTCCTGTAGTGGGTTTTTGTCGAACATTTCATTATGTTATCGCGTATTGCCTTTTGATAAGGTTTGCTTTCTTCTTGTTTTGTTTGTTTAAGTTCTTGTACAGAAATCATCTGAAATTAGAAAAAAATGTGAATGTACAGTCTGTACATAAGATTGACAAATATACACATTGAATGAAAATCAAAAATACATATTAAATTAAACTTTTTGCATATTAAACTGCTACCCATAATGCTTTGTGATCACTGTAATATGACTCTAATATACCATAGTGTGTTAAGTCTACATTAGTATAGATATGATCTAGTATAGAATTGTAGTCTGTTGTGTAGTCTTGTATGTTTTGGTTACATTGAAATTGGTTGTGCATATATTGTAAGAGTAGTGTTGTGTTTAGTGACACTTTTGTTAAATCTATGTTGAAGTCGCCCATGATGATATATTTATAATCAGGATAGAAGTTCAGTATGGTTGTTAATACTTCTAATAGTTTTTGTATATGTACATGTGGTGGCTTGTATAGTATTATAAATAAGTAGTGACAAGAATTAAAATGCTGAGTAAAATGTAAAATGTCAATTTCGTGGTGTGTTTCATAAATTGGCAATAAGAAAATGTTTTTTGTAATAAATTGCTATTCCATGCTTTGTTGGTTGTTTGTGGAATTTATCAAATATTAATAGGCAGTATTGTTCAATGAAAAAAATAGTGGCATCTGCTTTTCTAGTTGTGTTTATTTCAGTGAGGCATAGGATATCTGCATTCATGATATTATTGTCTGTTCTTATTGCTTTGTAATTTGTTTGTATTGATCGTATGTTATGTACAATAATATTACAATGTTGGTTATAGTGATGGATTTGTGGTATTGATATTTACAATTGCATATTTTGCCTTAATCGGGTAATTTCTTCATGTACTTTTGGATGTACAACTATTTTGTCTTGATTAAAGTTTTTTATATATATATGTTTTATAATGACTTTGTTCTGCTTAAAACTACATAATGCAAATGATGTATTTTGCTATTGTGAAAGTGTATATAAAGTGGTTCAATAGTTTTTCCTTGTGTCCTATGTATAGTGCGTGCAGGTGATTGGCGTAGGGGAAATGTTTGCGTATAATTGTGATAAATTTCTGTGTAAGTTGAAAATGTTGTACGGTAGCATGTATTGGTGTCCAATTAGGCAAAATGTTGCTGTGATATATGTGTCTATTTTGCTGTCTTGTTAATTTTCCAACGTTTTCATTATCAAAATTAATCCAGATTACATTAGGGGTGTTATTGATAATCTCAACAAATTCAACTATACCTGTAGCACCATTTGTTAAGCCATCATTAACATTTATATTGCAAGTTAAATCATATCTTAATTTTAATGCAATATGTAATATGTAGGGAAGGCCCATTGTTTTATTTGGGTCCGTGGGTAATTGTTTTAGTATTTTTTCCTTTACATGTTCTTTTAGATCAGATTCAACTGTATCTATTGCATTTGCTGTGTAAACAGGATAGTTTATTATATGCTTCAATAAAACTTCATTGTTAATGTATTTAACTTCCTTAATAGTTGACATAATATAAGGTATCATTTTACTAATGTCTTCTGGTGGTTCTAATTCTCGTGATTGTATCTGTATTATATATGTGTCTGTTTGTGTCCCTTCTCTTAATCTGTTTAGTCGTTCTGCAAAGGGTATTTCATTTAGTTGCCTCATAATTTTGGTTAGTTCAAATAACCTAAAATGTGTTTGCCATAAATTAGTACTTACTGGTCCATAGGAATGCCTAGAATTTTCAAATAGGTATGTGTCACAAACTGGCTTTAATTGATAAAAATCGCCAAATGCTAAAATTAATATCCTTCCAAATGGGAGGTTAGACATCTTTATTTCTTGTAATCTATTATGTATGAAATTGAACATATTTGTTCCTACCATCGATATTTCATCAATTATTAATAACTTAAGGTTCATTAATTTGTTTTGTAGTGTACTCCTGTTTTCATGAGTCAGTGGTTTATAAGTTAGGATTTGTGAAACAGGTATTTTAAAGGTACTATGTAGTGTTTTACCATTAATGTTGGATCACTGACATAATATCGACTACAAAAATATAGACTTACAAAAATATCGATGCCAAAATATAGAATACCAAAATATCGACTCCCTATCTCCAAACAGGAAAATACAAAAATATAGAATCCAAAATATCGTTGTAAATATTATAGTTAGTCAAAAGTAATGTAAAATTAATGAAATAATACATATAATTAACTGACACATACTTAAAAATATTTAAATAACATTAAAATTAATAAATAATTAATGTAAGTAAAAAAAAAAATTTATACATATATATTAACGTAATATTTATTAAAAATATTCAATATTTTCTGCGTAGGATAGCGGGCGGGTAAAATTTACTATTACCACTCCAGTAAGTGCAATAGTAGGGAAAGCGTTGGATAGCGGGAGGGTAAAAATTACTATTCCCACTCCAGAGAATGCAACAGTAGAGAAAGCGTTGGATAGCGGGAGAGTAAAAATTACTATTCCCACTCCAAAGAGTGCAACAGTAGGGAAAGCGTTGGATAGCGTAGGGGTAAAAATTACTATTCCCACTCCAGAGAGTGCAAACGTAGGGAAAGCATTGGATAGCGGGAGGATAAAAATTACTATTCACACTCCAGAGAGTGCAACAGTAGGGAAAGCATTGGATAGCGTAGGGATAAAAATTACTATTCCCACTCCAGAAAGTGCAACAGTAGGGAAAGCGTTGGATAGCGGGAGGGTAAAATTTACTATTCCCACTCCAGTGAGTGCAACAGTAGGGAAAGCGTTGGATAGCGTAGGGGTAAAAATTACTATTCCCACTCCAGTGAGTGCAACAGTAGGGAAAGCATTGGATAGCGTAGGGGTAAAAATTACTATTCCCACTCCAGAGAGTGCAACAGTAGAGAAAGCGTTGGATAGCGTAGGGATAAAAATTACTATTCCCACTCCAGAGAGTGCAACAGTAGGGAAAGCGTTGGATAGCGGGAAGGTAAAAATTACTATTCCCACTCCAGAGAGTGCAACAGTAGGGAAAGCATTGGATAGCGTAGGAATAAAAATTACTATTCCCACTCCAGAGAGTGCAACAGTAGGGAAAGCGTTGGATAGCGGGAGGGTAAAATTTACTATTCCCACTCCAGTGAGTGCAACAGTAGGGAAAGCGTTGGATAGCGTAGGGGTAAAAATTACTATTCCCACTCCAGTGAGTGCAACAGTAGGGAAAGCATTGGATAGCGTAGGGGTAAAAATTACTATTCCCACTCCAGAGAGTGCAACAGTAGGGAAAGCGTTGGATAGCGTAGGGGTAAAAATTACTATTCCCACTCCAGAGAGTGCAAACGTAGGGAAAGCATTGGATAGCGGGAGGATAAAAATTACTATTCACACTCCAGAGAGTGCAACAGTAGGGAAAGCATTGGATAGCGTAGGGATAAAAATTACTATTCCCACTCCAGAAAGTGCAACAGTAGGGAAAGCGTTGGATAGCGGGAGGGTAAAATTTACTATTCCAACTCCAGTGAGTGCAACAGTAGGGAAAGCGTTGGATAGCGTAGGGGTAAAAATGACTATTCCCACTCCAGTGAGTGCAACAGTAGGGAAAGCATTGGATAGCGTAGGGGTAAAAATTACTATTCCCACTCCAGAGAGTGCAACAGTAGAGAAAGCGTTGGATAGCGTAGGGATAAAAATTACTATTCCCACTCCAGAGAGTGCAACAGTAGGGAAAGCGTTGGATAGCGGGAGGGTAAAAATTACTATTCCCACTCCAGAGAGTGCAACAGTAGGGAAAGCATTGGATAGCGTAGGAATAAAAATTACTATTCCCACTCCAGAGAGTGCAACAGTAGGGAAAGCGTTGGATAGCGGGAGGGTAAAATTTACTATTCCCACTCCAGTGAGTGCAACAGTAGGGAAAGCGTTGGATAGCGTAGGGGTAAAAATTACTATTCCCACTCCAGTGAGTGCAACAGTAGGGAAAGCATTGGATAGCGTAGGGGTAAAAATTACTATTCCCACTCCAGAGAGTGCAACAGTAGGGAAAGCGTTGGATAGCGTAGGGATAAAAATTACTATTCCCACTCCAGAGAGTGCAACAGTAGGGAAAGCGTTGGATAGCGGGAGGGTAAAATTTACTATTTCCACTCCAGCGAGTGCAACAGTAGGGAAAGCGTTTGATAGCGTAGGGGTAAAAATTACTATTCCCACTCCAGAGAGTGCAACAGTAGGGAAAGCATTGGATAGCGTAGGGATACAAATTACTATTCCCACTCCAGAGAGTGCAACAGTAGGGAAAGCGTTGCAAAGCAGTAGGGTAAAAATTACTATTCCCACTCAAGTAAGTGCAAAAGTAGGGAAAATAATAAATTAATATTTTGTTAACAATTAATTAATTATTAATACCAAAACAAGTATTACAATTAATTACCAATCACACAAGATTTAATAATTGGTTATTTATAAATACCAATATATTTTTGTTTAATTAATTACCTATTAATAATTAATTAACAACCAATTGTTTTTCAATAACAAACATTAATAAATGCTAATAATACCAATTAATCATTAATTGATAATATATTGATTAACGATATACACAAATTATTTAAATAATTATTTTTTTACAATTATATTACTTCCCACCATATTCCCCTATAAACACACTACCCACTACAAATATTAAATAAATACAATTAATATAATTATCAATTAAACAATTAATACAAATTAATTACCAATTAATACAAATTATTTACCAATTAATAATTAATCAACCACCAATTAATTTTCAATACCAATTAATAATTAACTAATAACAATTAAATTACTTCCCACCCTATTCCCCTATAAACCCACAACCCGCTACAGAAGTAAAACGCTAAATTAAATTAAAGATAGATTAATTAACAATATACACACATCAATTAAATAATTCATTATTTACAATTATATTACTTCCCACCATATTCCCCTATAAACACACTACCCACTACAATTATTAAATAAATACAATTAACATAATTATCAATTAAACAATTAATACAAATTAATTACCAATTATTACTAATTATTTACCAATTAATACTAATTATTTACCAATTAATAATTAATCAACAACCAATTAATTTTCAATACCAATTAATAATTAACTAATAACAATTAAATTACTTCCCACCCTATTCCCCTATAAACCCACAACCCGCTACAGAAGTAAAACGCAAAATTAAATAAAAAATTATTAATAATTCCAATAAATTATTATTTAATGTATTATAATTAAATTACTTCCCACCCTACTCCCCTATAAACCCACAACCCGCTACGGAATTAAATTACACAAAAATAAAATAACATAAAATTCATTAATTTAAAAATATTCTAACACACATTACAATATTAATACATACTTTTAACACATATACTAACACTTAAAACATTATAAAAAATTCGATCTCTTTAACAACTATATTATGACTGTCGATATTATTTACTTCTATATTATTGCAATCGATATTTCTTACCTGTTTTTCGATATTCTTCACCACTATATTTTGGTAATTCGATATTCTGTCCATTCTATATTTAAAACTCAATATTCTGTCCACTCGATATTTTTTTTTCGATATTATGTCTATTTACCATTAATGTTATGTGCTGCTTTGCCTGTTGGAGCTGTAAGCAATACATAGATATTATCTGGATTTTCTCCTGCTTTTTTATTGTAGTAACGTACTAAAGTTTGGTAAAGTGCTGTAATAAGGAAGCTTTTACCAACTCCTGCACCACCAGTACAAAATGTGTAGCACGGTGTTTCTTTTGTTTTTATCCAATGCAAGTGATGGTATATAAAGTTGAGTTGTTCTGTAGTTAGAGTTTGCATTATAGCATTATATTGCTCATTTGGGGCCTCATGTAGGAAGCCAAATACCGGTCGGTAACGGCCGAAATTCGGTAAATATCCCGTTACCGACCGGTATTTAGGCATTTGCAATGTAGGTGGCTGATTTTCTGGATTCATTTTTTTTTCCGAATCAGAATTTAAGAAATCGGTAAAATACCGAATCCAGAAATGCTATGTAGGGGGCACTCAAGTGAGTGCGTCATTGGTGTCAGGATTCGTTATTTACCACCAACTACAAGTTGATGGTAAATGACGAATACCTTTCAAAAAGCATTTTTGTGCCATTTGAAAAGTGCAATGTGGCAGACATACATGCCCCTAGGGCATGTATGTGCGCCACATGTGCACACATGCACGAATCAGGGGTGCAACAGGGTGTCAATGTGACACCCTGCCACCCATGATAATGCCTCCCCTATTACCGATTCGGTATTTACCGAATCGGTAATGGTAACTGGCTTCCCATTCATTCCTATGGGCCTCCAGGCCCATAGGAATGAATGGGAAGGGATGCATTATTACCGATTTGGTAAATACCGATTCTTAAATACCGATATTTACCGATTCGGTAATTGTTTACCTACATTACATTTACCGATTCATAAATACCGAATAGGTAAAATTCGGTATTTAAGAATCGGTAAATATAATTTACCTACATATGACCCTTGGTATTATATTATTAGTTAGTGCTTCTTCAACTGTTGTACTCCGAATCCCTAAATCGAATGACAAGTCATATAATAGTTGTTCATTAAGTTGGGATTCATGACCTATGTCTGTTGTTTCTGTATCTATTGGAGGTATTGTTAATGTGGGCAATGTATTGTTGTCATTGCTATTAGTTGTGAGTGTTTCATTATGCTTATTATATTTGTTATGATTTAAGTTAACTGTGTCTTTAATGTGTAGATATTGTTAATAATATGTATCCGTAATACCAATTATTTGTTCTTCTACTCTCCAGGGGTAATAAAGCATTAGCAATTCTCTGTAATAATTTTCTGAGTCATTTTTTTTGTTAAATCCGCAATAGTGAATTATTTTGGGTTTTTTGCGTTTTGTATAGTCTGTTCCTATTGTATCATCCTGAAAGTTAATTTCAAGTTCTTCCTCATCTGAGCTCTACAAGTTATTTTCGGTGGGGAAATTGTCATGGTCAGCTTCCTTTCTTTTCCCAGTTTTTTTAATTTCATTATACATAGATACATATTCAGCGAATGTACATTTTTCTAATGTTTTAGGCCGTTTACTGTACTTAATAATAATATTATCATATTGTATGCTACTGGATGTATCAGGCAAGGAATTTATAGTATCTATGTCTCTCAATAAGTATGTACGCTTTTCTGGGGGGCTAGTGTTAATGAATACAAAAGATCTAGAACTTTTCCTTAAAGGATTTGAACTATTAGATAGGCTGCTTGTTGTGCACTTATTTCTGTACAGTTTAAGAACTTGTTACCTATGTGCTTAAGTTGATCTTTAATATTTGGAATATGATATACTTCTTTTGCTGCTTGTGCAATTATTCTGCTCATTCCAAGTTGGGATTTACTAATGTATGAAACAATATGTACGGCACATGCATATGCGTTTAGTATGTATTGTATATCTATGTTTGCCTGCCATGCTTGTAAAATTGTAGCATTGTAGTTATTAATAAAACATTCAGCTGGTGTCCTTTTTAATTTTTAATTTTTTTTTGTATAATAGACTGTACACATAAAATATATTGTTTTATATCTAGTTGCATATAATCTAAAAATTGACTAAAAGTATAACTTTGGAAGTCTTGTGTGTTCATTGTTTCATGTATTAGTTCAAATTGCTGTACGAGCTCCTTATCTGTTTTGTCTAGTGGTAATGGTTCTAGTATTAATGTTTCAGGCATTGGATAGTTTGGGTACTGATATTTGCATGTTCTTTTTTGCTTCATGCGGCAATTTTTTGTATATCCGTGTCTTTGTAGGGGTAATAAAGCTTCTATATATGGGTCTTGTGTTTTCCACATGTCAGATATTTATTTATAAAAGCAATTACTTTATTCAACTCTGATGTTTCATACTGTGGGGCATTTTCAATCCATATTAAAGCATGTATATTTGGTGATCCCCGTTGTTGGAATTCAACTCTATAAAAGTAATCTATAATTTTTCCAATTGGGTTACTTTCATGCAATAAAATACAATTAAATCATTTCCTAACTTGGAAGTCAAAATGTCTTGCACATGTTATTGGATTCTGTTGTATCAATGTGCATTTGGTTTCCCATGACATATTTTTAAATTCATCTTTTGTACATTCTTTTCTATTTTCTGTATGTAATAATATGTTAATTAAATTATACCATTTTGTTTCTGCAGCTGATAATGTTAAAAAAAAGGTTGGGATTCCCAATTGTCTAATCATAGCAAAAAGGTATTTCTTGCAATGCTCCCAATATGGTGGTGAACTACAAATATATTTAAGTATCTTGTACCCCTCATTAAATTGCAAAATCCTGTCTAATTTCTGTTTGATGTCTTTAGCAGTTATAAAGTATTTTCTGAGTGATATGTACATTTTGCTTTGTATTTGTTTTATGTGCAATTTTTTTAATTTAAATATTTGTTATACATTTTGCCACTCTTCTATCATAACTTCGTAATTCCCATTGACAGATTGTGCTGTAATGTATTGGTACATGCCTATCTTTATTGGTTGGCCTTCGCTCTCCACAAAATATTGTAGGGAAAGCTAAATATTCAGAATCTTTATCTTCATATAAACCTCTTGGTGTGTTATATTCTGCAGGTGCTAAACTTAAAATATTAATGTTTTCTGTAGTAATAGTTTCATTAGTTAACATAGTATCTAAGTTCCCTGCTGCAATGTTGTCTGAGGAATCAGATGTATTGTTTGTATCAGACGTTTCATTACAAGATGATATATTTGCAGGTGTATATTCTCAATCTAGAATAATGGTGACTCCATATTAGGGGTGGGCGGAATTTGCGAAATTCACTTTCGCAAATTATCGCGAAAATGTAAAAAATCTCCGCAAACACGTGGAAATATCGTGAAGATGCGGACGTTTTTTTCCCGCCCGTTCGCGGTATTTTCTGCGTGGTCGCGGCTCGCCAACTTACCCATGCGGTTACTCGCGGGCACGGCCATCTTGTTTTCACTTGTCTCGCGGTGCATGATCGCGCGAAGAAAGACGTGATCGCGCGACGAATGACGTTACTGCGGGCCCGAACTGTCGCGAGACAGCGCAAATGGCTACCAACAATCCAACATCTCGTGGAGAATGCGACCGGACCGGGAAAACTTATCGGCGAACGCGGGGATTCAGGTAAGGCGATCGCGTGCACGCGAGAATGTATTGTTTTACAGCGCGAGCAAGCAAAAAATTTCTGGTAAAATGCGGATTGCGGAAATTTTGACATTTTCGCGCTCTCCGCGGAACACGAAAATGTCAAATTATCGCAATTTCCGCGAGCGGAACGGAATTTTAGCCCAGGCCTTCTCCATATTCCTGGAACATACTGCTTGTATTTGCTAACCATAGAGCTGCACGTTTTACTTTATTTGGTCTAACATTCTCAAAATGTGTATATGATTTATAACTTAACTTTCTTTTTAATTTTATGGGTAGTTGCCATGTTATCATTAATTTTCCTGGGTAATACAGTAACTGTTGTATTAACATCTGCAGGCACATTAACTACTGCACCTGATAGGGATTTTTGGAACCCACGTGGTAGTGTTCTAATTTGTAAAAAAGGAATTCTTGGTGATACTAATCTTTCTTCTAAATTATGCAAGTGCAATTCAGGTGGTATATTGGGGAATGTCATTCCATTATAAAAGAACAGGGTGGTATTTTGTCCTTACAAATATATGTGTAACATGTTTTGCATATATCATCAGTTTTGTATTTGCCAATGTTACATTCTATAAATCTTGCCTTTTTTTTATATTGTGTGTTTTTTGCATACTTTGTTTATGCCATAATTGATTGCAAATAGTGCAAGCATGCTCTGGCCCATCTGCTATTTGTGCATGAAAGTTACTAATGATATTATTGGTTGTTTGTAAGGTTATATTTGTATTACTGTTCAATGCATTTTGTCTGTGTTTTGGTGTCTGTTTTCTTTTTCTATTAATAGGTTTCTCTAGTGCTTGGAATGTAGCTAGTAGGTATTAATGTGTCTGTTAGTACATTAGGATCAATATTAATTATATTAGAAGACAAATGTATTTGGGTTCTAGAAGGCGGTTGTTTATCTGCTTGGCTATTGCTGTTTGCGTTTAGCACATTTGTATCTTCTACTTGTAAGGAAGTTGATGGAATATGTGTAAATGCATTTGTATGTATTTTTGTAGTATGGACATATAGGTCCTTGATAGTTTTTACTTTTTTTTGGCTGTGGTTTCTTTGTGTTACTTTAAGTGACGTTTTGCTAATTGTGTTTATTTTCACTGGCGCTAATTGCAATGTAATAGTATCAAAATTTGGTAACCTTACTTTATCTGCTAGCTTTATGATGTATTCTATAACTGTATTATAGGAATTGATTTCGATAGCAATGCCCGTTCCATTAGGATGAGGTATTGCTTTCTCATCTTGGCTATGTGAATCAAATATAAAGTATGCATGGTTAGTCTTAAATACTGAAATTACATATGTATCCATAATAATGAATATGCCAGTCTGTAAATTTAGTTTTGAACTTAATGTTGTAATAATGTTAACATTCAAAGGTTGCGCTGGTTTTATTATGTCCTTTTTAAAGCTGTTTGGGAACCGAATCGAATATATGGTGTTATCGTGCTCAATGTAATTTGGCAAATATTGTGGTTGCATAGTTATATGTTTCTTTATGGAGTGCATTTCTGTATATAAAGCATCTCCTAGATCCATAATGTAATGTAAATCTTGGGTATCCCAAGTATATGCTGGTTTACAGTAGTTATGTAGAATTGCAAATATACTATTTATTAGACATTGTGCACATTTTGGTGTCTCTACAATGTTTGTATCACCTTGATGTTTTTTTGTGGCATTTAGAAAAAGTAATTCTGGCTGTGTCTGTGCTATAAATTGTTTGTCTAGATTGGTATTCTCTGTTAAAAGTTGCATATTTGTCAATATGCTATTGTTAGAATTTTGCTGAACTATAATTGTATTATCTTCAGTAATAGGTATGTATGTATAATGGAAACCATCTGTATATGTGTTAGTATGTAAATTACCTGTTGATGTAGTTGGTTGTTGTACAATATTTATGTTTATGTTGTTACTATTTAATGGTGTTGTGCTGTATGTTTCTGTGGTGCGCTTAAGTGTTTTCTTAACTACATTCGCATATGTGTCAGTAGTATTTGTATCTTGTAGTGTAGCTATGCTATTGATGTTAGTTGTATACATCTTTTTAGGTGTAGTTATTGTTGTAGGCAAAAGTGTATTTGGATATGCTTCAGTAATATGGGGATTATATAATGAGGTAGATGGCTGATCTACCTGTAACAAACTACTGGTATTTGTTTTCCTAATTTTATTTTTTGCTGTTTCTATACGAGTTTGGAGTGTGTGTGAAGAAGAATTAGTACATGCTTCAGTAGAATGCACGTAAATGGTTTTCTTTGGTACAGAAGCAGCATTTTTTTCATTAATTAGCAATGCCTTATGAAGTGAATTTTTTTAATTGTATTTATAACTATAGGAGTTAATTCATATGCTAAGCAATTACTATTTGGTGGCTTTAGACTATGTGCAAGATTAGTAATGTGCTCTATAAGTTTTTCGAAAGTTATTTGTATAGTAATACATGTACCATTTGGGTGAGGCATTCCTGTGTTATCGCGACTATGTGAATCAATGACAAAGTATGAATTGTTATTGTTCATAATGGATATAACATACATATCCATACAAAGCAATACACTCGAATGCACATTTAGGGCCGATTGTAAAGCTGTTTGTATAGTTGGCAAAAATGGATTGAAAGCTCTTAATAAGTTCCCATAATAAGGTTTATTAAGCTTAAAAGAATAGATGGTATTATTGTGTTGTATAAAATTTGGCAAATCGTCTGAATGCATAAGTTGCTCTGTATTAATATGCTATTCTTCATAGATTTTTCAATTGTTTCCTATTGTTAATGGTGTAGAGACAAAAAAAAGTACGACACTTTCACCTTGATGATGTTTGGATCGGGAATTAGCAACCTGTGGTGTTCTGATAGGGGATTAGCAAGCTGGGAAAGAATAAAAACAAGCATTAATTGAGTATGTACATATTAGTATATGTCAAGAAAGAAATAGCCAAAGAGAGTGTGTAGTAGAGAGGGTGTAGTAGAGTCAGTAATAGAGTGAGTAGTACAGTATTATAGAGTGTGTAGTAGAGAGTATGTCGTAGAGAGTGTGTAGTAGAGAGTATGACGTAGAGAGTGTGTTGTAGAGAGTGTGTCATACAGAGTGTGTCATAGAGAGTGTGTAGCAGAGTGTATATTAGAGAGTAGTAGAGAGTTTGTAGTAGAGTAGTAAAGTGTAGTAGTGGTGTGGATGAAGACAAATAAAAAGAAAAGTGATGGAAAAGGTTGACAGTGCCTCACATAAGTAACACCATGGGAGTACGCAGATTTGTTCTCAACTGCACACTCAGGTTCTCATCATCAGCAACTGCCAACTTGTAACAGAAAAATTGAAAAGTAAGGAAAAGAGAGTGAGGAGAGTGAAAAGTAGAGTAAGTCGAGTATTAGAGAGTGTGTCGTAGAGAGTAAGTAGTAGAGAGTGAGCAGTAGAGAGTGTATAGTAAGAGAGTGTGTAGTAAGACAGTGAAGAGAGTGAGTAAAGTGAGTTGTTAAGAGTTTATAGTAGAGAGTAGTGAGTGTAATATAAAGTGAGTAATAGCTAATATTATAGTACTGAGTGTGTAGCAGTGAGTGTGTAGTAGAGTAATAGAGAGTGCATAGTAGTGTGTAGTAGAGAGTATGTAATAGAGTAGTAAGTGTGTAGAAGAGTTTGTAGTAGAGAGTGTGTAATAGAGAGTTGTGAGTGTTGTATAAAGTGAGTAGTAGAGAATAGTAAAGTAGTGAGTGTGTAGTAGAGAATGTATAGCAGAGAGTGTGTAGCAGAGAGTGTGGAATAGAGACTGTCAAATAGAGAGTGTGAAATAGAGAGTGTGGGATAGAGAGTGTGGAATAGAGAGTGTGGAATAGAGAGTGTGGAATCGAGAGTGTGGAATCAAGAGTGTGGAATCGAGAGTGTGGAGTAGAGAGTGTGGAATCAAGAATGTGGAGTAGAGAGTGTGTTGTAGAGTGTGTAATAGTATAGAGTAAAGAGTGTGGAGTACAGTGTAGTAGAGTACAGTGTAGTAGAGTACAGTGTAGTTGAGAGTGAGTAGTAGAGATTTGAGTAGTAAAGAATGTGTACGAAAAAGAATGTGGTAGCAGTAAAGAGTGAGTAGTAGAGAGTGAGTAGTAGATAGTGTGGTAGTAGTAAAGAGTGAGTAGTAGAGAGTAGTAGAGAGTGAGTAGTAGAGGGTGAGTAGTAGAGAGTTGAGTAGTAGAGAGTTGAGTACTAGTGAGTTGAGTAATAAAGACTGTAGGAAAGAGTGTGTAGTAGAGAGTGTGTAGTAGAGAGTGAGGAGAGTGAGTAGTAGAGTGTGTGTAGTAGAGTGTGTGTAGTAGATTATGTATAGTGGAGTGTGTGTAGTAGATTGTGAGTAGTAGAGTGAGTAGTAGAGAGTGAGTAGTAGAGTGTGTAGCAGAGAGTGTGTAGCAGAGAGTGTGCAGTAGAGAGTGTGTAGTAGAGATTAGTAGAGTAGAGTGTGTAGTAGAGAGTGTGCAGTAAAGAGTGTGTAGCAGAGTGTATAGCAGAGAGTAGTAGAGAGTGTGTAGTAGAGTAGTAGTGATGTGGACGAAGAGAAATAAGAAGAACAAAGTGGTGAAAACGTTTGACAGTGCCTCACGGAAGTAACACCATGGGAGTACGTAGATTTGTTATCACCTGCACACTCAGGTTCTCATCATCAGCAACTGCCAACTCGTAACAGAAACGTGTTGAAAAGTAACAAAAAGAGAGTTAGTAGAGTGAATAGTAAAGTAGCAGAGCATGTGTAGTAGAGAGTGTAGTAAAGAGTGCATAGTAGAGACTGAGGAGAGTAAGTATTAGAGTGTGTGTAGCAGAGTGTGTGTAGTAGAGTGTGTGTAGCAGAGAGTGTGTAGCAGAGAGTGTGTAGTAGAGAGTGTATAGCAGAGAGTGTGTAGCAGAGAGTGTGTAGCAGAGAGTGTGTAGTAGAGAATAGTAGAGTAGAGTGTGTAGTGGATAGTATGCTGTAGAGAGTGTGTCATAGAGAGTGTGTCATAGAGAGTGTGTAGCAGAGTGTATAGTAGAGAGTTATAGAGAGTGTGTAGTAGAGTAGTAGTGGTGTGGACGAAGACAAATAAGAAGAACAAAATGGTGAAAAAGTTTGACAGTGCCTCATGGAAGTAACACCATGGGAGTACGTAGATTTTTTATCACCTGAACACTCAGGTTCTCATCATGAGCAACTGCAAACTCGTAACAGAAAAGTATTGAAAAGTAAGAGAAAAGAGAATGAGGAGAGTGAATACTAGAGTAAGTAGTAGAGTAGTAGAGAGTGTGTAGTCGAGAGTGTGTAGTTGAGAGTGAGTAGTCGAGTGTGTAGTAAAGAGTGTGTAGTAGAGTGTGTGCAATCGAGAGTGTGCAATAGAGAGTGTGTAGTAGAGAGTGTGTAGTAGAGAGTGTGTAGTAGAGAGTGTGTAATAGAGAGTGAGTAATAGAGAGTGTGTAGTAGAGAATAGGGGTGGGCGGAATTTGCGATATTAACTATCGCAATTTATTGCGAAAATGCTGAAAATGTCCGCAAACACGCCGGAAATATCGCGAAGACGCGGACGTTTTTTCCCCGCCTGTTTGCGGTATTTTTTGCGTGATCGCGGGTCGCCAACTTACCAATGTGGTTGCTCACGGGCGCGGCCATCTTGTTTTCACTTGTCCCGCCCTCTCGCGATGCTTACTTCCTGTTCCGGGTCTCGCAATGCATGTTCGCGCCCGTTTGCGGTAGTTATTTCTTGTTCGCGACCGCTTTTACTTGATCGCGTTGCATTTTGCTTGCTCGGGGAGAAAATATCGCGCGAACTTGCGCACGTGGTCGCAATGGGTGCAGCCATCTTGTTTTTCACTCTATCGCATGGTTCTGGGGCCTGATTTTGAATCCTCCCAAAATCTTTTCAATCCTTTGTTTATAGCCACTTTTTTTGGATCTTTCTTGCTTATTATTTCTCTAACTATTTTCCTGCTTCTATATTTTTGGTTTTTGTCTACTTTTTTTTTGTTTGTTAGCTACTTTTTCTCTCTTTCTATTGCCTGCTATTTATTTCCTTTACTCCTTTATTTTTTTTACCTTTTCTTGGCCGCCCCGTCCCCAGAACCATGTCTAAGGGTAGGGCTGTTCGCCGTCGCAGCCAGAGCCGCGACCGCCTTCCTTGCAGAAGGCGGCGCCCACAAGGGTTGCAGGCACGGGCCTTATTTGGGGAGGTGGAGTTGGCTGCACTAATTGTCTTTGTGCAGCGCCACCTCCCCTCAACCCTGGCAGCAGGTGGCAGGCCTGGGTCCGGATACGGCCTCCGGGAGCATCGGCAGCGGTGGGAGAAGGTGCGGCGGGCAGTGTCTCGCTTCTCTGGGGTCTGGCGCACCCAGGCGCAGCTCACGCACCAGTGGTCCGACATCCTGGACCGTGAGCAGGACCTGCTGGACCTGCTAGGAGTGGAGGTCTCGGGGCTTGGTGAGTACCTATTTAATTATTACAACTTTGTGGCTGTTCTTCTGGTCTGTGTTATATATTGTGAATATCTTTTTTTCCTTCCAACCAGCTAGAATGTTGCTGCTTACAATACATTCCAGGTTAATAACGTTTAAAAGTCTTCTGTGATTATGACACAGGTGCTCTTCTGCGCTACTACTAATCTTACTTGTTTGCAGCTTTGCGTTTGCGCTTGCTTAGCGTGATTCTTTACGAGTTTATTTTAGAGAAATTAAGTTACGTAATGCTACAGTGACTCTAGTCCACTCCTTACTTTGTCCTGTCACTAATAGATAGGGGCGGATTGATACTTAGGTTTAGGTACTTTGTATGAGCTTCTAATTTGTTAGTGGTATGCGTGATGCCCCCTCACTCAGTTACGTGACGTCACTTGCTGCTAGTACGGCAGTCTTTCTTCGAACCTTTTCTAGTTTGTTCAATGAGTGGTGGTAGGCTTAGTAGTTAGCACTAGCAGATCAGCATCAATCAATCAAACCAAAAATTTGGTGTATACAAAAAATGTCGTCATGTGTCCTCCATGATTTGACCATATGCATTGTTGAGGAATACAGTGGAAATGCATACTTAATGTACAATTGGCATGCCTGGAATAGGTGGGCTAGGTTGGGTGGTACGTTGTACTTAGGCTTAGTTGTAACTTAGTATTCTGGAATCATAATGGAAGACTGGATTACTGTTGATAAATAGTAACTTAAGTAGTCGAACTGCGAATCCCCCGATACTACTTGTTGACCAGATGAGATCGGTCAATTTAGTTATTGCAATTGTTGTTTAAGTGTTTTTTGACCGTTGTTGAAAAATATTGTATTTGTTTGACACCATCCATCAATGTTTGTCTCTTTCTTATATCTTTCCTGTTCATCAGCACCCAGGGGCAGACAGACAGGGAGTGGGCAGTCGGCGGGACAGTTAGAACACCACCAGGAGGACACCGCTGAGGGCTCCTCTGCTGGCCCCAGTAAGTCTTCTTGTTTTTAATAATATTTCTTATTCCATAACTTTTACCGCCCCATATTTTTCACGAACTATTGTTTGTTTCCAAATGCTATTATTTTACCACCAATTATCCTTCGCTCTGTACGGTTTCAAAAATCTTATCCCTGCCTCCGCTATGATGACTCTCAGTACTACTACTACTACATACTATCAGTCTGTCTGTACTGTAGTAGCTAGTCTTGCCCAGTTGGCCACTGCCACTCTTTATGTGAAAGGTTGTAATATAAAACTCATATTCACCAGTAGCTCGAGCCATTAAGTCCAATCCTTTGGGTCGTCGTCTTGTACTACTTTTACTCTTATTGATCTTGAGTCTTTGTTAATCTTGAGGCTTTGAAAATTCACAGCAACAACAGCCCTACCAGATTTATTACTATTTTAATATGATAGCCTATAGGACAGACTACTACTGTTGTAGGGATCTTGCACATACACAGATATTTGCACCAGAAAATAGGATGTTGGTGATGGTAGGTTGGACCTTCCTCGCACACCTCAATCAGAAATTCCGCACCCACCACAATTCCACTGCTTGACTATAGTACTGTCTTGTCATAACTATTAGGTCTCGGAACCCTCCCCCCAAGATACCCAACAAGTAGACAACCCAGAACATAACACACCCAACCTCTCAGTCGTAGAAGCAATGCACATGCACACCCTTACTTTAATTTGCTCACTCGTGTAAGTTAGTCCACACCAAATACCACCAAGTCTATGTAAGTTCAAAATGCTTATTTCAATTTGAGAAGCTCTGTACACTGTTTTATTATAAAATGCAGCACCAACCGGAAAATCAGTAACATTAAAACAATATACATTGTTAAACTTATACAGTTGGGAATTAAACCATGATAACTGAACAGTGGTGGAAGGCAGCACCACCATCCCCTAGGAATTTAGTTTATATAAATGTATAAATGAAGATGTGAGTGAAGGGACCCCTCACCTTAGAAGAACCTAGTACTGGTAGTTGTTGAATCATTCAGAAGCTCTGGTTCGTAGAAGGGAATCTTCCGTCTGTAATGCGAAAAATGAAATGGTGTGCGTTAGTATATTGCAACATGCAAGCATTTCTCAGCCGTGCCAAAAAGTGTAGCATTTATGGATAAGCAATATGGACTAACAGTAACAGTAGTACACCAGTACTTCCTAAAAAAGTGGCTTGTTAATGTTTTTGTTGACAGCTTGTGCGCAGCGCGTAGACTAGACAGTAGCAGTGTGAGGCAGGTCATGTGGGCTCAAAGGTGTCTTATACAAGAAGCTGCAAGGTAACGTCACATGTGCAAAAATAAAAGACACAAAGGTAAAATGGTAGCATGGCTAGGGCTAATTAAGCAAAGACTACAATGATCATATATAGCTATTAGTGTCTACTCTACTACTAACTGATTTGTACTAGTGATGTATGTAAGTATTAACTCATTTTTCAACCTTGCTACTGATCAATATGGGGGAGGTGTATATGACGCCTAATAAATGTGTAATGTTTTCTAGGCGCACTACCGACCACCATTGCCGGGGCCAGCGAAGGCGACGCGGAGGGCGAGGATGCGGCAGTTGCTGCAGATAGCAACAGAGCGGTAGGGGGAATAGCAGCACCAGTGGTAGGCGGTGGTAAGTTAGCTTCATAATCCTTAACTATTGTTGAACTTGACAGTACACTCACTGCAAGGGTGTACTGTATGTATATGTATACTGTACAGTTGTGACTTGGGGCCCCATTAAGATGGTGGACGTATTGCCCCCGCCGGGCCGGCTGGAATTCACTGCCGACACCCCAGGGGCAAACCTCCCGCCATCCCTGTAGAAAATATTCAGACCACCCACATGTCGACCAGGCGGAAAAAGGTTCAATATGGCGGTGGTGTCTCTCTGAACACACCGCCAGCCATATAATCTGCATTTTGGAATGCCTTTGCGTGGCGGCATTGCCGTCCGCCACGGAAAGGCATGCAGACATTGCAGAGTATGCTTGGGGGCCCCCATGGAGGGTACCTACCTATGCTATGGTAACCCCCCACCTTTCAAAGCAAAACGTGACAGGCTCCGTGCGAGGCCCGTCATGTTGTGCTTGGAAAAGCAGCACAACATGTATTTTTAGCATTGCTTTCGGCAACGCCAACCAGAATGTAAAAAAAACAGGATGCGCCCGCCACTGTGCCAGGCGCATCATCCTAATTAATTGTCCCCCGGGACCCCCACCCTTTTTAGCGTGAGGATGGCGGGCAGACAAAGTCCGCCCGCTATCCGATGTCGTAAGTAAGTATGAGTTGTTGGGGACGTTTGAAGAGTGAACTAGAAGACTAGAATTCCCTTTAATTGGCATAGGAGCGGGAGTATTGAGTAACCAATGGCCTCATCTATCTGATTTCAACTCCGCTTTGAAAGTTTTATGGAGAAGAGCACCTGGTGCACTGTTCAACTAAAAAGTGAAAGACGGGTGGAAGGAAGAAGGACGGGCGAGATTTAAAATATTATGTACTACTGTGCTTTATAGTGCTACTCTACCATGCCACTATGTGTATAAATAATTAACATGTCTTACTGTTTTTCTAAGAGTATATTTTACAATTGTCTTGTTTTTTTCTTTTTGATACACAGCTACTCCGAAACAAAATCGAAAGGAGTTGGCCGCCAAGGCACGGCGCCGGAAGCTGGAGGCAATCCAGCGGGAATACCGGCGGCTGGTGGTCCTAGCCGAGGTGGAGGAGGAGACTGCAGAAGCAATTGTTCAAGCCTCCTCCAGTGCCCCGGGCCCCAGCCACCGCCCTCCAACCGGTACGGCACCACCGTCTGGCGGCTGCCCGCTGCCACCGTAGTGCCATCTCCGGTGCCCCCCCCACTGTGGCTGCAACTGCTGCGCCCTTAGACGCTGCGTCGCCCGTTTAGAGGGCCAGATGCGTGTCTTCCTTGAGTTCCGCCCCACCACTTAGTCCCTGTCATCCTGTTCTGCCCCTTTTTTAATTCTTGTTTGGGTGGGTGGGTGGTAACTTGTTTGGGCGTTACAGACTTTTTTCTCCTATGGACATTGGTTGGGGTTAGGGAGGGAGTGGGTCAGCTTTTGTAGGTTTAGTTTATTTTTGTTAGGGTAAATTAAATATATTTTTCTATGTTACATGCAATGTTGTTAATGTTTTTTAGGTGGGGTAACTGTTTTACATCACACTGTTTCCTTGCTGGTGCATGGCCGCCCATAGCCTGTGTTTGATTTAAATAATTGGCTGACTGTATAAGACACAAACAGATAGATGCGACACACCTCACTCATTGACTTGTCCTTCTAGTACTTTCACTCTGTCCTCTAGTCTATGCATTCTTGGGACTGGTGTGTGAAAATGAAATCATTGACAACATGTCCATTATTAATTCTGCCTCCCCCAAACTTCTCTCTTACCGGTGCTTGATGTTTATGTCCAACTGTGGCACAGCACTGGCTGCATGGTGAAGATGGTTTCCTTTTTCATACCTGCCATGATTGGGGTGGTGGTGGTGGTGGTAGCATAGTAGTAGTAGTAGACACTGGCAGGGTGACAGCATTTGCAAAAAAAGAAAAGGAGACAGTCAATCGCCTTTGAGAGACTGTTAGATGAGTAGTAGAATGAAGTACAGTACAGAACTTACCGAGCAACAATAATATGTTCAAATATTTGTCAAAAAAACATAATGGTGGTTCGGATAGCCTACTAGACAGAGTTACAAACTATAATTGTGTCGAGTCACTTGACTAGGCCTACAGCATAACAGTTAGTGCTGTATATGAGGGATGATAACAAACAAATCCAATCAATGCCGGCAATTCATGCTGAGGTATATGTTCCTTTTTTAAATAAAATAACCTCTGAAATATCCTACTCATGGGTGGCCAAGCAGAAGAAGATCATCGCTCTGCCTTGAAATTGAAGTAGTGTTGCTTTCACCACATGCGCCCCAGCAAGTGTGTGATTAAGTATTGGTGTACATTTAATTTAGTTACACCTCGACAATAAGTCACACAGCCCGGGGGAAGAGGGTTAGGGTTTGTTGAATGGATGGGAAGGGGGTTTTTGGGAAAGGTTTGATATAGAAAAACAGTATGCATACATAGACAAACAAACGACAATCATTGAAGACTACCATATCCATATGTTAAGGGAGTAAAAGGCAATGCATGCATGATGATGAGAGACCCGGATTACATACACTTCTAGTTCTTGTTCTGTTGTTCCGGCCTTAATACTTTTAAAGATAGCAAATAGAAATTTTAAATATTTGCAGGGAAGAATCGTAAACACAGAGCAAACCTAATGATGATAATAACAACTCCAAGAACACACTGTTGTAAAGATTGTATACAAAATATTAATCAAATTATTTAAAAGAACATGAAAGTGGATACTGTTACTGTGTTATCCTGGTAAAAAATGTGGACTGGATTTGCATCTCGGCATTCCTCTTGCTCCTCTCGTCCATCAATCTTGGGTGTGTCGCCTCGCCACTTGCCACTGCTCGCCTGGAAAAAAATGTTGATTTATTGGTAAGGTAAGTATGCATTGTAATGTTTTCCAAAGTATAGGGCAAGGCCCGGCCTGTAATTGTAGATGGGAAAACCAAAGGGGATATTGAGAAACAAAGTTGAAACAAATGCACAAGTTATGGTGTAGTGCAACAAGAACACTTTCCGAGGTGGCATGTATGCATCATCTCTACTCTAGTCTGTTTCCAGCATTGAACTTCAACAGTAACAGGAGAGAGCAGGCTCACAGTGCTTAGCAGTACCACATCCTACGTTAACACTTTAGAGTCCTTTTTTTTTCTCTCAAAGAGTTGGACAAACGCAAAACACATTATCTATTCTAAACATAGCATTTTACAGTTTAAGTTAGTAAAATAAATGCACTGCAGTCATCCCACCGCTACACTCTATTCAACTTCTACACAGACATTTGGGTCTGCTGTGGTTGTTGTTGACGTGTTTACCTTTAGGCTTTTCCGTTTTATGCCACTCATGAAACGTCCTCCTGACTTCATCATCATCTCCGATACTCTTACTGACTGACTGTGAAGATCGGCCTGCAGTATAAGTAACATTTTTATGACACAACAAGAGTAGAAATATAAATATTACTGACATGAGTCATTCTTTAGTGTGTACAGAAAGATAGATTACTAGTACACTTTGACTTCACTTTGTGCACAACAAACACAACACAAAGACCAATCGCTCAGAATCAGCTGTCCAATGCATGCCATTAATTGTCATTACCTGTTCCTTCTCATCTTAAGTTAACGGGCCGTCTATTTCGCCATCATCATGATGGACGGTGCTGTTGTGTCAATCATACTCATTACGCAGATTGAGTGAGTCCCCTTCCTGTATTGAATTAAAAGCAATGTATCACCTAGCTGTAGGAGAAGTACAAATGTAATATTTGCAATAAGGGGAAAATTGAATTTACCTTGAGTTAAGTTTAGTGTGTTCTGTAGAAAGTTGATTAGTGGTAGTGCACAATTACATAAATTCATGCACAACAAACACAACAAAATCTAAATCATTCAGTCTGCGTCCAAAGCATGACATCAATCATTACCTGTTCCATTATTTTCAGTTAATGGCAGTCTCTTTCGAGTCTGAAAAGAGCATAGCTATAGTAGTCATCTGATTCATGCTCCACTTCTTTTGGCGGGACTGGGAAAGTTTGAATTTGTTCTTCTATTTCATCCAATCATCATTCCTGAGGGCAATGGATTTGGGCGGGAGATTCAGTATGATGGATAGAGCGGAGGAGCTGGATTCGGAGGACTGTACTGTCAAATTGCAGACACCTGAGACTTGTATATTAAATTAGAAGAGTAGAAGTCGGTGGTAATGGATTTGTTGTGATTCACAAGTTTGTAACCGGAACGACAGACACACAAACAAAGGGGGAAAAAGGGAGGAAGACAGTAAGTGCGAGCCTAATTGTCAGGGAAGTATAGCTCGTCCTCAAACTCTGGGGGTTCAGCCAGTAGTAGGTAATCATCTGACACAATACTTCCGTCACCTGAGCCTCTGTCCTCATCTTCCTCCATTGCTTCATGTATTGTGTAATTCAGTGGTATGAAGTGCTGATTCATTTTGATCATTGTTAACCTCTCCACGGTTTTTGGCGATAGACTGGTCCTTCTCAATGTTACAATGGAAGCAGCAGCACTGAAAACACGTTCGGAAGAGACCCTTGCGACAGGGCAAGCCAGATAGTTTATCGCCAGCCTGCTGAGCTGTGGCCATTCAGACCTTTTCCTATACCAATACTGCAATGGTTTTTTTTGATCAACGTACACCTCTGTTGGGTCGTCCAGATAGGCCTGGACCATACGCTCAATGTTCAGGGTTGCTACTGGTAAGCTTTCGTGCTGTTTTTTCTGTGCATCAGCACTGTGCTTATTAAGGCCTACCTTTACATACCAATCCTGTAATGATAATGATTGTTCTCGGCCTAATGATCCAGTCATTGTTTCTGTAGTCGATAGTGATGGTGAGTGTTGCACTTGATCCTGCATGGCCTGCTTCAGTACTTCTTCTGGGTTGATCTTGCGGGCTTTTAATTAGCAGCCGTTCTTTTTCCAACTTACTGGCTGCTTCAGCTATACAACTTTTGTAGCGGGAAACATCAATGTCGGAAAAAGCAAAGAATGTCTTCAGTAGTCCTAATTTTGCACGTGGATCCAGAATTGTGGCACAAATGTAATGTTCTTGTGACAAAATTTTATTTTGTATCCTTACGTTTTCAGCTAAGCGCCGGGATAAGCTCTCCACCAAGTCATGGGCTTGCCTTCTGTCCTCTACACCTTTGTATGATTCAGACACATTATTCAGCTCATGCTCTAGCATTTGCAATAATGGGATAGCTTGGCCCATTGTACAGTCCTCCTTGCTGACTTCACGTGTGAAGACCTCAAAAGGACACAGCATCTCAGTCAGGCATTTAATTAGGGTCCATTGATCCCTCTCAAGGTTCATGCCTTTAACACTAGCATCCCCGCTTCTGTTCCAGACATATTCATGCAGTGACCTGTACTGTTCGTACAGATGATCAAGCATGTAATACGTTGAGTTCCAACGTGTTGCCACCTCCTGGATGAGTGCCTTGACTGGCATCCTTTGTTCACGTTGGATGATCCTCAGCTGCTTCTGAGCTTTAAAAGAATGGCTGAAATGAGTGCATATTCTTCGGCAGATGGCCAGTAAATTGCTGACTATGGGTTCTTTTTTCAGAAAGTCTTGAACTATAATGTTTATGCAGTGCGCCAAACACGGAACCCTGAAATAGGAACCAAGTTCCATGGCCTTAAGTACATTACTGCCATTGTCTGTGGCAACAAAACCAATACCAAGCCCTCTGGGCCGCAGCCATTCCAAAACCTTGCTGTGAAACTCGTGTAAAATGTTTTCAGCCATATGAGATTTCTCCATGGCAAACATGGCTACAGTTGCATGTTTCTGAGTACCTTCAAAAATCGCAGCTGTGTCAACAACACCTCGTGCAGATAGCTTATCTCTAACCCCCACAAAAGAGATCCAGTGTGCAGTGATGCACATGTAATCTGTGGCTTGGCAACTGGTCCACATGTCTGTTGTCAGGTGGATATTGTGCACAGCACTCTGCTGCAAAGCTTGTCCAACCAATTTCAGCGCATCATGATGTAGTGCCGGAACAGCAATTCTTGCGAAATAGGACCGGCTGGGAACCTTCCATTTAGGGCAGATGGCAGACACAAATTCAAGGAAACCCACCCCTTCCACAAATGAAAAAGGAAGAAGGTCCAGCACTAACATTTTAGCCAGCTTCGCATTGTACAATCGTGCCGGTGGGGTGGTTGCGTTGGAACTGCCCCTCCAACCTAAACATGCTCTCAATGCTAGGCTGGATTACTTTCCTTTGTGGTGCTGTTTTCATTAACCCACTAAGGCTCAACGACACAGATTGTCTCATTGAGGTACTCGGTCACCTTGGTGTCTCACCCTGACTCTGAGTATGGCTCTTACTGCGGTGCCACTCTGATGTTACTGAGGAGGATGTGGACGTTACCACTGCACTACTGGGGACAGGGCTAGAAATGCCTCCCTCTTCTTCACCTGCCACCGCAATAATATCGCTCTCTGATTCATCCTGACCAACTTCAATGGGTTGAGTTTTTCTACTTTCTTTTAACTTAAGTAGGTGATTCTCCCAGATGATAGTGTGGTGTATTCTGAGATGACTTGCTTGTCCTCTGGTACCATAGTTTGTACCAAGCTTACCACGCCGGACACCTTGATGACAAATTGAGCAGATAGCAACGTTCTCCTCCTTGGTGCTAACAGCAAAGAAGTCCCAAACTGGGGAGGAGAACTTTCTGGCACTGCTGGATGTTCCACTTTCAACACCAGATGAACTGGAGGGGGTTCTTGAAATGTGACCCTGTGCACCTAGACTGTGACTTTTACTACCACTACCTACTGAGATGGTTGAGCTGGATGTAGGTCCCTTACGGGCCTTGGAAAATATGGCAGCTGGAGGTAGAGGTGGTGTAACCTGTGTTGGTGATATCCGTGCTACATCCCGCTAAGTAGCAGCCTTTCTGGATAGGGTGAGAATGTTGGTCTCCAATCCCTTTGGGGCGGGAGTAATGTGCGTGATGACTGGCTCGTCTTCATCCACATCATCACCCCCCTCTTCTACATCTACCTCCATAACTCTAAGTTTTTCTGGGACCTTCCTTTTCAGAAGCATTGTCTTGTGGCGTATATCACTCTCAGACTGAGCTGGTGGTAGCCAAGTGGCATCACGATCATCAGAAGCGGGGCTTGAAGAAGAAGATGATGGACTAAGCCTCCTTTTCCTTGCTGGTGGTCTGGAAGACAATAGATCTTCTGAAACAGTGGTTTTACTTTGCTCCACTTTGTCTGCAGGAAGCTCGATTTCCTGAAATGCCCCTACATCAGGAGCAACAACTACTATGGTTGGCTGTTGCGGCGGCTGCTGCTGTTCTTGTTGCGGCAGCTGCTGCTGTTCTTGTTGCGGTGGCTGCTGCTGCTGTTCTTGCTGCGGCGGCTGCTGCTGCTGTTCTTGTTGCGGCGGCTGCTGCTGCTGTTCTTGTTGCGGCGGCTGCTGATGTTCTTGTTGCGGCTGCACACTGATCTGCTGAGTTTGCGCCTGCGTTGAACTTGATTGTTGTGTACTACTTTGCGGTAATGACATTTCTTCAACATCGCTGCTTGTTAGTAGACTGGCTACCTCTGCGACACTAGAGCCCTTGGGCCTAGGTTGGTGGGATTGGACCGCTGTGCTGCTCAAAGCTTGGTTACCGGACAACGCTGCTGCAGGTGTAACTTTTTTGGTGCCAAAAAAAACATTGCCCGGCACACCACCAGTCGTGGTTAATGGCACTTCCTTTTTCTGTTCCTTCTTCTCACCGGCAACTTTCTTGGTACTGGACCTGGTACCTTTCTTTGGGGCCATCTTCTTCAGATGTCAGGCAGGATGCAGATGCACAACAAGTTCTGGTCACACAAAAGATAGTCTAGCCATTTACGACTTTTTTTTTAACTAGGGCTATGTTATACTACTGTGTACAGCCACACACTACACTCTCAGGAAGGATAGGAAAGTTAATAATAACCACCAAAATAAAATTGTAATGGAAGTGGGGTGGACCCTATTTGACAATAAATTATTTGAGCATCTCAGCATCCATGGAGCTGCTGCTGGCAAAGGGGGTGGATGGATGGAAGCAGTAAGCCAAATAGCCAATAGGAAAACCATGCAGGACTATGGCAAAAGCAGGACACTAATAACTCCCAGTCCAAACACAAAAAAGGCCACCACCCACATGGACACTCACAAATCAAACAAGCTGGGGGCATGGGAAACTCCCTGAGCTGAAAAAAGGCCTATAAAAGGCAGGTAAATGATGCATGCTAAAGCACACTGCTCTGCCTTTTTAATGCAACAAAATGTAAATACGAACATTCACAGGCCCCAAAAAGGTCTGCAGGGTGCATGCATTGCACACCAACACACCAGTGACCAGACACACACAACAAAAGCATGTCTTTAAGACAACCAACATCAGAAAGGCAACCCCCAAAAAGCACACTTCCCCAACTCAATCCAATGCCATCCATGCCCTAAATGAAGTCTAAAATCAACAGACCACACAGAAAACACTTGATTAATAAAGCTGTGGCTACCTGCTCTGATCCTAGTGGATAAAATCAGGCCTGTTGGCAGACAAGGCCAGGCAAGCTTGCAGGCCTAGGCTTCAAAATGGCCACCAGCCACATGGCCAGGCCCAACAACATCAGAAAGGCCACCCCAAAAAAACACACTTCCCCAACTCAATCCAATGCCATCCATGCCCTAAATGAAGTCTAAATTCAACAGACCACACAGAAAACACTTGATTAATAAAGCTGTGGCTACCTGCTCTGATCCTAGTGGATGAAAGCAGGCCTGTTGGCAAACAAGGCCAGGCAAGCTTGCAGGCCTAGGCTTCAAAATGGCCACCATCCACATGGCCAGGCCCAACAACATCAGAAAGGCCACCCCCAAAAAGCACACTTCCCCAACTCAATCCAATGCCATCCATGCCCTAAATGAAGTCCAAATCAACAGACCACACAGAAAACACTTGATTAATAAAGCTGTGGCTACCTGCTCTGATCCTAGTGGATGAAAGCAGGCCTGTTGGCAGACAAGGCCAGGCAAGCTTGCAGGCCTAGGCTTCAAAATGGCCACCAGCCACATGGCCAGGCCCAACAACATCAGAAAGGCCACCCCAAAAAAACACACTTCCCCAACTCAATCCAATGCTATCCATGCCCTAAATGAAGTCTAAATTCAACAGACCACGCAGAAAACACTTGATTAATAAAGCTGTGGCTCCCTGCTCTGATCCTAGTGGATGAAAGCAGGCCTGTTAGCAGACAAGGCCAGGCAAGCTTGGAGGCCTAGGCTTCAAAATGGCCACCAGCCACATTGCCAGGCCCAACAACATCAGAAAGGCCACCCCAAAAAAACACACTTCCCCAACTCAATCCAATGCCATCCATGCCCTAAATGAAGTCTAAATTCAACAGACCACGCAGAAAACACTTGATTAATAAAGCTGTGGCTCCCTGCTCTGATCCTAGTGGATGAAAGCAGGCCTGTTAGCAGACAAGGCCAGGCAAGCTTGCAGGCCTAGGCTTCCAAATGGCCACCATCCACATGGCCAGGCCCAACAACATCAGAAAGGCCACCCCCAAAAAGCACACTTCCCCAACTCAATCCAATGCCATCCATGCCCTAAATGAAGTCTAAATTCAACAGGCCACACAGAAAACACTTGATTAATAAAGCTGTGGCTACCTGCTCTGATCCTAGTGGATGAAAGCAGGCCTGTTGGCAGACACGGCCAGGCAAGCTTGCAGGCCTAGGCTTCAAAATGGCCACCAGCCACATGGCCAGGCCCAACAACATCAGAAAGGCCACCCCAAAAAAACACACTTCCCCAACTCAATCCAATACCATCCATGCCCTAAATGAAGTCTAAATTCAACAGACCACGCAGAAAACACTTGATTAATAAAGCTGTGGCTCCCTGCTCTGATCCTAGTGGATGAAAGCAGGCCTGTTAGCAGACAAGGCCAGGCAAGCTTGGAGGCCTAGGCTTCAAAATGGCCACCAGCCACATTGCCAGGCCCAACAACATCAGAAAGTCCACCCCAAAAAAACACACTTCCCCAACTCAATCCAATGCCATCCATGCCCTAAATGAAGTCTAAATTCAACAGACCACACAGAAAACACTTGATTAATAAAGCTGGGGCTACCTGCTCTGATCCTAGTGGATGAAAGCAGGCCTGTTGGCAGACAAGGCCAGGCAAGCTTGCAGGCCTAGGCTTCAAAATGGCCACCATCCACATGGCCAGGCCCAACAACATCAGAAAGGGCACCCCCAAAAAGCACACTTCCCCAACTCAATCCAATGCCATCCGTGCCCTAAATGAAGTCTAAATTCAACAGACCACACAGAAAAGACTTGATTAATAAAGCTGTGGCTACCTGCTCTGATCCTAGTGGATGAAAGCAGGCCTGTTGGCAGACAAGGCCAGGCAAGCTTGCAGGCCTAGGCTTCAAAATGGCCACCAGCCACATGGCCAGGCCCAACAACATCAGAAAGGCCACCCCAAAAAAACACACTTACCCAACTCAATCCAATGCCATCCATGCCCTAAATGAAGTCTAAATTCAACAGGCCACACAGAAAACACTTGATTAATAAAGCTGTGGCTACCTGCTCTGATCCTAGTGGATGAAAGCAGGCCTGTTGGCAGACAAGGCCAGGCAAGTTTGCAGGCCTAGGCTTCAAAATGGCCGCCAGCCACATGGCCAGGCCCAAAAACATCAGAAAGGCCACCCCCAAAAAGCACACTTCCCCAACTCAATCCAATGCCATCCATGCTCTAAATGAAGTCTAAATTCAACAGACCACACAGAAAACACTTGATTAATAAAGCTGTGGCTACCTGCTCTGATCCTAGTGGATGAAAGCAGGCCTGTTGGAAGACAAGGCCAGGCAAGCTTGCAGGCCTAGGCTTCAAAATGGCCACCAGCCACATGGCCAGGCCCAACAACATCAGAAAGGCCAACCCAAAAAAACACACTTCCCCAACTCAATCCAATGCCATCTATGCCCTAAATGAAGTCTAAATTCAACAGACCACACAGAAAACACTTGATTAATAAAGCTGTGGCTACCTGCTCTGATCCTAGTGGATGAAAGCAGGCCTGTTCGCAGACAAGGCCAGGCAAGCTTGCAGGCCTAGGCTTCAAAATGGCCACCAGCCACATGGCCAGGCCCAACAACATCAGAAAGGCCCCCCCAAAAAAACACACTTCCCCAACTCAATCCAATGCCATCCATGCCCTAAATGAAGTCTAAATTCAACAGACCACACAGAAAACACTTGATTAATAAAGCTGTGGCTACCTGCTCTGATCCTAGTAGATGAAAGCAGGCCTGTTGGCAGACAAGGCCAGGCAAGCTTGCAGGCCTAGGCTTCAAAATGGCCACCAGCCACATGGCCAGGCCCAACAACATCAGAAAGGCCACCCCCAAAAAGCACACTTCCCCAACTCAATCCAATGCCATCCATGCCCTAAATGAAGTCTAAATTCAACAGACCACACAGAAAACACTTGATTAATAAAGCTGTGGCTACCTGCTCTGATCCTAGTGGATGAAAGCAGGCCTGTTGGCAGACAGGACCAGGCAAGCTTGCAGGCCTAGGCTTCAAAATGGCCACCAGCCACATGGCCAGGCCCAACAACATCAGAAAGGCCACCCCCAAAAATCACACTTCCCCAACTCAATCCAATGCCATCCATGCCCTAAATGAAGTCTAAATTCAACAGACCACACATAAAACACTTGATTAATAAAGCTGTGGCTACCTGCTCTGATCCTATTGGATGAAAGCAGGCCTGTTGGCAGACAAGGCCAGGCAAGCTTGCAGGCCTAGGCTTCAAAATGGCCACCAGCCAAATGGCCAGGCCCAACAACATCAGAAAGGCCACTCCAAAAAAACACACTTCCCCAACTCAATCCAATGCCATCCATGCCCTAAATGATACTTGAAAATGAAATACATACAAAAAACACCAAAAGGAACAGTTGCTTCATTATGCACACACCCATGAGGCCATGCCCATGGCTAGCTCGGGCCTACTACTACTACCCACAACATTTTAAAAAAAAAGGAATGATGATAGTTATCAAAAATAAATTGTAGTTACAACAACTGCAATGCCCACAATCAAACAGACACAACAACCACTTACTTGTAAAATATCCTATTCCAAAAATCCTCAAATCCAATTGCAATGATGCAGCAGACAAAAAAAAGAGTGATCTTTCCAGCTCCAAATCCAAAGGCAGAATGAGCAGGAGATGGACAAAGCACTGGGAGGAGCCTGCTGGACAGGAACAGGAAGTTGGAGATTCGGTGTCACTTCCTCCCTCTCCCCATCTTTTTAAAAAAGGGACTCCTTGCACAAAAAAGGACAGCCAAATGTCAATGTGAGGAGTTGTTTTCATTCAAAATCAGCATTTGCAGAAGTTTTCATGCTGCTAGAGCTGATATTCCTCTCCAAATTGAAGATTTTACATGTTCGAGTTCTCGAGCTTCACATTACTTCCGCCGGCGTATCGAAAATGACATGATCGCGTTCTCTTCGTCCCTGTCGCATTGGATATGACGTGTTCGGGGTCTCTTTCTCCTGTTCGCGTTCGATTAGACCTGCCCGCGTCCTCACCCTCTCGCTCGTGGTGTAGAGTGACGTGTTTGAGATCTCAATCTTCTCATACTCGCACGGTGCATGATCGCGAGAAGAATGATGTGTTCGCGCAACAAATGACGTCATCGTGCGACAATGCGAGCGCAAACTGTTGCGAGACAGCGCAAAATGGCTACCAACAATCCAATATCTCGTGGAGAACGTGACCGGGTCGGGAAAACTTGTCAGCGAACGTGGGGATTCAGGTAAGGCGATCACGCGCATGCAAGAATGTATTTTTTTACAGCGCGAGCAAGAAACAAATTATCGCTAAGCTGCAGAATGCGGAAATTTTGACATTTTTGCGCTTTCCGCGGAACGCGAAAATGCCAAATTATCGCAATTTCCGCCAACGGAACGGAATTTTGCCACAGGCCTAGTAGAGAATAGTAGTGTGTGTAGTCAAGTAGAGGGTGTGCAGTAGAGAGTGTGTAATAGAGAGTTGTGACTGTTGTATAGAGTGAGTAGTAGAGAATAGTAAAGTAGTGAGTGTAGTGAGTGTGTAGTAGAGAATGTGCATTAGAGAGTGTGCAATAGAGACTGTGGAATACGGAGTGTGCAGTAGAGAGTGTGCAGTAGAGAGTGTGCAGTAGAGTGTGTGCAGTAGAGAGTGTGTGCAGTAGAGAGTGTGCAGTAGAGTGTGGAATAGAGCATGTATAATAAAGAGTGTGTAGCAGAGTGTGTAGCAGACAGTGTGTAGTAGAGAGTGTGTTGTAGAGAGTGCATCATAGAGAGTGTGTAGAAGGGTATATAGTAGAGAGCAGTAAATAATGTGCTGTAAAGTAGTAGAGTGTAATAGTGGTGTGGTTCAAGACAAATAATAAGAAAAAACGTGTTGAAAAAGGGTGACAGTGCCTCACGTAAGTAACACCATGTGAGTATGCAGATTGGTTCTCACCTGCACACTCAGGTTCTCATCATCAGTAACTGCCAACTCACAACAGAAAAGTGTTGAAAAATAAGGAAAAGAGAGTGAGGAGAGTGAATAGTAGAGTAAGTAATAGAGAGTGTGCAGTAGAGAGTGTGTAGTAGAGATGTTTAGTAGAGAGTCTGTAGTAAAGAGTGAGTAGTAGAGTGTATAGTAGAGAGTGAGTAGTAGAGAGTGTGTAGTAGAGAGTGAGGATAGTGAGGAGTAGAGAGTGTGTAACAGAGAGTGTGTAACAGAGAGTGTGTAGCAGAGTGTGTAGCAGAGTGTGTAACAGTGTGTGTAGTAGAGAGTGTGTTGAGAGAGTGCATCATAGAGAGTGTATAGCAGAGTATATAGTAGACAGTAGTAGAGAATGTACAGTAGAGTAGTAGAATGTAGTAGTGGTGTGATTCAAGACAAATAATAAAAAAAAAGTGGTGAAAAAGGGTGACAGCGCCTCACGTAAGTAACACCATGGGAGTATGCAGATTGGTTCTCACCTGCACACTCAGGTTCTCATCATCAGCAACTGCCAACTCGTAACAGAAAAGTGTTGAAAATTAAGGAAAAGAGAGTGAGGAGAGTGAATAGTAGAGTAAGTAGTAGAGAGTGTGTAGTAGAGAGTGTGTAGTAGAGAGTGTATAGCAGAGAGTGAGAAGCAAAGAGTGAGTAGCAAAGAGTGAGTAGCAAAGAGTGTGTAGCAGAGAGTGTGTAGCATAGTGTGTAGCAGTGAGTATTAGAGTGTAACAGAGTGTGTAGTAGAGAGTGTGTAGTAGCAGAGTGTGTAGCAGAGTGTGTAGCAGAGTGTGTAGCAGAGTGTGTAGCAGTGTGTGTAGTAGAGAGTGTGTTGTAGAGAGTACATCATAGAGAGTGTATAGCAGAGTATATAGTAGAGAGTAGTAGAGAATGTACAGTAGAGTAGTAGAGTGTGTTCAGGATAAGCAGGTGTGCAGGGCTGTGTAGCATTAAACATAACGAAAAGAAAAAAGCTTCACAGTGACAAATAATGCTGAATGCGGGCGTGTGTTGTTGGAAATCAATGTACTATGCACAAACTAAACATGGTCTATAAGTAAAACAGGCCCAGTGATGCTAAAAATCTAGATGGGGTGTGTACGTCTGTAAACTGTAAAGTTAAAATTGTACTTGGTGTTTGAAAAAAATGTACATTAAAAGTAAAAGGCTAAGGCTGAGTGTGTGCAGCTGTAAAGTTGCAATGCAAAAACAAACTTTACGTTTAAGATATTATTTTTCAAAGTTTGTTAAAAGATGTGCTGATATAACATACAAGTTTAGTTGTATTGTCATGTGAAAAGTAACTTAGCATGTCCCAGTAGCAGAAGTAGATGAACTTGGAGGATGTATACCCGATGGTCAGTCTGAACAAATGGCCGGACTGCTTGCCTTTCCTGTGTAAGTGCATGGGAAGGTAAAAAAACAGGTAGTTAGTTCAAGGATAACGTAAAAAAAATAAACGTGCACACTTCTTGTTTAGGTTGCATGTAAAAGAAATGCTGGTGTGTAGGCGTATGTTTTTTTCTGGGTGTAAGCCTCTGTAAAGGATGCAAAGTATGCATAGGCAACATTTAAATGCAGTTTTAATAGTATGTGAGAATTGCGTGTGTGTGCACGTGTTCAATTAGCGATGCCCAAATAAGTAGAGTGGCAAAAATGCAATGGGAAATAAAAAAAAACAATGCCTGCGCGGCTAAAAGGATGGAAGCTGTTGTGCAGGGATGTAAATTGGGATGAAAAAGATAATACAAACATGATGGTAAAAGAGAAGCTGTGCAGTGGCTAAAAGGATGGAAGCTGTTGTGCAGGGATGTAAATTGAGATGAAAAAGGAAATAAAAACATGATGTTAAAAGAGAAGCTGTGCAGTGAGCCTAAAAGGCTATAGGCGGTTGCATAAGTTTGTAGAATGCGATGCACTAACTAACGTGGTGGTAAAAGCAGACACACAACGTTTTCCAAACTGAAAAAACTTAAGGTCACAAATCCACCCCCTGGTGGTGTGCTCCGGAAAGGTAGGATGAGACAGCTTCTGGGGCACACACAACCGCACGCAAGTTCTTCACAGGTGTTTACAATACCACTTGCTAGTTAATGAGCCTTGGATGTTTCAACCCCCTTGTATGAGTGCCTGCAGTTCTAGTTTGCGCTATTTGGCTAAGGAATCACCTCCCTCCCGCCGCCTCTCAAAAAAAGCTGCGAAGTGCTCAAAAACCAAAGGCTGGTATGCATGGCTGTAAAGTAGTTTGCCAAACTAAACACAGTGGGCAAACACAAGCTTTGTAATGAGGCGTAAAAGTATATTGCAGAATGTACTGTGCTACAAAGTACGTTGGAAAAATAAATGTAGTATAAAAAAAAAGCAGCACCGCAAAAGTGCAAGGCTAGAGGCGTGTGTCTATGCTTTGTAAAGCGTACGATGGCAAAATAAACATAGTAAGCGAAAATATCTATATAGCGAGTCAGAAAGGCCTGAAGCGGTGTGTCTGTAGGCTAATTTGCTAAATACGTTAAAAGTTGAACAAGTAAACAATACAAAAAAAATTTCCAAGAAGTACTAAAGAAAAAATTAATCGCTAATGGCAAATAAAGAAATTTGGATGCAGTGTTTCACTGTACTAAAAAAAAGAAATGCTAACAGATGTAGGCTAATTGTTACTTTAACCTGACAACAGATACAAGTTTGCAAATAATAAAGGCCGGAACAACGATAAACGCCCTTAAAGTTACATTGTTATTGGCATGGAAATAGTTACAAGTTTGAAAACAAAAGCTGTCAAGAAAATAAACGCGGTAAGAGTTATATAGTTTCAGTAAAGAAATGTGCAACAGACGCAGTCTAATTGTCGGTGCTACGGAAACAGTAACAATTATTGAAAGCAAGACCTACAAAACGATAAACACGTTCATAGTTATATTGTTTCAATATAAAATGTGCAACAGATACAGGCGAATTGTTGGTGCTATGGAAACTGTTACAAGTATTGAAAGCAAGGCATAAAAAAATATAACCACGTTCAGAGGTATCTTTGTTCAGTGTTAAAGGTGGCACAGATGCAGGGTAATATGGAAACTTATGGAAACTTTTAAAATACGTTAAAATAGGTGCTAAGACAGCAACACGAAAAATTATTACAATTGCAATGTTATTGGTAACTTACCGTTTTCTAGTAACCGAAGTGGATCAGCTCACAAGGTATACTGAATGGTGCCCTTACAAGAAATGGTTCCAATGGTTGCAAACTAGGCCTGGGCGAAGCACTACGCTACGCTCGCGTAGTTTGCGAAGTTCGCGCTACTTCGCACTACGCGAACTGCACGTAGCACAGTGCGAACACGCGTAGCGTAGTGTTGCGTAGTGCTGCGGTCATTTTTTGCTTGCTCGCGGTCCTCAACGTCAAGTAGGCGACCGCGAGCAAGCAAAATGACATCCTGGCGAGACTTTTTCCTTGTTCGCGATCGCGTGCATGGAAAATAAACCTCCCGGCGAGATTCACAACGCGAGAAGGTCAGGTTTCTCATTGCGAGGGGTCGCGTATGCTCGCGACCGCTCGCGATGAGAAACTACCAGTTCGCGTTGAGAAAGCTGCAGCTCGAGGAAAAATCTACTCGAGCAGCAGAAAACTACAGCTCGCACTGTGCAAGATGCCATTTTCAATGATTGCACAGTGCCGGTTGCTTGTCCGCACTGTGCAATCATTGAAAACAACATCTTGCACAGTGCGAACATGTTACTTCGCAGTTCGCGAAGTGCTACGCGTAGCTCGCGTAGTGCGAACTTCACTTTGCGTAGCTTCGCGAAGAGCTACTTCGCGAACTACGCCCACCCTTATTGCAAACTCCAGCTTAAGTACACTGAAATGAAAAAATGGGCAGTTACTTGACATGAATAACAAAAGAGGGCAACACTTGTTGTTTATAATCTGCATGTATGTAAGATGTTGTTGGCTAGCCGTAGCTTAATTCTTGGGTGGAAGCTTCCTTCAAAGGATGAAAGGGATGTCTAGGCGAGAGGTGATTGAATTGTTAGTGGGGATGTGCAAGTCACATTGAAACTGAATGTGAAAGCGTGAATGTAATCGATGGTGTTGGTGTGAAAGCGATGTGGCTCCAAGTCGTCTGCCTTTGCAATCCGACGATCCGTCTGTAAAAGAAAGAAAGAAAAAAAACATTAGCAGAAACAAACAAAGCCAACACCGCTTACCTTACAGATGCGGGCATGGATGCACACATACCGGCGAGAGGCACCCAGTCCAGGCCACTCAGTCCTTCCGACATGGCCGCGGTACGCCTGGAAAGTAAAGGGGGAAAAAAAGCATTAGCCAAAACAAAAAAAGCCAACAGCGCTTACCTTACAGATGCTGGCATGGCTGCATACATACCCGCGGAAGCAACCAGTCCTCGCCGCTCTGTCCTTCTGACACGGGCTGCGCTTCTGCCTGGAAAAAAAAGAAAACATTAGCAAAAACAAAACTGACAGCATTGCTTACCTTACAGATGTTACCATGGCTGCATACATACCGGTAGAAGCACCCAGTCCTCGCCGCTCTGTCCTTCCATACACAAGCTGAAGTGCGCCTGGAAAGTAAACAGAAAGAAAACATTACTAAAACAAAGAAAGCCAATATCGCTTACCTTACAGATGCTGGCATGGCTACATACATACCGGTGGAAGCACCCAGTCCTCGCCGCTCTGTCCTTCTGACACAGGCTGCGCTTCCTCCTGGAAAACAAAAGAAAAACATTAGCAAAAACAAAGAAAGCCAACATCGCTTACCTTACAGATGCTGGCAGGGCTGCATACATACCGGTGGAGAAACCCACTCCTCGCCGCTCGGTCCTTCCGACGGTCCGCCTGTAAAAGAAAGAAAAAGACAAAAACATTAGCAGAAACAAACAAAGCCAACATCGCTTACCTTACAGATGCTGGCAGGGCTGCATACATACCGGCAAAATCAGTCACTCCTCGCCGCTCGGTCCTTCCGACGGTCCGCCTGTAAAAGAAAGTAAAAACAAAAACATTAGCAGAAACAAACAAAGTCAACATCGCTTACCTTACAGATGCTGGCAGGGCTGTATACATACCGGCGAAAGCAGTCAGTCGTCGCCGCTCGGTCCTTCCGATGGTCCGCCTGTAAAAGAAAGTGAAAACAAAAAGATTAGCAGAAACAAGCACAGCCAACATCGCTTACCTTACAGATGCTGGCAGGACTGCATACATACCGGCGAAAGCAGTCAGTCGTCGCCGCTCGGTCCTTTCGGCGGTCCACCTGTAAAAGAAAGAAAAAGACAAAAACATTAGCAGAAACAAACAAAGGCAACATCGCTTACCTTACAGATGCTGGCAGGGCTGCATACATACCGGCGAAAGCAGTCAGTCATCGCCGCTCGGTCCTTCCGACGGTCCGCCTATAAAAGAAAGAAAAAGACGAAAACATTAGCAGAAACAAACAAAGGCAACATCGCTTACTTTACAGATGCTGGCAGGGCTGCATACATACCGGTGGAGGCACCCACTGCTCGCCGCTCGGTCCTTCCGACGGTCTGCCTGTAAAAGAAAGAAAAAGATATAAACATTAGCAGAAACAAACAAAGCCAACATCACTTACCTTACAGATGCTGGCAGGGCTGCATACATACCGGCAAAAGCAGTCAGTCGTCGCCGCTCGGTCCTTCCGACGGTCCGCCTGTAAAAGAAAGAAACATACTAAAACATTAGCAGAAACAAACTAAGCCAACATTGCTTACCTTACAGATGCTGGCAGGGCTGCATACATACCGGCAAAAGCAGTCAGTCGTCGCCGCTCGGTCCTTCCGAGGGTCCGCTTGTAAAAGAAAGAAAAATACAAAAACATTAGCAGAAACAAACTAAGCCAACATTGCTTACCTTAGAGATGCTGGCAGGGCTGCATACATACCGTCAAAAGCAGTCAGTCGTCGCCGCTCGGTCCTTCCGACGGTCAGCCTGTGAAAGAAAGAAAAAGACAAAAACATTAGCACAAATAAACTAAGCCAACATCGCTTACCTTAGAGATGCTGGCAGGGCTGCATACATGCCGGCGAAAGCAGTCAGTCATCGCCACTCGGTACTTCCGACATGGGCTGCGGTCCGCCTAGAATTAAAACAAAAAGAAAATATTACGATAACAAACCGAAAAGCACACTGTCGAAAACAGGATTACGTCCGCCTTCAAACAAACAACAAAACAAAGTGAAACAGAACATCCCCCCAAAAAATTCCTTGGCCCAATAAGAAAAGAAAAACACGCCCAGTAAGAAAGGAAATCGTTTACCACAAACGTAAAGCAACCGAGCCAGTCCAACTGGGACGGCTCTAAAAGAGAAAAGTGTACGTCACTAGATGCTCTTTTCCAATTGCTGGCCACCGTTTAGCAGAAACGGTGACGCCAGCCAATGGAAAAGAGGGGCGGGGCTTAAAGCCCACTAGAGAAATCTATCCTAAAACGTTAAATCTCGCCAGCGAGACTGCGCATGTCTGCGCAGCCTACGCTAGCCGAGACCTAAAAAGAAGTCATTTTGAAACATGCCCACTAAATCACATGCTAGTATGGGTACCCACAAATTCAGAGATGTACAACTAGCCACAGCTTCTAAACTATATGTTATTCCCATTTCGGAAATACATTGGTTTTCTTGATACTTATTTTCCACTCTTTATATTTTGCCAAATTAATTGCGGTATACCCGGTACACGATGAAAAAGATTGCAAGGTGCAGTTCAGTTATTGGCTCTGGGTACTTCGGTTCTGGGTGAACCTACAAGTCCTATATATCCCCGCTACCAGAAGGGCCCAGCAAATTTTATATAGCTTTTAAAAATCTCCCATACTGAAAAGAAATTACAGATGAAAACGTAGGCACAATGGCTTTTTTTTTAAACTCAATTTCAATATATTTTTTAGTTCAACTGTTACTTTATATAGGAAAACCTTGAATAATCTATACTAATTACCTCTTGCTGAATGCAGAATGTTGTCTACTCTTTTGAAATGTATAGTTTTCTGGCATCCATTATAGGTTTCATACCCATTCCTACAACTAACTAAAAGAAAGTTGAAAGCACAAAAAATAAGCAAAATACGTCATATCCCTCTAAAATGCTAAAACTCTGTGGAACATTTTCGTTTACTGACAAAAGTCTGTGCTTGTTCCTGAATGCTGAGATAGTAGTGATCGTAGCACTGCAAACCCTTTGTTGATAACATTTGCAGAGAAAAAAACAGACACTTACTTCTGCAGCACTTTTTTCCTATTTTTCACCGAAAAACAAATTAGCTGTATTTTGACTAATTTCTCGGTCCCCTCCCGGAGATTCCACAAACCCTGGGTATCTTTAGAATGCCCTGGATGTTGGAAGAAAAGAACACACATTTGGTGTGGATACCTTGGGGAAGATCTACAAGAAAGTGCCGTAGCGTGGCACCAAGAGCCATTTGGCTGCGCCATGCTGTGGCACTTTCAGAGCTCAAGAATGTGACATATTTACAATGATCCTTCATATTCCTGTGCTCTCCCCTGCGCTGAGCGCACAAACAGCTTCCATGCGCGGCACAGGCACCCTTTCACCATGGTGCAAGGATGCCTGCGCCATGGGGATATTGTTTTTGTGTAGGAAGGGGCACCTTCCTGCACAAAAACAATCTCTACAGGCATTTTTCAATACGTGCTGTAGAATGCAGCATGCTTTGAAAGAGGAAAAAACAAGGAGAAATTAAAACATTTCTCGTCGTTGCGCCTAGCTACTCCACCTCTAGGGTGACATAGCAAACTGACGCATTTCCAGATTTACGATTTTTCGTAAATCTGGAAATGTGTCTGGTTCCATGCGTGACATAATAAACAATGACGACAAGAGTATTATGAGTAAAAATAGCAATAAATGCCTCAAAAAGTACGAGAAAATTCATAAAAGCAATAATTATAATAATATTGATAGCAGTAAACATAAACTTCAGGATAATTAGGTTGGGCATGGTAGAAGGCTATTATCTTTGGCCTGTCATGGTTATATCTGTAAATACATCATGGCTCTGGTTCCCACCAAAGCTGCCGAACTCTCAAAGGCGGGTGCCGTTATACGTGATGGTAGGTATCACGAACAATCGGCATCCCCCTTGCACCTTCCATGAACTGCTATGCACCAAGGAGTCATGTGCTTGCAGTATTTAAGGAAGTTAACGTCCTGCACTATTGATAACATTTGAAGCACTGAAGAAGGAAGATATTCCGAAACGCGTTTGCATAAATTAATGTTTCCATTCACCCCTTGAGTTCCCCGTGGAGCCTGTGACATTGTTCATGATACCTACCATCACGTATAACGGCAACCGCCTTTGAGAGATCGGCAGCTTTGGTGGGATCCGGAGCCATGATATATATATATATATATATATATATATTCCCCAGTTATACTTAGGTCAGATAACTATAACTCGTGCGCCCGCAATCCAGTGCTCATGACGTCACATATTTCATCACTCATGACATGGTCAGTGGCATCACTCATGACATCACTGATTACATCATCCTTGTGATAGAGTGGCGGTCGCGCGAGTTATAGTTATCTGACCTAACTATAACGGGGGAATTTCATTGGTTTTTTAAGAGTGAAATGTCCACCTAACTATAACATGTGTGAAACCTATGGTTTTTTTTAAGTGAATTTGCAAGGTTTTTTAAATGCTAATTCCTAACTATAACGTGCGTGAAACCTATGGTTTTTTAAGTGAATTTGTACGTTTTTTTAAATGCTAATTTTTTTTTTTAAGGTTTTTCACTGTGCGCGCACCCCGCAATTTAAAAAAAAAATGTTTTTTCACCCTTCAGGGTCCTTTAGGGACCCCCTGACAAAGGCTAGGGGGTCAGGAACTCTCTACCCTGCCCCCTTTTCATGTTCGCCGCCTCTCTTTTTCACTCTCGCACCCACAACAAACAAAATGGCGGCCGACACTTCCTGATTTCGACCGATTCGAACGTTGACTGACATGTAACCACCAATCAGAATTACGCTTCCGCACGTTAGGGTGCGAGCACGGTGCACGCATGGTGAGCGGCTATAGATATGTATGTGCTTTTAAATGCAATTTTCTCAGGAACTACTGAACAGATTGACTCCATATATGCAAAAGGCACTTCCCTGACCTGAGGACTACCTCTCTGCCAAATTTCAAGTAATTCTGTTGAGCCGTTCGGGCTGTACCTTTGACTAAAGGTCCTATGGGAAAATGCATGGGAAAAACGCGTTTTGGGACCCCCCTTTTTTCTCGGCCCCTGCTTGACGAATCACCCCGAGACTTTCAGGGTAGTTTTGAAAATTTCGCGAGGATTCGTCAAAAGGCGCCAAAGTTATTCAAAATAGAATTTTCAGATTTCCTATGGAAACACAGTCCTAACTATAACTATATACTGGCGACTGCCAGTAATATATATATATATATATATATATATATATATATATATATATATATATATATATATATTTATTACCTACTGGCAGTCGCCAGTAGGTAGTTATAGTTAGGACCACGTTTCCATAGGAAAACCTCAACATTCTATTTTGAATAACTTTGGCGCCGGTCGACGAATCCTCGCGAATTTCTCAAAATAGGTGGGGCGCTACGCTCCGCTCCTACCCTGAAAGTCTCGGGGGGATTCGTCAAGCGGGGGCTGAGATAAAAGGGGGGTCCCAAAACGCGTTTTTCCCATGCATTTTTCCATAGGACCTTTAGAACGAGCTACAGCCCGAATGGCTGAACAGAATTACTCAAAATTTGGCAGAGAGGTAGTCCCTAGGTCAAGGAAGTGCCTTTTGTAGGTTTGGTGTAAATCTGTTCAGTAGATTCTGAGAAAATAGCCTTTAAATCAATATATATATCTGAGCCAGCTTACGGTACGCTTACCGTACGCTTACGGTAAGCGTACGGTGGCGTGCGCGAGCGCGATTCTGATTGGCTCTTAGATCTTAGTAAACATTCGAATCGGCCGAAACCAGGAAGCGGCGGCCGCCATTTTGTCTCTCGCACTGAGAGAGATTTTTAAAAAAAGGAAGCCAAAAAACATGTAAAGGGGCTGTTTTGACAACTCCCTCCCACATAGTCATGTGGAGGGAGTCCCCAAACATCCCCCAAGTGCAAAAACGTTTTTTTTTTTTTTTCGGCAATTTCACGGGGTACGCTTACCGTACGCTTACGGTAAGCGTACGGTAAAAAAATAAAAATAAAAAAAACACTATCCACACTTACCCCACCCCCTGTGCTTTTGGTGGCCGAAGGCCACCAAATGTGCTGGGCTTATTACAATGGAAAAAAACACTATCCACACTTACCCCACCCCCTGTGCTTTTGGTGGCCGTAGGCCACCAAATGTACAGGGCTTATTATAAGGGAAAAAAACTTAGCATTTAAAAAACCGTACTAATTCACTGAAAAAACCATAGGTTTCACACACGTTATAGTTAGGAATTAGCATTTAAAAAACCTTGCAAATTCACTGAAAAAACCATAGGTTTCACACATGTTATAGTTAGTGGAAATTTTACTGATAAAAAACCAATGAAATTGCCCCGTTATAGTTAGCGCAGGCAACTATAACTCACGCGACCGCAATCCTCTGCTGATGACATATGTGTCTTTATGAAAAAAAAATATTTGTAATATATGTATAGCTAAAAATGTATGGAAGAAGACATTGGCAAATAAGTGTCTAAATACAGTATTAGCATCAGCAGAGGATTGCGGTCGCGTGAGTTATAGTTGCCTGCGCTAACTATAACGGGGCAATTTCATTGGTTTTTTATCAGTAAAATTTCCACTAACTATAACATGTGTGAAACCTATGGTTTTTTCAGTGAATTTGCAAGGTTTTTTAAATGCTAATTCCTAACTATAACGTGTGTGAAACCTATGGTTTTTTCAGTGAATATATATATATATATATATATATATATATATATATATATATATATATATATAACCTACTGGCAGTCGCCAGTAGGTAGTTATAGTTAGGACCTATTTTCCATAGGAAATCCCCAACATTCTATTTGGAATAACGTTGGCGTCGATTGATGAATCTTCGTGAACTTTTCCAAACTTTTGCATAGCTCCAGTCCGCTCCTATCCTGAAAATTTCACGGTGATTCGTCAAGTGGGGCCGAGAAAAAAGGCGGGTCCCAAAACACATTTTCCCCATGCATTTTCCCATAGGACCTGTTGACGCAGCTACAGCCCGAAGTGCTGAACGGAATTACACCAAATTTGGCAAAGAGGTAGTCCTCAGTTCAGACTCGTGCCTTTTGCTTAAATGGTGTAAATCTGTTCAGTAGTTCCTGAGAAAATCAAAAGTAAAATCACATATATATCTGGGCGGAGCCCTGGTTTTTAGGACTCTCCCTTACCTGCACCATAATAGTTAATTCCACCGCATTTGGCGGGTCCCTGCTGTGTCATCTAGTTTGGTGGCGGCCATCTTGGGTTGGGCGGACGCCGGACGGCGCCATCGGGGTATGATGGTCTAGACGTCATAAGGACGCTAGACCTCTACTTAAGGTGGCCCTCCCTCCGCGCAGCGGACGCGTGCAGCGGACCGCCGGACTTCCGCCGGAGTTACGCCTGAGTTCAGCCCGTCTGTGCCCGTCCGTGACAGACCGGGGCGTGGGGCCATGACTCTATCTGCGAACGGTCGTATTACCTACTCAGGTGAGGATCTTATATCTTGTCGCCCTACTCAGCTCACACAATGCACTGTCTGCTGCTCTCCGGCCACTCGGTTTCTGTGTGTTAGCTGCGGCTATTCTCTTGGCAAGGGGTCCCGAGTCAAAGGCTTACATCAGTCATATTCTCGGGGTAGGAGAAGGCGTAGAGGATCCCAACATCCTTCTAATCCCCCGCTCCAGTTTTGGAGTATTAATTGCCGATCCCTTCCGAAACATAGTCAGCACATATATGACTTTATTATTGAAGAGCAGCCTGACGCCCTGTTCCTTACCGAAACATGGCTTCATGATTGTTCCGGTCCTGATGTCGCCGTAGCTGTCCCTAACAACTATGCTATGGTAAGGCTCGATAGGAAGTCCGGACAGGGGGGAGGAATTGCTATTATCTTCAAGGCAATCTACTCATGCAAGTTTGAAGCCTTTCCTATGTCTGGAAGCGAAACTGCATTCTTTAAATTAGTGATTAACCCGCAATTTACCTTGTCGGGCCTGCTGATTTATCGCCCTCCAGGGAATGCCTCCTCTTGGATTTCCTCTTTCACTGACACCATAACGCCTCTGCTTCTCAGGGCAGCTAATTTCTCCATTCTTGGTGATCTAAATTTACACCTGGAGGACCCTCAGTGTGCAAATAGTAAATGTTTTCTGTCTGACCTGGTGGCCCTCAACTTGCCTCTGTTGAATACTGGTCCAACCCATTCTGCTGGACATTTACTGGATCCTGTTTTTTCAAATGTCTCTTTTAACTGTTCTCTGAACGCTCGCCCCTTGGAGTGGTCAGATCATTTTGCGGTTCATTTTTCGTTAGTGTACCCTAAACACCAGATAAATAGAATCACTGACAAGGATGTTCCTGTTTATCGTTGGGGGAAACTTGACATTAACGGATTTAACCATTTTCTTTCCAATACTTGCCCCAATGAATGCATGGTTTCAGTTGGTGAGATGAACACAGCCGTCTCTAACTGGCTTACAAACGCTGTGACCACTCTTCTTCCGCCTTCTGCTATTCATGTCAGATCACACCGCCCTCCGGCGCCATGGTTTTCTATTGATTTGAAAGCCCTGCGCACTAAATGTAAGGCCCTGGAGCGGAAATGGCGACTATCTTACTCAGTTTCTTCGAAGTTTGTCTATAAAGAAGCTTTAAGAGATTACCATCGTAAATGTAAAACCGCCAAAGCGGTTTACGTTGCGGACACTGTTACTCAAGCCCAGAATTGTCCTCGCACTCTTTTTACCGTCGTTAAAAAACTGACAGGAGCTGATACTATTCCAACTCCTCCAGCACTAGACGAGGCTCAGTGTAACTCTATTGCTCAATTCTTTATAGCCAAAGTTGAACGGATTTACGACTCTATGAGCCCCCCTTCGAACTCAGAAGAATTACGTCCTGATCTGACTGGAGATATTGATTTGTCCTCTCCCAGGGTAAAGCTGATACACTGGGAATTGTTTGACGACACTTCATTCTCCATCTGTTTAAACAGTATACGCTCGGGCTCACCTCGTGATCCTGTTCCTGCAAAAATCTTGAAATCATTAGATCTCACACCTCGTAGGGTTCTTATGAGACTTCTAAATGCCTCACTATGTGAATCCCAGGTATTGCAGGACTGGAAACACGCAATGGTTGTCCCACTTCTGAAAAAGGCTGGAGCAGATGCGTCTAATCTCGCCAATTTCAGGCCGATATCGTTGCTACCTGTACTTTCTAAAGTGCTGGAGAGGCATGTTAACACCCAACTATACAGTCTAGTGGAATCGTCAGACTTTCTGCATCCATCTCAGTCTGGTTTTCGTGCTAATTATTCCACGGAGACCGCCCTCCTTGGAGTAACGGAGAGTTTAAGACACAGTGTCGACCGCGGTGAAACATCGGCGCTTATCCTTTTGGATTTAAGTGCGGCGTTCGACACTGTGTCTCATTCCATTCTTCTTAGTTCTCTCCGTTCCCTGGGACTCGACGGTCCAGCTTTAGCATGGATTGCCTCCTTTTTAAGTGAGCGCACCTTCCAGGTCTTTTCTACGAAAGCCTCCTCTTCCACTTATACATCAGCATATGGCGTTCCTCAGGGGTCTATACTCAGCCCTCTGCTGTTTAATATCTATATAAGACCACTTGCCTCCATAGCAGAAGACGCTGGGCTGACTATCTTTTCATATGCTGATGATACCCAGATTGTTTTTTCCCTCTCCAGCTGTGAAAGCAACGATATATCGGTTTTGAAATTAGGATTGTCCCGTATAGCCGGGTGGATGCAAAGGCATCTCCTTAAGCTAAACGGTGACAAAACCGAAATTCTCATTTTCGGGAAAAAGAAAGATCTATGGGGCGCCCAACATTGGCCTACTGAGATGGGACCTCCCCCACAGCCTTCTTCAGTAGCCCGCAATCTTGGCTTCCTCGTAGACGACAAGCTCTCTATGCGACAGCAGGCCACCCAGGTGGCCGCCATCTGTTTTACTACTCTACGATGGCTCCAGAAAATTCTATGGATGCTGCCTCCTTCTACTAGGAGAACCGTCGTACAGGCGTTGGTAACTTCCCGCCTGGACTACGGAAATGTCCTCTACCTTGGTGCCGATGCGGCCACTGTTAACAAACTTCAGGTTGTCCAGAACTCTGCTGCCCGTCTTCTCTGTAACATCCCGAGAAGACAATCAGCTAGGCAGGCTCTTCGCGAATTACATTGGCTTAGGATCCCCAGCCGCATTAACTTTAAAGCCTTATGCTATCTTTTTAAAATCAAGCAAGGCTCGGCTCCAAGGTATCTGCGCAACCTCGTTCAACCTTACACACCTATTCGAACACTAAGATCGTCTGCTAATTGTGATTTTGTCATTCCTCGTTTCAAACTTGTTAAAATGGGAGGGCGGGCTTTCGCCCATCGCGCCCCCAAATATTGGAATACGTTACCTTCCTCCTTGAAAAATGAGACTAATTTCCTTGCATTCAGGAAACGTCTAAAAACGCTCTTATTCTGCTGACTTGCTTGGGTATTTAATTGTCTCAGGGAGCTGCTAACAATGGTCCGTTTTCTTTTTTAGTCTATCCCTCTGCGCCGGGAAACCCACTGTGGGTAGCTGTTGCGCGTTATAAATTCAAATAAATAAATAAATAAATAAATAACCACACATCTCATCGTGAGATCTAATTGGCTGTCAGCACTTCATCCAAGAAGTGTTGGCAGCCATCTTGGGACCAATATACATGATAGCACCTCATTAAAAAGCATTGCAGTTAATAGAAGGTTTTAAGACTTTAGTTACATTATAAATCATTTGTTGATGGTACCATACTCATTTTAGGAATTGTGGTGTGTTCTAAGGTGATTTTACCATGTGAAAAAGCCTTCTGCTGTGATATCATGAATCATGTTTGAGAGAAAACTATTTTCTCATGCTTTTCCCACAGAGGTTTGGAAGGTGATCTATAAGCTAAACTGAGAGCATATTTTCTGTAAATTCACATTATCTTTCTCAGTCATGTGAGAATGAAGTCTGACAATCTCAGTAAAACATGTATATCCAAAAAGGGCAGAGACTGTCAGTTGATTCCTTTGTGTTCTACTGCAGCTTCCCAGAGTGTTCTAAAGAACAACTAGAGCGCTAATAGTCCTACTTATGACAAACGTATGGCACACCTGAAGCCATCTTGGTTGGAATAAAGTGGTAACTCTTAAAACATTTAATTTAAAAAGGAACAAAATGAGGGGGTTCATTTTGCCATAGAAAGTATGATTAGTGCTGCAGAAGGACAAATTAGGGCACATTTAGAGTGACTTCTCAAATCCTCTTCTATTTCATTTAAAAATTCTGACATGCAGACTAAAACATGCACTTTCAATACCAGCAGCAGACTTCCCTGGTGAGCAGTAGCTTTACTACAGTGATCTAATAAGCAACTAGAGTGCTAACATTCAGAATTTATGGCAAATGTGTGACACATCTGAATGCCTTCTTGATGGAACCAAAGTAAACAAACTGAAAGTATTTCCTACCGAGGAGACTGCAGTAAATGAGGGAAATTAGGAAACTTCATAACAAATAAATCTCCCAAAATGGCCACCAGAGACAAAAGAGCCCAAATGTAGCCCAAATATCACCCAGATGTAGCCCAAGTATAGCCCAATGACAGAATGTCCCAGAGTGTTCTAACGAACAACTAGAGCGCTAACAGTCTTACTTATGACAAAAGTATGGCAGACCTGAAGCCATCTTGATTGGAATAAAGTGGTAACACTTAAAACATTTAATTTACAAAGGAACAAAATGAGGGGGTTCATTTTGCAATAGAAATTATGATTAGTTCTGCAGAAAGAAAAAATAGGGCATATTTTGACTTCTCAAATCCTCTTCTATTTCATAAACAAATTCTGACATGCAGACTGAAACATGCACTTTGAATACCAGCAGCAGACTTCCCTGGTGAGCAGTAGTTTTACTGCAGTGATCTAATGAGCAACTAGAGTGCTAACATTCAGAATTAATGGCAAATGTGTGACACATCTGAATGCCTTCTTGATGGAACCAAAATAAAAAACTGAAAGTATTCCCACTGAGGAGACTGCAGTAAATGAGGAAATTAGGAAACTTCATAACAAATAAATCTCCCAAGATGGCCACCAGAGACAAAAGAGCCCAAATGTAGCCCAAATATCACCCAGATGTAGCCCAAGTATAGCCCAATGACAGAATGTCCTAGAGTGTTCTTAAGAACAACTAGAGCGCTTACTGTCTTACTTATGACAAAAGTATGGCACACCTGAAGCCATCTTGATTGAAATAAACTGGTAACACTTAAAACATTTAATTTAAAAAGGAACACAATGAGGGGGTTCATTTTGCCATAGAAATTATGATTAGTGCTGAAGAAAGAAAAATTAGGGCACATTTTGAGTGACTTTTCAAATCCTCTTCTATTTCATTACAAAATTCTGATATGCAGACTGAAACATGCACTTTTAATACCAGCAGCAGACTTCCGTGGTGAGCAGTAGCTTTACTACAGTGATCTAATGAGCAACTAGAGTGCTAACATTCAGAATTTATGGCAAATGTGTGACATATCTGAATACCTTCTTGATGGAATCAAAGTAAAAAACTGAAAGCATTTCCTACTGAGGAGCCTGCAGTAAATGAGGAAATTAGGAAACTTCATAACAAATAAATCTGCCAAGATGGCCACCAGAGACAAAAGAGCCCAAATGCAGCACAAATATCACCCAGATGTAGCCCACAAGTAGCTCAATGACAGAAGTGTGCAAAACACTTATTTTTTGTGTATTTGCAGTTTTATATAGTGCAGACTTGTCAGGTATTGGAGTGCTTTACATGAGCATTGGTTACATCACACAAGATCAAATTCATTTTGGTTGTAGACATGGGGAGATTAAGTGATTTGACAAAAATCACAGAATGCTGAGCTGAAGCAGAAACTCTAACCTGGTTCCCCAGTTGCAAAGTCTGCAGCTCTGGAAGTAACACCACATCCTCTCCCCTAGGGCAAACATTTAATCAAGTGGTCAACTGGATAAAAAAACATAAAGATTACGAATAATTTAAAAGCTCTTTGTCGCTATTTGAAAACTCAGAAAATATGTCCTCTTTTTAGTTTTTGAGAGCACTAACCATAATTTTGATGCAAAAAAGACCCTCTCATATATGTAATTTCTAAAGGAAATACTCTAGGTATTACAGTTTTGATTACATCAAGATGACGTCAGGCGTTCCACACTTTTGTAATAAATATAGAATGTTAGCAATCTAGTTGTTCATTGGGATACTGTTGAGAGGCAGAGGCCAGGGGCACGGACTCTGAAAATTGAAGGCAGGTAGGAGAGTGCAGAGGCAACAATTTGACCTCACTGGGCAGGCAGGAAGGGCAGTGGCAGCACAACAGACTATGGAGGGCAGTGGAAAGGGGGGCAGGGGCAACAAACCAACAATACAGGACTGGCAAGAGAGGCTGTGGCAATATAATAGACCATTGTGGGCAGAAGGAAGAGGCAGTGGTAGTACAACCATACATGCCAACAGACCCGTTTCAGCCAGGAAACTTCCAATGTTTTTAAGCTCAAATGGGCTTTATTTGATCTGTCTCCTGTCTACAATCTCCTCTTTTTCAATGTAACTCAAAGGGGAAAATCAATACCCCAGTTTTTTTTCAAAATCTCCCTCTTACCAAGTTCAAAATGTTCGCAAGTATGGTACATTGGATCATGGTATGCAGGAGGAATTGGGGTAGGGACATGGACTCAGATAACAGAGGACAGGAGGGACATGGAGAGGTGCAACAAACTGACCCTACAGGACAAGCATCAGGGTTTGCAGCAGCACAATACACCACACAGCGCATGCGGGACAGGAGTGCAGCACAACAATCCATAGAAAGCAATAGGGAGGGGACAGGACCATGCACATGGACAACAGAGAACAGAGGGGAAAGAGGCAATGGTAGCTAGCTGACCATAATGGACAGACAGAAGAGAAAGCTGCAGCATAACAGACCATAAAGGGCAGGAGGACGGATCAGGGGCATTACAATGGAACAGACAAGCCAGGAGGGAGGGAATAGGGGTCTGCACGTGGAAACAGAGGGCTGGGGAAAGGGGGCAGGGCAGGAGCAGCAAGATGACCATGGAGGTCAGGCAGGATGGGCACTAGAAACAAGACACACCATGGAGAGCACAATGAGACTATGATGGCATACACACAGACCATGGAGGGAAGGTGGGAGGGGGTCAGGGCAGCTAGCTGACCACACAGGGAAGGTGGGAGGGGCCATGGCAGCACAGAAGACCATACATGGCAAGCGTTAGGGTTAGTGCAGCACAATGGCTATGATGGGCAAGAAGGGGGTGCAGGGGCATGCCCAAAGGACCATGGAGGATAGAAGGGATGGTCAGGACTTGGGCACAGACAAGAGAGTTCAGGGGAAGGGGCCTCACAACAGACCGCGCAGGGCAGGCAGGAGGAGCAGTTGCAGCACAACAGATCAGGGAGGGCAGAAGGGTGTGGCAGTAAAATAGACCAGAGAGGACAGGAGGAAGGGGATAGGGGCATGGCATGTGGACAGGCAGGGTAGAGGTGGCAGGGACAGGTTACAGTCATCTGACAATGCTAGGCAGGTGGGAGGGGAGTGGCAGCTCAACAGAACAGTCAGAGTAGATAGGAGTGGCAGGTCCATGGAACATGGTGGGCAAAAAGGATGGAGCAGGGGCATGCACAAAGACATCGAAGGGCAGGGGGGAGGAGAACAGGGGCAGCAAGCTATGCACAGAGGCTAAGCAGGAGATCAATGATGGGCCATAGAATTGGGCAATGGAGGGCAGGAGGAGTGCACTGGTACATCATGCTAAATGGAGGGCAGTGGCAGCACATAAGACCATGCATGGCAGGAGGGAGGAGGCTAGTCCATGGATTCAGACAACAGAGGATAGGGAGGAGGTGGATGGGGCAGCAAGCTAACTGTTCAGAGAAGGTGGGTATTAGGAACTTGATTGTTTTTAAAATGTGTGTCTGTGCGAACTACTTAAAATATGAACAAGTATGCAGCATAATCTCTCTTTTATTCAGGAAGAAGAGGACGTTTGTGACTGTGACTCCGGGCTCACTTGGCAGAAACACCCCCTGACCCTCCACCCCCATCGCAAAATGTAATGCCCGTGAAAAGGGTAGGTGGACGCAGTGTTACATAGAACATAGTCCTAAGAGCACGATTGAAAATGAAAACTAGATATAGTATATGGTATAAACTATGCACCAAAAAGTGTGATATAAGATGAACCGGGGTGTGAAATATAATATGCAATACATTGTGCGCAATGAGAGATTCATTGAAGAGCACGAGATAGCACAGGCACTAGCGCGTGCTATGCGATATGCGCCTTGGAGTGTAATATACACAGGGCAGTGTTGTGTAACCTAACTAGTCTCTAAAGCTGTAATATAAAATGTGTGCTGGGGAGTGAAACATTGCATATGCACTGTGGCAAAGATATGGATCCCAGATTGTAATATGTATGGCATAGCGCTGTGCGTTATAACATAGGCATCGAGGCAGGCACGTTAGATGGGGCAATATAACCTGTGCGAAGGCAAGTGTGGCGTGGCATGACATATTCACGGGGTCGTGTTACCGTGCACATGGGCTAGAGAGTGTCATAGCATACGCACTAGCTGGTGGAATACAACACAGAGGTGTGAGGCAATCGGCAGGCACTGGTGGGTGTAACACAGCATTGGGCTCAGCCAGGAGCACGCTGTGACTCTCAAGTGAGGTTCGTCTCCTTTCCAGAGAGTAAAATAAAAAGTATTACACATCCGGCGGTGGATGTGTGTTTTTTTACCCGTGAGGGGGGTTTCTTGCATAGTTTGGTCAAATTTTTGTTGAATCCCCTTTGAATGGCTTGGTGTGCGTGTATATTAAATGTGCCCGTCAATAGCTACCCATGTTTGTATAAATAAACGACAAGGGTGTCTACTTGGAGAGTACCCACCGGCGGGGCGCCGGGATTAGGCACGGTAGGGCATCAGACACGTCAGAGCTTCACTAGCGGTGTAAATACATTTCATGTGGATTCATTCTATGCATAGTCGCCTTTTAATGAATATCACGCAAATCGTCATGGTGATAGGTACATACGGTTTGTCTAGCATGTCCTAGGTGTTTCTATAAATATATTTTAAAAAAAAATAATAAAAAACAAAGGCCGGCCCTGGGGGATGGGGTCCCCAGGGCCATAAGCGGCCTGAGGAGGGGGGCAACGCAGCCTCCTCCTAAAGAATAAAAAAAAAAGGCCATGACCCGGGGGTTGGGGACCCGAGGCCGATTAAGGCCTTGGGAGGGCCAAATTAATTTTTTTCAACAAAACAAATTAGGGTGCAGGCCCTGGGGGGTGGGGTCCCCAGAGCCAGTAAATTAGAAAAAGAAGGGGGGGCACACAGCCCTTCTTCTTAACAAAATAAAATAAATAAAAGACCGGCATCGTGCTGGAGGCCACGCCCCCTCCTTGCAGCACTCTGCAAACGCGCCCCCTGGCCAGTTGTAAGTTGGGGAATTAATTCCCCTTCAATACTTAGGGTCCCTGAGGGCCAACTAGCCCAACAGGTATCTCCAGTATGCGCCAGGGAGCTGCGTTGCAGACAGGTGTTCTGAGGCCACGCCCCTTTTTGCACCTCTATGCAACGCAGCTCTGTGGTGCTTACTGGAGGTACCTAGTGGGCTAGTTTGACCCTAGGGACCCTTAGGATTCAAGGAGACTTAATCTCTCAACTAAAAATGGCCACAGGGCGCGTTTACACAGTGGTGAAGGGAGGGGACGGGGCCTGAGGTGATGTGTGCAAACACGCCCTGTGGCGCGTTTTAAGTTGGGGAAATAATTCCCTTTCAAACCTGAGGGACCCTGGTGGCCAACTAACCCACCAGGTGCTTCCAGTAAGCGCCACTGCTCTGCGTTGCAGAGAGGTGGTGCAGGCCATGCCCCTTTTTACACCTCTCTGCAATGGCGCTTACTGGACGTACCTAGTGGGTTATTTTGCCCCGGGGATCCTCAGGATTCAAGGGGACTTAATCTCCCAACTTAAAAAATGGCCACAGGGCGTGTTTACACAGTGGGGAAGGGAGGGGACGGGGCCTGAGGTGACGTGTGCAAACACGCCCTATGGCGTGTTTTAAGTTGGGGAAATAATTCCCCTTCAATCCTGAGGGCCCCTGGGGGCTAACTAGCCCACCAGGTGCTTCCAGTAAGTGCCACTGAGCTGCGTTGCAGAGAGGTGGTCCAGGCCATGCCACTTTTTACACCTCTCTGCAACGCAGCTCTGTGGCGCTTACTGGAGGTACCTAGTGGGCTAGTTGGACCCTAGGGACCCTCAGGATTCAAATGAACTTAATCTCCCAACTAAAAACGGCCACAGGGCGTGTTTACACAGTGGTGAAGGGAGGGGACGGGGCCTGAGTTAACGTGTGCAAACAAGCCCTGTGGCGCGTTTTAAGTTGGGGAAATAATTCCCCTTCAATCCTGAGGGACCCTGGGGCCCAACTAGCCCACCAGGTGTTTCCAGTAAGCGCTATGATGGGAAAGAAGGGGGTGCAGGGGCATGCACAAAGGACCATGGAGGATAGAAGGGAGGGTCAGGACTTGGGAACAGACAAGAGAGTTCAGGGGAAGGGGCCTCACAACAGACCGCGCGGGGCAGGCAGGAGGAGCAGTTGCAGCACAACAGACCAGGGAGGGCAGAAGGGTGTGGCAGTAAAATGGACCATGGAGGACAGGAGGAAGGGGATAGGGGCATGGCATGTGGACAGGCAGGGTGGAGGTGGCAGGGACAGGTTACAGTCATCTGACAATGCTAGGCAGGTGGGAGGGGAGTGGCAGCTCAACAGAACAGTCAGAGTAGATAGGAGTGGCAGGTCCATGGAACATGGTGGGCAAAAAGGATGGCGCAGGGGCATGCACAACGACATCGGAGGGCAGGGGGAAGGAGAATAGGAGCAGCAAGCTGTGCACAGAGGCTAAGCAGGAGGTCAATGATGGGCCATAGAATTGGGCAATGGAGGGAAGGAGGAGTGGACTGGTACATCATGCTAAATGGAGGGAAGTGGCAGCACATCAGACCATGCATGGCAGGAGGGAGGAGGCTAGTCCATGGATTCAGACAACAGAGGATAGGGAGGAGGTGGATGGGGCAGCAAGATAACTGTTCAGAGAAGGTGGGTATTAGGAACTTTATTGTTTTTAAAATGTGTGTCTGTGCGAACTACTTAAAATATGAACAAGTATGCAGCATAATCTCACTTTTATTCAGGAAGAAGAGGACGCATGTGACTGTGACTCCGGGCTCACTTGGCAGAAACACCCCCTGACCCTCCACCCCCATCGCAAAATGTAATGCCCGTGAAAAGGGTAGGTGGACGCAGTGTTATATAGAACATAGTCCTGAGAGCACAATTGAAAATGAAAACTAGATATAGTATATGGTATAAACTATGCACAAAAAAAGTGTCATATAAGATGAACCGGGGTGTGAAATATAATATGCAATACATTGTGCACAATGACAGATTCATTGGAGAGCACAAGATAGCACAGGCACTAGCACGTGCTATGCGATATGCGACTTGGAGTGTAATATGCACAGGGCAGTGTTGTCTAACCTAACTAGTCTCTAAAGTTGTAATATAAAATATGTGCTGGGGAGTGTAACCTTGCATATGCACTGTGACAAAGATATGGATCCCAGATTGTAATATGTATGGCATAGCGCTGTGCGTTATAACATAGGCATCGAGGAAGGCATGTTAGATGGGGCAATATAACCCGTGCGAAGGCAAGTGTGGCATGACATATTCACGGTGTGGTGTTACAGTGCACATGGGCTAGAGAGTGTCATAGCATACGCACTAGCTGGTGGAATGCAACACAGAGGTGTGAGGCAATCGATGGGCACTGGTGGGTGTAACACAGCATTGGGCTCAGCCAGGAGCACGCTGTGACTCTCAAGTGAGGTTCGTCTCCTTTCCAGAGAGTAAAATAAAAAGTATTACACATCCGGCGGTGGATGTGTGTTTTTTTAACCGTGAGGGGGGTTTCTTGCATAGTTTGGTCGAATTTTTGTCGAATCCCCTTTGAATGGCTTGGTGTGCGTGTATATTAAATGTGCCCGTCAATAGCTACCCATGTTTGTATAAAAAAACGACAAGGGTGTCTACTTGGAGAGTACCCCCCGGCGGGGTCGCCGGGACTAGGCACGGTAGGGCATCAGACACGTCAGAGCTTCACTAGCGGTGTAAATACATTCCATGTGGATTCATTCTATACATAGTCGCCTTTTAATGAATATCACGCAAATCGTCATGGTGATTGGTACATACGGTTTGTCCAGCATGTCCTAGGTGTTTCTATAAATATATATTTTTTTAAAATAATAAAAAACAAAGGCCGGCCCTGGGGGATGGGGTCCCCAGGGCCATAAGTGGCCTGAGGAGGGGGGCAACGCAGCCTCCTCCTAAAGAATAATAAAAAAAAAAGGCCATGACCCGGGGGTTGGGGTCCCCGGGGCCGATTAAGGCCTTGGGAGGGCCAAATTAATTTTTTTCAACAAAACAAATTAGGGTGCAGGCCCTGGGGGGGGTTCCCCAGAGCCACTAAATTAGAAAAAGAAGGGGGGCCACACAGCCCTCCTTTTTCACAAAATAAAATAAATAAAAGACCGGCATCGCACTGGAGGCCACACCCCCTCCTTGCAGCACTCTGTAAATGCGCCCCCTGGCCAGTTGTAAGTTGAGGAATTAATTCCCCTTCAATACTGAGGGTCCCTGAGGGCCAACTAGCCCAACAGGCATCTCCAATATGCGCCAGGGAGCTGCGTTGCAGACAGGTGTTCTGAGGCCATGCCCCTTTTTGCACCTCTATGCAACGCAGCTCTGTGGCGCTTACTGGAGGTACCTAGTGGGCTAGTTTGACCCTAGGGACCCTTAGGATTCAAGGGGACTTAATCTCTCAACTAAAAACGGCCACAGGGCGCGTTTACACAGTGGTGAAGGGAGGGGACGGGGCCTGAGGTGACGTGTGCAAACACGCCCTGTGGCGCGTTTTAAGTTGGGGAAATAATTCCCTTCCAATCCTGAGGGACCCTGGGGGCCAATTAACCCACCAAGTGCTTCCAGTAAGCGCCACTGCTCTGCGTTGCAGAGGTGGTGCAGGCCATGCCCCTTTTTACACCTCTCTGCAATGGCGCTTACTGGACGTACCTAGTGGGCTATTTTGCCCCTAGGGATCCTCAGGATTCAAGGGGACTTAATCTCCCAACTTAAAAAATGGCCACAGGGCGTATTTACACAGTGGGGAAGGGAGGGGACGGGGCCTGTGGTGACGTGTGCAAACACGCCCTATGGGGCATTTTAAGTTGGGGAAATAATTCCCCTTCAATCCTGAGGGCCCCTGGGGGCTAACTAGCCCACCAGCTGCTTCCAGTAAGAGCCACTGAGCTGCGTTGCAGAGAGGTGGTCCAGGCCGTGCCACTTTTAAACCTCTCTGCAATGCAGCTCTGTGGCGCTTACTGGAGGTACCTAGTGGGCTAGTTGGACCCTAGGGACCCTCAGGATTCAAATGAACTTAATCTCCCATCTAAAAACGGCCACAGGGCATGTTTTTTACACAGTGGTGAAGGGAGGGGATGGGGCCTGAGTTAACGTGTGCAAACAAGCCCTGTGGCGCGTTTCAAGTTGGGGAAATAATTCCCCTTCAATACTGAGGGACCCTGGGGGCCAACTAGCCCACCAGTTGCTTCCAGTAAGCGCCACTGCGCTGCGTTGCAGAGAGGTGGTCTAGGCCATGCCCCTTTTTATATCTCTTTGCAACGCAGCTCTGTGGCGCTTACTGGAGGTACCTAGTGGTCTAGTTGGACCCTAGGGACCCTCAGGATTCAAGGGGACTTAATCTCCCAACTTAAAACGGCCACAGGGCGTGCTTACACAGTGGGGAAGTGAGGGGACGGGGCCTGAGGTGACATGTGCAAACACGCCCTGTGGCGCGTTTTAAGAGGTAGTTTTAATCCCCTGCCCTATTATATACTAGGGGCTTACAGAGGAGGTCATGCTGATCACAGGGAGACCCCAATGCATAGTGTTCCCTAGTGTATGTAGGTGTTTTCACTGTATTCTGAGTGTCTTTTAACATAGCACTGGCTCTAGGACTGTTTAGTCAGACTCAGTTACCACCAGTATCCGTCTGAAAAGTTGAGGGTACTGGATTATTTTGCAACAAGGCTTCTTTCTGCTCTTCTGTTTGTTCTTTCTGCACGTTATCATTCTTCCTGCACTTTTCTTCGTCTTTGAGGACTTCTGTTGCTTCTTTCTGCATTTCTTTTTTTTCTTTCTGTGCGTTTTTTCTTCTTTCTTCACAGGGCCTATCTCTGTAGACATAGTTAGAAATTGGCACTTAAAAAACCTTTGAAATTCAAGTGGATTTCGCAAATTCCGCCCACCCCTATATGTGACGTCATCAGCAGTGCATTGCGGGTGCGCGAGTTATAGTTAGCTGAACTAACTATAACGGAGGAATTTCAATGGTTTTGTACGAGTGAAAAGTCGAGCTAATTATAACGCCCCTGAAACCTATGGTTTTTTCAGTGAATTTCTAAGGTTTTTTAAATGCTAATTCCTAACTATAACGTGCCTGAAACCTATGGTTTTTTCAGTGAATATATATAATATTTACAAGTATATCTGTATATTTTGTATACATACTACTTACCATGTATTTTTTCTATGTCTTTTATCACAAGCATCACATGATTATAGACTGCTTAGTATATAAGGGAAACAATAATGGCGGTTACCTTATGTGATCAAGGCCACCTTGTGGCCGAAACGCGTAATGGCGTGCTGTGTGGGTGCTGACGCTCATTAAAATCCTTTGAAGCACGATTTGGCGTCCGTGTGCTTTCTTCTTCGCCCGCCTGTAAGTGGGAGATCGCGTTTGGTGTTCATATATATATATATATATACATATATAGTTTCACGATCGAAGACAAAATTTGTGTCGGCCGAAACAAGCAGGAGCACACATGCCGAGTCGGTGAAAAATATATATTTATTTCATTAAAGATCCCCCCCTCAGCGCTGACAGACGCGTTTCACCACTCTGGCTTTGTCAATGTCAGTGAGTTTCGTAAAGTACCACCATTTTAAAGTTAAAAAAGTGCAATTGAAGGAAAGTGTCAAACACAAAAGATGGCACAATATATGCTAAATGCAATGTCTTCATGTCGGCCAGCTTAGCATACAGTGCAGCATTAACAGAAAAATACATGAGCATTGATTTTCTTCCTCAATATATGCTGAACAAGACAAATAGTATCCCCATTCCAAAAACATTCATATATACAGAGAATAAACAGAATAATATTTATCTCTTTTTCTGTCTGTATGAAATGGTTTTCTTTTCTGTTTTAAAATAACATTGTTGTGTATTTGATATGTCATTTACACGACTTTTAGAAAATGGGGATATTCTGTCAAACCATCAAGCCCTGAATGGGCATTCAGATTCCAAAACAAGAGGATCACTCATGTAAACAGAAAATAGAAAAATAGTGAAATGAAGAGCGGAGGCTAAATCAATCTCTATGCTTTTTTCGCTTTTTGTTAACAGAAAGGGGCACACGTTCTTTTCTTTTCTTATCAAGCCATATGACTATAGTTTTCGATTGGCAAGTGAAAAAATCCATCAAAGATCAAGGGACAGTCTAAAAGTAAAAGTTGTCAGAATTGCAGACAAAAGGAGGACATTAGACAGAATAGCCCTCCTTCCCCATAGTCCCACCTCGATGTCTATATAATATGCCATTTAGAAGTTCACTAATGGTGAGAGACATCACTCAAAGCAAAGAATATATACGTATAAATGTAAATATATACATTGAAGTCCTATGATTGAAGATGTTAACAATTGCTTGATCATTCTAATTGGATATCTGGATCTCATTCTAAGTGGGCCCAAAGCTCTTCGTCATTATTCAGACCCTGAGGGGACATTGTGCCTAATTCAATGATATATCTGGATTCTAGGGCATGTAGGTTTTTAATCCTGTCTCCCCCTCTTTCATTTTTAGGTATTTGATCCAAGCAGTAAAAAGCTAAAAGGTCACAATTGCTCACAGTCCTCAAAATGGCGAGCCACTGAATAATTTCTGTCCTTTTTAGCTATTGCCCGCATGTGCTCTAGCACACGTTTCTTAGCTGCATTTATGGTACTACCAATGTATTATTTCTTGCAGGGACATTCCAAACAGTATATTGTAAATTCGGAATTGCAATTAAATAATCTATTGATCGTTCAAGTAGTTTTTGTACCTTTCCCCGGTAACTCATAGGTTGTCTTTTTGCAGCCATATTTGCATGCCTTGCATTTCATGCAGGGAAAGAACCCATTTACCGGTTCTTTGGATCTGGCCTTAGATTCATAATGGCTAGAAACCAATAGATCTTTGATGGATTTCGATCTTCTGTACGTTATTAGTGGCTCTCTGGGAAATTGGTTTTTGAGGATGTTGTCAGTTTTCAGAATATGCAAATTCTTACGGAACATCTGTACAATTTTGGCAGACTGTGTATTGAAGCATGTAATCTGATGCTGGTTGGTTCAGATGGTTTAATAATGTTAACTTCTTTAGCAGTTTTAGTTGCTAAAAGTTCTCTCCTAGTGATCTTTTCTACTTTTTTAATGGCTACATTTAAAGAACCATCTGTGTAACCTCTTGCTTTAAAGCGTCTACATGCTTTATTTCTTGCTGTAATATAATCTTCGTCGGTGGAACAATTTCGCTTCATGCGCAAAAGCTCCCCATAAGGGATATTATAGATCATGCTTTTCAGATGGAAGCTTTTGGCATGGAGCAAAGCATTACCAGCAGTTGGTTTCCTATAAAGTCGTGTTAGATTCTCCAAATTGTTGATTTAGACTTCCAGATCTAAATAGAAGACTTGGGTGTTACTTATGTGGTCGCTAAATACTAAATTGAGGTCATTGATATTCAAGAATGTTATAAACTCCTCAGCCGAGGAGTGTGAACCCTTCCATACGATGAAAAGGTCATCGATGTAATGAGTCTAAAATACCACATGATCCATCCACCTCTCTGATACTTCCCTCCAGGCCACGTGCTCTTCCCACCAGCCGACGAAAAGATTCGCATAGCTGGGGGTGAAGCACGTGCCCATCGCCGTACCGCGTTGTTGCTTCTATAGCTGGCCAGCAAAAATGAATATATTGTTTTCCAAACAGAAAAGTGCCACTAAATCGGCGATGAGTCCTTGAGAATATGCCCCAGAGTGTGATGAATGAAGATAATTGAAAGTGTGCAAACATTCTGATAATTGTGTATTGACAATCTTCTCAAGCAGCTTTTCAGCATCTGGTAGCAGGAGAATGGGTCTAAAGTCAGGAAGAGTTTCCGGGTCAGCATTTGGCTTTTTTAAAAGGGGAATGACATGTGGCCTCTTCTACATATTTGCTACCTTCCTCGATTGCAACTAGGCAGTAAATATTTCCAGATACACTGGACTTATACAGTTCACTCTCTGCCTAAGACTATATGGGGGAAAATCAGATTCACACTTGCACAGGCAGATCTTCAATTTCTCTTCAGTGGGGGGAATAAAATGTATCAATTTGCCCTTTACTGAGGGCATTGTTGGACTAAGCACCAGAACCCTAGGCTCATTAGCATCTAACCTCAAGAGATAAGATTGAATCCTCATAATATTTCTTTTTTATCCTTGAGAAAATCACTCAACCTTGAGCATAAAATCGAGTTGATTTCACACAGTGGAGTTGTTACTTTAGGGTCAGGGAAGTCCAGGACAATTTTGAACATTTCTTTGGCGCTATTATTTGCTTCACTTCTTTTTTAGAGTAAGAAGTGTTACGTACAAACTTTACATTTTTATGATAAATACTCAAGGCTTGTTTACATCGAAATTCATCTTTAATCAATTTGGTAATTTGTTGAATATCTATATCCTTTCAAATTCACCTGTAGCAGAGCTAACCAGTGTAAACAGTGAACCTAGCATATTCATCAATCCAGGGACAATGTGGAAATCAAGATTAAGAGTAGCATGTCAAATTAGCACAATAGGCAATTTATTCAAGGGTAACTGGCTGAGCAGCTAAATCTATACCACAACTCATCTATTTAGGGACACAGAGACAGTTTTAAGCCACCATTACTTGCAATGCCATCTCTGTAGGATCCTTGTATATCAATCAAGACTGTCAGTATCTAATTGTAAAATATCACTTAGGAAGATCTTTGCTCATTGCTATCACTGTTGGAAGAGAGGAAGGACACAAAATATGTCAGGATCTCTTTGTGTAAACTGCTAATAAACAACAGTCACCATAATTCTGTGAGGTGTAGATCTGAATACCTGTCTACATTAATGGTTGATTTCACAATATGGATCACATAATACCTAAAGTTAGGATAGGAATCTGAACAGCACATGTGCCTTGCATGGCAGTTCTTAAGTCTTCATAAGGAATTTCATTTGTCTCAAATTGGTGACAGTGGTGTATACTGTTGCACTCACAGGTGAACCCTGTTATGTTTGCTACATTAGGTACCACTATTTGAAATGGTGTAGTACACCACTTGTTATCCCATGAGTGCTTCACTGCAAACCAAATCAGAAAAGGTTTCCAAAAGCGAGGGATGAGGCACAAATGTGGCAGCATTCCACCTGTTAGAACTGACTATCCTGGGTTGAACACTTAAAATAAGTCAATTGCAGTACTCACTTACACGAACAACTCATTAATCATATATATACATAAAATAATACAAACTGTAATAGATGCAAAGAGTTTTGCCATGTCTCCACATTATTCTGAATAAACATTGAGACAGACATAACAATGTGTAGCAGATGCAAAAAAGCACCAGATCTAAAGGCACAGATGTAATACTCTTTCAAACCGCGCAGCTCTGCAATCAATTTTCTGTGGAGCATTCAGTGTGTGCTTTCCACTTCAGCACGCTTTCTATGTTTTTTTATTAGAAATTAACATATTTCATCTTGTTAACACCTGTTTCAAATAAACAATATTTGTTGATACTATTTTAGTAGATCGGGCTTTGCATCAGAATCCATGGGTGTTTGTGCGGATCCACCCAATTATTCCTCTTGGTAAAAGAAATGATGAAAAAAAGTACAAAATGATGTTTGTGACAGAAAAAGCACTTTTCCAGCGCATGATTGTGTGCCACTTGGTTACAGCACAAAGCTATAGTTGATCTGAACAATGGTGTTATACACAATCCATTGATATGATTGAAAAAAATAGAATGCACTGATTTATAGCATTGTGAGTCTTTGGATGATGCATGGAGGAGATGTTCAGATATCAGAAGATCTGCCACAGATACATATATATATCATAGAATCAGCAGACACGTTTTCTTCCAGGAGTAACTTTATCAAATCTAAAGTGGCCACTAATAACAGTCCACTTCAACTCATGTACAGTATGTTTGTTTAGTATCCAATGATTAACTTGTTATTTGGGAATCCTGGACATATGTTGTATTATTCGCTAACATGCCTCCTGATTTGTCTTGCCAATATAAAGCTTTGAGCATGGGCACAAAATGCCACAAACTACGTTTTTTGTTGTGCAATTGGAGAAAACATCATATTTCCATTTGATGTTTTTGAATGAAAAGAGCAATCCTTTATTCGTTTTTGGGCAGCACCTGCAGTTGCCGCATTTATGATGGGCAACAATGGGTGGTAAACTAAGTTGTGCCCTTAGTGTTAGATGATTTTGGTACCGCTGCACGGATGATTTGGTTGCCAATGCCTTTCGTCTTCTTTAAGGGTGAACAAAGGTCTACTGAAAGACTTATGTATCCTCTGGACCAAATGCCAGTTTGATTAATCACATTCTTTAAAAAGTTTGTGCGAGGGCAAAACGTTGTCACACATACAGGCGTTCGGTGTTGCTCTTTTCCTTTCTCTGTAGAAGTGCTTCTCTTGGTGACCACCATGCACGTTTCATGGCGTGTATTAGAAGTTTCCTCGGGTAACCTTGCATCTTTTCGAAAGTGGGCATTTTCTTACTTCACCATTCTGTGTGCATCTGGCTGTTTGAGTTTTGAGTGACAGGAGCGGGTTATGTGCATTCACTCTAGGTAGTCACTACAGGGGTTGAGGTGTGCCCTGCCTTGCTTGGGTGACTCATCACTGGGATGAATAGGTCTGGTCTGCATTTAGAGTGGTGGGAGGAGTTTCACTTTCATCTGAATAGGCTGTGTCTCCTTTTTCTCAATGCTGTCTCTGCCTCCTGTGGTTATACTGCACCAGGGAGGACACAACTCATTTGGACTGGGTTGAGAGACCCTGACAGGAAAGAGAACAATGACAAAATGGGGTATACATACTCCACCTAAAACCCCATGACTTTATAGTACTTCAAGGAACAAGAGATCCCTGCCCAGAAGAAGAGAGGAAGTACTGTGTGAGGAGCACTGCCTTTTCTGGGGTTTAAAAATAACCTTCCTGGTGGGAGACCTGAATAGCTGTATGAGGAGTGCTTCCCCGGACTTGCGTGGGGTAGGATGGCCAGCAGTGGTTACTCCTGCCTGGAGCAGAGAAAGGACTGGACTGTTCTTTCATTAAATTGCCAAACAGTGTGTGATGAGTGCTGTAGTCATATCTGGAAAAGAAAGCATCTGGTAAGTGCTTTATACCATAAGGTTAGAGTGCTTTGGGGAGTTGTCTGCCTCCTAGACTGTGGAGTGCTGTGTCTCTCCCCTTGGGTGCAGATCAGCACATGCAAAGCACTTGCCTGGTTGCTGCACCCCCATTCATTTAGGAGAGGAACCGCACCATTGTCCTACTATGAGGGGGGCCGGGCGAGGAAGGCTGTGCCCGCCTTTTACAATACCTTGGGGGAGCGAGGGTGATCCTTCCCGGTGCCACTGGCAGTAGCTGGCATTCCCAGCAAAAAGATGAGTTCCACCGAGGCCCAACCCTCATAAGATGCTGCACCTCTGCAGTGAGGGATGACAGCCCAGGAGAGGCAGGTATGCTCTCTGAAGGGGAGAGAGCGGTTGCCCCAGCAACCACCAGGAAACTCTGAGAGGAGTTCCTGCCATGGGGCAGTGCAGGGTGCTCCCTTTGTGATGGAGAAGGAGCCCAGCCCTCACTGCATCAGCCAGCCAGGACCGGTGGGACAGTACCCGTCTAACCGGCACTGCATGTCTCTGTTGGACTTGACCCTTTTGCAGGCTTACCCCCAAACTTTTTGCTTCTTCCTGCTATTTTTTCCTGACCTGTTGTGGTTGGCTATAGGACTCTGAGCACTTTACCACTGCTGATCAGTGCTAAAATTCATATGCTCTCTACATAAATTATGTTTATGCATTGGTGTTTCCATGATTGACTATTTGATTTACTGATACTTCCCTAGTACAGTGCACTGTGTGTGCCCAGGTCCTGTAAATAAAATGCTACTAGTGGGCCTGCAGTACTGTTTGTTCCAACCACATGAGTAGCCCTGTAAGTGTGTCTCAGACCCGCCACTGCAGTGTCCGCACACAGTTTTAAACTGCCATGTTGCCCTGGCAAGGGCACCCACTTCCCGGACCCTAACCTTCCCTTTTCTTACATGTAAGACACCCCTATGGTAGGCCCAAGGTACCCCCATTGGCAGGGTGCAGTGTATGTGAAAGGTAGGACTTGTACTGGTGAGGGTGACATGTCCTGATAGTGAAATACTACCAATTTCATATTTCAGTATTGAAAGGCTAGCTGCTCCATAGGATAGAATGGGAGATACTTTGTAAAATCTTACAAGTATAACTTCCCATTGGGGCAAGATAGATGAATAAAGTTTAGACTCCCTGAACTCAGAATTTAATAGCACATCATGTAGTAAAGATGTTTTTTAAATTGTGTGTTTGAAAATGCTACTTTTAGAAAGTAGGCTTTTCCTTTTTTGACCATTCTGTTAGCCTCTGCCTGTTTGTGTATTGACTGTCTGGTTTTGGACTGACAAAGGCAGGGTATGTGCATTCACTGTAAACAGTCACTGGGGTGTGTTAAGGTGTGCCTGGCCATTCCTGGATGACTCAGAGCTGAGCTCAAAGGGGTTTGGCTGCATTTATAGGAGTGGGAGGAGATTTCCTTGCACCTGAATAGGGCCTGTTTCCCTTGCACAATGCTGTCTCAACCCTCTTTGGTCATATTGCACCAGTGAGGACAGAACTGGTTCGGACTGGGCTCAGAGACCCTTGCACAAAGAGAACAAATACATTTTGGGGTATAAGAATTACACCTGAAACCCCAGAACTTTAGATCACTTCTGGACTCAAGAGGAACTTTGCCAAGGAGAAGATCTGAAGAGCTGTGAGGAGGAGCACTGCCCCATTGCTGTGTTGGACTGGTCTGCAGTTGCTACTTCTGCCAATGAAAGGACAAAGACTGGAACTTTGCTTTGAACACCTCCCCTGAACATTGCTGCTAAGAGTTCTGACCTGCAAAGAGGTGCCTTTTTAAGTTATGGGCCTCTGGAGGTTGTGCTTACTGCTGGGAGCTGGAAGAAACCTGAAGAACTAAGAAAATCAATGCAGCATTCTTCTTGTGGCTGTTTTTTCGATGTAGCAAGAAGAATCTCCACGCATCATTGCGCCCCTGACGAGACCGACGCAGCTCCTGCCGCAGCAACAAGAACCGACGCATCGAGGGATCACGGCAGAAGAAACCAGCACAGCATCGTCCGATGCCACCCCATCGATCGCCGATGAATCCCAGATTTCCAGGCATCATACCTGTGCGGCCAGTTTTCCAGACACCTCACCTGCGGACCAGAACAGTCTTGGATTCAACGCATCACTTCCCCCAACAGACCGGATTAAATGCATCACTTCTCCTGTGTGCAGCATAACTGTTGCATCGCCTCCCCATGGTCTCAGGAACTGACGCATCTCTTTATTTCTCATCGCTTCCCATCTCTACGGCTGTTTGGCCTTGTGAATTTTGACGCATCTACAGGTACTTTGTGAGAAATCACGCATCCATAGTTTTCTAGGGACTAAGTTTTTTGAAACCATTTTAAAGTCATATTCTTTTTACTTGTATGTTGAATGTTTGTCCTGTAGGTCTTGTTGAGTTTAGATAAACACACTTTTTTTTCTAAACTGGTGGTGTCCATTTGTGGTGTTATCACTGCATTACTGTGTGATTTGAGTACAAATACTTTAGACATTGCCTTTGGGATAAGTCTGTCTGTTCATGCCAAGCTACCCAGGGGCTGAGCAGGGGTTAGCTAAAGTGTGTAACCTCCTTACCCTGACTAGAAGCACGGTCCCTATTTGGACAAAGATACCTACCTATGCCAACTAGAGACCCCCATTTCTAACAGTCTTCCACCCCCGAGACCCTGTGAGTAGCTTTCCATGCAGCAGTGTGGAGTCTGCTAGGAGCCAGTGTTATGTGAGGCTGACATTGTTGGCAGCTTATCCGCAGGCTCGCAGCAGCTGCAGTGGTCAATTTAGCCACAGTGGAGACCGGTGAAGGTCTCCCATGTGGAGAGCCCGAACAAGCCCTCCCCCCCACTATCTCCACACTGCAGGTGCCTTGAGAGAGTGAAAATCAGCTGAAGGATGGTAGGGATCCCTCGACAGAGGTCCTGGTCCTTCTCAGATTACCATTTAAAAACTGCCGTACACTTGGTAAAAGCCACACAGGAGCCCTGGGACGGTATATAGAAAGTACAAACTGCTGATTGATTTAAGCATATAACTACTGTAGTCTATGCCCTACTATGGTGTCCTGCATGGTCAGGATCACCAGAACTGTTATTTTTTTAAACTGCATAAGATGTACAATGAGGGTGTAAGGTAGTGTTATACCTAATGTTTTCATGACATTTTGTAACAGGTGAAACATATAGGTATTTACCTAGTGCTGTAACTGTCATGTGTATGACCATTGCCTTATTGCAAAGTGATTTATGATCTGTGCAACTTATAAGTCTTCACTTTATTTCATTAAATGTGGTTTTCTAACAATTGCCTAGTTGGCAAGGTGATTGTTGATTTATGTGACTGTGGTCTAATGTGTTTGGTTTATAATTCAAAGGATATTTATTTTCTATAACCTTGTGTGAAGTCTCCTGTAGGGTGCCTAGTGTGTCATTACTGTATGTGTGTGTTGACCAAACGCTTCACACTTTGCCTCTGGGATAAGCCTGACTGCTCTACCATGCTACCAAAGGGGTAAGCAGGGGTTATCGTGTGTGTGTAACTCCCTTACCCTGACTAGAGTGGTGGGTTCTGCCTGGCTTAGTTGCATACCTGAGCCAACCAGAAACCCCATTTCTAACAATTTAAATGTGTATACTTACACTCCATCAAACCCTTGGGAGACTTGTCTTTGCTATCTATGGAAATGTTAGTCAATGCAGGTGATTAAAATATAGAAGGATGGACAAACAAATGAATTCTGAACTGGTGCTACGGAGAATCAGGTTTCTTGGAGGCTGATTTTCAAATTTGCATATTTTTTAGCTTTGCCAGCTTAGCAAAGATGTATCTTCGCAAAGTTGAGAAAATAGGTAGCAGGTTTAGTGGCCTTTCAGTTTATACGAAATGAGTCCATGTTCTGCTCATAACAGGAGGTAAACTGCCAAACCTCGCCAGCATTTACCCCCTACGTGCTCTTAATATCCACTGCCTGGAAAACTCCGTCAACTAGATTCTGGCACATTGCCCCATCTCAGATGCTGTCTACGGCTGCAGCCATGCCCTACCCTACACCCTGCACTGTCCCCTGCCCTCCACTCCACAGACTGTCCCCTGCCTTGAGCCTACCACATTATGCACAACATCCTGCTCACAGTGCTACTAACTCCATCCCTAAATAAAGACATCACATACCCTGAGCCCACCCAGTCCTTTTCATTCTACACTGTTCCCTGTCTGGAGCCTCTTGGCACCTCAGACGTTGGGTGAGTTGCAGGCATTATTCTTTGCTGTAGGGTGTTCCATCCAGAGGAGATCTTGAGTCAATTCTTTGTCATTGATGATATTGCTGATTTGAAATGGTACACTTTGCCTCAGACAAAGTCATTTGATTTTGGGAAAATGTTGTCACCTTTGGAAGGGCAAAGTTGCCCTACTTTTCGGAATCAGTTTAAAGATTAGGCCATCCCAAGATTAAGGCCCCTCAATATTTAGCCTCTCAGCAGACTTATACACAATTTAGGGAAAGAAAATAGTAGAACATCAACAACTATTAAGGGGCATAGTATCAAGAACAGTGTCAAATATTATCGCCGGTTTAGCGGCAGAAAACTGCAGCTAAAACGGCGATAATGGGCTTGATAATATGCCCTTGAGAATTCCAATAGAAGTCCATGTTCTGGTGTGAACATGGGCTTCTTTTGGAATTCTCCAGGGTATATTATCAAGACCATTATCGCCGCTTTAGCAGCAGTTTTCTGCCGCTAAACCAGCGATAATTTTAACGCCGTCCTTGATAATATGCCCCCACAATTGTTAGGTTTAGAAAAACTTCGGGCATATTTACAAGGGCTTTATCTCCGCTTTTTTGGCTTTTAAAGCCAAAAAAGTGGAGATAAAAATATCACCCTATTAACAATATGCATTAGCGTATGTTAGCACCCTTTTACCCAACGCCTTCCTTTGCATCTTTAATGAGATGCAAAGTGGGCATCACTGGGAAGGACAACCTTGTAAATATCGCTGATGTGCACATCGGGATATTTACAAGGATGCCAACGCATTTTAGCAGATGTTAGTTTTTTGGCGAAAACCGCTGTTTTCGCCAGAAACTAACGTCTGCTAAAATGCAGATTTAGGCATACCTATAATGGGGGTGTAGTGTGCTGATACGACCGTGCGAACCAGCGATGTTCCCTGCAAAACGGTGATCTTCCCGCTATCGCTGGTAATTATATCGCCCTGGGGAAACGCGTTGTAAATCACGCGCTAACAGGGCGATAAAATCAAGCGATAGACGGCGATAAATAGAAAAGTGCTAAGCGCGCTTTGCGTCTATTTATCGCCGTCCTTGTAGATATGCCCCTTCAGTCTCCATTCTTATGCAAAGGTTACATTGGCCACTTTCGCTAGATCGCATACTCAGCTTTGCAAGTCAGCACCTTCATGTCGAATTTTTGTTTAACAGATTACTCCACTTATAACAATAACCATAATTCCTGACCTGTATATGAACCATTCCATACAACGTATGCATATTTATAATTGTGTTCATTCAAATAATTATCAAGACTGAAACTCACAGAATCCACAATTTTCTTAAAGGAAAAGCAAGCACTCGAAACATGGTGCTCAGCAGATATGGAACCAGAGGACAATCCTATTCAAAATATGTGCGCCTGCATTTGTTCACTGTACAAACTTTAGTTCTTTATGCTTTATATGCATATGCTATTCATAATGTGCTTCCAAGGGAAAACAATAATTTTGGCGTTTTGCAGCAAAGTAGATGAATCTTTTCAATTCTTCTACTTTGTTAGGAGGTCAATCAATTTACCGTGTTCATGCTTTCAGGTAATTAGTCCTGGGGAATCATTAGTTGCAATGGGCCAAGAGGGACGGAAAACAGCTTAATTTGAAGGGCATGCCTCGTTATCATGATCATGCTAGTTAATCCATACGCAATGAAAAATGGAGATGTTGTTTAAAGACTGTGGTGGCCAAGCTAACATCAGTTTCTCCAGCATGATTTGCAATTCAACCAATCACAGGTTCAACCTGCCGAAATTTAACAGGGGAAATTGTACGGTATTTACAGTACCATGCAGATTTTGGGGTGTTAAACACCAAAATCTGCATGTTATTCACCACAAACTCGGGATAGGTGTAATTTGACGCACACAATAAATAACGTACCCCATGGTGTCGTTATTTATCATGTGCAATAAATCACACCTCAGTTCGTAATCAGGGCCTAAGTATACTAAAGTCACACTGAGGACCAATTAGGATTTTCCAGTAAAATGGCCATTTTAAATAAGCATTGGTGCAGTTATATATCATTAAATAATATTTTGCATATGCTGAAAAAGTACTAGCTGAAAGCAGTATGTTTCCTAATAATAAAACACAAAAGTGTAACTGTCGAATCATTTTCTGGCATTTGTTTATCTAAAAGAAGTTAGGGGTAATGATTCCATGAATACGAACAATTGATTAATTAATGTACTTTTCTCTTCATTTAAATGAGGCCCTGCTCTAAAAATGTTGCTACTAGGTTTATTTTGTTTGCTCGAGGGTTTTAGCTGAAAGGAAACTGATTCCTTTTGAATTTAGCTTGAAAAACACTTCTTCTTTTAGGTCTTTATGAACAATTACCAAGATTGTATACAGTGATAAACAATGTCTGAGCCAGCATAGTTTAGTACAATACACACTCTAGTGATACAATAGAGTGCGGTGAATTCACACTACTGTTTCCTCCAGGTTTCAACATCCCCTCGCCTTGTGCATAAATTATATTGTTAGGTATCAGATTATTTGTTACTTTCTGCAGCAGCTCCTGCTTGAAAACATTCTAATTGTGTATGCAAACACTTGCTTTGTATGACTCACTGATCAAGTGAGCAGCATACAAATGGCTGCCCTCACTGAAAATCCAGGTGACCCCGTAACATCTCCATCTGTCTGCCTCAGAAAGATTTTCAATCTTCGCCAGCTGAAAAATTGCGTCTATAACAGGCAGCTATTGTGTGTGAAAATAGATTCTAATTGTGTTGGTGTAAAGTTTAGGAAAAGAAAGCATATAGGGGCAGATTTATGTTGCCTGGCGCATCCCTGCAAATCAGCAAGGATGCGCCAGGAATGATGCGTCACGCAAGTTTACCCTTGCGCCACACATGATGCGCCGCATTTATAATGCGGCGCATCATGGCGCAGGAATAAACAGATGCGTGACGCATCCAATGGCGTAAGGTTGGCGCAGTGCTTCAGTTGTGTCGCAAGCGCGACGCAACTCCAGCACTGTTCCAACCAACCCCATCCCTAACATGGTGCGTCAAGCCTTACGCCTGCTTCAAGCAGGCGCAGGGTTTTGGCGCATCAGCGTTGGGAAAGTGACTCAGTCAAATCTTATAGATTTGACTGAGTCACTTTTCAGGGGCGTTCCTGCGATGGAACGCCCCCCCCTATGTCGACACGCCCACGTGAAACCTGACGCAGGTTTTACGTGGCGCAGGGCTTTACATCGTGACGCATCTCCATAGATGCGTCACGATGTAAATATGGCGCAACGTGGCGCAGGGTTTACACCGCCGCTGCGTCACAAAAGTGACGCAACGGCGGTGTAAAAGTGGCGCATCTCCGACATAGATCTGCCCCATATTTTCCAAGTCTCATTTGGATTAGAAAAGAAAAAAAAAGCTTCACGTTGTCCAACAAACGGAACTGCACTCGAATGTAGGCGGGTCCAGAAGTCTCCCGCAGGGTCCTTTATTCATATAGCACCAGCGTGTTCAATTGAACATTCCCAAAACCCAACGAATTGGGCATCCTGGGACTTGTAGTCCCACTAAGTTCCCCGCAGATGGGTTCCACTTCCTCAGGAAAAAATGTTGTCCTTTACCAAAGCTCAAATGAGTCACCCATTAGTATCGCCGGTAGTCTTTGAGGGAAACCTACATTCTGACTCACTTTCCGAGATCCTGAAAGCAGCAGTCCGCCCCGTTATTGTAGCGGTGCAGTCCCCCGACCTTGGACAGGCCGGTAATACAAAAGTTCCACGTTGTCCAACAAACGGAACTGCACTCGAATGTAGGTGGGTCCAGCAGTCTCCCGCAGGGTCCTTTATTCCTATAGCACCAGCGTGTTCAATTGGACATTCCCAAAGTCCAACGCGTTGCGGGGATCCCTCCCCTTGATCATGGGCAGATGGTAGCTGGATCACGTGTGCACACAAAGTCCCACGGAATTTATACATCACGCCCACAGTTGGGCATCCTGGGACTTGTAGTGCCACTAATTTCCCCTCAGATGGGTTCCACTACCTCAGGCAAAAATATTGTCCTTTTCCAAAGCTCATATGAGTCACCAATTAGTATCACCAGTAGTCTTTGAGAGAAACCTACATTCTGCCTTGCTTTCCGAGATCCTGCAGCAGTCTGCCCCCTTATGGTGGCGGTGCAGTCCCCCGACCTTGGAAGGCGGGTAATACACAAAGCTCCACGTTGTCCAACAAACGGAACTGCACTCGAATGTAGGCGGGTCCAGCAGTCTCCCGCAGGGTCCTTTATTCATATAGCACCAGCGTGTTCAATTGGACATTCCCAAAGCCCAACGCGTTTCGGGGATCCCTCCCCTTGATCACGGGCTGAAAAATTGCGTTTATACAGGCAGCTATTGTGTGTGAAAATAGATTCTAATTTCTTTAGTGTTGGTGTAAAGTTTAGGAAAAGAAAGCATATATTTTCCAAATCTCGTTTGGATTTGAAAAAAATAATATATATATATATTCACTGAAAAAAACATAGGTTTCAGGCACGTTATAGTTAGAAAATAGCTTTTAAAAAAACTTTGAAATTCACTGAATAAACCAAAGGTTTAATGAACATTATAATTAGAAATTAGCATTTAAAAAACCTTTGAAATTCACTGAAAAAAACCATAGGTTTAAGGGGCGTTATAGTTAGTTGGACATTTCACTTGTACAAAACCAGTGAAATTCCCCCGTTATAGATAATTCAGCTAACTATAACTCGCGCCCCCGCAATGCACTGCTGATGACTTCACATATTACATCACTCATGACATGGTCAGTGACATCACTGATGACATCACTGATGACATCTCAAATGACATCACTGATGACATCATCCATGTGATTGTTTCATGCATCTTCTCACACCCTGAATTTAAATGCTAGTTTCTAACTATGCCTACAGAGGTAGGACATGTGAAGAAAGAAGAAAAATCGCACAGAAAGAAGCAAAAGAAATGCAGAAAGAAGCAACAGAAGTCCACAAAGACGAAGAAAAGTGCAGGAAGAAGCAAGACGTGCTGAAAGAACCAACAGAGGTGCAGAAAGAGGCCTTGTTTCAAAATCATCCTCTGCCCACAACTTTTTCAGACAGGTACTGGTGGTAACTGACTCTGACTAGCCAGGCCTAGAGCCAGTGCTATGCTAAAAGACACTTAGAATACAGTGAAAACACCTACATACACTAGGGAACACTCTGCGTTGGGGTACCCCTGTGATTAGCATGACCTCCTCTGTAATGCCCTAGGACATATTGGGGCAGGGGGATTAAAACTACCTCTAAGTCAGAGGTACAGAAATATGCTACTTTAACTAGTAGTAGTCGCGTTTGCAGAGTGGTGGAGAAAGGGTGCTGGACGTCCAACCAACACTCAGGAATTCCACTGCATAGGACTTACAGGAGGTACTAGGAGGGATTCTTGGCTCCCAAACTCCCTCAGGACTAAATTGGACTTCATCCCCTATACAGTAGTCTGCCACGAGACACGTTTGCAGAGTGGTAGAGAAAGGGGGTCATGGCTTCCGAAGATGTCTTAGCAATCCCACTGTGTGGGACTTACTGGAGGTAACAAGAGGGGTAGTTGGCCCCCGGGGACATCCTTGGGGGCCAACTTCCAAAACTATTACCTCCAGTCAGTCCCACACAGCAGCATTGGTAAGTACTTGTACCAGGCCATGCCCACTTTGCCCAACTCACTCTCTGGCACGATGGGAATTGAAGTCCCCTTCACTGCTGAGGGTCCTTTAGGGGCCAACTAGCCTACCTTTTACCTCCAGTAAGCCCCACACAGTGGGATTGGTGAGAAGTAGACAAAGGCCATGCCCCCTTTGTCCACCACTCTGCAAACGCACCCCCTGGCATGTTGTAAATTGGGGGATTAAGTCCCCTTGAATCCTGAGGGTCCCTGGGGTCCAACTAGTCCACCAGTTACCTCCAGTAAGCGCCACAGAGCTGCGTTGTAGAGAGGTGTAAAAAGGGGCATGGCCTGGACCACCTCTCTGCAATGCAGGCCTGTGGTGCTTACTGGAGGTACCTAGTGGGCTAGTTGGCCCCAGGGGCCCTCAGGATTGAAGGGGAATTAATTCCCCAACTTAAAACATGCCACAGGGCATGTTTGCACACTTGTCACCTCAGGCCCCGCCTTCTCCCTTTACCACTGTGCAAACGCGCCTGTGGCGCGTTTTAAGTTGGGGGATTAAGTCCCCTTAAATCCTGAGGGTCCCTGGGGTCCAACTAGCCCACCAGGTACCTCTAGTAACCTGCTCTGAGCTGGTGTAAATTCGGACTACAACCTAAAAGATGAAAGGGAGCCCAGCGCAGAGCCACACCTGAACGACAACAGATGCAATGGAGCCAACGATCATGCAGCTCGGACACCCAACACTGCTACAACACCCCCCACCACCAGCCCCTTCTCCGCCATCCCCCCTGAACCACCCCACAAACAAATGTGACCGCAACCTTATGAAATCTGGAACGTATCAAATTGGCTGATGTCGCACAATTATAAATTAAGAAGTTGCATGTGAGGTTGGACAAATAAGAATCACAGTCATATATGGATTTACATATAAAACATTTTATTTAAATAAAACAACAACAAATAAAACTAAGTACAGCCATGGCGTGTCATCCATGGACAATTTGTGAATCACAGCCTGCAAGACAAAAAGCAAAATAAGATTGTGCGTCATGCGTCCATCAAAGGAGAGAGAGAGAGAGAAAGAGAGGAAGAGTGAGCTAGAGGAAGACAGAGAGAAAGGAGGAAAGAGTGAGAGAGAGAGGATGACAGAGAAAGAGAGAAAGAGTGAGAAAGAGGAAGATCAATCAATCAATCACTGCATTTGTAAAGCATGCTACATACCCAAGAGGGTCTCAAGGCGCTGGGGAGGGGGGGTGCTACTGGTCGAAGAGCCAGGTCTTGAGGAGTCTTCTGAAGGCCAGCAGGTCCTGGGTCTGTCGTAGGATGGTGCGGAGAGTGTTCCAGGTCTTGGCGGCGAGGTAGGAGAAGGATATGCCGCCGCCGGTCGTTTTTCGGATGCGGGGGACTATGGCGAGGGCGAGGTTGGCTGAGTGGAGGCTTCGGGTGGGGGTGTGGAAGCTGAGTCGGTTGTTTAGGTAGGTGGGTCCGGTGTTGTGCAGTGCTTTGTGTGCGTGGATCAGGAGCTTGAAGGTGATCCTTTTGTTGATGGGGAGCCAGTGCAGGCCTCTCAGGTGGAGTGTGATGTGGCTGTGGCGGGGGGCGTCGAGGATGAGTCGGGCCGAGGCGTTCTGGATATGTTGGAGTCGTCTCAGGAGCTTGTTTGTAGTTCCTGAGTAGAGGGCGTTCCCGTAGTCGAGTCTGTTGGTGATGAGGGCCTGGGTAACGGTTTTTCTCGTGTCGAGGGGGATCCATTTGAAGATCCTGCAGAGCATATGGAGGGTGTTGAAGCAGGACGCGGAGACGGCGTTGACTTGCCTGGTCATGGAGAGAGTGGAGTCGAGGATGACCCCCAGGTTGCGTGCGTGGTCCGTGGGTTCTGGGGCTGTGCCTAGTGACGTGGGCCACCAAGAGTCGTCCCAGGCTGATGGGGTGGGTCCGAGAATGAGGACCTCCGTCTTGTCTGAGTTCAGCTTCAGTCTGCTGTCCTTCATCCAGTCGGCTACGGCCTTCATTCCTCTGTGGAGGTTAGCTTTGGCGGTGTGGGGATCTTTGGTGAGGGATATGATCAGCTGGGTGTCGTCGGCGTAGGAGATGATGTTGAGGTTGTGTTGTCGTGTGACGTGGGCGAGGGGGGCCATGTAGATATTGAACAGCGTCGGGCTGAGGGAGGATCCCTGTGGGACGCTGCAGATGATCTCGGTGGTTTTGGAGCGGAAGAGTGGGAGGTGGACGCTCTGGGTTCTGCCGGAGAGGAAGGATGTGGTCCAGGCCAAGGCCTTCTCTTGGATACCGGCGTCATGGAGGCGTGCTGATAGGGTGCGGTGGCAGACCGTGTCAAAGGCTGCTGATAGGTCCAGGAGGATGAGGGCGGCTGTTTCTCCTTTGTCCATCAGGGTCCGGATGTCGTCAGTGGCGGCGATGAGGGCGGTCTCGGTGCTGTGGTTGCTGCGAAAACCGATTTGGGAAGAGAGAGCGAAAGAGAGAGAGATACAAGGAAGTGAGAGAGAAAGAGAGAAACAGTGTGAGAGAGGAAGAGAGAGAGAGAAAGAATGATACAGAGAGGAAGAGAGAGAGGAAGAAAAATAATGAGAGAGAGAGGAAGAGACAGAGAAAGATAGTGAGAGAGAGAAAGGAAGCGAGTGAGAGAGAGAGAAAGAGTATGAATGACATAAAGGAAGAGATGGAGAGGTAGAGTGAGTGTTGACATTGTGGAGAAAATCCTCACAGCTCACCTTTCTGCAACTGGTGTGTCTCCAACCACGTGCCGGGATATAGTGCAGCCCGCAAGCTTAGTGATCTGAATATGGAATCAGTAATGGCAGAGTACATACAACTGCGCAAGCCTAAATCGCTGTCCTGCCTTTGTGTATCCAGGCTTCTGTACCCCATCCACTTCCACTGCCCAGAGGTGTCTGCCCGCCGCTGTGCACCCAGGCTGCTGCACCCCATCCACTCCCACTGCCCAGAGGTGACTGCCCGCCGCTGCGCACCAAGGTTGCTGCACCCCTTCCATTCCCACTGCCCAGAGGTGACTGCCTGCTGCTGCACAAACAAGCCTCTCTGCTCACCTTCCGCCACCGGCGTGTGTCAAAGAGGGTCCACCACGTGCCGAAGCAACCTCCTCACCCATTGTGTACATGCTGTGCACCCAGGCTGCTGCACCCCATGCACTACCACTGCCCGGAGGTGACTGCCTGCTGCTGCGCAAACAAACCTCTCTGCTCACCTTTCGCAACCTGCGTGTAGAAAAGAGGGCCTACCACATGCCACTGCAAGCCCCAAGCCTGGGGCCTGCGGACAGGGCACTCCCTCCAAATCATGCAGCCCTGCTCTGCAGGCCACCAGGTCTCACATTTGGTGCTGAGTCTTGACTTTGCCATGGCAGAGGACATACCAGTGCACTCGGTTTTTCATTGCAGGTTGCACACCTTCTCAGTCCTTGTGGTGCCACTAACTCAGTGACCAGCGAGACGACACCACGTGGCAGTAGGCCTGCACTGTCTGATGGCTCAGGCCTACACTGCAGTCCAGCAGAGCACACAAAACCTGAGCTGTCCACACTGCCGGGACGGGCCATCACTGCAGGCTGCACACCCGCTCAGCAGTTCTGGTACCCTTACATCATTCGACCGAAAGTCACTGTCCCGTGCCAGCCGCAGTGCATGCGGTGCGAGCAACTCTAAAATGGCATAGAGCACGTGCGTCCGGTCTTTTTTATTGGCAGGGTCATGTGTCCTGTGATGTTTGTGCTGGATGGGTGTGGTGTGGGTGTACACCAGCTGTGAGGGAGTGGCTGTGGCATACTGCCAACTAGGCCTGTGACCAGCAGATCACTGCAATGAAAACCTGGGCCATGTAGCGTTGTTGTCCTTCCCTGTGAGCGTAATCAGAGTGGGCTGGCCTGGCGTATGCCAGTCCTCCGTGAGGCTGTGAAGAAAGACTCTGGAGCTATGGGCATGGCTCTGTCGTAATCAACTGATGCGGGTGTCTGTGTTGTAGTACTGCCATCACCCGGGTCGCAAGTGCCAATGTGTCACTCTGTGAGCCAAGCCCCACAACATGGCCAACATGGAAGGTATGGGGAATCACTGACCCTACATTCATCCATAGTTCCACACATGAAAGATGGTGGACATGACACATCTGTGTGGATATGAACGTTTATTGCACATTCAGTGGAGTGTTGCAGCTGTAGCAATACAAGGCCATGGAAGTTCAAGTTTCAATTTTTGGCACAGGGTGGACAGCCAATTAGAGCCGCGCTTGTCTTCGGAGTTAGGCTGCACCAACATATGTAGTTATACAATCACTCCACCAATCCCCAAGCACTTATAAATTCACTATACACTCTCCTTGCAGTAATCTAATGATCCAGTCTCTACGTACGTACTTGTACAATGACCGAGAAAGTTACATAACCAAAGTTTTACCTCACTGCCAGAGGTAACATGGTTGCATACGCTGTCCACAGCACAATGTAATGTTGTAGGGCCCAGGGGCAACATCTTGCATACATAATGAACACACGGACACAGATAGATAGTGGAACTGGGTACGGGCATGTGCGCTCCACTCCTTTTTTATTACCAGGGTAACATGTCCAGTGACGTCTGTGCTGGATGCGTGTGGGGTGAGTGTAAGCCAGCCCTCCAGGAATGGTTGGTTCTGGTAATAAGTACAACAGTAATCATCGGATCACACACATAGATTCAATCATAAAGGGTCATGACTTGTGCTGCACTAAGTTAGGGGCACCAGATGTGAAATAATACACAAAATATTCTGTCGTAAAGGGTTCATGACTTGTGGTACACTGAGGTAGGGGCAGCAGATCTGAAATCATACACAAAAGATTCTATCTTAAAGGGCATCAGAAGCATTCCGCGTGTGCACAGCTAGTGATGATGCGTGTTCCAGGAGGGCCGCACTGGTAGCAATGTCTGTTGCCTACTGGACTGCATAATCTGCAATCGCAACTCGATCTGAATTGTGAGCCCTGCAGTCTGCAATGTAGATGGAAGGCAGTAGTTAGCACAGACACCGAGGAAATGTTTTTTGTCACTTCCTCCTGACAAAATCCGAAGATAGAGAGTACAATTCTGTCTGCAATTAATAAATCATGTCTCAATGTAAATTGTGAGCTCTGCTGACCGCAGTGTAGGTAACAAAAGATGAAATATGTATGAAATACATTGTCGAAATGTGTAGGTTTCTGGGACGTTATAGTTAGTTGCCTACTAGACTCTGAAATTAATGAATCAAGACTGAATTTGAATTGTGAGCCTTGCTGACCATAGTGTAGGCCGGAGGCAGCGATCAGCAAAGGCCCACAGCCACGTGACGTTGACTTTAGCTTCACAGATTGGGAGCATTTGGTTTTCTTAACCGATTATAGTCTCTTATACAATTTGCATCAGTACTAGTCTTAAATTGTGAGCCCAGTTGACTGCTGTGTAGACCGGAGGCAGTGGTCAGGAAGGGCCCACAGCCACGTGGCAGTGACTGGAGCTGTATAGAGTTAGTGGTAGGTGTGGCACTCAGCGTGTGCGCAGCCAGCGATGATGAGTGGTGTGGACGGGCCGCACTGGGAGTAATGTCTCTTGCCTACTGGACTGCATCATCTGCAATTGCGACTCCATATGAATTGTGAGCCGTGCTGTCCGCAGTATAGATCGAAGGCAGTAGTCAGTACAGACATCGAGGAATGCTTTTTGTGACTTCCTCTTGAAAAAATCCAACAACAGAGTACAGTTCACTGCAATAAATAAATCAAAACTTAATTCGTACTGTGATGTCATCAGTGATGTCATTTGAGAGGTCATCAGTTATGTCATCAAAGATGTCACTGACCATGCCATGAGTGATGTAATATGTGACATCATCAGCAGTGCATTGCGGAGGCGCGAGTTATAGTTAGCTCTACTAACTATAACGTTTGAATTTCTCTGGTATTGTACAAGTGAAATGTCCAACTAACTATAACGTCCCTGAAACCTATGGTTTTTTCAGTGTATATATCTATATTATCTACTGACGGTCGCCAGTAGATAGTTATAGTTAGGAACTAGTTTCCATAGGAAAAGCGTTTTTTGTTTTCCCAATAACTTTGGCGCCAGTTGACGAATCTTCGCGAAATTTTCAAAACTTATGGCCCGCTCAGGTCAGCTCCTATCCTGAAAGTTTCGGGGTGATTTTCCCAAGCAGGGGCCGAGAAAAAAGGGGGGTCCCAAACGTGTTTTTTCCATGTTATTTTCCATAGGAAACTTTAGATACAGCTACAGCTCGAACTGCTAAACGGAATTACACCAAATTTGGCAAAAGGGTAGCCCTTGGTTCAGATGAGACCTTTTTGTTAAATAGTGTCAATCAGTTTAGTAGTTCCTGAGAAATTTAAAAAAAGAGGTCTAAAAATGCAATTCCCATAGGAAACTTTAGACACGGCTACAGATCGAACTGCTGAACGGAATGACACCAAATTTGGCAAACAGGTAGCCCTTGATTCAGAAAGAGACCTTTTTGTTAAATGGTGTAAATCCGTTCAGTAGTTCCTGAGAAATAAAAAAAAAAGAGGTTGAAAAATGCATTTCCTAAGGGAAACTTTAGACATGGCTACAGCTCGAAATGCTCATCGTAATTACACCAAATTTGACAAAAAGGTAGTACTTGGTTCAGAAAGCGTCCTTTTTTTAAATGGTGTAAATCTGCTCAGTAGTTTTTGAGATATTAAAGGAAAAAAATCGGTGTATATCTGGGCGGGCCTTAACTACACAAGCACAAGCTTGGCTCTAAAAGGCTGTCAACACTTCAATCCAGAAAGTGTTGGCAGCTATCTTGGTACAATGCTTTTTACCACTGCACTACCCTAAACACTACAACAATACCCCAGCATGACCCCCTACACTACTGTACTACCCTAAACCCTAAAACACTACCCCAGCATGACCCCCTACACTAAACAAACATCACTGCAATACCCTCAACCCTAAAACAGTACCCCAGCATGACAATCCCCTATACTACCCATACACAACTGCACTACCCTAAACGCTAAATCACTACCCCCAGCATGACCCCCTACATAACCAAACACCACTACACTATCCTAAACCCTAACACACTACCCCCAACTTGACCCCCTATGCTACCCAAACACAACTGCACTACCCTAAACCTTAAATCTACCCCCAGCAAGACCCCCTTCACTACACAAACACCACTGCATTACCTTTACCCTAAAACACTACCACCAGCACGACCCCCTACACTACCCAAACACCACTGCACTACCCTAAACCCTAAAAAACTACCCCTAGCATGACCCCCTACACTACCCAAACACAATTGCACTACCCTATACCCTAAAACATTAACCCCTACACTACAAAAACACCACTGCACTACCCTAAAATCTAAAACACTACCCTCAGCAAATCCCCCTAACCTACACAAACACCACTGCACTACACTAAACCCTTAAACACTACCCCCTACACTACACAAACACCACTACACTACACTACACCGTAAAACACTACCCCAGTACGAACCCCTACTCTATACAAACACAACTGCACTACCCTAAACCCTAAAACACTACCCCTAGAATGACCCCCTACACTACACAAACATCACTGCACTACCCTAAACCATAAATCTACCACCAGCACGACCCCCTAAACAACCCAAAAACCACTGTGCTACCCTAAACCATAAAATACTACCCCCAACACTACACAAACACCACTGTGCTATCCTTAGCCCTAAAACACCAGCCCCAGCACTACCCCTACACTACCCAAACAACACTGCGCTACCATAAACCCTAAATCTAACCCCTGCATGACACCCTACTCTACCCAAACACCACTTTGCTACCCTCAACCCTAAAACATTATCCCCACCACGTCCCCCTACTCTACCCAAACACCACAGCGCTACCTTAAACCCTAAAACAATACTCAAAACACGACCCCCTACACTACCCAAACACCACTGTGCTACCCCAAACCCTAAATCTACCCCTGCATGACACCCTAGACTACCCAAACACCACTGTGCTACCCTAAAACCTAAAACACTACCCCCAGCACGACCCCCTCCACTAACCAAACACCACTGCGCTACCCTATACACTAAAACACTAACCCCAGCATGACCCCCTATGCTACCCAAACACCACTGCACTACCCTAAAACACTACCCCAGCACGACCCCCTACGCTACCCAAACACCACTGCGCTACCCTAAACCCTAAAACACTAGCCCCAGCACGACCCCATTTGCTACCCAAACACCACTGCACTATCCTAAACCCTAAAAAAACTACCCCAGCACAACCCCTACACTACCCAAACACCACTGCACTATATTAAACCCTAAAAGACGACCCCCTACACTACCCAAATACCACTGCACTACCCTCAACCCTAAAACACAAACCCAACACTACCCAAACACCACTGCACTACCCTAAACCCTGAAACATGACCCCCTACACTACACATACACCACTGCACTACCCTAAACCCTAAAACACTACCCCCAGCACGACCCCTACACTACCACACACCACTGCACTACCCTAAACGCTAAAATACGACCCCCTATACTACCCAAACACCACTGCACTACCCTAAACCCTGAAACATGACCCCCTACACTACACATACACCACTGCACTACCCTAAACCCTAAAACACTACCCCCAGCACGACCCCTACACTACCACACACCACTGCACTACCCTAAACGCTAAAATACGACCCCCTATACTACACAAAAACCACTGCACTACCCTAAAGCTTAAAACACTACCCTCAGCACTACCACCTACACTACACAAACACCACTGTACTACCCTAAACCCTAAATCTACTACCAGCACGACCCCCTACACTACCCAACCACCACTGCACTACCCTAAATGCTAAAACACTACCCCCAGCATGACACCCAACACTACCCAAACACCACTGCACCACCCTAAATCCTAAAACACAACCCAATACACTACAAAAACAGCACTGCACTACCCTAAAATCTAACACACTACCCTCAGCATGACCCCCTACACTACACAAACACCACTGCACTACCCTAAACCCTAAAACCCTACTCCCTACACTACACAAACACCACTGCACTACACTAAACCCTAAAACACTACCCCCAACACGAACCCCTACACTACACAAACACAACTGCACTACCCTAAACCCTAAAACACTACCCCCAGAACAACCCCCTACACTACTCAAAGACCACTGCACTACGCTAAACCCTAAAACACTACCCCAGTAGGACCCCCTACACTACACAAACACCACTGCGCTACCCTAAACCCTAAAACACTACCCCGAACACTACACAAACACCACTGCGCTACCTTTGGCCCTAAAACACTACCCCAGCACTACCCCTACTCTACACAAACACCACTGCGCTACCCTAAACCCTAAAACACTGCCCCCAACACGACCCCCTACACTAACCAAACACCACTGTGCTACCCTAAACACTAAAACACTACCCTCAGCATGACCTCCTATGCTACCCAAACACCACTGCGCTACCCTAAACCCTAAAACACTACCGACAGCACGACCCCCTGTGCTACCCAAACACGATTGTGCTACCCTAAACCCTAAAACACTATGCCAGCATTACCCCCTACACTACCCAAATACCACTGCACTACACTAAACCCTAAAAGACGACCCCCTACACTACCCAAACACCACTGCACTAACCTCAACCCTAAAAGATGACCCAGTCCACTACTCAAACACCACTGCACTACCCTAAAACCTAAAACACGACCCCCTACACTACACAAACACCACTGCACTGCCATAAACCCAAAACATTACCCCAGCACTACACCCTACACTACCCAAACACCAATGCACTATCCTAAACCCTAACACACTACCCCCAACTTGACCCCCTATACTACCCAAACACAACTGCACTGCCCTAAACCCTAAATCTACCCCCAGCAAGACCCCCTTCACTACACAAACACCACTGCATTACCTTTACCCTAAAACACTACCACCAGCACGACCCCCTACACTACCCAAACACCACTGCACTACCCTAAACCCTAAAACACTACCCCTAGCATGACCCCCTACACTACCCAAACACAATTGCACTACACTAAACCCTTAAACACTACCCCCTACACTACACAAACACCACTACACTACACTAAACCCTAAAACACTACCCCAGTATGAACCCCTACTCTACACAAACACAACTGCACTACCCTAAACCCTAAAACACTACCCCTAGAACGACCCCCTACACTACACAAACATCACTACACTACCCTAAACCATAAATCTACCACCAGCACGACCACCTAAACAACCCAAAAACCACTGTGCTACCCTAAAACATAAAACACTACCCCCAACACTACACAAACACCACTGTGCTATCCTTAGCCCTAAAACACCAGCCCCAACACTACCCCTACACTACCCAAACAACACTGTGCTACCATAAACCCTAAATCTACCCCCTGCATGACACCCTACTCTACCCAAACACCACTGTGCTACCCTCAACCCTAAAACACTACCCCAGCACGTCTCCCTGCTCTACCCAAACACCACAACGCTACCTTAAACCCTAAACCACTACCCCAAACACGACCCCCTACACTACCCAAACACCACTGTGCTACCCTAAACCCTAAATCTACCCCCTGCATGACACCCTACACTACCCAAACACCACTGTGCTACCCTAAACCCTAAAACACTACCCCCAGCGCGACCCCCTCCACTAAGCAAACACCACTGCGCTACCCTATACACTAAAACACTAACCCCAGCCCGACCCCCTACCCTACCCAAACACCACTGCGCTACCCTAAAACACTAACCCAGCACGACCCCCTACGCTACCCAAACACCACTGCGCTACCCTAAACCCTAAATCACTACCCTCAGCATGACCTCCTATGCTACCCAAACACCACTGCGCTACCCTAAACCCTAAAACACTACCCCCAGCACGACCCCCTGTGCTACCCAAACACCATTGTGCTACCCTAAACCCTAAAACACTATGCCAGCACTACCCCCTACACTACCCAAATATCACTGCACTACCCTAAACCCTAAAAGACGACCCCTACACTACCCAAACACCACTGCACTACCCTCAACCCTAAAAGATGACCCAGTACACTACCCAAACACCACTGCACTACCCTAACACCTAAAACACGACCCCCTACACTACCCAAACACCACTGCACTACCCTCAACCCTAAAAGATGACCCAGTACACTACCCAAACACCACTGCACTACCCTAAAACCTAAAACACGACCCCCTACACTACACAAACACCACTGCACTGCCCTAAACCCTAAAACATTACCCCAGCACTACACCCTACACTACCCAAACACCAATGCACTATCCTAAACCCTAACACACTACCCCAACTTGACCCCCTATACTACCCAAACACAACTGCACTACCCTAAACACTAAATCTACCCCCAGCAAGACCCCCTTCACTACACAAACACCACTGCATGACCTTTACCCTAAAACACTACCACCAGCACGACCCCCTACATTACCCAAACACCACTGCACTACCCTAAACCCTAAAACACTACCCCTAGCATGACCCCCTACACTACCCAAACACAATTGCACTACACTAAACCCTTAAACACTAACCCCTACACTACACAAACACCACTACACTACACTAAACCCTAAAACACTACCCCAGTACGAACCCCTACTCTACACAAACACAACTGCACTACCCTAAACCCTAAAACACTATCCCTAGAACGACCCGCTACACTACACAAACATCACTGCACTACCCTAAACCATAAATCTACCACCAGCAAGACCCCCTTCACTACACAAACACCACTGCATGACCTTTACCCTAAAACACTACCACCAGCACGACCCCCTACATTACCCAAACACCACTGCACTACCCTAAACCCTAAAACACTACCCCTAGCATGACCCCCTACACTACCCAAACACAATTGCACTACACTAAACCCTTAAACACTAACCCCTACACTACACAAACACCACTACACTACACTAAACCCTAAAACACTACCCCAGTACGAACCCCTACTCTACACAAACACAACTGCACTACCCTAAACCCTAAAACACTATCCCTAGAACGACCCGCTACACTACACAAACATCACTGCACTACCCTAAACCATAAATCTACCACCAGCACGACCACCTAAACAACCCAAAAACCACTGTGCTACCATAAAACATAAAACACTACCCCCAACACTACACAAACACCACTGTGCTATCCTTAGCCCTAAAACACCAGCCCCAACACTACCCCTACACTACCCAAACAACACTGTGCTACCATAAACCCTAAATCTACCCCCTGCATGACACCCTACTCTACCCAAACACCACTGTGCTACCCTCAACCCTAAAACACTACCCCAGCACATCTCCCTACTCTACCCAAACACCACAGCGCTACCTTAAACCCTAAAACACTACCCCCAACACGACCCCCTACACTACCCAAACACCACTGTACTACCCTAAACCCTAAATCTACCCCCTGCATGACACCCTACACTACCCAAACACCACTGTGCTACCCTAAACCCTAAAACACTACCCCCAGCACGACCCCCTCCCCTAACCAAACACCACTGCACTACTCTATACACTAAAACACTAACCCCAGCCCGACCCCCTACGCTACCCAAACACCACTGCGCTACCCTAAAACACTACCCCAGCACGACCCCCTACGCTACCCAAACACCACTGCGCTACCCTAAACCCTAAAACACTACCCCCAGCACGACCCCCTGTGCTACCCAAACACCATTGTGCTACCCTAAACCCTAAAACACTATGCCAGCACTACCCAAATATCACTGCACTACCCTAAACCCTAAAAGACGACCCCCTACACTACCCAAACACCACTGCACTACCCTCAACCCTAAAAGATGACCCAGTACACTACCCAAACACCACTGCACTACCCTAACACCTAAAACACGACCCCGTATACTACACAAACACCACTGCACTGCCCTAAACCCTAAAACATTACCCCCAGCACTACACCCTACACTACCCAAACACCACTGCACTACCCTAAACCCTAAAACACTACCCCCAGCATGGCCACCTACACTACCCAAGCACAACTGCACTACCCTTAACCCTAAACACGACCCCCTATACTACAAAAACACCACTGCACTACCCTAAAATCTAAAACACTTCCCTCAGCATGATCCCCACACTACACAAACACCACTGCACTACCCTAAACCCTAAAACACTACCCCCTACACTACACAAACACCCATGTACTACACTAAACCCTAAAACACTACCCCAGCACGAACCCCTACACTACAAAAACACAACTGCATTACCCTAAACTCTAAAACACTACGCCCAGAAAAACCCTCTACACTACACAAACACCACAGCACTACCCTAAACCCTAAATCTACCACCAGCATGACCCCCTACACTACCCAAACACCACTGCACTACGCTAAACCCTAAAACACTACCCCAGTATGACCCCCAACACTACACAAACACTACTGCGCTACCCTAAACCCTAAAACACTACCCCAACACTACACAAACACCACTGCACTACCCTTAGCCCTAAAACACTTCCCCCAGCACTACCTCTACACTACCCAAACACCACTGTGCTACCCTAAACCCTAAAACACTACCCCCAGAGCGACCCCCTACACTAAACAAACACTACTGCGCTACCCTAAACACTAAAACACTGCCACCAGCACGACCCCCTACGCTACCCAAACACCACTACGGTACCCAAAACCCTAAAACACTACCCCCAGCACGACCACCTACTCTACACAAACACCACTGCGCTCCCCTAAACCCTAAAACACTAGCCCCGCACGATGCCATAGGCTACACAAACACCACTGCAATACCCTAAACCCTAAAACAATACCCCAGCACAACCCCCTACACTACCCAAACACCACTGCACTACCCTAAACCCTAAAAGACGACCCCCTACACTACCCAAACAACACTGGACTACCCTTAACCCTAAAACACGACCCCCTACACCAGAGGTCTTCAAACTTTTGTAGGCTGAGCCCCCCCAGCTAATTTTTTTTAGATGTCGGGCCCCCCCCCACCACCCGACAAAAATTTCTGGAATCTGGTACACTATATAATCGACTGCCACCCGCATAGCACGGGCGATATCTGGCAAATAATGTTAAACACAATAAGAGTGTTTAGAAAACTGCAGGTTTGTGAGTGGGTTTGGTTAAATGACAGAGGTTTATTACACAGTTTAAAACAAAATTTTCCAAGACGAAATGTGCGCAAATTGTTTTTACTATGAAGCTTTGTTTTACACATATAACACATGATTTGACAGATTGATAATAACACCACTAACATTAATGTGATGGGTGTGCCTGTTTTTCGCCACAGAGACGGTCAATCTGTGGATGGATTTTTGCTACTGCCATCCTCAGGTTGTGCTCAACATCTAGTCTTGACCGGTACTTAGTCTTTAACACTGCAAGTGCTGAGAACCCAACCTCACATAAATAGGACGAGCTGAAAGGCAAGAGAGTTTTGATAGCAGTTTCTCTCAAAGCTGAATGTTCTGCAGACATTTTCAGCCAAAACTCTCCCAGTGAGACTTTGCTGAATTGCATCTGCAAAGTGCGGTCACTTTGGAGATCAATCAGTTCTTCCTGCATGCGAATCGGGAGATGGCTCCCCACGTCTTCCAGAAATGGTTGAAAGACCCAGTCATTGAAGTGATCGATGTCCTCAGGAAAATACTTTTCTAAACTGTTCCTGAGAGACGTCAGGTGATTTTTTATTATCTCACCAACACTTGGAAGTTCATATTCAGTCTCCTCAAGAGCATCTACTAAACATGGAAACTGCTCAAACAGGCCCTCTTCCACTAGTCTTCTCCATAATTCCAGCTTCTTCTTGAATGCAGTTATTCTTTTATTCATTGTAAAAGAAGTGATTTCAGCTCCTTGCAGAGACAGATTCAGGGAATTTAATTTGTCGAAAATGTCAGCAAGGTATGCTAAAAGCACAAGCCAGCGGGGATTGCATAGCTGTTCTGCTTTGCCAGGGTCCAAACACAGAAGAAACTGCCTTACTTCATTCCTTAATTCAAAGATGCGAGTCAGCACTTTCCCCCGGGATAACCACCGCACTTCTGTATGAAACAGCAAGCCATCATGCTCAGCTCCCATTTCTGCACATAAAATTGCAAAAAGACGAGCTCTTGTGGGATGAGTCTTTATAAAATTTACTATTTTTATAGCAGAATTAAGCACATCCTCAAGTTCACTGTCTATGTTTCGAACAGCAAGGGCTTCCCGGTGTATCATACAGTGGGTCCACAGAATATGTGGAGCCACTTTCAACACGTTAGCTTTTAGGCCAGCCCTAGCACCACACATTGAAGGAGCACCATCTGTGCAGATTCCAACACAGTTTTCCCATTTTAAGTCATGGATTTTCAAGAAGTCATTGATAATGTCAAACAAATCAGAACCTGTCGCCCGCCCCTTGATTGGCTTGCAAAATAAAAAATCTTCCAATAATAGTGTTTCATAACAGTATCGAACATAAGCAATTAAATGGGCATCCTTTGACACATCAGTTGCTTCATCTAATTGCACAGCAAAAAAACTTGATTTCAACCGGGCTATAAGCTGTCCCTGGATATCTTCTGACATGTCAGAGATGCGGCGGCAAACTGTTGTGTCTGAGATGGGTATGCTTTTGAACTTCTCTGCTGCTTTTTCACCAAGCATTGTCCTAGCGACGTCGAGTAATGCTGGGAGAATCACTTTTTCTCCATCTACAAAGGGCCTTTTATTTTTAGCAATGTGGTATGCTACTTGGTATGAAGCTTTTAATGCATTTGCTGGAGTATTTGCCACCTGTTTCACCGCTTCTTTCTGTTGAGTTATGTCCTGCAACTTCCTGGCAAAAAAATCTCTGCTTTTTCCTGCCAGAGACCCATGTTTCGTTTCAAAGTGACGCCTCAGTTTGGTTGGCTTCAAGCTGTCATTAGCTAAGATCACGCCACAAACCACACACTGTGGTCTACTTTCTCCACTAACAACAATGCAAGTGAACCCAAAGTCCAAATAGGAGGCATCATATTTCCGTGTTTTTGCAGCTTTTCTCTCTCCATCTGTTTCTGTTTCAGCCTTTCGCTTGACCACTCTACCATCTTTTGGCAGCAGGAAACGGTCCATGTCAAACTTGTGCTTAACCTAAGATACAAAATTCCGAAGCTGCATGTTAATTAATAGTACATGGCTACAATTTTACAGCTTCATGTGGTAGAGCATGTTTTGTAGTTTCAAAAAAATCTTCACGAAAATTCTTCTTATATTATCAAAAAAAAATTTGGATGAAAAATTAAATTTTATGATAAGTGGGTAAAAAGTAATTCCAGCTCATCCAGGCTTTAAGTAAGTGCTTCCATAATTGCTGCAGTATGTAAATGCTGTATACCACCGTTGAGGCTCTGCAAGTTACTTGTTCAAAGGTTCATGAGGGCAAACTTCAGCACTGCCCCTTCACCCATCACTCAAAAACAAATGCGTACCTTCTTATTCACTTCCTCGAATGTTCCTGCTGCTTGAATACGAGTCCTCTGCCTAGCGATCAAAAAGCGTTTTCCCTTGCAATGAAGAGAAAATGTTTAAGAAATATTATGTGCATGTTCTTAATATGTTTTGCATGAGACATCATGAAAGCTCCCCTGAGATCAGAATCATAGTGATTGGCAAGGGAGTGAATGACATGCCTAGAAGTTACCTGCTGCCTTATCTGGATGAGCATGTGTTTTGATTTTTTGGTTATGACCCAGACCGTCGCTATGCGAGACTTGCACTGCCTTTGATTCTCAAATCCAGAAGTCTTAAATCATGGTTATTGAGCTGTTTAAGTACGGGCACATCTCTGACCGGCTCAAGAGGTTGTACGTAACTTTCATGGGATATTGCAGAGGGAGGCCAGAGCAAAAAAAAGCACTTGGGAAGAAGAATTCTATTGCATCAAAAATTGTCCATATAACATGTGCTGCTGAATGGCATCTATAAAAGACATAAGGGGGGGCTACTGGGATACTCCGTACCGCCACACTGTACCTTCTAAAAATGTTGGATTCAAAAAATAAATCTTTCCTATGCCCAAGAATGTATACCATGCAGATCACACAACGGTATTCCTCACTGTTTGGTCTAACATTTCCTATAGAATGCTTTATACACAAGATTCATTGCCTCTGAGTAACCAGTGCTCAATTTAATCCGGTGGTTGTCTTTAGGTTCCACTGGCACTTATTTTTGGTGACCGTCACTTATTTTTCCTCATCGCACATTTACCTAGAGAAAGAGAGGAATAAACAAACACACAAAGGGGAAGAAAGAGGAAAAGAAAGACAGAAAAAAGCCACAGAGGGAGAAAGCAGGAAACTGCAAAACTGAGATAAAGGTGCAAGGTGTGACTGGTAGTGGATTAAAGGCATGACAGATTACGAAACAACATATTTGGAAAACTAACATTTAATATTGCTGGCTTTCGGCATTTGAGCAGAGCTCTGGACACCAGCACCTATTTTTTTTGTTTGTTTTACACAAATTAAGCACTGTGTATAACGTGTGCGATGCAAAGTGCTCTGACACCCTATGGTTGGTATGAGTAGCAATATAAAACAAAAGAAATGCATGAAAGAAAGGGACTGTGGAGAGTTGATTGACACTATGGGAGGTGGTAGTGAGGGAGTCTGTGGAGATGGAGGTTATTGGGGGCTGGGGTGCCCAAAAAGATTGTCGCACCAGGCGCCCTTAACTCTAAAGCTGGCCCTGCAAGCACCTAGTGTGAATTAAACACCCACGTGAAAGCTGTAGAAACCAATAGAAATAACCCACATTAGATAGCAGTATAGTGGTGCAACTAGAATCAAAGCAAGAAGGCACCGGTGTGCTGAAGAAAGCAACGCCCTGCGTGCGCAACACCTGCAAAACTACAGTGAAGTTCTTCAAAAGCTTTCTAATTAGCCTCTCATGAAATATTAAATCTGTTCACTCCCTTCATGCGTTTGTGGTGCGAGACTCTCTGGTTGCATGTGTGTCTTTCTCTGTGCTGTGTGTAAAGACTCCGTGCGATGATGCACTCTTGCTTTGCTTCCTGAAAATAAAACGTCTTTATTCTTGTGTGCTTCTGTTGTCTGGTAACAAGTGGCTGTGAATTAGTGATTCCCTTGTGAGTGCAGGCATTTTTTTAATAATGTAAAAATGAAAATCTCTTTGAAAAGCAGAAGGCGCCGTGTTCCAGGTTTTAATTGTCTATACTTGGGCACACAGAGTTTGTTGCTCCCTTGCGATGTTCCTACGGGCCTTGCTGAAACCCCCAGAGAGGTTTCTTTACACTACAGAAGTATAGGCACATCCTGCCCCATTGCAATTTTATTTAAAATAACCTTGCTCTGCATTGCGATGCGTGACATTTTCATAATTTCAGTGTAATTATGACTGACATTTCAACAACTATGAGTGACAAATCAAGCAATGAAGACAAGGGAAACATAAATATCTGAAATTGCACCCATTTGAGCAACGTGACTGCACCAGCAAAAGCACATTTTCATAGCATACCAAGTCAGTGTAACAGTAGATCAGGCTTCTCCAAAAAGTAGCTCGCAAGCTACTGGTAGCTCTCTAGCTACCCATGAGTAGCTCTCCTGTGTGCAGCCCAGCCTACAGAATTACAAGCCTTTGCTTGGTTGAATTATTATACATATACCTAAATGGAAAAGTGCGTATTTAAGAGGGAAAATGCTTTTAATTTCAAAGCCCATATTTTCCAAATTATTAGGTGACTCAGTGTAACCAGCGCTGCTCGGCTCACTTTCATTAACTACATGATGTATTCTGAAGAAAATTACGTTGCTGATTTGTAAAAGAAGAGTCCATGGGCATACATGTGTGTGTGAGGGAGGAAGGGTGGAGATGGCAGAGTGCAGCTCCAGCATAAGGGAGTAGGGATAGCCACAGGCCCTTTCTAAATAGATTTCATTTGCACAATCCATGGGCATATGTGTGTGTGAGGGAGGAAGGGTGGAGATGGCAGACAGGCAGAGTACAGCTGCAGCATAAGGGAGTAGGGATAGCCACAGGCCCTTTCTAAATAGATTTCATTTGCACAATCTGCTGCACACGAGCGCTAGAGTTTGCTGGTAACTGTTTACTAGCTTGGGTGAGCAGACGTTCCTTCCAAGCTTCCCTTCCCTCTCCCACATCTATATAACATGATGCACTCTATTCCAACAAGATAACAATCCTATTTGTACATTAACAGAACCCTTCAGAGAGAACGGTTCAACAGCAGTTTCTGATTACAATACCATGCACAACTGGGGCACAGAGATCACATTTCCAAGTCTCCCAGAAGATAAACACTCCTCTGTTACTGACAGTCCTTCTGACCTTGAGGTGTGTTTAAATTACGAAATGATGAGCACGTCGTGCCCCGTTGCAAGCTACTTAAAATTGGTTGTGTCTCTTCCATTTTCCCTCGCCCCCCACCCCCAGCCTCCTTCCCTGCCCACCTCCGCCTGACTCAGCGAAAACTTGGGCATGTTTTGCCAGTTCGATTTTCCCCCTCTCCCGCCCGGCCTCCTCCCCCGCCCACCTCCGTCCGACTGAGGAAACTAGGCAGCATTGAAAGGAAAATGTTTGCACATAAGGCTACAAGGCATAGGGAGAAAGTAAAAGTATTATAAACTTACCTGTTGGTGGTTTCAATCTTCCGACAGCAGCAGGAGAACGCCAGGGCATCAGCACAAGAATTCTTCACGTCGATGAAGTCAACTGCAGGTCACCAGGATAAGACAGGAACCAACAACGAAGACAGTGAAAGGCAGCAAACGGCAGGATTGAAGAAACGCCACAATACCCATAAAGTGGACGAATTCAGGAGCTTTATGCTCCACATTTCCCGGCACTTCCTGCCATCGGTATAGCTGTCCCCTTCATTGGTGTAACGTCAGTGGTGACGTTACTGAGTGCTGATTGGCTGCTGCGAAGGAGTTTGCCAATCGAAAAGCCCCATTTGAAAAGGGGAAGAAATGCAGGAAGTAAACGTACTTTCTACGTTTAGATTAGATTGAAGCAGGTGAGATTTTCCGGGGAAGTTCGCGCCCCCCCTGAGAGGATGGCGCGCCCCCCCAGGGGGGCGCGCCCCACAGATTGAAGAAGTCTGCCCTACACTACCCAAACACCACTGCACTACCCAAACCCTAAAACACAATCCCCTACACTACACAAACACCACTGCACTACCCTAAACCCGAAAACACTACCCCCAGCACTCCCCCTACACTACACAAACACCACTGCACTACCCTAAACCCTAAATCTACCCCCTGCACGACCCCCTACACTACCAAACATTACTGCACTACCCTAAACCCTAAAGCACGACCCCCTACACTACACAAACACCACTACCCTAAAATACTACCCCCAGCACTACCCCCTACTCTACACAAACACCACTGTACTACCCTAAAACCTAAATCTACCCGCTCTACCCCCTACACTACCCAAACACCACTGCACTACCGTAAACCCTAAAAGATGACCCCCTACACTACCCAAACACCACTTCACTACCCTCAACCCTAAAACACGACCCCCTACACTACCCAAACACCACTGCACTACCCTAAACCCTAAATCTACCCCCAGCATAACCCCCTACACTACCAAACACCACTGCACTACCCTAAACCCTAAAACACGACTCCCTACACAACACAAACACTACTGCACTACCCTAAACCCTAAAACACAACCCCCAGCACTACCCCCTACTCTACACAAACACCACTGCACTACCCTAAACCCTAAATCTACCCCCAGCACAACCAGCTAAACCAAACCAAATACCACTGCACTACCCTAAACCCTAAAACACTACCCCCAGCATGACCCCCTACACTATATATATTATCTTCTGGCGGTCTCCAGTATTATCTACTGGCGGTCGCCAGTAGATAGTTATAGTTAGAACCTAGTTTCCATAGGAAAAGCATTTTTTGTATTCCAAATAACTTTGCCGCCGGTTGACGAATGTTCGAGAAGTTTTCCAAACTTTTGGCCCACTCCGGTCAGCTCCTATCCTGAAAGTTTCAGGGTGATTTGCCAGGCAGGGGCCGAGAAAAGAGAGGGGTCCTAAAACTTGTTTTTTCTATGTTATTTTCCATAGGAAACTTTAGACATGGCTACAGCTCGAACTGCTGAACAGAATTACACAAAATTTGGCCTAAAGGTAGTCCTTGGTTCTGAAAGAGACCTTTTTGTTAAATGGTGTAAATCCGTTCTGTAGTTCCTCAGAAATTTTACAAAAAAGTTGAAAAATGCATTTCCCATAGGAAACTTTAGACACGGCTACAGCTTGAACTGCTGAACAAAATTACGCCAAATTTGGCAAAAAGGTAGTGCTTGGTTCAGAAATGTTCTTTTTTTTAACTGGTGTAAATCGATTCAGTAGTTTTTGAGATATTAAGGGAAAAAAATCTTTACATATTTGGACGGGAACTAACTACACAAGCACAAGCTTGGCTCTAATTGGCTGCCAACACTTCAATCCAGGAAGTGTTGGCAGCCATCTTGGTGCAATGCTTTTTGGTCTCGCCTAGCGATGCAGCGCATGTGCTGCACACTACACAAACACCACTGCACTACCCTAAAACAATACCCCAGCATGACCCCTTACACTACCCAAACACTACTCTACTACCATAAACACTAAAACACTACCCCAGCATGACCCCCTACACTACCCAAATATTACTGCACTACCCTTCAGCCTAAAACACTACCCCAGCACGACGATCCCCTACACTACCCAAACACCACAGCACTACCCTAAACCCTAAGACACTACCTCCAGCATGACCCCATACACTAACCAAAAACCACTGCACTACCCTAAACCCTAACACACTACCCCCCAGCATAACACCCTACACTACCAAAACACAACGGCACTACCCTACCTAAACCTACCCCAGCATGACCCCCTACACTACACAAACACCACTGCATTACCTTTACACTAAATCACTACCACCAGCACGACCCCCTACACTACCCAAACACCACTGCACTACCCTAAACCCTAAAACACTACCCCCAGCATGACTCTCTACACTACCCAAACAAAACTGCTCTACCCTAAACCCTAAATCACGACCCCCTACACTACAAAAACACGACTGCACAACCCTAAAATCTAAAACACTACGCCCAGCAAATCCTCCTACACTACACAAACACCACTGCACTACCCTAAACTCTAAAACACTACCCGCAACACTACACAAACACCACTGCACTGCATTCAACCATAAAACACTACCCCCAGCACGACCCCCTACACTAACCAAACACTACAGCGTTACCCTAAAGACTAAAACACTACCACCAGCAAGACCCCTATGCTACCCAAACACCACTGCGCTACACTAAACCCTAAAACACTACCCCCAGCATGACCCCCATGCTACAAAAACACCACTGCGCTACCCTAAACACTAGCCCCAGCATGACGCCATAGGCTACACAAACATCACTGCACTACCCTAAACCCTAAAACGCTACCCCAGCACAACCCCCTACACTACCCAAACACCACTGTCCTACCCTAAGACCTAAAAGACGACCCCCTACACTACCCAAACAGCACTGCACTACCCTCAACCCTAAAACACGACCCCCTACACTACCCAAACACCACTGCACTACCCTAAACCCTAAAACACGACCCCCAGCATGACCCCCTACACTACCCAAACACCACTGCGCTACCCTAAACCCTAAAAGACTACCCTCAGAGCGACCCCCTACACTAACCAAACACTACTGCGCTACCCTAAGCCCTAAAACACTACCCTCAGCACGACCCCCTACTCTACACAAACACCACTGCAATACCCTAAAACACTACCCCAGCACAACCCCCTACACTACCCAAACACCACTGCACTACCCTCAACCCTAAAACATGACCCCTACACTACCCAGACACCACTGCACTGCCCAAACCCTAAAACACAACCCCCTACACTACACAAACACCACTGCACTACCCTAAACCCTAAAACACTACCCCCTGCACTACCCCTACACTACACAAACATCACTGCACTACCCTAAACCCTAAATCTACCCCCAGCACGACCCCCTACATTACCAAACACCACTGCACTACCCTAAACCATAAAACACGACCCCCTACACTACAAAAACACCACTACCCTAAACCCTAAAACACTACCCCCAGCACTACCCCCTACTCTACACAAACACCACTGCACTAGCCTAAATCCTAAATCTATCCCCAGCACTACCCCTACACTACCCAAACACCACTGCACTACCGTAAACCCTAAATGACGACCCCCTACACTACCCAAACACCACTGCACTACCCTCAACCCTAAAACACAACCTCCAGCATGACCCCATACACTAACCAAACACCACTGCACTACCCTAAACCCTAACACACTATCCCCAGCATGAACCCCTACACTACACAAACACCACTGCATTACCTTTACACTAAATCACTAACACCAGCACGACCCCCTAGACTACCCAAACACCACTGCACTACCCTAAACCCTAAAACACTATCCCCAGCATGACTCCCTACACTACAAAAACATCACTGCACTACCCTAAAATCTAAAACACTACACCCAGCAAATCCCCCTACACTACACAAACACCACTGCACTACCCTAAACCCTAAAACACTACCCGCTACACTACACAAACACCACTGCACTACACTAAACCCTAAAACACTAACCCCAGCACGACCTCCCACACTAACCAAACACTACTGCGCTACCCGAAACACTAAAACACTACCACCAGCACGACCCCTACGCTACCCAAACACCACTGCGCTACTCTAAACCCTAAAACACTAACCCCAGCACGACCCCCTACGCTACACAAACACCACTGCACTACCCTAAACCCTAAAACACTAGCCCCAGCACAACGCCATAGGCTACACTAACACCACTGCACTACCCTAAACCCTAAAACACTACCCCAGCACTGCCCCCTACACTACCGAAACACCACTACACTAGCCTAAACCCTAAAAGACGACCCCCTACACTACCCAAACACCACTGCACTATCCTCAACCCTAAAACACAACCCCCTACAATACACAAACACCACTGCACTACCCTAAACCCTAAAACACGGCGGCCTACACTACACAAACACCACTGCACTACCCTAAACCCTAAAACACTACCCCCAGCACTACCCCCATACTACAAAAACACCACTGCAATACCCTAAGCCCTAAATCTACCCCAGCACGAACCCCTATACTACCACACACCACTGCACTACCCTAAACCCTAAAACACGACCCTCTACACTACACAAACACCACTGCACTACCCTAAACCCTAAAACACTACCCCAGCACGACCCCCTACTCTACACAAACACCACTGCGCTATCCTAAACCCTAAAACACTAGCCCCAGCACGATGCCATAGGCTACACAAACACCGCTGCAATACCCTAAACCCTGAAACACTACCCCAGCACAACCCCCTACACTACCCAAACACCACTGCACTACCCTAAACCCTAAAAGACGACCCCCTACACTACCCAAGCACCACTGCACTAGCCTCAACCCTAAAACACGACCCCCTATACCACCCAAACACCACTGCACTACCCTAAACCCTAAAGCACGACCCCCTACACTACACAAACACCACTACCCTAAAATACTACCCCCAGCACTACCCCCTACTCTACACAAACACCACTGTACTACCCTAAAACCTAAATCTACCCGCTCTACCCCCTACACTACCCAAACACCACTGCACTACCGTAAACCCTAAAAGATGACCCCCTACACTACCCAAACACCACTTCACTACCCTCAACCCTAAAACACGACCCCCTACACTACCCAAACACCACTGCACTACCCTAAACCCTAAATCTACCCCCAGCATAACCCCCTACACTACCAAACACCACTGCACTACCCTAAACCCTAAAACACGACTCCCTACACAACACAAACACTACTGCACTACCCTAAACCCTAAAACACAACCCCCAGCACTACCCCCTACTCTACACAAACACCACTGCACTACCCTAAACCCTAAATCTACCCCCAGCACAACCAGCTAAACCAAACCAAATACCACTGCACTACCCTAAACCCTAAAACACTACCCCCAGCATGACCCCCTACACTATATATATTATCTTCTGGCGGTCTCCAGTATTATCTACTGGCGGTCGCCAGTAGATAGTTATAGTTAGAACCTAGTTTCCATAGGAAAAGCATTTTTTGTATTCCAAATAACTTTGCCGCCGGTTGACGAATGTTCGAGAAGTTTTCCAAACTTTTGGCCCACTCCGGTCAGCTCCTATCCTGAAAGTTTCAGGGTGATTTGCCAGGCAGGGGCCGAGAAAAGAGAGGGGTCCTAAAACTTGTTTTTTCTATGTTATTTTCCATAGGAAACTTTAGACATGGCTACAGCTCGAACTGCTGAACAGAATTACACAAAATTTGGCCTAAAGGTAGTCCTTGGTTCTGAAAGAGACCTTTTTGTTAAATGGTGTAAATCCGTTCTGTAGTTCCTCAGAAATTTTACAAAAAAGTTGAAAAATGCATTTCCCATAGGAAACTTTAGACACGGCTACAGCTTGAACTGCTGAACAAAATTACGCCAAATTTGGCAAAAAGGTAGTGCTTGGTTCAGAAATGTTCTTTTTTTTAACTGGTGTAAATCGATTCAGTAGTTTTTGAGATATTAAGGGAAAAAAATCTTTACATATTTGGACGGGAACTAACTACACAAGCACAAGCTTGGCTCTAATTGGCTGCCAACACTTCAATCCAGGAAGTGTTGGCAGCCATCTTGGTGCAATGCTTTTTGGTCTCGCCTAGCGATGCAGCGCATGTGCTGCACACTACACAAACACCACTGCACTACCCTAAAACAATACCCCAGCATGACCCCTTACACTACCCAAACACTACTCTACTACCATAAACACTAAAACACTACCCCAGCATGACCCCCTACACTACCCAAATATTACTGCACTACCCTACAGCCTAAAACACTACCCCAGCACGACGATCCCCTACACTACCCAAACACCACAGCACTACCCTAAACCCTAAGACACTACCTCCAGCATGACCCCATACACTAACCAAAAACCACTGCACTACCCTAAACCCTAACACACTACCCCCCAGCATAACACCCTACACTACCAAAACACAACGGCACTACCCAACCTAAACCTACCCCAGCATGACCCCCTACACTACACAAACACCACTGCATTACCTTTACACTAAATCACTACCACCAGCACGACCCCCTACACTACCCAAACACCACTGCACTACCCTAAACCCTAAAACACTACCCCCAGCATGACTCTCTACACTACCCAAACAAAACTGCTCTACCCTAAACCCTAAATCACGACCCCCTACACTACAAAAACACGACTGCACAACCCTAAAATCTAAAACACTACGCCCAGCAAATCCTCCTACACTACACAAACACCACTGCACTACCCTAAACTCTAAAACACTACCCGCAACACTACACAAACACCACTGCACTGCATTCAACCATAAAACACTACCCCCAGCACGACCCCCTACACTAACCAAACACTACAGCGTTACCCTAAAGACTAAAACACTACCACCAGCAAGACCCCTATGCTACCCAAACACCACTGCGCTACACTAAACCCTAAAACACTACCCCCAGCATGACCTCCCATGCTACAAAAACACCACTGCGCTACCCTAAACACTAGCCCCAGCATGACGCCATAGGCTACACAAACATCACTGCACTACCCTAAACCCTAAAACGCTACCCCAGCACAACCCCCTACACTACCCAAACACCACTGTCCTACCCTAAGACCTAAAAGACGACCCCCTACACTACCCAAACAGCACTGCACTACCCTCAACCCTAAAACACGACCCCCTACACTACCCAAACACCACTGCACTACCCTAAACCCTAAAACACGACCCCCAGCATGACCCCCTACACTACCCAAACACCACTGCGCTACCCTAAACCCTAAAAGACTACCCTCAGAGCGACCCCCTACACTAACCAAACACTACTGCGCTACCCTAAGCCCTAAAACACTACCCTCAGCACGACCCCCTACTCTACACAAACACCACTGCAATACCCTAAAACACTACCCCAGCACAACCCCCTACACTACCCAAACACCACTGCACTACCCTCAACCCTAAAACATGACCCCTACACTACCCAGACACCACTGCACTGCCCAAACCCTAAAACACAACCCCCTACACTACACAAACACCACTGCACTACCCTAAACCCTAAAACACTACCCCCTGCACTACCCCTACACTACACAAACATCACTGCACTACCCTAAACCCTAAATCTACCCCCAGCACGACCCCCTACATTACCAAACACCACTGCACTACCCTAAACCATAAAACACGACCCCCTACACTACAAAAACACCACTACCCTAAACCCTAAAACACTACCCCCAGCACTACCCCCTACTCTACACAAACACCACTGCACTAGCCTAAATCCTAAATCTATCCCCAGCACTACCCCTACACTACCCAAACACCACTGCACTACCGTAAACCCTAAATGACGACCCCCTACACTACCCAAACACCACTGCACTACCCTCAACCCTAAAACACAACCTCCAGCATGACCCCATACACTAACCAAACACCACTGCACTACCCTAAACCCTAACACACTATCCCCAGCATGAACCCCTACACTACACAAACACCACTGCATTACCTTTACACTAAATCACTAACACCAGCACGACCCCCTAGACTACCCAAACACCACTGCACTACCCTAAACCCTAAAACACTATCCCCAGCATGACTCCCTACACTACAAAAACATCACTGCACTACCCTAAAATCTAAAACACTACACCCAGCAAATCCCCCTACACTACACAAACACCACTGCACTACCCTAAACCCTAAAACACTACCCGCTACACTACACAAACACCACTGCACTACACTAAACCCTAAAACACTAACCCCAGCACGACCTCCCACACTAACCAAACACTACTGCGCTACCCGAAACACTAAAACACTACCACCAGCACGACCCCTACGCTACCCAAACACCACTGCGCTACTCTAAACCCTAAAACACTAACCCCAGCACGACCCCCTACGCTACACAAACACCACTGCACTACCCTAAACCCTAAAACACTAGCCCCAGCACAACGCCATAGGCTACACTAACACCACTGCACTACCCTAAACCCTAAAACACTACCCCAGCACTGCCCCCTACACTACCGAAACACCACTACACTAGCCTAAACCCTAAAAGACGACCCCCTACACTACCCAAACACCACTGCACTATCCTCAACCCTAAAACACAACCCCCTACAATACACAAACACCACTGCACTACCCTAAACCCTAAAACACGGCGGCCTACACTACACAAACACCACTGCACTACCCTAAACCCTAAAACACTACCCCCAGCACTACCCCCATACTACAAAAACACCACTGCAATACCCTAAGCCCTAAATCTACCCCAGCACGAACCCCTATACTACCACACACCACTGCACTACCCTAAACCCTAAAACACGACCCTCTACACTACACAAACACCACTGCACTACCCTAAACCCTAAAACACTACCCCAGCACGACCCCCTACTCTACACAAACACCACTGCGCTATCCTAAACCCTAAAACACTAGCCCCAGCACGATGCCATAGGCTACACAAACACCGCTGCAATACCCTAAACCCTGAAACACTACCCCAGCACTGCCCCCTACACTACCGAAACACCACTGCACTAGCCTAAACCCTAAAAGACGACCCCCTACACTACCCAAACACCACTGCACTATCCTCAACCCTAAAACACAACCCCCTACAATACACAAACACCACTGCACTACCCTAAACCCTAAAACACGGCGGCCTACACTACACAAACACCACTGCACTACCCTAAACCCTAAAACACTACCCCCAGCACTACCCCCATACTACAAAAACACCACTTTCTATACCCTAAGCCCTAAATCTACCCCAGCACGAACCCCTATACTACCACACACCACTGCACTACCCTAAACCCTAAAACACGACCCTCTACACTACACAAACACCACTGCACTACCCTAAACCCTAAAACACTACCCCAGCACAACCCCCTACACTACCCAAACACCACTGCACTACCCTAAACCCTAAAAGACGACCCCCTACACTACCCAAGCACCACTGCACTAGCCTCAACCCTAAAACACGACCCCCTATACCACCCAAACACCACTGCACTACCCAAACCCTAAAACACAATCCCCTACACTACACAAACACCACTGCACTACCCTAAACCCTAAAACACTACCCCCAGCACTACCCCACAAACTACACAAACACCACTGCACTACCCTAAATCTACCCCCAGCACAACCCCCTACACTACCAAACACCACTGCACTACCCTAAACCCTAAAACACGACCCCCTACACAACACAAACACCACTGCACTAACCAAAACCCTAAAACACTACCCCCAGCAGTACCCCCTGCTCTACACAAACACCACTGCACTACCCTAAACCCTAAAACACTACCCGCTACACTACACAAACACCACTGCACTACACTAAACCCTAAAACACTAACCCCAGCACGACCTCCCACACTAACCAAACACTACTGCGCTACCCTAAACACTAAAACACTACCACCAGCACGACCCCTACGCTACCCAAACACCACTGCGCTACCCTAAACCCTAAAACACTAGCCCCAGCACAACGCCATAGGCTACACTAACAGCACTGCACTACCCTAAACCCTAAAACACTACCCCAGCACTACCCCCTACACTACCGAAACACCACTGCACTAGCCTAAACCCTAAAAGACAACCCCCTACACTACCCAAACACCACTGCACTATCCTCAACCCTAAAACACAACCCCCTACAATACACAAACACCACTGCACTACCCTAAACCCTAAAACACGGCCCCCTACACTACACAAACACCACTGCACTACCCTAAACCCTAAAACACTACCCCCAGCACTACCGCTATACTACAAAAACACCACTGCAATACCCTAAGCCCTAAATCTACCCCAGCACGAACCCCTACACTACCACACACCACTGCACTACCCTAAACCCTAAAACACGACCCTCTACACTACACAAACACCACTGCACTACCCTAAACCCTAAAACACTACCCCCAGCACGACCCCCTACTCTACACAAACACCACTGCGCTATCCTAAACCCTAAAACACTAGCCCCAGCACGATGCCATAGCCTACACAAACACCGCTGCAATACCCTAAACCCTGAAACACTACCCCAGCACAACCCCCTACACTACCCAAACACCACTGCACTACCCTAAACCCTAAAAGACGACCCCCTACACTACCCAAACACCACTGCACTAGCCTCAACCCTAAAACACGACCCCCTATACTACCCAATCACCACTGCACTACCCAAACCCTAAAACACAATCCCCTACACTACACAAACACCACTGCACTACCCTAAACCCTAAAACACTACCCCCAGCACTACCCCCCACACTACACAAACACCACTGCACTACCCTAAATCTACCCCCAGCACAACCCCCTACACTACCAAACACCACTGCACTACCCTAAACCCTAAAACACGACCCCCTACACAACACACACACCACTGCACTAACCTAAACCCTAAGACACTACCCCCAGCTCTACCCCCTACTCTACACAAACACCACTGCACTACCCTAAACCCTAAATCTACCCCCAGCACGACCATCTAAACCAACCCAAATAATACTGCACTACCCTAAACCTTAAAACACTACCCCCAGCACGACCCCCTACACTATATATATTATCTTCTGGCGGTCTCCAGTATTATCTACTGGCGGTTGCCAGTAGATAGTTATAGTTAGGACCTAGTTTCCATAGGAAAAGCGTTTTTTGTATTCCAAATAACTTTGGCGCCGGTTGACCAATGTTTGAGAAATTTTCCAAACTTTTGGCCCGCTCCGGTCAGCTCCTATCCTGAAAGTTTCGGGGTGATTTGCCAGGCAGGGGCCGAGAAAAGAGGGGGGTCCTAAAACGTGTTTTATCTATGTTATTTTCCATAGGAAACTTTAGAAATGGCTACAGCTCGAACGGAATTACACAAAATTTGGAATAAAGGTAGTCCTTGGTTCTGAAAGAGACCTTTTTGTTAAATGGTGTAAATCTGTTCTGTAGTTCCTCAGAAATTTTACAAAAAAGTTGAAAAATGCATTTCCCGTAGGAAACTTTAGACACGGCTACAGCTTGAACTGCAGAACGGAGTTACGCCAAATTTGGCAAAAAGGTAGTTCTTGGTTCAGAAATGTTATTTTTTTTTACTGGTGTAAATCGATTTAGTAGTTTTTGAGATATTAAAGGAAAAAAATCTTTACATATTTGGGCGGGAACTAACTACACAAGCACACGCTTGGCTCTAATTGCCTGCCAATACTTCAATCCAGGAAGTGTTGGCAGCCATCTTGGTGCAATGCTTTTTAGGTCTCGCCTAGCGATGCAGAGCATGTGCTGACACTACACAAACACCACTGCACTACCCTAAAGCAATACCCCAGCATGACCCCTACACTACCCAAACACTACTGTACTATCCTAAAACCTAAAACACTACCCCAGCATGACCCCCTACACTACCCAAACATCACTGCACTACCCTACAGCCTAAAACACTACCCCACACGATGATCCCCTACACTCCCCAAACACCACTGCACTACCCTAAACCCTAAAACACTACCTCCAGCATGACCCCATACACTAACCAAACACCACTGCTCTACCCTAAACCCTAACACACTACCCCCAGCATGACACCCTACACTACCAAAACACAACTGCACTACCCTACCTAAATCTACCCCAGCATGACCCCCTACACTACACAAACACCACTGCATTACCTTTACACTAAATCACTACCACCTGCATGACCCCCTACACTACCCAAACACCACTGCACTACCCTAAACCCTAACACACTACCCCCAGCATGACACCCTACACTACCAAAACACAACTGCACTACCCTACCTAAATCTACCCCAGCATGACCCCCTACACTACACAAACACCACTGCATTACCTTTACACTAAATCACTACCACCTGCATGACCCCCTACACTACCCAAACACCACTGCTCTACCCTAAACCCTAAATCACGAGCCCCTACACTACAAAAACACCACTGCACTACCTTAAAATCTAAACCACTATGCCCAGCAAATGCCCCAACACTACACAAACAACACTGCACTACCCTAAACTCTAAAACACTACCCGCAACACTAAACAAACACCACTGCACTACACTAAACCCTAAAACACTACCCCCAGCATGACCCCCTACACTAACCAAACACGACAGCGCTACCCTAAACACTAAAACACTACCACCATCACGACCCCTACTCTACCCAAACACCACTGCGCTACCCTAAACCCTAAAACACTACCGCCAGCACAACCCCCTACGCTACACAAACACCACTGCGCTACCCTAAACCCTAAAACACTAGCCCCAGCGCGACGCCATAGGCTACACAAACACCACTGCACTACCCTAAACCCTAAAACACTACCCCAGCACTACCCCCTACACTACCCAAACACCACTGCACTACCCTAAACCCTAAAAGACGACCCCCTACACTTCCCAAACACCACTGCACTACCCTAAACCCTAAAACACGGCCCCCTACACTACACAAACACCACTGCACTACCCTAAACCCTAAAACACTACCCCCAGCACTACCCCTATACTACAAAAACACCACTGCACTACCCTAAACCCTAAATCTACGCCCAGCACAGCCCCCTACATTACCAAACACCACTGCACTACCCTAAACCCTAAAACACGACCCTCTACACTACACAAACACCACTGCACTACCCTAAACCTTAAAACACTACCCCCAGCACTACCCCCTACTCTACACAAACACCACTGCACTAACCTAAACCCTAAATCTACCCCCAGCACGTCCATCTAAACCAACCCAAATACCACTGCTCTACCCTAAACCCTAACACACCACCCCCAGCATGACACCCTACACTACCAAAACACCACTGCATTACCTTTACACTAAATCACTACCACCTGCACGACCCCCTAAACTACCCAAAAACCACTGCACCACCCTAAACCCTAAAACACTACCCCCAGTATGACCCCCTACGCTACACAAACACCACTGCGCTACCCTAAACCCTAAAACACTAGCCTCAGCGCGATGCCATAGGCTACACAAACACCACTGCACTACCCTAAACCCTAAAACACTACCCCAGCACTACCCCCTACACTACCCAAACACCACTGCACTACCCTAAGCCCTAAAAGACGACCCCTACACTACCCAAACACCACTGCACTACCCTCAACCCTAAAACATGACCCCCTACACTACCCAAACACCACTGCACTACCCTAAACCCTAAAACACGGCCCCCTACACTACACAAACACCACTGCACTACCCTAAATCCTAAAACACTACCCCCGGCACTACCCCTACACTACAAAAACACCACTGCACTACCCTAAACCCTAAATCTACCCCTAGCACGACCCCCTACACCACCACACACCACTGCACTACCCTAAACCCTAAAACACGACCCTCTACACTACACAAACACCACTGCACTACCCTAAACCTTAAAACACTACCCCCAGCACTACCCCCTACTCTACAAAAACACCACTGCACTACCCTAAACCCTAAATCTACCCCCATCACGACCATCTAAACCAACCCAAATACCACTGCACTACCCTAAACCCTAAAACACTATACCCAGTATGACCCCCTACACTACCCAAACACCACTGGGCTAAACTAAAACACTACCCCAGCACGACCCTCTACACTACCCAAACACCACTGTGCTACCCTAAATCCTAAAACACTACCCCCAGCACAACCCCCTACACTACTCAGACACCTCTGCGCTACCCAAAACCCCAAAACACCACCCTCAGCACGACCCCCTACAATACCTAAACACCACTGCCCTACTCTAAACCCTAAAACACTACCCCAGCATGACCCCCTACTTTATCCAAACACCACTGCGCCAACCAAAACCCTAAAACACCACCCCCAGCATGCCATCCTACACTACCCAAACACAAGTGCGCTATGCTAAACCCTAAATCTACCCCCAGCACAACCCCCTACACTACCCAAACACCACTGCGCTAACCTAAGTCTAAAACACTACCCCCAGCATGACCCCCTACACTACCCTAACACCAATGCGCTACCCTAAACCCTAAAACACTACCACCAGCACGACCTCCTACATTACCCAAACACCACTGCACTCCCCTAAACCCTTAAACACTTCCCCCAGCATGACCCCCTACAATACACAAACACCAATGCACTACCTAAACCCGAAATTACTACCTCCAGCACGACCCCCTACACTACCCAAACACCACTATGCTAAACTAAAACACTACACCCAGCACAACCCCCTACACTACTCAAACACCAATGCGCTAGCCAAAACCCTAACACACTACCACCAGCACGACACCCTACACTACCCAAACACCATTGCGCTACCCCAAACCCCAAAAAACCACCCCCAGCACGACGCCCTGCACTACCCAAACACCACTGCGCTACCCAAAACCCTAAAACACCAACCCCGGTATGCCCCATACACTATCCAAACACCACTGCACTACCCTAAGCCCTAAAACACTACCCCAGCATGACCCCCTACATTACCCAAACACCACTGTGCTACCCTAAACCCTAAAACAAAACCTCCAACATGACCCCCTACACTACCCAAACATCGAAGCGGTACCCTAAACCCAAAAACACTACCCTAGCACGACCCCCTACACTACCCAAACACCACTGCACTACCCTTAACCCTAAAACACTACCCCAGCACAACCCTCTACACTACCCAAACACCACTGCACTACCCTATACAAAAAATCTACCCTCAGCATGACCCACTACTCTACCCAAACACCACTGCACTACCCTTAACCCTAAAACACAACCCCCTATACTCCACAAACACCACTGCACTAAACTTAACCCTAAAACACTCACCCCAACACAACCCCCTACACTTCACAAACACCACTGCACTACCCTAAACCCTAAAACACTACCCCCTACACTACACAGACAACACTGCACTACCCTAAACCTCAGCATGACCCCCTACACTACACAAACACCACTGCACTACCCTAAAGTGTAAAACACTACCCCCAGCACAAACCCCCAAACACTACCCAAACACCACTGCACTACCCTAAACATCTAAATCTACACCAGCACAATACCCTACACTACCCAAACACCACTGACCTAGCCTAAACCCTAAATCTACCCCCAGCATGAAACCCTACACTACCCAAACACCACTGACCTATCCTAAATGCTAAAACACTACCTCAAGCACGGCACCCTATACTACCCAAACACAAGTGGGCTACCCTAAACCCTAAAACACTATCCCCAGCATGCCCCCCTACACTACCCAAACACCACTGTGCTACCCTACACCCTAAAACACTACCCCACCATGACACCCTCCACTACCCAAACATCACTGTGGTACACCAAAACCCTAAAACACTACCCTCAGCACGACCCCTACACTACCCAAAAACCACTACGCTACCCTAAACCCTAAAACACTACCCCGCCTAAAACACTACCCCGAGCACAACACCCTACACTACCCAAACACCACTGCACTACCCTAAACCATAAAACACTATCCCCAGCATGACCCCATACACTACACAAAAACCACTGCGCTACCCTAAACCCTAAAACACTACCCCAGCACAACCCCCTATACTATCCAAACACCACTGCGCTACCCTAAACCCTAAATCTACCCCAAGCATGACCCCCTACACTACGCAAACACCACTGCACTACCCTAAACCCTAAACCATGACCCCCTACACTCAACAAACACCACTGTACTACCCTTAACCATAAGACACTATCCCCAGCATGACCCCCTACACTACACAAACACCACAGCGGTACCGTAAACCCTAATACACTACCATCAGCACGACCCCCTACACTACACAAACACGACTGCACTACCCTTTACCCCAAAACACAACCCCAGCCCGAAACCCCAAACACTTTCCAAATACCACTGCACTACCCTAAACCCAAACACCTTTGCACTTGCCTAAACCCTAAATTTACCCCAGCACGACCCCTTACACTTACCAAACACCACTGCATAGCCCTAAACCCTAAAACACTACCCCCAGCATGTCCCTCTAAACTACCCAAACACCACTTCACTGCCCTAAACCCTAAAACACTACCCCAAGCACGACCCCCTACACTACACAAACACCACTGTACTGCCCTAAACCCTAAAACACTACCCCCAGCACGATCCCCTTCACTACACAAACACCACTGCACTACTCTTAACCATAAATCTACCCTCAGCACGACCCCCTACATTACCCAAACACCACTGCACTACCCTAAACCCTAAAACAGTGCCCCCAGCATGACCTCCTACACTACCCATAAACCACTGCTCTACCCTAAACCCTAAAACCCTACCCCCAGCATGACCCCCTACACTACACAAACCACTGCACTACCCTAAACCCTAAAACACTACCCCCACCACGACCCCCTACACTACCCAAACATCACTGCACTACCCTAAACTCTTCCAGTTAGAGAGTGGACGAGTCAGTTTCGATCTAAAGGAGTTCTGTTGTTGGACGGGGCCGGCGCGACACTTCATCAGAAAACACAGCTAATCAAAAGCGTCCTCCCCGAAGTGTGGAGCAGAGACTCAACGAGTGTGCTTCCCACCACAGTTTGACCGTACTGTGCCGTTCTAGGTTACGGGAGGCAGAAGCAGCATCCATCGCAGGTCCTCTTGTACACTAAAAAAGGACCAAACAATGCTTTCCTTTCTTTTCTTCTTCTGCTGCACCATCTGTTCTTCCTCCTCTACTGCAAGTGGATCAACTTCGGCAAAACTAGAAGCCATATTTGTATTAAAAATAAACAAACACACAAAAAAGGTATATCAATATAAAGAGAAGCATGAAACAGGTCTTCTCTCAATCAAGGACAAAAAGTAAGGGAAATATTAGAAGGATGGATCCTCCCTCTTTCACAATGAAACTGATTTCAACCAATCAGATTCCTTTTTTCTTTTGCTGACATGAAGGCACGTAGGGTGCACGCACTCGTCACCACCCTTCGCACATCCGCGAAAATCATATATCATTTTACACTATAAATAAAAATTTCTATAAACTTTTAATAAGTATATTAGCAAAACTGTTCAGTCTAATATCATATTCAAACTTTCTATAGTCATTTTTTCAAATTTAAAAGTACGCCAAAGTCTCGACTTCGGCTCGATCTCAGCGCGATCACGGCATGATCTGGAAATATGCGTGGGGAGATGTTGCGCATGTTAAGCGGCTACACCGCGCATTTCATACTTTCATCGAAATTATATTGAAAATAATACTTTAAAAATACTTTTATTAATAAATTTAGACAAACACTTAAAGGAAAACTTTTATTTATAAATAATTTAAAGATATTTCATAATTTACAAATTACGCCAAATTCGCGACCTCAGCGACTTTTCAAAATGGCTACCGGAATGCACGCAGCCATCATGTAGGATGCGCAAAGGGTGCGCGACTTCTGTATAATATTACTCAAAAAAAATAATGAATATAATTTTCCTAACTAAATATTATTCACAATTTTTTTAAATATATATATATATATATATATTAAGGGTGGGCATCAAATTCTGTTCCGTTTGCGGAATTTGCGATATTTTACATTTTCGCATTCCGCAGAGAGCGCGTAAATGCCCAAATTTCCGCTATTTGCCGCGTTGCAAAGATTTTTTTCATGTTCGCGCTTTGAAAATGCGTTCTCGCACGCGCAATCGCCTTACCGGGATCCCTGCATTCGCCGACGAGTTTTCCAATCCGTTTGCGTGCTTCACAAGATGTTGATAGCTGGTCGCTCTATCCCGTGAGAGTTCGCGATCGTGATCACATCATTCTCCACCGCGAGAGAGAGCATGAGGTCGCAAACACGTCAATCTCCACCACGAAAAAGAGCATGAGATCGCGAACACGTCATTTTGGACGCGCCATCAACATCCGGCGGAAGTGTGGTGAAGGTCGCAAACACGCCAAATTTTATTTGGAGAAGAATATTAACTCTAGCTGCATAAAACCTTCTCTAAAGGATGATTTGGATGGAAAAAACTCCTCAGTTTGACATTTGGCTGTCCTTATTTTGTGCAAGGAGTCCTTTTTAGCCCTTTTGGGGGGTGAGGGAGGAAGTGCCACAGAGTCTCCAACTTCCTGTTCCTGTCCATCAGGCTCCTCCCAGTGCTTTGTCCATCTCCTGTTCGTTCTGCCTTTGGATTTCAGCTGGAAGGATCACTCTTTGTGTCTGCTGCATCATTATCATTGGATTTGAGGACATTTGAATTTGATATTTGTGTCTGTTTGATTGGGGGCATTGCAGTTGCTGCAACTACAATTTTGGTACTTATCATTCTTTTTTTAAAATTGTTGGGGGTAGGCAGTAGGTCCAGAGCTAGTCATGGGTGGGTGCATGATGAAGCAACTGTTCCTTTGGTGTGTGTTGAATGTTTTTCAAACATCATTTAGGGCATGGATGGCATTGGATTGAGTTGGAAAATGTGTTTTTGGGGGGATATTTCTGTTTTTGGATGTGTGTTAAAGAAATGCCTTTGTTGTGTGTGCCTGGTGTGTTGGTGTGCACCCTGCAGACCTTGTTTTGCCATGTAGATTTTCGTTTTTGCATTTTATTGCATTAAAAAGGCACAGCAGTGTGGTTTAGCATGCATCTTTTGCCTGGCTTCTTTATAGGCCTTTTGTCAGTTAATTGTTTCCCAGGCCTCCTGCTTGTTGCTTGTGATTTGCGATTGTCCATGTGGCTGGTGGCCTTTTCTGGTGGGAGCTATTAGTGTGCTGCTTTTGCCATATATAGGCCTGCTTGGTATTCCTTTGTGGCCTAGGCTTCTTGTTGTGGGCCTGGCCATGAGGCTGGCGGCCATTTTGAAGGCAGGCATTGTGCTTTTTGCAACAGGTCTGCATTGTCTGTCTTCTGTTTCTTGTAGTTGGGTGGGCCTGGCCATGTGGTTGGTGGCCATTTTGAAGCCTCGGCCTGCAAGCTTGTGTGGCCTTGTCTGCCCACGGGCCTGCTTTCATCCTGTAGGCTCAGAGCATGTAGCCACAGGTGCATTAAACAAGTGTTTATCTGTATGTTCTGTTGCATGTAAACATCATTTAGGGCATGGATGACATTGGATTGAGTTGGAAAATGTGTTTTTTGGTGGTATTTCTTTTTTTGGGTGTGTGTTAAAGAAATGCCTTTGTTGTGTGTGCCTGGTGTTGGTGTGCACCCTGCAGACCTTGTATTGTCTTGTGGATTTTCGTTTTTGCATTTTATTGCATTAAAAAGGCACAGCAGTCTGGTTTAGCATGCATCCTTTGCCTGGCTTCTTTTATAGGCCTTTTGGCAGTTCATTGTTTCCCAGGCCTCCTGCTTGTTGCTTGTGAGTGTCCATGTGGCTGGTGTCCTTTTCTGGTGGTAGTTAATATGGGCCTGCATAGTTTTCCTATTGGCTTACTGCTTCCATCCATCCCCTTTGCCAGCGGTAGCTCCCTTCCATTACATTTGTATTTTGGTTGTTGTTCTTATTCTTTCCTATCCTTCCTGAGAGTTTAGTGTGTACCCTGTACACAGTAAGTAGTATACCATAGCCCTTGTTGCCAAAGTCTCACAAATGGCTACACTATATCTTCTATTTGTTTGTTTGTACTAGTAGTAATTGAACCACAACAACAAATGCAACATTTCACTGATGTTCTTCTCCTGGCTTATTTGCTTATAGGTGCACAAAAAGACAGAGGAGGCGGTAACTATCAACATCATCCGTTGTACTGCCAGACAGAAGTCCTGCTGCGCACCACATCACGTCCAACTGTGACCACAGATATCTCTGCAACTTGTGCACCTGCGTCCTGTCTGACCTCTGAAGAAAATGGGCCCAAAGAAAGGTTCCAGGTCCTCCAGTACCAAGAAAGTTGCTGGTGAGAAGAAGAAGGAACAGAAAAAGCAAGAGGCACTTACCACGAGTGGTGTGCCGGCAAATTTGTTTTTTGGGACCAAAAAACACACGCCTGCAGCAGCATTGTCCGGCGGGAACCAAGCTGGAAGCAGCACATCCGCACCAGCAAGCCAACCCCACCAACCTAGGCCCAAGCCCATGAGTGTCGCAGAGGTAGCCAGTCTAATAATGAGCAGCGATGTTGAAATGTCATTATCGCAAAGTAGTACACAATCAACGCAGGCAGAAACTCAGCAGATAAGTCTGCAGCAGCAGGCACAGCCTCAAGAACAGCAGCAGCCGTAAGAACAGCCGCCACCACAAGAACAGACACAACAACAGCCCACAATAGTAGTTGTTCTTCCTGAAGTAGAGGCATTTCAGGAAATCGAGCTTCCTGCAGACAAAGAGGGGCAAGCCACTGTTTCAGAAGATCCATTGTCTTCCAGACCCCCAGCAAGAAAAAGGAGGGTTAGTCCATCATCTTCTTCTTCAAGCCCCTCTTCTGATGATCTTGATGCCACTTGGAAGCCACCAGCTCAGTCTGAGAGTGATGCATGCCACAAGACAAGGCTAGTGAAAAGGAAGGTTCCAGAAAGCCTTAGAGTTATGGAGGGAGATATACAAGAGGGGGATGATGATGATGACGAGCCAATCATCACGGACGTCACTCCCGGCCCAAAGGATATGGAGACCAACATTATTACCCTATCCAAAATGGCTGCAAGGGATGTAGCATGGATACCACCAACACAGGTAACACCCCCACGACCTCCAGCTTCCATATTTTCATTTGCAAAGGAAAGGCAGGGACCTACATCCAGCTCAACCACCACCTCAGTAGGTAGTGGTAGAAGTCACAGTGTAGCTGCACAGAGTCACATTCCAAGCACACCCTCCAGTTCATCTGGTATTGAAAGTGGCACATCCAGCAGCACCAGAAAGTTCTCCTCCCCAGTTTGGGACTTCTTTTCGGTTAGCAGTAAGGAGGAGAACATTGCTATATGCTCAATTTGTCGACATGCTCTTAGGCGGGGTAAGCTTGGTGCAAACTATGGTACCAGAGGCCAAACAAGTCATCTCAAAATACACCACACTATCGTGTGGGAGGCTCACCTACTTCACTTAGAACAAAGTAAAACTCAACCCATTGTTGTTGGGCATGAAGAATCAGGGGACGATATTATCGCGGTGGAAGGTGAACAAGAGGGAGACATTTCTAGCCCTGTCCCCAGTAGTGTAGTGGTACCGCCCACATCCTCCTCAGCAACATCTAAGCGGCACCGCAGTAAGAGTCAGGCTGAGACACCAAGCCGACCGAGTAGTACTGCAATGAAACAAAGTGCGTAGTTGAGCCTAACTGGGTTAAAGAAAACAACTGCACAACAAAGGAAAATAATAGTGCCTACCATTGACAGCATGCTTAGGTTGAAGGGGCAGTACCAACGCAACCACCCAACGGCACAGTTGTACAATGCGAAGCTGGCTAAAATGTAAGCGCTGGACCTTCTCCCTTTTTCATTTGTGGAAGGGGTGGGTTTCCTTGAATTTGTGTCAACCATCTGCCCTAAATGGAAGGTTCCCAGCCGGTACTATTTTGCAAGAGTTGCTGTTCCAGCACTACATCATGATGTGCTGGAATTGGTTAGACAAGCTTTGCTGCAGAGTACTGTTCACAATATCCACCTAACAACAGACATGTGGACCAGTTGCCAAGCCACTGATTACATGTGCATCACTGCACACTGGGTCTCATTTGTGGGGGTTAGAGATAAGCTATCTGAAGTAGGTGCTGTTGACACAGCTGAGATTTTTAAAGCTACTCGGAAACACGCAACTGTATCCATGTTCACCATAGAGAAAACTCATACTGCTGTAAATATATTGGAAGAGTTTCACAGCAAGGTTTTTGAATGGCTGCGCCCAAGAGGGCTTAAGATTGGTTTTGTTTCCACAGATAATGGCAGTAATGTACTTAAGGCCATGGAGCTTGGTTCCTATTTCAGGGCTCCATGTTTGGCGCACTGCATTAACATTATTGTTCAAGACTTTCTGAAAAAAGAAGCCATAGTCAGCAACTTACTGACCACCTGCCGAAGAATATGCACTCATTTCAGCCATTCTTTTAAAGCTCGGAAGCAGCTGAGGATCATTCAACGTGACTATAGAATGCCAGTCAAAGCACTCATCCAGAAGGTGGCAACAGGTTGGAACTCAACTTCTTACATGCTTGACCGTCTGAGCAGTACAGGCCAATCAATGAATATGTCATGCGAAGAGTGGATTCTACTGTGAAAGGCATGACCCTTCAGATGGACCACTGGTGCCTAATTAAATGCCTGACTGAGATGCTTCTTCCTTTTGAGGTCCTCACACGTGAAGTCAGCAAGGAGGACTGTACTATGGGCCACGCTATCCCATTGTTGCAAATTCTAGAGCATCAGCTAAAGGAGGTGTCTGAAGCATACAAAGATGTAGAGGAAAAAAAGAAGCATATGAGTTGGTGGAGAGCTTAGCCCGTCGCTTAGCTGACAATACAAGGGTGCAAAATAGGATTTTGTCACAAAAACATTACATTTGTGCCACAATTCTGGAACCACCGACAAAATGGGCACTGAAGACATTAATTCCTTTTTCAGAAATGGATGTTGCCCGGTACAAGACTTGGATAGCTGAGTCAGCGAGTAAGTTGGAAAATGAATGGCTGCTAATTAAAAGCCCGCTAGATAAACCCACAACAAGTACTGCAGCAGGGCATCCGGCGTCAAGTTCAACTTCGGAGCCTGAGGGCAGCGCGTTTGGCTCAGAAAACTCACCAACACTATCGACAACAGCAAGAACTGGATCTTCAGGCCCAGTAAAATCGTTACAGGATTGGTATTTACAGCAAGGCATTGGTAAGTCCAGTGCTGATGCAATGAGAAAAGAGCCCGAAAAAAGTTTAGCACCCCTGAACATTCAGCGGATGGTCCAGGCCTATCTGGATGACCCAACAGAGGTGAACATTGATCAAAACCCATTGCGGTATTGGTATGGAAAAAGGGGCCAATGGCCACTGCTCAGCAGTCTGGCGATAAACTATCTGGCTTGCCCTGTCGCAAGTGTCTCTTCGAAACGTCTTTTCGGTGCTGCTGGTTCCAACAGTGAGAAGGACCAGTCTCTCGCCCAGAAACGTGGAAAGGTTAACAATGATCAAAATGAATCAGCACTTTATACCACCAAATTACACAATACATGAATCAAGGGAGGAAGATGAGGACGGCAGCTCATGTGATGGAAGTGGCGTGTTAGATGATGATTACCTACTTCTGGTTGAACCCCCAGCGTTTGAGAACGAGCTATACTTTCCTGACAATTAGGCTTGCACTTCCAGTTCTTGCTGTCTTCCTGCCTTATTTTCTTTTATTTGTGTGTCTGTCTTTCTGGTTAGAAACTTCGAATCATAACAAATCCATCACCACCGTCTTCTAATTGTTTTATTGCCATATACAAGTTTCGGCTGTCTGCATATCTCACAGTACACTCCTCCGAATCCTGCTCCTCCATCCTCCTGAATCTCCCTAAATCCATTGCCCTCAAGAAGACGATTGGATGATGCAAAATAGAAGAAACAAGAAAATATTTCCTAGTCCCTCCAAAAGAAGTGGAACATGATTGATGATGACTACTATAGCTATCCTCCTTTCTGATCCGAGAGAGACTGCCCATTAACTGATGATGAGAAGGAACAGGTAATGAATGATGCCATGCATTGGACGCTGACTGAGTAATTTTGTTGTATTTTGTTGTGCATGAAGTTACTTCATTGTGTACTTGATGTAATAATCTCCACACTAAAAGTAACTCATGTCCCTTTTCCCTTCTTGTATTTTTAATAACAAATTTGTACTTCTACTGCAGGCCGATACATTGCGTTTTGAATATAGGAAGGGGACTCACTTGGTACACTGCAGACTGAGTTGAATAACACCATCATGATGACCACAGTGACCTAGTGTCTTCACAGTCACTCAGTACACGGATCGGAGATGATTGATGGAATAAGTCACGGCGTTTCATGAGTGGCATAAAAGGTAAACAAGTAAACAACAACCACAGCAGACCTAAATGTCTGTGTAGCGGTGGAGTCAAGTGTAGCGGTGGTATGACTGCGGTGCATTGATTTAGTAACTTAAATTGTAAAATGCTATGTTGCTGGATATGTGCTTTGTCCAACTCTTTAAAAAAATGTACACTAAATGGAGGATGTGCAAAGGGTGCCGTCACCGTGGGCCTGCTCTATCTTGTTTGTGTTGTAGGTTAATGCCGGAAACAGACTAGAGTAGAGATGATGCATCCATGCCGCCTCGGAAAGTGTGGACTACAACATAACATGTGCATTTTTTTCAACTTGGTTTCTCAATATCCCTTTTGTTTTTGCATCTACAATTATAGGCCGGGCCTTACCCTGTGCTATACTTGGGAAAACAATGCACACTTACCTTACCAATGAATCTACATCTGCCAGGCAGGCAGTGGCGTCACCCAAGATTGATGATGGAGCATCCATGGAAGGAAGGACCAAGAGGAATGCCGAGATTCAACTCTCCATTTGACCAGGATAACACAGTAACAGTATAAACTTTCATCATCTTTTCATTAATTTGATTAATTTTTTTGTCTACAATCATTATAACAGTGTGTTCTTGTTGTTATTACTATTATTATTAAGGGTGGGCGTAGTTCGCGAAGTAGCACTTCGCGAAGCTACGCAAAGTGAAGTTCGCACTACGCGAGCTACGCGTAGCACTTCGCGAACTGCGAAGTAACATGTTCGCACTGTGCAAGATGTTGTTTTCAATGATTGCACAGTGCGGACAAGCAACCGGCACTGTGCAATCATTGAAAATGGCATCTTGCACAGTGCGAGCTGTAGTTTTCTGCTGTTCGAGTAGATGTTTCCTCGAGCTTCAGCTTTCTCAACGCGAACTGGTAGTTTCTCATCGCGAGCGGTCGCGAGCATACGCGACCCCTCGCAATGAGAAACCTGACCTTCTCGCGTTGGGAATCTCGCCGGGAGGTTTATTTTCCATGCTCGCGATCGCGAACAAGGAAAAAGTCTCGCCAGGATGTCATTTTGCTTGCTCGCGGTCGCCAACTTGACGTTGAGGACCGCGAGCAAGCAAAAAATGACCGCAGCACTACGCAACACTACGCTACGCGTGTTCGCACTGTGCTACGTGCAGTTCGCATAGCGCGAAGTAGCGCGAACTTCGCAAACTACGCGAGCGTAGCGTAGTGCTTCGCCCAGGCCTATTATAATTAGGTTTGCTCTCTGTCTATAATTCATCCCTACAGATATTTTAAAACTTTCCCTGCTATCTATAAAAGTAAGCCCGGTAACACTGAACACAAACTGTATGTAATCCAGGTCTCCTTATCATCATCATGCATGCATTTCCTTTTTCTCCCTTAGCATACTGATATGGATATGGTAGTCTACAAAGATTCTGTCGTTTGATGTTTGTCCATGTGTACTGTTTTTCTTTCTCAAACTTTTCCCCAAGCCCCCCTTCCCAACCATTCAACAAACCCTAACCCTCTTCCCCCGGGCTGTGTGACTTATTGAGGTATGACTACATTAAATGTACACCAATAATTTATCACACGCTTGCTGGGGCGGATGTGGCAAAAGCAACAGTACTTCAATTTCCAGGCAGGGCGGGGATCTTCTTCTGTTTGCCCACCCATGAGCAGTATATTTGTGAGGTAATTTTATTACCAAAGGAACCTAATACATCAGCATTAATTGCCGGCATTGATTGGATTAATGGATTTCATTTGCTGTCATCCTCCTACACAGCACTAACAGTTACGCTTGTGTCCAGTGTACTGTAGGCCTAGTCAAGTGACTCGACACAACTAGAGTTTATGTACTACTAGGCTATCCCCACCACCATTATGTTTTGTTGTATTTTATTGTTTGGCAGTAAGTTCTTTACTGTACTTCATTCTACTACTCCTCGAAGAGTCTCTCTCAGGCTACTGACTGTCTCGTTTTCTTTTTTTGCAAATTCTGCTGCCAGTGTCTACTACTACTGCTACTACTACTACTACTACTTCTACTACCACCACAACCATGGCATATTAGGAAAGAAAACCATCATCACCATGCAGCCATCGCTGTGCCTAAGTTAAACACCAAGCAAAGGTAAAAGAACTTTGGGGGAGGCATAATTAATAATGGACATGTTTTCATTAATTCAATTTCACACACCCCTTTAAGTCCAATTGCAGAGTGCCTAGAGTAGAAGAGACTGACAGTACTAGTAGGGGACAAGTCACTCAGTGAGGGGTGCCGCATTTATCTGTTTCTGTCTTACAAAGTCATCCAATTATTAAAATCAAACACTGGCCCTGCACCAGCAAGGAAAGAAGGATACAGTATGATGTAAAACAGTAACCCCACCCAGAAAACATTAACAACATCGTATGTAAAGTATATTATTTAATACCCTAAAAAAATAAACTATGTAAAAAAATCCCACAACACCTGACCCAGCCCTCTCCCTAACCCCAACCAATGTTCGTAAAGAAAATGTCCAATTGTCCAAAAGAGAAAACCCAATGCCCGATTCCCACCCACCCAAAGAATAATTAAAAAAGGGGTAATAAACAGGGTCTAAGTTTGGCGGGCTTGACTCAGGAGGATACGAACTTGCTCCTCCAGGCGGGCAACACGGCGCTTCAATGTGCGGCAGTTGCATCCATGGGGGGGCAGCACTGATGGAGGGGAGGCGGCGGGCGTCTGCCAGACGGTGGCGTCGTACCACTGGAGGGTGATGGCTGGGGCCCGGGGCATTGGAGGAGGCTGCAGCTGCTGCCGCCTCCTCCTCCTCCTCTTCCAGAACCACCAGCCAACGATATTCAGTCTATATGGTCTCCAGCTTCCGGCCCCGGGCCTTGGCTGCCAACTCCTTCCGGTCAGGTTTCCCCTTGGAAGGAGTAGCTATATATGAAGAAGAAAAAACAAGACTATTGTAAAATATACTCTTAGCAAAGCAGTAAGACAAATTATTTCTACACATAGTGTCATGGTAGCACTAGCAAGCACAGTACATAACATTTGTGGTATGTATCTATCCTCCCACTTTCTTGGACTTTAACATTTGTGGGAGTTTCAGCATTCAATCAACCATGCATCTGGTTCCTATCAGCCGCCTATGCATGCTGCATGCATCCCATGAATCCTTCTCTGCCAGTCATAAATATTAAAGCTCGCCCGTCCTTCTTCCTTCCACTCTTCTTTCCCTTTTTGTTCAACCCATCCATCAAGGTAATCTGATCTGACTTTTAGTCTTCTCCATAAAACTTTCACAGCTGAGTTGAAATCAGATAGAAGAGGCTATTGGTTACTCAACACTCCCGCCACTAATGCTTTTACTAATGCTAAGTAAAGGGTGTCTTCAACCGTTCACAACAACTTCTTACTTAGTAAGTCTCAACTGTACAGTATTATACAGTACACCCTTGCAGTGAGTGTAATGTCAATAAGTAAGGATTAGGAATCTAACTTACCACAGCCCGCCACTGCTGCTGGCTTACCCCCTGCAGCTCCTCCTGCAACTGCCGCATCCTCTCCTCCGTCAGCAGCCACGTTGCCTTTGCCGCTGGCCCTGGCACTGGTGGTTGGTGGTGCACCTTGAAAAAACATTATACATTTTTTAGGTGTCATATTCACCTCCCCCTATTTTTTCACTAGCATGATTGAAAAATGAGTTAATAGTAATACATACATATACAACATACATCACTAGTACAGATCACGTAGTAGTAGACTAGACACTAGTAGTTATATGGTCCCTAGGGTCATTCTAGTCTTTGCTAAGGTAGCCCAAGCCATGCAACCATTTTACCTTTGTGTCTTTTATTTTTGCACACGCGTCGTTACCTCGCAGCTTGTTGTATAAAGACACCTTTGAGCCCACATGAGCTCATACTGCTACTGTCTAAGCGCTGCGTACAAGGTCAAACAAAACAAGCCACTTTGTAATGGAGTTCTGGTGTTAGTCCATATTGCTTATCCAAAATGCGACACTTTTTGGCACGACTGAGAAATGCTTGCAATATACTAACGCGCACCATTTTTCTCCTAACAGACGGAAGATTCCCTTCTATGAACCAGAGCTTTGCAGAGCTTATGATGTAACCAGTACTAGCTTCTTCTAAGGTGAGGGGTCCACAGAATTCGCTCAGAGATCTTCATTTATAATTTTATATAAACTATTATCTTATACATTTTGCTGTTGGTGCTGCATTATAGAACAATGTACAGAGCTTGTCAGTTGCAAATAAAAATTTTGAACTTACATAGACTCGGTGGTATTTGCTGTGAATTGACTTACACGAGTGAGCGAGCAAAAGGAAGGGTGTGCAAACTCTGCATGTGCATTGCTTCCACGACTCAGAGGTCAGGAGTGTTATGTTCTGGGTTGGCTACTCATTGGGTAACTTGGGGGTTCGGAGAGCTAATAGTAATGAAACACTATTATAACTAGTCGGGCAGGGGATTGTGGTGGGTTCTGTTCTGATTGTGGTGTGAGGAAGGTCCAACCTCCCATCACCAACATCCTATTTTCTTGTGCAAAGTTATGTATATGGAAAATCTCTACAACAGTAGTAGTATGTCCTATCCTATCAAAATAGTAAAATCTGCTTGGGCATTTTGTTGGTGGGAAATGTCGAAAAACATCAATATTAATAAAGCCTCAAAGATTAAGAAGAATAGAAGGAGTACCAGAAGACAACCCAAAGGACTGGACTCAATGGCTAGAACTACTGGTGAATCTGAGTTTTATTTAACCCCTTCGCTGCGGGGGTAATTCCCCCGCAGCGCGGGGCGGACAGCGGCGGTGGCGCTGTGCTCGTGACGAGCCCAGCTCGGCATGAGCGACAGTGGAGCTGTGCTCATGATGAGCTGCGCTCGTCATGACTCCGCCCACTGATTGATTCTCCCACACAGGTGGGGAATCAATTACGCGTGGGAGTGGCGCGACCGTTATGACGAGCCCAGCTTGTCATGAGCACAGCTCCACTGTGCCTCATGATGAGCTGGCCTCATCATAAGCCTGCAAGGGGTTACAACCTTTTAAATAAAGAGTGGCCAACTGGGCATGCTTAGCTACAGACAGACTAATAGTAGTAGTACAGAGAGTCATAGCAGAGGCAGTTAGAGGCAGGGATAACAAGAATTTAGAAACAGATAGTCTAGATCGAAGGATAATTGTTGGTAAAAAATTGCATTAGGAAACGGAAACAATAGCTCAGAAAAAAAAATATGGTGCAGTAAAAGTTAGTGAATAAGAATTATTAATATTAAAAACAGAAAGACTTACTGGGGCCAGCAGAAGAGCCCTTGTTCTGGTCCTCCTGTCCGACTGGAACTGCTCCTGCCGACTCTGCCCCGTCTTCTTGCCCCTGGGTGCTGATCATGAAAGATATAAGAAAGAAAGAGACAAACATTGATGATTGGTGTGAAACAAATAAAATATTTTCATAAGACTGTCAAAAAAACTTTTGTGTAAACAACAATTGCAATAAAATGGACCCATCTAATCTGGTCGACAAGTAGTATCTGGAGATTTGCGGACCGACTAGTTATTATTCATCTACACTAATCCAGTGTTCCATTTTGATTCCAGAATACTAACTAAGCCTCAGTTTTACCTCCCACCTGACCTAGCCCACCTATTCCAATTGTACATTAAGTAAGCATTTCCACTTCCTCTAGTCCTCAAAAATGCATAAATGGAGGACATATGCCTGCATTTTTGCATACACCAAATTTTTGGTTGGTTGATGCTGATGTTCTGCTAGTGCTAAGCCTATTACCACTCACTGAAAAAACTACAAAAGATTCTACTAAGGACTGGGGTAAGCACCAGCAGCACTTAGGAGCACTTGACGTAACAGGGGGGGGCGTCACGCGTCGCAGACCACTAAAAAATTACAAACTTAGAATAAGTAACTAAACCTAAGTTTGAATCCATCCCAATCTCTTAGTGACATGACAAAGGAAGGACTAGAGTCAATCTAGCATTACCTAACTTAAGTTTTCTAAAATAAACTCTTACATAATCATGCAAAACGAGCGCAAACGCAAAGTTGCAAATAACAAGATTAGTAGCACAGAGCACCTGTGTAATAACAATCACAGAAGACATTTAAACGTAAATTACCTGTAATGTAAGCAGCAGCATTCTAGCTGGTCAGAAAAAATATATATTCGCAACATATCACACAGAGCAGAAAGACAGACACAAAGTAGTAATAATTAAATAGCTACTCACCAAGACCCGGGACCCCCACTCCTAGCAGGTCCAGCAGGTCCTGCTCACGGTCCAGGATATCGGACAACCGGTGCGTCAACTGGTTCTGGCTGCGCCGGACACCAGAGCAGCGAAACACTGCCCGGCGCACCTTTCCCCACCACGCCGACACTCCCGAAGCCTGTACCCAGGCCCAGGCCTGCCGACTGCTGCCAGGGTTAAGGGGAGGTGGGGCTGCACAAAAAAAAAAACAGTAAGCCAACTCCACCTCCCCAAATAAGACCTGTGCCTGCACCCCCTTGTGGGCGCCGCCTTCCACAAGGAAGGCGGTCACGGCTCTGGCTGCGATGCGCCCCGTGGCCCTTTGCCATGGTTCTGGGATAGGCGGGGGGCGGAAAAGAAAAGGTAAAAATTAAAAAAGTAAGTAAAAGAAATGAAAAAAGCAGGTAATAGAAATAGAGTGAAAAAGTAGTTAAAAAAACACACAAAAAGTAGACAAAAACAAATAATATAGAATCAGGAAAATAGAGAGAGAGATAATAAATAATAAAAATTAAAAAAAAGTTTTCACAAACAAAGGGTTGAAAAGATTGAGGGAGGATTGAAAAGCAGGCCCCAGAACCAAGGCATAGAGTGAAAAACAAGATGGCCGCGCCCATTGCGACCGCATGGGCAAGTTCGCGAGATATTTTCCCCCGAGCACTCAAAAAACGTTGCCAACACGTAATACGCGTTCCCACACAGGAAATACCTATCGCGAACGGGCGCGAACGGGCGCGAACGGGCACGAGCATGCATTGCACGACCCGGAACAGGAAATAGCATCGCGAGCGGGCGGGACAAGTGAAAACAAGATGGCTGCACCCATTAGCGACTGCATGGGCAAGTTGGCGACACATTTCCAATGCGATCACGCAAAAAACATCGCAAACAGGCGGGACAAAAACTTCCGCGTCATCGCGATATTTCCGCGTGTTCGCGGAGATTTTTAACGTTTTCGCGAAGATTTCTGTAACGCGATTACGCAATTTCTGCCCACCCTTAATATATATGTATAGAAATTTTTAAAAAACATAGGATTGAGGTACATTAGACTTACAAATTTTCATTTAAAAAACCTTTTAAATTGACTGAAAAAGCCATAGGTTTCAGGCATTTTATAGTTAGAAATTAGCATTTAAAAAACCATAGAAATTCACTAAAAAAAATAGGTTTCAGGCACGTTATAGTTAGAAATTAGCATTTAAAAACAATAGAAATTCACTGAAAAAAACATAGGTTTCAGGAATGTTATAGTTAGTTGGACATTCCACTCGTAGAAACCCATAGAAATTCCGGTGTTATAGTTAGTTCAGCTAACTATAACTTGCGCCCCCTCTTTGCACTGCTGATGACGTCACATATTACATCATTGATGACATGGTCAGTGACATCACTGATGACATCACTGATGACATCTCAAATGGCATCACTGATGACATCACTGATGACATCATCCAGTGACTGTATGTTTCCGTAAAGTTTAAATTTGATTTATATATATGCCAAGCTATATTGAAGAATGAGTGGGTGTATAAGTATAAGCCCATGCTGAATATGCTGATTTGCCCTGGGGGGCTAAATCCCGGGGGCAGAATAAAAAAAAAGTGTGGGGGGTCCCAATCCCCCCACATTGCCCTGGGGACCGCCACCCTCCGGGGCTCGAACATTGCATATGCGGGGGACTCACAGCCCCCCGCAGCCCCTGGGACCGCCACCCCCTGGGGCTTGAAATAATTTGGGGTGGGGGGGCTCTCAGGCCCCCCCAGCCCTAGGGACCACCACCCCCCAGGGCAACTTGTAAATGGGGAGGGGGCCTCGCGGCCCCCCTCCTGGGGCCTTGTATAGGCCCTGGGGACCATCACCCCCAGGGCCGGCTCCTGCAGTGTCCCGGGGTGCCCACCCCCGGGACACTGTAGTTTGCAATGACAGGGCAGGAGCCTCGCGGCTCCCGCACTGTCATTGCAACCTGCTTTGCTTCATTGAAGCGAGACCAGGGAAACCTGCTCTCGCTTCAATGAAGAAAAGCTGATTGCTTTTCCACATGGGGAGCAGCATGTTAGCTGCTCCCCATGTGGAAAAGCAATGCCGGCTCCCGCAGGACGCGGGGAGCCGGCTGGGACCGTGGGGGGATTGAGGAACCCCCATGGCCCCCAACAGAGGTCAGGCCCCAGGGGATCGGAAACCCAGGGCCATAAGTGACCTGGGAGGGGGGCCACGCAGCCCCCCTCCACCATTAAAAATGTTTAAAATAAAAAATAAAAAAAAATGAGTGGCCCGGGGGATGGGGTCCCTGGGGCCTTAAAGTGGCCAGAGGAGGGGGGATACGTAGCCCCCCTCCATAAGTGATTAAAACATTTTTTTAAAAAGGGCCATGCCCGGGGGATGGGTCCCCCGGGGCAAATTATGGCCTCGGGAGGCCCCCTTCCTGATTTTTTTTTTATAAATAAATATTGGGGGCAGGCCCTGGGGGATGGGGTCCCCAGGGCCAAAAAAATAGAAAAAGAAGGGGGGCTACACAGCCCCCCTTCTAAAAAAAAGAAGAACAAAATAAAAGACGGGATCGGGCGGAGGCCCCACCCCTCCTTACACCCACATTGCCCTGGGGACCGCCACCCCCGGGGCTCGAACATTGTATATGCGGGGGACTCACAGCCCCCGCAGCCCCTGGGACCGCCACCCCCTGGGGCTTGAAATAATTTGGGGTGGGGGGGCTCTCAGGCCCCCCCAGCCCTAGGGACCACCACCCCCCAGGGCAACTTGTAAATGGGGAGGGGGCCTCGCGGCCCCCCTCCTGGGGCCTTGTATAGGCCCTGGGGACCATCACCCCTAGGGCCGGCTCCTGCAGTGTCCCGGGGTGCCCACCCCCGGGACACTGTAGTTTGCAATGACAGGGCAGGAGCCTCGCGGCTCCCGCACTGTCATTGCAACCTGCTTTGCTTCATTGAAGCGAGACCAGGGAAACCTGCTCTCGCTTCAATGAAGAAAAGCTGATTGCTTTTCCACATGGGGAGCAGCATGTTAGCTGCTCCCCATGTGGAAAAGCAATGCCGGCTCCCGCAGGACGCGGGGAGCCGGCTGGGACCGTGGGGGGATTGAGGAACCCCCATGGCCCCCAACAGAGGTCAGGCCCCAGGGGATCGGAAACCCAGGGCCATAAGTGACCTGGGAGGGGGGCCACGCAGCCCCCCTCCACCATTAAAAATGTTTAAAATAAAAAATAAAAAAAATGAGTGGCCCGGGGGATGGGGTCCCTGGGGCCTTAAAGTGGCCAGAGGAGGGGGGATACGTAGCCCCCCTCCATAAGAGATTAAAACATTTTTTTTAAAAGGGCCATGCCCGGGGGATGGGTCCCCCGGGGCAAATTATGGCCTCGGGAGGCCCCCTTCCTGATTTTTTTTTTATAAATAAATATTGGGGGCAGGCCCTGGGGGATGGGGTCCCCAGGGCCAAAAAAATAGAAAAAGAAGGGGGGCTACACAGCCCCCCTTCTAAAAAAAGAAGAACAAAATAAAAGACGGGATCGGGCGGAGGCCACACCCCTCCTTACACCACTCTGCAAACGCGCCCCCTGGTGCGTTTGCAGAGGGGGAACTAATTCCCCTTGAATACTGGGGGTCCCTGGGGGCCAACTAGCCCACCAGGAACCTCCAGTATGCGCCAGGGGGCTGCGTTGCAGAGAGGTGTAATGAGGACATGCCCCCTTTTACACCTCTCTTCAACGCAGCTCCGTTGCGCTTACTGGAGGTACCTGGTGGCCTAGTTGGCCGCCAGGGGACCTCAGGATTCAAGGGGACTTAATCCATCAACTTAAAATGTGCCACGGGGCACGTTTGCACAGTGGTGAAGGTAGGGAGCGGGGCCTGAGGTGATATGTGTGCAAACACGACCTGTGGCGCGTTTTAAGTTGGGGAATTAATTCCTCTTCAATCCAGAGGTCCCGTAGGGGCCAACTAGCCCACCAGGTACCTCCAGTAAGCGCCACGGAGCTGCGTTGCAGAGTGTTGTAATGAGGGGCGTGGCCTCTGAACACCTCTCTGTAACGCAGCTCCCTGGCGCATACTGGAGGTATGTGGTGGGCTAGTTGGCCCCCAGGGCACCGCAGGATTGAAGAGGAATTAATTCCCCAACTTAAAACACGCCACAGGTCGTGTTTGCAAACGTCACCTCAGGCACCGCCCCCTTCCTTCACAATTGTACAACTATTCCTCTAAAATCAGCCGAACTACGAATTCCGATTTACTCACCTGTTATCAGGAGAGAACCCAGTGCTGCATCTTTTAGAGCAGCACTGAGCCTGAAAAGTAATTCTAAGCGTACTTACCAGTAACTTGTATTTCCTTCCATAGAAATCCAGTGTGTGGTTTTCACCAGAAAAGTTTCTGTCTATTTTTGAAACTTACAAATATTCCTCTAAAATCAGCCGAACTACGAATTCTGATTTACTTACCTGTTATCAGGAGAGAACCCAGTGCTGCATCTTTTAGAGCAGCACAGACCCTGAAAAGTAATTCTAAGCGTACTTACCAGTAACTTGTATTTCCTTCCATTGGAATCCATTCTGTGGTTTTCACCAGAAAAGTTTCTAAGTGTCCATTTTTGAAACGTACAAATATTCCTCTAAAATCAGCCGAACTACGAATTTCAATTTACTCACCTGTTATCAGGAGAGAACCCAGTGCTGCATCTTTTAGACCAGCACTGACCATGAAAAGTAATTCTAAGCGTGGTTACCAGTAACTTGAATTTCCTTCCATAGGAATCAAGTGTGTGGTTTTCAGCAGAAAAGTTTCTAAGGGCCATATGTAGGTGGCATACACTTTACCGATTCTAAAATACCGAATCATACCGAATCGGTATTTAAGAATCGGTAAAGTGTATGTAGGTAATAATTCGGTAAATGTTACCGAATCGGAGTAAGTCGGTAATTACCGAATCGGTATTTACCGATTCGGTAACGAGGCATACCTTCCCATTGATTGAATCAATGGGAAGGTATGCCTCATTACCGAATCGGTAAATACCGATTCGGTAATGGGGGGAGCACATTCAAGGGTGGCAGGGTGTCACATTGACACCCTGTTGCACCCCTGATTCGTCCATGTGTGCACATGTGGCGCACATACATGCCCTAGGGGCATGTATGTCTGCCACATTGCACACCTCACAGTGCACAAAAATGCATTTTCACACATATTCGTCATTTACCACCAACTATTAGTTGGTGGTAAATAACGAATCCCCACACCCACCACACAGCCCCCCTACATCTCATTACTGTATTCGGTATTTACCGAATCGGTAAAATTACCGATTCGGTAATTTTACCGATTCGGTAAATTACCGAATACAGAAATGAGCCCCCTACAAGTCAACAGCCTAAATACTGGTCGGTAACGGTATAATTACCAAAAATCGGCCGTTACCGACCGGTATTGGGCTACGTACATGAGGCCCTAAGTATCTATTTTCACAAACTAAAAATATTCCTAAAAAATCATCTGTATGACTTAAACACATTCTTTCAACTGTTTACAGGAGATTGGCCAGTGCTGGATCCAGGATCCATCACTGAGTTAGAAAAAGTAACGATAACACTACTTACCTGCTAAGTGAATTTTCTGCCATATGATAACATTGGTGATTCTATGTGAACATTTTTCGAAGTGTCAACTTTTAAAATACAATAACAATCCTTAAAAATCACTACTGTAACCAAACCGCTTTTACTCAACTGTTTACAGGAGATGTCCAAGGACTGAATCTATGATCCAGTCCAGCGGTAAGAAAAGTAATCCATAAAGTAACTAATTGCATTTGACTAGAAATTCACATTGAGCTCAATGTTGCTTTGTGTTTGAAATTTTGATGCCCACTGCAACAACTGTAACTACTGTACTGAAAAGTCTATTGCCTATTTGCAAAGTATTTAAACTAAAATAATTCATTTTGAGAAAGTATATTTTGTATTGTAATGTATAATGTAATTAAAAAAATAAAATATCTAAAAATAAACAGGTAAAAAACATTTAGTAAATCAGTATCAAAAAATCAGTATAACAATTAATACATTAAAAATTGTCATTTACAATACCTTGGAAATTCACTGAAAAAACCATAGATTTCAGGCCTGATATAGTTAGGAATTAGCATTTGAAAAACCTTAGAAATTCACCGAAAAAACAATAGGTTTTAGGGGTGTTATAGTTAGCTGGACATTTCACTTGAACAAAACCATTGAAATTTCTCCGATATAGTTAGTTGTACTAACTACATCTCGCGCGCCCGCAATCCACTGCTGATGATGTCACATATTACATCATTCATGACATGATCAGTGACATCACTGATGACATCTTAAATGACATCACTGATGACATCACTGATGACATCATCCACGTGACAATCAGATACACCTCATCATACACTAGTATAACCTTTCATCACTCACTGTAAAATACAGAGTGCCAGATTTAAATCCTTTGACACAACAATACAAGTTTCTAAACACCCACTCAGTGATTCCTAGATTTATACACACATCTAATCACTTACCTATAGATTCACTCATATATGCTGTCAATGATCAATAGAACACTATCAAATATACTTATACACCTATATCGACATTACATTTGGTTCTCCCATTGGGCTGTCTCCTGGGACATTAGTCCGGCTTGTGGCTGTCTGGTGTCTCTGGGTGTGCTTATCTTGTGGTGGTACGAGTCCTCTGTCCTGTTGCTCTAATCCTTTTCCTCTTGCACGCCTATGGTGGTTATTTGCCCTGTGGCTTGGTGCCACTCTCCTTTCCTTCTTCAAGAAGTGGCTTCCTGCCACACTTTTCTCTGTCTTCCTACCAGGTTCATTACTTGGATGTGGCATCCTGCCACGTGTCTCATGTTTGCGCCACATGGACATCTCGCTGGTTGTGTCCGGTTCTTTGGACGGTCTTTCCTTTGCTGCCGACCTGTCGCAGGTCTGTCCTGTTGATAGGACGTGCTTCTTCTCTTTGAGGACCTCTTGCGGGTCCCTTACCATCCTCAGGAGTTTTTGTGGTGCTCTTCTGCCAGGACGGCAGGTTACCTCTTCACTAGAGGGTGTTGTACTTGTGTTATGGTGCTTGATCCTGCCTCCATTCGGGCATTCTTGGAAGGGTTGGTCACTTAGTGTGACATGCTCTTTCTTGCTTGCGATGGGGTGTCTGGCTGTGTGTTGTATGTTGTCGGAGCACATGTTGCGATGGCAGCTTGCCATGTGGAGTGTGCGACTCTCCTCTTGTCTGTTTTGGATCCTTGGTGACTCCGTCTTGAGGCAGTGTGAGGGAGGACACTGTGCTGTGTTTGGCCCACTGTGGGACTTCGCTGGTGCAGGGGAAATGTGGATGCTCGCTGCTGCCTTCAACATCGCTTCACCTCTGTGGGGAGGTTTCTTTCTTCTGGGCACCTGCTCGTGTTGTCAGGTTTCTGGGTGCATGCGTCACATCCCTCGGACTCCGCGCTCTTGGTCCCTCTTCCAAGCGCCCTCTTCTTGCACTTGTTGTTCCGGTTCTGTAGACTGGTCATGGGGGGGTGTGCGTGCTGTGACCAGTGGTCCTTGTGGCTTATGCGCTGTGTAGTGGGACTAGCGCTCTTTAGCTGTGTAGCTTGGGTGTAGCTGGGCTCCTGACCGCTTTGCGGTTTGGGCAGCTGTAAGATTCATGTGGCTGTCTGAAGGGTTCCTGGTCCATGCCCCCTTTTTTTGCAAACAGACAGACAACAGGGGGCAGGTGGCACTCTTTTGGCCAGTTTCTGGCTAGTGGCCGTGGAATTTGCAGGCTTTAACCATCTCTGCTGAAGTTTTATTGCTTTATGGGGGTCAGGGCGACAGTCCTGACACTGCGGGCTGTGCACTACTGATGTGGAAGCTAACTGATGATGTTGGCTCCAACAACTCATAATTCTCCTTCAGTGTGTCGGGCGCATTCTTGGCTCATTCCCAATGTCAGGCTGTTTGAATTTATCAGTGCGTGTTCACTTTGGCGGGCCTATTTTGTAGGAGTCATTTATGTGCCTTCTAGGCCAGGGCTGACATGCGCTAGTACAGGCCACCAGCACATGGCGCTGCAGTCTCCTGTCCCAGGGTGTCTCTATCGCACCGGGACTGGGGCTCTTGTGCCAGTCTGCCCTTAGTTCCAGTGGGCGCGGATATGCAGGTGTGAGGATCTTGCACAGCCCTGGTGCATCCCCGATATCTTGTGGTGCCCCAGACGGTTAATGGCTAGTGGGCTATTCGCAGGACTGCTCCTCGTGGGTCTGCTGTGTATTCTTTCAGCACCATGTGGTGCACAGCAGGCTCTGTTGGTTGGAGAGGCTTCCTCTCTTCCTGGTCCCTGTGATGAAGCAGCAGTTGTGGTGTGGCCAGGAGGCAGCTAGGTGGGGCTGCAGGTGCTTCCCTTATCATTCCCCGCAGCTTCTACTAAATCACCAGCCACGTGTGCGGGCTCACACTGCAGGCTGGAGTTTGCCTTGCAGGTGCTGCTGATTTCTCATAGCCCCTGGGTGCCACTGCAGTTCACTTGCCTGCCTCTTTTCACCTGCTGCATGAGTCGGGGGACTGTTATGTGGCGGCATATCGCGCTGGGCCCAGACGTTTGCTGGCAGTCAGAGGGCTGCATGCCGATCTTCAGACCACGTTTACTGCTCACTGAAGGTAGGGGGGCACAACTACCACCAGAGACTCACATGTGCCGAAGTCGCAGTCGCCTGGCGGGTGCGGTGTGGCAGTGACCGCTGAGTGGAACTTCAGGCCCTGCACAAGGGTACACCATGACACCAGTAATTACAGGAGCCGTTCCATAACAATACCTGGGGACCTAGAACACCCACAATAAAAGCCAATCCATACTCCTAAGACAGAGGACACAGACACCCATCTAGGGACTTTGAGGCCCCTGAGACCCACTCCATGAGTGGCCCAACTGTCCCCAAATTGCCTCTGCAACCTGCCTGCCCCTGACCTCAAGGATCACGATGCACAATGCTTGGCTGCCCTATCTGCTCTGCAACCAGCTCACCCATTCTGGGAAACAGCCATTCAGCTGTACTCCCATGGCCCCGAGGCCCTTGCAATCTGCCACCTTGAGTGAGATCCCCTCAGACTTACCTTTAATTCTTCCTGTGCAGTGTTTTTCCAGGTGGCCTCCTTCTTTGTAGCATCTGCTACCAATGACCTCAGCACCCTGCTCATGACTGAATCCAGGGATCTTCCAAACGTCTACTGCTAGAACATTGGACCTGGACTTGCTACTTACCCAAATTCAGAAGGTGAACCTAGAAAACCCACTGTGTGATTTCATATGATATTTTTTCTTTTTTTCCCATTGCGTAATTGTTCACAACAGTGATTTCATTTGCAAACTTACGTACTTAAAAAGTACTTACTTTAGAACAAAGTTCTTGGTCTGAAAAATATATAAAAATTGATGGTATTTTTTACAAATTGGGATCTGATTTATTCCTGAGTGTGTCTCTTTTACTGTCTCTGTGAGTGCAACAAATGCTTAGCACTACCCTTTGATAAGCCTAACTGGTTGCCCACACTACTACAAATAGAGCATTAGCATTATCTGCTTTTTCCTCTGTATACCAATCTGAGTATGACTGGACTCTCTGTACAGTGTACTTCATTTAAGTGCACTGTATGGAGAGCCAGCGTGCTACACCGACCTACTCAGAGACTTATTCACGTACTCACAGACCCACTCATGTATCTACTCACAGCTGCAATCAAACCCTCAGTCAGACACTCATTTAACCACTCAGTCACGCATACAGTCACTCTCACAGCCAGTCACTCCCCCATATAGCTACTCTCAGACCAACATATGTTCCCAAATATCCACTCACAGGTTTACTCAGATAAACACGGTCTTATAGACCCAGTCAAACTCTTACATACCATCTGGCAAAGCTTCTGAGACAGTTATGCTCCCAGTGTCATACTCACTCAAAGTCTGATACACGCACTAACAGACACTCTGAAAGAATCATTCAGGTATTTATAGAGGTATTTAGATACTAAAAAACCTATTGTGATGCTCAGTATTCCAAGTTCATAGCTATTAGATTTGAATGTGCTTTTGTCTATTGAATTCTGCTTTTGTTTTGCTTTTCATGACATTGTCATGATGATCGTGAAGTCATCGTGAATGCTAAATAAAAATCTTTGTTTCCCCAAATTTTTCATAAATAAATGAATAACATTATGGGTACTAAAATGACTCTGAGAAGAGCCTTTGTGTTAATGTAAGTATGTGACAGCTACATATAACTAGGGGTCGGCGGAATTTGCGAAATTCACTTTTGCAAATTATCACGAAAATGTTAAAAATCTCCGCAAACACGCGGATATATCGCAAAGATGCGGATGTGTTTTTCCCACCCGTTCGCGGTATTTTCTGCGTGGTCGCGGCTCCTCAACTTACCCATGCGGTTGCTCGTGGGCGCGGCCATCTTGTTTTCACTTGTCTTGCGGTGCATGATCACGAGAAGAAAGACGTGATCGTGCGATGAATGACATCACTGCGGGCGCAAACTGTCGCGAGACAGCGCAAATGGCTACCAACAATCCAACATCTCGTGGAGAACGCGACCGGATCGGGAAAACTTGTCGGCGAATGCGGGGATTCAGGTAAGGCGATCGCGCGCACGCGATAATGTATTATTTTACAGCGCGAGCATGCAAAAAAATTCCGGTAGAATGCAGATTGCAGAAATGTTGACATTTTCGCGCTCTCCGCGGAACTCGAAAATGTCAAATTATCGCAATTTCCGCGAGCGGAACAGAATTTTAGCAAAGGCCTACGTATAACACTGAATGCAGGGTTTCAGGTTGCTGAGAAACACCCTATTGCCTTCGTCTGTGAACTTAACTCCATCACTTCTATAGATTCCATGCATGTCAAACCACAGGCTGTTGTTGTAGATATAGCCCATGTGATGGTCTTTATCGGAATGCAGAAGCAGATTTATTACCATGTGTTCTGACTTTGTCAACCTGTGGACAGATTGAGTCTGAGGAAAAAGTGTCATCAATTCTGCGAAGGTTTACATCAGTAGGATTTCCAGTCCTACCACAGTCAGTGTGCCTAGATCATTGCCACCACAATGCACAATCATGAAGTCAGGGAGTTGAGAATACAAAATGGTTTTAACCAGAGGCAGCTATTGATGACACTTTAATGCTGTCTGGCCATTCCCTTTAATGTCCACATTAGCCAACCTCAAGTTGCTGTCAATACCACTCTTTCTAGCAGCTTCTCTAGTCCAGAAGGCAAAGCTGTGGCCCACAATCCACACTCTAACAATTTTGATGTGAAGCAGCAGTAGCAGACAGAAGAAGGTTGGAGCTGAATGAGGCAGTTTTCAAAATGCAGGGCATTTAAAATTGTGGTGTTGTCCTGGTTTAAAAAAACATAGTTGATTGGATGCTGTGAACATGTAAGTGAAGACAATTAGGTTGTGTGTTGAGGGGATTAGTAACTAGATCTCTGATTGTCTCTAGAAAAAAATTGTTATAGAGATTTGGATATGATTTTCATTCTTTACAGTAAACCACACCTGCTGCAGCTCATTTTGTAACAAGTATGGTCCTTCTAGAATGTGGTGTGAACTTGTGACCTACAGGTTCTAGTGGGCTGCTATGGAGACTGTGCTAAGAGTGTATTGGGGAAGGGTGTTAAACAGAGAGGTTACTGTTTTTAGAAATTGAAGGTGTTTTGACTCATTGTATTACACATAGGGTTTAATTTCCTAGTGAGTGGTTCCTAATAAAGTGTAGTGTAGTGGTAGAGTCATAAAAACGAGGCCTGGGTAGAGTTTGCTAAGTTTTGCTACGTCAAACTCCGCAAAGTGAGAAAAAACTTTGTTGAGTTCCGCAAGTGGCAAAGTGCATTGCGAACTGACATTCTCACTATTCTTCTTGCAGCTCTGGTAGAAATTCTACCCGGTGGGCAGCTCGTGGTTGCAAACTTACCATTCATGAGCGCAAGTGGGGAAAAGCTCTGCTACGTTTGCTGAGTTTGCGCAGTTTTCTGCACTCTGTGAGCTAGGTGGAGCGCAGAGTGCACAAAACTCTGCAAACTCAGTGGACGGAGAGGAGCTCACCAACCAGCCCTAATAAAAATATGAATGTAAATATGTTTTTGAGCCCCCATTTTGTTTCAGAAATGTGTTGCGATATCCATGATGCTGTCGCAACTATGCACAAATAGGCATTCATTTTGGGCTTCTTGTTAAAAATAAGTGAAAGGGTTAATAAATACTAACCATTCAGAAGTGGACGTACAACAGTAAAATATGAAAGGTATGTTTTTATTTACTGGATTCTGTAGTTTCAGATTGTGCAAAGTTGAAAAAGTTGTTCTGTAGGGTTGCTTTGTATGAAAGTGGTGTCCCATTTTAATGCTTAGTTTTCACAAATCTTGAGACTATTGGATGAATATTTTAAGAGCAAAAAAATCAACTTCATCAACAAACTCAATCTTCTGGTATGTGAATCACATTTAGTTTTAAGAAAAACAATTGATTTCAAACGTATATGAGATTGTTAAAAGCAAATATATAGAAAAGTATTGAAAGTACATGAGATGATACATGAGTGGTGGTGTGAGTGCTTTTACACATTTAGTAAAAGGTGACTAACACACAGTTTTTCTTAGGATCACTCCATATCTTAACGGTCCTAAGGACCGCTAAGCTATGCAAGCCCCTTCCCGCTAACCTAAGGAAATGCCCAGATTTCCCATCATTTTGGAAATCAATAAAGACCTGGTTTTCAAATCAATAAAGAGTTATCATATCTCTACATCATCTTCTCCTTTCTGATTATTACTGCAGAAGTTAGTTCACAATGTGTTGCCATGGAACTGCATATTGCACTTGTGCTGCTTTAATTCATTCTCTTAATGGTAGAAAAAACAATGCACACTAATAGCTAAATTTATAAATAATAATATATGAGGAGATATGAAAACATTACATATGCATACAGGATGCTCTTGTCACAAAGAATGCTTTTCTTTGAATTCTGGAATTCTAGTCCTACCTATTCCACTATGAAAGAAGACTAGAACACTTTGAATTGAAAGGGGAAAACAAGCAATGTAGGTGGATATGAATCATGAACTTGTAAAACTTGACAGCTATGTACTAGATACTCTTTATTGTAGGTGTAGATACATTTCAGAGCAGGTTTGTTTATGCTTACATGGTGAGATATGTCATTTAACTTGTGTTGCATGAGGCTGCTAGGCATAGTTAAACATGCAGTGTTTAAATATTGGTCAGGATTACAAGTCCAGAATTTGCCATGTAGCATTTCTTTGTGAAGTGTTAAATGCATGTTTTAGACACATAACTGACCTCTGTGATATGCAGTTGGTATGCCATAAAGCATGGTCTTTTCTGTTTAAAAAAGTGAAAGTTTAGATTTTGAGTTTTAGTAACTTAGTCATGGATATGCTTGCTCTTATTTCAAGCACTTCATAGACTATAGCATCCATAATGCAACTGACACAGACGTTTGCAAAGCATTTAGGGCCTCATGTAGGTAGCCAAATACCGGTCGGTAACGGCCGATTTTCGGTAATTATACTGTTACCGACCGGTATTTAGGCTTTTGGTATGTAGGGGGACAATTTCTGTATTCGGAATTTAACGAATCGGTAATAATTACCGAATCGGTAATTTTACCGATTCGGTAAATTCCGAATACAGAAATGAGATGTAGGGGGAGTGTGTGGGTGTTGTTATGAGTCGGTATTTACCACCAACTAATAGTTGGTGGTAAATAATGAATGGATGTGGAAATGCATTTCATAGCGCCTACAAGTGTGCAATGTGGCAGACATACATGCCCTTAGGGCATGTATGTGTGCCACATGTGCACACATGGCCGATTCAGGGGTGCAACAGGGTGTCAATGTGACACCCTGCCACCCTTGCATGTGTTCCCCCCATTACCAAATCGGTATTTACCGATTCGGTAATGAGGCATACCTTCCCATCAATGGGAAGGTATGCCTCATTACCGAATCGGTAAATACCGATTCGGTAATTACCGAATTTTAGCGAATCGGTAATAATTACCGACTCATTACCTACATAGCATTTACCACTTCATAAATACCGATTCGGTATGATTCAGTATTTATGAAGTGGTAAATGCAAGCCCACCTACATGAGGCCCATAGTCTCTCTCTCTCACCCATTGACAGACCAGCAGATGCACTTATACATTAACTAACATACTCACAAACTAGTTATACATCTGGAAGTATGAAAGGCAGTTGCACAGAGGCCACTATTCCTTTGTAATTCCTAATTCAGTCACAGTGGTATTCATATAGCTATGTACCTACACATTCAGAGAGCTATAGAGGTTTCAGAACAGAGTCACATACATCCAGATTTATTTAAAAATCTGATGGGATTGCTACCTTGGCCATAGGGCAGGGATCTATGTCCATAAAAGGTAACACATGTACTGTGAAGATGCAGTGACCTATAAGCACTCATAGAGACCCATATGTGGAATTATACATCCGCTCTGACACCCAAACTTCAATCTCACATTCCTAAGCAGAAAGCATTAGGATTCTAAAACAGCAAGACAGACTATACCAGAAGCACCTAAACATCACTCACACCAAACATGCACAACTGTTATATATCTAGTGTAATGAATGTGGTGCACACACAGTTAATTAATCCAATTCTCACTAACACACCCTGGACGCAAAGCATGCAGCCCTTTACATACACATTTAGACAACCATAGATATCACAACGAGAGACAATCATATACCAACAAACTTACAAACATATGCAATCATACCACCACATAGGGACTGAGACATTCATTCAGATATCTGCAGAACAACTGACACCTTCAAGTCTACCATCCAGAGAATTAGGCCTTGCATCATATCTCGGGACCACTACACTTGATCCTGTGCATGACGTTTTACTGCTAGGGCTAATTTATCATTTAAAACTCCTAGACAAGGCTTAAACTGCACTCATAACATGTATAGCTTACCACTAAGGTAGGTTGTAGCTCGGCTTTAGGGCAGGGTGCTATGTGCTTAAAAGGTAAAACCCGCACTCTGAAGTTTCAGTGAGCTATATTTGGTCCTACAAGCCTACATACAAATTAATAGGGTAATATTAGCTATATTAGAATTTAATGAACTGTTTATGTTTGTAGTTAAACATTTCAGAAATGTAATTTGATGCTACATAATTAAAGGGTAAATGTGATTATCTTTTTTTACTTTTCAGACATCAATATCTATTTAACTTCAGACAGTTACAAAAAACTGAGAGAATGAAGAAACAGAAGCAAGTCCTCAGAATTGAGAAGCAAAAGGGGCAAAATGCGTAAAAAGTGGTGAAAGAGAAAAGAGCTGCTGGTAAGAGGACAAAGACATTTCTTAAAATTGTATGTCAACAACTTAAAAGAGTACAAAATCAAGTAAATAAAATACAAAGTTTAAGACCAACTAAGAAAGGAAAAAATGTCTGTGATATGAAAAGTAAAACATCATGCAAGAAAGGAGAGGGATTAACCAGAAGGCAGAGGTAGTTTAAGGAAATCAGAGTTAGAATGATCCATAGTAGAGTAATTCAGAACTTTGCAAGAAGTATGAAGAAGTATAAAAGAAGAGGAGAAGCAGTCAAACAAAGGAACGCGTTGAAAGTGTAATCAATAAAGCTTTTGCTATCAAGAGGAGCCTATTTGTTTTGATTCTAAATGGAATGAAAACAGTAGACAAAATGCTATTGTCTTTGTGGAGACAAAGACAAACGAAAAGTCTTGTCAATAGAACATACTTTGAATAATTAGGCTTTCTTTAACAAAGAAAGCTATTTCCAAGAGAACACATTAGTGCATGCAGTTGATGAATCGGGGTGATGTTATGAGCTGAAAATTGGTACTCCTATTCCAAAAGAAGTGATGGAGTTAGAAATATAGAGGAAATGATTGGTGAAGAGGTACAGAAGAGATGTAGACAGGTCATTGTATACAAGTATAACTGTAGAAGTGTTTGCAAAATTCAACAGCAATCAATTGATGTAGTGAGTCATTTCCTATGTAAGTTTTCAAGCAGAAGTCTAAAACAGGAAAGGTTTGCTTTACGAGGATTAGACCCATGGAAATTAAGGAAGGATATTAATTAACAAGGAAACTCGCTAGAATGCAAGAAAAAAAAACTGTGCCAAAGCACCTTTCATCATTTCAGATTGTTACACCTACCCAAACTGTAGATCAGATGTTATATCTATATTGTTTATACGATCAACTGGAAAATATATTATAGCTATGCTACAATGATGCAGAGAAGATGGTTCCAAATTTGGACCTCAAAGTACACTCTCAAAATTGGACAAATATCAATTAAGGGAAGAAGTTTTAGTTCTTTAGCAATCATCTTTCATGAAGAAGTAAATACAGCCTTTGGATTCTACACCGCCAAATTAAAGACCAAAACTGGATGGACAGTATGCAATGACATCAACCTAAAATTCAAACCAATCACCGATCTACTCAGAGACTCATGCACCAACTCAAAGACCATCTCAGATACTCACACATCTACTCAAAGACCCACTCAGACACTCTTATATCCACTTACAGCACCCCTCATACTCTCTCACCCCCTTACAAATCTACTCGGATACTCATATACCCACTAAGACACTCATGCACTACCCGCTCACACACTCCATGTCAAAGTATAGGGATTACAGTTAGGAAATCCAATTAAAAATAAATGTACAAATTTACTTAAAAAAACCAAGGTTACAGAGACATTATAGTTAGGAAACAGAATTGAAAAAACCTTAAAAATTCACTGAAAAAAATTAAGGATACTAGCCCGTTATAGTTAGGAAATGGAATTTAAAAAAACTTAGAAATTCAATGAAAAAGCAAAGGTTTCAGGGATGTTATAGTTAGGCTCAGTATTCACTCATACAATAATAGCGAAATTCAGCAGTTAAAATTACCTGAGCTAACTATAACTTATGCCTCTGTAAAGCACTGCCTATGACCTCTGATAATTCATCACTCATGACATGTTCAGTAACACCACTGATGACATCACTGATGACATCACAAAATGACGTAATTAAGGTTTGAATTAAGGTGTTTATATTTCTGTTTCTTAACTATAACATCTCTGTAACTTGTTTTCTTCTGTGAATTTCTACAGTTTTTAAAATTCTATTTCCTAACGATAATGTCCCTGTAAACTTTGAATTTTGTAAGTGAAATATATATATATATAGAAGGTAATCCCCGCCTTTGCAGGCAGGAATAAATGAGCCACTCCGGTGAGGGGGTGAAAATGAACAGGTTTATTTGGCAAACAGACACATTTCAACCTCTCTCAGGGTCTTGGTCACACGACCATTTGCAAGTTTCACACAATATTTAAAGGGACAATAACCAGCACAAAGCAGTGTGCTACAATCAACATAAACAAAAAACGTTTGTGATATTTCAAAAAGTAGAAAATACTACAACTTTTTTGGTTTGCTGACCCCTCTGCTTCATAATGCACTGTTAGTTGTTATAGATCTATAGTCCTAGATTGCAGATTGATTATAGCCCAAGTGTCAAATTTGGTACCTTCTTATGCTCTGTCAGTCACTTCGGGTATAGTACCTTCTTATATTCTTTATTTACATATATTTCACTACATATACCATATATATTTTAGTCATGTTAGATTTGTTATGTACGGAGAAAGCCTAAAGAAAACGATCCACGAGTTTAATATCCCTGTCTAGTCCTAGTGGTGTATCTCTTGACCAATTGATTGTGGTTATTAGTCATGCATAACTCGCTCTTAATCTCTTCATTGGTGCCAATCTATTTACAGTGCCATAATCCAGTTAAACTGCTAAGCTATGTGATTCAAGCGGTCGTAAATGCAACCTACTTCTACCAAAATCGTGCCATTGGAGAGATGACAGTTCGGGAGAACGTCCTACAATCTCCTGTGCTCTTAACAATGTTGTGGTGGCTACTTTCCTTCTTTTGTGCCTGAATATTCTGTTAAGAGAAACAAAAACAAAAGACACTGAATATTATAGGTTTCCTAGAACTCCATACACCAACTCACATTTCAAGAACTAATACAGTACACAATATATACATGGTATCAATGGTGGTTATACTTTTTAGAGATACACTTGTGGCTTAAGTTGAGTTATGTCATTTCGATACAGATTGGGTGGGGTACAGCATAAAACAATTATTTACAAACACGTGGTGAACTATAAAAAATGAAAATTTCTAACTAAGTGGAACTAATGGAGTTGGGCATGGTAAACAATCAGGAATTACACATGTACATAAAGTTTCTCATCATTATTCATCCCTGTGGGGAACATGCTGCCTGCCTGTAAAATGAATCGTGATTCGAGTCGGCGTAAGGCTTGAACTCAATTTCCCTCCTCTTGGGTGTTTCGTTATTGTGTCTAGACCAAAATATTTGCCCTTTGTCCAGTCACCATTGATTGCATTATCAAAGTGTTTAGCTGAACTGTAGCTAAAGTCTCGATTTGTTATGGCTCGACAGTGCTCAAGGATTTCTTTCTTTACTGGAAACATTGTCGATCCAACATACTACTTTCCAAAGGGACATGTGATGGCATACACCAAGAACTCGGTCCCACAGTTAATAGGGCTTGGGATTTTCCATTGGTTTTTGGACCTTTGGAGTGTAACTTCTCTCACATTTTCACTGTGACTGCAGGCTTTGCATTTATTGCATTTGTGGAATCCCCCACTTTGTTCCAGCCAAGTCTTTTTGCTGGTTCGTAGGTGACTATTAACTAGTATGTCCTTCAAGGACAATTTTTTTCTGTAGGTGACTGTTAGAAATGGGGGTCTTTAGTTGGCAAAGGCTGGCCACTGTCCAAGTAGGGACCCTTCTTCCCAAGTCAGAGTAAGCGGGCTACACCCTTTGATAACCCCTGCTTAACCCTGTGGTAACGTAGCACGAGCAGTTAGGCTTATCTCAGAGGCAGTGTGTGAAGCATTTATGACCATACACAGTAACACAGTGAAAAACACTACAAAGGGACACCACACAAGTAGTTATAAAAAATAAGTATCATTATATATAGACTTAACACAAGACCAATAACAGTAAAAATCCACAATACTAGGAAAATAGGGTTACTCTTAAAATGCTGCAAAAATAGTTCAAAGTGTGCAAAGAGGAGTTCAGTTCAAGGCAGTGGTCTCTGCAAGCCTTTTACTCACAAACTACCTGGATTCTGCAGCAAAGCAACGAAAATATCGCTAAGGAGTTGTGGCGATGATTCTCCTCACGCGTGACCAGCGATGCGTTGAATCCTTTCCTCAAGGGAGAATGATGCGCTGATCTGTGTGCAGGACCAAGCGCCAAACTTTTACACACTAAGCCGGCGATGCGTAAAAATCCTTGCCGCGAAGGGAGGATGATGCGCCGAGCCTGTTGCGTGTGCGATCTTGTAACGATGAAAAGAAATGGCGCCCCGCGAGGGAGCGACGATCCTGATGCGATGCGATAAAAATGGCGAATGCTCAGTGTCCGCGCTGCGATGTCGTGAAGCGATGAACTCGATGATCTTTGGTTAGTGAGCACTTGGAGGTCCGCAAACATGCGATGCGATAATCTTCGGGTTAGTGAGCATTTGGCAGCCCGCAAACGTGTGATGCGATGATCGCTGGTAGGGAGTACTCAGCGGTAGCAGCGTGATGATTTTCCTTATGTTCTTCAGCTGCGGCGGCTCGTCAACGGGCGTTAGCGTCAATTTTCAGCACTCTCTTCTCTACTAGATGCCCTGGAACTCACAGGAGCCTCACCTGCAGATAGAAATCCTTGCTGGGAGGAAACAGGAGGCTGGTGGTGGAGTCTGATGTGCCTGAGACTCCAGCAGGAGGATAGCTCTCTTCTAGCCCTTAGGTGATTGCTGTAGCAAAATAAAATAAAAGTTCCTTCAAAGTCCTTTTCCTCTTCTTCCAAGTCCAGTAGTAACCACTGCAGGCCAGTCCAAGAAACAGCACACAAGCACAAGGACAGTCCTCTCCTGCAGATTCCTTTAGTTACACGGACAGAGGTTCTTCTTGTTGTCCAGGAGCAATACAAATTGTAGGGGTTTCAGCACAGATATTTATACCCCAAAAGTCTTTGTTCTCAAAAGCTACAAGTCACTGAACCCAGCCAGAACCAGTTCTGCTCAGTCCTGGAGCACTTAGTTTACCAGGCTGCTTCTTTCCTTTCAGAGTGCAGAGCAGAGACATCAGACGCACCACAGGAGGTGTAGCCAGCATTGTGGAGGGAAGGCACAGCCCTATTCAGGTCCCAGGTGTCACTCCTCACACCTATCTAGATGCAGATCTCTCTATTCACCACTGGGACACCTCAACCTGTCTCCTGGAATTCCCCAGCCCTGTCACTCCAGAACCAGACAGCCAATACACATAACAGCAGAGTGCACTGGAAGGCATAGGCAAGAAAATACCTACTTTCTAAAAGTGGTATTTTCAAACACAGAATATAAAAATAAACTTCACTAAAAGATGTATTTTAATATTCTGAGCTCAGGCATACTAAATTCGTTTTTCTACCATGTTCTGTGGGTCAGTTAGGACTACAGAATGTAATAGCCAAACCTCCCATTCTGGCCTATGGAGAACAAGTAGCCTTACAATAGTGAAAAACGAAATTAACTACCAGGACATGCTACACACATCAGGACATGTCCTACCTTACACATACAATGCACCCTACCATAGGGGTGACTCACATTATGTCAAGGGAAGGTTCAGGGGTTGGGAAGTGGGTGCACTTCACAGCCAAGATGGCAGTTCTGGACTGCACACAGACACTGCAGTGGCAGGTCTGAGACACACTTTACAAGCTGCTTCTGTGGGTGGCGCAAACCAGCGCTACAGGCCCACCAGCAGCATTTGGTTTACCAGCCCTGGGCACACACAGGCCACCCTACTAGGGACTAACAGGTAAACCAAATAAGCCAATCAGGGATATACCAATTCACTGTCATATTTACAAAGGGAGAGCATATGCACTTTAGCACTGATCAGCAGTGGTAAAGTGCCCAGAGTCATAAAGCCAACAAAAACAGGTCAGGAAAAATCCAGGAGGAAGGCAAAAAGCTTAGGGATGACCCTGCAAAAAGGGCCATTTCCAACAGTGACTGACGGTGTCTGCCCTAGTTTCTTTTCAAGCAACGGGTCTTGGGTTAAAATATGCCACATATATATATTAACTCCACTTCCAGTTTCCCCAATTTGAAACGGACACCGACACAGAGGCTGGATTTTGAATCAGTTCTGCATTTATTTATTTCACTGTTACGTGTTTTGCCATTTCCTGCCTTGCTCACAGAATATATATATTAATTTCAGGTTGGCTTGGATGGTATTTACCAATCCAAAGCTGTAATACTGTGCCTGGAGTGGTAAAAGGCTTTGACCATTTTACAGCTAGGCAAGGATAACACTGTGCTAATCTTATGCCTAAAAACGTTGCTGTAGGAATGGTAATAGACTTTGTCCCTTTCTATCTCGGCGTGGATGGCACTGTCCTAATCCTACACTTAAAGACTTTGATAGAAAAGCTGACATTTGAGGTGAGGAAACTTAGAGTGTTGCTGGTGTTGAGAGTGCTCTATACTGGTGCTGCTTTCCCTCTTGAGAACTACCAAGAATTATCTGCTTCTTTTTTGCATAGATATATATATATATATATATACAAAGTTTTCCTTTTTGCTTGAATGCGCACTCCTCTGCAGGCATAATTTCCCAAACCGGCAATTGGTGTTCAGAGTATTTTATTTCCCTTACGCGTTTTGAGGCTGCAAGCCTCTTGTTCACAGGTTCTCATCTGCGCAAAACCAACTGTCAGTACCACGTGTCCTATTTCAATTAAGCCCCCAGTTGAGCATCTCTGGGACATGTAGTTCCTAACAGTGAAATTCTTCCCCTCTAGTGGGGTCTGCACGGACATTCATTTTCAAGTGAACCCTCCAGTGGGCCTCCAAAGTCCCCCATTGCACGGTAAATGTACATTCTTCTGCAGTTCCACAAAGGTTAATGGAACAGTCCCAACCTTCAGACTCTTTATAATTTGCGAGCGGTGCATCCTTCTCTGACAAAGGAAGCCGGAATTATGTGTTCCCACAAAGTTTTCCTTTTTGCTTGAATGCGCACTCCTCGAAACGCGTAAGGGAAATAAAATACTCTGAACACCAATTGCCGGTTTGGGAAATCATGCCTGTAGTGGAGTGCGCATTCAAGCAAAAAGGAAAACTTTGTGGGAATATATATATATATATATATATATATATATATATAGATATATATAGATATATATATATATATATCACCAAGCACTCTTCCATTCCGCGCTTCTTCCACCAGCCACGGCAAAAAGAGCACGGACCACGATTCTTCAAATACCGATAAGTTTTATTGTCCTGTCGGTTACATCGACAACACAGCAGCCATTACGCGTTTCATCCCTGCATGGGGACTTGATCACATGACTCTGAACCACCAATAATGTTACACTTTTAAAGGGGTTGGGCACTGTTTGTTCATCAACATTTTTTTTTTATAAAGCTTTTGTTTCAACAAGTTTTTTTCTTTTTTTCTTTTTCTTTCGAATTGTCCTTTCACTGTTTACTTAATCTATCAATGTAGACATCTTTATGTCTCATTTAATCAGATACACAATATCAAAACAGAATCCCCACTAAGGCAGTACAATCATTCATGTAGATAGTGGATAACTTAATAGCGCCCCAATTATCATGAAACATTACATCTGTAATAATCCCTGGTTGTAGTTTCAACGTAAACTTTAACCTCCACATTTTTTACATGAATTATTGCCTCATAAATGAGTATGCTAATCCATACTGGGCAAAGTTCAAATAAACAGGTAGTATTACATGACTTCAAATAAATATATTAATACATAAATAGATCAATCCATGAATTTAGAAATACATACATGGTATCTAAATACACCAGATAAAACCAGATATAAATGTATAAACCAAGAGAAATACGGGTCCTTCCAAGATCAGTCCCTTCGCCAGGTGATGCGTCGACCGGCAGAAACCCAAGCCGGTAAATAAGTATCAAAATGTTTCTTCGAATAACGATGCACACTCAGGAGTCCATTGCATCCACAGGTATTTATTTCAGACAATCGCTACGCGTTTCGACACACAGAGTGTCTTGATCACACGATCTCAATGGAAAATCATGACGTGTATATATTAACAAACATAGAGAAAGCACTTCCTGTTAGGTATACATTTTCGCCACGTTAGTCGGCATCCATCTTAAACTAGTTTGCATATAATGAAATGCATCACTGTTTCTTTGGTTTGCGAGTCTCTAGAAGAAGAAAATTGATTCTAGCAGTAGTATAACATGTATTTCATACTCATACATGATGTGATTGTTTAAAAACTGTTGATGTTCAACATTTAAATAAAACACAAAAAATCATACAACATTGCTATGAGGTTGGCACGATCGCACTATTGAACAGGTGAACACAAGTAAGAGGGGCGGAAACAGAGAGGCAGCCCTTAGGAAGAAAGAATTGAAATGGATCATAGAATTAGAAACCAGATTCCCGGGGGGGCACAATCTTGATGAAGAACTAGCAAGTCATTTACAGGAAGATTAGAAATTTCCTTTCACCCCCCCCCCCCATCTCTAGGTTACTAACTGTGTTAAATATGAAATTGTATGTACAGAAACAATTTTTGTGATTAATACAACGAATACTTCATATCTATATTGTATATAATGTGTTTTTAACCTAAGTTTTTTTTCTTGTTGAATTTCAGGAGGAAAGGAAGGGACCCTTCACTGGCACTTGCGGGCACAATTTTCACGGGCACCCTACCCTTTTCCTTCGTCAGAATCATCTGGGCACTCACCGTCAAAGAGAAGTAAAAACACGTCTGATTATGTACAGCACTTTTTTCTGATATTAGTTTATACGCTCATATGCACTTACCTGGAATTTATTAACTTGAACCACGTCTAAAGGCCTGGATCATAGCCACTGTGGCGTTCAATTTTTAAACGATCCATCTCACCTTTTTCTTTTTCTCAATAATAAGTAAGCTTTTGTTGGGCACTTGCCTTTTCAAGCTATGTTTAGACTCTACTAACGCTGAATATTTTGGACACTAGATCGCATATATTACAGTATGCCTTAAGATGCATTCCATCTATTCTGCTACAATAGCCTGCAAGCACAATACTGGTTTGAACTTAAAAAACAAATGGAGTCTTGTAATAGTTTGACACTTGTCGCGCTATATAGAAATATTTTTTCATTCTTTTGTCTATAAACTTTATTGACAATCGACAAAAGACAAATACGAGTTCATACAACTGTCAGTATTAATCTTAAGAATTTTCTTTCGGCTGATGAATGATTTTTCTGCACTTGCAGTTTACGAGCACAATGCATAGATTTGATCATTGTGCGATCGTACCAACCTCATAGCAATGTTGTATGATTTTTTGTGTTTTATTTAAATGTTGAACATCAACAGTTTTTAAACAATCACATCATGTATGAGTATGAAATACATGTTATACTACTGCTAGAATCAATTTTCTTCTTCTAGAGACTCGCAAACCAAAGAAACAGTGATGCATTTCATTATATGCAAACTAGTTTAAGATGGATGCCGACTAACGTGGCGAAAATGTATACCTAACAGGAAGTGCTTTCTCTATGTTTGTTAATATATACACGTCATGATTTTCCATTGAGATCGTGTGATCAAGACACTCTGTGTGTCGAAACGCGTAGCGATTGTCTGAAATAAATACCTGTGGATGCAATGGACTCCTGAGTGTGCATCGTTATTCGAAGAAACATTTTGATATATAAATGTATAAATACAAGAAAAACCATATATATATAAAAAATCATATATATATAAAAAATCCATGTAAATGCTTGGTAATAATTCCAGATTTCCATAAATATAACCATAAAAACAGTCTTAAATACCAAATTGTAATAAAATCACAGTTTAGTATGTATTAATAAAATCCAAGGTCGCCCACCCATCTGCTCCACACAGGGAATAATAGGATAAATCCTTTATTTGGGTATACCGCAATAATTTATTATTATGGATTCATTCTATGAGTATATTGAGATTGTCCTACTCTGTTTTAATGTTTGCCCCTAAAAACAATTGGTTCGTTACCTAATTACTTTATGGTTGGAACCAAAGCTCCCTCCGTTAATTAGTTGGAAATGGCATACTGGGATCAAAGGTTTCACTGGGGTTCCGTATCCTGAAAGGAAAAGCAAAGAAAAGACAAATCGGGTTGCCTCCTGGAAGATGTTCCCGGGCAAGCCTAGCCCAAAACATATTTATAGTTTGTTTAGTTTTTATTTATTTTCATATTAATTGATATCTATATGATTCTAGGTGTATAGATGTGCAAAATGTGCTTCAATTTAAAACTACTAGATAAAAAAGTGATAAGTGCTGGTAAAAAAAAGAGAGAATATATATATATAAAAAATATAAAAATATCTATATATATATATATGTAAAAGGAAGCTAGTCTAGATGTCATAGTAGCCCAGTAGTTACTATAATATCAGCCGATATATAAATAAATAGTAAAGTACTGCTGGAGCCTAAAATTAGTGCAAGCAATTATTTGATATTGATCTGATTTCATATCAGAGATTGGAACAGGATTACAGCAAAGAAAAAATATGAATATATGTATATCTTGTAAATTGGTACCATCGCATTAACGTGACCCTTACAGACTGGCGTGAAGCTCCTCCGAGCTGTTTAGTCCATGTGGGTGCTTACTATCTAGATTTAGAATATAGTACATTTCCAATATTCGGAGCGTTTTTTCTCTATCCCCCCTCGTTTGTTTTTAGGGACAGAGTCAATGAGGAAGTAACTTAAATCTTTTGGGTTACCCTCATGTTTCGCCTGGAAATGCTGTGCCACTGGGTACGCCTGGTCATGGTTTTTGATGGCACGTATGTGTTGGAGTATTCTTTTGTGCCCTGGTAGGATGGTACTCCCAATATACCTTAATTTGCAAGGGCACTCCAACACATATATCACATGATCCGTCTTGCAGCTCAACGATTTGGTAATTTCATTGTTGGGGCCCCCAAAAGGTGTAGTGTAGTTAGTTGTAGAGACCCCATATTGGCAGGCCTTACACACCTTGCATTTGAAGAATCCCCGTCTTTGTGACAGCCAAAATCCTTTGGTATCCACCCCGCAAGGGTCATTATCTACCAACATATCCTTCATGGATACTCCTCTTCTGTATGTGATAGCTGGGCGTTTGGGGATCATATATATATATATATATATATATATATATATATATATTACCTACTGGCGGTCGCCAGTAGGTAGTTATAGTTAGGACCCCTTTTCCATAGGAAATCCGCAACATTCTATTTTGAATAACTTTGGCGCCGGTCGACGAATCCTCGCGAATTTCTCAAAATAGGTGGGGCGCTCCGCTCCGCTCCTACCCTGAAAGTCTCGGGAGGATTCGTCAAGCGGGGGCTGAGATAAAAGGGGGGTCCCAAAACGCGTTTTTCCCATGCATTTTTCCATAGGACCTTTAGACAGGGCTACAGCCCGAACGGCTGAACAGAATTACTTGAAATTTGGCAGAGAGGTAGTCCTCAGGTCAAGGAAGTGCCTTTTGTAGGTTTGGTGTAAATCTGTTCAGTAGATTCTGAGAAAATAGCCTTTAAATCAATATATATATCTGAGCCAGCTTACGGTACGCTTACCGTAAGCTTACCGTACGCGTACGGTGGCGTGCGCGAGCGCGATTCTGATTGGCTCTTAGATCTTAGTAAACATTCGAATCGGCCGAAACCAGGAAGCGGCGGCCGCCATTTTCTCTCTCGCACTGAGAGTTAGGTAGTCAAATAAAACCAATACACATGTAACGGAGCTGTTTTGACAGCTCACACACACATAGCCATGATGAGGGAGTCCCCCAAGACCCCCCAAGGCCAAAAATGCCATTTTTTTTTTTTCGCTAATTTCGCCGATTACGCTTACCGTACGCGTACGGTAAAAAATTTTTTAAAAAAAAACACTATCCACACTTTCCCCACCCCCTGTGCTTTTGGTGGCCGCAGGCCACCAAATCTGCAGGGCTTATCAGAGGTGTGGAAAACCACAATATTTTTAACAAAAATAATAAAAGAAAAAATTATCCACACTCTCTCCACCCCGTGTGCAAATGGTGCCCGAAGGGCACCATTTGTGCATGGCTTATAAGCACCGTAAGCACAGTAAGCACCGCGTGCTTACTGTGCGCGCACGGTGCGCGAAGCGCACCGTGCGCGCACGGAACGAACTGTGTTAAGTGGGCGCGCACGCCACGAATGGCGTAAAGTAATTTAGCATTTAAAAAACCGTACAAATTCACTGAAAACACCATAGGTTTCACACACGTTATAGTTAGGAATTAGCATTTAAAAAACCTTGCAAATTCACTGAAAAAACCATAGGTTTCACACATGTTATAGTTAGCGGAAATTTTACTGATAAAAAACCAGTGAAATTCCCCCGTTATAGTTAGTGCAGGCAACTATAACTCACGCGACCGCAATCTTCTGCTGATGACATATGTGTCTTTATGAAAAAAAAATATTTGTAATATATGTATAGCTAAAAATGTATGGAAGAAGACATGGGCAAATAAGTGTCTAAATACAGTATTAGCATCAGCAGAGGATTGCGGTCGCGTGAGTTATAGTTGCCTGCACTAACTATAACGGGGGAATTTCACTGTTTTTTTATCAGTAAAATTTCCGCTAACTATAACATGTGTGAAACCTATGGTTTTTTCAGTGAATTTATATATATATATATATATATATATATATATAGTTACTGAAAAAACCCAGGTTTCAGGAACGTTATAGTTAGTCTGACATTTCACTCATACAAAACCAGAGAAGTTCAGCCGTTATAGTTAGTACAGTGACTGTGTGTTTCTGTAAAGTATAAATATGTTTAACTATATGTGTAAATATATATATTGCACGTCCGACAAGGGAGGCAACTTGGTTATTTGGCCTAGGGATGATTACGTGACAGAAGCCAAAAGGCAACTTTCGGATGAGGACTGTTATGAAAAAATAGACATGAAGATTTACAACACTTCCAAGGAGTCTCTGAAAAAAAGGCTACACGCCTACAAAAGACAGGGACTGATTTCGAACAATGAATTCAATTTTTTACACAATGAATTCCCCACCATTCCTGTACTTTATCTCATACCTAAGATACACAAAGGAGCGAAGCCGGTACCAGGTAGACCTATCATCTCTGCCATTGGAAGTCTCAGTGAGAACACAAGCAGGTATGTGGATTATTTCTTACAACCGCTAGTCCAAGACCTATCCACCTATATTAAAGACACTGGGGATTTTATCAGAAAACTGAGTAATATCCAATGGCAGAATGGGTTTCTTTTGGTGACTCTGGACATCGAGTCACTATATACCAGCATTGAACATGATACTGGCACCGCTGCTACCAAACATTATTTGAATCTCAGACCTATCAAATACCACAATCACAATGTTGTGCGTTTAGAACTGATCAAGTGGGCCCTGTGTAATAACCATTTCATGTTTGGAAGTGATCTCTATTCTCAGAAGAGGGGAGTCGCCATGGGAGCTTGCTTCTCCCCCAGCTATGCATGTCTCCATGTTGGCTGGTGGGAGGAGCAGGTTCTTATGGGGACCCATGCTGATGTTTTTAATTCCAAAATTGTAAAATGGTTTAGATATATTGATGACGTTTTTATGGTCTGGAATAGTGATTTCACTAGTGTGGTGGACTTTATCAAGATTTTAAATACTACTGCTTTTAATCTCAAATTTACCTCTCACATTGACAAAACTACTGTTGAGTTTTTGGATACTAGAGTTATGATTGTCAATAATAAGATTGAGACCACTCTTTACAGAAAACCCACTGCTGGCAATTCCATCTTGCACGCCAGCAGTGCTCATCCTCAACAACTCATAAAAAGCATACCATATGGGGAACTCCTCCGTATCAAACGCATATGTAGTATGAATGAGGAGAGGGCGAAATGCTCTGAAAAAGGAATAATGAGGATTAAGGAAAGAGGCTATACTGAGAGGACTCTGAGGGACGCTTACAAGAAAGTGCAGTCCATCTCTAGAGACACACGGTTAAAAGATAAGACCATCAATCCTAGTCCCAATGTGCCCATTCCTGGGTTTGACAGCTCATTCTCTGACACACCACGACTCATTACGACCTATAATAAGCAACATCACAAAATCAGGGCCATCATTACCAAAAATTGGCCCATCTTGCTTACTGATGGTGTTCTGGCACCCACGTTACCATCTAAACCTGTTCTCACTTTCAGAAGGGCTGAAACTATGAAGGGAGAACTGACCAGGTCCGGCACTCATAGTTCTTCCAGTGGCACATGGCTGAAACCTAAGAATGGATTTTTCAAATGTGCCAGTTGCAGGGCATGCAAATTTGGTCAGAACAATACCGAGTATTCTGTTCCATTTAGCCCTAACACCAGGCAAATCAAGGGTCATTACACTTGCAGGTCTGACTTTGTGATATATGTCCTCAATTGCACATGCGGGTTAAACTACATAGGTAGCACCAAACTACAAGCTCATGTTAGAATTCTTCAACATTTAAGAGCAATCGTGAACAACGATTTCAGCTACCCTGTAGCAAGGCATTTCAAGAAATGCCACAACAACGATCTAAGTTGCCTCAAATATTTTGTTATTGACAACATTCCTGCACAACGCAGAGGGGGTAACAGAGAAAAGCTTCTCAGACAGCTTGAAACAAGGTACATCCTTGAGTTCGATAGCAAAGCACCCACAGGGCTTAACAATACTGAAGATTTACACAATTTTATATAAGAACGGCTAGTTTACTGTGTTGTGCATCCTACAGGGCCCCATTAGACTATTGCAGGCTATCCCCGACATTTTTGGGTGAGTGTTCTCTGTTCTTTGTTCCCTGCTACTTATTTGCAAAAAATGTGTTTAGCTGACATACATCGCATATGAATATGCTTTTCCTTTATGATGTTAGACATTTGTAACATTGGTTTTTCTAGTGCTGGAACTTGCTCATGGTCTCTTTTCTCTTCTCTTCTTTTCTGTTGCTGTCTATTTTTGTCTTCTTCAGTTGATGTCCTTTGCCGATTGGTTCCTCCGGCATCTGCGAGCCGTGTCCTATTTGGGATCACCTCGACAGAAGTTGTGCAATTCATGTTTCTACCAATATATGAGAAACCAGTCTCCGCTTTTATGTACATAGGCTGTTTGTTTCTATGTACTTTAATATTTCCACATTTCTTTCTCCTTTTTTCCATCCCTTTATCTTTTACACTGGCACTCTTTTCACCTTTTCAGATAGTGTTCTGATGATCGGCGTGGTTGTAACTGAATTTTACGAGATCCTGGGCTTGATTATTATAATCTTTTATCTATTTTATCTCTTGCCTCTGTGTTAATTTCTAAAGAGTTGTATTTGAACTTATTTATGAACATCTTACATTTGGCCAATACTGCTGCTATGTATATAGTATATGCGATTGTTTGCACTTTGTACTGTTATTGCGTATTTTGCACAATATTATTATTGCAGTTTGTACTCCTATTTGCACATTCGGCACATTTAGCATTTGCACTGATTGTTACAGTACTGTACATGCTCTTTTGCACTTGATCATGAGTTCAACTCGACAATAGATTGACAAATCTCAGCCCACATTAAGGATTTTCGTTATACATTTTTTATGCAGTTATTTTAGTTGTATTTGTACACTTTGTATAGATACTATTTACCATATATTTTTTCTATGTCCATCATCACAACCATCACATGACCTTTGAGTGCTATGTATATAAGGTTGTTAGCAATGGCGCTTACTTTATATGATCAAGGCCACTTTGTGGCCGAAACGCATAATGCCGTGCTGTGTGGGTGCTGGTTAGGATTAAATTCTCCTGAAGCACGATTGGTGTCCGTGTGCTTTCTTCTTCGCCTGCCTGGAAGTGGGAGAATGCGCCTGGTGTTTGCATATATATATATATATATATAGGCCGAAACGCGTCATGGTGGTAAGAGGTGCACAAATGAAATAAAATTACACCTTGCACTTTATCTCGTTGGGTCCGTGGTCGTCTTTCCCTGTGGATTGGAATTTGAAGACGAAGTTCCTTGCATATATATATATATATATATATATATATATATATATATATATATATATATATATATATATATATATATATATATATATATATATATATATATATATATATATATATATATATATATAGTTGATTTCAAACATTCCTGAACCTCCTGATACGGCGAAAAGGAACGAGCGAACTACTTTTAGTGGCATAAAGAATTTATTTATTTCTCTCTTCTGCCTGACATGACGCGTTTCGACCGGTACACCGGCCTTGATCACATATGGCTGGCTTTGCGGAAAGACTGTTTTTTAAATATGCTGAACCCATGTCACACGATCAAACCACACGGAAAACAGACTCAATACTCTTATACTTTGTAAAGGTAAGAAAACATACTTTCGAATAGTTTGTAGTTTCAATCCTAGTGCCTGACAGTTAATTCATATCGAAAAACTGAGATATCTGGAAGACACATGTATTATATAAATATATAAATATATAAATAAATACATATATGTTTCACAGTATAAATACAAGTTAAAACACCCAAACAAGCCCTTTATAACAGCATAAATGCAATGGGGCTTTTTAAGTGCAAATATATTTTCAGGCAGGATAAGAGTAACACATATATCGAAAAGTAAAGAATCCAGAGAATAAATCGAAGTCTGTAAAAGCTCCATGTTACAAAATCTATAAAACACCCCCCTAAAAGTGGTAAAAGAATGGTGATACCAGTAAGCAATACCATAATAGTGCAAAATATTGAAAGTGCTATTGGTGTGCAAATACGCTCAAATCTAAAAATATTGTTTAACGCAAAGGACATATTTCAATTAATATAGGTACTGCGATTCTACATAAAGGTGTCATGAAATATAATGGACAGAATTGATTCTAATCATGTATGTAATAGAGAAGTAAAAGCGAGGTAGATATAATGTGCAATGCAAGTAAATAAATAAATACATGTTAAAAACAAACCAAACTGATATCATGTTGTGCAAAGTAGTAGAAGAACACATATCTCTGTTAGTGCACAGCTACAGATAAGTGTCCATATCTTCCGTGGTATTTAAACCAAAAGGGGCCTTGCTGTCTAGTTCTAGTATTAACCAAGTCTCCAATTGTCTCAGCATTCTTTCTCTATTGCCACCCCGAACTAACTTGGGGATGGCATCAATCAGAAAATAAGTTAGACATTGGAGATCATTATTTTGTACATCTTTAAAATGACGAACCACCGGATAGGTGGTGTCGTTATTGACAATGGCTCTCAAATGTTGGAGAATGTGGGCATGTACTTGGAGCTTGGTAATGCCCACATAATTGAGGCCACAGGTGCAATTGAGAACATTGACAGCATATTCTGTACGGCAAGTGTAGTGCCCCTTGATCTGTTTCTCTTTTGAACTAAATGGTGTAGTGTAGGAAGTACGATTAGTGCCAAATTTGCAGGCTCTACAAGAAGTACATTTGTAGAAGCCCTTCTTAGGTTGAAGCCAAGTACCACTCGATATTATTTCAGGGGTACTTTTGACTAATTGCGTTCCCATAGAGACCGCATGTCTAAAGGTAATCGATGGTTTGGTGGGTAGGCAAGGTGCTAGAACTGCATCCGTTGCAATATGGGCCAGTTTTTGTTCATGATGGCTTTCAACTGTCTATGTTGCCCATTAAACATGGTGCTAAGACGGGGAGCATTATCCTCATCTCCATTCTGTCCTATCTCAAGAAGCCTGGAAACTGTATCCAACAAGGAATCTCTCGTTCTCAGTGCTGCCTTTTCACTAGCTTCCTTAAGCACAGCCTCACTATATCCTCTAGCTTTGAATCTAGTCAGAGCCTCTTGAGTACATTTAGTGAGCTCATCACTAGTGCTACAAATCCTTTTCAGTCTTAGAGGTTCCCCATTGGGGATACTTCTGATGAAGTGGCTGGTGTGTGCGCTAGATGCATGCAGGGTGACATTCCCCACAGTGGGCTTTCTAGAAAGTGTGGACTCCAATTTGTCTCCTGATACATGGATGGTAGTATCCAGGAATGCCACCTGTGTGTGACTGATGTGTGATGTAAATCTAAGATTAATGTTATTGCAGTTTAGTTCATCTATGAAAGATTTAGCACAGTGTAGATCACCCTTCCATACCAGAAACACATCGTCAATGTATCTTAGCCAATGCAATACATGATCTTCACATGTTCTAGCTAAAGTACCCCTGAGAACCTGCTCCTCCCACCAGCCAACGTGTAAACACGCATAGCTGAGAGAGAAGTAGGCTCCCAAGGCCATCCCATGTTGTTGACAGTATAGCTTGTGGTCGAACATAAAGAAGTTGTTAAATAGGCACCACTTAATCATTTCAAGGAGCATCACATTTTGATTATGAAAAATCAGAGGCCTTTTGTCTAGATAGTGTTTCGCAGCAGTTAGTCCTATTTGGTGGTTGATACTCGTATAGAGTGATTCAATATCTATAGTAATGAGCAAAAGATTGTCTTCCCATGTAATATGTTGGATCTTATCAAAGAAATCGCCGGTATCCATTATATATGAAGGAAGTGTCTGTACATGGGTTTGTAGAAAATATTCCACATACTGTGTGATCTGTTCGCTCATGCCACCAATTGCTGAGATAATGGGTCTTCCGGGTGTCGGACTGGCTTCTTTGTGAATCTTGGGAATAAGGTACAGTGTAGGAATTACAGGATAATCATTAGTCATAAACTTAAACTCCTGATTGGAAATCAGCCCTTGTCTTTTCCATCCCACAAGGTCTTTCTTGAGACTCTCTTTGGCTTTATTGTATTCCGCCATAGCAGTAGTGACATAACATTCAGGGTCGGATAGATGTTTATATGCCTCTTGGATGTATTGAGTTCGGGGTCAAATAACAACATTGCCCCCCTTGTCCGATTTGTTGATGACTATATCCTTGTTGTTATGCAATTTGCGAATGAGATCTTCATAATGGACATCACGATGTTTTAATTTTTTTTTGCTGTGGTTAATTTTATGATATAGTTTCTTCATTTCATCGGTAACTCATTCATGAAATATGACGATGGCATCTTTGGGCATAATAGGGTAGAAAATGGATTTAGCTTTAAAGGGTTGAACAAGATTAAAAGCTGACAGTCTTTCTTGAATGCCGCCCACTTGCTCTTGGTGGTTCTCATTGTTTAGTTCATACAGGGTCAATAACGTCGCAGCATCTGAGGCTAATAGTGTGGTGGTGCCTGTAAGTCCTTGGTTTGCCTCTTTTTCTGTTTGTTGGTTGCCGTTTCTGAAGAATTTCTTTAGTTTGAGTTTACTAATGTACTTGTAAATGTCAACTGGAGTTCTTCCATAGTTAAAATTGCTCTCAGGGCAATAGGATAGCCCAAGAGCCAGTAGCTAGGTTTCCGCTTTTGATAGGACTACAGATGAGAGATTGATGACCATTTTAGAATTATCCTCTAGCGCCTGCACCATCGTTGTTTCCTTGGTTTTCCTCTTCCTGTGCCTGGGCCTTTCTCTGCGGCGCCGGTTTCTTTTTTGCCTGGTGCTTTTGTTGTGTTCCGAATTCGTGGGCGTAGGGTCTGTAGGCGATCTGTCACTAAAAAAGTCAGTTCCTCTGAGGGGCTTAGTATGTTTGCCATGTCAGAAATGTTTAATGTTCTTTGTGCTCCATCATCAGATCCGTTATCACTTGTGTGTGAACCCGTCTCAGAGCCAGATGCTTCCATGTTCATTCCACTTGCCACAGTTTCCTTATCTTGACTTGTTGCATTGTGGGAAATGTTTCCTGATCCGATTTTTTGGGCATGATCGTATTTACGAGAAAATGAAAATACCTGGCCCAGCTCATAGTCCGCTTTATCTCTTGCATATTTGAATGCTTTTCGTGTTTTTATTTTATCTTCATGTTTTCTCATTCTGTAATCAATTTCCTTTTTGGTTTCATTGATATAGTCTGTTTCTTCCAGTTTATTGAGTTGTTCATTTATGCTCTATTTCTTTAAGTAGCTCTTCACGGTCAGTTTGGGCGTATTTCACTAACATCTTCACCAGGTTCATAGATGCTGCTAGATTATTGGTAGCCCATTCTTTCAGCATCTCTGGGTTTGGGTTTTCAAACAAGGGTGCCAGTAGAATTTGTAGTCCTCGAGGCACACGTCCCACTTCCTCATACTTTTGTAGTGACTTATGTTCCCACCACTTAGTAATTTTGTTTCTTGTGCATTTCTCAAATTTTTCAATAGCGACTTTGCATCTGTTTGATTATCATACACTTGCGTAGCTGGATTGCACAAAGTAGTGCTTGGTGCATTGCTAAACAGCTCATCAGCTGCCGCCTCGCGTTCCCGCAAAGCGTCCCTTGACATTGAGGTAAATAGTGAGAGCCCCGCATATATACTGATAACGCGAGGGAATATCGTGTTGCCACACACCCCCTCACCTGTGTTAATGCCAAAATTTAACTCACCGCTGATACGAAAGAATGCCACTACCGTGTCCTCTGACCCTTTTGTTGCTCTTTCACAGCTGGTAGGAAAACTCGAGGCTACACAGGGGTCTGTCACCATAAATGTTCTCTTGGATTGTTACTTGCACGTGTGGCTGAGGACAGCTGCCTGCTTCAGAGGAGGGGGTTCGCTGACAGGAAGCAGACCCACTTCCCTTCCGTATTGACGTTGATTCCAAACATACATATGCCAAGGTGTATTGAAGAATGAGTGGGTGTATGAGCGTCTGAATGAATGATTTAGTAGGTGCGTGACTGACTGTATAAGTGAGTAATTAAATGTGTCTTACTGAATGCATGGGTTAGTGACTAAAATGTGTGAATGTCTGTATTAGTCTGTCAGTTGATGTGTAAGCAGCTGCATGGGTTGGTAAGTAGCTACATGAGTGTCTATATGGGTTATTGATTGGCATGGGTGCCTGAGTGTCTGTGTGGGTGGGTGGGGGTGTGTGACTCTGTGCATAGATGTGTGAGTGGGTGATTCAATGGGTGTATGGGTTCAAGAGTCCATCTGTGAAGGGCTGTATGGGTGGGTGAGTGTTTGTATGGGTGTGTTGGAGAGTGAATGGATATCTCAGTGGTACATGTATGAGTAACTACATATGTGAAAGGCAGTATATGTGAGTGTTGGACTATATAAATGACTATATGTGAGAGTGAGTGATTGTGAGAGTGGCTGTATGGATGATTGTGTGCTTGTGTCAGTGATTCTATAAGAGAGTAAGTATGTGTTAGTATCTGTATGAATAAGTGAGGTGGTATGTGTATAACTGTGCAGCTGAATAAATGGGAGTGTGATTGATTTTTTGCAAGACTGACTAGGTTTGTAAATAACTCTATGGGTGAGTGGTGGTGTGTGAGTATCTGTACAGGTATATAAGTGCATATTTCGCTGGCTCTATTGATAAGTGACTGCATGTATGAGTGACTGTATGGGTGAGTGTATGTGTTTGTAGATCTATGAATCAGTGAGTGGGTATGTACTAACTGGTATTGGTGTCTATGGTTTCGAGAATGGTAATCTGTATTTCAGAGGGGCTGATCAAAAGTTATATTAGGCTGTGAGGAGATGCATCAGATGATCAAGCGGATGATGTCATCAGTGATGTCATTTGAGATGTCATCAGTGGTGTCACTGACCATGTCATGAGTGATGTAATATGTGACATCACCAGCAGTGCATTGCGGGGCACGAGTTATAATTAGCCCAACTAACCATACCAGCCGAATTTCTCTGGTTTAATCCGAGTGAAATGTCCAACCAACTATAACGCCACTGAAACCTGTGGTTTTTTCAGTGAATTTCAAAGGATTTTTAACTGCTAATTCCTAACTATAACGTCCATTAAACCTGTTTTTTTCAGTGAATTTGTAAGGTTTTTTTAAATGCTATTTTTTTTAATATGCTTACATAGGTAGGACGTACATAAAGATGAAGAACCAACAGAGGTGCAGAAAGAGGCCTTCTTTGACTGTACCTTACAATAGACTCATACAAAGTACCCTAATCACTGATCCTTCTCTGAAGATGTCTTAAACCTCACTTTTCTCTTGAAGGTTCACTATTAATCGACTGTTCAGAATGTTAGGCCTACCAAATATAAAACAGCAATCCTAAGCATATTACTGCTGTAAGTCTGACCAAGTTTGTGAAGGTATGCATGCGTGTCTATGCTTTTACCTAGTGACATGTTAAATTAAAATAAACATACAAACACTTGAATACCTGTGTTTCAAACAGCATCCTCAGTAAATTTGTGTAAAAGAAGGTGTCTGCATTTCTTTCTGCTCACAATACAGGGCACATGGGAATTCAATAGTTTATTTGAGGGGCTCTATAACACATATATACATAAGACATGTCTGCCTGTGCAACCGAATATCAGAGCAGAACTGAGAAGATTTAACCACCTATTGGAGAAGTTACCCGCTGTTTAAGCTACAATCTTCAGATGCATAACACATTTAAGAATACATATACAAGTAGACATATACCTCAGTCACGAGAGCACCCAGACCTTTAAACTTGACAGCTTGCATTTCCCATTTAAGTACAGAAGGAGGCAAGAAAAGTACAGAAACAGGCAAAAGAGGTGCAGAAAGAAGCAAGAGCAGTGCAGAAAGAACCATCAGAGATGCAGAAGGAGGCAATAGGGGTGCAGAAAGAGGCAAGAGGAGTGCCAAAAATTGCAAGATAGGTGCAGAAAGAAGCAACAGAGGTGCAGAAGTATACAAGAGAACTGTAGAAAGAGGGAAGATAGTTGCAGAAACAGGCAAAACGGGTACAGAAACAGGGAACAGGTGGGCAGACTGAGGCAAGAGAGGTGCAGAAAGAGGGCAGAGGGGTGCAGAAAGAGTCAAGAGGGATCCATAAATTTGGAACAGAGGTGCAGAAAAAAGCAAGAGCAGTGCAAAAGAACCAACAGAGGTGTAATAAGAGGCAAGAGGGGTGCAGAAAGGGGTAGAAGAGGTGCACAAAGAGGCAAGAGGGGTACAAAATGATGGAAGAGAAGTGCAGAATAAACAACTGAGGTGCAGAAAGAGGCAAGAGAAGTGTGTAGAGAAGCAATAGAGCTGCAGAAGGAGGCAAGAGAACTGCAGAAAGAGGCAAGAGACTTGCAGAAACAGGCAAAAGAGGTACAGAAAAAGGGAACAGGGGTGCAGATAGAGGCAAAAGAGGTGCAGAAAGAGGAAAGAAAGGGTGCAGAAAGAGGCAAGAGAGGGGCAGAAAGAAGCAAGAGCAGTGTAAAAGAACCACCAGAGGTGCAGAAAGAGGCAAGTGAGGTGCAGAAGGAGGCAAGAGAACTGCAGGAAGAGACAAACGAGTTGCAGAAAGAGGCACAAGGGGTGCAGAAAGAGGGAACAGGTGGGCAGACTGAGGCAACAGAGGTGCAGAAAGAGGGAAGAGGGGTGTAGAAAGTGGCAAGAGGGATGCAGAAATGTGGGACAGAGGTGCAGAAAGAAGTAAGAGCAGTGCAGAAAGAACCAACAGAGGTGCAGAAAGAGGCAAGAGAACTGCAGAAAAAGGCAAGAGGGGTGCTGAATGAGGCAGGAGAGGTGCACAAAGAGGCAAAGGGTATACAGAAAGAGGCAAGAGGGGTGCAGAAAGAAGCAAGAGAAGTGCAGAAAGAAGCAACAGAGGTGCTGAAAGAGGCAAGAGGGTTGCAGAAAGAGGCAAGGGAAGTGCAGAAATAAGCAACAGAGGTGCAGAAAAAGTCAAGACAAGTGCAGAAGCAGGCAAGAAATGTACAGAAAGTAGGAGCATGGGTACAGAAAGAGGCAAGAGGGATACAGAAAGAAGCAAGAGAGATGCAGAAAGAAGCACGAGAAGTGCAGAAAGAAGCAAGAGAAGTGGAAAAAAAAGAAAGAGGGTTGCAGAAATAGGCAAGAGGGATGCAGAAAGTTGCAAAAGAGCTGCAGTGCAGAAAGAACCAACAGAGGTGCAAAAAGAGGCGTGTGACATATTGAACCATGCAGTACCATGTGCTTATCTAGAATCTTAGGGTTTACCACTGGTGTGCTTGCTGCAGGGAGTCGAGAGGTATGCTGTGTGGGCACATATGCACTTTGAAATGCCGGTCTGTCCCATGACATGAGCCTTGTAAACCATTGCAGAAGCCTGTCCTGCGGTACTTTAACTTGCTAAGCATCTACATGCTCAGGGGACAAGATGGCATGACTTCACAAATGTTTAGAGTTAGGTAAAAAAACAAGTGAGAGAATAAAAGAAAATATATATATGAGGCACAACTGCACAAGTACGCTCCGCACTCGCAGCGCTTGCAATTAAATCCCGCCATAGTGGGCATGACAAAACTGCATTGTTGTCTCAGTAGTCTTTGGTTTTAAAAGTCCATATTGGGATACAGATGTGCCTGCCACAAAGTCTTAAAATCCTATAGTAGGTTGCTGTAGGTGTTGGAACTCCAGGTCCCAGCTTATTTGCAGTGGAAATAAGACTAGATTAATGGTGTGAAGCAGATTGGCAGTTGTGTTGTATGTTTTTAGCTAATTAATGACTTATATGTCCGTGACCAGCCGTTCTCTCTGTCTCTAGTGTATGCTTTAACTGTCCATAAAATCAAAGTTGAAGTATAGATACAGCTTTTGTTAATATTGCAAGTACTGTATTTAAAGAAAGAATATCATATTTAGCAGTGTCGCAAGTTAGAACAATGTCTGGTTTGTTTTGATTGATTTTGATGAAAAGAATTTAGGGCTGATGCACTCTGTGTAAGAGAGTACAGTTGGTTAAGAAGTATATACACTCTTCATTTAGGCAAATACCCTGTTTATGAGAAATGGATAATCTGTACAAAACAGAAGATTACAAAAGAGTGTACAGATGCTCAGGAAAAGAAAGGACAAATGGACAAAGTAGAAGCTGTCAAGAAGAGAAAACTTGAAAATCACATACATTTTGTAGGTTACCAGTTGGAAAATAGTTCAGGTGTCAACTGCTAAGAAAATCTTGTTCTCAGTTTACTGTTTCATTTACCACATCTAGTGAACCAGATTGAACAAAAATCAGGTAAGAGATTGTGTGCTATACTATATCAGTTGCTCCAACTTTTAATGACTGACTGAACTGTGACACGTTCTGCTTCAGGAATTCAAGACCTTTTAGATATATGTAGTGGAACAGTAATGTCAACAAGATGCACATTCATTTATTATGGTCATCCTTGGAGTTTTAGAAGAAGAAGATGTAAATATTGATGATTTATTTGGAGTGAGTTACATATGGAGCCATAACTGTGAAGACTGTGATTATTCATCTACCACTCAAATACATTCTGAGTGTTTTGTCCATTTAACATTACCAGATTCCAAAACTGTGCTTTTTCAGAAATTGTTGAAGAAGGCTAACCAAAATATGACCTTCCCAAACTGCATGCCAGATGTTATCTCTATGGTATTTCTAACAAGAATTGGAAAATTCCTTAAAGTAATGCTACAATGATGCAGAGCAGATCAGTTCAAATCGGAAACACAAACTACAAACGTCAAAGCTGTACAAATATCAATTTTGGGAAGAACATTTACTACTTCAGCTATCATCTTTCACAAAGGAATTAATACAGCCTCTGGACACTACACTGTCTATTTACAGAGTCAATCACTCAATCAATCAGGGGTTTATAAAGCGTGCTACTCACCCGTGAGGGTCTCAAGGTGCTGGGAAGGGTGCAGCTCCGGGTCAGTTGAAGAGCCAGCTCTTGAGGCTCTTCCTGAAGGTGTTCAGAGTGGGGGAGTGTCTGATGTTGACTGGGAGCTTGTTCCAGGTCTTTGCTGAGACAGAGGAGAAGGCTCTTCTACCTGCTCTGGTTCTGTGGATGCGTGGGGTTTCTGCCAGGGCCATGTCAGCGGAGCGGAGGTTCCTTTTGGGTACGTGGAAGGAGACTCTTGTTGCGGTTTTTGGGCCCAATGTTGTGGAGGGATTTGTAGGTGTGGGTGAGTAGCTTGAAGGTTACTCTCTTCTTGATGGGAAGCCAGAGGAGGTCTCATAGGTATGGGGTCATGTGCTTGTGTCGTGGGGTTCCGAGGATGAGTCTGGCCGTGGTGTTCTGAATGGTTTGGAGCTTGTGTAGCAGGGTGATGTTGATTCCGGCATAGAGGGTGTTACCGTAGTCCAGTCTGCTTGTTATGAGTGGGTGGGTGATGGTCATTCTGCATTCATGGGGAATCCACTTGAAGGTCATTCGGAGGATTCAGAGGGAGTTGAAGCAGGTCGAGGCGATGGCGTTGATCTGGTAGGTCATGATGAGGGAGGAGTCTAGGATGATGCCGAGGTTCCGGGCGTGGTCTGTCAGCGTGAGTGGGTTTCCTAAAGCAAGGGACCAACAGGAGCTCTCCCACGCTGTGGCAGAGGGTCCAAGGATGAGGAGAGAAAAACTGGATGGATGAAATGTAATGACATCAACCTAAGATTCAAACCAAGACTTCCATCCAAATTACCAAACTCTTATCTTTTCTTTCTTTCATTCAAAGGAGGGATTATGGATAACAAAAGTGGTGTGTGGTGTTTCTTCTATGTGGTTCATCATTTTTTAGACATTATTCGGCCTATTGGGGGTAATGCCTTTATGGTCTTCTTCAAAATTCAACAGTTGTTTTATCTTCCACAAAGTAGTCAATGCCACATCTAAATACTACACTATGTAATTGAAGTCAGAAACAGAATGGACATAATCCAATTACAGCAGCACTAAGTTGAAAATAAAAACTGCCTTTGTAACTAAAAAATTACCCCTTTTGTTGCATCAACCAAACATCTACGTACAATTTCTTGCAACTAAAACTACATTATGCAATGTTGTCTATATGGATATTCATTACTGAAACTAAATTTGACCTACACCAATGAGTTTTGCAAGGATCTCTAAAATGGAACAGTACTTTGCATTTGTTTGTAATATTGTACCAGATATAATAATTTTAGAAATACTTTTAACTTGGGTTTGTTTGTATTACTGTAATAACTGTACAAAAACAGTTATTGAAAGAATTCTAATGAGTACAATGCATATCTTCACTTAATGTTAGTGTTGTACTGTGCATGTATGAATTGTTTAACAATCCATTGAATGATGATGCTTCACACAGACCACTATTTATGGTGAAGAAGTATTAAAGCTGAGAACAACAAAAAGGGAAAAGTATATTTTCAGGATGTGTAATACAATGTTATATTATAAGTGGTGTACGTTGGTGTGATTCTGTAATAATGAAGATCAAACACTAACAATTCAATTCAAGAAGACTTTATTTCGGATTAAATCCATAAAAGTACATAAAATCAATATAAAACATTTAGCAACAATAGATAAAATCTTTAAAAATAATGCATCCACAGAGCTAATACATACTGATTACATACATAAATCAGATTGACATTTTTAAATATTTTTTCCGTTTATGCCAAAAAGCCCCCAAGAAATTTGCCACTGCAAACACAATGTGTGCGGCCATTTCGCTCTTGAGAATTCTAAAGGCTTCATGACACCTTATGAAGCCCAGGTTCCTACAGATAGGAATGATCCACTTTCTGCGGGACTCAGTATAGCCCGGACAAAAAAATATAAAATGCAGCTCAGTTTCCTCGCTTGCGCTGCATGCCGGGCAAATACTGGATGTCGACAGGGACCAGGAGCTAGTGAAAGCACGAATTGGCAAAGACCCGTGCCTCCATTGCAAGTAAAGCTTCCTGATTATTACAGGGTACACATTATCCAAGGCCAATTCGAAGATGTATGTACTCTTCATAAGGAGGAATTGATTTGTTAGGGACCCTAGGGATTTGGAGGGTCGGAGTAAAGGAGCCTTAGAATCATGGTACACCTTGATTAGGGCCTTTTTAGAAAGCTTGGAACAAGCATTACCAGGATCGTTCCATAGTGCATCTAGTCCTATGCTCATCAAACTATTCCTTATGAATTTAAGCCAAGGAATGTTTCCTGAATTTGGGAAGCTGAGAACTTCCTGGAGGCCCTGTCTATAGTGAATCAATTCAGGCACCGTCCATAATCTGCGCCAGTAGATCACAGGACGAAATGCCAACTCTTCCTCCAGTGGTCTAATGCCTAAGTCAAGTCGTAGAGGCACTAGCGGAGTACTCGGAGGAAGAGCTGCTAAACACCTAAGGAATCTATTCTCCTCCTTTGTCAGGCTGTCCAGGATTTTGTGACCCCATAATTCACTCCCATAGGTAACTGCTCCTCTTGCTTGGACCCTATAAATATGGAGAGGAGGGCCTATGGGTTTAAGGGTTGACCTATTCTTCCCCACCATTGCTAATATTCCACCAATATGTTGCGCCAGCTTCAACCTTGTTTTCTCCTGATGTTGACCCCACCCCAATTCCTCGTTGAGTGTGACACCAAGGTATTCGAAGGTGCTCACTCGATCTAGTACATTTTCCCCAATGCGAGGGATACGATGAAACCTGGGTGGCGGATTGAAGGCCATAAATTTGGTCTTTGTGGTGTTGATTTCCAATCCATGCTCTCTACAGAAGTCCCCAAAACCATCCAGAACACGCTGGATTCCCATAGGTGACTTGGAGAGAAGGAGGGTATCATCAGCAAACATAATTGCTGGGACCCTCCTACCCGCCAACTTCGGGACATCCGAATTGGGGACCCCATTAAGGTGGTCAATAACCCCGTTAACAAAGAGGCAGAACAGGGTCGGTGCAAGTACGCACCCCTGTCTTACCCCTCTCTCAACGGGAAACTTGTTAGAGAGTACACCCTGCGCACCGCACCTCACACGGGCATAGGTGTTTGTATGGAGGCGGATGATCATATTCAGGAGATCAGCTGGCATCCCAACTTTCGCCAGGACTTCCCAGAGTTTGCCACGCGGAACAAGGTCAAACGCAGCCCTTAGATCTACAAATACAGTATAGAGGCTGCCACCCTCCAGCTGTATTGTTTTCCAATGTAGAAGGGACAGCCTAAAGACCTGGTCCACGGTAGAGATCTTCTGGCGAAACCCAGCCTGAAGAGGGCTCAGAACATCCCTCTCCTCGATCCAGTCCAAAAGTCGATCCAACAGAAGCCTCGCAAAGAGTTTCTGTGGAACGTCTATCAGACTGATCGGTCTATAATTGGCGGGGAGCAAAGGTGAGCCCCTTTTAAAAATGGGCACAATCTCCGCCCCAAGCCAAGTTGGAGGAAGTGCCATCCCATGAATGATTGCATTGAACAGTATCAGAAAGTATAGTGCCCAAATTCTGACTTCATGCCTTAGGAGATCGCCTGGGATCTTATCTAAGCCTGGCGCTTTTCCTAAGGAAAGGCAAGTAATTGCCCTTTCCACTTCCTCCAGCTTAAAGTCTTCCAACTCAGTGCAACCATCAATGGGGTCCGCTAAGCTCTCAGGCGGAGTTCCCATTTGGTCTAACCCAGCTCTGCTATAGAGGGACGAGAAATGTTTTTCCCAGACTTCAGCTGTAACATTACCTTCTATTGCCATGACAGGCTCAGCAGAACCATGTCTGACTATATGCCAAAATTTTTTGGAATCTCTAACTTTGAGAGCAGATGTTATTTCTGACCAGTTCTCCCAGTCCCAGTCTATTTTAGCGGCTTCAAGACGGGACTTATAGGCCACCCTCTTTTCCCTAATCACAGAGGATGATTCCTTATTTTTAAGTGCTTGGAGGAGATCTTTCTTAGCTCCCCTACAGCTGGCATTGAACCAAGAGGCTCTTTCACTCCTCGGTTTCCTGCCCCGGACCACAGGATTCAATACCTCAGCTAAATTGGCACAGAGGGTCTGATGGATATCCTCAAGGGAAGAACAGCCTCCCGACGAGGGCAATTGAGGGAGAAGGCTCTCCATTCTTTCGAAAGTTACAACCACTTGCTCATATATAGCCCTTATACGGTTCGGTTTCTCTAATAGTCTATCCCACCTTAGTCTTCGTCTGTTGCTAGACAGGGTGAGACTAGGGGCAGGTAAACTATTTCCCCGAGTTTCTGGCCTAAGGAAACCATCCGCGGCTAATGAGAGGATTAGGGGGTTATGATCACTATCGGCCCTTTGGGCAATTTTAAAATCTAGTGCCAATTTCCAGTCCTGGAGTCTGATCAGTATATAATCGATCCGGGACTCCTGCCTTGATCTATTAAAAGTTGGCTGGGGCGGGTTATCCCCCTTGAACCTACCATTGCATGCTCTAAGTGAATTTGCCAATATTAATGTTAGAACTTGCAATAAGAGGGGTGATGCTACCCTGACTGGCGGACCTACAATTCTTTGGATTCCCCAGAAATCATCCTCCTCACTGCTAATCCCATCTAGATACGTCGGGAGTGGTTCAAACTGAATATTAAAATCCCCTCCGACCAAGAGTATATCTGGGCCAGTGAGGGAGTCAAGAAAAAGCCCTAAATCCTCCAGTGTCCTTGAGGTGGCTGCAACTCCAGCCGGTCTAGAGTATATATTTACCAGAGTCAGACCCGCCCCATTGGGCCAACGCAAGACGACACATAGGATATCCAGAGAATTAGTTTCTACCACCTCGGCAGTACAACCTAAATGACAAGCAATCCATATTGATAGTCCACCGGACGGGCGTCCCTTCCCGCCCCATCTAGCTGGAATATCAAAAATTGCAAAACCGGGGTGACTAAGATTTTCTCTGGCCCACGTCTCTTGGAACATGCATATATCCTGTTCTTTAATAAAGGTTTCCCAATCAGTATTGCCTAACTTATTGGGGAGCCCAGCCACGTTCCATGACAGAATCTCTAAAGCCCTCATTGTTCTAGTTACAGGCATAGAAGCCTCATGCGGGGTACTTTCTTCTATCCTTAAAAGAGCACAGACCCCCAGCTCACTTTGTGCATTGCATGAGAACCCCTGTAGAACTTTGGCCTTTCGTGGGAAGCAACCTCCCGCCGCCTCCACCCCGTTCTCCCTGTGTGCGGAACAGTAAGATTCGATAGCTATTTCATCTATGGCCACCAGAGCGTGTTCCAAGGGCCCTGAGTGAGCCGCCAGTGAGGACATATGTTGCCTATGAGAAATAGAATGGTGTAGACAGAAAGTCGACCGTTTGAAAGTCGAGTCCATACCCTCATCCTGGTCCCCCTGTATGCTATGCCCACAGACAAAAGAAGTACTGAGTCAATCGCAGTCATCGACTCCTGATAGAGCCCCAAATCTATTAACAGTTTCGAGGGGAGTAAATGGTAGCATGTAGTTCGCCCTCCGAGGTCCCATTCTGTGATTCCCAGGTGGAACCGTAATCCATTCTGTTGCATTTTCATATGCCAAAGAACTGGGTACATACATGTTACAATGTGGAACAAGGGGAGCAGATGTTGCTACGAATGGGTGAGAAAGGGCCACCATTTTTCTTGGAGCCCTGGGATGTACATTATGAGAGACTATTGATCTTGGGTAGAAGTAAGATAATACACGGGGGTTTATAGATCCCCATGTAGAGCCCAAGGGGTAGTCTAAGATGTATTTGACTGCATTAGGGTCTCTAAAATTAATAATGATTACATCCCCTTCTAGGTCTTTGGTTCTACGGCCCAACCAAGGAAGTCTCCGAACATGCAGTATCTCTCCGTTGATGTTAGGGGGAAGGGGTCTATTTGTCCTAAGCCAGTGCACGATTTTGTTTTTTAGGTTGTAATAACCCTCGTTTCTGCCCTTATCCAGAGGTGGAACTTCAGTTAACACCACCACATATGGTACCGCCTCTGGGGGCAAATTAACTTGATGGCTACGTAGGTCACTTGCTCTAACTGAGAGGTGATTCTCCCCCTTCTCATTTGGGGCTGTTACTCTGATAGGATTTACTATTTCCTTCCTTAGTTCACCATCTACATGTTGACCATGACTTAGATTAGTTGCGGTGACGGTAGGCTTATCCCTGCGCTGAGAATTTGAGCTACCTATCTCGTTAATCCTAGAGTACGTGGGAAGTAGATCTAAATCCATAGGGGGAGACGGGTAGTGAGTAGAATCTTTCGGTGTCCCTGGATGTTTTGTGATTAAAGATTCTAAATTCCCCAGTCGTGACTCTATATTTTTTAATCGTTCTATGATAGGTAAAGTGAATGATCTAATCAATTTCTCGATGCTCTCAAGATGTGATGTCATTGTACCTAATTCAGGTAGGAGCAGCGGAGAGCGAGATAAGTCAGGAGGGGGAAGAACCAGGGAGGTGGAGGGTGTTGCAGCCAAGTCACGTGTTATTAAGAGTGGCAATGGAGCCTTTGTCAATGATGCAATGCTCTCAGTTTGTATGGGGCCCTTGCCAAAATTAGTGTGATTAATATTGCCACTTGGCAATTTACCTAGCCTCTTTCTTCTCTTGAGCGGGGGGGGCCTTATAACTTTGGACACCGACGCCCTCCCTGCCTTCTTAATAGTGGTCTTAGCCCTCGGTTCAGTTGGAATAGTAACAGTGTCGGTTTCCTTTCCAGATATGGTAGAAGTACTAGCGGGAGACAAATTAGTTAAAACTGGTAACAGGTTAAAATTACTGGGTGTAGGATCAATTGTTCTTAACAGCTCTGGGACGTTGTCCATGGCTAGCGCCTCCTGCGTCAAGGTAGAAGGGTTTAGCACAATAAGGGACGGAGTCAAAGGAGATGTACTGTCCAATAATGTCCTATTTTTCATACACTCTATGGAGCGGCGTCGCTCAGCCCTTCGTTCGGCGAGTGTAGTCTCCTTGTCCGTAGGTACAGTCATCTTTTTAAAATAGTCTACCAATGTTCCTTTGGTTGAGGCACCATATTTAACAGGGGAATTGTTAGCTACAATATCAGCCATGTTAATACTAACAGTGTCGAACTGAGGACTCACGGTTGGTAGATGTTACAAATAGGGAGTTCCCCCAGTCCGGTCTCCTCGTGTCTCGGAGGGTCTCAGAGGGTCCGCCCTTAGTCCGGGCTTTGTCCCGGGTGATGTCCCGCAAACGCGTCCCGCAATCGCGTGGTATCCTCTGGTCTTATGCAGTCCGTGGATAGAGGGGGCGGAGACACGGGAAGAGGCGGCAGGTGTGCTGGCTGGAACACGCACAGCCTGCTGGGCCTCGCAGTCCCGTCCTCCTGCACAGCAGCACCCCCCACAATCAGCGATGCCCAACGGGGCTCCCAGCACTCAAGGACAGATGAAATGTTGCACAGCGAGGCTCCCAGATGCAGGCAGCGAAACGGGTCAGTTCTCCCTCACGAGCGGCACCCGCGAAGCGGGGGCCGCGAGGAGTTTTCTGTAGTCAGCAGGGGGCGGAGACACGGGAAGAGGCGGCAGGTGTGCTGGCTGGAACACGCACAACCTGCTGGGCCTCGCAGTCCCGTCCTCCTGCACAGCAGCACCCCCCACAATCAGCGATGCCCAACGGGGCTCCCAGCACTCAAGGACAGATGAAATGTTGCACAGCGAGGCTCCCAGATGCAGGCAGCGAAACGGGTCAGTTCTCCCTCACGAGCGGCACCCCACTAACATATCTTTATATGCTTTTGCTTTTTCCATACCAGGTGCTGTTGAACGCCATTAGATGTCGCAAAGTAATTTTCCTACCACAGACATTTTGCTTATAGATAATCATAAAAACATACTCTCACAGCCACTCACTCATCCTTACAGACACTCACATAGCCACTCCCTCACCCACACTACTACTCATATATCTACTTATTCACTGATATAGCCAGTCACATACCCATTCAGTCATTCAACTACTAGTACTACCACTCACTTGCCCATACATACTACTCATACACCCTCTCACTAACTCATATAGCTACTAACACTAGGAGTCACTGACCTATACATCTATTCCAGTAGTGGTAAGTCCTCTATATGGCCACCAACACAGCTACTCTCTGACCCATACAGCCACTGGCATTAGCAGTCATTCACCCATTCACTCAATCATACAGTCACTGGTCCTAGCAGTGACTTATCTATACAGCTAGTCACACTTATTCACCTATTCAGCCACTCTCATACCCACTAACTCACCAACACAGCCACTCACATACCCACTCACTCACCCATAATCTAACTCCTCTACCTTCTTGGTCATTCAGAGAACCACTGACATACCCATTTCACTCATCCCGACAGACCACACTCCGAACCTCGGCATTATCCTTTACTCCTTCCTCACCATGACCACAAGATCAACACCGTCTCCTCCACCAGCTGCTACTGCCTCCGCATCCTCCGAAAGACCTTCAAATGGATCCCCCCGAGCATAGAAAAACCGTCACCCATGCACTCATAACCAGCAGACTGGACTACGGAAACCCCTCTACGCCGGTATCAACAGGACCCTTCTACAAAAGTTCCAAACCATCCAGAATGCCGCAGCCAGACTCATATTCGAGACCCCTCAGCACGAACACATGACTCAACATCTCTGCGACCTACACTGGCTCCCCGTCGAGAAAAGAATAGCCTTCAAGCTTCACACCTACACCTACAAATCCCTCCACAACACCACACCCAAATACCTAAACGAGAGAGTCTGCTTCCATGAGAACTCTCTGATGTGCCGAGCTTGACCTAGCAGAAATCCCACACATCCGCAGAAGCAGAGCAGGAGGAAGGGCTTTCTCGCAGCCAAAACCTGGAACGAGCTCCCAGTCAGCATCCGACGCTCACTGAATCTGCGGATCTTCAGGAAGGACCTCAAGACCCTGCTCTTCGACTGAGCTGGAGCTGCCTAGCTCCCCCAGCGCCTTGAGACCCTCACAGGTGAGTAGCGTGCTTAATAACCCTCTGATTGATTGATCCATCAAGCTAGTTATACACCCACTCACTCACCCATACAGGCACTTAAACATCCACTCACAACTCATACACCTACTCATACAGCCACTCATTTACCCATAGAGTCACTAGGGGTGGGCGGAATTTGTGAAATTCACTTTCGCAAATTATCGCGAAAATGTTAAAAATCTCCGCAAACACGTGGAAATATCGCGAAGATGCAGAAGTTTTTTTCCCGCCCGTTTGCGGTATTTTCTGCGTGGTCGCGGCTCGCCAACTTACCCATGCGGTTGCTCGCTGGCACGGCCATCTTGTTTTCACTTGTCTCGCGGTGCATGATCGCGAGAAGAAAGACGTGATCGCGCGATGAATGACGTTACTGCGGGCGCAGGTCACGAGACAGCACAAATGGCTACCAACAATCCAACATCTCGTGGAGAACGCGACCGGATCGGAAACACTTGTCGGCGAACACGGGGATTCAGGTAAGGCGATCGCGCATACGCGAGAATGTATTATTTTACAGCGCAAGCAAGCAAAAACATTCCGGTAAAATGCGGATTGTGGAAATTTTGACATTTTCGTGCTCTCCGTGGAACGTGAAAATGTCAAATGATCGCAATTTACGCGAGCGGAATATTAGCCCAGGCCTAATAGTCACACATACAGCCACTCACTCACTCATCAATACAGGTACTCTCACAACCACTTATTCACACACACAACAACTCACACACCTTGTGACTCACCCATACAGCCTCTCAACAAAGTTTCTTACCCACCCTTATAACCACTCAAACACCCATCCATACACCCATGAGAGCACTCACATGTGTACTCGCTCACTCAAAAACACAGCTACACATAGACATTCACCCTCACACAACCTACCAGTTAGCCAAACACAGCTCAAACAGCCACCCAGTAACCCATACAGCCACTTAACCCCTTGTATGCGCACAACAGCTCCTGGCCGTCGTGCATCACGGTGGGCATGTGCGTACAACGGCCGGGAGCCGTCGTAATCCCGCCCACCATTTATTTCTCCCACACAGCACGGGAAATAAACCCGCACCCAAGGGGTTAAACATAGTCTTTCACCCATCCAGCCACTCCCACAACCACACACTCTCCCATAAAGCCACTTTAACAGCCAGTCACTCACCCATACAAGCACTCACACTAACACTGACTCACTCATACAGCCACTCACACAGGCACCTACCTATATAGCCTCTCACACAACCTTTCACTAATCCATAAAGTCACAAACACAACCACTCACTTTCCCAGATGGTAACTCACACATATCTTCAATAAAACAAACATGCACTCACGTAGACACTAACTCAACAATACAGCTACTCGTGCACCCTCTCACTCACTAATAGAAGCACTCACTCATAAAGTGACTCATGTATCCAGTCACACACCTATACAGCTGCCCATACAGGCTACTCACATGTATGTATAGAGCCACTCACACAACCATTCAGTCACCATTACAAACCCCTCACACAAACACTAACTCTCCTAAACAGCTGCTCAAACATGCACTCACTCATACAGGCACTCACATAGGCACTTACTCACCCATACAGCCACACACAACCATTTAGTCAACCATAGAACTACTCATACAACCATTCACTTACCCATACAGCTGCTCAATGAACCACTAACTCTCCTATATGCCCACTCACACATCACTCAATGATATAGCTACTTACACAAGCACTCAATCACCCATACAGCCACTCACACAGGTACTCACACACCCATGCAGTCCCTAACACAACCATTCAGTCAGTCATATAGCCATTCCCACACCACTCACTCTTCCATATGGCCACTCACACAGCTAGTCATTCACCTATACAGCCACTTACACACATATTCACTCATCCATGCGGCCACTCACACAACCATTCACTTAGCCATACAGCCACTCACAGAACTACTCACTCTCCCATACAGGCACTCACTTAAACAAACATCCACTCTCAGGCATTAAATGATCCATTGGATCACTCACACAGGCACTCACTCATCCATGCAGCCACTAACTTACTCAGTAACACACTTATACAACAACTTCTCTTTCTTTATGTATATATTCACTGAAACCACAGGTTCCAGGGACGTAATAGTTGGACATTTAACTCGTACAAAACCAGACAAATTTGGCTGTTATAGTTTGTTGAGCTAACTATAACTCGTGCCACTGCAATAAACTGATGATGACATCACATTTTACATCACTGATGACATGGTCAGGGACATCACTTATGACATCACTGATGACATCTCAAATTACATCACTGATGACATCATGCCAATGTGTATTGAAGAATGAGTGGGTATATGAATCTCTCAATGGATGATTTAATAGGTGCATGACTGACTGTATAAATGAGAGAGTGAACCTGTCTTACTAATACATGGGTGACTGACTAATCTGTATGAATGTCTGTATCAGTCTGTCAGTTGGTGTGTAAGTGGCTATACTTGGGTTGGTGAGTAGCTACATGAATGTCCATATGGGTTTTTGATTGTTTGTACCTCATTGGGTCCCTGAGTGTATGTGTGGGTGGGTGGGTGGGTGGGGTGTGTGTGACTCCCTGCATAGATGTGTGTATGGGTTCAAGAGTGCATCTGTGAGGGGCTGTATGAGTGGGTGAGTGTGTGTATGGCTATGTAGGTGAGTGAATGGATGTCTCAGAGGTATATGTGTGAGTAACTACATATGTGAAAGGCAGTAAAGGTGAGTGTTGGATTATATAAATGATTATATGTGAAAATGAGTTATTGTGAGAGTGGCTGTATGGATGAGTGTGTGCTTGTGTCGGTGATTGTATAAGAGAGTAAGTATGTTTTAGTATCTGTATAAATAAGTGAAGTGTGTGTATAACTATGCAGGTGAGTAAATGGGAGTGTGATTGATTATTTGCATTACTGACTAGCTGTGTGAGTAACTCTATGGGTGAGTGGTGGTGTGTGAGTGTCTGATTGGGTGTATGAGTGCATATGATAGTGGATGTAGTGATGAGTAACTGCATGTATGAGTGACTGTATGGATGGGGGAGTGGATGTGTGTGTAGACCTAGGAATCAGTGAGTGGGTATATAGAAACTGGTATTGGTGTGTCTATAGTTTTGAGATTGGCAGTCTGTATTTTAGAGTGGGTGTATCAAAGATTATATTAGGCTGTGAGGAGGTGCATCAGATTATCATGTTGATGATGTCATCAGTGATGTCATTTGAGATGTCAGCAGTGATGTCACTGACCATGTCATGAGTGATGTACTATGTGATGTCATCAGCAGTGCATTGTGGAGGCACGAGTTATAATTAGCTCAACTATGAGTGAAATGTTCAACTAACTATAACGTCCCTGAAACCTGTGTTTTTTTCAGTGAATTTCTATGTTTTTAAATGCTATTTTCTAACTATAAAGTCCCTGAAACCTATGTTTTTTTTCATTGAATTTCTATGGTTTCTTAAATGAATATGTCTAACTATAACGTCCCTGAAACCTATGTTTTTTTCAGTGAATTTCTAAGGTTTTTTAAATGCTAATTTCTAACTATGCCTACATAGGTAGGACATGTGTAGGCCTGGGCTAAAATTTCGTTCCGTTCGCGGAAATTGCGATAATTTGACATTTTCGCGTTCCGCGGAAAGCACGAAAATGTCAACATTTCTGCATTCCGCAGCTTAGCGATAATTTGGTTCTTGCTCACGCTGTAAAATAATACATTCTCGCATGCGATCGCCTTACCTGAATCCCTGCGTTCGCCGACAAGTTTTCTTGATCCGGTCGCGTTCTCCATGAGATGTTGTATTGTTTTTAGCCATTTGCGCTGTCTGGCGACAGTTCGCGCCCGCAGTGACGTCATGCATCGCGCGATCACGTCTTTCTTCTCGCGATCATGCACTGCGAGACAACTGAAAACAAGATGGCCGTGCCCGCGAGCAACCACATTGGTAAGTTGGCGAGCCGCAACCATGCAGAAAATCTCGCGAATATGCGGGGAAAAAACGTCCGCATCTTCGCGATATTTCCGCGTGTTTGCGATAATTTTTAACATTTTCGCGATAATTTGCGAAAGTGGATTTCGCAAATTCCGCCCACCCCTAGACATGTGCAGAAAGACAAAGAAAGCCACAGAAAGAAGCAAGAGAAGTGTAGAATGAGGCAAGAGAGATGCAGAAAGATGAAGAAAAGAGCAGAAAGAAGCACGAGAAATGCAGAAAGAGGCAACAGAAGTCCAGAAAGAGGAAAAAAGGTGAAGAAACAAGCAAGAGATGTGCAGAAATAACCAACAGTGGTGCAGAAAGAGGCCTACTTTGAGTGGTCCTTACAACAGACTCCTACAAAGTACCCTAATCACTAATCTTTCTCCAAAGATGTCTCAAACCTCACTTTTCTCTTGAATGTTCACTATTAATTGACTGCTCAGAATGTTACGCCTACCAAATTATAAAACAGCAATTCTAAGCATATCACTGTTGTACGTCGGACCAAGTTTGTGAAGGTATGCATGCATGTCTATGCTTTTACCTAGTGACATATTAAATGAAAATAAACATACAAACACTTGAATACCTGTGCTTCAAACAGAATACTCTGTAAATTTGTGCAACAAAAAGGTGTATGCATTTCTTTCTGCTCACAATACAGGGCACGTGGGTATTCAATAGTATATTTGAGGGGATCTATAACACATATATACATAAGACATGTCTGCCTGTGCAATTGAATGACAGAGCAGAACTAAGAAGATCTGACCACCTATAAGAGAAGCTACTCGCTTTTTAAGCTGCCAAATGTTAGAATACATGTGCAAGTAGACATATACCTCAGTCACGTGAGAACAAAGACCTTTAAACTTGACAGCTTGCACTTCCCATTAGAATATAGAAACAGGTGAGAGAAGTACAGAAAAGAGCAAGAGAATTGCAGAAAAAAACAAGAGAGGAACGGAAAGAGTGAGAAATGTGCAGAAAGAGGCAGGAGAAGTGCAGAAAGAGGAAAGAAAGGGACATAAAGAAGCAACATAGGTCCCGAAGGAGACAAGAGAACTGCAGAAAGAGGCAAAAATGTTGCCGAAACTGGCAAGAGAGGTGCAGAAAAAGGGAATTGGGTGCAGAAAGAGGCAAGAGGGGTGCAGAAAAAAGCAACAGAAGTGCAGAAAGAAGCAAGAGAAGTGCAGGAAAAAGCAACAGAGGTGCAGAAAAAGACAAGAAGGGTATTGAAAGAGGTAAGAGAAGTGCAGAAAACAGCAACAGTGATGCAGAAAGAGGCAAGAGAGGTACAGAAAGAGGCAAGAGAGGTGCCGAAAGAACCAACAGAGGTGCAGAAGCAGACAAGAGAACTGAAGAAAGAAGCAAGAGAGTTACAGAAAATGGCAAGAGAGGTGCACAAGAAGGGTACAGAAAGATGCAAGAGGGGTACAGAAAGAAGCAAGGGAGGTATATAAAGAAGCAAGAGAATTGCAGAAAGAATCAACAGAGGTGCAGGAAGAGGCAATAGGGGTGCAGAAATGGGCAAGAGAAGTGCAGAAGGAAACAACAGAGATGCAAAGAAAGGCAAGAAATGTGCAGAAAGAGGCAAGGGAGTTACCAAAAAAGGCAAAAGAGGTGCAGAAAGAGGGAACAGAGGTGCAGCCAGAGGCAAGAGAGGTGCAGAAGGAACCAACAGAGGTGCAGAAAGAGACAAGAGGGATGCAGAAATGTTCATGAAGGTATCAGACAGAAGTAAGAGCAATGCAGTAAGAACCAACAGAGGTACAGAAAGAGGCAAAAGGGGTAAAGAAAGAGGCAAGAGAAGTGCAGAGAAAAGCAAATGAGGTGCAGAAACAGGCAAGAAGGGTGCAGAAAGAGGCAAGAGAGGAGCAGAAAGAGGTAAGAGAGGTGCACACAGAGGCAAGTGAGTTGCAGAAATTTGCAAGAGAGGTGCAGAAATTTGCAAAAGAGGTGCAGAAGGAAACAAAAGAAGAGCAGAAAGACGGAACAGGGGTGCAGAAAGAGGCAAAAGGCTTGCAGAAAGAGGGAAGAAGGGTGCAGAAAGAAGCATGAGTGCTGCAGAAAGAACCAAGAGAGGTGCAGAAAGAAGCAGGAGTAGTGCACAGAAAAGCAACAGAGGTGCAGAAAGATGCAAGAGGGGTGCAAAAAGAAGAAAGAGGGGTGCAGAAAGAGGCACAAGGGATGCAGAAAGAGGCATGAGGGGGACACAAAAATCAAGAGATGTACAGAAAGAAGGAACAGAGGTGCAGAAAGAGGCAACATGGGTGAGGAAAGAGGGAAGATGGATGGAGAAAGAGGCAAAAGGCAGAAAGAAGCAAGAGAGCTCCAGAAAGAAACAAAAGAAGTGCAGAAAGAAGGAACAGAGGTGCAGAAAGAGGCAAGAGGGGTGCAGAAAGAGGCAAAAAAAGTACAGAAAGAAACAACTGAGGTGCACAAAGAGGAAAGAGGAGTACAGAAAGAGGGAAGAAGGGTGCAAAAAGATGCACGAGAGGTGCAGAAAGAACAAAGAGAGGTGAGAAAGAAGAAAGAGAAGTGCATAAAGAAGCAACAGAGATGCAGAAAGGGGGAAGTGGGGTGGAGAAGAAGACAAGAAGAATATAGAAAGAAACAAAAGAGGTGAAGAAAGAAACAAAAGAGGTGCACAAAGAAGGAACAGAGGTACAGAAAAAGGCAAGAGGGTTGCAGAAAGAGGGAAGATGGGTGTGAAAGAACACACAAGGGTGCAGAAAGAAGCAAGAGGGGTACAGAAAGAAGCATAATAAGTGAAGAAAGAAGGAACAGAGGTGCAGAAAGAGACAAGAGGGGAGCAGAAAGAGGGAAGGGGGTGCAGAAAGAGGCACCAGAATTGCAGAAAGAATGGACAAGGGAAGTGCAGAAAGAAGCAACAGAGATGCAGAAAAGGGATAACAGAGGTGGAGAAAGTAGCAAGAGGGGTGCAGAAAGAAGCAAGAGCAGTGCAGAAAGAAACAAAAGAAGACTAGAAAGAAGGAACAGAGGTGCAGATGGAGGCAGGAGGGGTGCAGAAAGAGGGAAGAGGGGTGCAGAAAGAAGCATGAGTGGTGCAGAAAGAAACAAGAGAGGTGCAGAAAGAAGCAAGAGTAGTACAGAAAGAAGCAAGAGAGGTGCAGAAAGAAGGAACAGAGGTGCAGAAAGAGGGAATAGGGGTGCAATAAGAGGCATGAGAGGTGCAGAAAGAAGCAAGAGATGTGCAAAAAGAAACAAAAGATATGCAGAAAGAAGGAACAGAGGTGCAGAAAGAGGCAAGAGGGGTGAAGAAAGAGGGGTAGAGAAAGAGGCAAGGGGGTGCAGAAAGAAGCAAGAGAGCTGCAGAAAGAAGGAACAGAGTTGCAGAAAGAGGAAAAAGGGGTGCAGAAAGAGGGAAGAGGGGGGCAGCAAGAGGCAAACGGGGCAGAAATAAGTGAGAGGTGCAGAAAGAAACAAAAGAAGTGCAGAAAGAAGGAACACAGATGCAGAAAGAGTTACGAGGGGTGCCGGAAGAGGGGAGTGAAAGAGGCATGAGGGGTACAGACAGAAGCAAGAGAGGTGCAGGAAGAAACAACAGAGGTGCAAAAAGGAGGGAGAGGGGTAGAGAAAGACACAAGAGGGGTGCAGAAAGAAGCAAGAGAGGTGCAGAAAGTAACAAAAGAAGTGCAGAGAGAAGGAACATTGGTGCAGAAAGAGGCAAGAGGACTGCAGAAAGAGAAAAGGGGTACATAAAGAGGCAATAGAGGTGCAGAAAGAGGCAAGAGGGGTACACAAAGAAGCAAGTGAGGTGCAGAAAGAGGCAACAGAGATGTAGAAAAAGGCAAAAGAGGTGCAGAAAGTAAAAGATGTGCAGAAAGAGGCAAGAGAAGTACAGAAAAAGAAAGAAAGGTGCAGAAAGAAGCAACAGAAATTCAGAAAGAGGCAAGAGAGGCACAGAAAGAGGGAAGAGTGGCTTTCACACCATTGGTACCAATTTAGCACCCACATTTAGCAATAAGTAACAGGTGATCATTCTAGGATTACAAAGGACTTTCCACCCTGCTGTAACACTGGTTGCTGCATTTTTGGTAACGTTCCAGCAGTTTGAGCTAGAAAAAAGGCTTTTTTTGTTCAAATCTGCAGATTAGGCAGCAGATGATGGATTATGTGGTTAATGCGGAAATGTATAATTGTGTGAAAGTAAATGCAGCCAAACAGTCGCATAATTCCAGTGGCCCTGCTCATACCTCTGACTAGGCCCAGAAGTGCTCCTCAGTGATTCCTTCTTTTTTCTGTCTCATTGAGTTCAAAGTTAAGCTTCTATGGAAATGAGTAAGACTAAACCTGAGGTTACCACTCCACAACACCGACTACAATACCACATAATTACTCTCCGTAACACATAATCCCACTCTACATAATTCCTATACACTAAATACCACATCCTTTCTATCAACATAATTTCACTGCACAACATACCACATAATTCTACTACACACAACGTACATCCTCTCCACTCTAAAAAACATTAGTAAAAAATGTTTACATTTACAATGCCAATATCTCTATCTCTTGCAAATGCGAAACCTATTACATTGCAAATGCTTCTTTCACCAGTAGTCGCGTTTGCAGAGTGGTGGAGAAAGGGTGCTGGGCCTCGACCAGTGTTCAGGAATTCCACTGTTTAGGACTTACAGGAGGTACCAGGAGAGCTTCTTGGCCCCCAAGGTCCCTCAGGAGTAAAGAAGACTGCATCCCCCAACCAGTAGTGTGCCAGGAGGCACGTTGGCAGAGTGGTGGAGAAAGGGGGGCATAGCTTCCGAAGACCTCTTAGCAATCCCACTGTGTGGGACTTACTGGAGGTAACAGGCAGTGTAGTCAGGCCCCAAGGACATCTTCGGGTGCCAACTACCCCTCCTATTATCTCCAGTAAGTCCCACACAACAGGATTGCTAAGTTCTCATAGCAGGCCACAACCCCTCTGCCCACCACTCTGCAGATGCGCCTCCTGGCATGCTCTTGGTTGGGGGATGAAGTCCCCTTCTCTTGTAGGGGTCCTTAGGGGCCAACTAGCCTACCTGTTATCTCCAGTAAGCCCCACACTGTGGGATTGCTGAAAGGTGAACACAGGCCATGCCCCCTTTCTCCACCACTCTGCAAACCCACCTCCTGGCACGCTCTTGGTTGGGAGATGAAATCCCCTTGCTACCTGAGGGTCCCTGGGGGCCAACTAGCCCTCCTGTTATCTCTAGTAAGTCCCACACAGCTGGATTGCCGAGAGTGGTCCGAGGCCACGCACCCTTTTTACACCACTCTGCAAATGCACCTCCTGGTGCACTGCTGCTTGGGGGATGAAGTACACTTTAGTCCTGAGGTCCTCAGGACACAAGCGGACCCAATGGCCCCACCAGCAGGGTGACTAGAGGTGAGTTTGCAGAGTGGTGTAAAAAGGGGCATGGCCTTGGGCCACCTCTCAGCAATCCCACTGTGTGGGGATTACTGGAAGTACCTGGTGGCCTAGTTGGCCCCTAATGGCCCTTAGGATTGAATGGGACGTAATCCCCAATTCAGAGCACGCCAGGAGGCACGTTTGCACAGTGGTGCAAGGAGGGGGCAGGGCCTCCGGCTAGATGCGTTCTTTATTTTACTATTGTTAGAAGTGTGGTTGTGCAGCCTCCTTCTTTTAATATATGGTGGGCCCTAGGGACCCCATTTACCAGGCCCTGAGTTATTTAAAAAAAATATTAATTGGAATGGGGCTGCACAGCCCCCCTCCTGATGCCAAGTATAGCCCCAGGACCCCATCCCCGGGGCATGGGCTTCTGCATTTTTATTTTACATTTACACAGGAGGGGGCGGTGTGGCCCCCTTCCCTTTGCCTCTTTTGGCCCCGGGGACCCCATCCCCAGGGACTTGCCTTGTTTAAAAAATGTTTTTATATATATGGGAGGGGGGCCTTCCCTGGGCCACTTCGCACCTCATGGCCTGGCCTTACATTGGGGACTGTGGGGGGAGCCCAATGCCCCCATGGTCCCAGCCGGCTCCCCGCCTCCTGTGTGTGCCAGCATTGCTGCATGTCAGCAGCTCCCCTTGTCCAAAAGCAATACTGCTTTGCTTCATAGAAGCAAGAGCAGGTTTCTGCTCTTGCTTACATGAAGCAAAGCATAGTTTGCAATGGCAGGGCGACTGCTCCCGCAAACTGCAATGTCCTGGGAGTGGGCACCCCGGGACATTGCTGGAACCAGCCCTGTGGGGTGGCAGTCCCCAGGGCCAAGGAGGGCTCCAGGAGGAGGGCAGCATAGCCCCCCTCCCAACATGTGAATAGCCTGGGGAAGTGGTGGTCCCCGGGGCCAAGGGAAGTGCAGAAAGAAGCAACAGAGATGCAAAAAAGGGGTAACAGGAGTGGAGAAAGTGGCAAGAGGAGTGCAGAAACAAACAAGAGAGGTGCAGAAAGAAACAAAAGAAGACTAGAAAGAATGAACAGAGGTGCAGAAAGAGGCAGGAGGGGTACAGAAAGAGGGAAGAGGGGTGCAGAAAGAGGCAAGAGGGCTGAAAAAAGAGGGAATGGGGTGCAGAAAGAGGCATGAGTGGTGCAGAAAGAAGCCAGAGATGTGCAAAATGAAACAAAAGATATGCAGAAAGAACGAACAGAGGTGCAGAATGATGCAACAGGGGTGAAGAAAGAGGGGTGGAGAAAGAGGCAAGGGGGAGCAGAAAGAAGCAAGAGAGCTGCAGAAAGAAGGAGCAGAGTTGCAGAAAGAGGCAAGAGGGTGCAGAAAGAGGGAACAGGGGTGCAGCAAGAGGCAAACGGGGCAGAAATAAGTGAGAGGAGCAGAAGAAACAAAAGAAGTGCAGAAAAAAGGAACACAGATGTAGAAAGAGTTATGAGGGGTGCCTGAAGAGGGGAGTGAAAGAGGCATGAAGGGTACATAAAGAAGCAAGAGAGGTGCAGAAAGGAGGAGAAAGAGACAACAGGGGAGCCGAAAGAAGCAAGAGAGGTGCAAGGAAGTAACAAAAGAAGTACAGAGAGATGGAACATAGGTGCAGAAAGAGGCAAGAGGAGTGCAGAAAGAGAAAAGGGTACAGAAAGAGGCAAGAGAGGTGCAGAATGTGGCAAGAGGGGTGCAGAAAGAAGCAAGTGAGGTGCAGAAAGAGGCAACAGAGGTGTAGAAAGAGGCAAAAGAGGTGCACAAAGTAAAAGATGTGCAGAAAGTGGCAAGAGAAGTACAGAAAAAGAAAGAAAGGTGTAGAAAGAAGCAACAGAAATGCAGAAAGAGGCAAGAGAGGTACAGAAAGAGGGAAGAGTGGCTTTCACATCATTAGTACCAATTTAACACCCACATTTAGTAATAAGTAACAGGTGACCATTCTATGTTTACAAAGGACTTTCCACCATGCTATAACACTTGTCACTGCATTTTTGGTAACATTTCAGCCGTTTGAGCTAGAAACAAGGCATTTTTTGTTCAAATTTGCTGATTAGGCAACAGATGATGGATTATGTGGCTAATACGGAAATGTATAATTGTGTGAAAACGATCCTAAATTAAACCAACAGACCATAAGTCTTTTTGGATATTAAACAACAAGAAAGAACCATAGACGATCCGTGCATGGCATTTAAATACAGTGGCAAAACAACTAATAAACATATACTGAACTCAAAATAAAAAGCGGAAAACATCAAAGCTAACTTACGATGGTAGGCACGGGAAGTGAAAAGAGCTGCATGAACATGATGAAGATATTAATAAAGCATGGATATTGATGAGGTACACATTTCAATACAAGAATTGGGATAAAAAATATCCGTGAATCCAAAAAAAGAGGAATTGGGCAAATTAAGAAAATAAATGGAAAGTAGATTGGGAAAATATGAGGAAGAGGTTCAGGAGAGGAAAAAGAGAAAGTGCCATAGAGAATAAATGGATTACAAATATGGGAAAATTCTCACCTTTGCGAAGAGATTTGAAGTTCTGAAACAAAATTATCCAATAATGTCAATACAAGATATACCTGGAGAAATAACAAGTGAATCAGATGTCAGTGAAGGGGAAGTAACAAGTACATCCACCCTCACAGTTAAAACAACTTTTTTAGAGGAAATGAGACTCATGCACCTGTATGCATCTATGATAAGAGGGAGAGGAAGAGGGTCAGGCAGAGGACGTGGCAGAGGAGATTCAAAGTCTTCAAAAGTACAAGGAAAACTAGAAGCTCAAAGCGAAAGAAGATAATATCCCCTGCACGATCGCAACTAGAAGAAATATTTCACAATGAACAAAACAACGTAATAGTCAATCTTTCAAATTATGCACATAAGGACAACGAGAAGTCATTCCTGAATGAAGGACTTTCCTTTGGTCCGGAGTCCCATTTTGATTACACGGATACTAAAATAGATCTATATCAGTACATAAGAAAATTAAAATTGGCTAAAATTCATGCGTGCAAACAAACTGGAACCAAACCAATGGCAACAGAAGAACGACAGAAAAGCACTGAACTGACAATTGAAAAAATACCTGATCTTAAAAATATGTTTCATCTGATGTGCATTCTCAACGAAGATGAGATGACCGAAAGAGAAATATTACAAGAGCTTACAATAGAAATTGATCAACATAAGTTCAGCAAGTTCAAGAGAAAATCTAAATGTTTTCAGATGCGATAACAAGAGAATTGGAAAAGATAACCAAAACTAGACAACCAAGGAATGAGAATCTAACCTGTGCTGAGCGAACGGCTCTGAAGGAACTAATGAACAACGGCCAAATTATAATCAAGCCCGCAGAAAAGGGAGGCAATATAGTCCTTCAAAACAGAAGTGACTATATGGAGGAAGGTTATAGGCAACTAAATGATCAAAAAAAATATATTAAATTACCATCCAATCCCATCAATCGAATGATAACAAAATTGGAGAATCAGCTTAATGAGTGGGATAATTTGAAACTAATCAATAAGGAAGAACACTTATTCTTATTAAAAGAAAAAAATGTGATGCTGACAATATACTTCCTGCCAAAAATCCACAAAACGCTGGTCAACCCCTCTGGGAGACCAATTGTTTCATCATGTGAATCAATCTATGAGAACATGTCAACATATGTGGACGCATATCTGGCACCTTTCGCTCAGAGCCTAAGCTCCTATATCAAAGATACTGGAGATTTCCTATGCATTCTATCAGAAATGGATTGGAATGGGAACTACAAAATGGCAACCATTGATGTTGTTTCCCTCTATACGTAAATCAAACACAAAGTAGGATTGCAGGCCTGCAACTACTTTTTGAAACAAAGGAATATAAGTGAACTGGAGCACTAGAAAATGATTTTGAGGCTGATCATAATGTGCCTGACAAATAATATCTTTATATTCAATCATTAACTTTTTCACCAAAAATGTGGGACCGTCATGGGCATTTTTTTTCTCCAAACGATGCCAATATCACAATGGGATGGTGGGAAAAGGAGATAGCATGGGGCCCAGAACATCAAAAATAACTTGACAAAATCATATTATGGGTCAGATATATCGACAAATATTTTATAATATGCGACGGGAGTACAAAAGACTTCATGGAATACTTTGCCAAATTGAATCAGAACAACATTGGACTATCTTTTACATGTGCTATTAGTCAATCTGATATAGACTTCCTGGATACACACATCTATGTAGAAGCAGGATCAATTCAATCTATGCTGTTCAGAAATAAGACGGCAACAAACAGTGTACTTCATGGAGAAAGCTTTCACCCCAAGTCCTTGTGAAAAAGCATCCCTTATGGGGAATAAATAAGAATGCCTTGGAACTGTTCCAATGATGAAGATGCAGAATATCAGTTCAATGGAACAATATCTAGAATGAAAGAGAGAGGATATAAACAAAAGGAACTTACCACTTGTCTGGAAAAAGTAAGAACAAAACCTAGTGCTGAAACATTATTATCTAAAAAGACAATTGATGAAAGAGAGAAGGAAAATCAAGAAGCACCAAGGTTGATCCTGATGTACAGCAAAGAGAGCAAAACGATCATAAATGCAGTTCAGAAACAATGGCATTTGATCAGCAAGGACCCAGATATAGGAGATATGTTGGACGCTCGAACATCAGTGACTTATAAGAAAACTCAATCACTAAAAGATAAGTTAGTTCGAAGCCACTTGCAAACAGCTACTACAAATACAACAAAAAATTAGCTAATGGATGCCATAAAAGGATTTACGAAATGTAATAGATGTAAAGCCTGCAAAATTGGGGAAAACAAAAAACAAGTAATTGACAGGGATGGAAAGAGAGTATCCATTAAACACAATATTACATGCAAGATGGAATACGTGGTATATGTGAGTCAATGCCATTGTGGATTGCAATATATTGGAAGTACGACGTGCATGCTGAAAAAGAGGATATTAGAGAACATACGTACCGTCAAGAACAAAGATACCTACTATGCGACAGTAAGACACTTGAATCAATGTCAAAATGCGGATTGGAGATCAATGAGTTATTTTGGACTAGACATAATCCCACCTGATGAACGTGAGGGTGACAGAACGGAAACACTAAGACAGATGGAATCACGATACATTATAAGACTTAAAACTAAAGTACCAACAGGCCTCAATGTGGATGAGGAACTTTTTGTGCATTTATAAATATTTATTGGGGACTTATTTACACTACAGAGGTCAAAATGAGATTGGCAAGTTATCTGGGAAACTATTCTATTGGGTATTTAGAGCCTCTGGTGCTAAACCAAAAGAACGTTGATCTACTTGAAGCTTACAATGTACTTGACATAAAAAGGATAAGTTGCAGAGTACATTTAATGTGTTTTTACTGCACAGGCTCTTGAGGGTATCATACCTAGGATGTATCCGTAAATATACCAATAATTTTAATTGAAATCTGAAAAACTGTGAATTGGTGGTATAATGTCCCATCATTAATTACTCAATGAATGAATTAACTACTGATTTATAGTGAGATAAATTAATTGTTTCATGCGCAAAAACACCTTTGTAGAGAAAAAGCAACGTTTGTTCTGTATAAAAATGCAAATTAAAATGCCATGCTTTGAATAGGATTACATGTGATGTTTTGTTGTAAACTACAACTCCCATCATGTATCCTTATTGGCAGAGGATGTAGAGAGTATAAATTAAAAATAAACCCTGTGAGGTCAAAACGCATTGGTGGAGTAGCGCTATTTTGAATTAAATCAGAATACAGGAATCAATGAGTGCAGTCTATTTTGTAAATTGACCTGGAAAGCTCCACCCACCACTTGATGACTTCTTCACAGAAATAGAGCACAGACCACAGAATTGCTGCTGGTAAGTTTCTTTATTCCTTTCACATAGCAGCCATGACGCGTTTCAGTCCCAGAGGGCCTTGATCACATGACGCGCATCACAGTCAGCAGTTACATTTTATATGTTTTTTTTGTCCTGTTTTAACCCCTTCGCTGCGGCGCGAATTCCGCCGCGGTGCTGGGGGGGGGGTGCGGGGTGAGTGCAGCGCCGCCATGCTCTTGACGGAACCACGCCGTCATGAGTCACGGGCGAGCTGTGCTCATGACGGCGTGGTTCCGTCACGACTCCGCCCACTCTCTATTTCGCCCGCACAGGCGGGGAATCAGTGCCGCGTGGGAGGAGCGGCCGCAGCATGACGGAACCACGCCGTCATGAGCACACGCCGCCCGTGGCTCATGACGGCGTGGTTCCGTCATGAGCACGCAAGGGGTTAAAGTGACATGTGCTAAAATGGTTTGTAGCCGTAAACAAACAAAATACTGCATGTTCATACCATTCTTGATATTGCAAGCAACTCTGTATATGTATAACGCAATGTGCAAATCGAGCAAATACAGTACTGAAGATGCGATGTCATTGTATAATCGTCATGACTTCGTAAAGTGTTAAGTCAAAATAAATAACACTTTAAAAACCCATTATTTAAAAGCAGATTTGGCCTCTCAATAGTTCAGTTTGCCTTCCTTTTTCTTGTGACTCGTTTTTACTCTGCCTCCTTTTCATTATTTGTAACTTTTTTTGGGGCTGCCAACACTTCCTGGTTGAACTGTTGGCAGCCAATAATATTTTATTAGGATCGATGAGTCCACTACAAGGACTTACGTCCCCAGATATCTATATTCTTTTTTATTTATTATCTGTGAAACAACAAAACAGATTTACACAAATCACAAAAGCATACTTTCTGAACCATAATCTAGCTATCCGCCAAATTTGGTGAAATTCCGTTTAGCAGTTTGGGCTGTAGTCATGTTCAAAAAATGAAAAATCTCTAAAGACATAAGATGGGGAAAAAGCATTTTGGAACCCTTTTTATTATCTACCTCTGCGTGACGGATCACCCCAAAACTTTCAACACAGCAGCTGAACCAGAAAAGGAGACTTTTTGGTTTTGAAAATGTTGTTAAGATTAACCCTGGGCGTAGTTCGCGTAGTAGCACTACGCGTAGCTACGCGAAGTGCACTTCGCACTACCCGAGATACACGTAGCACTACGTGAACTGCGTAGTGCGCTGTTCGCGATGATTGCACTGTGCCGGTTGCTTGTCCGCACTGTGCAATCATTGAAAATGGCATCTTGCACAGTGCGAGCTGTCGTTTTCTGACGCTCAAGTACTCGGGCGGCAGCTTTCTCAATGCGGACTGGTAGTTTCTCATCGCGAGCGGTCGCAAGCCTACACAACCACTCGCAATGAGAAACCTGACCTCTTCGCGTTGAGAATCTCGCCGGGAGGTTTATTTTCCACGCTCGTGATCGGCAACTTCATGTTGCCGATTGCGAACGCAAAAGTCTTACCGCGATGTAATTTTGCTCGCTCGCGGTCGCCAAGTTGATGTTGAGGACCGTGAGCGAGCAAAAAATGCCAACTGCGCTACGCTACACGATTTTGCACTGTGCTACGTGCAATTCGCGTAGCGTGAAGTAGCACAAACTACGCAAACTTCGCGAGCGTAGCATAGTTGTCCACCAAGTGTTAGTTAAGATTTGGGACCCCAAAGTTATTGGCAAAACAAAAAATGCTTTGCCTGTGAAAACTTTGAGCCTGATTCACGGAACTGACTTAAGACAAAATCCTAAACTTACTACCATTTTGGTATTCACAGAAGGCACGTACTCATTTTGGTATTCACAGAAGAAACTTACTCATTTCGGTATTCACAGAAGTTAGGAGTCCTAACTTTAGGACTCCTAAATGCCTTCTGTGAATACCGAAAGTCTTAAAATTAGAATTTTTCTCAGTTTAGGAGTCCTAAAGTTAGGACTCCTAACTTTACTACTACTAAACTGAGAAAAATCCTAATTTTAAGGCTTTCGGTATTCACAGAAGGCATTTAGGAGTCCTAAAGTTAGGAGTCCTAACTTTACTGCTACTAAATTGAGAAAAATCCTAATTTTAAGACTTTTGGTATTCACAGAAGGCATTTAGGAGTCCAAAAGTTAGGAGTCCTAACTATACTACTACTACTAAACTGAAAAAATCCTAATTCTAAGGCTTTCGGTATTCACAGAAGGCATTTAGGAGTCCTAAAGTTAGGACTCCTAACTTCTGTGAATACCGAAATGAGTAAGTGCCTTCTGTGAATACCAAAATGAGTAAGTGCCTTCTGTGAATACCAAAATGGTAGTAAGTTTAGGATTTTGTCTTAAGTTAGTTCTGTGAATCAGGCCCTTTGGTTCTAACTATGACTGCCTACTGGCGACCATAGTGATCGCAATGAACAACATTTTTGTGCTTGTGAGTGGCAGAGAGAAATGCTAAAACCAATTTGCTCCCAGTTTAATATGACTAGGGTTTTCAGCTGCGAAACGGTGTAATCTGGCAAAGAGTTGGAGAATATGTGAAATTGCATTGCACATGCCTCATCAACTTCACACAATTGTAGACATGGAAGAGTCATGGTATAAAAATCACAGAAATATATAGAATGCTAAATTATTACATTAACATTACTAATCCAATAGAAAAAAACATCTTCACTTTACACAGTATGCTGGTGCAATTTGTAGAGGACATTTGATTACCCTTTGTTTGAAACTGATTTTAAGGAATTTAGAGCCAAATATTCAGAGCTGCAGAATACCAAAATACAGCTTACAATAGATTCCAAATCGCAATTTTGGAATTATTATTCATTATGTATCATACAGCACTTTAAAAATTAGTGATTTGATATGGTTCACATTTGCAATTTACCGATTCCCAAATACCCAATTGGCAACTTATGAATGCATTCATAAATTGTGATAATCTCATTTGGGTACTCTTTGATGACCTCATGAAGAGGAAGTGATTTAATACATGCTCTGTGGAGGCCTGGGGAACAGAAAAGAAGGCAGGCATTCCTATCGGATCAAACACAAATGGGATATCCCTTTGGAATAGCCATATTTTTGCATCATTTCCAGAGTAGTGGCTGAGAAGGATGGTTGCCAAAGGAAGAGAACAATTACATTCAGTGACAAGGAGTTTATGTTACTCAATGAAGATTATGTAGCTCACGCTGTAGGAGAGTGGGATCTGCTTCACATGGGTACCCCCACTTTTTGCTGGTGTTTCACAGTTTTTTGACCTCAGTCTGGCTGTGGCCCTGCTAATCAGGACCCCGGCCTAGTTACTTCCTCTCTAAAATGGTTTCCATGTACATTAGGTACATCTCTAATTGAATTCTGGAGTGCCTTATCAGTCCCTAGTATATGGTATACTATGTCCCCAGGGCATAGGTACCTCAGAGGCCTACTAGGGGCTGAAGCATGTATTATGCCACCCCAGAGAAGCACTCCAAAATGACACCACAGGTCTGCTACTGCAGCCCGGGTAAGGTGGTGCATGCACCCCTTACTGTGGTATAGGCTACCTATATCACTACCATTGCACACACATATAAAACCTATAAGTCACTCCTATGGCAGGCCTTAACAATCCTGAAGGCAGAGTGCTTGGTTTTTATGTGAGAGGTTGCCCCTGCATGAGCAGAGCCCCTCTGTAGCGTTCGGAGTACCTCCTCTGATGCTGTTTGTGGTGCAGCCTGACCATATACTCTTAAGTGCATTATAACCTCGCGGTAAATGCTAACTTTGGACTGGCTGCACGGAAACATGTCGTGTTTGGTGTCAAACACTTTGGAATACTACCCCCTACTAGTTCTGGCGGCGGGGGTAGCACTCCACCCTTCTAGAGGGAGAGACATGTTCACACTGGTGTACCCGGTAAAGACTTTTTAAAGCCCTGGCATCACAAAATGGATGCCACTGCCACTGCCACAGACACAGGTCTGGCTTCCTGCTGCTGACCGAAACTCCGGCAGGGGAGGCCTGGACAATAGGTTTCCTGTCCCAGGGAGGTGTAACCACCTCCCCAGACATGCAGATGTGTATTGGGGCTGGGCGGGAGCACTCTCTAGTGCTTTGAAGTTCTGCACTGGGGGCACACTTGGTGTCCCTGTGCATAGTCCAGTTCAAACTGGTTTCGGGGTCTACCTGCCCCTGCTCTGGCGTGAAACTGGACAAAGGAAATGGGTGTAACCACCCCTCTATCCAAACCCTCTCATAGGTGGGTACCTAGAGTATGTCCAACCCCCAAACTTAGTATAAGTAGGGGAACCCAGTCCTTGAGACTTCAGATTACCCTGGATGAAACTCTGCACCATATATCCTGGACCTCCGACTTTCTGTTTCGACTAGAAGATGGAAGAAATCTCCCTTGGGGTCAAGGAGTGACTCCCCTGCTTGGCAGGCACCAAAGAAGCAACTGTCCAGTCTGCAACTCTGAAGCTCCTGCTGGACGCCGAAGTCTTTGCATCACCAGAGGTAGATTTCCAGACTTTCCCAAGGCTACCCTGAGTCCACAACAAATCTGAGGCCCGTGTCTATCGTGGGTGATGTGGAACCATGACCCCTGGACACCATGATCTTTTGCCGGTACATCCTCTTCCTGGTCTTCCTTGAAGTTGTGCTTTGGGATCCTAGTAGCCCCTGCCTTGGGCATCTACAGCACGAAAGATCTCTGGTCTCCACTCCACGAGTGACCCGTGGGCCAGTTTCCAGTGCAAGTGCTCAAGGCTCCTTCATGATCGCTAGCCCGTTGGCTAGTGGGTCCCCACAAAGGCAACTCCTCTTCTGATTTGGCTTTCCTGGTTGCTCTAGACGTGCCCCGACTTACCCTTGCTGGGTGAGTCCCCCAGACCTTGCTGGTCTGCACCGACGTCCTTCTTCTATTTCCACTTGACTTGCCATTGCCAAGGCTTGTTGGGTCCATTCTGGTCGCCGATACCGCAGCACTCGACAAACTTTGTGGGACAGCTCTAATCCATCTCCTGGTCATCGTTGACACCTCCTGGGCCTCGTGGCTGAAGAGTCAAGACAACCATCAACTCACCTGAAGCACCCGACATCTGTGGGCATTGGACTATCGTGCCCCTGGTCACTGGTAAGTGACCCAGACTCTGTCCCCTCTGGTATCAGGTTCCTTCCATCCTCAATCCAGGCTTGGATCTCTTTGGTAACTTCTCCTCTTCACGGCAGCAGCACTTCTTTGCCAGCTTCCATTGAAAACCGTGACACGACCCGACACCAAAAGACACCCATGCACCCGGCTTCCCTGGATGAGATAACTTAAGTACTCTGATGCTCCCATGGGTGTTGGCCCTAGACACCTCTAAGTCCAAAAGGGTTCGCTCGTAGTCATCCCCTAAGTGTCCTTAAACTCTTAATTTCCAACCGCGACATTCCCCATAGAAGTTAATGGCGATTTGCGGCTGTGTTCTCACACTGCACATGCCCCCGTCGGTCCCCTGTGTCACTACCTTGCGTGGTTCCTTGTGGTCCAAGCACTTCTACAGGCTCTAGACCTTGTGTCTAGGTCAGTCGTGGTTCTTATACCACTTTATTGGTATATGGTTTGGTACGCCCCTAGGCCCTAAACATGTATTTGTGCTTTTACTGTTGAATACTGATTTGTAACTTAACTACTTCGAACTCCAGCCTCATAAAGAAACTAGAGGGGTGTGTTTTATCTTAAATACATATATTTTAAATATATACCTGGTGTGGTTGTCCTTTCATTTGGTTAGTCAAGAGATTATAGACTGGTAAAACAAGCTGCTTTACATTCCTTCTAGACTTAGCCTGAAGGCTGCTCTCCATAGCTACCACTAGGATAGCTTTCAATAAAGGTTTTCTTTAACCTATCACCACAAGGGGTTGTTTGGACTGATACAGGGTGCCCACTATAACTAGTGGACGGCATATATCAAGCCAACTTCTCAAATGAGCTTTTTGGGAAAAGTTCATGAACAGTTGCTAATTCACACACAAAAGAGTTGGGAGGAGATACAACATAAAATTATCTCTGTGGAAGTGAATTAATATACCACAGAAGACATGAGAAAAGGATGGTACAATCTGTGTTCTAGAATAAAAGAAAAGGTAGAAAATCTGCAATCAGAGCCATGTTGAACAGGTCGAGGATCCCAGCCATCCCCAACACATATAGAGTTAATTTTAACCTTATATTCAGAAAGTGATTACATTTATAAGGTTAAATCTATGCAAATTTCACTCATGAACAATGTTTACATTTACCTTATTGTTGCATGATTGAGGATGTAGTAGACACACTTTAGTGTACAATTACAAATACACTATGACTTTAAAAACAATTCTATATACATATAAAAAAGTCAAATAAAACACTTTGTATGTAGTTAGTAAATACATGTTTGATATAGCAATCTTAAATGAAAAATACCTGCCTCTTTAAAGTTCACCACAGTAACCTAGGGGCATATTTACAAGCTGGCGATAAAAAATTATCACTGCTTTTGCTGCCATTTTCGGACGAAAAGCGGCGATAATTTTATCGCCTAATTCGCAAGGCCACGCTAACGCGTGAAACCTTGCTTTAGCGTGGGGATTCAAACACCCAGCTTTGCATCTCTAATGAGATACAAAGTGGGCGTTCCTGACCTAACATGACAGGAGAAATGTCGCTAAGCGACAATTCTCCTATCATCAAGCCCCACGCTATGAAGCATAGCGGCAGGAAAAGTAGTGATAACCCCTGTTATCGCTACTTTCCTTATGCCTGCTTCAGGACTGACTTAGCCATGATATCCTATGGAAGGTGGATATCATGGCTAAGTTTGTGAGTCCCTATCAGCAAGCTAACGGCACACTATGTGAGATTATCGCTGGGTTTCCAGCAATAATCTCACGTTAGGCAGGTAGCGTGAGTTTTTTTATTGCTGAGGAGATAAGCGTTGCTAATAGCACGCTATCTCAGCGATAAAAATCCACGTTACCCGGCGATAATTATCCTCCCGCTAAGAGCACTAGGCGATAATTATCGCCGGGTGTTGCTGATATGCCCCCTAATTCTGTATAAAACACAGATCTACCATCACTGAGACAGCAAGAGTCAGAACCAGAAGCACTTCATCAGACAATGAAGAGGGCAATGAGCATCTACCCACTACATCACCACCTGTGTCTTCAAAACACACACCACCATTCTCACCACTGCCAAAGTTTCTGGAAGCAAACAAATGCAATGGGAAACACCATAACCTGCTGTAAGAGACAGACAAATGCATTGCAGTGCTTTGAGATAAAGACATATTGCTTGTGGTACACCTATCGATCGTGCCAAAACATTTGATATGTTTGGTGGTTTAGAAGCCTCAATGTCAGCAGTGCAGGTTCTACAAAGAAAAACATAAATTGGGTTAATAAATTGTTGGACTTCGCAAAAACATCTCTTCTATCAAAGAGGGCTTAGATAATCTCACAAATACAGTTTGCGACAAACTGGAGAACTTAACAGAGGCAGCAATGTTCCGTTTTGTAACAGAAAACTATCGCTCATAGGGGCAGATATCACCAATATATGTCACACACCAACGGTTCCACTAGATAAGTTAACTGTCAGCCCCATGCTACTGCCACTTTATCAAGGTGGCCATGTAACATGCAGGTTGAGATAGGGCACTATATTGAGACTGTGGTGAGACTGTTGCATGTGGCCTTGTGCACTTAGTCAGTGTTTAAAAGAACATTCACTCTACACACATGGCTTCAGCCTCTCTGTTACTGAGATCATGCGTGTGCGTAGCACTCATCTCCAAGGGGGTGATGTTTCCGCAGCTGGTAGTGTTGCAACCACAGAAACAGAAAGAGTTGATATAGGGAGAAGAAGGTGTTAAGAAAAACAATCAGTTTGTTGGTTTGGCCTTTATTGCTAATTTTAATGTAATCAATGTCAAGTGTGTTGACACAATCATACTTTGTTGGAGAATTAAAAAAAAAATCTTATTTATCTAAATACTGAAATAAAGATTTAGAAGAGGTGGGGGTAGCTATCAAAAGTATGGCCCGAAACAAAACTCCAGGCACAGATGGCCTCCCAATCGAATTCTACCTAGCATACATTGATATATTGGCCTCCAGGTTAGTACAGTTATATAGCGACACCAAGTGAGCTGGCCAACTGCCCGTGTCTACTAGGGAGGCGGTTATTGTACTGATGCTCAAACCAGGCAAACAGGCATGGGATAAAACCGCATACTGCCCATTATCCATGCTCAATTTGGACTATAAAATATTTAGCCAGATTTTGGCTACCCGCTTGCTTTCCTATATGACTGCCCTGATACACAAAGATCAATCCGGGTTTATCCCCACCAGAAACACAGCGCATAATGTGCAGCGCCTTCTGAGAGTCCTAGAAGCGGACTCTTATAATACTGACACGGCGAAGGTCTTTGCCGTCGATATAGAAAAAGCATTTGACAGCCTGGAGTGGCCTTACCTGTTTCATGTGATGAGGAAAATGGGGCTGGGTGACGATTTCGTGAGCAGGACGGCTCTCGTATATTCTGACTCCACTGCCAGAATTAAAACTGGTGGACATATCTCAGAGGCCTGTTAAGTTGGGAGGGGAACGCGTCTGGGTGCCCCCTCTCCCCCTGCTGTTTGCTCTGGCAATGGAGCCATTGGCTGCATGGGCCAGATCGGACGCGCCTATCAAGGGCTCAACGTTGATGGGCAGACCCACCACATAGCGCTGTATGCAGATTACCTTTTGCTCTTTTTGGCGGACTCGGGGACGGAGCTCGTTGGAGCAAAACATCTGCTTCAGGCACTCAGCAGAGTCGCAGGACTCAAAGTGAACTGAACAAAATCTTGCCTGTTTCCTACAAAAAGGAGCAGAATAGGCCCACGAGAATCGGAGGGGGTGACCTGGGATGACAGATAACTGACATACCTTGGCACACAAATATATCATGACAAAGACGACATACTGGAGGGTAACATAGGGAAGGCCATAAGGGGGAAGAAAGGTAACTTGGACTTCTGGGGCTCCTTACCGCTATCGGTTGTGGTCCGCGTGACACTGCTTAAAATGATCACACTCCCACGTTTACTATACTACTTCGGAACTTTGCCGATTCGGATCCCGACAAAGTACTTTGTCCAGCTCTGATCAATGATTACAGGGTTCTTTTGGGGTACCGGCAGATGTAGAGTAGCTCTTACTACTCTTATGCGACCAAGGGTGGCCTAGCGGTTCCTGACTATTAGACCTATTATTCAGCAGCACAATTTCAATGGCTTATGCAATGGGTAGCGCACAGTACTAGGGGGGCAGAGGAATGGAGAGAAGAAGTTGGGTCCCCACACATACTATCCCGCATGGTCCAGCAGCTTCCTGTCGGGACCGCAAGCCTCATCCCGGAGCTCAGCATGGCACAAAAGTGCTGGAACAGATACTTGCGAAGGGCTAAAATCAGACGCCCTTATGCACCGGAAATCCCATTACTCACATGTAAGGCCTTGCCTCATGGTGGCAATTGGCAGAGGTTGGGGATCTGTACAGAACATGGCTTGGCCAGTATAGAGACCTGTATGAGGAGGGAAACCTGATCCCATTCAATGATCTACAAGCTCGTTATGATCTACCCGGGGGGTTTTCCTGTTGTATACCGCACTTGCTGCGGCTATTCGAAAGCACTGGGTGAAGGTCTCAATGAACCAAAAGCCTCTCTGGGTTGCCAATTCATGGTAATGGCAGCAGGCAAATACAAAACAGTGACATCCCTATACAGGCGAATATCATCAGAAGCTTTACTTCCCCTGACAGACTTGAAGCTCAAATGGGAGGCTAACCTTGGGGAGGATATCCCGAGAAAACTTGGTGGGAGTTGGTGAAGAGAGCCTGGAAGAGCACCCGGAATGCAAGGTTCCAATTAGTACACTTCTATATCCTACGCAGAGCATACCTCAGCCTGGAAAAGCTCAATAAGTATTTCCCAACCAACTCAGCAACTTGTCCACGTTGCAATGCAGCAGGTCCAGATTTTAAACACAATTTTTTGGGGCTGTCCATTCCTAGACAGCTACTGGGAGGACTTAACAACGGTACTGGCCAAAGTCACAGATAGGGAGATAGAGCAGACCCTGCAACACTGCATCCTACAATGGTTCCCCCACACGTCCAGGAATAAAATCACAAGTAAATTTCTAGATTGGGGTTTACCCCTGGCCAAGAGAAATATCACCATGCACTGGAAAGCGAAGCAAGGTCCAAGCATAGAACGATGGAAAGCAGAGCTCCTTAAATGGGTCAAATGTGAAGGGGTGATCAGGCTGCAGGTAGCAAAGCGGATGGGGAGCAAAAAGGCGCTGGAGGCGGCGAGGGCTTGGGAGGCACTAGTTGTAGCACTCAAATCCCCTGATAACAGTGAAGACAACACCTCCATGGGAGACCCCACAACAGACACAGGTTTCTATACGGATAGAAGCAGGACTCCTGGGGCCTTGGTTCCCGCCACTGGAGAATACATTGAGACACCTCCCTGCGATGGGATCCCTTACAGTAATAACGCAATCAGTGTTGCTGCCCTACTTATTATGAGGGTATGCCACACAATGTTGACCTGGACCTAAGTGACATGCCTGGGGGGACGGGAGGAGGGTAGTTGGGGGGGTAGTTAGGAGATGGGTGGCTGCAGTTGCAGCAGGAACTGACTACAAGCACTTATGCAGAGCTGAGTATTGATTGTGTCAATCCAGCATTTCGAACAAACTATTACCTTGTGGGTTATGTACTGCCCTACTTGTAAATTGAATAGCTTAATTGCAAAATGTCTGTTTGACAAGGTCATGAAATCACGGCCTATACACCTTGTATGAAACTCAATAAAGTCTGTTTAAACAAATACTAAAATAAAGGTTATTATGCTTTCAGTTACAGCAATACTGTTGTATGGTGACTTGTACAAACTGTTCTTGTAATGTTTAACTTAAAAGTAATGAGTGATAATGTTTGAATGCCATGTTCTCCCTTCTGCTGCTCTTGAAGCATTCTGTTTTTAATGCGCTGGTTGTTGTTGATCCTCTTCATCTGACTTTGGCTAGGACATGATTTCTGCTAAGCTTTTATGAGTTGCTATGTTATGCAACATAGCACGTATTGCAATTATCTTGCAGCTTGTTTCAGGTGAGTACTCTAAGACATCACCATTCTTATAGAGACAGCGAAATTACTTTTCAACTGTCCAAATGTCCATTCTATCATAGAACTTATTCTTTTGTGGGTAGCATGAGTGCAAAGCATAGGCAATGTCACCCACAACGTAAAATGGCATAATATGTACCAAATTAACTGAATAACCATGTAGTTCGTATACTGTTGACAGTGCGATAATAAAACGTACAGAGTAGGGGGCGTGGCTTGGACGCCGAACAAGATGGCCGCATGACCTCAGAGCTCTGCTGCGCCGAGATGGACTTTTCTTTCATTTCTGGTATTTTTCTGCCGTTCCAGCGGATTTCCTTCAGCTACAGTCTACGGACCGGGGTGCACTCCCAATGTGATCACCAGACTCGACTTTCATGCAGAAATGCCCCGTTTTCGTCTTGATGTGTAAGTGCCTCAGCACGACCGCCATTTTAAGCCTAGCGCGACGCTCGCTTGAGGCTGGTCTGTGCGCAGTTCTCCTCACAAATGAGATAATTTGATAGCGCTTGATGGCTTCTTATTCACATGTCCGCTGCTTCTGGCTCATTGCGCCCTCTGCTTATCTCCATGTTTCCACAGCTGCCTCCCAGCCTATTCTATACTAAGCAGCAGTATCTCTCTCACTAATCATTAGTGATGCCTCATGGATGACTTCTGCTTCTCTGTACTCCACAGCAGACCCGACACTTGTTCTTGCTGCTGTTTTTGCGCTTTTTGGTTTGCTCAGCAGAATGTATTGGGTCATGGCCATGATTAAGCAGCTTTAGAGGCCAGGTAAAAGGGGTATATTTTTTCCACATCAATCAATAACTACCCACTACAACTCCTGGTTGCCCTCAGGTCATCTTACCATTCTCAGACGGACATTTCAACATCGGTTGGGGCTACCTTTGGTACCTGGTACACTGCTGCTCCACAGTGATCTTTTACTGTTTCTGCTGGTTTCTACGCTCCTTTATTGAACATTCTTGAACAATATTGCACATAATTGAACTTTTTTGTCCATCCTGGAAATTTTTATATGTGGAACACGACGTGCACCTGTGATTTTGTTTCTACTCACTCTATTTTCTGCACGCTCAGGTCTCTATGGGCAAACTACGTAACCCAAAGTTCGTCTTTGTGCCCTCGAAGACCTCTCCTACGTCCTCCTCCTCTTCTTCCTCAACAGCAGACCAATCTTTACCTACAGATCAAATGGCGGCAGCGGCTTCCAACCGTTCCTCTCCACCACAATCAGCCTTAAACAAGTCTTCTCCATCTACTACATCGTCTAAGCGCTTGAAACAAGACTCCCCTCCTCCTGATAAGCCGCCGTCTCCTATCTCTATAGAGTTATTGCTGGAGGAAATACGGGCTCTACGCCCGTTTGTGGAAGAGACCAACACGAAGATGCAGCTTTTTGAGGCAAAATGGGCGACTATGGACAGCCGTGTATCCTCCATGGAACAGCAGATTACGGATATTCACACTAACACTCAACGTATTTCCTCGCTGGAAAAGTCTGTTCTCACATTTCAACAACATACTGAGGACTTGGAAAATAGAAACAGGATTAACAATCTACGTATTTATGGTCTGCCGGAATCTTTGGAGGGAGATTACCCTGTTGCGTTTTTCTCTTCTTGTTTTCTGAAACTTTTGGACATCCCTACTACTACTTCTCTAAGCATCCAAAGAGCCCATAGACTTGGCCCTCGCTCCTCATCTTCAACTAAACCACGAGGAGTCATCATTCTATTTCTGAAGTTTACTGACCTCCTTCTGGTCCTTTCTGCAGCTCGATCCAAACGCCAAGTCTCCTGGATTGGCCAGAGGGTGTTCCTCTCTCAGGATGTCTCTAATGCCACTGCCGCGAGAAGGAAAGAATTTTTGAATCTCCGGCCTCCTTTACGCCTTCTTTGTGCTAGGTATGGTTTATTCCATCCTTGTCTCTTCAAGGTGACTCATCAAAATCAGACCTGGACTTTTCACGATCCTGCCGAACTCAAAAATTGTATTCATATCCAAACTAATGCTGGCATGGATACCTCTAACTCTGCTAATGGTTGATTACTTAATTTCTCCTCTTTTCTTGTTGTTGTTCTTCATTAGTTGCTGGATTGTATTCCTTTTTACATGTATTTTCTGCTTCTATATTGTCGCTTTTAGTATAATTGTCTGCATTATCTTCTTTCTTACCTAGACTGGCTGGTGTATTACTCTCCATCCCATACGGTTCGTTTTGTTCGTCCTCCGTCCTGGTGCAGCTGGCTCTCCTGGCTTTGGGAGGTCATTCTTGTTGAATCCTTCCATAACCCCAACATCTCCCTTTTTTCCCTCTCAGGTATGTTTCTTTCAGTCATCCTTTTTGGATATGTACTGTCTTTTCCTGTACTTCTTATTTCTAGTCCTTCCTCTTCTTCCCCTTCTCTTTCGCTTCCCTTGTTATTTATTTCTGTCTTTCCTCTGTTCGCACTATTACTTTATCGTTTTCCTAATCCCCTTTTAAACGTACCTTGCAATTTTCTTTTTTCTCGTCCTTTCCTCTCATGTATTTATTGGCATTCCTTTCTTATATCTTGTTTTTATGGCTTTTTTCCTTTGTTTATAATTTTACTGTTTTTACCTTCAAAGTTATTTCATGGAATGTAAAAGGTTTTGTTAATCCGATTAAGCGACAGAGAATCCTCTCCCACCTAGCTTCTTATAACCCAGATTTAGTCCTTTTACAGGAAACTCATCTTACTGAAGCAGAATCGCTTAAGTTGAAAAGAGGCTGGGTGGGTACGGTCTTGTCCTCTCCCTCTTCTAATAAAAAAAATGGTGTTGCTATTTTATGTCACAAAAAACTAAAATGTAAGGTTGTTTCCCAAGATACTGACACTGAAGGTCGATGGGTACTAGTTAAGTTATTAATCAATTCTGTATCTTTAACTGTTTTCAATGTTTATGGCCCTACTCACCCTGATTGTAATTTTTGGCCTTTAATTACCCTGAAATCTTTTCAGCACAGAGATACCATGTTTATTTTAGGAGGTGATTGTAACCAGATTGTTGATCCGTTTCTTGATCGCAAATCTTCTGTTCGCTTTACACCTCACAAATCACACATACAATTTCTTGACACCATTTCATAGTCGTATCTCATTGACTCATGGAGACTTTCACACCCTGATACCCTTGATTACTCCTTTTTCTCGCCTCCTCATGCCTCTCTTTCCCGCCTTGATTATATTTTTCTTTCTCAACCCCTTTCTCAGAACCTCTTATCTTCATCTATCGAACCCATAGTTATTTCTGACCATGCCCCTATTGTCACGATCCTTGATCTTCTTCCTGCACCTCCCAAGTCTTCTTGATGGCGATTTAATAATTCTCTTCTTACGGATCCTCTTTTCTCTTCTTCTTTTATCTCCTTTGCCAAGGAATTCTTTATACTTAACTCTGACCCCTCTCTGGCTTCTCATGTTATTTGGGATTCTTTTAAAGCGACCGCACGTGGTTTTGTTATTGACTGCGTTTCTAAAAAAAAGAAGCACTTTCTTAATAAACAGAAAGGCTTGTTGGCTCATATTAAATCTTTAGAGCATAAATTCTATACTTCCTCTAACAATTTTGTTTTGCCAGATCTCATACGTGCTAAACTTGATTTTAATAAAACCACTACTGATAATGCCTCTTCAGTTTTGCTTCAGAGTAGTGCTCGTTACTATGGGGGTCGTAATAAGTCGGGTAAACTTTTAGCTAACTATCTTAAAACCCGTAAGGAGCGTACTTCTATAGACTCCATTTACTCTTCAGATAACCTACTTCTTCATAAAGAGCAGGATATTCTTACCCAGTTCCAACTTTTCTATCAGTCCCTTTACACACCTGAATCTCCTCCTTCCACTTCACTTCTTCAATCCTATTTTGAAAGACTCCGTGCCCCCTCCGCCTCCCATCTTAATTTTCTTGGTCTTGAGCATGACCTTTCTATTACTGAACTTGATAGCGCCTTAAAGACTCTTACTGAAGGTAAAGCACCGGGTCCTGACGGCTTCTCTGTTGAATTTTACATGCATTTCTCTGATCTTTTACTCCCTAAGCTTCTATCACTTTTTCAATCCTTCTTTCTTTCCGGTTCTGTGGCTGGCACTTTCCATGAAGCTACGATCTGCCTTATCCCCAAGGAAGGTCGTGACCCTCAACTCTGTAAAAACTACCGCCCGATATCTTTAGTTAATGTGGACTATAAATTATTTGCCAAACTACTTGCTCTGCGTTTGGATCCTCTTATGCCCCATCTTATCGGTAAGGAACAGTGTGGTTTTGTTAAAGGTAGACTCACCTCGGACAATTCTCGCCTTTTCCTCAATGTTTTAAATAAAGTCTCATCTCTTTCCATTCCTCTTGCTGCTATTTCTGTTGATGCTGAAAAGGCATTTGATAGAGTGGATTGGTCCTTTCTGTTTGCTGCTTTGCGCTGGCATGGCTTTGGTCCTAAATTTATCTCCCTTATCTCTTTACTTTACTCGGCCCCCAAAGCATCTGTTCTGGTCAACGGTCATTTATCCTCTTATTTTCCTCTCCAACGTGGTGTCCGTCAAGGTTGTCCTTTATCTCCGCTTCTTTTTGTTCTCGCCCTTGAGCCATTTCTGACGTCTATTCGGAATAATGTATCTATTTCTGGTTTTCTGTATGGCAAGACCCATTTGAAACTCTCTGCATATGCTGATGACATTCTTTTATTTATTTCTGCCCCTGAAACATCTATTCCCGCTTTATTATTTGAGTTTAACTCCTTTTCACAATTCTCTGGATATAAGATTAACTCTGATAAAACTGAGATTCTCCCTCTTACAAAATTCTGTCTCCCGCATCATTTTCTTCTACTGGGTTTGCATGGAATTCCTCCAAAATTAAATACCTCGGTATATGGTTCTCTAATTCCATCTCCTCATCCATTCAATTGAATATGTCTATAGGTGTTTCCCGTATTGATAAATTATTATCCTCTTGGAATCCTCTTTATCTTTCGCGGTGGGGTCGGCTTGATTCGATTAAGATGATGATATCCCCCATTCTCATATACACTTTTTCCATGCTTCCTGTACACATTCCGGATATTCATTTTAAACGCATTGATTCCTGTCTTTCTAAGTTCCTATGGAATCATAAAAAGTCTAGGGTTGCTTTAGCCGCTCTTCGAAAACCGAAATCGAATGGTGGAGTCAATTTCCCAGATTTTCGTCTATATCATAAATCTTTCTCTTTACGTCAGGCCTCTAGATGGCTTATTTCACAACCTTCTCCTTTCGATCCTCTTTGGCTTTCTATTGAACGCTCGTTACTCTCTCCGTTTTCTCTCCCTGAAGTCATACATTTCTCTGCCAAGAATGTGTCTACTTCTCTTCCCTTATTCAGATACACCTCCTCTCTTCTAAATTCTTTGGTCCGATCTACTCCTACTACTCGTGAATCCTTTTTAGAATCCCCTATTTGGTATAATTTGCTTATCTCCTAAATAATAGACCTATTTGTTGGTCTTCTTGGAGATCAAAAGGTCTTGTATGGGTTAAACAGCTCTTTGAAGGCTTTCTTCCATGCTCCTTTCCTCGATTCCGTCTCTTATTTCATTGTCCTCAATCTTTTTTACACAAGTTCACTGTTCTCATGACTCTTATTCTTGATGTTTACTATTCCCTTCCTCCGTTATCATCTCCTATCTCCCAACCTCCTCTCCTTCAAATTCTGCTCACCCTTCCCAAAGCCTCTCTTATTTATACATTTTTCTCGTCCCCTTCTCCGAGTCGCTCTAAATCTAAATTGGAATGTGCTTGGGAGTTAGATCTAGGATGTGACTGGTCTGTTGTTCTTTGGGATAAAATTTGGTCCAGATCTTTAAAAATTTCCCGCTCTGCTTCCCTGACTCAATCTTTGTTTTTTCTATATCACAGATGGTATCTCTCTCCAGTTTCTATTTCTCGCTTTTCTCTCACTCACGACTCTAATTGTTGGACCTGTGGATCCTCTGGTGCTGACCTTCTTCACCTTTTCTTTCTCTGCCCTCCTGTTGTTACTCTGTGGGGTGAGGTGTGGTCTTATGTTTCTCACCTATTCTCTATCTCTATTCCCTACTCTATTCCTCTTCTCTTTTTAGGTAGCCTTTCTGATTCCTTGGATATCCCCTCAGACTGTTCTGGTCTATTAGACCTTATGCTTGCTCTGGCATTCCAACACATAGCTTTTAACTGGAAATCTCTCAACAATCTCTCTATACAATGCTGGTGGAACTCTCTTTGTCACCACCATAGGCTTGATGTGCGCTTTGCTGCCTCCTCCACTCCCTCTCTTAATAGAGATTTATTTTGGTTGCCCCTCACAACATACCGTGATCGCATGGCTTTGAAACGTACTTCACATTTATCCTCTGAGAATTTTAAACCTCCATGAGTGATTTTTGCTCTGACCTTTTTGCTCTGTCCTCCTTCGCATACCTCTTATATTGCCTATCTTTTCCTGCACTCAACTGATAATCTATTTCTGATTTTCTTATCTGCTTATTCTATTTGCCCTGTTTGCTTCCTACTTCCTTTATAATGTCTCCTTTTCTTCTTTTCTTTTGTTTCTCCCCCTTTTTCTTTCTCTTTCCTTTCTCTCTTTCCTTCCCTTCTTACCTATAAAATTTTATAAAATGCTTTTTGTCTATTTGCTAGATGGTATTGGCCTATTGTACTTTTAACTCAGCATTGTTAATATCATTTGTATTGGTCGATATCTCTTTGTTTTTCTTTTTCATAATTTTCTCAATAAAGCATTTCAAACAGAAAAAAACGTACAGAGTAAATATCCATCTCCAAAATCTCTTCTAAGAAGTCATGCATAAATCCTACTTTGCCTAAAGATAAAGGAATCATGTGTGCTGCCCAGAAATCTTGCTACAATAGCTGTGATACAATTGGATCCATCACAGACCACATGCATCTTTAGGGGATGGGTATTCTTTCAATTAATGAAAAAAGATATTCATTGGCAGGTGGTGGGCATTTACATGTGGGAATTCAACAAATCCATAAAGTTTAAATGTTGCCCATTGTAACTCCTGTGCAGTGCTTGGAAAAGTAGTATGAACATTAATTATCATTATTAATATCATTAACATATCATCGAGGAAAGCTCCACAACAACCGGGATAATGCACTTTAGAAAGCCCCACATGCTGCAGTAATCACACCTTGGTAGCTCCCAGAGCCTTGGAGGTGCTGTGTGCCTAATAGCTGAACATGGGTGGGGAAAGAATTGCCCCTGCAAATGTTTCTCTCTAGCTGTGAGCCATGAGATCAAACGTTACTATACTACTAAGCCTACAAAATGTCACCCTCTGTCTGTTGGAAAATTGTAATTCACAGTCTAAAAATACTTTCCTGCTTCTTCCTCTTCTGCAGATCAGCCACTATCCACATCCTCCTGGACATTACATTCAAAGCAAACATTGTGGAAAATGCTGATGCATTACTGGGCTATTTATGTACATTGCACCTGGTATCACTTGTTTCAAGTTGGCAGTGAATTTCAATTGGAAAAGCAACCATTCTGTACCTAGTCAGTATCTGTGACCAATTGCATTTTGGCATAGTGATTCAGTAATATGAGATCGGTAAACACAGCTATTTGGAATTGCAAAAATACAGATTTATGATTTATTCAGTTGGCTAAAATAGCAAAGCAAGGGCTTCTCATGCACACAATACTGCAATTTTTTGGGTTCGTAACCAGTTTGTGACTGGTGACTACTGAATCTCAAACACTTCGTACATCTGACACTAAGGGGCATATTTATCAAGGGTTTTGTATCACCCTTGCACCACACAAGGGGGTGCTGGGCAATGCAAAATCTATTATGAGATTTACCAAGCCACATAAGTCACCTTTTATGGCCGTGCGATGCTTGCTTAGTAATGCAAGACAGTGCATGTCGCTGCCTCACATTACTCTGCCCTAGGAAGTTATTCTATACATGTAGGGTGGGTGTTACCACTAGGCCTGGGCAAAAATTCCGTTCTGCTCACGTAAATTGCGATAATTTGACATTTTTGCGTTCTGCGGAGAGCGCGAAAATGTCAAAATTTCCGCAATCCGCATCTTACTGGAAATTTCTTTCTTGCTCACGCTGTAAAAAAATACATTCTCGCGTGCACGCAATCGCCTTACCTGAATCCCTGCGTTCGCCGGCAAGTTTTCCCGATCCGGTCGCGTTCTCCACGAGATGTTAGATTGTTGGTAGCCATTTGCGCTCTCTCGCGACAGTTCGCGCCCGCAGTAACGGCATGCGTCGCGCGATCACGTCTTTCTTCTCGCGATCATGCACCGCGAGACAAGTGAACACAAGATGGCCGCGCCCACGAGCAACCGCATGGGTATGTTGGCGAGCCGTGACCACGCAGAAAATACCGCGAACGGGCGGGAAAAAATCATCCGCATCTTTGCGATATTTCCGCGTGTTTGCAGAGATTTTTAACATTTTCACGATAATTTGCCAAAGTGAATTTCGCAAATTCTGCCCACCCCTACTAATCTCTCAACCACAATTTCCTTTTATATATTCATTCCAATGTATTTAATGACTCCTTTCTGTTATTATTATAAGAACATTTAGGGCCAGCTGTATCAAAGGATTGTATTATTTTACAGCGCGAGCAAGCAGAAAATTTCCTGTAAAATGCGGATTGCGGAAATTTTGTCAATATAATCGCAATTTCCGCGAGCGGAACGGATATTTAGCCCAGGCCTAGAGATTAGTAAGATTGGTAACTCCTTGGCAATCTTGTTAAGCAAACGGGCATTGCTTAAACACAAGTGGTAACAGTTTGAGCTGTTCACCAATGACACTTATTATTTAGCCTTTTTAACAGAGACTTGGTTATGGAAATGTTTGAGAACAGACCTGGAGCCTTACCCCCATATTATTCAATATTTTACAATTTGGATGAAGGAAGGAATTTCTGCTGAAGTAAATGAGAATTTGGTGGGCTGTGGGGTAGTCTCTGAGAACATGACCATTTATTTTGTCTTAGTATTCTAGCTTTATTCTTTCCAAGCTAGTGTTTTGAGGAGCTGCTGAAGTTACTTGGTTTTCTAGCATTAAAAAGAGACTAGGTTGTTGTGCTAGGGGCCTCTAATATTCATGTGGATGAAACCCATAATAATAATATCCATGTACAATGTCTGAATTATATGCTCCATTCTTAGATCTTTTCACATATGTGGGAGGTCCTACATATTTTGTTGGGCACACTATTGATTTACTTTCGGCACCAGAAGGATTGATTAAGGAGTGTTGGACTTGGCCCTTTTTGGCAGGTTCACCCCTAAACTTTCTGCCTTTCCTGTGACCTGGTATTGGTGGTTCAGTGTAAAGTGCGTGCGCGCTCTGAGTGCGTATGGTGAGATTGGCCTGCCCCCCCATAGGAATGCATGGGGGATATGTGAGTCCATGGTAATTCCTGGTATGAGAGGAGTGCAGGGGTGAGTTTAGTATGTATGAACTTGTGAGATTAAATGCTGCGCAATGGTGTGCGCAGATTTATGGTGACTGGTGGAGAAATGCCACTTTTAGAAGTTGGCATTTCTGTGTGCTATGTGTCTGCCTGTCTGATGTGAATTGCATGTCTGGCTTGTGATAGACAGGAGCTGAGAGGTGTGGGTGGCTCCAGGAGACAGGGTGATTCAGCCCAGTGGTGAATAGAGAGATCTGCATCTAGATGGGTGGGAGGAGTTGCACCTGGGACCTGAATAGGGCTGTGCCTTCCCTCCTCAATGCTGGCTCCGCCCCCTGTGGTGTGTCTGATCACTGATCCCCCACCTGACAAAGGGGAGAGGAGCTGAGCAAAACAAAGTGCTCCAAATTCCCCCTAAACCAGATCTGACTGGTATCTCCAAGCTCTGTGCTGTGACACAAAAGGACATGTTGATATAAATATAGGGTCTGTGACCCCATGAAGATGTTCAGTTCTGGTGTGCTGATCCTGCTGGGGCGTGCTGCTGCTGGGGACTAGGGAGGGCTGGCCTCCCTGGGCCCTGCCTTGCCCTTCATTCCTAAGGACTTATTCTCTTTACTCCTGGACTTTGGCTTCATCTAGCACCTGGGAGCGCTATCTTTTAATTTGCCCAGCTGATAGAGAGCGGGGGGCTCCACAGCGCATAGCTGCAGCCCTTTTACAGGGAATCCCCAGTGTAGGGATTCCCCCGCATTGTGCCTTTTGAGAGTGCCCACCCTGCATTTCTGCCGAGATTTACTTTTGATATAAAGGCGGGTGCCCATCCCGCTTTGACGGCGAGTTTTGCTTATTATTCGGCGGGAGCCTACCCCGCCTTATGGGCTCGCTAGCGGGTGCCCACCCTGCTTGTGCCTTTCATCTACGGTGCGGGTGCCTACCCCGCGATTTGCCTGTTTCGCGAAATCACCACTGTGGCCCAGTCCTTCCAACCAGGAAGTCAGGCACGTCTTCCTGGGACATGGGAGGAGCGAGGAGAGGAAGTCCCACCCTGCTGTCAGAGATCTGGCCGGAGTCTCGCAGGCTCCGTCATGAATTCTCTGGTCTCATGAGAGGTCCAGGTGAAGCCAGGAGAAGAGAAGGGCTGAGGCGGTTTGGCGGGGCTCCCGTGGCAGAGTGTGAGCCCCGCGTATTGCAGCATTGGGTGACGGCGGAGGGAGAACGAGGCACATTGTCGGTGCCTGCCCCCGACGATTTTGTAGAGAAGCCTTACCGGAGCCTCGAGGGCTCCCCATTATGAAGTTCCCGCTGGGAGAGGAGGATGGGAGCCTACCCCATCTCCACATGCGCTGCTGAAGAGTCCCGGGTCCCAGGAGGGGGCCCAGGTGAAGTGAGGAGGAGCCGAAGACACCCGGGAGACAGGAAATGTCCGGCGGGGCTCCCATGAGCTGTTGGGAGCCCCGGAGCCGACAGAAAAGATGAAGTCCCCCCTGCGCCAGAGCCGGTGAGTGAGGGCTCTAAGGGAGGAGAGATAGAGGCACCAGTGCCGGTGCCGATCTGCTGAGCGGCTCGCTTGACAGAGGGCCACTCCAATGTGGGCATGATTGTTTTAGAGCCCCGAGTGGCTCCAACGTTGGGCACAGTTGTTTTTAAGAGGGCCCAGAGGGGCCCATGCTTTTCCCCTTTGTGTGGCCATTCCTCCACAGCTGCCCCGTTTCGCTAAAGGGCAGCTGCAACGTCGTGGGTGGCTTTCAGATCAGAGCACATTGTCGGTGCTCGTGCCAATTTGTGCATATTTGTTTAGAGGGCACAGTGAGTGCCCAGGCCCCGCATTTGGTCCTCACAGCAGCGCAGCACTTAGTGGCAGCTGCAACGTTTAGGCTGCTAGTTCTTGGGGGCATGTTGTGTGAAATGGGAATGAGATGCACTCCTCTGCCCCAGCGCAATGACGTGCTTTTGGATATTGCTGCAGTTGCAGCAGCCCTGACTTTTGGACATAGGGCATTTGAGCCCTTTTGAGATGGCAAGTTGGCCAGGGGGACCGTTAGGTTTGTAGGGCGCCAGGCCCTAATGAGATTTATGTGGTGCTAGGAAATGTGATTCGTGTAGTATGATTTACGCACCCTGTTTTATCCCTCTAAATGTGTTTTTATGATTATGAGTTTTTCCATACTGTGTTATGTTGGAGTTATTCTCTATTATGGTTTAGGTAGAGTTATTCCCTACTGCAGTTTATGTTAGTAAGAGTATTTCCTAATGTGAGCTATGCATAGGAGGTTATGGTCCAATATGTTTAGGCTTATGAGGTTGGCACAGAATATATTTCTCTCCTAATGTGATACTGTGCATAATATGATTTATGGTTACAGGATGATGCTGAGTATAGTGTTTGCCAGTAATTTCTGGCTGTGTTCTACGTTTATTATATGTCTACAGTTATTATCTTTACTAAGTGATGATTCTGACAGTGGCCCTGTCATGTGTATATAATCCCCTGTAAATATTGCCCAATGCCAGTTGGCACAGTGTATATTGTGTGATTACCACCTAATGTGTTTTATGATAATACAAAGGCTATTTTTATATATAACCTTGTGTGGAGTTCCTTTTGTGGTGTGCCTATTATGTTGTTGCTGTGTGTTTTGCGCAAATGCTTTGAACATTGCCACCGGGATAAGCCTGATTGCTCATGCCAAGCTACCAAGGGGGTGAGCAGGGGTTATCTTTGGCGTGTAACTCCCTTGCCCTGACTAGAGTGATGGTCTCTGCCTGGCTTTGGTGCAAGCCTTAGCCAACTAGAGATCCCATTTCTAACAAGGAGGACCAGGCTCCCACATGATGTGGAAAGATCACTATGATATTTTCTATTCAGTGAATACTAACTCTATGTTAAACACTGAAGCCCATGAGTGTAAGGCAAAGCACAGTTTTTACTGAACCTGAAATAAAATTTGACAAAGCAAGTGTTTCAGTTGACTTTGGTAAACATAGGAATACCCTGTCAGCATAGGTGAATTAATGTATACATTTCAAACATGTTCAGCAGAATGTATTGACTATTTGGTTGCTCTAATTAATAAGAAAACTTGTAACAAAGATAAGGGTAACCCCTAATTCACAACTTAACTAACAGAAGAAAGGTTACAAGTCAGGCAGGCAGAGAGAGATTGGAAAAGAGCACATGAAGAACCTGATCACATTCATTTTAAAGAGAAACTCTGAAATTATAAATTATCTTTATTTCAACCTCAATCAGAACAGTTTTGTCAGATTATCATCATCTTTTCTATGAGGTTTTATTTTAAGTCAAAAATGCCATTACTTATTACAGCAGGAAGTTGCAATATTCGTTGTTAGCCATGTGTCGTGCTGAACTTACTATTGTTTCTTTCTGGAGGCAGTAACTTATGCTTGCATATTTGTCTCCACTCCCTCTTTTTAGAGGGTGGAGATGTGTAAGGTTACATTTGTTTAGTAACTTTACACTGGATTTTATGAATAGCCACTACCAGTAAAACTACTCAAATATTTCAAAGGAAACTTACACATTACTCATAAGTGTAAGTTACCTTTGTGAATATCTTTCTCCATGATTACCATAAAGCTTTTTAGAGGCCCATTTTTACATTTTTGAGAAGCTTCTACCCAGGCCTGAGACTAACAGATGTTTGAGATCATAACATTTATGACACAGCGATTTGCAAAGTCCAGAACTGGGAGTACAGTGTTCTCTGTCTTAGCTCTTATGGAATACCATTACTGTGGGTCTCTAAAATTAAGAATCTCCATCATTTAGGAACAATTCTGCGGTCATTCCTATTTTGTTAATGTTGATGATTCTGATTAGTTCTTTCTATTAATTTTTTATTAAACTGCAAATCTTTTGAATGTGAATTTGCACTTTAGAAACAGAGGTCCATTGTTTGATTAATTACCACCCTCCCTTTCTTCTACAGTTTCAGCAGCAGTACCTTGCCTCTCCAACACCAAACACCAACAGGCATTATTTGTCCTATATACCCTCCTCTCATATTTTATACCATAGCACAATAGGTGTCTACAAAGTTGCAAAATTCGGAATTTCACAAATATGGACATAGTTTCTCAACTGCTTCTGAGAAAATGTTTTGTACCACACTACTATACATTTCCCTGAAGTCACATTGTCCTTAGTGACTGGAGTGAATTGTTTTCCATATTGCCACTCCAACTGTCTCAGACTCCGCTGCATATGGTGATGAACAGCATTCCTGTAGTTCTTAGTGGCTGTGAGAATGTTGACAGAGTCACCCTGACTCCTTTTTGTTGTCTCGTTTTTCATGTTTTGAACTGCACTAGATGTGAGCCTGTGCAAATCTTACAATAGTTTTAAAGAAATGTTTGAACTGCAATGTACTTGCCTCCATAAACCACCAACAATTGCAAAGTCTGCTGAAGTAAAAGCAAACGTTAAACAGGTCCATTAATTATGCCAATTTGTAATTAAGAAATATTAAATGACTTAACAGATGGAACATCGTCCTCCAAGCTGAGGTGCAGTTGAAAGACCTATTGCTGTCAACCTACATCCAACCAGTAGAGGTGTACATGTGGTAAGGAGCAGGTAATGCGGATTTGTTTTATATATGGACTGACTCACATCCTCAATTGACAGGCCTCTCTGAGAGGAATTAGCTCTTCCAATGCCTGAGGTTTGCTTCAAACACATGTGAGAGATGTTTGCAAAAATGACATTGATTTTGCACTTATCCATTGAGAAACCATGTTCCCTTTTACCTATGAATTAACAACTGTGTTGGCACCCTCACCCATCAAAACTCACAAACATCAAACAACTAACTACCAGGCCTCTTGGTACACGGAAGAACTCTAGGACTCCAAAAGATTCTGCAAACAGCTGGAAAGGAGGTGGAGAACCAACTAGGATGCCATGCCAGATCAACCCAAAAGGCTGCCCTCAGGCACTATCACCACCTCCTGAGAGTTACCGTGAAAAGACCGCTCATGGACAGTATTGAAGTCAATTCCAACAGCATCAAAAGAAGATTTGCCATCATCAAGGGATTCACCACCCCAGATGCCTCAACCAACTTCTTCACCCCCTCCCAGGAACTTTGTACAGACCTCTCAAATGACTCCAACAGCAAAACGGAGAAATCTACAACTTCAAAAAGCAAGCAAATCCAGATCAAACTGCACACCTATCAATCGGACAGACAGACACGTAATCAATTGGATAACACTCACTGAGAAAGACACAATCTCATTGATGAAAACCATCCACTCCAGGCCCCCACAGACTCTTGACTACACCATATCTACAACCTAAGTAGAACCATTCTCAGCAAATTCCTCACCCACATTATCAACTTGTCCATTGAGTCTGCAACTTTCCCAAAGGAGTGGAACCATGCTGCAGGCACTGCCCTGCTAACAAACCCATTGGATAAAACCAACAAACTTGACAACTTCAGACCCATCTCCTACATCCATACCCAGCAAAGGTCTCAGAGAAATTAATCAACCAACAACTCACCAACCACCTGGTTCTCAACAATCTTCTTGACCACTCCCAATCCAGATTGCCCAGCAATCAGATTTCTATCACAGATGAGCTCTGCACATTTCTAGACTGAGGAGCAACCACAACCCTCGTACTGCTAAACCTCTCTGCAGCATTTAACACAGTGTCACACTCCAACCTCATCAAATGATTACACGATCCTGGCGTCTAATGCCCTGCCCTCAAATGGATATGCTCCTTCCTCACAAGGAGAACACAGCAAGTCTGCCCCTACACTTCAGAGCCCAAGTGCCTAGTCTGCAGAGTCCCTCAAGGATCATGCCCCAGGCCCTCCCGGTTCAACATTTACATGACACCACTCGCAATGGCATCAGATCCTAGACTATCTCCACACCGATGACACGTCAGACATATCCTCCATGACCAGATCCAACTTCACCAAATTTATGATCCATGTATCACAATGGATGAGGACCAACTTCCTGAAACTCAAAGAAGATAAGACTGAAATACTGATGTTTGGGAGCAAAAATTCCCCCTGGGATCCCACATTGAGGTCGTCCGAGCTCTGTCCTACTCCATCACCCACCTGGCATGCATGCAACTTAGGGATCATATTAGACAAAAAACTTGACACTGCTGCTTAGGTAAATGCATTCAGTTCTTCATGCTTCCTGATGGATTTCAGGCGGAATCCCCAACCACCTCCTCCATCATCCTCAAACCACCAATAATTCCACTGCCAGAAAAATCCTGGACTTCCCCTGGCACAACCACATTACACTACACCTCAGAGATCTACACTGCCTGCCAATACAAACTCCTCGCACGTGCATGCAAGACACTTCACAACATTAGACCAGCATATATCAACACCTGCCTCCACTGCCACCAGCCCACCACACACCTAAAGTCTTCCACTCTCGCTTGCACACCCACCCCAAATCCACAGAACAGAAGGGCTAGCCTTCTTATCCTTTGCACACATAGAACAGCCTCCTACTACGTCTAAGGGACTCCTCATCACTTCCAGAATTCCACAAGATGCTGAAGACGTAGCTTTTCAAATGAGATATTGCAGATGACCTTTACAGTGGCTCCAGTGCCTGGATACCCCTAGGGTGATCTATATAACATAACAACATAAAGTAGAGAAACTATTGCAAAACCTGCAGTAGTGTAGAAAGCCTGTCCCTGGCCTAGTTGTTTTGTTTTGCCAATGCTGTGCTGAAAAACATATTGAAAACTAGTAAAAATACAAATGTGAAAAACGAAAGAATCACAACAACAATAACACATAACATAAAAATAATATGAAAAAGAGATGTAAAAAAATTACCATTCAATTTGATTACCGAAAGACGAAGGCAAACTGGGTATAAAGGGCAAGGCAAAAAAAAAAGCATACCAAAAGTAAAACAAAAACAAGAACACAACCCAGTCCTAGCCACTTAAAAAAATGATTTAAAAAATGACTCTCTCATGCAGCATGTCTATGCGCACCTGTCGATTAATTTGCATGACTCGGCACGACGATGTTGCCTACTTTAGTCTTCCGACTGACTGAAAGTGGGAACTTGCAAAGGAACCTATGCAGCATTATTTATAAGTGCAAACAGTCGAAACGGGGATCTGGTGACAGAGTGCATGACAAAAGTGCAGATTTTCAAAGGGATGCCTAAGCCCTATTTAGCTGGTGTTAACTCTGTTGACTCCGTGAGTTATCTTTACTACATTAGGAGAAAACAATGGGACTCTTCACAATCCTAATCCGTATTAGTGACCACATGAAAATGCTGTTAAGCATGGCTGGGTTCCTATTAGAAAATATTTATTTATACATTTCACAGCTAATTCTATGTACATCGTCTATCATCCGTGGTCACCAGACCTGGACGGATTTGTGACACATGTGGATGTTTGGTTACATTATCTTGGTGTCGCATTGATAATTTGAAATTCTATTGAAGCAGGTTATTGAAATATATTTTGTATTTATGGAGTTATGTTATGCAGTCGACCTTTTCTCAAATGCCAAGTTTCTCAATGTCAAAATATACCTAAAAAATAATAAGATTAAAGCCTCATTTTAAAAGAAAATCTAAAACTTCAAATGTATTCTCTAAACAGAAAGCTCTCATTTAATTCACAGTGCACGAGGCATTCCCTGTGGAGAATTAATGTATGATCAAAAATATTCCTAAAGGTTTAATAAAAGAGGATACTTTTGTTCCATTGTGTAGGCTGCTTTGGGGAAGGTATGTAAACTATCTTATTATCAATTGATATTACATAGACCAAGTGAACCAAATGAGAACAGTAGTAGAAATAGAATTACTTATAATTAAACTCAAAATCTGACAAATCATTCAAATAAATAGGTAATGAGAAGAGGCCCTTGCGTGTCTAAAGAACTCTCACAAAGAGCCTCTATGATTTACCATAAAGACAAATTAACATCACGCATTTTCACTATGCATAAGGAGACACACAGCTAGCAAACACAGGCTTTTATAGGTTTACCCTATGACATGTGTGCTCTTGTACTATAAATAAATACATGTAAGTGTAGTAGATTATGTTTCGCACATTTAGACCCTCAGGATATTCCAAATTGACTATCTCTTTTTGGGACTTTTACTTTGAGCCTCACAGCAGAGTCTCAAATGCAGTAAATTCACCATAATTGGACTTAGATTGCTAACCACCAGAGTCCATCTTTTAAGACAAGGCAGCTACTGCACAGCTTGGGTAATAAGCTTCTGACTTTCTCACCCGTGAACATATGAGCATACATGTATGTGCACATGTTTGGGAAGTGCCTTTGAGACAGGTAGCCTGTTTCAAAGACACTCTTCATGGATTAGTATTGACCTGAGATACACTTTCAAATTTGAGTGGGCATTTATAGTGTCTGTCTGTAGTGCTTGCTGAAGATCTTTGGTGCTTACACTCGATCATCACACATTAGTAAAGTCATTACTAATGTACAGTTTTGCTCTACTTTGGCCTAAAAGGTCCAGAGAGATAATAATCTTGCACCCCAAGTATAGATTGAGAGTCCTAACATACTACCTATACTTATTATGGCACTTTACTATGTGTCACAGTTCCCTGGCTCAGCTCTGAATCAGATTCCAGGTATTTGACTGCTCTACTGAGCCAAGTCCATTGCTCTACTCCCAAGTACAGGGATCAAAGGCATTCCCACAAAATAGATCACTGAACAGTGTCTGGCCAAGTTACTGAGAAAGGAATGGGTGGGTAGGATATTTGCACCTGATAATTAGCTTGTCACAGTACCTGGGCTGGGACAGCTCAGGTCCACTGGAAAAAAAGAGGAGCGGCAGACCTCTGGAGTCAACACATGAGGGGATCACCTTGAAGTTGTGGTGAAACAAGATCAGACAGTAGTCAGTCAGTCAATACTTTATTTCGGCTATATATAGCCATAAAAGTCAAAATACACGAACAACAATACATATGGGTCATGACATATAAATTACATGCAATTGGTAAAGGTGAATATTTCTCCATGATTTAAGCAATACCAGATAAGATATAAATAAACATATTAAATTAACTAAAAGCCAGAATCAGTAAAATGAATAATGCTAAAAACTGAGGTAGACATAGTAGGTTAAAACTATAATAAGGATAATCCTTGATTCCTCCTTCTGCAATTACAGTTTATAACCGGAACGTTTCCTAATAATATATACATTGAATAAAAATCTACTTATACCATATACCATCACTTGAGAGGGGTTAGATTTTAATATGCGCTCCGCTACTTTGTATGACTCAACCCCCATATTTCTACAAAGGGGTTTAATCCAGGAGGTCCTCGGTTTCTTATAAGCTGGACAGAAGAAAAGTATGTGGGGAATATCCTCCCTGGCCCCAAGAGAACACATAATACACGTATCCGAACCATTTTCCCCAGCCCACCTACATGTGTAGGAATTTGTCAATAACACCCCGTACCTAAATTGTAGGTAAAGAGATTTTGCTAGAGGGGGGGCAATCTCATCCATAAATTCCTCAAAGTTAGGTGAATCTTTTACATTAAAAAAATTCTGAGACAGAGTACCAATGCGAGAGCCCAGAATTATTACACCATTAACATGGGACCAAAAGGTAACTTTAAGGAGTTTTTTGGAAGACTGGGTCAAATTGTGGGGCTCCTCCCAAAAGTTAAGGAGCCCTAATCTCTTAAACGACGTGTAAATATACTTCAACCATGGGGTTTTCAAATACACATCCAACTTGATTAGTTCAATCAGACCAACCTTATAATCTCTCAGCTCAGGGGTTGACCATACCCTAATCCAGTACAATAATGGTCTTAATGAGGCTAAGTGCTCTGATCTTTTAAGGTTGATATCTAAAAACAAAGGAACAACAGGAGTACGAGTCGGTAATTTGAGTAGTCTACGCACAAAATTATTTTCAATTAATGCGAATTTGGTAGAGTTACAATATCCCCATATCTCAGCACCATAAAGGGCCGCTGATTGAGCCTTAGCTTTAAAAACCTCCAGTGCAGGTGAGATAGCTTTGGAGCTACTTGCTCCGTGCACCTTTAGAATTGGAAATGAGTTTTGTTTGAGGGACAATAAACTTTTGTTCTGCTGGCCTCACCAAGTCAATTTATTATCCAACAACAAACCCAAGTAATTAAAGCTTTCTACTTGTTCCAGTGTACGATTCTCTAAGAGCAAGTTTTTCCTTGGCGTTTTTGTTGGGTTTAAAGCCATGTATTTTGTTTTCGTTGGGTTAATTTCTAACCCCTTTTCCACACAATAATTATGGAAGGAATTAATCAAATTTTGCAAGCCTCTCGGGGTCTGGGAAATAAGGATAGTGTCATCGGCAAAAAGTAAGGAAGTAATTAATTCGCCGTCTAACTTCGGGGAGTCATGGGCACAATTCCTCAGGTATGTTGGAATATCATTAACATACAATGAGAACAATGTGGGTACTAGTACGCAACCTTGACGCGCCCCTCTATCTACGGGGATCGCTTTGGATAATTCTCCAGCTTTTCCCCATCTAATTTTTGCATACTTCCCTGTATGAAGTTTAATAAGTTCATTAAGAAGCTCGCCAGGAATATCTAACTTCTTTAATGTGGACCACAACAATTTGCTGGGGACGAGGTCAAAAGCGGCCCTTAAGTCTATAAATGCCACGTAAAGACTACCCAACCTAATCTTTATATATTTCCAGCAAATACACATAAATCTAAACACCTGATCAACTGTACTAATTTTTGATCTAAAACCTGCTTGGTATTTGGACAGTAGTTTTGTCTCCTCGATCCAATCTAAAATCCTATTTAAAATATGTCTGGCAAAGATTTTTTGTAAAACATCTATTATTAAACTGATAGGGCGGTAATTGCTAGGATCATGGCGATCACCTTTTTTAAAAATTGTTATAATTTCTGCCCCTTTCCAAGATTCTGGAATTGGTGTACCGGCCACAATTGAGTTGCTTAAAAAGTTAATATATGGCCCCCACACTTTAACATCATGTTTCAATAAGTCACCTGGGATTTTGTCAGGACCGGGGGCTTTGCCTATTTTAACTGCTAATAATGCCTGGTCTGTTTCTTCTAAGGTAAAATGTAGTGATGTAGTACTACTATCTGGAATAATGTCTACATTATCTAGGGACAGATCATCCTTACTAATTGTGTAAAGTTTAGAGAAATGATCGCACCAGGTCGATTCATCCAAAAAAATATCCTTGGATGATCTACCCTTCTTATTCCCCTTAGCAATTAAGTTCCAGAACGTACTTTGATCATGTAACTTGGCTGCACTCAGTAAATCGTCCCATAGATTAGCATCCCATACTTTTTTAGCTTGATTCAGAGTATTTTTATAAACCTGTCTTGCCTTTTTAATGTCACATTGGCTCCCATTTTTTACTGTACGGATCAACTGTGATTTTGCAAACCCTACAATCTTGGTTATACCACTGGTTTTCTAACTCAACATGATCCACAATTTTATTCCCTTCTTTTTTTATAGACCTTACTCAAAAGGGGGGATAGTGCGTCGACCAACTTCAAGTGTAAATCAAGGACTCCCCGGGTGCCTAAGAGAGGCATTTGGGTCGACCCAATGATTTCGCTGAATTTATCGTAAATGTTGGTCAGCGCTTCTTTCTTACCCACAATGTAAGACCATTTTATGGCACGCCTATTGTTGGAAATCTGTATATCTCCAATCTGGGAATTTAATGGACCTGCTACAGATAGTCTAAGAAGGAAGAGAGCAGAATCTAACCATAATTGGAGGGGAAAGTGATCACTCTCCAATCTAGAATCGATCTTAAAATCAATTAGTGATCTCCATAGATTTCGAGAAGCCATTACAAAATCAATGTGTGACCTAAGGCTTCCCTTGAAATAAGTGGGAGCTGATGGGCTGTCTGAGGGAAAGCGACCGTTGCATGATCTTAAATCATGTGACACAGTCATCTGTAAAATCTGTGTGGCAGCTATTGTACTTTTAGCATAACTTAAAGCCTCCAGGGGCATTATGTCACTAGCAACATCTTGTTCATCAAACAATCTATCTAAAACCTGAATGAGTTCGTATTTACAATTAAAATCTCCACAAATTAATAAATGATCATTGCCTCCCAACCCATCTAAGGTGGAATCCAAAATTTCTATTACCTTGGATTCTCTGTTAGATGGGTATGGTCTATTGTATATGTTTATTAAATAAATAAGACTTTTCTTACTGGTCACAATTTTTAGTCCTAGCAAATCAGGGCAGGCAATAGACAACTGGGTAACCTCAATTTCTAGGGAAACTTTAACCCAGATGACCAGCCCGCCGGATGCTCTTCCCCTATTAGACGGTGTCGCTTTAGAGCTAAAGGTTTTGTATCCTACTCTATGGGGGGGTTCTACCATCCAGGTTTCCTGAAGGACGATAATATCATGTTTTTCAAAAAATAGACATACTGCCACGTCCAACAGGTTCCTAGAAAGGCCAGCGATATTCCAAGACAATAGGCTAACATTAGAATTCTCAGATATCTTTAAAGGAAATTCCCTTAATCCAGTGTCATCGCTAACAGTATCAGACACTGGAGAGCTATCTACTACCGCTTTGTGTTCATCAATGTCAATTTTATCGCCTAATAACTTTACCCGTGCTGCAGTTAGCCCTGAAGCTATATCTAGACCGGCTGCAGGTAGCTCACCCCTCTTATCTCCAGAGGACCCAGTTATATATGGTTGCCCATCCAATGGCTTAGATGGAAACCTCGGCGCCACCGTAATTTTAGAACCAAGGATTTCGCTACCGTTAGAAATCTCCATTGGGTGGGCAACCATTAATGGGACTACGGTTTTATTTTTACCGACCTCAGGGAGTCAATCATTTTCATCTAGGTCGCTCAACACTGTATATCTATTCTCCGTGGGGATTTAAAATTTTAATGGATTATTAATACAAGTGAGGCTTCCCCTAGTTGTTTTTTGTAATGAGCTATCTGGGTGTCTATAAAAGTAGCCCAAGGGATGTACGCGCACAGCATTTTCTCCTAAAGCAAGAGAGGCTGCCCTTAAAAGGGCGATTGCCACATGTTGGGGATGTCTGAAATTTATTATAACACAATCCCCCTTACATGTTTTTCTTGTGTTACCTAACCAAGCGACTCGTCTGGTGGACAATATTTGGTTTGAAAAGTTAATGGGAAAACCACAGTTTTTATTCAACCAAGCAACTGATTTCCTCTTAAGTGAGTCATGTGTTTCATATGGAAATTTAGAGGTTACAGGGTCAAGTGAAGGAACATTAGACAAAATAACCACATATGGTTCGCAGGCTGGTGGAAGATTAACATAGTTTGATTTTTGTGCAATAACTCTAGGTCCCTTGCAACTAGATGTATCTATATTAGTTCGAGTACCACCACCAACTGGTTGCAGTAATCTCATAGAACCAGTTAAGGTCCCCCCCTCTAGAGGAGGTTCCGGGGCAGTATGAGCAGGTTGCGATGGTGCCTTAGGCGAAACAATAGACTGTTTCATTTCGTCTAAAAGGCCACCCAGCCTCGATACCTCTATTGACAGGGTTTCAATTTTATCTACAAGAGGCTTGATCATAAGCGCTAGTTTTTCTTCAAGAAGTTTAGCTATAACCTCCGGGAGAGTAGAGTTCTCAGCCTCAATAGGGGTCTGTGTTTTAGCATTAGCCACAGTAGTTCTCCGAGGTTGATCTGGTGGTAGTTTATGAAGCACACTACCCTTCTTAGGATGAGACTTTCTACACTTCCTAACTGCTCTTTTCGGAGGAGATGGAAGGGATTCAAGCTCGCTTGGGGGCTCCAATAAACCTTGACTAGAAATAGCGACCTCATTGTCCACAATGCAATGGGTCGAATTCCCCACTGGAATAGCTTCTGTTAAAGAATCCCTTGTAGCTAACTTATGGATGCTATCATCTATACATAGCTCTAGATTATCTACCAAAGTCTCCTTCCCTAACGACTTGCGTCTTTCACTATTAATCGTACTGACCCTTTTAATCAAATAATTGTCCATTGTTGTTTTAGCCTTTGCCATAACAAGCACTAAATCAAAACACTAACAGTTACTAATGTAATTGACAACACAGAGAGATCACAAGGGAGCAGGATAAACACTAATGCAACAAAAATAAACTGAATACAACAGTGAATTAAATGCCTTATATGAGAGAAACAATAACCACCGCGCTTAGGATGAGATCTGTATACTAACAATCCCATTGAGCACTCAATGATAGCTCATGACTGACAATGTCCGTTAACATAGATATACTTGCAATTTCCGTGTCCTCTGTACGATCAAAGGGGGGTGGCCCGACCCGACCACCTCCGGCCTCCTAACGGCCACACAACGGCCCGCCCTTTGCCCGGGCTTAGCCCGGCGTCGCCCGCGCACGTCCCGCGACGCGGAGGCAGCGTCGCTCTTTTAAGCGCCTCGTGGCGCGAACAGGGCGTCCGCGGGTCCGGTGGCGCTCAGGATGCTGGGGGATGTAGTTCGGCCCTGTCCCCTCACTGCGGCCGCTGATGTGAATGGCGGGGGCGGGGGACTACAGGACAGCAGGTAAGCAGCGTTAGTGTGGGCAACAGCAGGAACTCCTCAAAATGACCAGCTGAACACGGAACCCGCTCCGTCGAGGCAGCGTCGCTCTTTTAAGCGCCTCGTGGTGCGAACAGGGCGTCCGCGGGTCCGGTGGTGCTCAGGATGCTGGGGGATGTTGTTCGGCCCTGTCCCCTCACTGCGGCCGCTGATGTGAATGGCGGCGGCGGGGGACTACAGGACAGCAGGTAAGCAGCGTTAGTGTGGGCAACAGCAGGAACTCCTCAAAATGACCAGCTGAACACGGAACCCGCTCCATCGAGGCAGCGTCGCTCTTTTAAGCGCCTCGTGGCGCGAACAGGGCGTCCGCGGGTCCGGTGGCGCTCAGGATGCTGGGGGATGTAGTTCGGCCCTGTCCCCTCACTGCGGCCGCTGATGTGAATGGCAGCGGCGGGGGACTACAGGACAGCAGGTAAGCAGCGTTAGTGTGGGCAACAGCAGGAACTCCTCAAAATGACCAGCTGAACACGGAACCCGCTCCGTCGAGGCAGCGTCGCTCTTTTAAGCGCCTCGTGGCGTGAACAGGGCGTCCGCGGGTCCGGTGGCGCTCAGGATGCTGGGGGATGTAGTTCGGCCCTGTCCCCTCACTGCGGCCGCTGATGTGAATGGCGGGGGACTACAGGACAGCAGGTAAGCAGCGTTAGTGTGGGCAACAGCAGGAACTCCTCAAAATGACCAGCTGAACACGGAACCCTTGCTTCCATGGCAAAGATCAGACAGTAGCCTGAGCTACGGGCAGAGCTGAGGATTGTGTTGTATAATAATTTTGTTTTTTATAAGGTTTTTATGAAAATGTTTCTATGAAAAATTTTCTATAAAAGGCTGTGTCACATATTGGATGTGACTTTTTTATATGATCAAGTGTAATAAAATGAATATTAACTAACAACCTGTTGGCTGTGTAAGACAGATCCTTTTTTAATAAATCATGTGGGGTGTGTATACAATGTAACAGTTTTTGACAAGATTGATTTTGATACTGTTTTCTAAATTAGGAGACAGGGGATAATTTGTTTTAACTATTGAATAGTACTCTAGTCCCTTTGTTTGTAGTGAAGGGGTCTCTCTCTATTTTGATACAGAGCTGAGGATCTACAGAGAGCTCTTTCCACATCCAACTTGAAGTCTCCATACAGGATTGCCGCGGACTGCTGTGCCACTGGCTTATGCTAATAAAACCTAAGTCTTCCTGCCAGATTCATTTTACGTATAAGGAGAGTACTTTTTTACTACATTTGGCAATGAACGGGAAATGAAAGGTGCCCACCACCCACATCACTTGCTGACCTCCGAAGATCTGGCTCACCTGTTCGCTTAAAGCATCGGCCGGCTTTTCTCCTGCAATTTCAGTTTCCTCTCTTTCAAATATTTGGCTTATATGCTTCAGTTTGAACATGCTAGCAGATGCCGCTCGTACTACACATCCCATTGCACAATCCCGCATGCATTGTAGAGGACAGCAGCGTCCCACAAAAAGTGCCATTTCAGCCTGCATGAGCACTGCTTTACCACAGGGGTCAACTTGAGTTAGCCTGAAATCCGGAAAAAAGATTGCCGATCCAACTTGCATGCGCACTAGAGTGGTTCACTACAGTGTCATCGAGAGACTGCCTGCAGCCTGGCTGCAACCTGCCACTCGTACCTTGTATCTCGTTTGTAATCAGCATTACACCCGCATGCGCGGTAAGGAAATTCAGCGTGGGGTTAGAGAGCACGTTTTCAAGCTCTTGCCCCGTCTTTTCAAGCCAAATTACTCCATTTGAATTTGGAAAGCAGCGTGTTGGTTCTAACATGTTTAAAGCTGGAATTTGCTTTTCTTGAACTTGTGAACAGGTAACATTTGTCAGCACTACCTTTACATGAGTGCATCTTTTTTATCCCTGGAATCTTGTGTTTTTCTACTTAAATTTGGGTTTACTTTGTCCTTATTTGAGGTTGCCTTACTCTTTGTCTTGCATTTTCATATTTTCAAAAGTCTAGCAAACTTATTGTGTATTGCTGTATAGTCTATTAATTCAATTTATTAACACTGTAATATCACCTAAAGTAAATATGAGCAACCTTGCACATTTGGTACATGTGCGGCCTTTTCTCCAACTTCCTTTAACCCCTCCCCTGCTCATGACGGAACCACTCTGTCATGAGCCATGGTCGCCGTGTGCTAATGACGGAGTGGTTCCGTCATGCCGTGGCCGTTGGCGGCCGCTCCGCCCACGCGGCGCTAATTCCCCGCCTGTGCGGGCGATTAGCGCAGTGGGCGGAGTCATGACGGAACCACTCCGTCATGAGCACAGCTCAACCGTGGCTCATAACGGAGTGGCTCCGTCATGAGCACAGCGCCACCGCGCTGCCCCCAAACCCCCCCCAGCGCTGCAGCGGAATTCCCGCCGCAGCGAAGGGGTTAAAGCCATCTTTGCCATGGAAGCAATGGTTCAAAGTATTTGAGAGTTATTTAGTTGCTCTAGAAGCAGAAACATTTCCTTCAAAGAGGAAAGCAGCAATTTTATTCAATAACCTGGGTACAGAAGGTCAAAAAGTTTTTGAAACTTTACCAAAGATAATTCCAACACCTGCACTAGAAAATTTGGATGAATACAAACAAAAGTAATGAGATTGGAAAAAAGTTCACAGAGTTAACCCAGTGTTCTTTTAGAACGATTCAATTTCTTTAAAAGAAATCAATCTGAGGATGAATCTCTGGAGGATTACAAATCTGCACTTCGCCACTCCCCAGCAAAACTGCAATTTTGACACAGAGCAGTCAGCCGTAACTTAAGAGGCAATGTGCAATGTATTTGTGCGAAACTTAATACAGTAAAACAGGAAGAACACCACACAAAACCAATCCACACCATGTTAGAAAAATAGAGTTTAGTTTAATGAACAAAAGAAGACCAAAGTGACAAAAAACCAATAAGAAGAACCGCAGTTATGAATTTTTAAAGAATACCTGTAAACAGAGTGTGTAGAGTCATAAAACGCCAACCGGGGCTAACTGGTCACGCTGGATGAGGTTAAATCTGAAAAGTCAAGCCAACTGTAATGGAGAATGCATTGGATGCAGGAGTCACGCATTGCCCGCTGCAAACAGGACCGTTACGGAGGAAGCATCGACATTGAGGAGCAACTGCAAGGAGTGTTCAGCTATGATTCTTCACCGTGTAGAATTGTAGGAGATGCGTCTGATCCCAGTCGCACAGTTCAGGGATTTGTTGGCATCAAACCCCTGGTGAGGAAGGTAATGCGTCATCGCTAAGCCGCGCTGTCGGCACTGTGGAGTCTTTGAAGGGGTGATGGGCCAGCGTCAAAGAGATGTGCCCATTCTGACTGGAGCAAAGGCAGCACTGCATAGATTCTTGCAGAAACAACCAGAAAACCCACCACCAAGGGACCAGAACTGGATAGACAGGACTTGGTACTACAGAATTCACAGCTGTGAGAATCCAAAGACTGTGGGGGGTTTGAAGAAAAACTTTTATGCTTTTTTTGGGCCTGGGATATATCAGTGGGACCCGCTGAACAGGCCTAGGTGGTCAGGGTGTTTCTGCCCTGCCCCCTTTTCTTGTTTTTTAAGGTTTTTGCTTGTGACTCGGTTCAACCGAGTCACAAGATGGCTGCCAACACTTCCTGGATTTAAGTGTTGGCAGCCAATCAGATCTCAGACACTAGATCGGGATGTCATTTGAGATGTCATCAGTGATGTCACTGACCATGTCATGAGTGATATAATATGTGTGGTCATAAGCAGTGCATTGCGGGGGTGCAAGTTATTGTTAACTCAAGTAACGATAACGGCTGAAATTTTCTGGTTTTGTTCGAGTGAAATGTCAGCCTACCTATAATGTCCCTCGAACCATTGTTGTTTTTTAGTGAATATATATATATGACTGGCGGTCACCAGTAGGTAGTTATAGTTGGGACCTCATTTCGATTAAAAAAGCGTTTTTTGTTTTCCCAATAACTTTGGCGTAGTTTGACAAATCTTTGCAAAATGTTCAAAACTAGTGGGGTGCTCCGGTCAGTGATTCGTCAAGCGGGGGCTGCGAAAAAAGGGGGGTCCCAAAACACATTTTCCCCATGTAAATTTCCATAGGAAACTTTAGACAAAGCTACAGCCCGAACTGCTTTGGCAGAAAGGTAGTTCTTGGTTCAGAAAGAGCCCTTTTTGTTAAATGGCGTAAATCCATTCAGTAGTTTTTTAGATATTAAAGGAAAAAGAAATGTATATAACTTGGCGGAGCCTAACCACACAACTCATCGTGAGATCTGATTGGCTGTCAGCACTTCATCCAAGAAGTGTTGGCAGCCATCTTGGGACCAATATACATGATAGCACCCCATTAAAAAGCATTACAGTGAAAGGAAGGTTTTTGAGGGTCACCAAAAGGAAAACGTATAAAGGGTGATAAGACTTTACTTACATTAGAAATCATTTGTTGATGGTACCATACTAATTTTAGGAATTATGGTGTATTCTAAGGTGACTTTACCCTGTGAAAAAGCCTTCTGCTGGGAATCATGTTTGAGAGAAAACTATTTTCTCATACTTTTCCCACAGAGGTTTGGAAGCTAAAATGAGAGCATATTTTCTGTAAATTCACATTATCTTTCTCAGTCATGTGACAATATAGTCTGACATTCTCAGTAAAACATGTACATCCAACAAGGGCACAAACTGTCAGTTGATTCCTTTGTGTTCTACTGCAGCTTCCCAGATTGCTCTAAAGAACAACTAGAGCGCTAACAGTCTTACTTATGACAAAAGTGTTACACACCTGAAGCCATTTTGATTGGAATAAAGTGGTAACTCTTAAAACAGTTAATTTAAAAAGGAACAAAATGAGGGGGTCCATTTTGCCATAGAAATTATGATTAGTGCTGCAGAAAGAAAAATTAGGGCACAGTCTGAGTGACTTCTCAAATCCTCTTTTATTTCATTAAAAAATTCTGACATGCAGACTGAAACATGCACTTTGAATACCAGTAGCAGACTTCCCTGGTGAGCAGGTGCTTTACTACAGTGATCTAATGAGCAACTAGAGTGCTAACATTCAGAATTCATAGCAAATGTGTGACACATCTGAAAGCTTTTTTGATGGAATCAAAGTAAAAAACTGAAAGAATTTCCTACTGAGGAGACTGCAGTAAATGAGGAAATTAGGAAACTTCATAACAAATAAATCTCCCAAGATGGCCACCAGAGACAACATAGTCCAAATGTAGCACAAATATCACCCAGATGTAGCCCACGTGTAGCCCAATGACAAAAGTGTGCAAAACACTTTTTATTTTTTGTGTTTTTGCAGCTTTATATAGTGCAGACTGGTCAGGTATTGGAGTGCTTTGCATGAGCATTGGTTACATCACACAAGGACAAATTCATTTTGGTTGTAGACATGGGGAGATTAAGGGATTTCACCAGAATCACAGAATGTCGAGCTGAAGCAGAAACTCCAACCTGGTTCCCCAGTTGCAAAGTCTGTAGCTCTGGAAGTAACACGACATCCTCTCCCCTAAGTGCAACATTTAATCAGCTGGTCAACTGGATAAAAAACACAAAGATAACAAATAATTTTAAAGTGCTTTGTCGCTATTTGAAAATTTTGAAAATATGTCCTCATTTTAGTTGTTTAGAGCACTAACCATAATTTTGATGCAAATAAGACCCTCTCATCTATGTAATTTCTAAAGGAAATGCTCTAGGTATTACAGTTTTGATTACATCAAGATGACGTCAGGTGTGCCACACTTTTGTAATAAATATAGAATGTTAGCAATCTAGTTGTTCATTAGGATGCTGTTGAGAGGCAGAGGCCAGGGGCACGGACTCCGAAAATTGAAGGCAGCTGGGAGGGTTCAGAGGCTACAATCTGACCACACTGGGCAGGCAGGAAGGGCAGTGGCAGCACAACAGACTATGGAGGGCAGTGAATAGGGGGGCAGGGGCAACAAACCAACAATAAAGGATAGGCAAAAGAGGCAATGGCAATATAATAGACCATTATGGGCAGAAGGAAGAGGCAGTGGTAGTGCAACCATACATGCCAACAGACCCGATTCAGCCAGGAAACACCCAATATTTTTAAGCCCAAATGGCCTTTATTTAATCTGTCTCCTGTAAGTTAATGTAAGTCAATGGGGAGAATCAATGCCCCAGTTTTTTTCCAAATTCTCCCTCTTACCAAGTTCAAAATGTTAGAAAGTATGGTACATTGGATCATGGAAGGCAGGAGGAATTGGGGTAGGGACATGGACTCAGATAACAGAGGACAGGAGGGACATAGAGAGGTGCACCAAACTGACCTTATTGGGCAGGCATCAGGGTTTGCAGCAGCACAATACACCACACCAGGCATGCGGGACGGGAGCGCAGCACAACAATCCATAGAAAGCAATAGAGAGGGGCCAGGACCATGCGCATGGACAACAGAGAACAGATGGGTAAGAGGCAATGGCAGCTAGCTGACCATAATGGACAAACAGGAGAGAAAGCTGCGGCATAACGAATTTTGAAGGGCAGGAGGGAGGGATCAGGGGCATTGCAATGGAACAGAGAAGCCCAGAGGGAGGGAATTTGGGTCTGCACATGAAAGAAAGAGGGCAGAAGCAAGGGGGCAGGGCAGTAGCAGCAAGCTGACCATGGAGGTCAGACAGGATGGGCACTAGAAGCAAGACACACCATGGAGAGCAACAGTGAGACTATAACGGCATACACACAGACCATAAAGGGGAGGTGGGAGGGCGTCAGGGCCAGCTAGCTGACCACACAGGGAAGTTGGGAGGGGCCATGGCAGCACAGAAGACCATGCATGGCAAGCGGGAGGGTTAGTGGCAGCACAATGGCCATGATGGGCAAGAAGGAGGGGACAGGGGCATGCACAAAGGACCATGAAGAATAGAAGGGAGGGGTAGGAGCTGGGCACAGACAAGAGTGTTCAAGGGAAGGGGCCTCACAACAGACCACGTGGGGCAGGCAGGAGGAGTAGTTGCAGCACAACAGACCAGGGTGGGCAGAAGGGTGTAGCAATAAAATGGAACCTGGAGGACAGGAGGAAGGGGCATGGAATGTGGACAGGCAGGGTGGAGGTGGCAGGGACAGGTTACAGTCATCTGACAATGCTAGGCAGGTGGGAGTGGAGTGGCAGCTCAACAGAGCACTCAGAGTAGATAGGAGGGGCAGGTCCATGGAACATGGTGGGCCAAATGGATGGAGCAGGGGCATGCACACAGACATCAGAGGGCAGAGGGAAGGAGAGTAGCTGCAGCAAGCTAAGCACAGAGGCTAAGCAGGAGGTCAATGACGGGGCATACAATTGGGCAATGGAGTGCAGGATGAGTGGACTGGGACATCATGCTAAATGGAGGGTAGTGGCAGCACATCAAACCATGCATGGCAGGAGGGAGGAGGCTAGTGCATGGATTCAGAAAACAGATGATAGGGAGGAGGTGGATGGGGCAGGAAGCTAACTATTCAGAGAAGGTGGGAAGGCCAGTGACAGAACAACGGCCACACAGGGCTGTAATAAGGGAGTAGGGACATGGACTTGGACAATGGATGGCTAGTAGGAGGGGAGACAGGAGCAGCAAGCTTGGGTGGGGGCAGCACAATGCCAGGCCAGGCCCTGCTTCCAACCCCCCACCATCCATTTTGATAGGCAAAGATTACAGGGACTTTATAGTTAGACTTAGATTTCACTCATACACAACCAGTGAAATTCAGCAATTATAGTTACCTGAGCTAACTATAACTTACGTCCCTGCAATGTACTGCTAATGACCTCAGATATTACATCGTTCATGACATGGTCCGTTACATCACTCATGACATCACTCATGACATCTCAAATGAGCTGTGAATGGAGTGGAACTATAATCGCTAGAACTATATTTAGGGATAGTGTGTGTATATTAAAACCCTTGTTTTCTTTTCTTTTTTGTAAGAACCATTATAACACGCAACATACCCAGATCAATATGGCGATAGCCTTTTACTTTACAGTAATGTGCAGTCCATTGTTTATGTTGATGTTTGCAATCCTAAGTATATTTATTATGAATAAGTCGCGTTGACGAACATACAGGTATGGCGGTCACGGGTCAAGATATGCTGAAATGACATTGTGTGCATAACACTTGTTTTCTTTTCTTTATTGTATCAATTCCTGAATGTTTACATCATGACCAGGCCAATATGGCCACCAGCTTTGTGGATTAAAGTAATATTTAGTCATTTGTTAATGTTGGCAGCTGGAGGTATTTGTACATTTAAATAAGGAAGCTACAATGACGTCTTGTATCGCTATCAAGGTTTGGACGAGCCGAAACACGTGGATCGCGTTCTTTGCTGATTAAATGCTTCCAAACTACAACCTGAGTTCTGATTCCTTACTTGCAGGAGTGAAAGGAGATTAAATACATATATATAAAATTCACTGAAAAAAACACGAGTTTCAGGGACGTTATAGTTAGAAATTAGCATTTTAAAAACCTTAGATATTGCAATATACATGTAGATGCTGATTGTTTGTATTTACTTTATGTTCTTTTGTTTTATCTCCTCTTTCTTGATTTAGCACACTCTGCAGTATTGCATTGCCTTTATTTTCTCTGTTTGAAGCTGTATTTCTGTACTCCTATGTTCAAGAAAGCAACCAATAAAAACTTTTGAACTCTAAAAAACCTTAGATATTCACTGAAAAAAACACAGGTTTCAGGGACGTTACAGTTAGTCTGATATTTCACTCGTACAAAACCAGACAAATTCAGCCGTTATAGTTAGTAGAGCTAACTGATACTTACGCCCCCGCAATGCACTGATGATGATGTCACATATTACATCACTCATGACATGGTCAGTGACATCACTCATGACATCACTGATGAAATCTCAAATGACATCACTGATGATATTGCTGATGACATCATCCAGTGACTGTGAGTGTTTCTAAAAAGTTTAAGAATGTGATATATATATGATGATTTAGTCAGTGTGTGACTGACTGTATGAGTGAGTGATTATACGTGTCTGGGTGAATGTATGGGTGAGTGACTAATCTGTGTGAATGTCTGTATCAGTCTGTCAGTTGGTGTGTAAGTGGCTGCATGTGTTGGTGAATAGGTACATGAGTGTCTATATGGGTTATTGATTGATTGTCTGAGTATCTGTATGGGTACCTGAGTGTATGTGTGTTGTGTCACTACCTGCATGGATGTATGAGTGGTCGATTCCCTGGCTGTTTGGGTTCATGAGTGTGTCTGCAAGGGACTGTATGGGTGAGTGTGCATGTGGCTGTGTTGATGAGTGAATAGATGTTTCAGTAGTATATGTGTGAGTAACTGCATATGTGAATGGCCGTATATGTGAGTGTTGGAGTATATAAGTGACTGTTTGTGAAAGTGAGTGATTATGTTAATACTAGCAGGAGATTTTAATTGCATCCCATGCCAGAATGCAGGAGAGCAGTTGTGTGGAGTCTCAAGAGAAAATGTTGTTTGTTTGTCACATTATAGCCATAATGTCCTGGGGGAACAATTCAATGAACTCATTTTTAGCCACGACCTGGGATTTGCACATGAGCTATGTCCATCTCCGGCCCTTTGTCTTGCACTTTTAATGGGAGAGGATATTGCTCGATAATTGATTATGTTCTTATATCATGTACCCATGCACAGAGTCTTCTTTCTTTCCATGTCTCTGATAATCCACTTAGTGACCACTTCCCACTTTGTTTCACTATATTATTACCTGCAAGGAATCTACCAAGACCCCACAATATTAATGATCAGCTGTTAGAAAATCTAACAATTGGCAGCAATAATGGTTACTCGCTTCATTGGGCTCTGGTAGACCAGGTAAAACTAGTCAGCAACGTGGTAAAGAAATTTAAATCTGATATAGATTTGTGCCTGAGCAAAGAAGCTGCCCCTGACCAGATTTTAGCCTCATTTATGGCCATATCTACAGCAATAAGTAACTCCCTTATCAGGAAGCAAAAGAACATCGGATCATTACAGGGCTGGTTTGATACTAACTTTTCTCAAGCGCATTCCCAGCTAAAGAAGGAGCTACAGAAAACTCCTAGAAACCTGAATGCCACCAGGTTGGCCAGAGGAGTCTACAAACAAGCACTAAGGGACAGAAAGTCAAAAATGAAGCAGTAGGCTTGGGAGGCCCTATATTTGGCCTCAGTAACGAATGACAGTGCGGCATTCTGGAGGGCAGTTAGGGCCCCTTTTTTAGCTGGTGAAGGCGGCCCGTCGCTTGAGATAGCGATCCCGGAAGAATAGTGGATTAACCATTTCTCCCAAGTATACAATGGCGAAGACCCTGCTCTTACGATCAATATGCAAGCCTGGGAGACACTGGGGGAAAATTGCTTTTTGCAACAGAAGGAGTTATGGTTCACCCTAGAGGAGGTAGAGAGGGCCCTTCACGCAAGTCAAGGAGGAAAGGCCCCGGGCTCTGACGGGGTCCCCATTGATATATTTAAATCAAACGTTCCCATGTGGGGGCCTCTGCTGGTGCAAGTACTTAATGCAAGTTGCTGATGTCCCGTACTCAAGTTGGCCTTCAGCGAGTCTTAAACAGCTTCTCCCATTTTATGAATCAGCTAGGCCTAATGGTGAACACAACTAAAACCTTTATTATGCGTTGTGGTAAAGGCATCAAGAAAAAAAAGGATATGTTTATGGGAGGTCAAAAAATCGGGGTCACTACAAAATTTTCGTACCTTGGTTATCTTTTTGCTTCTAATGATACTTGGGTACAAGCAGTCTCCGCTAAAAAATTGGCACTTATACGCACCACTTCTGCTCTAATTGCCTTCTCAAGAAAACTTGGCAAAAGACCACCGGTGGAACTTTTAAAGAACTACAAGGCTAAATGTGTCATTTATGGGAGCGGAGTTTTGAGATTTGCTGACCCTTTACCAATACAAAGATTGGAAAACTCATTTTTAAAATATATTTTATCTTTTCCAAATAGCTGTGCCACAAGTGTTTTTTGTCATGCTGAATTAGGCCTGTCATTTATTTCTGACCTTATCAAGATTGAACCTGTGCTCTTGTAGCACAGATTGTGGCTTAAGGAAGAGGCCAACTTGAATAGAGACTTCCTCTCAGACATTATGAAATTGGAGGGAGCAATGAGGATACCATGGCTTAAATATGTTTTTAACTTTTTAAACGACCTCGGCCACCCAGAATGTTTTACTAATCCTAGTACCCTCGGCACTTTATCAAGGAAAGAACTAAAAAAAGAGGGTTTGTTTGTTTCTGTTAGAGTCTGCCAGAATGACCACAGAGATTCTGAAACCAACAGTCTTGCATAACCAGATGGTTTTAAGTACATTTAATATTCAATCTTATTGAATTATTGTTCAAAGTGCCTATGAAAGGTTGTTGCTGACCCGCTTTAGGATGGGAACTTTTCTTTGCCTTGTTACATTTCCCACAATGAATGATTGGTCTCAAAATCTTTCACCTTGACCTTGTGATAACATTTCATTACAGACCACGATTTAAGTTATTCTTTTCTGTAAATATTATTCTGTATTACAGACCACATTTTTAAAACCTATTTTGAAACAGTTTGGATGACGTCAATGCCGACCTGCCCTATTGGCCTTGCAATTACTTGACAATGAGCACAGAATTTATAGTGTAACTATTTTCTTGAAAAAAACTCTGTTTTATAGGAAACAACTGTTCAATATTTGATTAATTCTTATCAAAAGCTCCTTAAGTGTAATACTATTTTTCTCACCAAATGTTTTTAATGAACAAGTTTAAAGACTTTTTTGTCTTTTTATTGTGCTTTTATGATTGTTTTGCTCAAACATTCATATAAAGCTTTCTTGATTGCTTGATTGAGTGATTGTGAGAGTGGATGTATGGATGAGTGTGTGCTTGTGTCAGTGAGTGTATAAGTGAGTAAGTGCATGTTAGTATCTGTGAATAAGGGAGGTGGTGTGTATATAACTGTATAGGTGAGCAAATGGCATTGTGATTGACTCTTTGGGTGACTGACTAGGTGTGTGAGTAACAGTATGGGTGAGTGGTGATGTGTCAGTGTCTGTAAGTGTGTATGAGTGCATATAATAGTGGCTGTACGTATGAGTGACTGCATGTATGAGGGACTGTATGGGTGAGTGAGTGGATGTGTGTGTAGACCTACGAATCAGTGAGTGGGTATGTACTAACTGGTATTGGTGTGTCTATGGTTTCGAGAATGGTAGTCTGTATTTTAGAGCGGATGTATAAAATGTTATATTAGGGTGTGAGTAGGTGCATCAGAGATTAAGTGAATGATGCCATCAGTGATGTCATCAGTGATGTCACTGATCATGTCATGAGTAATGTCATATGTGAATATGTGACGTCATCAGCAGTGCATTGCAGTGGCGTGAATTATATATATATATATATACACTGAAAAAAAACATAGGTTTCAGGGACGTTATAGTTAGTTGGTCATTTCACTTGTACAAAAACAGAGAAATTCAAACGTTATAATTAGTAGAGCTAACTATAACTTGCGCCCCCGCAAAGCACGACTGATCACGTCACATATTACATTACACATGACATGGTCAGTGACATCACTGATGACATCACTGATGACATCTCAAATTACATCACTGATGACATCAACCAGTGAATGTGTGTTTTTGTAAAGTTTAAATATATTTTATATTTATTAATTCCAAGTTGTATTGAAGAATGAGTTGGTGTATAAGTGTCTGTGTGGAAGATTTAATAGGTGTGTGACTGACTGTATAAGTTAGTGATTAAATGTCTCTTACTGAATGCATGGTTAGTGACTAAACTGTGTGAATGTCTGTATGAGTCTCTCAGTTGTTGTATAAGCTGCTGCATGGATTGATGATTAGGTATATGACTGTCTATCTGTGTTACTCATTGGTAGCATAAGTATTTGTATGGGTGGCTGAGTGTTTGTGTGTGTAGGTGGGTGGGCGGTGTGTGACTTCCTGCCAACATGTGTGAGTGGCTAATTTACTGGGTGCATGGGTTCAATAGTGCATGTGGAAATAGCTGTTTCGGTGAGTGATTGTGTGTATCAGTGTGTTGGTGAGTGAATGTATATCTCACTGGTATATGTGTGAGTAACTACCTATGTGAAAGGCAGTATATGTGAATGTTTGAGTATATAAGCAACTTTTGTGAAAGTGAGTGATTTTGAGAGTGGATGTATGGATGAGTTTGTGTTTGTGTCAGTGTCTGGCATTCACTAGCTGAAAACGTTTTTCAATCTATTATTTTTCTATTTGCCTTTCCCTCCATCTAGAAGCCTGTCTTCTGCTTTTTAAGTCTTTCGACCGATCTATCTTCCCCCTTTTATCATCCGCTGCACATTAGTAGAGCTTGTCTTTTCAACATTTTCTATCTGCTTTTTTCTTTGTGCATGACTCTCCTATATTCAAGCTGTTCATGGTTAACAGAATGTGTGGTTGCCATTTTCTGTCTGAGTTCCCATCCGCTTGTCATTCCATTTGTCTTTTGCCGAATTTCTTTTTTACCCTTTTGCATCTGTGTGCCATTTGCCCATTCTCTGTCCCAGCGCTTAATGGTTGTTTTACTTTTCAGTCTGTCTTTCGTTCATTTTTTTATTCGTCAGTCTGCCTGGTTGAACCTATTTTTGGGCTTTTTTTAACTGCCTGTTTTTTTTATATTATTGTATCTGTTCCTTATCCTGCCTTTCATAATTTTCCCCTCTTGGTTTACTTGTGTGTATCCCTTCTTTAACTGTCTGCCTCCCTTGTTGTCATTCTCTGTTTGCTTTTACTTTTTCCATAGCTAGCTTTTCTCTGTCTTTTATCTGCCTTCCTGTGTCTCTTTGCTGCGTGGCACCTGTCCATCTGAATATTCGTTCATCCTTTTGCCTTTTTTTCTATCTGCCTGCCTCCGCTTTAGCCATAGCTCACTGTAACTGTCTCTTTGTTGTGATTTTAATCTTTTTATCTATGTGTTTCCCTTGTTACCTTTGTTTCTGTCTGTCTTTTCTCATTTTCTGTCTAACTTAATCTTTTCTGCCTGCCTTTTGAAACAGTTAACCACTCTGTTTCTTTTCCGCTCCTGCCCCTCTGCCCATCTTTTCCCATTTTCTATATGTGCATCTTCTCTGTTTTCTACTTTACTTGACTTTTTTCGAACACTCCAACTGCCAGCCTCCTCACGCCCCTTGCCTTTTCTATATGTTTCTGTTTTATTCTCATTATATATATTTTTTTCTAATTCTCCTGCTTGTTTTGTACCTAACTCTAAACATTTGTGAAGTCATGCCATCTTGTCCCCGAGCCCTTTTGTACAATGCATGTAGATGCTTAGCAAGTGACAGTACCTCAGGACAGGCTTCTGCAATGGTTTACAAGGCTCACGTCATGGGTCAGAGGGACCTGAAGACAGACCGGCATTTCACAGCGCATATGGGCCCACACAGCGTATCGCTCCACTCCCTTCAGAAAACACGCCAGTGGTGAACCCTAAGATTCTAGAGAAGCAAATGGTACTGCATGGATCAATATGTCATAAGCCTCTTTTTGCACCTCTGTTGGTTCTTTCTGCACTGCACCTGTTTTGCAAGTTTCTGCATCCCTCTTGCCTATTTCTGCATACCTCTTCCTTTTTTCTCCACTTCTCTTGCTTCTTTCTGCACTGCCCTTGCTTCTTTCTGCACCTCTCTTGCAAATTTCTGTATCCCTCTTGCCTCTTTCTGCACCCTTGAACCCCTGTTTCTCCATTCTGTACCTTTCTTGCCTGCTTATGAACTTGTCTTGACTCTTTCTGCACCTCTGTTGCTTCTTTCTGCACTTCTTTTGTCTCTTTCTGCACCCCTCCTACCTCTTTCTGTACCCCTTTTGTCTCTTTATGCACCTCTCTTGCTTCATTCTGCACCTCTCTTGCCTTTTTCTGTAGTTCTCTTGCCTCTTTCTGCATCTCTTTTACTTCGTTCGGCACTTCACTTGCCTCTTTCTGTACCCCTCTTGCCTCTTTCTGCATCTCTGTTGGTTCTTTCAGCACTGCTCTTGCTTCTTTCTGTATCTCTGTTCCACATTTCTGCATCCCTCTTGCCTCTTTCTGCACCCCTCTTCCCTCTTTCTGTACCTCTATTGCCTCAGTCTGCCCACCTGTTCCCTCTTTCTGCACCCTTTTGCCTATTTCTGCAACTCATTTGCCTCTTCTTGCAGTTCTCATGACTCATTCTGCACCTCACTTGCCTCTTTCTACACCTATGTTGGTTCTTTTGCACTGCCCTTGCTTCTTTCTGCACCTCTCTTGCAAATTTCTGCACCTGTCTTGCCTCTTTCTGTACCCCTCTTACCTCTTTCTGTACCTCTCTTGCCTTTATCTGTACCCCTGTTTTCTCTTTCTGTACCTCCTTTACCTGTTTCTGTAAGTTCCTTGCCTCTTTCTGCAGTTCTCCTGCCTCCTTCTATACCTCTGCTGCTTCTTTCTGCACTCCTCTTGCCTCTTTCTGTACCCCGTTGCTTCATTCTGCACTTCTCATGCTTCTTTCTGCACCTGTCTTGCTTCTTTCTGCACCCCTGTTCTCTCTTTCTGCACTAGTCTTCCCTCTATATGTACCTCTCTTGCCTCTTTCTGCACCTCACTTGCCTCTTTCTGCATTTCTCTTGCTTCTTTCTACACCTCTGTTGCTTCTTTCAGCAATTCCCTTGCCTCTTTCTGCACTTCTCTTGCCTGTTTTTGCACCTATCTTGCCTCTTTCTGTACCTCTCCTACCTTTTTCTGCACCTCACTTGCTTCTTGCTGCACTGCTCTTGCCTTTTTCTGTACCCCTCTTCCCTCTTTGTGCAATTATTTTGCCTCTTTCTACACCTCCCTTCCCTCTTTCTGCACCACTCGTGTCTCTTTCTATACCTCTGTTGTTTCTTTCTATACTTCTCTTTCCTCTTTCTGCACCCTTTGTGCATCTTTCAGGACCTCTATTGCTTCATTCTGCACCCCTCCTGCCTCTTTCTGTACCCCTCTTGCCTCTTTGTATACCTCTCCTACCCCTTTCTGCACCCCTCTTGCCTCTTTTTGCAACTCTGTGGGTTCTTTCTGCGCTGCTCCTGCTTCTTTCTGTATCTCTGTTCCAAATTTCTGGATCCCTCTTGCCTCTTTCTGTACCCCTCTTGCCTCTGTGTGTACCTCTCCTACCCCTTTCTGCACCCCTCTTGTCTGTTTTTGCAACTCTGTTTTTTCTTTCTGCACTGCTCCTGTTTCTATCTGTACCTCTGTTCTAAATTTCTGGATCCCTCTTGCCTCTTTCTACACCCCTCTGACTTCTTTCTGCACCTGTCTTGCCTCAGTATGCCCACCTTTTCCCTGTTTCTATACCCCTTTTACCTGTTTCTGCTACTCTCTAACCTCTTTCTGCAGTTTTCGTGTATCCTTCTGCACTTCTATTGCTTCTTTCTGCACCTCTCTTGTAAATTTTGGTACCCCTCTTGCCTCTTTCTGCACCCCTCTTGCCTCCTTCTGCACCTCTGTTTGTTCTTTCTGCACTGCTCTTGCTTCTTTCTGCACCTCTTTTGCCTGTTTCTGTACTTTTCTTGCCTCCTGCTGTACTCAAATGGGAAGTGCAAGCTGTCAAGTTTAAAGGTCTGTGTGCTCTCGTGACTGAGGTATATGTCTACTTGTATATGTATTCTTACATGTGTTATGCTTCTGAAGATTGTAGCTTAAACAGCTGGTAACTTCTCCAATAGGTGGTCAAATCTTCTCAGTTCTGCTCTGTCATTCGGTTGCACAGGCAGACATGTCTTATGTATATATGTGTTATAGAGCCCCTCAAATAAACTATTGAATACCCATGTGCCCTGTATTGTGAGGAGAAAGAAATGCATACACCTTGTTTTACACAAATGTATAGAGAATGCTGTTTGAAACACAGGTATTCAAGTGTTTGTATGTTTATTTTAATTTAACATATCACTAGATAAAAGTATAGACACGCAAGCATACCTTCACAAACTTGGTCAGACTTACAACAGTGATATGCTTAGGATTGGTGTTTTATATTTGGTAGGCCTAACATTCTGAGCAGTTGATTAAAAGTGCACCTTCAAGAGAAAAGTGAGGTTTAAGACATCTTCGGAGAAGGATTAGTGATTAGTGTACTTTGTATGAGTCTGTTGTAAGATACAGTCAAAGTAGGTCTCTTTCTGCACCTCATCCAGTGACTGTGTGTTTTTGTAAAGTTTAAATATGGTTAACATATATAGGGAAAGGCATATTGAAGAATGAGTGGGTGTATGTGTGTCTAAATGGATGTTTTACTAGGTGTGTGACTGACTCTATAAGTGAGTGCTTAAACATATCTTACTGAATGCATGGGTTAGTGACTAAACTCTGTGAATTTCTGTATATGTCTGTCTGTTGGTGTGTACGCGACTGCATGGGTTTGTGAATAACTACATAAGTGTCTATATGAGTGATGTCTGAGTATCTGTCTGGGTGCCTGAGTGTATGTGTGGGGGGGTGACTCTGTGCATAGATGTATGAGTGGGTGATTCAGTGTGTGCATAGTTTGAAGTGTGCATCTGTGATGGACTGTATGGGCAGGTGAGTGTTTATGGGTGTGTTAGTGAGTGAATGTATATCTCATTGGTACATGTGTGAGTAACTACATATATGAAAGGCAGTATATATGTGAGTTAGAGTATATAAATGGCTATAAGTGAGAGTGTGTGATTGTGAGAGTGGCTGCATGGATGAGTGTTTGCTTGTATCAGTGATTGTATAAGAACGTAAGAATGTGCTAGTATTTATATGAGTAAGTGAGCTGGTGTGTGTATTACTATATAGGTGAGTAAATGGGAGTGTGAGTAATTATTTGCATGACTGACTAGGTGTGTGAGTACCTCTATGGATGAGTGGCAGTGTGTGAGTGTCTATACAGGTGTATGAGTGCATATGATAGTCCTGTACTGAGTGACCACAAGTATGAGTGACTGTACGGGTGAGTGAGTGGATGTGTGTGCATACCTAAGAATCAGTGAGTGGGTATATAGTTATTGGTGTTGGAGTGTCTATGGTTTTGAGAATGGCAGTCTGTAATTTAGAGTGGGTGTATCTAATGTTATATTAGGGTGTGAGAAGATGCAAAAAATTATCACATGGATGATGTCATCTGAGATGACATCAGTGATGTCATCAGTGATGTCACTGACCATGTCATGAGTGATGTAATATGTGACGTCATCAGCAGTGCATTGCGGGAGCGCTAGGTATAGTTAGCTGAACTAACTATAACGGGGGAATTTCACGGCTTTTGTACGAGTGCAATGTCCAACTAACTATAACTTTCCCTAAAACCTGTGTTTTTTTCAGTGAATTTCTAAGGTTTTTTAAATGCTAATTTCTAACTATAACGTGCCTGAAACCTATTTTTTTTTCAGTGAATTTCAAAGGTTATTCAAATGCTAGTTTCTAACTATGCCTACAGAAGTAGGACATGTGAAGAAAAAAGAAAAAACACAAAGAAAGAAGCAAAAGACATGCAGAAAGAAGCAACAGAAGTCCACAAAGATAAAGAAAAGTGCAGTAAGAAGCAAGACGTGCAGAAAGAACCAACAGAGGAGCCGAAAGAGACCTTGATACAAAATCATCCTGTGCCCACAACTTTTTCAGACGGGTACTGGTGGTAACTGACTCTGACTAACCAGGCCTAGAGCCAGTGGTATGCTAAAAGACTTATAATACAGTGAAAACACCTACATACACTAGGGGACACTCTGCGTTGGGGTACCCCTGTGATTCAATCAATCAATCAATCAGGGGATTTGTAAAGCATGCTACATACCCGTGAGGGTCTCAAGGCGCTGAGGGGGGAGGGAGGGGGTGCGCCGCTACTGCTCGAAGAGCCAGGTCTTGAGGCATTTTCTGAAGGTGAGTAGGTCTTCAGTCTGACGTAGGTGGGTAGGTAGGGTGTTCCAGGTCTTGGCGGCGAGGTAGGAGAAGGATCTGCCGCCACAGGTGGTAAGTTGGATGCGGGGGACAGTGGCGAGTGCGAGGCTGGCAGTGCGGAGCTGGCGGGTGGGGGTGTGGAAGCTGATTCTCTTGTTCAGGTAGGCTGGTCCGGCATTGTGGAGTGCTTTGTGTGCGTGGGTGAGGAGTTTGAAGGTGATCCTCTTTTCGACGGGGAGCCAGTGTAGGTCTAGCAGGTGGGGGGTGATGTGGCAGTGGCGGGGTGCGTTGACAATCAGTCGGGCGGAGGCATTTTGGATGCTCTGGTGTCGTCGTAGGTGTTTGGCTGGGATTCTGGTGTAGAGTGCGTTGCTGTAGTCTAATCTGCTGCTGACAAGGGATTGTGTTACCGTTCTTCTTGTTTCGGCTTGGATCCATTTGTAGATTCTGCGAAGTGTGCGGAGGGTGTTGTAGCAGGAGGAGGAGACGGCGTTTACCTGTTTGGACATGGAGAGGGTGGAGTCGAGGATGAATCCTAGGTTGCATACGTGGTCGGTCAGTGTCGGTGCTGTCCCCAGAGTGGTCGGCCACCAGGAGGCATCCCAGGCTGAGGGGGTGGGTCCGAGGATGAGGACCTCTGTCTTGTCCGAGTTCAGTTTCAGGCGGCTGCTCCTCATCCAGTCGGCGATGGCCTTCATTCCGTCGTGGAAGTTGGATTTGGTGGTGCGTGGGTCCTTGGTGAGGGAGAGGATGAGTTGAGTGTCGTCGGCATAGGATATGATGTTGAGGTTTCGGTGGCGGGCCACTTGTGCGAGGGGGGCCATGTAGATGTTGAATAGCGTCGGGCTGAGGGAGGAGCCCTGGGGGTCGCCGCAGATCATGTCGGTGGCTTTGGATCGGTACGGCGGGAGGCGGACGCTCTGGGATCTGCCAGAGAGGAAGGATGTGGTCCAGTCGAGGGCCTTCTCTTGGATACCGGCTTCATGGAGGCGAGTCTTTAGTGTGCGGTGGCAGACCGCTTCGAAGGCGGCCGATAGGTCCAGGAGGATGAGGGCTGATGTTTTGCCATTGTCTAATTGGCGCCTGATGTCATCTGTGGCAGCGATGAGGGCTGTCTCTGTGCTGTGGTTTCATCTGAATCTGGATTGGGACGGGTCCAGGAGGTTGTTGTCTTCCAGGTGGCGGGTCAGTTGCATGTTGATGATTTTCTCGATGACCTTCGCCGGGAACGGGAGCAGGGAGATGGGCCGGAAGTTCTTGAGGTCCTTGGGGTCCGCCTTGGGCTTCTTGAGGAGGGCGTTGATTTCAGCGTGCTTCCAGCTGTCCGGAAAGGTCGCAGTTCGAAGGAGATGTTGATGACCTTCCGTAGTTGGGGTGCGATGGCTGCGCCTGCCTTGTTGAATATGTGGTGTGGGCACGGGTCTGTCGGCGATCCTGAGTGGATGGAGTTCATGACCTTGCATGTCTCGTCGTCGCAGACAATGGACCAGGAGGTCAGGTGGTTGGCGCTGATGGTGTTCGCAGGAGGGGTGGGGTCTGGTGCGGTCGGGTCGGTCGTGGTGTCGAAGCTGTCGTAGATGTCGGCGATCTTGCGGTGGAAGAAGTTGGCGAGGGAGTCGCACAGTTCCTGTGAGGGAGGGATGTCATTGGCGTTGGCGCTGGGGTTGGAGAGTTCTTTTACGATGCAGAAGAGTTCTTTGCTGTCGTGTGCGTTGTTGTCCAGGCTGTCTTTGAAGGAGGATCTCTTGGCTAATCTGATGAGGTGGTGGTGTCTGCGGGTGGCGTCCTTGTGGGCTGCGTTATCTTCCGTTGTGCGGGCGTGGAGCCATATCTTCTCCAATTTCCGGCATGTGCGCTTGGAGGCCAGGGGCTCGTCGGGAACCAGGAGGCTCTCTTGCTGGTGTGGTTGTTGGAGGGTTTCTTCAGTGGGGTGAGGGTGTTGGCACAGTCGTCGATCCACTGTCTGAGGTTGCCGGCTGCGGAGTCTGGGTTGGTGGGTTCGGTGGGTGGGTTCAGGGAGAGGGTTGTGGTCAGCTGGCCTTCGGTGATTTTGCTCCAGCAGCAGCGGGGTAGCTGTTGGGTGCGGTGGTGCATGGTAGGTTTCTGTAGGTGAAGTGAATGCACCAGTGGTCTGTCCAGTGGGGTTCGGTGGTGTGGTTGAATGAGACGTGGGTACTTGTGGAGAAGACGGCATCTAGCGTGTGGCCGGCGGCGTGGGTGGGTGCGGTGACGAGTTGTCTGAGGCTGAGGTTGGCGAGGTTGTCGATCAGTGTGGTGGAGTTGGCGTCATTGTTGTTCTTGAGGTGGAAGTTCAGATCCCCGAGGAGGATGTAGTCCGTGGAGGCGAGAGCGTGGGTGCTGGCGAGGTCAGCGATGGCGTCGCTGAACTGGGTCCGGGGGGTCTGTAGACGAGCGTTCCCCTGAGGGTGGTGTTGGGGTCGGTGTGGATCTGGAAGTTCAGGTGTTCTGCGGTGAGGAGGGTGTCGTCTGCGTGGGTGGTGACCTCGATGGTGGATCTGTGGACGATGGCTAGTCCTCCTCCGGTGGCTTTGGCGCGGTCCCTGCGGGTGATCTTGTAACCATCTGGGATGGCGATGGCGATGTCTGGAGCCGAGGAGTTGTTCCACCACGTCTCGGTCAGGAAGGCTACGTCCCTGGTGGTGGTGTCAAGTAGGTCTCAGAGTTCGATGGCGTGTTTTCGAGCGGAGCGGGTGTTGAGGAGTATGCAGCGGAGGTGGTTGGGTCTGGTCCTTGAAGGTTTGGTGGTTCTGTTGTAGTTGGAGCTGCAGTTGCGGCAGGAGAAGGGTCCGTGGGTGCGTTTCGGGGCTGCCTGGATGCAGTGATGGTCTCGGCCGGAGTTCAGAGCGTGGAGGGAGTCGGCGTCGTAGCTGAGTCTAGGGCCGGCGCGTTGGGGTCCAGGGGTCCAGGGGTTCTGGCGCAGGGCGCGGTCAAGGTGCGGACGGGCGCAGACGGGCTTTCCTCTGGCGCGCCCGAGCAGCTGGGAGGCGGGTGGCGAATGGTAGAGGATGGGGCCTGGGCCGCAGGGAAGGCAGCGGTGGGAAAGGAGTGCGGGGGGCGGGCGGGGGAGAAGGGCACTGAAAAAACCCAACAGCACCGAAACAACAGAGAGTGAGAGGAAAAACAGGCAGGCTAAAGGCAGAAAGGCTTATGAAAAATAAATACGAGCAGAGGCTAAAGGCAGAATACAATTAAGAGGAAAAACAGGCAGGCTAAAGGCAGAAAGGCTTATGAAAAATAAAACGGGCAGAGGCTAAAGGCAGAATACAATTAAGGGCATCAGACAAGCAGGAGGAGGGAAATCGGGAGAGAGAAAGACGGACAGAGGAAGAGGTTAGACTTGATACTTACTGCTCACCACTGGGCCACCAGGGATGAGGCGCAGGCAGGAGCCTGCGGGTGGAGGAGGGCCTCGAACTTCCAGCAACAGCAGCAGTGGCGAGGGCAGCAGGCAGAGCACCAGCAGGGAATGCGGGCGCGGTGGGGGAGCGGACCTGGCCTGAGAACAGGTCAAGGTTCGCAGCCTCGCCGCACAGCGGCCTGCATTAAGAAGGGTGGAGGGAGGGAGGAGCAGCTGGGAGGCGGGTGGCGAATGGGAGAGGATGGGGGTGGGGCCACAGGGAAGGCAGCGGTGGGAAAGGAGAACGGGGGGCGGGCGGGGGGAAAAGGGCACTGAATAAAACCAACAGCACCAAAACAACAGAGAGTGAGAGGAAAAACAGGCAGGCTAAAGGCAGAAAGGCTTATGAAAAATAAATACGAGCAGAGGCTAAAGGCAGAATACAATTAAGAGGAAAAACAGGCAGGCTAAAGGCAGAAAGGCTTATGAAAAATAAAACGGGCAGAGGCTAAAGGCAGAATACAATTAAGGGCATCAGACAAGCAGGAGGAGGGAAATCGGGAGAGAGAAAGACGGACAGAGGAAGAGGTCAGACTTGATACTTACTGCTCACCACTGGGCCACCAGGGATGAGGCGCAGGCAGGAGCCTGCGGGTGGAGGAGGGCCTCGAACTTCCAGCAACAGCAGCAGTGGCGAGGGCAGCAGGCAGAGCACCAGCAGGGAATGCGGGCGCGGTGGGGGAGCGGACCTGGCCTGAGAACAGGTCAAGGTTCGCAGCCTCGCCGCACAGCGGCCTGCATTAAGAAGGGTGGAGGGAGGGAGGAGCAGCTGGGAGGCGGGTGGCGAATGGGAGAGGATGGGGGTGGGGCCACAGGGAAGGCAGCGGTGGGAAAGGAGAACGGGGGGCGGGCGGGGGGAAAAGGGCACTGAATAAAACCAACAGCACCAAAACAACAGAGATTGAGAGGAAAAACAGGCAGGCTAAAGGCAGAAAGGCTTATGAAAAATAAATACGAGCAGAGGCTAAAGGCAGAATACAATTAAGAGGAAAAACAGGCAGGCTAAAGGCAGAAAGGCTTATGAAAAATAAAACGGGCAGAGGCTAAAGGCAGAATACAATTAAGGGCATCAGACAAGCAGGAGGAGGGAAATCGGGAGAGAGAAAGACGGACAGAGGAAGAGGTCAGACTTGATACTTACTGCTCACCACTGGGCCACCAGGGATGAGGCGCAGGCAGGAGCCTGCGGGTGGAGGAGGGCCTCGAACTTCCAGCAACAGCAGCAGTGGCGAGGGCAGCAGGCAGAGCACCAGCAGGGAATGCGGGCGCGGTGGGGGAGCGGACCTGGCCTGAGAACAGGTCATGGTTCGCAGCCTCGCCGCACAGCGGCCTGCATTAAGAAGGGTGGAGGGAGGGAGGAGCAGCTAGGAGGTGGGTGGCGAATGGGAGAGGATGGGGGTGGGGCCGCAGGGAAGGCAGCGGCGGGAAAGGAGAGCGGGGGGGGCGGGCGGGGGGAGAAGGGCACTGAAAAAAACCAACAGCACCGAAACAACAGAGAGTGAGAGGAAAAACAGGTAGGCTAAAGGCAGAAAGGCTTATGAAAAATAAAACGAGCAGAGGCCAAAGGCAGAATACAATTAAGAGGAAAAACAGGCAGGCTAAAGGCAGAAAGGCTTATGAAAAATAAAACGAGCAGAGGCTAAAGGCAGAATACAATTAAGGGCAGCAGACAAGCAGGAGGAGGGAAATCGGGAGAGAGAAAAACAGACAGAGGAAGAGGTCAGACTTGATACTTACCGCCCACCACTGGGCCACCAGGGATGAGGCGCAGGCGGGAGTCTGCAGGTGGAGGAGGGCCTCGAACTTCCAGCAACAGCATTAGCGGTGAGGGCAGCAGGCAGAGCACCAGCAGGGAACGCTGGCGCGGTGGGGGAGCGGACCTGGCCTGAGAACAGGTCAAGGTTCGCACCCTCGCCGCGCAGCGGCCTGCATTAAGAAGGGTGGAGGGAGGGAGGAGCAGCTGGGAGGCGGGTGGCGAACGGGAGAGGATGGGGGCGTGGCCACAGGGAAGGCAGCGGCGGGAAAAGAGAGTGGGGGCGGGCGGGGGGAGAAGGGCACGCCCACAACAGGGCCACCAGGGATGAGGCGCAGGCGGGAGCCTGCGGGTGGAGGAGGGCCTCAAACTTCCAGCAACCGCAGCAGCGGCGAGGGCAGCAGGCAGAGCACCAGCAGGGAACGCTGGAGTGGTGGGGGAGCGGACCTGGCCTGGTCAAGGTTCACCTAGTACATAATAGGGCAGGAGGATTAAGACTACCTCTTAAAACACGCTACGGGGCGTGTTTGCACAGTGGTGAAGGGAGGGGGGGGGGGGCCTGAGGTGACATGTGTGCAAACACGCCCTGTGGCTGTTTTAAGTTGGGAGATTAAGTACCCTTGAATCCTGATGATCCATGGGGTCCAACTAGCCAACCAGGTACCACCAGTAAGCGCCACAGAGCTGCATAGCAGAGAGGTGTAAAAGGGGGCATGGTCTGGACCACCTCTGGCACTTACTGGAGGTACCTGGTGGGCGAGTTGGCCCACAGGGTCCCTCAGGATTGTAGGGGAATTATTTCTCAGCTTAAAACACACCACAGGGTGCTTTTGCATAGTGTTGGTGAGAGGGGGCGGGGCCTCTGGCACGATGCCAGCTTTTTAAAAATGTTCTTTTATAGTAGGGGGGCTGTGTGGCCCCCTTCCTTTACTGTTTTTTGTGCACTGGGGACCCCATCTCCCAGGGCCTGACCCCTAATTTTTCTTTTTTTATTATTTTTAAATCGGGAAGGCGTGGGCCCCCCTCCCGAGGCCATTTTTAGCCCCAGGGACCCCATCCCCTGGGGCATGGCCTCTTTATATATTTTTAAGTAATATTTACAAAGGAGGGGGCTGCGTGGCCCCCCTCCTGAGGCTTCTTTTAACCCCGGGGACCCCATCCACCGGGACTCTGCCTCGTTTTTTTGTTATTTTTTGGGGGGGAGGGGGACCACGTGGCCCCCCTCCCGGGCCACTTCTAGCCCCAGGGACCCCATCCCCCGGGGTGGCCCTCTCTGTTGGGGACTGTGGGGGGAGCCCTAATGCCCCCATGGTCCCGCTGGCTCCCTGCGGCCTGTGGGAGCCGGCATTGCTTTTCCACATGGGAAGCTGCTGACATGCAGCTCCCCGTGTGGAAAAGCAATTCAGCTTTGCTTCATTGAAGAGAGAGCAGGTTGCCATGCTCTCGCTTCAATGAAGCAAAGCAGTTTGCAGTGAACGGGCGGGAGCCGCGTTACTCCTGCCCTGTCTTTGCAAACAGCAGTGTCCTAGGGGTGGGCACCCCGGGACACTGAAGGAGCCAGCCCTGGAGGGTGGCGGTCCCCAGGGCCATTCACTGGCTCCAGGAGGGGGGCCGCGCAGCCCCCCTCCCACCATTGGCAAAGCCCCTGGGAGGTGGTGGTCCCCGGGGCTTGGGGGTCCGTCACGGACCCCCAAATTTGAATAATTAGAGCCCCGGGGAGGTGGCAGTCCCCAGGGCGTGTGAGGGGGCTCGAGCCGCCCACAGGTATATTAAAAAAATAAGACCCCACTGGGGCCGTGTGCCCCCCTTCAAATGTATTAATGAAAGCCCTGGGGGTGGCGGTCCCTGGGGCTTGGGGTGGCTTGGAGGCCCCCACATAAAAAAACAAAGCCCCAGGGGGTGGCGGGCCCCGGGGCTATGGGGGGGCCGTGTGCCCCCTGCAAATATTTGTGCAAAGCCCCGGGGGTGGTGGTCCCCACGGGAGTGTAGGGGGGATTGGGCCCCCTCACACATTTTTTTACATGCCCCGGGACTTGGCCCACCCAGGGGCTAATTAATAACAAAGCGCGGAAGCCTGTGCTACATTTTTTTTATTTTTGCGGCCGGATCCACGGATCCTCCATGCATCTTGCCGATTTAAAAAAAACAAAATGCTTTTTTTGGCCCTGGGGTTCCTTGTGGGACCCCCTAAGCAGGCCTAGGGGGTCAGGGTGGTTCTACCCCTTTTCTTTTTTTACGCATTTGTTTCCCTGGTTTCTTGTGCCTCGGTTCTACCGAGGCACAAGATGGCTGCCAATACTTCCTCGTTTGAAGTGTTGACAGCCAATTAGAATAAAGCTTGTGGTCGGGAGGGTGCGCCTCTCTATATCAAAACTTTTATTTTTTTATTTTCACAGCAACTACTGAATGGATTTACTCCATTAAAAAAAGGGCACTTTCTGAACCAAGCACTATCTTTTTGCCAAATTTGGTGTAATTCCGTTCAGCAGTTTTGGCTGTAACCGTGTCTAACGTTTCCCATGGGAAATTGATTTTTGTACCTCTATTTTTTTATTTTCTCCGCAACTACTGAACGGATTTACACCATTTTAAAAAAGGGTGCTTTCTGAACGAAGCACTACATTTTTGCCAAATTTCAATCAGCAGTTCGGGCTGTAGCCGTGTCTAAAGTTTCCTATGGGAATTAACATGGAGAAAACACGTTTTGGGACTCCCCTTTTTCTCAGCCCCCGCTTGCCAAATCACCTTGAAACTTTCAAGACAGGAGCTGACTAGAGCACCCCACAAGCTTTGAAAATTTAGCAATGATTCGTCACCTGGCGCCAAAGTTATTGGGAAAACAAAAAACGTTTTTCCTATGGAAACTAGGTCCTAATTATAACTACCTACTGGCGATTGCCATTGTAGAGATTGTGTGCAGTTTTAAACTGCCATGCAGACCTGGCACAATAAACCTTATGCCAGGCTCAAAACCTCCTTTCTATACATATCTAAATCCCCTAAGGTAGGCCCTGGGCAGCCCAGAGGGCAGAGTGCAAACTATTTAAAAAGTGGCACATATACTTTAAAATTTTACATGTCCTGGTAATTAAAATCTCGCAATTCATTTTTCACTACTATAAGGCTATAAGGCCTATCTCCTATAGAGGATAACATTGGAGTTACTTATTACATTTTATAAGGGTAATTTCCAACAGGCAAGAGATAACTAGTTCATGTTTGGTGTCTCTGCAATCCTATTTTAAAATCCTAACATAGTGAAGTCAGAATTTAAATTGCAATTATGAAAATGCCACTTTCAGAAAGTTTGCATTTTCTTACCTTAGCCATTTGGTTTCTACAGCCTGTCTCTGGGTGACATTACTGGGTGTAGATGACAATTGGGCTTTGCGTATTCCTCCTAGACAGCAACACACAATAGAGAACTTAGAAATGCTTGGATGGGCAATCACTTACACGATGGGAGGGTGGAGCTAGGCACCGCCGTACTTACAGATGAATAGGCTTTATTCTGCCTCACATAAAGGGCTGCATACACCCTGTAGTTAGCCTGGAATCACAACAGGGAAGAGAGGATGCCTGGTGACTTCAAAGGGAAGCCCATAGAAGCTTTTCCCACTTCAAAGGAAGGACCAAGTATAAATATTGGACCCCAAGCACCAACTCTTCAGTACACATCTGGACCTATGGATACTCTACTATGACACAAACTACTATTCTGCTGATAGGACTGCCACTCTAATGGACTCCTGCTCCGAAGAAGCTACTGCTTTGCTGTACTGACGTGCTGCCATTTTCCTTGGGGAGGAAGAACTGGACCTGCAATCTACCTTGAACCCAGAACCCCATAGTGACTCAAGTGGGCTAGTCTGCTGGCCACATGATCTAAGTCTCAGAGACTAAACAGGCTCCTTATCAGTCCCAGGACCCGTCTTCAGTGAGATCCTGAACCCCAAGAAGTTCCTTTCAGGTCCTGGACACTTGCTGTGACTCAATCTCATAAATTCAAGCCTTTGGCCTCTTTGTGACCTCGAATGGGCCCATTCACACTGGAACTGCACCTCTTGCCTCGAAAATCTGTGAGAGCTGCTGCAAGCCCATCTCTTCACACAGCAGCATTGACCGCTCGACTGGGGCCACCAGTTTGAAGCAACAATCCACCTGTCTGTGACTCCTGGCCTGCTCTGCACACCACACCGATCACCCCCATAACATTCTGCCACCCCAGTCCTGGACCTTTTGGTATTGGGCTTAAAGTGCTTTGCCAGCCTCTGTGGATCCAGCAGAACTGCCGCATCACCTCTGCTGAACGGCGCAAACCACAGCAGGACCATTGCATTTCTGCTGCAGCATTGATCAGATCCATCACAAAGACTCGCATTGCCGCTGCAGCATGCATCGCCTTCAGAACCACCACTGCGTTACACATTGTTGGTGCAGGCCCTCACATCTCTCATCGACGGCAGCCACGATGATGGACTTAGCATTGCAGATAAGCTGCTCTTCGTAACCAACACAATGCTCTAATTGCATGCCAAATCCGCAATGCCAAACTTTACATCGCAAGCCCCCACTGATGGGATCCTCAACGTTGATGGAATAGGACCTTGCCCTACTGCCTCGTTACATCTGTGAACTGACACATCACATCTGCTGCATGACTCATCTTCGATGCAACACTCAGCACTCCAGGTATTAGGGTATTCTGTTCAGCAAGCTGAACAGGGTCCCTGTAGCCGGCCCATGCTGCCTAGCAGTTGGCCTAAACTTGTGTCTTTGTCCCGATCTGGCATGACCAGATATCAACAGTTGATGCTTTCTACCTTTTAGCGCTATTTTCTCGAAGAACTTTAAAATTCAGTTTCTCTGATCCACTACGTTGATTTTTGTCATTTTGATCTGTTTTATTTAATTAAAACAACTCTATTACTCTAACAATGCTGTGGGCTGCTTTCAAGGATATTTTCATTGGTTTACTGTTTGAAGTTTTGCACAAATACTTTAAATATTGAATTTATACAGCTCTGTACTCAAAACACTGTAAGGTGTAATAAGTGCAAGTTTTTTTTCTATTCTATGAATCGTCTTTATGACACCAACACTCTGCCAAAGATATTTTCAACCCATTACACCAGACACATGGCTACCTGCACCCTCTAAGTGTTTTCACAAATGTGGTAACTGCAATGTTTGCCATTTTGACAAAGACAGGGTTACCGAATCTAAGCACAAAATGAGCAGAACACACAAAATTACCAGATTCATAAAATGCAATGACAAATGTTTTGCTTACTGCATTACAAAACACTAGCAACTGGAAAGCCGTTGGATCGTCAAATTATGAGCCATGAACGAAGGTCTCAATATAAAACGGGATCTTCATGTTTTCTTAACTGATTTAATGATTATGGCTTTTGTATTCCTGCCTACAATACCCACATTTGAACGCACCAGAACTTATATATAGTTCATACAATTAGAGTTTTCACCTATGCCAAGTAATTTGATAACATCAAGATTAATACCAGGGTGACACACTAGAGCACCCTACTAGTGTTCCAGTGCCAACTACTGGATCTAATGAAACAGACCTATCCGGTGTTATGAGTAACATTATCGAGGACTCTTCAACCTCCATGGGTGTACAAGCTGGTGCCTCGGCAGGCAACTCTTCTTTTTTTATTAGAAGTGCAGAGATACCGCAGGGGCACTAGGCAGAATCAAAAAGACAGGACATAAACAGCATAAGAAACCCAGAAGGGGAAATGTCAGACACTAGAGGAAGTACAAGGCAAGGAAGGGATGACCACGCAGTCGGCCTCATACAACCAACAGAAATAACATCAACACATAAAGAATCTGAAGTGGTAGTGCCAGAGGACAACATCACTGTTGTAAACTTGTCTGACCATATTCTAAATTAAGATGAAATAAAAGTTTTGAGCAAAGGTTTGGGCTTTTGACCTACATCGTTTAACCAACACATTAACCTATTCTAATCCATACGGAAACTCAAATTACACACATTTGTCCATAATAGGGGGTTGCCCAATGTGCCATCTACTATTACAACTACAGAATGCGAAATGAAGATTAAAGACATACGTTATGTACAGTACCTCTTGTCTCTGGAACAGGATGATGGTGATACTCCCGCCTTGACATAAATCCTACAGGATCTAGAAATCAATCCGAATCTGGATACAGATAGTGGTCTTAAGCAGAGATCCAGATAACAGCTTGTTTGACTCCAGGCAATGTTATTGACATATTTCATCAAGAAATGACCAAATAATTATACAGATTAGAGGATGACTACTGCACAGGCCATAAGCACATGAGACACAACATTACTCGAGGAGAAAGGCATGCACTCCAATCGCTCACTGCCAACTCTAATATAATTATCAAAGAAGCAGATAAGGGCAGAAATGTAGTCATCATGAACAAAAAGTATATTAATGAGATAGACTGTCAACTAGCAGACACCTCAGCATACCAAAAATTGACCTTGAACCCTCTTTATGACATCAATAAAGCAATTGAGTGCAGTTGAAAACACTGGAGGGACTTATGTCTAATCACCGATTTGGAGTTTCACTATTTGCACAATCCGACTCCCACTGCTCTATGTCTATATATTTTGCCCAAAATCCACGAGCCAGTTGACTTTCCTCCAGGGAGATCCATCATTTCTGGCATTGGCTCTCCCAAAAAAAGGGTCTCTGAATATATAGAACTGGTCCTGCAACCCTTTGTATGTAACTTCCCCTCGTGTGTTAAGGATACCAAAGACCTTCTTGGCAAAGCATCAGACTTTGAATGGACCGAGGGCATCCTTCTAGTGACCTTAGCTGTCAGCTCCCTCTATACATGTATTCTTAAACAGAAAGGTTTGGCTGCCATACAACATTTTCTGGACACCAAAAATGCCACCATGTTGGAACACACAGCTATGCCAATGTATATCATCTCCTTAGTACTAGATAATACAAGGTGTAGCAATGGGGATGCAATTTTACTATGGGCTTGATGCATGGGTGAAGTCCTACTACTCTGGTCGGGTGGCAGAAATACTCTTTGCCACTTCATACAGTTTCTGAATACCAACACTTTCAACATTAATTTCACATATCACTACAGCACACAAAGTGTTAACTACTTGGACACAACTTTATTTGTGGATGGGAATACCATAAAGTTGAAACTGTACAGAAAGCAAACAACATGCAATGCTATCTTACATGCCACCAGCTCCCATCTGGCTGCACAAATTAAAGTTATCCCATTTGGCAAAATGACTAGAATCAAACATAACTGCAGCCATTAATTGACTTTCCAAACAAAACTACCGAAAATGGAAGAAAGGTTCAAAGTAAGGGGATACCCTCCCCACATTTTAAATGAGGCCAAGAATAAGATACAGAGGGTACAATGTGCAGATCTACTTATACACAAAAAAAGAAGGCTAGAAACAGTGAAAAGAAAAAAATCACATGTATAAATCTATGCACAAGCATTGGTACATTCTACTGATGGGCAATACACTGAAGGAGGCTGTCAACACCAAGTCTAGTTTGATTCACATTAGGGGCAGAACAATCAAACAGACACTCTGCCACAGTTATTTGCAACCCACTACACCAGACACATGGCTACATGCACCCCCTAAGGGTTTTCACAAACGTGGTCACTGTAATGCTTGCCATTTTGCCAAAGACAGGATTACCACATTTAAGTACAACATGAGCAGAACACATAAAAATACCAGATTCATAAAATGTAATACAAAATACTTACTGCATTACTTGTGAATGCAGATACATTTACATAGGGAGCACTAGAAGCTGCTTAAGGAATGCTTTCAGGAACATGTGCACACCATGAAAAACAACAACACCAACTACGCCTTTGCTGTCAATTATAATGAGATGCATGGACAAAGAGAAAACCTTCAAATCATCTTCCATGGCATTGACACACTTGGCCCCATGCCTAGCGGTGGCAATAGAACACTGACCCTTAGGCAACTGGAAAGCCGATGGATCATCCAATTACGAGCCTTTAACAAAGGGCTCAATGTGGACCGGGATCTTCATGTTTTCCTAACTGATTGAATGATTATGGCTTGTGGGTTAATGCCTACAATACCCACATTTGAACGCACTAGAACTTAAATGTAGTTCATACAATTGTATGAGGACTATCAGCACTGTGGCAAAACAAGGCTGTGTTTACTGTCGGCTTGCTAACTAATTATGTGGATATATTAGGCTGCTAGATATATGAATTTTGGCACATAACTGGTGTTTTTAGACTGTTTTGCTATGTATTTTTTTCCATGTTTCTCACTTTATGTTAACATAGTGCTATGATCATTACAGAATGTGCCACACTGTTGACAGATGTATTTCCCATGACATCTCTTCACTATCTGTTCGTCTTGATTAACTGCCCCAACTTGAGCTTCTGTCTTTTGGCTTCCATGAACATAGTATGTACTTTGACTTATATACCTGCGGTGATATCAATACATCCATCAAGAGAGACAGACTGTTGAAAGAGATTAAGGAACTCCTATGAACATAATGTGTACTTTGACTTGTATACCAGTGGTGATATCTTTGATATCCGATAGTAATACATGTAATTTCACCACTATCAAATATGGTGACTAGCTTCTGGTAGGACTATCCTGTCCTCTTTCCATTTCTATACACACGTAGTTTAGCTGTACTTCCGCACCAGGTTCCACCTTTGCTCTAAGAACTCTCCGACGAACCAGTCAGACGGAAATCACGACCTCAGGTAAGAGGTTCCCTCTTGTTCATCCTACTTCACTTTTGTCTACCCCTTTGCAAATTTGGCTACAGAGCTTTTATTTATTTTTTATGTAAAAATAAAATCTTTGTTCAGGCTTATCAAGGCCACTCCTTTGTACTTTCTCCCGCTATCCCATTTTACTGGTTCTGGCCACTGGACTGTCATGTCCTTTAGGATAGTATCATCATGTACATACCAATTGCATACATTTTATCCCATCCACAAGACATAACAGTTCTACACAGGTGACCTTTTACCTAGTAGCTTACTTCTGTCTTTTTGACAACAGGCTCTAGGTACCCTATCCTAATCCCTGTACCTGACGTACATAAACATGTCCTCAGGCACAGCAGATTTATTCTGTATAAGGGTCATCACTTATTTTCATCCATGGCCAGCAGGCAGCTATGCAGGAATGTTTCGGTTTAGAAAAGGATTAGTGAGGGATTAGTTTATGTTTTCAAAACATATTGATTTTAGAGGAAGACCTGGAGTGACCACTTTAGTATAAAAGACCCTCGCTCCCCTATACAAAACAGAGGAGAATTCCTTCCAGGTTGGAACAAGACTCTGCAGACTGATCCTTCGACAGGCAGAGACATGACATCCCTTGCGGGGTGCCATCCTCAGGGCAGAGACAGGGTCCTTCATTCAGAACCATCAGGTGAGGGGTTCGCACTTCCCAAGGGACTATTGGCTCCATTAGGATACATCCTAGCACTTACATACACATGCTTCACCTACATATCGAGGCTAGGTACATTTAGGTTGGCTATGCATCGTAGGAGTACGCCAATGCTATTGTTTTATATAATCTGCTTTTATTCATCTTATTAGCACTGTGGTAGAAATGTATCTGCTATTTACGATATTGGTGCTAACGATCAAATTTTTCTTCTCCTGTCTTTTGATTGTCGCAGCGAATATGTTTCATACTAGACTGACGCTTGACAAATAAATAATCATTGAAACCATTCCAATCGTCATTCTATGTGTATTCTGAGGAAAGTAAGCATGAGTGACTGAGCGTAAGATACCAAATGCCATCTCAACCACTTGTTGAGCATTTAGATAACATTCTCCTATTTTTCCTCGTTACACATGACACCTGGTGCTTGTGCATGTTCCTTTTCACACATTTTTACACTGAAGTGTGCGCCTCTTGCTTGACATGGTTCCAATGCTTGTACATTATTCCTTTTGAATTAGGAGCACAAATCCCACAAACAGCCATCCAGAAATTACTCACTAGGGACATCTATGGTCCCGACTTTGTCAAATCTATCTAACTTGCAATTACGATTGTGCATGTATTTGTGAGACAAGTCATTTCTGACTTATCTTCGGCCTCTTTGTTTCCTTGTATCGATCGGAAATTACACCTCTCCACAGGTTTCTCTTCAAACCCTCTCACTCTGAGAGCTTATTCTTTGTCATTGTAAACCTCTATCCCTCACTGATTTTGATCCAGTTGCGTATGTTATATGCTGACATATATGCATTCTCTGCAGCCTTGAAAAAGTCCCATGGTCAAAACACGTATCGTCTGCCATTCACCCTATCACTGTTTAAATTACTGAATATGCAAAGGAATGAAATCATCCTTGAAGAGAGAATAATTCATCGGACTAAATACTTCTTGTGTGTGCTTCGATACTTTTTGGAGTGCACAAATTCTGCCAAGGATTATGGCCAAGGCTGATATAAACCCCAGGTGGCCAGATGATGGTACCACAATGGCACCTCTAGATGTATAACCGTTTACAATCTACTCACCCCTAACTCTTGTTATACAGATGTGCAATTGTCCTGTCATAGCCACCAACTGTTTTGCTATTACAAAGCAACTCAGATTATTGATAAATGTGCACTGATCTATATACACTTTGATGCCATGAATGCCTTCTTAAATATCATCTCATTGACTCATTTCATGTAGGCACAGAGGGAAGACATGCAGACAGTGGTCTTGAGAAGAATAGCAAACATTTTGAATAAATAGCAAGCAACTTTTAAACTAGTCCCTAAATGACTTATCACTATTTCTGACAAGTCTCAGGGAAGACACTGAAATGTGTAGTAGTAAAATAAATACTGCAAAATGAAGAGGCAGGCAGGGTAGGGGGGTACATCATGATTTAATTTCTGTACAGGAATGCTAGAAAGTTCAGTGAGCTAAGCATCTAACAAAAATCAGCTTCCAGTTGGGGACAATAAGACTACAGAGAATGACAATATCAATTATTTGGGGCTTTTTTCACAATCTGAATTAGAAAAAATGGGAGGTTACATAAACTGAAAGAATTTTACCAAGCTCATAACCAGTCAAGAAAGTGTATCTATCTCTACTAATTAGCTGTAGATAAATACGTTCTTCCAAGTTTATAACCAGTGTATAAGAAGGCAGCTGTCAACAATGAGGCATGTGCTCACCAAAGCAGCACCAAAAAACTAACAAAGCAGGACATGACATGTATCTATCACACCACTAAAGCATCCTCGTGACAGTCAGCAAATGGTCATGCATGGAAAAGCATAAGAGACCATACTCACTACAATTGAGAAGACTGACCTCTGAGCTATTAGAGATGATGCCACAAGGAGTCATGCTGGCCAGTTTTGGACTACATGAGCACTCTTACACTGAGATATTGTCTACTGTTACATCTCTAAATGCCCATATTAATATTTTTTTGCCTAAATCACTTGAGGGAAGAGAAGGCATATTACCAACAGTAACCAGGGAATCACAGGGTGCTTTTAAAGAGCACAAGTTGTTTTTCACACCTACCTATGTCTCCAAGGGATTCCCTGACATACATTTGGTGAAGAGCAGGGCCATTGGAAATAGAAATAGATAATTGTCAACTACAGCTGCAGACAGTAGTAAAATAGCAGAGGTGCTGGCTAGCAATGAACATGACTTTCATTATTTTAGCACCACACACAACTTGTACTCCATATAGTGCATAGTGTTGTACTCAATGAGATGTCATTTATTTTTATACTCAAAGGGTCTGACCCTGTTATAGTTACTTGAAAAGCCTTTAGAAAAACCAAATATTCAAATCACTTTTTTTTTTTACATTTGATGTTAATCAGTATTTTTTTATGTTTGGCAACATGTGTGGGTAAAAGAAAGCATACAATTAGGCTTTGTGATTCTTCTAATCATAATCACATCAAATAAATTCCAATGGCCCTAGGGGACCAGCATTGTACTGCTATTGTGCTATCCAATTACTTAAAACAATTGTATGCACAGAGCATTACTTACAATTTGTGTTTTTTGTATTTCTCAATATAGCTGCTCCTGCTGGCCCAGTCAGACCACCCCACAGGCAGGAGAGAGCAGCCTGTTTGAGGTGGCAGAGGCTGGAGCATATCGAGCAGGAATACTGGTGGCTGGGGGTCCTGGAAGAGGAGGAGGAAGAAATAAACACACAGCTGCTGGGCCGCAGTGCAGCCGGTCCCCCTCAGCCTCCAGCTTCCCAGCCATTCCATCGCGTGCACCAGCCAACTGCTGCCACCCTCCACCAGATTGGCAATAGGCCATTGCAGCAATGTATCCTGCAGCGGCTGGACACCATCAAGGGCCGGCTCACCTTAATGGAGCAGAGCATGGACCAGCTCCGGACTGACATCCATAATGCCCTCTTTTAATTTTTTGTTTTGGTGGGAGGGATTTGTTTTTTGTTGGTGCTGGGTGGAAAGGGTAGGCATGGAGTTGGGAGTGGGAGTGGGAGTGGGAGTGGGACTGGAGAGACTTCTTGAAAGTTTTGAGTTTTAGGGCTTGGGTCAGTTTTGTTTGGGAGGGGTTGGGCATGTTATTTGGTTGCAGAGCGTGGCTTGCTTTGTAAATAAACAAAGGGGGAAACAATTTTTATAATCTAAACTAAGGCCTGAAGTAGTTTATTTGCACTGCTGTCTTTAAGTAGTTTTATGCACCCTGTATAATGTAAGAGATAGAGTAGGACTTAGTTATAGAGTCTAGGCTTATACTTCTCTATCTTGACCAATATGGGGAATGCTGCCATGATAGCCTATATTGTGTCAAAGTTCTGAACCATCTAGATAAAAACAATAGCAGTTAATTTATTTCTTACTAAGTTAAATTACATCCATACTAGTTGTCTTACCTGAATATACATGCAGCAGTAATGGGCGATATCACAACTTCACAAGCGAGATCCCACTTCCGGTTCCACCCAAGTGAGCTCCAACTGTAGGATTGATCTGAATGATTAATTAATTATCCGTTGTATGCAACTAAATTGAAGTAGAAAGACTGAGTAAGTGGGTTATATATTTATCAAAGATTTACAAAGAATTGACACCACCTGAGTACTACATGATAACGTAATGAGAATGCCAGATAATGCTAAAATGGAAAAATAACAATACTAGCATGTTTTGACTAATGTGGAGCTGGCAGTATTATTTTTGCCAATCCCCAAGTTATTAAAAATTGAGTCAAAATCTGCAATTCAACACGCTTAGGTTAGGCGTTTGCGGTTAGGCAAGACAAGGCCTGAATGATGATGATGTTGAAGACTGATGTTCTTCATTCCATATCTAAAAAAATATGGATAATTTTAATGTGGGGGTTGGTAATGGTCTGTGTGGGCTACTGCTTAGAAGATTCTACAGTAAGTCGATGTTGCTTTCACCACATCCACCCCACCAAGTATGTAATCCATTAATTTAAGCCACACCTAAATATATCAACCAGTAAGGTGGAAGAGGGTTAGGGGTTTGATGAATGGACAGGTAATGGGATTTTGGGAAAGGCTTGACAAAGACAAACACCATAATACAAGGCTAACACTCATCTGGGTAATTACTAAGCAGCAGCACATCATTTGCCATCAATCTGTTATTAGAAGGGAACAAAGGAATGAGTATGACAGAGTAGAGATACATGCATTGCAAACAGTCCTTCTGCACCGAGACCCAATTCACCATATACCTAAATGATCTGTCGTCTAGTTGAGGGAATTAACCAACCCACCCACTTCTCTTAGTTAATATGTAAAAAGAAAATTACACTGTATTGCAAAATTGTGTGCTGCTTCTGCATTCTGCTCTGGAATGTCCAATCTTTGGGGCCTTTCTGCACTGGTCCGGTAGGTAAGCAGGAGTGATGTTGAGCTCAGCTAGCTTTCACCTTCTGTTCGTAAAGAAGACTAGAAGAACGCCTGAAATTTGTAAAAGAGATGCTGTATTTAGAGTCAAGGAGAAGGACAGAAGTAAGGTAAGCTTCATGAGGAGTGTATCAAGAAGACTCAGAGGCAGCACCAAACAAGCATTGAAAATACAATAGGTCTCAAATTTCTTTGAATTAGAGCTAATGTCATTGTTAGTGCCAATGTCTTTTACGTATGTATTATGGAATGCATGTGTGTGGTGTGTAGTGAAATATGTGTCTTAGATAGGATTAGCTAGTTATGTAATTATATGGTATGGAATTGTGTGGATTGGATTTGTGTAGAGGAATTATGTGGAATGGTGTGCTGTGGAATTATATTGATAGTAAATATGTGGAATTTAGTGTACTAGAATTAAGTGGAGTGGGATTATTTATGGAGCTTAATTATGAGGAATGGCATTTTGTTTGGTGGAGTGATATGTAGTGGAGTTTAATAATATGGTGTGCTTTTGAATTTTGTGGCACAATAGGGACTCATATGGTGTGGATTAGATGTATGTGGAGTTTTGTGTAATTGTGTTGTATTATGTGGTTTGGTGTCAAAATATGGGGTGTGGATTGCAAATGTGTGGAGCTGAATTGTGTGGTGTAAAACTGTATGGACAGCTTTACCTGTTTGGTGATGAAAAAGAAGAAATAAATAGGAGCTAAGCTTCTGATCTGTGTGTTTGGATGTTAAAAAAGAGAGACAGTTAGAGCTATTGGTGTTGTAAATGTAAATGTTTCTTATCTATATGTGTTGTTTAGTGGAATCCTGTAGGTTGGATTGGAATTGTTAGTTTTGGGTGCAGACAACATGTCATTGGGGGCCACGTAATCGCTCACACCATCAACTCCCCAAAAATAAGAATATTTTAAAAGGGGACAGTAAGGTACCAATGGAAGAAAAGAGTGCACCATCACAAAATATTGTTCATTGGAAGGCTAGAGATGCAGCATTTACAAACCTGTCAGCTCGATGGAAATTACTTGTAAAATGCCATTTGATGTAGGAATACTGAAGTGACATATTCTGTAGCGCGAGCGATATGCTAGCAGCTCGAAGAGGGGATGGGGCGCTGCCTGAGCTGCCACTGGCAGGGTAGGCGCATCATTAAACACAAAGGAGGATATGAGCAAACTGGAAACTGAACATTACCTCTTAAACCACGTGATGGGGAATACAAGAATGGACATTCTTTTGTTATGTAATTAAGGGTATATAGTGCTTAAAATCAATCTCTGGGCCTTGACGCGCTTTGTATATACTAGAGCGAGCAATTCAAAATATTGAGATATCTGAATTAGTGGAAATGTACCCTGGATAGGAGACAGCAAAGCTCAGCTGGCTGACTGGAATAATAAACATGAGTGAAAACAATAGCATTTGTCATTTCAAAGGCTTCTCTGACATTGAGAAATAAAATGTAATTTATTGCATGCAAGGCTGATTAAATAGGAAAGAAACAAAGGATGTTGGAAATATAAATTTAGAAGATCGTTTTGCCGGAACACAACAGCCATAGCAGACTAAACGTTGTCACACGGAGTGCAGGGTGGGGGCATATACAGTTTGCTCTTAAAAATTGTGTCTTCACTTGGTCCTTACGCAGGCACCATAATGGTCAAAATCTGCAAACCTGTCTGCTGTGTGGCCCTAATAAGGTCAGATCTTGTATACAGGTTTTGAAGATGGTCCACGGAAGCACACAGTGCTTGACAGCAAACCAAAGAGAGAATACATGGGGCCTAAATGAATAATGCACCTGAAGGGCACAGATAGGGAGGGAGGGGGAATAATGGCATCACAGATTTCTTTAATTAACACACTGCTCACTTTGCGGGTGGCTGCGCAACGGGGGGTTGGGGAGGACGGGACATATTTAAAACTTATAGCATGACATGAGTATACTTAAAGATGACGGAGCGTAAAGAGTTAGGCAAGCTGTGCATACCCACGTGGCCGACATATTTTTACTGCTTCAATAAAAGTAAATATATTTTGTAAAAATATGCATGCTGTTCAAAAGTAAGAAATTAACGTTTGCGCGGTTAATAAATGCAAATGGATGCCACTGAAGGAGGAGGAAAGGGTGGGGCTAAAGCAACACGAACACCTGCCGTTAATAAATAAATAAAGGTGCTGGGAAGTAGCGCTAAAATTGTGATACACGCATAAACACAATGCAAATGACCGACATAAGGAAGGAAGGGAGGGGCTAAAGGCAACATGAACACACACCGGCAAGCAGACATGGGCTCTAGTAAACAAAACAAAATTTTAATAAATAAGTGTAACCGCTATACTTAAAGTGGACCAAGCTGCTAAAAAAAAGAATGAAAGAAACGCATCCACTATAGTTAAAGCAGGCCGCCGTTAATAATTAAAATTAAAGCGGGCAGCGTGCTGCGACGTAGTGGGTGGAATAGGGGCAAATCATTGACCAAAATTGTGCTCACAGCCAAGATAAAGCAGACCGTGTAACAAGACAAGTAAAAGGTCTAGCCATCATGGGAGGTTACAAATGCCGACAAGGCAGTACCAAGGAGAGACTGACAAGCCTATTCAGGAATGAAAAGCAACCATTTTGCAAGGCCGGTAACAGGAGACAATTGATAAGATGGGCAGGGCATGGGCAGAGCTTCAAGTCCATACCTCAACACAACATGTCTCGTAAAGCAGCACATGCATTGCCCAGGATTGACCTAAAAAACAAAAGGGGGACTCAAAGTATCACTTTTGCCACAAGTTCAACACACACACACACACAGCAGCATTTCACAAGCACACCTCTCTCTTTTCCACACAACTGAGTCCTAGGCCTCAGACTCTTGGTTTACCTTTGAACTCAAGTCAAGAGTATACTCAATAACTTCTTGCTTCTAGCTATTGATGTCCTGCAGCTCCCAGTCCTGACCTGAGTTCTTCCATGATACTCTTCCAGTTCTGACTCCATCTAACGCCGTCCCAGACCAGTCACCATCATCATCATCATGAATCACAATGACCTGAGCAAGATAGAGGTGGAGTGCAGTACACTGCTGTTGAAGAATAAGTGGAGAATGAAACAGAATTGCTGTATTTTGCACCCTTTCAATTAATGAAATCTGGCTGTGAAAGTGTGAAAGGGCTGATCATCATCTATAGGGGAAAAAAACAAGTGCTTATCACTCAAGCCCCAAACAATGCAAATCAATAACCATCTCAAGAAATTCCCCATATTACAGTTCAACATACACCCTCCCTCAGTGACTGCCACCACATGAATCATCAATCAACTTAAATCATCACTCACGCAATCATTCACTCACCATTGCAATAGTTGAAGTTACCTGATCCAATCCAAGCACAGGTAGTTCAGATAGGTATTCAATCATCTAATGCAGACAACACATTGGAATTTGGTCTTGGTATGCAGTCTTTTAGGACAATAAATAATTTTATAGGGCAGCCCTTCTGGTGCTTAATGATGCAAAAAGGAATAGGCATTAGGCAATAGGAATGCGAAGGGGCAGGCATTGTCCCCAATGTTATGAAGGAACAGTGGAGGCTTCTTCAATGCACACTGGTCCAACTGTAATCGGAAATATATATGTGAATAATAAAAAAAGTGGGGCAGCATAAATCTGATACAAAAATAATAATGTTCCTCTAGCTATTTATTTATTTTTTTGCAAAGAAAGAACTAAGTTCAATGAGAAAATTGTAAAAGTTCTATGAGAACAGTGGCATACTGAGTCTAGGAAGTAGAATTTGTACTCAAACTCTAGTGGTTCACCCCAAAATTGGTCAGCTAACACATGTGAATCAATTTCAGACCAATCACCTTCTTCCTCCGCCTGAGCTGCTGATTCAGGAACTGTGTAGTTGTGTGGTATAAAATGTTGATTCATTTTGATCATAGCCTATCTCTCCACATTTTGAGGAGAGAGACTGGTTCTTCTCACTGTGACAAACTGCACCAGCTGCACTGAACACACGTCCAGTAGAAGCACTGGTGAGAGGACAAGCCAGATAATTTATAGCCAGCATTTTGAGGTCTGGCCATTGGTGCATCTTCCTAAATCAATACATCAATGGATTCTGATCCAAATAGACCTATTTTGGAAGATTCTGGGGATGGCCATTGATGCTGTCATTTGCTCTACCTGTTTTGCCATCACCTCTGCAGTGGACTTGAGCCCTGCCAACTAAAACCAATACAATGCAGAGGCTGGGTCCGGTCCAACTTTGCTGTTGTTGCTGGTGTTCTGGTTGATGGTGTTGTTGGCTGCTGGAAGGCAAGAGTGCCCTCTCTGGAAGTTAAAAGCAGTACCCCAGAACTGAGGCGTGGTACTCGAAGTTCCACCCGAAAAAGGAATGAGATTGGGCAGAATATTTTAGTACCAAGGACCAAGTAATGTGGCACATATGTACTCTTTGGACTCAATGATGTCATGTTGCAGCCTTATATTAGAAGCCAAGTGCAGGACTAAGCTTTCAACCAAGGCATGCTCTTCTGTTTTTTTATTCACACCTGCAGGGGCCAATCTTTCAGACACTTTTTTATCTTTATCTGGTCTTGTAGGAGATGGAACAATGGGATAACTTGGCCCATCGTACTGCCCTCCTTATTAACTTACCATGTGAAAACCTCAAAAGGGAACAGCTCTCTGTCAGGCATTTGACTAAGCCCCATTTGTCCTTATCCATGAGCATAGCTTTAATAACTGCACCCGCTCCTCTTTGAATGGCAGTCATTGATATGTTTGTACTGCTCAAACAGATACTGCAGCATGAAAAATGTGGAGTTCTAACATGTTGGCACCTCCTATATCAGGGCTTTAACTAGTGCTCTATCATTACGCTGAATAATCTGCATTTGCTTCCGAGCTTTAAAAGAATAGCTAAAATGGGTGCAGATTCTTCTGCAGGTGGTCAGTATGTTGCTGACTATATCTTCCTTTTTGAGGAAGTCTTGCAGCCACCAGGTAGATGCAAATACCAAACACAGGACCCTAAAATAGCCTCTGTCTGATATGGCCTTGACTATGTTACTGCGATTTTCCATGGCAACAAATCCAATTCTAAGACCTCGGGGTCACAGCCATTCACATACCTTGCTGTTAAATTACTCCAAGATGTGTGCAGCTGTATATGATTTCTCCATTGCGAACATGGCCACTGTTGCATGCCTCTGAATGCTCTTAAAACTTTCTTCAGGGCCAAGACCTGAAGATATATTTTCCTTTACCCCTGAAAAAGAGATCTAGTGCACAGTGATTCACATGTTATCACTCGCCTGACAACTGTTCCACATATCTGTCATCAGGTGGATGGTGATAACAACACTTTTCAGCAAAGCTTGTCCAATCAACTGCAGCACATCGTGATGCAGATGGCTGCCACAAATTCTAAGAATCCGACTCCTTCCACTAAAGAAAAAGGGAGAATGTCCAGCGCTAATATTTTTGCCAGCTTCCCATTGCACAAACGTGCGGTTGGGTGGTTTCGCTCGTAGGGCCAGGATTTTCTTCTTTTCTTGGGGCACTGACACAGGCATCTTTTGAGAAGTAGATACTAGTGGAAGATTCAAGGTGCGTCATGGTCGTGGGGCAGTCACTGTATGCTGTGATGTCTTCATCATCTCACTCTGAGTCTTCTTGTGCCATTGTAAAGTTGCTTAGGTGGGTGAATCTGAACACTGCTGGGGACAGTGCTGCTTTTTCTCATCATCAACACCTTTCCCCTTGATTGGACTTGTAGCTGATGTTCCCCGGCTCTCCCCACCACTCCAGTAATTTTTTTAAGGTACTCCTCCCACTTGATTGTGTGGTGGTGGTGTTTTTTCATATGGATCGTTTGGCCTCCAGTACCATAATTTTTACCAGGAAGGAGCACTTTTTACCGGGCCAGTGCCAATGCCTGAAGACAAAACGGAGGCAGGTTGGCATAGCATCAATTGCCTCTCTGCTTCTCCTGAGGCAGAGGTTGATGCAGACCTCAGTTGGGTCTTTGCAAATATGGGAGCTGGTGGTGGTTCAACCTGTGCTACATCCCTCTGAGCTGGTTGAATAGCAATGTCAGATTACTCTGTGTCACCTTCCACCATGACTACCTTGTCATCTTCATCCTCCTCTTCATCCTCTGCCATAAGTCTAAGTCTTTCTGGAACTTTTCTTTTCCTTGCCTCTCCTGTTGTCTCCTAGTTTCTGTCGGGATCCACTCCATGTCCCTATCATCATCATCATCAGAAGTGGTGCTTGGAGAAGATGGTGCTGTAGAACCCTTCCATTTACTTGCTGGAGATGTGGGAACCAATGATTCTAAAAGAGGAGGTTCAACTTCTTGCTCTGAAGGAAGCTCAACCTCCTGTTGTGCTCCAACATCTAGACAAATCCATTGTTGGCTGTGACTGCTATCCACTTTGCTGTGTTTCCCTGAAATGATTGTGTACCACTTTGCAAAATGGACATATCCAATTCAACATCACTACTCATCGGTATCGACATGATTGCTCTGGTTGCTTCACTGACAGATATGGTCCTGGGTTTAGGTTGGGAGGGTGCTACTGATGATGCAGGAGTGCTGCTCTCATCTTGCTGGCTGGAGGCCGGTACGGCAGGCACAGCTTTCCTGAAAAAAGTTGCAGTTGGCACACCAGTGGTGGAAAACTGCTTCTTCTGCTCCCCACTAGCCACTTTCTTGGCAGTACCTTTCTTTGCGGCCATCTGCAAGCTGGCAGTTGGCAGTGGCACTTAGCTTCACAACAAGCTGAAGAGATGGCCATGTTGAGTAGTCAGCCACGCGTCATGCCGTGCACAGGCCTTCTGTCTGGCAGTACTGTGGGTGATGTCCCTCCTCTTGTGAACCTAAAAGCAAACAAGCAAGAAAAACATCAGTGAAATGTGGCATTGTTGAAGTTCAAGTAGTAGTACAAACAAACAATATCATTCAGTGTGGTTACTTAAGTTATTATAAATAATTAACAATATATACAGCTTTCATTCATAAAACGGAAAACTACACCAAAATAAACTATCATAGTGTACACTTAGGAAGGATTAGAAAGAGCAACAACAACAAAACAATACAGCTGTAACTGTTTGCTATATGGGCAATGCATCACGTGGGATGTGGCACTCAGGGAGGTGGAGCTGAAAAATGACAATAGAATAATTCTTACACAATGATTGCTGTTGTGCACCTGGCAGACATGGGGTTGATTCATTGATGCCAGATGTTATGAAAATGTTTAAAAAAATCTAAGAATAAAATAAATACATTAAAAAATATTAATAAATAACATTATAAATATTTAAAATTAAAAAAGTAAAAATAATTAGAAAAAAATTACATTGAATAAAAATCAAATTAAGAAATTATAAATAAGTGACATTACCCATAAACCAATCATTCATTCTAATTTATTAAACTGCTATCTCATTGCTCAACCATCCATGCAAGCATATGGCAAATGGACACACTGGCTGAACACACAAAATAGCTGCCACCATTGCCACATGTTCGTCAACATCAACAACACAGAGCAAAAAGGCATTGGGAACAAAGAGAATTAAACATGCAGGCCTATGGCCAAAGCACACTGGATACCTACACAAAATGGCCACTGACTAACAACTTGGTGAACCAGTAAGCAAGGAGGCATGGTCACAACATAATGATAGAAGAACAACACATGCAAGCCTACGTCAAAAGCACACTGGATGCCTACCTAAAATGGCCACCAGCCACATGGTCAAATAGCAAGCAAGGAGGCATTGGGAAGAAAGGGAAGATATGAAGGCCTATGGCAAAAGCATACTGGCTGGCTACAAAAAATGCTGCCAACCCATCCGATCAGAGCAACAACAATGAGCAAGGAGGCATGGTCACAAACAGAGAAGTCATGCAGGCCTGCGACAAAAGTACACTGGATGCCTATGCAAAATGGCCACCAGCACATGGTCAAACAGCAAGCAAGAAGGCATGGGGAAGAAAGGGAAGATATGCAGGCCTATGGCAAAAGGATACTGGCTGGCTACACAAAATGTCTGCCAGCCGCATGGTCACAACAACAACAACCAGCAAGGAGGCATTGCCACAAACAAAGAAGACATGCAGGCCTATGGGGAAAGGACACTGGCTGGCTACACAAAATGGCCGCCAGTCACATTATCAGAACAACAACAAGCAGGAGTCCTGGAAAACAAAGAACACATGCGGGTCTAGGGTGGACACTGACTGTAGAAAATGGCCCCAGGCCACATGGCATAATGAACAACAAAGGCACATGGCGGCCTGTGCCAAACTCACATACACACACACACAGTGGCTAGACAAAAGAGGTGTGGTAACACAGAGAACACAGCATTAATTCGGCAATGACAAAAGTGAATATTAACAGGGCTAAACCTGTTCACAACAACACACATCCTCCAAAGGCATTACCCCACCTAAACACTGTTTGCAGGGGAACAAAATGTGAAATACTACAAAAAACACTTTTTTATTTTAATCCAATGCCTTCCATGGCCTAAATTATGTTTCAATTCTGCAGACACCACAGAAACAGTTGTTTCATGCACCCATGAACAGTGCAGGGCCGGCTGGCTGGAAGGCCCATTGGCAGACTAGTCCACATAGTGAATTAAATCAATCAATATCGAAAACTTATTAAGAAAACATGGAGAAAAAAATGTACTGAATTATGCAAATTATTTCCTTTACAAAAGAAGATAGATTAAGGTCCATTGGCAGACTAGCCCACATAGTGAATTAAATCAATCAATATTGAAAACTTATTAAGAAAACATGGAGAACAAATGTACTGAATTATGCAAAATATTTCCTTTACAAAAGAAGATAGATTACATGCAAAAACAACTAGACACTACTACAACTGCACACCACCCACCACAATAAATTTGATAAATCGATTAAAAGTACAAATAAATCCAGGTGCGTGCCCCAGTCAAACAAGCAACACCCTTATACACCAGTTTTTCAACTTACTTGTGATATCTCAAAAACAAAGTCCTTAAATCCAATGGTATATATGCAGTAGACGAGGAGAGTGATCCTTCCAGCTCCAAATCCCAAAGAAAAGTACCCAGGAGAGGGACCAAGCACCGGTAGGAGCCTGCTGGACAGTAACAGGAAGTTTAAAAAAAAATGTTTTCTCGCACAAAAAACAACTCCGATGGCCAGTTTGATAAGAAATTCCACTCCAAGTGCCACTCAACTGCATTCTCAAGCAGAAAAGCTGCTCCACCGCTACATTTGCTGCCATGCGAAAGCCGTGCGAGTGAGCGTGAAGTCTCATGAGAGTTCGCTAGCGTTGTGAGAAGTCTTGATGCACTTGCAAGCTCCCTGAGAGTCTTGGCATCAGCAGTTGAGCGCCAAATGAAAACTTGAGTGCGCAAATAGAAAAAAACGAATTCTGCAAACTCCGTGAGCAGAGAGGAGTTTACTCCCCGGGCTTAGATAGGACTTGCGTTTGTACTTATTATACAGTAATTGATGTACAATACTTCATAGTGCAGACCATTGTGCAACCACATACTGCTTTTTTATTTTGTAAACTTTGTTCATTGGTTTCAATCTTAGCCATACATACATGATTGGACGACAAGTTCAAGATTCTCAACAGAAGAATAAACGCGTCGACATTGATTCCCTTATGCATATTAAACATGTCCTACAGAACCTGCCTGTCTATGCATTTCCATTTTAACCACAGGTGACGCACATAGACCCCCCCCGATGCTTATTTCAAAGTGACCACTTCCTCTCCCATTTCTTGGGACATGCCGAGCCCTGAACACCTCAGTTTCTGCCAACATGCATCTGTCCATTTCTTTGGTCCAGGTAGTGACGAGCAGTGGGCATGCACCCCCCCCCACCCTCTAGTCAGTTCTCGTTTCACCAGCGTGAAGCCCAGTGTGGTAAACTGCTTTTCAGCTTCCGTGAGATCCGTCTCCTCCCATATGTTCAACAGTCCCAGTTGTGGTGTTAATTCTATGGCCTTCCCCAAAGCTTTGCGCATGTGGTCTGAGGCCCCCTCCCAAACGGTACGTATCTGAGGACAGGTCCACAGGGTGTGATAAAATGTGGCCTGCCCACCACACCCCTTAATACAACAGTCATCAGGCCTAGCTCCAATTCTCGCCACAACCTTCCCTGTAATGTATGATCGGTGGAGTATCCTAAGTTGGATCAGCCTAAATCTCTGTGTGATAGCCGCTTCCCGGGGGGACCTGAGTGCCGTCTGCCAGTCCTCATCATCTAAGGGACCAATGTTGTCTTGCCACCTCTCCCTGAGCTTCAGGTGTCCGGCAGATTATTACTCAACTTCTTGTAAGTTAGAGATATTGCCTTCGTTCTGAGGGGCCCGTCTACCAAGTGATCTTCCAATGGTGACGATTCCGGTATATCTTTAAGAGATGGAAACGCTGTCTGGATCGCATGTCTGATCTGTAGATACCTGTATATTTCACCTTCTGCCAGATGGTATTGATTCTGGAGATCACCAAAGGTAAGTATTGCCCCCTTCTTAACCAGGTCCTTCACCGTTGATATCCAGATGAGGTCTCATTTATCAAACCTGGGCTGATAGCACAGCATGCCCAGCTTCTGAGTAACCCATAATGGTGTAGCTTGCGAGAGGACGCCCCTCCACCCCAACCGGGAAGTAACCAGATGCCAAATTTGCAGTGTGTGCTGGGTAGTGCCGAATAACTTCCTCCTGGTTTTCCTATCAGTTGTGTATAGGGCTACCAGATATCCTGAGCGGTCCATCTAGCATCGATCAAGGGCATATGCTGGATCGTCTGGGGGGTGATAAATCCAGTGATTGACGGTCACTAACTGCGCTGCCCAGTAGTAACATTGTAGGTCAGGGAGTGCTATGCCCCTATCGTACCAGCCCTTCATCAATTTCCGTAGAGTGATTCAGTGGGCCCGTCCATCCCACAACAGCGCGCGAATCTCCCCTTCAACAGCTTTAAAATATGAGTCTGGGACCTTGTGAGGGCAGTTTTGTAATATATAGAGAAAACGAGGAAGGGCTAGCATTTTAAAGAGTGCCGCCCTCCCCACCAATGTCAAAGGCAGAGACCTCCAGTGCTTCACGTCTGCTCGTAGCCGAGCCAAAGGGGGGGGGGCCAGATTGGAGCTTTAAAAACATGCCAGATTTGAAGTGACAAATATCCCCAAATAGCTAAACCCCTCCATCGCGATTGCTATAGCGCATTCTACCGGAAGACGGGAACTTCACCTCTCAGCATAAACAAGACAGACTTGCGCCAATTGATCGCGTATCCCGAGTATTTACCAAAGTTCGTAAATATGTCTAGCACTACTCTGATCGATTTGTACGGGGACGCTAGGTATAGAAGTATATCGTCTGCATAGAGGGATTTTCTATCTTCCACTTCATCTGTCCAGTGCATCCCACGTATCGTCACGTCTCTACGAACCCAGTCTGCGAGAGGCTCCAGCATGAGGGAGAATAGCAGCGGGGAGAGTGGGCACACCTGTCTAGTACCTCTCCGTAACTCGAACGTCCTAGATGTAAAACCATTCACCCTCACCTGTCTCAACACTCCGGTATACAGAAGTCTCACCCAGGCTATGAATTTAGGGCTCAGTCCCACCCTTCCCAGGACCTCGAACAAATATGGCCACTCAATAGAGTCGAATGCCATGGAGGGGTCGAGGGACAGCACCGCCGCATCTTCTTCAATATAACGCCTACACGTCATCACATTATGTAGACGCCGTATGTTAAGTGCCGTATTTCTACCTGGCATAAAGCCAGATTGGTCTGGGTGAACCAGAGATGTAATAACTGTCCCCAGTCTGTTCGCCAGGACTTTTGCCAAAACCTTTGTCTCTACGTTAATCAGCAAAATTGGCCTATACGAGCCACAGTCATCTGCTGGTTTACCCTGTTTATGAATGACTACGATGGTGGCTAGCCGCTGATCTACTGGTAACCCACCCCTTCTAGACTTTCTTCATATATGGCTCTCAAGTGTTGCACAGTCAGAGATGCCGTGACTTTCAAAAACTCTATCGGAATGCCGTAAGGCCCCATCGCCTTTCCGGACTTAATCTGCCCTAAGGCCCTGCTAATTTCATCGTTTGAAAGGTCGGCCTCCAGGGTCTCCCGTTCCACATCCGAGAGGCTCGGCACCTGGCTATTAAGGAGGAGCTGACGGGAGTCCTCCGCCATGTAGCATGTGTAGGGGGAGTACACAGTTTCAAAATAGTCAGCAAAGTCCTCCGCTATGTCTTGTGGGTGAATCACTACCTCCCCCCTCGGTGTCGTCAGTTTGTGTACCCATCTATTCCCCTGCTCGCGTCTTTCCAGCCACGCCAATGTCTTGCCGGCCCTATCCCCGCGTTCATAGAGTCGACACTGGATGGCACCGTGTTTGGCCACCACTTGTTCCCTGGTTTTTATCCTGTATTCATCTTTCTTCAGCAGGAGTCTATGAATTGTGTCCGATGAGGGATCTTGTGCGTGCTCCCGCTCTATTTCGAGGAGGTCGGACTCTACCTGGGCCAGGAGTTTGCGCTTCTTGGTGATGTAACCCGACTTTAGTGACAGAGCTTGCCCCTTAAGAACCACTTTGTAAGCCTCCCAGATTATTTGTGCGGAGCCAACAGAACCCACATTTTCGGTAAAATAATTCTCCGTTTGTGTGCAGAGTTCTTCTCTGATGTCCGTTACGTGTAGGAGCCATGGAATGAGGACAATGGTGGAGCGTGCTTTCCGTACCCAGTGCGTATGTTCCATCCAGACCGGGGAATGGTCCCAAATGCCCCTGGGTAGAACTTTATGCTGGGCGAAATTACCTATCGAGGGCAGATATGGGAGGAAGTAGTCAATACGTGATAAACTGCGGTGGACACTAGAGAAATACGTGAATAATTTATCTGTCGGTGAATCGCACGACCCACATCCGTCAAACCCAGTGCTCTTCAGAAGTCAGCCATTAGGTCATTGGATTTCTCCCTGGATTTCGGTTGGTGGCGATCTACAGTATCATCTAAGGTCATGTTGTAATCATCCCCCATAATAAGTGTGCCCTCCCGGAGTCTCGTCAACCTTTTCCCCAGATCCTCCAATGCCGGCTTGCGAGTGGTAGATATACAGAGAGTATGTTGATGGCCTGTCCATCCCATTGGGCCTCTGCCCCCACAAAGCGTCCTCCTGTATCCGCCGATGTCTTATGAACAATAAGGGGCGTGGTTTTCTTTACAAAAATGGCTGTTCCCCTCAAGCCCGTGGTGTAGTCCGCGTGTATTAGAAGTTTATACCCCCACCTAGTGAGGGCCTTGGTTTTCTGACCTACCAGGTCTGTCTCTTGTAACAAGACCGCATCAGGTGAATGTCTCTTTAAGTACTGTTGCACTATCCCCCGTTTAATCTTTTCACCCACACCATTGACGTTCCAAGACAGTATAGAGAGGGTTCGGTCTCTATCTCTACCCATTGTCATGTATCACATCAGTGTCCCATATTCGGATCATCGCCAGGTAGGGGGAAGTTTGAACCTGCCCACTCAACATTTTGCCGTCCAATGTTCCCTATGGCTACTTTACGCTTTTGAAACACCTTGTCCCTTTGCTGACCAATAATACAATAAAAAAAGAACACTCCCCAAATTCCAGGCTCCCTGGACCCCGCCCCCTCCCCACTCCTTGATCCCTGGAACGATACCCTTTCAAACCCCCATCAACTCCCCACCCCTCGACAGCCACCCCCCTCCCTGCCCCCCCTGCCCATGGATTTAAAACTACCGACTCCCAAACATGGCAGAGTGCCTCTCTCCCCCCCTGAAATGCTAGAAATGCAAGGGGTGAACAACTCCCATCCCCGCCCGTTCACATCACAATCAACGTATATTTTGGCCATCCACTGAATGTATAGTCCAGACTCATTCAAATCACTTCTTATAACCCCATCAATTCAAACCTTGCATCAGGTCCCCTTCTTTGTCAGTCTCGTACCCGATGGGTATATCAACCCCCACCCAATCCCCCCCTACTTGCACTTTTCAGTTGGGCTCCGGCTCTCCATTGCTGACGCCAGGAGTCCTCACGTCTGCTCCTTCTGCGGACCATCTTTCACTGCAGCACCACTCGTATCAGCGTCTATGCGGAAACCCCTGTGTTGACTAGTCCTCTCCGGACGTTCCCGCCTCTGACTGCCCACCGTACTCCATCCTTCCATCCAGTCCCAGACTGCATCCGGTAAATCAAAAAAACATGATTTACCTTCCGACTCCACCCGCAGTCCGGCGCGGGAGCCCTCATCTGGTCCTCAACCGGCACCGGGCGCTTTTCCAGGGTTAAAGCCCCTCCGGATCTCTACCGGGCCGCTCCGTTATTGTCGACGTTACCTTCCCCAAATCTTTCCCTATGCGTCCATACTGTGGGGGTCCGCAATTGCCGCCACGTCAGGGAAGCCTACGAAGAAGTAGCCGGAATCACCCACCGAGTCGCCGCACCCATCGGTTCTCTAGGTGGTAAGGAGTGAGATGGTGTTTGTTTCTACCATTTCGGGCTGTGGATGGCGGCGGATGATGAAGGATTTACGTCGGGGATTCTAGAGCTCTGTCAGGCAGCGGCCATTCTCGTTGGCTGCTAGCCATGCCCCCCACATACTGCTTTTTGATTTGTTTCTGTTTTTGACAACCCATGAGTTTTAATCTACAAATCATGTCTCAGTCTGGGGAGCTAGCAACTGTTGTTGCAAAGGTTGTATTTGAGATAGAGAGGCGGGGATCCTATACAATGCCTCAATATAAACAGATCTGCAAGGATGATAGATACAGACTCTACAGGACAAGTTGTCCGGGCAGTTTTAGGTAAAAGATAGCAAGAGTGATTTCACCTTCCTGGTGGACTTGCAGACTCCAAGGAACCATTAAAGGGTCCTACATGTGAACAGCCTCAAACCATACTTTGAAAGTCCCAAATGTACCATACTTTTGGCTATGGATGAATGAATGAATGAATGAATGAACGAATGAATGAATTAATGAATGAATGAATGAATGAATTAATTAAAAAGCATTTATATAGCGTGATAGCTACCCTAAGGCATCCCAGCGCTGGGGTTGGACATGTACAGGGAGATTCCTTAAGTATGTAAGGGGGGAGTGTGTTCCATATTTTGGCAGACTTGTAAGAAAAAGATCATCCACCACATCTAGCTCTCTTTATTTTTGGGAATGTAGCAAGAGAGAGGGACTTGGAACGAAGAGTTCTGCTAGGCTGGTATGGAATAATTATGGAACGGCCGATTGTTGGCCCCTTCCCCCAGAAAGCCTTGTGTGTAATGCACATGGCCTTGAACAGGATTCTCTCCCTGACAAGTAGCCAGTGAAGGCTTCTTAAGGCAGGTTTAGCGAATTGTCGATGAGGGAGTTGGAGAAGCAGATGAGCTGCGCAGTTTTGACGAATCTGGAGCTTGGAGATTGTGAGTTGTGGGGTAGGCCTGGGTGGTAAATTCCGTTCCGCTCGCGGAATTTGCGGAATTTCGGTAATTTCGCGTTCCGCGGAGAACGCGAAATTGCCCAAAATTCTGCTTTCCGCGACTTCGCGAAATTTTTTCTTGTTCGCGTTCTCAAAATGCGTGTTCGCGAGATATTTCTCCCCGAACACGCAAACAGCAACTGTAAACAGGAAAAAAGCATCGCAAACAATCAATTCCGCGTGTTCGCGGAATTTCTGCGTGTTCGCAGAGATTTTTTACCGTTTCGCGGAGATTTGCGTAACGCGATTACGCAAATTCCGCCCACCCCTATTGTGGGGCCCCTAAGTAGAGGGCATTACCATAATCCATGCGAGAGAGTATAAGGGCCTGGATCATAACTCATCTTGCCTGGAATGGGAGGAGTGGTAGTATCTTGCGAAGCATCATCAGTAGACCATAGCAGGTAGCTGATAGTTTAGTCGCCTGAAACTCAAAGCTGAGAGAACGGTCCAACCAGATACCCAGGCTTTTAATATGGTTTTTGGGTTCTGGAATGGGTCCAAGACAGTTGGACCAAAGCAGGTCAGGGTTGAAAACTGGTGAGTTGTCGAGAAGCATAAGCTCGGTCTTGTCCCCATTAAGTTTTAAGCAGGATAGCTCCATCCATTTGGCTACCTCCTCTAGACATTTTCCAAGGATGCCCAATGACTTTTCTATGTGGTTTAAAGCCACCACAAACTGTGTGTCATCGGCGTAGGTAACAATTTTTAGGCCAAATGGACAGAAAATCTCTGCTAATGGTCGCATGTAAACGTTAAAGAGTGTGGGGCTCAGGGATGATCCCTGAGGCACACCACAACTGAAGGACATACGTTTAGAGATGACATAGTCTTCATAGACCTGAATGGACCGATAAAACGTGGAAATACTGGATCCATGTGATAACACCACGTGTCACGCCCAGGTCCCTAAGCCTAAGGATCAGTGTATCATAGTTGACAGTGTTGAATGCAGCACTGAGGTCCAGGAGGATGATGGTTGCTGTACCACCTTGATCCAAAATCCTCCTGGAATCCTCTGTTACTGCAAGAAGAGCGGTCTCGGTCCCGTGCTGGAAGCCTGTCAAAGAGGAGTGAAGTAGATTGTTGAATTCAAGAAACTCCACAAGAGTGGTATTGACGTGCCTCTCCAGGATCTTGCTAATCATTGGGAGGAGAGAGATGGGACGATAGTTCCCCAAATTGTCTTGATCAAGATTAGTCTTTTTTAGAAGTGCCTTCACCATTGCGCATTTCCAAGCTGGGGGACCACACCCGCGGTGATGGAGGCATTGACCAAATCAAGGATTACAGGAAGGATTTTTTTTGTAACCAGAGTTTTCGCATGAGGCAGGGCGGGGGCCCTGGGAGAACCTTATTTTACATGAGCCATAATGGCTTTCTAATGTTATAGGGTCCATTAGGGGGATTTCCTCCAGGGCTGCTTGAGTATGAGAGGCTGGGGCGGTGATGGGCACGGAGGTTTTGTAGCTAACAGTGTGAGGCACGGAAATGTAGACATTTTTTATTTTCTGGTGGAAAAACGTGGGCATGTTGTTACAACGGTTAAGGGCACCGTCCATGGTTGTTTGTTGCGAGGGTAGTTTTAACAAGGTTTTGGCAATTTTCAAGGATTCCTTGGGGGAATTGGATGCAATGTTGATTTTTTCCTCATAGAATAATGCTTGTGCAGCTTTAATTTCGTCTTGATAGGTTTTAATTGCCTCCCTGTACTTTAATTTATTGCTTTCTGCTTAATCCTTTCTCCACTTTCTCTCCAGCCTTTTACAAATTTGTTTTAATTCCTGTAACTTCGGGGTGTACCATGGAGTGAGCCTAGGCTTACCAATTTTGTGGGTGACTCTTTTAGGAAGGACATCCTCTAGCGAGCTTTCGATCCAGGTATTAAAATTATTATTGGTGGAGATGGGGTTTGGATCGGTAGCTGGCCTAGTAGCATCTAGTGCTATTTCCCATTGTTCTATGGGGAGCTTTGCCCAGTTGCATTCTTTGCTCAAAGCTGCGTTAGAGGAGGGGATGGAACCTGTGATGTTCAATGATAGGGGGATCATGAAATGGTCAGACCAAGGTAGCGGAGAGGGTGTTCCTACTGGGAGTTCCTCACAGTTACTGAAAATGGGATCAAGAAGGTGTCCCTTGATGTGAGTTGGTCCAGATACCATCTGATTTAACTGAAGCGCCGACAAATTACCAATCGCCTCAGATGCCAGTGAGACCATAGGATTGTCTAGGTACAGGTTGAGATCGCCTAACACCGAGAAGTTGGAAGGGGAGCTAGCTAAGTTGGCAAAAGATTCCGGGAGGGCCACGAGGAGTTGGCCAACCGCCCCTGGATGTCGGTATATTAGTAGTCCCGAAAAGGTAAAGGTGGGTGAGAAACCTATGGAGAAGAAGAGGCTCTCACAGTCCTGTATTGAGTCTGTGGTTATGTGACATTTAAACAGGTTTTTAAAGACAATTGCTATTCCCCCCTCTGCCATTCCTACAATCCAGGCACTGTATGAGATGGCCCTGGGGGAGGGATTGTGTGAGGACTGGGTCGACTCATTGCTGAGCCACGTTTCTGTCAGGAAGAAAACATCAGGGCCTTCCTCCTCTATTAGCATGGTAATTTCGGTTGCGTGTTTGTGAAATGATCTGCAGTTCAGTAGCAGCATCTTTAGAGTAGAATTCCTTTTAGATTGGATCAGGACTTCTGGAAACGGACAAAACTTAAATGCGCAATGGTGACAGCTGGTTTGGTCTTCCATAGGAGTCATAGTGTGTAGACAATTGCAGTTATCAGTGGCCTATCCTCTAAGACTCAGGAGATATTGGGGGGGTATACACGTTAGTGGAAATAGGTGCACAAGCAGGGGTTCTGGCCCCTGGCCCCGGCCGGATGTGGACGGGCGCAGATGAGCTTGCCTTTGGCACGCCACTGGTGCGCCTGCTGTGTGCATCCACTGCACAAAGTGTCTGGCATGGATTTAAATAGTTTTCAGCAGCTGGGCTGCTAACCGTGAGTCACCTCCTCCCCTTCTCCTGCCCGGAAGTGCTTAATGGTTGCCAAATACTCCCTCGACAACAACGGGACATCACATGGTGGACCGGGGAGCAGCTCGGATTAAAATGAGGTCAAGGAGTGCAGGTAAGGTGCAATGTAAACAGTTGTTAAAATAAGTTGAGCAAGTTAAAATTGAAATTCGCTGTGTCAGGCTAAAAGCAATGAGAGAGGTCTTCATTCAAGCGCGCGTCCGCTGCGCGAAGCGTCTGCCATGGATTTAAATATTTTTCAGCAGCTGGGCTGCTAACTGTGAGTCCCTGCCTCACCCCGCCTCCTGCCTGGAAGTGCTAGATGGTTGCCGAATACTCCCTCCACAACAAGTGGGAGATCCCGTGGTGAAGCGGGGAGCAGCGCGTATTAAAATGAGGTCAACGAGTGCAGGTAAGGTGCAATGTAAACAGTTGTTGAAATAAGTTAAGCAAGTTAAAATCTGAAATTCGCTGTATCAGGCTAAAAGCAATGAGAGAGGTCTTACGATGATGCGATGGAGGAGGAGAGTGATCTTCTTCTTGACCTCCTGTGTGCCATGAAGCAGGATGAGTACATGGAGAGTGTCAACCTCTCACCTACACTGACAATATCACAGCAGAATCACTGTAACCAGTTGCTGGAACAGTTTGCCTCTCTGTTCTACTTGACCCCGGGAGTCCTAATGTGAGAAAAACCGAGATCAGAAAAAATGGAGGAGGGATGCAAAACATTTTGGGAAAACCACACAAAGGCTGACAGGTCGAACAAATCTTTTTCACTGCTGATCATAATCCAATGCCTTTCAAATTTTTGTTTTGTTGGGGAATTGTTTTCAAAAGCAACCATGGGCACACTTCAGAAGATGGTGAACTACCTTTGAGCAACCTGAAGGGACTGGTAGCAGTCATTTAAGGTAAACTTACACAGTAAGTCTATGCCCTTTCTCTGATCATTTGAATGAGCAGTATCGTGTTTTGGAAAGCTAAGCTGACACTATCTTTGGGGTAGTGATTAAACCTCTGCACAAGACCATTACAGTGGGGGTTATAAATGGTTGTTTTAATATGTGTCATACAATGTGTCTTGAGAAAGTTAATCATCTATTTGGATGAAAATGTTATCACTAAAAATAGCCTCTAGGAATTCCTCCAGGCTAAAAAATTCTCTCAAGAAATCTAAGACCTCTCTATTGGTAACACTCTTTAGTAGATTACTTCTGGACTCTCTGTGAAGTAGTCATCTAACACAATGGCATATTGCATGCAGCATGGCATGTTTTTAAAAGGACCTAATATGTCAAAGGCAAGGTTTTGCCATTGAGACGGGGGTCTGGGTATTGACGGTAATAGTAGAGAGACGTTTCGAAGGGCTGTCATGCTCTTATGTTCTTAATTGGCAAATTTGTGAATTAGTCAACTAACACAATGGGGGGTTGTGGCTTATGCGTCGAGGCAAGATGGCGGTACACCGATAAGCTCTGTCTCCTCACGGAGCTACTGAATTGATTTTCGGCCACTCAAGACCATGCTTAATGCTCCCTCAGCTAGTTTTCATGCTCCGCACTTTTACTAAGTGCTTGTTGGCTGGCGGGGGCTTTTAAGGATTCACCATTCTTTTATTACAGCGCCAACAACATTTTCCTTCGCATGCCATTGGCCGCCATTTTAGAGACACGCTGCTCGTATCTCACGCAACCAAGAGTCTTAGACTCATTGTGACTCTTCAACAGGTAAAAAGACTATTTTTAAGCATATGAAAGAATGAGAGAGTCCCTGGAGACAGCAAATAGAAAGTGAAACAAGGAAACAACAAATGTGTACAGAGGGAAGAGCTGAGTTAGTAATCTTGTGATAAGAGAGGTAGAAGAACATAAGTACGGGGGTATGGTTTGACAAATAAGCTCCAATTATTCACAATAATGATCTGATTTTTGGTCACCTCAAGACCACCCCCAGTGCTCTCTAAGCTGGTCTCATGCCCCGCATTATTGCGACATGCTTGTGGGCTAGCGTGAGCTTTTAGAATTTCATCCTTCTCCTATTTCAAACCTAATGATGCTCCTTCTCACAATCAAACAGCTGCCATTTTATTGGCGTGCTGCTCATACCACTGCTCTACGTTTCCACAACGCTTTGGGTGAGCCTGCCTTCCTTCCTCAAACTTTCATCTTTGCATCTCTAAACAACTATATTTCAACATTGGATGGCCTGAACTCTTCTCAATTTTTTGCAAGCTAAATTATATGCCCTTCTCTTTCAAGGACTTCTACAAATGATCTGCAGTGCTTTAATTATAACATGTTTTTAGCAGATTGCCCCTATCACACATTTTGATACAGAATTGTTGAACTTGATGGCATTGAGGATTTAATGCAACTACTCTTTTATGAGTCTGAAACAGTTAGGATATTAATGTGGTTCTATAATCTGTGGAACAATTCTTCAGGATGTCTTTTGTTCCCTGTTTCCTTGCATGTTTTGTAAGCAAGTGGGGACTACTATAAATTCTCCGTTCCACATCTTGCTATGTAGCTGTGTGCCTGTCACATGCAATTAATCATCCTTCTCCTCACTACAGTGTGTACACCCCTGCATGAACATATTGAGTCATTCTCCCATCAATTATCTATTATGTAGGCAGGCTGTCTTCCTCTAAAAAAACCCTCATCGATCGGCGCGCATCATCAAAATGGCCAGCAATTCCCTCAGTCTTGCTAAAGCATCTTCCTCTGGCACTAAACCTAAAAGAATTAAAAACGATCCTCCATCTCAGATCTAGTTGTTGTACAAAATCCAAACTGTGATACAATCCTAGATGAACTATGTGCCCTTAAACCTTTCATCAATGCTACGAATGAAAAACCGCAACAAATTGAAGACCGTTGGATCACTATGGAAAATAAAAATCTTCATGGCATGGCTTCTAAAATACCAATGCTGGAACAAGAAGTTCAAAAGCTCAAGCTTCACACCGAAGATCTTAAATACTGCAATAGAAGGAAAAATCTCCGCGTTTATGGTCTACCAGAGAATATTGAAGGACCAGATCCTCTTTCCTTCTTGAAGACATTTCTACCTGACCTCCTCAACTTACAGTCTTCTGCTCCTCTTAATATTCAACGGGCACATCTCTTAGGTCATCCTCAACCTCATTCTACCAGAGCTCATGGTATTATAATGCTCTTTCTGGAATTCACCTATCTGATGCTTGTTTTAAAATCTGCCAGAGAAAAACATTGCCTTGAATGGTCTGGTCACAACATTTACATTTCTCAGGATATTTCCAATGCAACCAATGCTAGACATAAAGAGCTCCTAGCTCGTTGTCCTCAACTGACATCTTTAAACATCCAGTATGGCATGTCACATCCTTGTCTCTGCAAAATTAGTTATGAAGGTGTCTCTCGCTCGTCTGAAGATCCGATTAAACAAAAAATATTTCTGCAAACCATCACTAAGTGACTTATGGACATAAATGAGCAATATCCTTAAATTTTTACATTGATCATATTGCATGACTTCTGGTTTTATCTTTTTGTTGTGCTCTTCAATTATGTTCATCACCATGGTTTATATGGCCTGAATCTTCTCTATTTTGTTTTGCTGCTTTTTTCTCTTCATTGTTGTTCTTGCTTCTGGGTGCTGACAAGCCTGGTTCTCATTTCCTTTCCTCTTTAATTCAGATCTGGATTTATGTCCTTGATCTGCCCCTTTGTTTTCTTATTTTCTTTACTCTTCTCTTACTTCCTGTTTCTATCCCTTCTCCTTTCCTTTCTTTTCTTCTTTTTTCTCCTTATTTGCCTGTTTCTATGAATACATGAGTCTCTATTTGTTTTTCTTATTTATTTTTCTGTCAGTGCCTTCATGTTATGTAGTTATTTGACAAATGGTGTCTTTCTGTTTCCATTGTTGATTGCGCAGGTCGTCATCATTGTTCCTGTATCCCTGTCTATGTTCATCAACATGTTTCATGTGGTTTCTTAGAACGTCCGTGGTCTGGGTTATCCTGTTAAACTTCAAAAGGTACATTCCCATTTATGAAAACTTAATTGTCAGATTGTTCTTTTACAGGAAGCTCATTGTAATAATGCTGAATCACTTAAGCTTAAATGTCAGTGGGTGAGTCAGATTGTTTTTTCTCCTGCCATTTACCGAAAGGGCAGTGTTCCCATTCTAGTTCCCAAATCCTTAAAAATTCAAATTCTATCAATAGAATGTGAAACGAGTGGACAATGGGTATTACTTAATGCTACTATCCGTAATAAGCAGGCGACCTTTTTCAATATTTATGGCCCGGTTAAGTCTGATCCGGATTTGTGGCATAATATCACATTAAAATTATCTTCCATTACCAATCCCAATATTATTGTTACTGGCGATTTTAACGATTGGCTAAACCCTTTTACTCAGACGGAAATCTAAATGTAAATTCAAACCAGATAAATTGCATAAAGCATTTCAATCCGGCAAGACCTCTTGTCCACGCTATGTTGTATGGAAAACTAGTAATCCTGATACATGCAAATTTACATTTTATTGAAATGTACTTCACACCATGTCTCGAAATGATTATATTTTGGTCTCTAAATCTTTACTACCCTCTATTCATTTCTCCGGGATTGGCTCCGTTTTTATTTCTGATCATGCTCCTATTCTATCCTCTTTTGATTTATCCCTCACTACTCCCAAGCATGCTCAATGGAGATTTAACAACTCTTTACTATCTTATCAAAAGTTCACTTTAGAAGCTACTACCTTTAAAAAAACTAATTTTCTCAATTCAACAACCCCAGTGATACTTCTGTCCACAACAACTGGGATGCTTTCAAAGCTTAGTAAAGCTAAATCCACTCTGAACAAAGTAGCTACCATTGATGCTCTTAATATCCTACTTGAAATTAAATCCAAATTTCATGGGGGTCAGAATAAAGCTGGTAAAATGTTGGCTAATTATTTAAAAGTTAAATCAGAAAAGAAAACTATTGGACATATTCATATTGGCCTTACTAATAACTTATTAAACTCTGATTCAGACTTTGTTAAGGCTTTTCAATTCTATTATAATTCATAATGCACAGAGGATACACATCCCTCTGAACACCATATTCAGTCATTCTTCAGAGATCTCCCTTCTCCTACTTCCATGCCAGAGTTTATGGCTCTCCTTGAAAACTATATAACCCTTCAGGTGATTTTTGATGCAATCAAATCTCTGAAGAGAGCTAAGCCCCTGGTCCTGATGGTTTCTCCATTGAACTAATTTCTTCTTTTTTATTTATTTTTGCACCACATTTAGGGGCCGATTCCGATCCGTTAAAAATAATTTGCGTACGACCCGTATCCGTATTTTTTTACGTACGAGTCGTACAAGTACCGTACAAACGGCCAAGTACGATTCGTACATGAAAAATAACTACGAATAGCGTCGGGAAAAGTGTACGAGAGGGCATCGGAAAGTTTTTACGTCCGAATATCGTCGGGAAAAGTGTACGAGAGTGAGCCGGACATTTTTACGTGCAAATCGTAAAACACAAGTACGAGCGCGCAAGTACGATCCCTACCGTCCGAATACACAATCGCACGTAAAATGTCCCGTACGGAGCCAACGCAGTAGCACACATGTACACGGGTAAACTTATGCTCGTGTACGAGCCGTACAGCCTCCCCACCCCCAATATGTCAGCACCGTACACCACCCTGTCCGCACTGTACCCCAGCCCCACAACTGTAAGCGCTGTACCCCCATGTACGTGCCGTACCCCCCATGTACGTGCCGTACCCCCCCTGTCTGCACTGTACCCCAGGCCCGCACCTGTACGCGCCGTACCCCCCATGTACGTGCCATACCCCCCATGTACGCGCCTTTCCCCCAAGTACGTGCCGTACCCCCGCATGTATGCGCCGTACCCCTCCTGACCGCACTGTACCCCAGCCCCGGACCTGTGTGCGCCTTCCCCCCATGTACGCACCGTACCCCTATATACGCACCTTCCCCCCATGTACGCGCCGTACCCCCGCATGTACGTGCTGTACCTCCACATGTACGTGCCGTACCTCAGGCCCGCACCTGTACGTGCCGTACCCCCCATGTACGCGCCTTACCCCCGCATGCACGCGCCGTACCTCCGCATGTACGTGCCGTACCCCAGGCCGGCACCTGTATGTGCCGTACCCCCCTATGTATGCGCCTTACCCCCGCATGTACGTGCCATACCTCCGCATGTACGCGCCCTACCCCCGCATGCACGCGCCGTACCTCCGCATGTATGTGCCGTACCCCAGGCCGGCACCTGTATGTGCCGTACCCCCTATGTATGCGCCTTACCCCCACATGTACGCGCCATACCACCGCATGTACGCGACGCACTCCAACACCATACCCTAGCACCCTTACCCAGCATCGCGTATGTACGGACCGTACCTACACGAAAAAGACTCTTACAGAACCAGGACACTGTACAACAGCACAAGGAGGGTCAATTTGACTCGCACAACACCACAAAACACGTCTACATGACAAAATACATCTCAATGACTGACCTGGCACATCCAAACAGGCAAACAGAGGCCCTAAATCACAACCACCTCTTATAACACACCCACCAAAATTCAAACACAGCCACACCCAAAAATGGACCAATAAAAATGGCCCACACACACAACCCATAAGCCTTTGCAACAGACCCACTGCTGCCAGACCCCACAGAGAAACAACTCTACATTACTGATACCTTCACTACACCGTCACTCACACACCTTCACACAACCTCCTTCATAAACATCCCTCTCTTCACATTCACACACACACCGTCACATTCACACCCACACACCCACAACCATCCACACCCACACCCCACACCATGCCCACAGACAAGAATCCAAAGTTCACAACGGCGGAGCTGGACCTCCTTGTCAACGAAGTCATCAGAGTCGAGCCACAGCTGTTTGGAACATTGGTCAGACAGACCAGCATAGCTGAAAAATCTGCCATGTGGCAGAGGATTGTCGATAAGGTGAATGCTGTTGCGCCCATCCGAAGGACCAGGTATGAATGCCAAGCCAGGTGGTACGATCTGCGCAGGGCGGTCAAGAGTAAAATGAATGAAGTATATGCCCAGAGTAACATCACTGGAGGTGGGCCGCCCCGCTGACCCATACACTACCATCCCTGGGAGGAAAAGGTAATGGCCCTGCTACCGCCGGTGGGAGTAAACGGAGTCGAAGGAGTCGCAGAGCCTGGTGAGTACAAAAACAACTTACGTAACATGGGGGCAATGGGGTCCACACCACCTATACACCAAATGCACGCAACTTCCCCCAAGCACTCACCGCTCACAACCACACTCAAAAACCACGGTCATGCCACTAACGTCTCCATGCACCCTTCACAAATCAAGGCAAGGCCATGTCCAAGACTACAACAACCACAAACACAAGACTGGATGTCCGGGAGGCTGGGAGGGTGGGCCCCACACAACACATTGTGAAAATGAGACACAGACACCAATGCCCTCAGCCCATATGGCATAGGTACATACCCATGCACAATGCACAGGGACTGGCAAAGTACTGACATGGTAACTGACACTTGGTCCTGCTGTATGCAGCACAAGGCCCTCCTGGGACCACTGTACACTCAAACACCAACTCCACAAGCACAGGTCTCTAGCACAGGAACTCACACTCACTGTCATGCCAGCATGCACCATAAGGGGACAGACACATCACCTGGGAGACCCAATGACAACTCACACTACACACAACAGCAGGCCCGGTCACAACCCCCCCCCCTAACACAAGCACACACCCCCGGGGCAGGCAACGGATTTACACACTCCCACAATGGACATGTGACACAACAAGACCAATCCATAGCCAAATAAGCATCATAGCCAACAATCTACAGGTCAAACACTCAGGAGAACATCCCAATCTGTCCCCCGCAACATACCCATCCCCAAGTGGACATTGAGAGGAATGCTAGGCACATCCAACTACCTGGAGGAACTGTGTCAACTTGAATATGTATGAAACATAGATGTCGCATGAAACACCATTAACATTGTCTCTCTCTCACACACAGGGCAACGTCGTCGATCTCACCCCAACACTGGGAGGAAGAATGACAGTCCCAGGCTCCGCGTGAAGATGATCCCACCGGCAGCGACAACTCTCACCACTCCGTGGATGACCCCGACCAACCTGGACCCTCTGGTGCCCAAGCCCCTGCAGCACCTGCATCAGGTACATCTGTGCCAACCACCCCCCCCATTCCTGCCACATCCCAGGACACACCCAGGAGCCCTGCTCGCACTGAACAACAGAGCCAGTCTGACCAGGAGGGACAAGGTTCTCCGGAAACCCAGGAGGAGGCTGGCAACCCTGCAAATGCCATCCCTCAGGGGTCCCGTAGACCCGATGTGCCCACAAGGGCAGGCCAGGCTCAAGTGGGCAGGGGTGGTGGGAGTGGAGGCAGGCGGAGGCGCGAACCTGACCAGCCAGCTCAGGACACCAGTATGTCACACATACGCAACATCCTGGACACATACCGCGTGACACCAGAGGCATCAACCAGGTTGTGTCGAGACTCTCAGAGATGCAGGGGACCCTCGATAAGATAAAGAACCTGCAGGTCGAGCATCATGCCAGTCATCAACAACACCAAGGACGGATGGAGGCAAGACTGGCTGAGCTCCTGGCGGTGCACAGGGACATGAGCCATCACTCCATCAGATCCCCCAAAGCATGGGCAACCCTCCCTGTGCCACCAGGTGTAGACCAGCACCAGACACAGGGAGGGAGGAGGAGGAGGAGGATTCGTCTGACGGAGCGTCCCAAACATCGTCAAGGCCTGCATCTGAGGGTCCCTGGAGGAAGGTGGGTCGTCCACGGAAAAGACCGTGAGAGTCAGCGGACCATCCACATCTCCCAGGTCACCTGGCCTGGCACCTGGCCCTCTGCCGCAACAGCAGCACCTCATCCAATGACATTCTCTGCCACATGGACTTGCTGGTCACAGTCTGACCAATGATGACCAACACTGTGCCCTGGACTCTGATGACTTCCAATGCCAAGGATACCATCTCCCCCTGTGAACTTTGGATTCTATTCCCCCGGTAGAGCACCTAATTTCATCTACCAAAACACGTACCCCACCACAAATAAATATATTACTTTGGTCATGAGACGTTCCTGTCATTTTGCATTATTCAACAACATATGTGCGTGGAAATGTCAAACTATGCCTGAGTGTTGAACTAACTCCAGCCATCCATACCCTGGGATCAGAGTCTGGTACAGGACACACATGGGTCACAAGGTATCATTCAATGTAGGCATGGAGCACAACACTCACCTGTGATGGCCTCTGGCTGCTGAGGGGGGGCTTGCTAAACTGTGCAGACAGACCTATTTGGGAGATTATCATCAAGGCGTAGAGGTCATGGCTCATGTGGAGGTTCCCGGGGAGGGAGTCCCAGGTATGTGTGGCCAGGTGGGAGAACAATGTCCTGTATGCTGGAGTACGGTGGATGTGAAGAACGGTGGCCAGGGCAAGGTTGGATGCACAGAGATGGCCCAACGGGATCTAGGATGACAGACCTACAAGGTTGGTTTGGGGTCGGGGTTGTGGACTGCCTCCTGAGTGTGGGTGGGGAGTGTGGAGGTCATCCTGCAGCAGACAGTGATCCATTGCAGCTATCTATGGTGGACGGTGAGGTGGCTGGGGCGCAGGGTGTTGAAGCTGAGGTGTGCAGATGCACCCTGGCTGTGGACAAGTTTCCGGGGAGTTTGGATTTACTTGCTCCGTAGAGGGCAGGGCAGTATTTGACACGGATGTTGTCATGGACCTGGGGGATGGTCTGTCTTTTCTTGGAGTGGATCTATCTGTGGACCATGTGCATAATGCAGAGGGCATTGCAGCATGAGGTACAGATGCTGTGGACTAGCATGGCAAATGTGAGCGAGCCAAACATGATGCACACCATCTTGTGTGTGTGGCCACTGGCTGCATGTGCAGGGCTCTTGCGGGTGGGACACAAGCACTTGACCCAGCTGGAAGGGGACAATCCTCAGATGATCACCTCAGTCCTGTACAAGTCCAGCCTCAGGTGGCTCGTGTTCAGCCATTCATCAATGGATCTCATGCATACTTGAATGATGGAACTGCCAATGTCTGTGTCTTTGTTGAGAGTGAGGAGCACCTGGCTGTCAATGGCATACGAGCTGATGATGAGGTGCTGTGCGCATGTGATGGTGGAGAGGGGGGTCTTGGACACTCTGTAGATTGACATGCTGAGAGATGATACCTGTGCCATGTCCCAGACGATGACACCATACTACATGCTGAAGCCTTGAGTCTCACTCCCATGCCCTTGCTGGGCTACAGAGCCGGTGGGGAGTATTAGGGACGTGACCTGGTTGCTGTGACAGGGCCTGGAAGGCGGGGCAGCGCAGTGTAGGCAGTTGGAGTTGCACACTCAGCATGCAAAGGTGTTGTGTGTGTGCCCAGGGTATGTCTGACAGCAGGCGTTAGATGTGCGGATGGACATAGCTCCAAGTGTGGCTGCTACATCAGACTGTAGTGTGATGTGGGTTATGCAAGGACAGGATGGTGGTGCAATGTGCACCTTGCATGTGCTGATGGTCCAGCCTTTGGCACCGCGTGGCGGCAACAGTGGCATAGACAAGCTGAGGACAGCCAAATGAATGGGTGGAGGGAGGAAGTGAGGAGCATCTTGGAGGCGTGTGTGTTGCCAAATCTGGATACTCTGTGGGCCCTTGCTGCAGGAGCCGCAGCAGCAGGCGGCATCTCCTTGCAAAATGCCAGAATTTGCACACAAAGACTTGGATGTCAGAAGGACAACTGCAACAGGCACGTGTGTAAAGTAAGGAGTGTCCAGTGTCACATGGCACACCCAGAGACAATGCATGCACAATCACCAAAGAAGCATGACACCGGATCAGGAAACTGAAGGCCGACCTGCGCACAGGAGACACACCCTCAGCAGGTGTTGATGGCCCATTGTGTGGACCAACATGCCAAAAAACATACACGACCATGTACTTCATGCCCAATAGGGAGCCTAATCCATGAGCAACTGCATGCATGTTGCTAAACTACACATTGACTCCTATGCATAATCTTCCACAACTATGCCAGATATGCCGCATGCAAAGTGGCAAGAGACCTGCATTGACAGAGATGAGGCACCTTGGACTGTGACGAACACCTTTATTACTCAGCCTCACACTAAGGGAAATGCATCAATTGGAACAGACTCACAGGTCATTTGGCTGACCATGTGTGACCTACACTGGACACCCCCTTCAACACACAGATGTGGTAAATCCTACTGAGCTGGCACACAAGTGAAGGGGTTGAGCCTAACACCCCTTGCTGCACACGGAGAGTCTGCAATTCCCCATTGAGCCTCATATGGGGATGTCCCACACTATGTCCACCATTAGCATCCCGTATGTACCTGAGGGACGTTATACACACATTGATGCCTTCATCAGAATCCAGAAACCATTACAGATGACTGTCAGGAAGGGTGACTATCAATTCATGGGAGCCATGCAACACGTCATGTGCCCCATGGTGAGTCGACATACCCAAAATGACTTTTCACCATGTCTGTGCATGTAGCTCTGATCCAGCACACGTTGCAATACACATGAGGAATAGCAGGAGGGCAATGATGACATGAGCAGACGACAGCCGCAAGAACCTGAGGAGGACAGACACACAACAAGTCAGCGAAGAGCTAGTAATCCACAGACATGTACATGTACTCTACAGGAATTATGTTGTCACCATGCTCTTAAAAAATGTAATGTCCCAGCTAAAATGTGTGGAATGACATCATCACTTGAATGACACATCAGAACACACCTCCAAGTCACTTAGCACACAGTCAGCTGGACACACACATTGCAACACATGCCACACAAGGCTCAAAGCGTGCACACTCAGACACAGGGACTCACCATTATGAGAAGTTGCGGATAAGCTGACTCCGGATGTCCTCATCCTCATCCTCATCCTCACTTGCCCCGTGCCCAAGCCCTTCATCCTCCACGGGTGGATGATCCTGCTCATCCGGATCAAGGATGAGTGGCACGGCCTTCTCCACTGCCATGTTGTGCAGCATGCAGCACACAATGAAGATTTTGCAGACCTTCACCGGGGCATATGGGAGGGCGCCACCGGTCTTGTGGAGGCACCGGAATCTGCTCTTCAGGAGTCCAAACGTCCTCTCGATCACGCGCCTCGTCTGCCCATGGGTGTCATTGTACCGGTGTTCTGCGGCTGTTCTGGGGTTGCGGAGAGGCGTCATCAGCCATGGCATGGTGGGATAGCCAGAGTCCCCTACATGGAAACATAATGTGAAGAAGTGGGTCAGGAGATGCCGTAAGATACAAAGATAGCGCGAAACACAGGACTAACAGAGTATACCCACCAACAAGACATGCTCGTTCCTAGTGCAGCTGCAGCATCATTTCTGGCACCCTGCTACGCCTCATGATGTAGGCATCGTGTGCGGACCCTGGAAAACGGGCACAGACATGGGAAATAGACATGTCAGGCAGACACACCACAAGGGCATTGATAGAGTGATAATGTTTGCGGTTCCGAAAGGCTACCTCCTGTGCCTGTGGTGGTACCAAAGCCACATGTGTCCCATCAATGGCCCCAATTACGTGAGGCATCCCTCCCAGGGCATAGAACTCACCCTTGACACGTGTCAACTGCTCACAAGTGGGAAAATGGATGAATTCATCCAGGTGCACCAACATGGCTTCTAAAACATCATGCAGGACACGGCTGAACATTGTCTGGGACATGCCACCAACATCAGCTATGGTCAATTGAAACGTGCCGGTGGCAAAAAAATGTAGGGCTGCCATCACCTTCATCTTGGGGGGGCAGAGCTGTAGGATAACTTTGTTGTGTTTGGAGGTGTGGTTCAAGCCGGCGGGTCAAGCTCTCTATCAGCTCTTGCGAGAAGCGGTATCTGCATATGCGGTCATGTTCACGCATGGCATCCAGGTCTGGCATTCGTCTGGGGAGAGGAGGTGCCCTGCAGAGATTTGGAAGGAATAACGAAGAGTGAGTACATTACCACACCAATGTCACTGAGGTGAGCACATGTTCAACAGCTAATACACATCTGCTTAATACAGAGTCTGGTCTGTGCAATACATCCAGGACACGTAGGCCAGCCAGGTGATACTCCTACGAAGAGCCAGCCACAATAGTTGCATGGCAATGTTGACGTTACATGCCATTAAAATAGCTGTGGGCCAGTGTAAGTGACCAGCCAGACAAATTACATGAGTGACAGACATCCACATATCAGCATTTGAAGGATGTTATCTCATACAGACAGCTGGCGGGAGTCTAGACGCACAGTTCACATGTCATCTGAAAAAGGACAGATAACACACATTTCCATGAAGGGGTACATGTCAAAAACTGATGACACAGACATTGAGACAACGCAGATATTGCCTCATGTCAGGAAGTCATCTTCGAACCATCATGACACATGTAATGTGTGAGTCCACATGTGACATGGTGTGCGTATATGTGTGTCATGCACATATGCACACAGACACATGTTGGATGCTGCAACAGCAGATGGAGTTGATGGAACACCAAAGGCAAGCTCATGGGAACACATGACACACACATGACATAGTCACATCGTGGCACGCTGGTAGTCACATGTCAGGTGTAATTATCCGTGTACCTGGCATCAGGGGACAGTTGTGGGTGTTGTTGACTGTGCCATACCAGTGATGCAGTGCTTGACACGTGTGTCCTACATGCACACATGTGCAAAGTGTGATGGGGAAGTGTGCCACACAGTGCCCCATCACACATGACATGTGTAAACAGCTCATCACACATCTATTGTGCCACAACATGAGGAGACATGTGCCACATCACTGCCTGACACACCTAGGCCCTGCACATGAAGGACTGCACTGACAATGACTTGATGTCCAGCCTTGTGCGAGTCTGACACCTCCATTTCTTTCGTGTGCGCCTCCTATCACCAGTGTAAGCTGTGAAACGCCATACACACGCTCTGAGGGCATGTGTACGGGCCGTACTCACGCATGAGTACGTGCCGTACACGCGTGAGTACGTGCCTATCACTATTGTTGGGGTACCGTAGGCCCTAGTGATACGGCACGTACTCACGCGTGTATAGCACATACACGCGTGAGTACGTGCCTATCACTATAGTTGTGTTACCGTAGGCCCTAGTGATACGGCACGTACTCACGCGTGTACGGTATGTACACACGTGAGTACGTGCCTATCACTATAGTTGGGGGTACCGCAGGTCCGAGTGATACGGCACGTACTCACGTGTGAGTACATGCCGTACACGCGTGAGTACGTGCCTATCACTATTGTTGGGGTACCGTAGGTCCGAGTGATACGGCACGTACTCACGCATTTATGGCCCGTACATGCGTGAGTACGTGCCTATCACTATAGTTGGGGGTACCTTAGGTCCCAGAGATACGGCACGTGCACACGCATGAGTACGTGCCGTAAACGTGTGAGTACGTGCCTATCACTATAGTTGGGGTACCGTAGGTCCGAGTGATACGGCACGTACTCACGCGTGTATGTCCCGTACACGCGTGAGTACGTGCCTATCACTATAGTTGGGGGTACCGTAGACCCTAGTGATACGGCACGTACTCACGCGTGAGTACATGCCTATCACTATAGTTGTGGTACCGTAGGTCCAAGTGATACGGCACGTACTCACGTGTGTACGGCCCTTTCACACGTGAGTACGTGCTATCACTATAGTTGTGTTACCGTAGGCCCTAGTGATACGGCACATACTCATGCATGTACGGCACGTACACGCGTGAGTACGTGCCTATCACTATAGCTGGGGTACCGTAGGTCCGAGTGATACGGCACGTACTCACGCGTGTACGACCCGTACACGCGTGAGTACGTGCCTATCACTATAGTTGTGTTACCGTAGGCCCTAGTGATACGGCACGTACTCACATGTGTACGGCACGTACACGCGTGAGTACAGCCCGTATCACTGTAGTGATGGTACCCTAGGGGTACGTGTGAAACGCGCCGTACCTCTGTGGGGATTTAGGAAATACAATGGGGACACATGAGGGACAAGTATTAGGGCCTAAATGCATGCTGGTTGTCTTGGATACCGAGTTTCAAGTTCAAAATTTAACATCATGTGGTCTGGAAAAAGCAGTTGGCCACATTATACATTGTTGCAAAGTGGTTGTTGACTTGACTTGATGCTGCAAATTCGAAAGATGCTAAGGCTGTCACTGGTGTATGTTTAAAGGGATTGGAGGAAACGTAGGATGCAAATGAGTCTGACCAATCACTCTGTACTCCTGTAAATGAAATAGGCCAGCAAGGCAGATATAAGGCAGGCAGAACCCATGGGAGGGCACTTGCCTGCACAACATGTCAGTCGATACCACTGCTGCTGTATTGTCTCCCTCTGGCACCATGTCAAGGACTGTGGAGAGGGCCCAGCCTTTCACCCAGGAGGAGAACGAGGCCTTGCTGGATGTGATCCTCCCACGGTACCCCATGCTGTATGGTCGACCAGGGGAGCAGGTGAGTGCTGACTCCACTACCTTTGCCTGTGCACCTTTTTTGTGTCTGTCACTTCTGGCATTGTGTCCAGGTGTGACAGACATGCAATTTTGGTTGGAGTGGGTCCCATGGGGGGTGGATGGCTTATGTCTCTCATGCAGGGCTTGATGTAGTTCATGTGTGCACTCCTCACTTGCATTGTACTTACTGTGACATTCACTGCATAGTGCATGGCACATTCAGCCAGCCTAATCCTCTTGGGCATTCTTGTTCTATTGTCCTGCGGTGATTCAGTGGTCACCCCGATGTGACAGGTGACTGCACCCACAGATGTGTGTGAGTTGAGTGGAGCTGTGGTGAGAGTGGTGAGAGTGTCCAAATGATGTGTACGCCCCATGGACATTGATGTGTGTGAATGTTTCTTGTCATGTGGGTGAGTGTCTATGTGGAGTGTTGCACCACAGCTGCATGGAGGTGGCAACTGCTCAATCCTTCTGATGTGAGAAGTAAGCCATGCTGTGTGTCTGACTTGCTGAGCTAGCCCCACACCTGTGACCCCCCCGGCAAGTGGCACATGAGCAGAGTGAGGTTTGCATCCACTGTTGCCAATGGCAGGTGATTGATGTGTGCCTGTGTGTGTCTGTGTACTCTGCTGAGGTTTCGTCAGTGGCCTGGGGCATGTGACTGCTTTTCAGTGCTGTCCATCAGCCTTGTGTTGCTTGGGATGCACAGTGTGTGCCATGATCAGGGATTGTTTTGCACCCCTCATGCCACCTGTGTACTTACTATGCCATGTAGTGCATTGGTGCGTCCCCAGTGGAAAAAGTCCCTATGACTAAGGTGCTGTTACTTGCCCGCATACTATGCCCTGTTCAACAAATCAAAGATGTTCAAATGTGTGTCTCTGTGACATGGTGCAGGTGTAGTGATGTTGTCCCACTTTGTCATCCACACAGGTAACCGCCTACCACAAGGGGAAGATCTGGAAGGATGCCGTCAAGGCTGTGCAATCGGTGGAGGGTGGCAGTCGGTGCCTGCCACAAATGAGGAAGAGATGGCAGGACATCCGGTGCTGGACCCGGAGGATCGCCCGGGTCATGCTGAAGGAGGAGGCTCCTCGCAAGCATGGTGAGCGCCGGCGCCTGACCCACCAGATGAAGCGTGTCCTGGTGGTGGTCTTCCCTGACCTGGATAGGCGGATACAGGAGTCACAGCAGCAGCAAGGGGGTAGGTACATGTGTGTTTGTTGTGTGTCGCCAGCTTTTGTAGCTGCTCAGTCGCCTGGATACACTGCCAGGCTATATATGTGCAGTGCATATCCTGTTCCCCCAAGTCAACCTGTGCTGTTCTTCCTCCCTTCCCCTCTTTGACATGTGTCACTAGGGGTGGGCGGAATTTGCCTAATTGCGTTACGCAAATCTCCGCGAAACGGTAAAAAATCTCCGCGAACACGCAGAAATTCCGCGAACACGCGGAATTGCTTGTTCGCGATGCTTTTTTCCTGTTCACAATTGCTGTTTGCGTGCTCGGGGAGAAATATCTCGCGAACACGCATTTTGAGAACGCGAACAAGCAAAAATTTCGCGAAATCGCGGAAAGCAGACTTTTGAGCAATTTCGCGATCTCCGCGGAACGCGAAATTACGCAAATTACGCAAATTCCGCGAGCGGAACGGAATTTACCGCCCAGGCCTATGTGTCACCTGGTCTGTGTGTTATCACTATTGCACATGGTCATCTAGGCTGCCAGTTAATCAAGGTGCACACTGCTTTCAGCATCATGTGTGGGGGTGGTCTGCCTGTGCCCTGTCCTGTTCAGTCATTTGGGGGTGCATAATTGTTGGCACTGATGCTGAGTCTCAACATAGGGGTGTGAGGTTTCAAATAAAAAGACTTGCAGCATGCATTACCAATGTTGTGGCCTCAGACATGATGTGCATGAGTGGGATATATGCATAGTGCCTGGACGGTTGCTCCTGTTACAGTCAGCTCATTCCAGGACCATGGAGCAGTGTGCCCACTACAGTCCCCTGACACAGCCTGCCCTCCTACTCATGTGTGTCATCCAACACTGTGCACATTCACTGTGGGTTCAGCATGGCTCTGCCTCTGTGGCATTGTTCCCTGGCCTAGGTAGTATTTTTCACATGTGTAATACATTTGTCCACTGGACAGGGATACACCAGTTTGCTTGTGCATACTCACACTGGGCAGTGCCTGTGTGGCTTTTGATGTTTGTTTGTGACCAATATGTTTTGGCAGCCCTACAATGTGATGTCGTGTTAATGAAGCTAGTTTTCAAGCACAGTTATTGTAACCCTGAATAAGAGGTGTCACTTCTTGATCGGTATCAGTCACATTGACTCAGTTATGGGTGGGTGTGTGCGGGAGGGGCGTACATGTTCAACCCTGATGTTTCATTGCCAGTTCTGACTTGTGTGTGATGATTCGCAGTACAGAAAGTCATCGTGCAGTGCCCCCGTGATGTTGGCCAGTGCTTAATGTTCGTGCTTCGTAGCCTGTGTCAGTTTTTGACAATCATGTATCCTGCTTGTACATTTTTGGCACCTGTGTGTGGTTCAGATGCTACACAGTTGTGACTTTGTGTGCTGACATCTGTGGGTACATTCTGGCTTGCCATGAGGAGGAACCCACAGTACAGCTAGGCTTTTTTGCTAAACAATTGCAGGCCCATTAGCTTATGCATTGTCCTGGGTGTGGACATGTGTGCCACTCCAGATGACAGTCAGTAGGTAATATGGGTAGCCAACTGTGTGATCAGGTGACGGATAGCCATGTGACAAATGACATTATTCAAGTTGTTAGTCAGAGAAAATGTCCATTGGCACTCACTACACCTGTCAACATGTCTCAATGTTTCATATGCTTGACCTTGTTGTTTTGTTGTGAAGGACAATGATGTGCCTGCATGACAGATGTCTCCCAAGGAAGTGCACAAGACACCACCTTTACACTTTCCAGGGACACGCTGGCACATTTTAAAGTAAGGCACAGTTTGAACAAAACTTGTTTGGAGTTCATACATATACATGTTCCCACAGTGTGGTAGCATTTGGGTTAGTCCTTGGTTGTTGCTGATACCAACTTACGAGTGTCAAGTCATACAGACCACCGTGGTGCCATGTATATGTACTTACTGATACGCCATTTCTGCCTAACAGTGGCTGATTTGAATGAGTCTGGCAGCTCAGACAATGACTGCGTACATGTAGTTTGGTGTGCACCTCCTTGTGTGACTTCTGCTATACAGACACATGTGTGTTGTGTTCACAGAGTGCCACATTCACACATTCTAGACATGTCCATTGTGTAAAGGGTTGTGATTCTCCAGGAGTCACAATGTATTTCTTTGGGGTTTCAAAAGTACTCACAGGTCTCTGAGTGTGGGGACACCTTCTGCATTGGCATGTGGTATTTGGCCTTGGGTGCGACAATACTGTTTGGTTCACAGTGAACAAGAGGTGGCATGCCTTCATAGTCTTGCTGTGCTCAACTGATCCCAGACACTAGCTTCTCATGATCTTGTGATTTCAAGTTATTTGCTGTTGTGTCCTAATTTTCATTGTTTCCAAGTGGCATGGTGGGTCAACCAACTGGGGAGTGCAGGGCTTACATATGTGAGGAGTATTCTAGATGTTACTCATGATGCCTTTCGTGATATGCACTGTTGCCTATTTTGTTTGGACTCATGTGTCAGATGTATACAGGTGACTGATTTTTTCCTGTCTCTTCACCATGCCCACAGCATCATCGGAGGACACCGAGGGAGACAGCGGCACAGACGTGGAGGAGGGATCGAGCAGTGGTGCCACCACTGCTGAGGAGTTGGCAGACTCAAGTGGCACCGAGGGCGAGGGGAGTGAGGCGGAGGACCAGCCCAGTACCAACACTGACTACGAGGCTGACGGGTCCGAGGCTGAACTCCCTGAGGGGGCGGAGGCTGCTCCAACAGCTGGCAGCAGCACTCCATCCGTACCCGCCCCCTCCATTACCATCACCGCCCTCCCACTTGCTCAGGTCCCTTCTGTCCGTGCTAGGCCACACCGTGTCTCCTTCGTGCCAGGCACCACACCCCCTGCCCCTGTCCCCCCTGCTGCCCTCACTGCAGAGTCTGTGGACATTCAGCGGCAGTTGCAAGTTGGGCAGACATCGATCCTGACTGTCCTCCATGGCCACACCAGACTGCTGACCCAGATGGTGTCGTACATGGAGGGCATGTCATCAGCGATGTCTGACCAACGGATGTTGCTGAGGTCCCTGGACTCGTCACTGATGGCAGTAGTGAGTCACCTGCAGTGCTGCCTCCCCCCCTACCCCTGCCCCATCCACAAGTCCCACACCCATGCCTGTCCCAAGCACACCAAGACATCCACACACACGCACCCCACCAGACACAAGCAGCACACCACCACGTAAGGGCAAGCGCACACCTCCTGACACACACACTCAGGGGGAGGCAGGCACACCCACTGGGTCTGGGGCACAGAGGCAGGCACGCAGCCACAGTCCTCGTCCACATGACTCACTCCCCAGTCCCTCCGATGTCACTCCCCAGATGCGGAGAAGGAGGCCTACTTTGCTGGGCTGGGCCTCAGCCCCACTAGTTCACCTGGCCGGAAACGGTCAAGGCACTCCACGGGTAGGGGAGTTAAGTCCCCCAGCCTGTCCACCACCTCCCCCAGTAGCGCTGCAACCCATCCCTCCGACCCCCTCCTCCTTGGGGCCTGTTGTTTCTCCGGGTGCAGGGGAGACACTTGAAGAACTGGCAGAAGTGTGCAGCGCCGAGCTCACCTCCACCTTTGGCGCTGCCCCACCCCCTGCACCCACCACACCTACCCTTCCTCCTCCTGTCCCTGCGGTGCCTGGTCCTTCCCCACATGATGCCCCCCCCCAGTCGACGACACAGAGTCTTCTGATGTGCAGACAAGCTAGGGGAGACGCATGGCCATGTGTCCCCCCCCAAGGACTGATGATATGGACTGGCCATTGGCCTTTGTGAATAGTCTCATTTACACATTATTATTTTCATGCTGAATAAAGCATTTTCTATTTTCGTTAGAAAAGTCTTGCATTTCAGGTATTGATGTTGATGCTGATGCTACAGGAGTTGGGGTTGTGGGCATGTGTTATGTTTCAGGGAAATGTTGTAGTCTGCTGCTCGCGGGGTGGAACCTGGAATCTGCGTCCCATCACAAGGTCTCTGCAAAGATTCTTTGTCGTGTATGCTCTTTGTGTTTGGAGACATTGTCCCAAGGAGTGTTCCTTCCTCTGTAGCACCTGACATCTTCCCTGCAGAGAGTTGCACAATTGTTGTGTTGACCTGTGTCTACATTTCCTTTGTTGGTGATGGATCCCTTCAACTCTGGCCATGCCTGCTCAGCAATGTCTCCGGCTGCATCGTCTGTGCCATCCTTGGTACTCACTGTACTTGTGTATAGAGTATTTTGCCATGCCTTCATGGAGAAATTGTCCCTTTTCCGCACAATGCATGTGTGTAATCCCAGCCTAGCACACATATGGTACTTGTTCTGCTGGGTATTTGAACACCTGACTCACAATTGTGGGCATTGTATCTGTGGGAACTCCACCCTATTCCTTCCATGACAGACAACATCTTGGTGGCTGGCCCAGCACCTGAACATTCCTATCAGTCCTGGGATGTGCGTGACAGTGTGTGTTCTCTTTGGCTCTCTTAGTTTAGTAGGCAGTGACATGACTATACAGTCTTGTGGCATGATCTCAGTTTGTGTATTGTGCTGCATCTGCCAGGGGTGGGTATGCATGTGTTATTTGTCCTCACACCCACATGTGGTGTGTCATGCAGTGGGGGAAAGACATCCATCCTCCTGGGAGTGGGACACTGCTGTCAGTGATGTGTTGTTATGGCACTATCATCATTGTCCAAAGTTAGGGATGCGTACATACACCCATGGAGTTGTGGTCATCTGATAATGATGTACACCCCCCATGTCTCTGTCCACTGCTGGGAGTCCTCTGCACCCACACACATGTCTCTGTCCACTGCTGGGAGTCCTCTGCACTCACCCCCTGGTCTCTGTCCACTGCTGGGAGTCCTCTGCACCCACCCCCATGTCTCTGTCCACTGCTGGTGTTGATATGCACCCACCCCCATGTCTCTGTCCACTGTTGGGAGCCCTCTGCACCCACCCCCATGTCTCTGTCCACTTATGGGAGTCCTCTGCACCCACCCCCATGTCTCTGTCCACTGCTGGGAGTCCTCTGCACCCACCCCCATGTCTCTGTCCACTGCTGGAGTTGATATGCACCCACCCCCATGTCTCTGTTCACTGCTGGGAGTCCTCTGCACCTACCCCCATGTCTGTGTCCACTGCTGGTATTCCTCTGCACCCACCCCCATGTCTCTGTCCACTGCTGGGAGTGATGGGAGTGATGGGCACCCACCCCTCACATGTCCCTGTCCACTGCTGGTATTCCTCTGCACCCACCCCCATGTCTCTGTCCACTGCTGTGAGTGATGGGAACTCACCCCTCACATGTCCCTGTCCACTGCTGGTATTCCTCTACACCCACCCCCATGTCTGTGTCCACTGCTGGTATTCCTCTGCACCCACCCCCATGTCCCTGTCCACTGCTGGTATTCCTCTGCACCCACCCACCCACCCGCTGTGGTACACTGCTGTCCTGGGCATATACCACCCCCAATTTACAGCTGATGTGCTGCACCAAGCCGTACACCTACATCCGTGGCGTGTGTATGCCTTGTATCCATCATGTAATGGGGCTGTAGGGGTACGGGTGGTACGGCCCGTACCCATGCTCTGGGGGCGTTGGTACGGGCCGTACCACCATTGTGGCGGTGCCGTAGGGGTATGCGTGGTACGGCCCGTACCCATGCTCTAGGGGCGTGGGTACGGGCCGTACCACAATAGTGGAGGTGCCGTAGGGGTACGCGTGGTATGGCCCGTACCCATGCTCTGGGGGCATGGGTACAGGCCGTACCACCATAGTGGTGGTGACGTAGGGGTACGCGTGGTACGGCCCGTAGCCACGCTCTGGGGGGCGTGGGTATGGGCCGTACCACCATTGTGGCAGTGATGTAGGGGTACGTGTGGTACGGGCCGTACCCACGCTCTGGGGGGCGTGGGTACTGGCCGTACCACCATTGTGGCAGTGACATAGGGGTACGCGTGGTACGGCCCGTACCCACGCCCCCAGAGCGTGGGTATGGGCTGTACCACCATTGTGGTGGTGACGTAGGGGTACGCATGGTACGGCCCGTACCACGCTCTGGGGGGGCGTAGGTACGAGCCATACCACCATTGTGGCGGTGACGTAGGGGTATGCGTGGTATGGCCCGTACCCACGCTCTGGGGGGCGTGGGTACGGGCCGTACCACCATTGTGGCGGTGACGTAGGGGTACGCGTGGTACGGCCCGTACCCACACCCCCAGAGCGTGGGTACGGGCCGTACCAACATTGTGGCGGTGACGTAGGGGTACGCGTGGTACGGCCCGTACCCATGCTCTGGGGGTGTGGGTACGGGCCGTACCAACATTGTAGTGGTGACGGGTACAAGTCGACGTCCACTTCCGTTGTGGAGGTAGGTAGGGATTGGTGGACAGGCCCCCACCCCAGTGACCAGAGCCTGGAGGTCATTTCTGTGCAGGACATATGTATATTTGTAATTGGGTGGGGGTAATGTTTCCTGCCCCAGCCCCCCCACCCCCCTTTGCCCCTGGCTGTTGTTCTGACCTTCTGCGGCATCTGCGGCGGTTTCTGAACACGAGGTCGTAGGCTATGAGGGCCAGGATGACGCGCAGGTTGGGGTCCATCGCTGTTCGTCGCGTACCTGTGCACCTTCTTCGCGTCGTCCTCAATTTCCCGGGAGTTTTTGGCTGCCGTAAAAAAATAGCGGTGCGGAGTGATGTAGGCACGGATCGTACTTGCTGGTCCATAAAACGCTGCCTGACTCCGTCCGGACGTCGCGTACGCTCTGTCCAGATTCAGATTTGTATGTATTTTTTTGCCGGTCGGTCTTTTGTACGACTCGTGCAGAAATGGTATTTCTGTGCGAATCGTACTTGCGAGTTTGTAAGGTGTTTTTCCCGGGTACGAGTCGGACGGAGAAAACGCTCCTTACGACCATTTGTACCCGGGTTTTACAGGATCGGAATCGGCACCTTAATTGAGCTTTTCATCTCTTTCCTATTGAATTCGAAACCTAAGGGCTCCTTTTTAGATGCACTTATTGTAATTATTCCCAAACTGGGAAAAGATCACTCTTAGTGCCAAAATTATCACCCAATCTTGTTAATTAACTATGATTGTAAAATGATGGCAAAAATCCTTGTCTCTAGATTGGGTGGTATTATACCTCTTCTTGTTAAAACTGACCAATCTAGTTTATTAAGGGGAGGCTTACCTCAGATAATGCCAGGATGTTTTCTAATATTCTTACTAAGGGTGGGCGTAGTTCGCGAAGTAGCACTTCGCGAAGCTACGCAAAGTGAAGTTCGCACTACGCGAGCTACGCGTAGCACTTCGCGAACTGCGTAGTAACATGTTCGCACTGTGCAAGATGTTGTTTTCAATTATTGCACAGTGCGGACAAGCAACCGGCACTGTGCAATCATTGCAAATGGCATCTTGCACAGTGCGAGCTGTAGTTTTCTGCTGCTCAAGTAGATTTTTACTCGAGCGGCAGCTTTCTCAACGCGAACTGGTAGTTTCTCATCGCGAGCGGTCGCGAGCATACGCGACCCCTCGCAATGAGAAACCTGACCTCCTCGCATTGGGAATCTCGCCGGGAGGTTTATTTTCCATGCTCGCGATCGCCAACTTGATGTTGCTGATCGCGAACAAGGAAAAAGTCTCGCCGGGATGTCATTTTGCTTGCTCGCGGTCGCCAACTTGACGTTGAGGACCGCGAGCAAGCAAAAAATGACCGCAGCACTACGCAACACTACGCTACGCGTGTTCGCACTGTGCTACGTGCAGTTCGCGTAGTGCGAAGTAGCGCGAACTTCGCAAACTACGCGAGCGTAGCGTAGTGCTTTGCCCAGGCTTAATTCTTACATTAGGGAGGGGGTATCCTGATCCTCTCGCTGCAATATCTCTTGATGCTGAAAAAGCATTTAACCGTATAAATTGACAATTTATGTTCAAAACTCGTCATTGGTTCGGTTTTGGCCCTAAATTTATTTCGTTTATCAATCTATTATATTCAGAACCTCCTGCCTGTGTCTCCATCAAAGGATTTCTATCCCCTTACTTTACCTTGCAGAGAGGAACAAGACAATCTTGCCCCCTTTCCCCTCTTTTATTTCTTCTCTATCTTGAACCATTTCTTGAACGTATTCGTCGTAACTCTTTGCTAACAGGTTTCCAACATAACTCCTATTAAATTAAACAAAATGATCTGCTCATGCAGAATATATTTTGGTTTACCTCTCAAATCCTTTAACTTCTTTATCTTCTTTTTTGCAGGAGATTGATTTATATTCTGAAATATCTGGCTATAAGTTGAATTTCTCTAAAACTGAGATTTTACCTTAAACTCCTTATGTTACCAATTTATGTTCTCTGATACTAATTTTATGTGGTGTCCATCTAGAATTAAATATCTAGGTGTTTGTTTTCACCCAACATCCCTCACACTCTAGTTCACAATTTTAATGCACTAAAACTTAAAATTCAAAACACCTTTTCTTCCTGGTCTTCTCTCCACCTATTCTGGTGGGGGTAGATTGGATAAGGATAAAATGATGATTGTACCTCTTATTCTTTTTTTGCTTTCTATGTTACCTTTTAAAATTCCTAATTACTATTTTATCCAAATTAAGTCTCTCTGTACCGAATTTCTCTGGAATAATAAACCCGCTCATAGTGACTTATCCAAATTAATTAAACCAAAAAATGAGGGGGTGAACGATTTCCTAATTTTAAGTTACATCATACAGCTTTTCTAATTAGACAAATTTATGCTTTAGACAAACAATATCATGAATTCCCTATTCCCAACTGGATTAATTTTGAGCGCTCACTACTAAATTAATTTTCTTTTGCTGATATTAGTTATATTTCCAATTGTACTTTTTTTTCCCCAAACATCCTATCTTAAAATATTCCCTTCATCTATTACATTCATGGTTTACTTCTGGTTCTAACTTTTATCAAGCTTTTTTTGCCTCCTCTATCTGGTACAATAAATTCACCAAATTTCACCATAAATCATTCTACTTCAAGTATTGGAAACAAAAGGATATCCTATATGTTCATTAACTAATATTTCAAAATCCTGTTATACCCTTCACTACCCTCGAGGAACGATATGACTTACCCTATTCTTGCTTTCCCCAATATTCCCAACTATCACAGGTACTTCCAGAGTTTATCTCAGCTCAAAATGTTCCTGTAGACTCCACTCCATTCTCCCCCTTTACCAACTTATACAATATTTCTTCTGATTCAAATCCTAAAGCCTCTACCAAATATAAACTTTTATCTGCTCCTATCCCTGATAGACTAAAATCCTTAATTGAAACAGCATGGGAACAAGACCTCTCTATGTCCCTCTCAACACAGCAATAGGATAAATCAAGGCAAACATTTGTACTACCTTCAAAGCTGCCAATATCAATCAATCCCAATTTTTTTATACGATAGAGCGGTTTGTACACCTATTTTTATTCATAAATTCAATCCTTCCACTTCACCTCTTTGTTGGTCATGTCTTTCTTTTAATGGCTCATTATTCCACTTAATATATAATTGCCCAAATATTTTTAACTTCTGGAAAACAGTTTGGTCTAAATGTTCTATGATATTTCATTGTTGTATATCATTATAAATTAAAAATGTTTTTCTTGGAACCATGTCTGTTGATTTCCAATATATTTCCTCAAAGTCGAGGTTATTTGATCTTTCATTGCTCTTGCATTTAAGGTTATTCTTACTTGTTGGAACAATAACTCTAAAATATAAACGTTAACATAGTGGAATTTCATTTGCGAGGTGCACAGAATATCTACTGTTTCATCTTCAACGCTAGCTCAAAAAATCAATTCTGATTTATTCAGGTTACCTTTCACTATCATTTTATCTTCACACTCATTTTTACCCTAATTCCTACTCGCCTTTTCCTTTTCTTTCTCTTCTCTTTTCTTATTCCTTTCCTTCCTTTTCTTTGTCTTAAAATATAAAAATTACAATTGTTAGATAGGTACTCTATTCTCTTCCTTACTTTCTTATAACATAAGATTGTACTTCTCAGCATTACACCTTAGAAATATCAGATTTTCTTATTATATTATCTTTAGGACATGTGCTGTTACTATGTTAAAGTTCTTTCTTATGCTGCCTGCAATCTTTGTATTTTCTTTTTACTCCCAATTAAAATTATGTTGACAAAAAAATCCCACAATAGCATATTGCATGTGACTTTGCATTTTTTTCAAAGGACTCGCTATGTCGAAAGCTAGTTTTTGCCATGGAAATAGGCCACAGTAGTGGTATGGCCAGGTACTACCTAGACCCCCTCTTCCCCTGCCAATATCAAGATAACGTGAGAAGATTTTGGATTAGGGGGTCCTAAACCCCTGGCCGTATTTATTTACATAAAAAAATTTAAACAAAAATTAATATACAATATTTACACAATACGCAGAAAACCATTGCATTACATCAATTACATTGATAGGTACAGATGTCAGATAGCTAACCTTAACATATCTCTAATACAAAGTTATTCCTATCCGAATCTAAACATACCATAGTCAGTAATCATATTAACAACATTTTATTTTTCCGCGTATCCCTATTGTGAGCCTACGGCAAGGTCAATAACTGGCGCCAGATCCTTATCCAATTATGCTCGCACTCGATCCGGAGTGCGCATGCGCAGGAGACCCGTTCACCATGAGGGGTACTTCCCCCCCAGGTCACCCCCGTATGCCCTTATGCCCCCACTCCAACCGGATCATCAATGCGCGCGACAGGCCCGCCCCTGTATGGTCATCGGGGGCCGGCACGATAGCCATAGCTTCGGCGTGGCCGATGCCGGTCCCGCCTTTCTAATTCAGTGGCAGATAGAAGTACTTAAAAATTTAACACAATTCACACATATTTTGCACTCCTTACAAAGTGATCTGCCTTCCTACCTATGCCAGGCCACCCGAAGTGTTTTTAGACCGTATGTCCTTTATGGCTGGTTTCATGATAACGTTAATGACACACATTTGTCATTTCTGAACAAATCATTATCTACCACACTCAACTCATTGACGCCTGAGTGAAATAACGCAATGCACCCTGCAGGCTTCTTATAGGTGGTTAACCTGTGCATGTATGAAGAGGTCCGCCGGTGTCAGGCTGAATCAGCGAGAATCGAAACAGGGCCCGCCCAATGATTCAGAGACAACACAAGTTCTTATCGTGACTCAGCCACCGTTCTTGCATTAACAGCCTCTTCTCAGAATCCTCCTCAGCTATACACCGAAGTGTTCCAGATTAGCACATCATATTCCAACATTCTTGTTCTTAAGGTGACAAAGTAATTACAGAATCTTTGTGTTAATTAATGTACTAGTATTTTATTTCAATTTTAAATGACTGTATGGGTTGTTACTCTAAACAGCCTGTCACCTACCTACCGATTAAACATTCTCGTCTTCCTAAAATGTTTACCTGCCTAATGCCTGCCCAATGTCAAGTGGCAGCTTTACTTCAATTCTGCCGAACGATATTTTGAATGGGGTTTGAGGATTATTCATTGAAAATGCTTTTTCATTGGTGGAAATGGTATCACTCAGCTGGTGCCCGTTTTATGCAATGAATGTTTGACCTCTCTTCGACACAAACTGGATACTGCACCATTTTAGCATTGCTGATGCATTTTGCTATCATCAAAGTTTTATATGTCGAGTGTCCCACAGAAATCTCCCTTCAGAAGCTTGAGTTATAGACATCATATATTTTTGGCAAGGATAAGGGCTTTATACTAAGAGTGAATTACTGCTTCCACAAAGGGCAGGGTTGCCATCAACCAGAAGGGCAGACGCCGTGACGTAGCAGCGTTCTAGCGCTGATGTGACTGTGAATGTGAATGTGACAGCGAGGTTAATGCTGCATCATACCGCACTGTTCTTCTTAATGGGCCGTATTCACAACGTGTGTTAATCAGTAGGTGACTTACTCTCGCAGCACTCCTTGATTATTTCCGACTGTCAGTAGTAGGCCAGAAGTGCTCCTGGCCTACCCGTAGCTTACTCCTGGAATTCAGGGAGAATCCAGAAAGACTACAAGAGAAAGTCACAGCGAAATCACATGACTCAGGCACGATGCATCCAGTGCAACCACTGGCAGGGCGCGGGCTTGATCTAATCTTGACCTTCGCCCTGGTTATACCGACAGCAGATGGAAGAGGCTGTCAGTAACCCCCGCTGACGTATGCATCCTCGACTCATTATAAACACAGCTGGCTGCATGAGGTGCTGCACTCACTCCACGGAGGTAAGTTATGTTCTCGGACTTGTAGTTGCAATGTTACCAAAAAAGGTAAGGACTCAAAAATCCCAGCATGCAAAGTGCTATTGGACAGAAAGCTAGAACTGTCTGAAGGTGTCATACATGACATAGGACACCTATAGCAATGAGCTGACACGTATTCCGTATGTGCGCCAAACGTTTATTATTGTTTTCAAACAAATTACAAGCGGATGTGCTTAAAAAAAGCGAGGACTGCATGGTTTAAAAATAAAATATTTATTTTGCGGTTTCATCATAGCGCGTTTGTGATAGCTGGGTCACGAAAATAATTCACCTTCTATTAATTAGACAGTGGCTTTAGGCCTCAAAAACGTCTCGTTTTGAGATCATTTGTATTGCTGAAACCAGCCAGCATCAAACTTTAAATCTTCGCAACACATTAAAATGTCAGCCGCGGAGCAGAGTGAAATGTTCAATGTGGTAAAACAGAATAAACTTCCTGACTGGACGCAGGAGAACGCCAAGTCTCATTACAGCTTGCACACAATATGGAGATCCATTTCCTATGCTCTGGTACAAATAAATTGTGTTCACATCAATCACATTAATATTCGTAAAACAAAATACAATATGATTGATCTCGCGCGCAGGCGGCGCTTTACCACTACAGCGCCAAATGAGTGAGGCGCCCAGGTGAATTTATGTGTCACAGCTCGACAAATGGTTTAGGAAAGGGAATTTTAGTTCAGCTAAATAGTGTAATAACTCTTCGGGCACCTCTCCGGTCGGAAAATCTGAGAAGTGTCTGATGGATTCATGTTTTAGATCATTATGGGAGAGCCTTCCACTCAAACGTTAGATATTTTTGTTTTTCAATGCAGACAGATGTTGTGAAATAAAGGCCTGTCTCTGCTCCTCTGGCGAACCTTTGCAATCAAGTCTTTACTAATAAAGTAGAAAAAGCTTCTTAAGCAGTACTGCGCTGCCCTGTGGAGTCCGGGCAGAATGCGAAGAGCCACTAGAAGGCGCACAGAACTATCATCGATTTCGAATTTCATGCTGGAAATGAGGAACAACTCCAACAACACCATTACCGCCCATTATTTATGTGCATTTGGTTTGCTTGAATCTTTTGCTGACACAAACGTCATGGTAATTCCTTGCTAGAATGCAGAATTAGAACATTCCTCTGAAATCTGCATTAGTGGTGTTAACATGTAGTGATGGAAACACCGCACAAGTTGGAGGAGATGGGACATTGCTGCAAGAGCTTCTGACTTTGGAGCCGGGGGGCATATTTACAATAACTGGCGCATCCCTGCATATCAGCAGGGATGCACCAGTTATTGTCCGCCACCGTGGATATGCCGCATTTACAATGCGGCGCACCAAGGGGCAAAAACGGCACAAATGAGTGACGCATCTGGGCCGTAAAAGTGGCGCCTTGCTGGAGTTGCGTCGCAAGTGCGACGCAGCTCCAGCAATGGTCTGGGGGGCCCTATCTTGTTAATGCTGCGTCAATCCTTACGCCTGCTTCAGGCAGGCATAGGATTTTGACGCAGCATGGGCCTAAAAGTGACTGAGTAGATTTCACTCAGCCACTTTTAGGAGGCGTTCCTGCGCCGGAACGCCCCCCCCTGCGCAGGAACGCCTACATGTGGCGCAGGGCTTTACAACGTGACGCATCTCCCAGATGCGTCCCGTTGTAAGTACCCCGCACCATGGAGCAGGATTTGCGCTGCCGCTGCATCACAAAAGTGACGCAACGGCAGTGTAAATGAGGCGCAAGGGGCTTGTAAATCTGCCCCCGGGTAACTAGTTTAAATCCTGTCCTTGGCTCAAATTTCTGTGTTTCTGGGCAAATCACACAATCTCCCTGTGATTAAAAAGTATGTCGCACACTCGTCTATAATACTCTTATTCATTAATTATTTATTTCTTTATTAAAGAGTCATTTAGCACTCAACGTATGGTTCATTGCATCATAATTGCATTTTCTCTTGTATTCTATCCAAAATTTTAAATCAAAATGAAGAAATTTAACATTTCAATTTTAAAAAAAAAATGTTAAAATTGATCTTAAGGCAAGATGTACTAACGCACAGTTCACAAAGCATAGTCAAAAAGTGTGCACTGACTTTTTGCGACCTGTCTTCAATATTGCAATACAACCTATGTACCAATTAACAGCAGTGTAAAATCTACAGTAACACATTATCACAGAACTTCCTTCTTACTGAAGATTGATTAGGCGTGTTGCTATTTGCAACCCCTTATGATTAGCTATAAACGCTGCGACAGCAGGCCCCAATTCCTGTGGTTCCATTTCTGAACAGGAAACTTTTTTTAAAGCAACACATGTTGCTTAAAATAACCGCCGCTGTTTAAAAAAAAAAGTTTTCCATTTGGAAGAACATCCGGGGAACAGGGAGTTGTCCATGGACCACTTCCTGTTACCACAAAGCTACTGACATGATTCTCAAAGGAGAAGGTGGTCCTTGAGAATCTGTGACTACTTCTGTTACTGCTTCCTTTCAGGTGTTGGTAACTGATCAACCCATTGATAACTCGCATACTAACTTCAGATGAGGTGGGGAGGTGCCTCCCTTGCTCCTTCCTAGTTGAGATTCAATATGGGTGGCTAAACCCATTAAAAAAAATGAATACGAAAATCATGATGGAATTCATCTTCCAAATCCTTAAAAGATTTCATAACTCCTGTTATAATAATTGAAATATTTCTGTTGTCCACTTCTTTTCCAATTCTGCAGGACAGTGTGATTGATGCTGCATATTTGTGTGTTTTCCTAAAGAGAAATCATGTTGGTTTCTCCAATGGATGATAGCATTCATTGCATATATCATAATTTTGACATAACCTATGAATATATGGATTTAAATTTACAATAAGATTTTGGCAGATGAACTTTCGACAAAAAAAGTCCTACATTTCCCTCTATCGTCTGTAGGAAAACTAATGAAATGTGACTCTTTCAATAGGGAAAACAGCTTGTCTCCGAGCTGGTTTGAGTGGTACTAAATAATAATGTTTAAAACGCAGCAATGTCCTTCCTCCAAATTCCAGTTTAACGCATCTTTTCAACCAAGCAATGCAAGGATCTTTTCCTACCTAAATAAAGTAAACAACTGGAGAGTCTAATGCAGATGTCTTCAATCTGTGGGGTGCGACCCCCACGGGGGTCGTGGAGTCATGGGAAGGGGGTCGTGCATTCCCGGGCCTCACTTCTGCCACAACTCTGGAAAAAAAAAGTCCCCAAACAGTTCATTATGAAAGCTGCCTGCTTGCCTGAAAAGAATAGAAATATGTGCTACGAGTTAATCTGAAAACGTAAAGGGCAATTTGCAGCTGTAAAGAATGCTTGGGAGCCGGTACTGGCTTTCATTGATCAAATCACTGAAAGCATTGTGATGAGCTGTGAAGTGCGCGCTTCTAATTGTAAATATATTTACATAGTGATTACTATCCCGGAGGAGGTGTTGAAGGCCAGTATGGAGCAAGAAAAACAAGCATTTGCAATGCAGTAGGTCTCGCAATTATGCGAGTTTGAGCTATTGGCATTGTAAATAACAATGCCTTTTATTTATATTTTGGTTATTAAAACTTAAATAAAAGGCATTGTTATTTACAATCCAATAGCTTAAGCTCGCTTAAATGCGAGACCTATTGCATTGCAAATCTATTATAAATAATTGTCCCAGTTTATTCTCAATCACATTTCTTTTTTTAAGTTTAGAAAGAGTTTATTGGATATAATTATAAAACACAGCATTAGTATAACATAGTATATAGCAATAGTAAAAATGAAAAATGCGCTGTATACAATAAAGAGAGAAGAAATAAGAGGGAAAGAAAGGAAAGGGGGGAAGAGAGAGAGTAAAAAGATATATATATCTTATAATAGTACACTTGAAAATATTATTCAAAAATATAACATGTACATCATACTAATCTCACTATTACAGACTTAAATATAGATTGAGAAGAAACACAGAGTATAATAATAATATGTAATTAACCTTAATTTAAGGAGGCTTGGAAACTTCTTCTATGGTTGGACAATGAGATGGTAATGCTTGAGCAGACATATCCAGAAAAGTGGTAACGGGTAGCCATAATAAGTCACGTTTAATAGCTAGTGTAATCGGGTGAACATAAGCTCTATCTAATCTGTGGTTGCAACAGACACATTACCACCAGGCTTGAAAAGAAACATTTGAAGCATTTTTCCACGATTTAGTGATCTGTTGAAAAGCAACAGCTATAAGTAAATCAATGATGGGTGTATTAAGGGAGGTGGAAGAGGACCAAATGTCTGCAACACTACCCAGAAAAATGTGAGAAAAGATAAAGGGGACATGTGTGTGAAATATTTTGTAAATTTGTTGCCAAACTTTATTCCAAAATTGATGAATAACTGGACATTGAAATAACATATGTTTAAGATCTGCAACAGGGGCTGGACATGACCAACAAGTAGAGGGAGAGAGAGGGTTAATCTGATGCAATTTGGCTGGGGTAATTAAAAGGCTATTATATATGAAAAATAGTGTCTGCGTAGTATTTGCCGCCCTAGAGGATTTCCTCAGTTTATTCCAAATTGTATCCCATATTAAGGTGGAAAAGGAAATGTTCAAATCAGATTCCCAACTAGATTCAACAGCGGATTTATCCCGAGTCCGACCAATAAGTCTCAATTTATTGTAAATTTGAGAAGCTGAAGTGTTTAATGTTAGAAACAAAACTTGAACCGGAGAAGGAGTGACCTGTGTAGAAGAAGTCGTGAGTTTATCATAAGAACTTTGAGCAGCCAGTGTCAATAATATATATTTAGAATGAAATGAAGAGGGAAGGGAATAACGCTTTTGTAATATAGAAAAATGTGTGCAAGTATCACCTAGAAAAAGTTGATGGGTCCATTTAAGACCAGAGTTGAACCAGTCTTTCCAAAAAAGAGTCCGATTTTTGATCTTAATGCGACTGTTATACCAAATTGGAGACTGTAAGAAATGCTTTTGGTCATCTAAACCATCAAGCATAAGAGGATGAAAAGTTTTACGAGTATGTTTAAGGATGGGAAGAGAAAACTTTTGGGGGGTATTAGACATGGATAAAAATTCATCAAATGAGAGAGGGTAAATGAAGGAAGATTCAAGTTCTACCCACAAAGGTAAGGATAACAAATCCTTCGCATTCTGAGATAATAATGAAGAGGAATTCTTAAGAAAGAAGGAAGTATGGTATGATGCAAAATCGGGGAAATTAACTCCACCTAAATTTTTAGGTTGTTTAAGTTTGGAAAAAGACATCCTAGGTTTCTTGTTCTGCCACAAAAAGCGTGATAAAATAGTATATATTTTTTTGTACCAGAATTTAGGAATGTTAACGGGAAGATCAGATAAGAAAAATAAGATGATAGGGACCAACATCATTATTATTGAGTCTAGCCTACCCCACCAAGATAAAAACAAGGGATGCCATCGCGTTGTGGAGTTAGTTAAAGTTGACTGAAGGTTTTTAAGATTAAGTGATACAGTCTCCTTAATGGAAGGAGTAAACCATAAACCTAACTATTTAATCTTAGTAGGGCTCCAGTGAAAAGAAGTAGATACAAAATCAGAATGGAAACAATATTTATTTAATGGAATAATTTCAAATTTATCTACATTGAGTTTTTATCCTGAAACTGAAGAAAAAGAAAAAACTTCTGAAAGAAAAGCCGGTAAAGAGGTTTGAGGATTAGATATAAATAAAAGAATATCATCGACATATGCCGAGAGTTTTGGATGTTTATCGCCATAAGGAAAACCAGTAATAGTTTTGTTCATCCGGATTTTATTTAAGAAAGGTTCTAAAGACAAAATAAATAGAAGGGGAGAAAGAGGACAGCCTTGCCTGACACCCCTGAGCAGTGGGAAAGAAGAGGAAACAAGTCCATTAGCTAAAATAAATGATCTTGGAAAAGAGTAAAGTAACGAAATATATGATAGAAATTTAGGACCAAAACCAAACCAAGTAAGAGTTCAAAAGATAAACTGCCAATTAACCCTATCAAAGGCTTTCTTAGCATCTAAAGCCACGGCTGCTAACGAAGATTTATGGGAATGAGACTTACTAAGTACATTGAAAAAGAGACGGGTATTATCAGAGAGGTGGCGACCTTTAATGAACCCACATTGCTCTTTACCGATTAGTTGAGGCAGAATATTATCTTCGCAAAAATTTTATAGTCCAAATTGATTAATGAGATAGGTCTGTAATTTTTGCATAATGAATGATCTTTACCTTCTTTAGGAAGGAGACAAATTAGAGCCTCTTGAAATGACCCACCAGATCTCTGAGAAGTTATAAAGAACAAGAATAAGTTAAGTAATTTGGGAACAAGCAGCTTGGAAAAATGGGTATAAAATTCGATAGTAAAACCATCAGGCCCCGGAGCTTTCCCCTTTTTGAGTGACTGAATAGCTCGGAGGATGTCTTTAGTGTGAATATCAGATTCTAGAGAGGAGAAATCCACATCTAAAGAAGGAGGTGGAGGAATAGAGGCCAAATAGTGATCAATATCAGATGAGAGGGGTGGAGATTCGGGCGTATATGGTGTTTTGTAAAAATTGGAGAATTCTAAAAGAATATCATCGTCTTTATGGAGAACGGAATTAGATGAGGATATAATAGACTCAATTTTAGTACGTTCCTTTTTGATTTTGAGATAATTAGCAAGGAGGTTACCAGACTTATTCTGTGCACTATAAAATTTAGCGCTAGACTTAAGTAAATATAAATTTGTAGATTCAGTCGAAAGTTTATTAAAGGAAAGTTTGGTATTAATAAGCTCCTCTAAGGTGGATTGGCTTTTTGTTAGATAATAGCTATGTTCCAAGTTTTTAATTTGTAAGTTAAGTGTCTGAGATGAAAGAGAAGCTGCACGGCGTTTTTGAGCAACAAAGGAAATAATGAAATCCCTAGAGGCAGCCTTAAAGGAATCCCATACAAGTTGAGGGGACAATTGAGGAGATTCATTTTCGTTGAAAAATAAGGAAGCAAAGTCAAGAAAGGCTGGTGTGAACTTAGGATCCAATAAAAGAGAATTATTAAATCTCCAGCGTTTAGTACCTTTAATGGGAGGAAGTAGATCTAAACTTAATGTCACCGGGGCGTGATCAGAAATTAGAATAGATCCTATGTCTGAATGAGAAATGCGCTGAAGTAGAGCCTTGGAAATAAAGAGGTAGTCTATTCGGGATTGCAAAGAATGAACAGGTGAATAATAAGTGTACTCTTGTAGAGTGGGATGACAAAGTCTCCAAGAGTCCACAAGAGCTCTTTGAGAAATAGTGGAGGTAAATTGAGAATGTATAAGAGACAAGATAAATCTGGAGTCGGAGTTCCTGTCCATAAAGGGGTCTACAATCATATTACAATCCCCACCAAAAATCAAATATTCATCAGTACATTCTATTAAAAGGGAAAGAATTTTGGGGCAAAACAATTTATCTTGCGAAGTGGGGGCATAAACATTAAAAATAGTGAGAGGAATCTTGTTAATCAGTAGGGAAATCACAACCCATCTACCATCAGAATCATTATCCTGTTTTATAAGCTGAACATCTAAGCGTTTGTGACAGAGAATAGCAACACCATTGCGTTTTCCTGAGCCTGGTGAAGCAAAAACATGGCCTACCCAATTCCTTCTTAATTTAGTTATTTCAGTATCCGGAATATGAACTTCCTGTAAAATAACAATATCTCCTTTTAAATTTGCAAGATGTGACAAAATTCGTTGACGTTTGATAGGAGAACCTAAACCTTTAACATTCCAAGATACAATGTTTAACGACATTTAAATCTTATAAGAATCTAGTCAAAACATGTCTTAAAATAATTTGCCATACATAAAGGCAAAAACAATGTGAAGATACATAGCAAAATATGAAAAAAGGTCAATAATATAAAGAAATAGCAGTGAGAAAAACAGAAGATTGTGAAATAGCAGAAAAAAATAAGGATAAGAGAAGAGATAAAATAAAGAAGCATCACAATAGAAAAGCCGAAAATAGGGATGGGACAAAGGGATAAGGAGAAAAAGAAGGAAACAGAGAAGGAAATAGAAAGAAAAAGACAAATCAAAATTAACAATTGATAAAACAATACAATAAGCAAAAGACATACCACGAAAGAACAAGAATGACGGGGTAGGTGGAGCCACATGGGGAGGGCCAAACGCCAAACGAGAGGATGCAGGAAGCGAAACGCACAGGGAACATCATCCAGGCGAAGTGAAGAACACTGAGAAAAAAGGGAGCATGGGGAATAATTAATGTGAAAAAAGTATAATAACACCGAAACTAACAAATATGACTAAAACAACAGATATTCACATATGTAAACAAAAAACAGAACGAACATGAAGTCATTGAGACAAGAAAAATGCACAACATATTATGGTTTAGAAATGTCCATAGAAACTCCTTTACAAGAGTCCAAAAATCGTTGAAGGACAGCTGGGTCTTCATAATTGGTCGTTCTGTTGTTGTAAGTCACCTTAAAAAGACAAGGGTGAAATAAACCATACCAAGCGTTCAGGCTGCGAAGAGCTGGTCTCATATCTAAAAACTTCTTCCGACAGTCAGCAGTTATTTTGGCATAATCCTGAGCGAAAAAGAGGTTAGAACCATTCCAAGAAATCCTTCTTTGTTGCTTGGCTGCTTGTAGAACTTTAAGTAGATCTGTATATTCCAGGAAATACAGAATTACTCCTCTGGGTTTTGCTGAGGAAGATGGAGAACGGGAGCTTTGACCCAAGCGGTGTGCACGTTGGATATTCAATGGAGGAGATTCTGGAAGACCAAGAAGAGTTGGAAGAAAGGACTGAAAATAGGATATTGCGTTAGAACCTTCAAGACCTTCAGCCAAACCATAAATGCGTAAAATATTACGCTTATTGCGATTTTCCAACTGTTCGACTTGTCTTTTAAGAGTTTCAACTTCGTTATGGATAAGAGGAACTTGTCCAACGAACTCTTGGACAGATTCAACTCATTTTTCCAGAACATCAACTCGTTGCTCAGTGTGTGACCAGTTATCTTCCAAACTCAGTAAACGAGTGTTAGTTTCTTCCATATAAGGTTTGAGGGCACGGATCTCCTCAAGAAGAAGTTCCAATGAAAGAGGTGAAGAGGGGTTTGTAGGAGAAGGCGGGTTCGCTTTCCCTCGTTTTCTAGGCGTGAGGGGAGCTGAAGATGGTATTTTGGACCCCTGTTTGGAACCTAGTCGAGTCGTAGAAGAAGAGGGACCCTTTATAGCCATAGAGTCACTGAATGAAGCATCTGTATTCTCCTGTAAAATGTTAAAAGGGTTAAAGTGCTCTAAGGATGCACCAGTAAGTTGCGGAACGTCTTTACGATTGGACCGAGACGTTGCCATGGTCATAAACTGAGAGGAGGTGATTTACAGCAAGAAACTGGAGAATAAAACGTATCCGTATGAAGTTACCAGGTGCAGGATAAGTCACAATGACACTGAAGGTGAGCTGGCTGTAATATGGAACCCTGTCCGAGAAACTTCATGCCACACACATCTGGGTGTAAGCGTAGAAATAACTAGTGCAGAAAAAATTAGAAAGCGCAGCTGTGAAGGTCAAACAGGAAGAACCAAGCACATAATAATGAAGGAGATCAATGAAAGTGCAGCAAAATTCAGGAGAAGGAGTCATTTCAGTGACAATAGATATCCTCTGAGGTAAAGTAACAGCAAACGCTATGCGCGCCTGGAAAGCAAAAACAAAATGGCGGCTGCAGTTGCATTTCATCCGATATGAGGCGAAAAGACATCCTAAAGCTCATCAGACGTCAGTAACTGCAGTACACCTCAAGGAGCAGCACTTCCGACATTACGAGAAGTGATTTTCTCGCTCCGAAATTGAACAAAAATATCCTGGATACGTTTGGCCGTTTCACAACACCACGGAGCTCCCGTAAACGGCGGCCATCACCTAAGGCACCTAAGCCACGCTCCCCCTCAAGCACATTTCTGTCAAGGAATTTTCCTCGAGTAGATTACTTACCAACTGTATCAGTTCTTCAAGTTTGAAATACCACATCATTAAAATAAATAAAAGCACTCCCAGTATTTCTGAAATCTGGGTGGGCGGCCAGAGCTTTGGGTGTTTTCAAGTCTGCTGTCTAGGCTTAGGAAAAAGATGCGTGGTGTCTTGCATGTCCTCCAGTGTGTCACCCATCTGCTCTGCTCAACGTGGAGCATAGTATTGTGTCAGACGTCACACATGGGGCGGAGCACTGCCATATGTGCCAGTAGCAGGGATGCCTGGCAGTGAAGTTGTGCTCAAAGCTAGTGCAACACTTAGGCCAGGGCCACTGGAATTATGTGATTATGCGCCTGCAGCGGTTTTCATATAATTATACTTTTGCCACATAATCCAACAATATCTGCATAATATGCCGATTTTAACATAAAATAGTTTTGAGCTCAAACGGCTCAAAAGTTATTAAAAACAAAGCAACAGGTGTTGCTTCACAATGGAAGATCCTTTGTAAAGGTTGACTTGTCATAATTCTGTAACTTATGGCTGTGTTTGGGTGTTAAAGTGGTACAAATGAGTTGCAACTAATGCCCAGACAGTGCTAACAAGTTTAGAAATGTCAAAATAATGAAGTGATACTTTCCCAAAATGTGCTGCATAATTTGTCTTTGCTTGCCACATAATTTACCCAATCCTACAGCATAATTTGGCCTCCCCTGCTGCATAATTCCAGTGGCCCTGACTAAGGTCACTGAAATTAGCTGCCTTACGGCCTGCATGAACAAATGACCCCAAAAGGGGGCCATATAACAATAGTGTCCTCAAAAGCCCTTGTTAGGGAAAAATGAGCACTCAAATGGGAAAATGTAATTTTGTGTAGGGCTCCGCAGATCTGTGCAGCGCGGCTGTTTGTGCTGCCCACGGTAGTGTGGCACTTATAGTCTGTATAAGTCATAAATAAGAGGCCTGCTGCCTAAAATATAAGGCAGATTAAGGGACCATGCGCTACTGCTACAACAATGAATCAGTGAACACTTTTTTACAAAACAAGCAAACCTTCAATATACTGGTTTGTAAACACCTGCTACACCTGTGAGCGACGCACAGTGCACAGGCACAGATGAACATCGTATGCACACCATAAACATAGGTCTGAAGGCCCTCCAGCCGCACCCCAAACATGAGTGAAATCAACAACAGCGGCAAACTAAAATAACCAAGAGGCAGCTTCTGCTAAAATAGAAGTGTTTGTTTTCATAATGTTAAGAATAAAACATTTTGAGAAAAACAGTGTGAAAGAAGCTTAAGGGACCACTTCCTCTCCCTGGAATTAAAGAAAGCATCCTACTTGGACCTTACAGCTCATCATTAATGACTGTAAATGGTATGTTTCAATGATGATGAATTATGGCGCTTCCTCCCTTGTTGCACCCCAGGGGGCCAGCCCCTGTACATGAGCAGTGAAAAAATGGGTGCTCCTCCTGAAAGGATTAGCAAAAAAACTCCTATGAGATTGCTCCTGCCTGATGAGAGCTTGGGGCTCAATACCCATAAGGGGCTGGTTGCAGGGCCTATCCTTAGGCTGTGCACAGTGTAGTGTTGGCTGTCTGTCAGGTGCTGGACACAGGACACTGAAATTCACCAATTATATTTAGCTCAAGTACCTGTAACTTGAACCCTAAAGCAATTATAAACCGCTCCTTAACCATGCATTGGAAATTACCTCCGATATTACATTACTCATGACATGTTTTATGATATCAATAATAACATGACTACAACGTATAAATAAAATATTTCATGACCACACTATGTATGGTGGGGCCACGAGTCACAGTTACTTTAGGGAGTCAATTAGAGTTACATGAGATAACTATAACTGGTGACTTTCAGTGGTTTTGTCAGTTTAAAATGGCATATTTTTACTGACATTTTCACCTAACTATAACATAAGGTAAAGTAACATAAGTTTTGTTTTAATGAAAAGTAAGCTATTATTGCCATACTTCATTAGAACATTTATATATGGAGAGAGGGAGAGATTGTGAGCGCAGAGGATTTTTACCAATATTTATGGTGCTGTGCTTCTCAGCCCTAATTTCCAGAAAATTCAACTGGCCACCCATTTACCAAAGCTCTTAAACTAATTGCAATCTTATGACACACTTATGAACAAAGTTACAAAAATCCTTATTCAGAATCGTAAAGAAATTTCTTGATACATAAAAACATTGTTAATGGTTCCATTTGGCATTTTTCCTTATTTTCTTTAAAGTTCAAAGTACAGTCTATACCTTCTTATCCACAGTCCTAAGTTTAAGGTTCTAGATATACAAAGGATTTAGTAGTACATCAAATCACTGTATCTATCTTCTTTCTAATGTATAGATAAATACTTTACTTTCAATTGTGAAATCAAACATGACTAGCCGACATGTGTTTCAGAGGGGCAACTACCTCTACAGGGCTGGAACACAATCAACATTGAATAAAAACCACATTGCTTACAAACTTGTACAATATACAAAAAGAAACAGGAAAAAGGCCAACCATATTGTACTCATATTTGCTACATAAATTGTGTTACATTAGAGAGCATTTCTTTAAAACTTAGCAATATGTTTATCTATTATTTAGTATCATTACTATTGCTACCATAGTTTTCTTGTTACCCATCCACTTAATCAAATACTAACTGCTATATTCATCTTCCGAATCACTGTTTGACAAATCTCTATATGTCCTTCAGTAATATAACAAAACGTAAACCAGATGTTTAGCTTTTTGTATTATCACCTTCTTCAGCAGACAGTTTCATACAGTTATAAATATTTGTTGTAATGTATGTGGCACCTGTGTTAGACCATACTTATTATCAATGTCGTAAGTGAAGCAAATAGCCTGCTCTACACTTGTGTAATAAATATATTTCAAGCACCACACAGTCCTGTCCAATTTTTCTAATTAAGTGCTCGACATCTCTTATATACTGCGTAAACCTATTCCTTATCTCTCTTCAATATTTAGCAGTTTGAATTGATATCTTTTAAGGCAGACAGTTTAATAAAATTATAGACGTTCTGTTGGAGTTCATGTAGTTCCTGTATTAGTCTCTACTTATAGTCAATGTTGAATGAGAAGCAAATAGACTGCTTTACGTTTGCATAAGGAATATGTATAAACATCTTTTCATGCAATCTGAGATTTCAAAATTATTTCTTAAAATCGCTCATATGAGGTATAAACTGGTTCTTTGTACATACTGTGCAGTGGAGCACATCTAGCCGAATGCACACATCGGGCAATATGAGCACACTAGACAAGTAACATACAGTAATCTAGGCATGAGGTGATTTGTTTCAATGAGTCTTTGCTGCTGAGTTTTGTAGGGGTTGGTGAGGTTCTTATATTGCCTGTTCTATGGTTTACTTGACATGGAACTCACTAATGTCAAGTTTTGAAATGCAGTTACTTGGCATACATGCATTTTCTGCAAAAGAGGAAAAAGAAAACTCTGCACATCTTCCTTTTTATCTTTTGCATTGAATTCAGTAGAACCTCAGGCTTCCTACACCCAAATGTGTGTATTGTATTTTTGTATTTTGGAAACAGGTTTTGTAGTTATTGGGATGGGTAAATATTCACTGATACTTGGGTTAATCAATGTGATTGGAGGTGCAGAGTGATCTATTCAGCAAATTTGTGACCCCCTCATGCATACATAATACCAACTCAACTTCCCAGAGACAAAATACCCTACGTTTATGCCCAATATGTTGATACCTAATTTTGATTAAAATAGAAGCCTCACATTTATTTTATGGAATATCAGGGGACTCAAAAATGTGCAGAAGTCTAGAAGATTGCTAGCCTAACCTGGCAGACATAAAGTGGAGTTGGCTATGTTGAAAGAAACCCACATAGACCAGTGGCACCTTACTGGCTTAGCAAAGTGATGAGACCATCATCAATACGTTTCCCTTATAACTCCTACTCCTAGGGGTCTGAAACCTAATCTGTAAATCCGTATATTTAAGGCTTTCTAAAAAGTTTGAAATCCTAGATGGGAGATACTTTATTATACTTGGTTCTGACCTATGCAGAAAATATGCACTCATCATCACACATTAGCCACACACCTTCTTTGACACAATTTTAAATGTAGTCAGCAGGCAGTATGTGGAGAGGATCTAAACATGACTCTGAACCCACAATTTGATAGATCTCAATAGTGAGTGACACAAGTCTTTCAAGCGTCTGAACCTGTACCCTCGCAAAGTAAGTGCTAAAATGTTATTATGGCCTAAAGCTGGTGTCCACATGCATGTGAAACAAACTTAAACAGAAACATCAGTATGGGATCATTCCATGTCCAAAATATCCCACATTGTGCATTATTTGAATTTTAGTCATAGACAAACACGGTGTCGTCAGTGTCAGAAATTTGTAGAATAAATTTGTACAACCAATGAACATGTGTTTCATACGTAATGTTTTTAATGGTAGCTCCATAATCCAATTAGATGCACCTGTGGAAAGCATTAAAGGCCCAATAGATGAGGGTGAAGATCAGGTACAGATGGAGGAAGAAGAAACAGTAGTGCTTGAAAGTCTGCCCACTACATCTCATGGCCACTCCTGTAGTGTATCCTTCTCCCAACAGCCACCATCAGAAAAGGTTGAGTGTTGCAACTGGCTCTTTCTGGGTGGCTGAGGCATTGCCAGTCAGAACCTACTACTCCAATCAGAGGTAGGTTATTTACACTCACTGTATAACCTGTGCTCACCCTTGGGTAGCTTGGCAGTGAGCAGTCAGGCTTATCACAGAGTCAAAGAGTAAAGCATTGGCACAGCACTCTCACACAAAAAGTACACTGAGCATCACAAAAGAGACTACTAGCAGTACTAAGCCCAACCGTGTTAAAATGACATCAGTAGTATACACACTTGAGAAATATCCTATTTTACCCCTCAGCAAACCTTACGCAGTCCGAAACGTCCCACATATTCGCTTAACTCTGCTACAAATATCAGGCAGGTCTGTATGGAGTGCACAGACACACATATACACACAGCAACGTAATGCAGTCCCACGGATATCCTGCCGGTCAGTTGATAATACAAATATGGACCCCGTGGACCAAGCCTCCTCCACCTTTCAGCTAACCCGACTACCCTACACCCATCGGTTGGCGATAAAAACCCCTCCCCATGCTACTAGATCGATTGCGAATGGAGTCACACTTAGCCAGGTTGCCAGGGAAGAAGGTGGGGAGTAGCAAGTCTAATTAGATGTTAGTCGACAAATGGGGGTTTGGTCACCACTCCGGAAGCTCACCCACAGTATGTGGAGCAGGAGTGGGCTCAGGGCGATATTTGACTTCTGGCGCTAGCCCCATTCTGCGAAGCACGGGGGTTCACGCAGAGTCTTGACATACTTCTGATCACTCTCTGAATTGTTCCTCAGCCCAGTCAATTACTCTCTTCACCCTAGTAAAATTTTGACAATACTACCTGGCAACACAAAGTTGTTGGGCCTGGTGAGATGATGGCAGTAGATCCGCAGCACTGCGGGCACAAAAGGAGCAATCGATGAATGGGCGAGCAGCAGGGGAGCCTCTCAGAAGAAGGAAGCACCATGTCAGACACACATCGATCAAAGTAGACCCCAGGCAACCCGGGACACAACAGAACACAAATCAGCTTCTCTGCACCTCCCTGGAAATGAGGCGCAACGTCTGGTGATTGTTCAGATGAGTCACACCAGACAGTTACGGTAACACACAATGAAGAGGTGCAAATTCAGTACCTCCCTGCAAAGGAGGCACAACGTCTGGAGCACGTTGATCCGAGTTGCACTAGACATTTCCGGTCACACATAAGGAAGAGTTTAAAATTCCGTAACTCCCTGGAAATGAGGCAACATGTCTGGTGCACATCGATATGGGTCGCACCAGACCATACTGGTCACACACAACATAGAGCTGCAAATTCTATATCTCCCTGGAAATAAGCCATAATGCCTGGAGGGCATTGATGCGGGTCGCACCAGACAATTCCAGTTCCACATACAGGTGCAAGTTTAGCAGTCCCACACGAGATAGAATGAGGCACTACTATGGGTATGCCCTCCCTCTGAGGATTAAAAACTGAATTGGACACACCATTCAATGAGCATGCAGCCAGCATGTCGCACAAGAGAGATGAGGCACGATCAATGAAAGGGGCCACGCCAGGTTCCGCAATTGGTGAATCCACTCACCACCAACAAGTCGCTTATATGTGTGGAGGCCCAATTGATCTACTTTACAGGCTCTGCAAAAGGCAATCCGATCTCCAGGCACACTACTTAGTTCCACACTCAGCGCACTACCAGTTGGTATCCAGCAGACAATGTGACACTTAAGAGGGCACTGCTTTCCAGGTGTCACATGTAGATGATGTGGGTCCCTCGCAGGAGGTCTTTGATGTCCCTGAGACCTCCACAGGAGAATGGGTTGCGATCCAACAAGCCCTTGGAGAGTCCACTTCAGGGTGCCACAGAGCAGGAGGTAGCCAGCCCATGCCAGCCACTATTCAATAAGGGTGTCAGCAATGGCAGTAATCCTATTAGTGAACAACACATTCCTCTGGCAGTGTGCACCACACAGTTCCAGGCTACCCAGTCCCATGTCCCCACAAGTGTATCTCTGCCCTGCTGAAGTATGGCAGCAGTAGTTATACTATAGTGTGCCTTTAAGATGGGGGTGGTATGAGGGCTCCCTTTGAACCACACATCTCCTCTACTTGTCAGTCCTGTCTGCCATGAGGCCGTGGAATTCAGATCTTCATCTTCAGTGGGGCTATGATCTAGCTTCCCAGAGGCAAAGGTCAAAACCTCCCACTCCAATCTATCCAGCCAGGCCCTAAAAAGGCAGGTGTCTGTCATTCCAGTTGCATGCCCAAAGTTTATGGCTGTTGCTGGTGAATGCACAGATGTGTTCCCCCAGCCTCCGGTGTGGAATGGAGACAGGCTAAAAGGCACTCAAAGAGTTTTAGAGTAAAGAAATGTCCACTTTTCTAGAAGTGTCATTTCTAAGCTAATAATGACAAACCCCCCTTTATCATAGGGTACGGTTTGGAATTGTATATCCAATGATAGAAAACAATATGAGGCTGCTCCACTGAAAACCACTGAAGTAATTTCAACCATTCCCCTATATTAACCTATGGGAAGAGCAAGCCTCATAGGTAGTGAAACAACACATGGGTATTCTTCACTACCTGGGCCGGGAACACATGTGTACCTGCCCTGTATTTTAACAGTGAGGATTTCATACAGCTGCTTACTCCATCCAGGTCCCCAGAGCCCTAAGTTCACTAAAAGAGAATCCGCAAAACCCTGGTGTTGTCCCATGGAAAGAGCAACCTCCTAGAAAGGGAAAACCCCCATGGAGGATCTTCACTACCAGGGTATGGAACACCCATGTTTAACTGCCCTGCCTTTCACCTACCACTTGCTCCCCCCCTCAAGGCTTACCCTAGGGGTGCACTTGTGGCAGTGGAAGGCCCAATCAGAGTTAGCTAATGAGTAAGAAATCCCACCCTGAGCATAAGTGCAACTGCGCACCCAGAGGCCTGCAATGGCAGACTTGATAAATGTTTGAAAGGCTATTCTGGTATGTGTCACAATCAGTGCTGCATCCCACTATTAGCCAGTGCAGTACCTTCCTTGGGTATGTGGTGTACATTTTTACAAGGCATGCACAGGTATCACACTAAACCAATCCTGTAAGCACCACTTCCTAGCATGTGTAGAAATGGCGTGCACGCTTTCACACTGCATTACAGTGGGAAAGTGACCAGAGTCCTGAGGCCACGAAATCCCATTGGAAGGGCCATGTCCAATAGTGAGCATGCCATAAAGCTGCCCACTCCAACCGTGCAGCCAGTCATCAGGTCTCAATAGCAGTGCTCCACTGTGCATGCCCGTGTGCACTGTCACACGTCGCAGCCTTCTTGGTCTCAGGTGACTGCCGAACAACAGGCAGTGTATGGTGGGCTTGAGGCATTGATCCTTGAGGTTCTGCACCTGCAGCACAAACAGATGAGTATAGTCAATCTCAAATTGCAGGCAATGCAACTGTGCATTGCAGTGGGGATTGGCACAGTGGCCAATTATTTGGCAGACAAGCAGGCCCGCATGTTCACGAAAATGGACCAACTTACAAGTCTCTAGAGAAACTCTGCAGTGAGATGATAGAAGGCAGGAGCATTCAAAGTTGCAGGGAGAGGGGCAGTGCTATGCGCATGGATGTCTTGGCAGGACCAATGGAAGACTTGCACAGGCCACCCCTACACTATTGAAGTGTACTGTGACACTGCAGGCCGAGAATGGCCACTTCAGTGGGGGGTGTATCAAGGGGCCTTTGCCAGATAACTTCTGCAGTGAAGGCATCCAAACAGTACATATTGCTAGTGGTGTGGGTATAGAGGCTCCAGACAGTGAGTTGTCGAGTGTCAGCAGCATCTCTGCCCCAGATGCGCATGTGCTGTGATGCAGTATCAGTCACACTCCTGCATCTCAACATAGTAGAACTTCACATTCCGGAAGTACTCTCGAAAAATTAAGGAGGGGTGCCAATCAGGAAGTGGATATCATTGTTCCTTTTGTTGTCGGTGCTATAACCGACCTCCATGTTGAGTACATGGCGTCAGAATTATTGAGAATGACAGCTTGTCTGTCAACTGTTTGGTAATACCTGCCATTAAAGGATAACTTGACTTTAAGCAATCAAGTATTTTGGCATTTTGGCACAGTATTGTGGTTATGAGAATGTCCTACCCTGTGAAGTAATGTGTATCAATGTGGTCTCTGCACTTTCTCCCCTCCACTACTCTGCTCTCCTCTGTTGGCTGCTGAACAGGTGGATCAGGATCTTCCACCTCTTCAGGCCTCTCCTGCAGTCAATATTGTGAGGATGGAACATGTTGCTACAATCTTATAAGTATTTTCTGGTCAGTATTGAAAGCCCCCCCACTTGTATGGAGGCATCAAAAACGAGATTTGAAAAGTCCAAATGTCCACTCTATCACAGTCCTGGTGCGTTGGTGTGCAGTGTTATATCACTTTTTGGGTTGTGGGAGAAAGGTAGTGTATGATGATCCAGGGACACAGGGCAGGTGACAGTGAATATGCCCTACATACCTGGATCCTCACACATATGTCAATGTGAGTCAATATATATTTTGTGAGTATTGGGTACTTAAATATCAGTATTTACATCATGTGTCAGTACCTAATAACTATCCATCATCAAACTCCCCACAGTCCAGTCGTCTGTATATTCCGTTGTGCCTGTACATGTAGGAGTCATGGGTGCTCCCTGGATATTGTGACACGATATCAGTTATTATATTGTCTGCATTGCAAACCACTTATATATTAAGGAAATGTGTGTGTATTTCGATTCCTGAAAAGGTATGTAAGATGGGATAGGGGACATATGGGCACATGTGTCCCATCTACATACCCTATGACCTGGGGAAATTTTGCAATCCGATAAAATTGCAATTTGGTAATACACCTTTTCACATCATTCCTGGGCATGTATATGTGGTGGTGCATGTTGAGAAGCATTGCCTTGATGACAGGGCGGAAGTAATACGAAAGCACCCTTTGTGACACCCCAACTGCAAAAGCAACCATATCCTGGTAACTACTAGTGGCTTATAGGTGTAACGAGCACAAAACCTGGACATGGATGTGGATGAAATTGCAGCACAGAGTATTGCTTTCTAGGTGTGGCTTTAAGAGGGCAATTAACTCCAAAATGACAGTGCTACTTAGCCTGTATTTGCCATATATAATTTCCTCTGTTTGGACAAAAATAGTCAGATTGACTCTGAATAGCCTCTCTTGTCTACCCCTCCTCCTCTGCTGAGCAGCCAACATGTGCATACTCATTGCTATCATGTACAGGGTAGCCATTGTGGACAGCTGTGGTGAATTTTTAGCCAGCATTTATTGTTTGCATCCAGTTACCATCTGGTTTGAATTGGTGGTAAATTGCATGTGCAAATGGGCCGAATTGTTACTATTCACTGTTTGTGACACTTTCAAACATCCTGGTTGGGAGTCACTATTAGCAATTTCCTAACACCGATTCACTATATCCATTTGCAAAAAATAGCAACGTGTAAATCGGTTGCATCCCTATTTTTGGTGTGCGAATGGCTTTCGTACCTGGCGAATGGCCATATTTTTACATTTGCAAACCAGTTAGTGGCTGTTTTGCGAGTAGCTATTCTTTTGTACATCTAGCCCCGGATATATAAAGAATGCAGTCGGTAACAGTTGTCACAAATTGAGCACAGACTTTTACCAAATCCAGTCCGATTTTTTAGCAATGTTCTCTTTGACCTACTCTTAAAACAGCATTTTTCACCATTCTCAAAGAGGACTGGGTCCCTTGGGGAGGCCCTCTCATTTGTGACTGCATCACCACTACCTTTCTGTACTTGGTAAAAGATTAATGATTTGCAACTGGAATTTGGTCAAAACATAAACAGATACCACTGTGAATCATTATATAGAAGGGACACTCTTTGCAAAAACGCCCATTCAGAATACTGTTATGTTTTGTTATGCACCCCAATATAGGCCTGGGTAGTCGCCTAACCTTTCACCTACATTTTCCCTGCCATTGTACTACATAATGGTTTTTGGTATTGACCTTTTACCTAGTTAGGTTCTGCAAAAAAGATTGTGTGGTTTTCCCGCAAAACGAACTTCATTAATTATGCATTAGAATTCTCAGAATCACAGCAGGATTACCATCTTCGGCATAATAACTATGTATAAGGGTCATCCCTTCCGTCATCCTCAGCTGACATGACACAGCATGGTAGAACCCCTGAGGGTACCTTTTGGGTATATATACACCATATCTTTCCTGGGGCAGGCAGAGGAGAAAGACTTCCATGCTGACACACTGACGCGACATGCTGTGGATCTTGCTCGCAGACACTCCAGCACGCAGTGGTCTGACATCCCTCGCGGGGTGTTCATCTCGGGAACAACACAGAGTCCTTCATTCTCCCACACCATGTAATAGGGTTGGCCTCATCCAAGGGGGATTCTTAGCTCTACCACTACAGACATGCTAGGTACATTTAGGTACATCTAGTTATGGCTGCATCATAAGAGTACGCAATATTATTGTCATGTATTTATATACCTGCCTATATTAATTGTTTTAGTACTATGGTAGAAATCTACCATCCATTTACTCTGTTGGTGCTTTTAATCATTTATGTCTGTGTCTGTCTTATGGTTGTTTCAGAACACCTATCTTACACTAGAATGTCACTGGTTCAATAAATGCTTATTGAAAAACATCCCCACTGTTTATTCTGTGTATCTCTGTGAGACAAAGTGAGTATGAGTGACTGAGCAAAAAGTACTGTTCTGTTTCCATGATCCCCGATGGGACACAGTTGTCATGTTTGTTAGTTGCCAGACACTATTCTCTCCTTGGTAAGAGGAGTTTACAGTGGCACTGTGAGCTGGCTAGGTATACAGGCGAACATACCCGGTGGGGGTGTCTGAAATCAGTCTGGACCCTAATCCCACAGTTTATTTTGTCTAAACGCGAAGATCCTATCTAGATTTATAGGAACTACACAAAAATAATGGATTTGGACTTTGGTCATAAGTCAAAATTGTGATTCGGTAACATATTACTGAATCGTAATTTGTGGTTTGTACATACCAAAAAGACTTTTTGTGGTTGCAAACAGCCCTATTCTGAGAATTGGGCCATTTGTGACTGAAAAAAGGCTTTGTACATTTGACCCAAAATCCCTTTCTCCCTTTTACTTAGGAATGCATGCTGGCAGAATCATTGTGCAAAGCTGGGCTCAGCCAGATAGTGGTATTTATATGTAGAAGGCATGATTATTACATCGATCAATTTAAGTGAGACAGAGAGAACACCCTGTGGACATATTCATATAGTTTAGAATGCACTACACGCTGTGCATGGTAACTGATGTATTTGAACTACTGACACAGATAATACAGTGAGCTGAAACCAGAGGCTGGGTTACTAAACTCTAAAATTAGTTACTTCTAGATCAAAAGATATATGAGTGCTGTTGACGTCCTTCCTGGCAGCAGAGCGGAATAGGTTTGAGTCATCAAATGAAAATGCCCAAAAAAAACAGATAAGCTGCGGGACTGACCTCTGACATCTAAAATCCCTAATTTTTCTGGCTATGAAGCATCCCAGATCTGGTATACTCTGTTGGCCATCTAATGACACTGGATGTTCTTCAAATTTGACTGGAAACACAACTTAATGCTAGGAACACTGATTTAATTAGCATCTCTGTATGCATCAAGATATGGTCTCATTAGTAATCATTTACCCTACGGGGTTGCTGTAAGGTGTTTTTTTTTTGACAAGTGATTAATGTGAGGTGGTTTTATTCTTTTGCATTATTCCAGTACCTGACAAACTGCCTTCTTGATATTTTGTGTCTTTTCATATGTATCTTTCATTAAGTGCATTATTTCTGCTGCAGTGAATTTGATCTGCTATTGAAAACACTTATATTAATAATTTGCACAAGTTTACGTTTAAGATAATACATGCAAAAATGAAAAACTGTAAAGTAGATGACCGTACTTAAGTATTATAGGCCTGCATGGTAATAAAGTGCTGATTTAAGTTAGCCTAGCTATTGTTGCCATGTTAAACGGAAATTAATGCATTAACACAGAAAGGCCTGTTTTTCTCATTGAATAGTCGTTTGTGCAACATGTTTGATGTTACAACTTCCAAACCCGACTCTTAGCTATTGAATAGACACGAGTTTTGTATTAGACAACTGATAGAGAGGTTATCATCGAGAGAAGATGAAAATGACAGGAAGAATGATTAATGAAAAACGTTTTTGACCACAGGAAAAAAGCTTTGTAACCTTCCTATGTCTAATGTCTGAAAGTCTATTATACTCCGGTTAGAGAGTGCGGAGGGAACCTGTTCCTAGGAGGCTGCTGATATTCTATTGGTGGATAAAGATGATGAAAGAAAATAATGTTGCAACATAGAATTTGTGTATTTATAATAGTTTATGTTCCTAGAGTAGTTTATAGCACAAAGAATAGACCTCAGACTCCGAGAGGCAGATTTAAGAATTACTTCCTGTACTCTCTCACAGGAGATTCATCTTTTGAGTTTCTGATGCCTTTCTTCATGTGAGGCTGCTTTCTTAGATTATTTCTCTTCTGCAAACTAATATTTTGAGCTGAGAATAGGTTCAAGCTGTATTGCAAAACTTTATGCCTAAAATGGATCTTTCACTCTTCAGAACTCTATATGGGTTTCTGAACTGACACCTTGCACAACAATGTGAACATCTTACTGTAATCGGGCATTCCTAGTGCCAGGGCTCTTGGAAAGCTTTCAAGCAATCTTTGTCCCATGGAAGCACATCAGGCACAACTTTGTGTGTCAGTCTCAGTAAAGGTTTGGCCACTAGGGAAAAGTTGGGTATCTACTTTCTGCAGTAGCCAACCATACCCATGAACATTCTGACCTCTCTCTGGGTTGTAGGTGGATTCATTTTTTAGAATCATCTCTATTCTTTGTTGTGACACCTTTCTCATTCCTTTCTCAAGTATATATGCAAAATAAAAGATTTCTTTTTGACAGTATTGCAATTTGCTAGGGACACCTTTTGCCCATACTCAGCTCAATGGTTTGGAAGGGCAATTGTGTCCTGTTTCACAAGCTTCTTTATTTGACAAGTAGGTCATCAATATATTGGACAAGAACTGAATTATAAGGCATTTTCAGAGTCTCAAGATTCTTTTTCAAGATCTGATTATAAACTTTCTGTATACCCTTGTGGAACTCGGCACCATGCCAAAACTCTCTCCGAACACAAGGGAGAATATAAACTGGTTGTCCTTGTGCAGTGGAATAGAAAAGAAGGCCTAACAAAGATCCACAATGGTAAGCCACTCACCAGTGAAAGGGATCCGAAATAATATTGTTGCTAAATTCGGGATAACTTGGGGCAACTATGTTGTTAATCTTTCGAAGGTCCTGTACAATCCGGTGTTTCCCATTGGGTTTCTGTAAACCCAGGATGGGCAAATTGTGAGGATGTGCTTCAAAATCCCTTGATTTAAGATACTTTAATTCACTTGTGTTATTCCAGCTACCATTTCTAGTTTTAGAATATATGGAGTTGTTCTTGGGAATGCTGTAGTTCGTTTTGTTGTCATTCAGGCTGGCTCTACACATTTGATTAGTCCGATGTCTTTCCCTGAAAAATAATATACATGTCCGTTTCCACTGTCTGTCTCAAATCAGGAGGTAAAATCCTCCACCTTTATCACCGAAAAAAACTCTACTGCTGTTTCTTGTCTGGGGATTTTAAATTCAACATCCTCATAATGCGTTTGAAATTCAACACCAGTTGGTGTGAAATAAATGGTGCAATTTAACTTGCATAGTAGCCCCTTCCTATCAGATTTACAGGACTTGAATCACATATCACAAACTGATGGTCTTCCTCAAATGAGCCTTTTTTTACAGGCACTTTCATCGAAACAGGATTTGTAATTTGCTTATTTGTGACACCTACAAGTTGGATCTTTTTTCCCAAGAGGGTTAGATCTGAGACTTCCGCTGTTCTAATAGTGAAGAGGGTAGCTCCTATGTCAATAAGGAATGACACTTGATGGCCATTAACCTCTCCTTCTACAAATGGTCCACTCTGGTCTACCTCTAAGACTGCACCAAGTACTCAATGTACCCCTCCACTTAGGCACGTCATTGGGAATTGTCAGAATCTAAAGTCTTGTTTTCCAATATGGGAAATTGTTGAAATGGGTTCTAATTTGGAATGGATTTGAATTTTCTCTCTGCACCTGATTCATATTGAATCTGATATTTACCATAGTCTGTGGCATCATCGGAGATTATGGGACTTGAGTCATGGGACTTTATGATTGTACTTCCATCTGCACTCTCTGAGCAGGGACTTGAAATGGAACATTTTGCATCAGTGCGTGATTTCCTCCCTGTATTTGACCCTCACCACTCACGCGATTTGGACTCCATTTACACTCTCTATTCCAATGTCTGATCCTGTTACAATGATGACAAAGAGTTATTTTCTTCAACTTTCCAATATCTATACCTGAATTTGGATCAACTGAAACACTCTGACCTCTACCCTGTGAAACACCAAATCCTCCTTGCAAACTTTGACCTTCAACTTGAAAACCAACACCTTGTATTCCACCAATGTTTCAACCAAGCGATTGGTTCTAAAACCTCATTTAAACCAGCATTGTCTGTGCAAGCATAAATTCTCCTTAAGTGTCTTTTCCTTCACTTCCTGCTCATCCGTAAGTATTTTACATACCTCAGGATCTTATCTATTGGTTTTGTCTGCCAACAAATCACTTTCTGATCTCTGGTTGCAACTTACGAACAAACTGTGACACAAAATGCCCCATATATTCCAATTAAGGAAATTCTTGTCCACTGTGTTGTTTAAATTCCCGCAACAATAGTTCTTAATAGTCATACACTGATTCTGTAGCATCTTGTGTTGTTCCCCTAATCTTTAGTAAATCAATGTCTCTTGCTGGATCTTTTCCTTTCAAAAAGGTAATCACCTCATCAGATTTAGTCATTACAGCATCTGAAGGCACACAAGTACGTTCATTCCTTGGAGGATTAGACCGTAAAAATTACACAGCTATCTTGCATTCAGTCTACAGACCACTTGGCACAACAATTTCAAAGAAAGTATTCAAGTTCTTGTCACAAAACCTTTCAAATTGTATATACCACTGTGCAGGATTCTTTCTCAATTTAGGAAAATTGTTTGTAAATGTTGCAAGATCACTTCTACTCCATGGTATATTCACATACACTCCACCTGGAAATTGCCCTCATAGTGAAAGCTAAAGCATCATTTTCTATCTGGGGGGTGCTGGTGATGGCTTACCATTTATTTTGATGGTGTCTGGCTGTTTCTTTTTCTTTCCTTACTCTCTTATCTACTTACTCTCTAATCTGTCAAAATCACCCCATTTACGGATGCCTTAAACTAATTCTGCAATGTGTAAACTCATTTCTGATTACCTCATTGTCATCATCTAGTTGTGCCCTAAATTGTTTCTGTAAGGGACCACTTTTGGAAAGAGCCACATCTTATTATCTCGATATTTCAGCTAATTTACCATGGGTAGCAGCCACATATCTAATTTCCTCTAATACAACCTTTAATTTTGGCACAATTAAGCATCTTGCCTTTTCCTGACTACTACGTGGTCTCTTTAATTCTCTCACGCTCTTATTCTCCAAAGTCAATTCAAACCATGGGGGAAAAATCCCTTCATCAAATGATCTTGTTTCTCCTTGCACAATTGGTGTTGTAAATACAATTCTCCTCTCTTCTCTCAGTGATTGAACATTTATTTAGTGTCATTGGCAGAATGTAGATCCCGCAGCCCCTGTGGTATGGAGGGCCAAGCTCTAGGGACTCCCTCAGCACAGTATACTGATCTGAAGGGTCCTGATTGAGTCAGGAGAAGAGCCCTTCCATGTACCTTGCAGTATAAACCCTGTCAGAGCTACTCCTCATACAGCTCCTTGAACAACCATGTTTGGAACAATATTTATTGAAGCAGTAGCAACCGCACCTGCCAATGACGTGCTGTCACAACTTGTTATACTGGGGCAGGAACATTCTCAATTGAAGCAGTAACACCTGAAGCAATTACAGGAGTGGTTGCCCCAATTGGTGTAGGAACAATTGAGAGTGCTGGAGGTATCTCAATCTGAATTGTGCTTGGATCAACAGGGGCTGTAGCCACTGTAGCACTCGTGGTTGTAACACCTGTATTCATTGGAGGAGCCACATAGACAGGTGGAGGTGAGGACAACAAAGGCATCTAAAATGTCATCCTCTAAAATTGTATCAATCCCTTTTCTTTGCAGCTTCCTCATTATAATTTTTGTTGTTTCCAATTCTTTTTAGTCTTTTATGTTGCTAAAGCTGGATACATTCTAGCTTCCTTGACTACACGCTTCCTCCACCTTTGCTGCCCTTCATCCCATCGAGTATCTGCATAATTTTACACTGCTCACCTTGCTCTTTCCTGATACCCATCTTTCTCTTCAGCATGAGCCGCTCTCCTAAGCATTGAATGCTTCATATTGTGTCATTTTTGGAGGTGGCTTCATTTAATATAACTTTTCTCAAAAGTTCTATATTGTGAAATATAAATGGTCCTTCCTTTTCAGTGATCTTGCACCATTGGCAGAGCCAATAACATGTATGAAGCCATACATTTTGTCACCACATAGGAAATCTCGACCAGCAGGAAATCAACCTGACTGATGTAGCTTCCACTTTGTTCAATAGGTTCAACTAATACCAATCAATATTAGAACATTAACAACAAATCATGAAAATCCCTATCTCAAATGTGCAGTCGAAGGTACATCATGAATCTGCACCGCACAACTTTAGCAGACAAATAACAGCACAATTTCAACTGTTTATCCTGGGATCTTAGACTACTTTGAGTCTGATAACAACATCAACTGCTCAACATCTGAGCAAAAAGTGCTATTTCACAAAACGCAAAAAAACATAGTCTCAATCATAAGAACATACTCACTAAAGGACAATGGTGGTGCATAACCCTATTGACACACCTCCGTCACTGTAACTGTCTTCGAAACTGCAACTCCTTTAGTCTCCAAGTTTGGGCTTTGGACTTACAGGGCATGGGCTGTTCTAAGTTGGGACAAGTTATTCTAGCTCCTCTCTCTTGTTACACTGACCAACATCTTGCTACTGCTAGATGGATTGGGGTTTACTGTATCTCAATCCTCAGAGGTAATCCTTAAATAACCCCTGCCATTGGTTGTATGGACCTTTGATCATCGACGAAGAGCAATGTAAGTAAGAGAAGTAAGCGTACTGCATTTACCAGAATGCAATTGGGTGAACTGTGCTGGGATGAGATGCAGTGTGCTTCCTCCCCCCCTTGTGTTTAAAAGGCTCCCCTGAACCAACAAGCTGACAAGCTTACCTTGGTTGCACCTGTGTGCCTGTGGAGTGGTACTGTGACCTGTGAAGACTTGAGCAGTATTTCAGCAACCCCAGATGAACTTTCTCTGCTGACTCTGCTACTTATGCTCCTGACTGCTGAAGGGCTAAACCCCGAAACACCTGTCTAGAGATAACTGCACTACCAGCACCAATGTTGGTGAAAAACTTCATGTAAACACACTGCATTTACCAGAATGCAATGGGGTGAACTTTACTGGGATGACAGGTAGTGTGCTCCCTCCCCCCTTGTTAAGAATATTAATCTGCCAACTGCTATTATTCTACTTACAGTCTGAGGATGTATGTCGTTACAATGCACACTTTTACAACGCATGCACTTACAACGCATTTTTTACAACGCAACATCCACTACAACGCATTCCATTACATAGCATGACACTACAACGCATTTTTAAAAACTACCTTTACAACGCATTCCATTACATCGCATACTACCTTTACAACGCATACCATTACAACGCATAATATTAAATTGCATTTAAGGTAAGTATTGGATAGTATAGGGGTAAAAATTACTATTCTAACTCCAGGGGGTGCAACAGTAGGGTAAGTGTTGGATGTATAGGGGTAAAAATTACTATTCTAACTCCAGGGGGTGCAACAGTAGGGTAAGTGTTGGATAGTATGGGGTAAAAATTACTATTCTAACTCCAGGGGGTGCAACAGTAGGGTAAGTGTTGGATAGTATAGGGGTAAAAATTACTATTCTAACTCCAGGGGGTGCAACAGTAGGGAAAGAGTTGGATAGTATAGGGGTAAAAATTACTATTCTAACTCCAGGGGGTGCAACAGTAGGGAAAGTGTTGGATAGTATAGGGGTAAAAATTACTATTTTAACTCCAGGGGGTGCAACAGTAGGGTAAGTGTTGGATAGTATAGGGGTAAAAATTACTATTCTAACTCCAGGGGGTGCAACAGTAGGGTAAGTGTTGGATAGTATAGGGGTAAAAATTACTATTCTAACTCCAGGGGGTGCAACAGTAGGGTAAGTGTTGGATAGTGTAGTGTAATATTATGCGTTGTAATGGTATGCGTTGTAAAGGTAGCATGCGATGTAATGGAATGCGTTGTAAAGGTAGTTTTTAAAAATGCGTTGTAGTGTCATGCTATGTAATGGAATGCGTTGTAGTGGATGTTGCGTTGTAAAAAATGCGTTGTAAGTGTAGTGCGTTGTAAAAGTTGCGTTGTAAAGGTTGTTCTCCATAGTCTGACTGTAGACAAACATGTGTATCCTTACCAAAGCTGTGTAGTGTAATAGTTTTTATCATCAGAAGGAGAAACACCTAGTTTTACACCTGCACCTAAAATGACTGTGCACACAGTAGATGAAATGAAATTCAAGACTTCATTTGTATATTATTCCAGAGAGGAGTTTTCAACTAATGTTGGTTTTAGATTAGTTCAGGAATGTACAAAAACCTTAGATACAAAGGGCTATTATGTTTGCACACATCTACTTCCCTCAGCTGCAGAAGAAGTGGCATACCACCATATTCCATTGGCATATACAAGTATATGTAACATTTTGCTTAGGTTATTTTATAGACTGGAACGTTTTTAATACTATTTTTTACAATTATGATATTATCCTTTCTAAAGTCCCCCTTCAGAAAAGAGGGAATCCTCATCGACAAGCAAAGGGTATGGAAATTGCTTGGTATTTCTTTAGATCACCCCTAGTCATAGACACTGTTAAGGCACATGAAAACATCCTAACCTGCTTAATGAGACCATTAGAAAAGAAATTCATGTTAACAATAGACAATAGGAGAACTCACATTTTCTGTAGCAAAAATAAAGACGAAGATGTTTAGGAAATGTTTGGAAAAACTAAGATTATGAATATGAATATTGAAAGAAAAGGTTTATCCAAAATTAAAATTAGATAGAAGACAAAAAGGGAAATTATGTGTTTACAAAAAGCTAAACCAGGTTAGGAAAAGACATATTGGGATTAGTAACTATGAGCACACTTTTGAAGTTTTAGGAGGACCTGTCCAAATATTAATAGGGGATAGGCAGTTATTCCTGGTGTTAATTTTGTGTGTTGACATGATGCTCTTTACAGTTGCTTGTTTATTTGGAAGGGTGTATGTTATAGTATAGATGCTTTAACAATGACATCACCGCATAGATATTCATGCAGTAAAAATGATGCAACACAATTAGTGGGAGATATTTTTAGAGCAATAATACCACCTGTAGGAGTAGTCTTAAATGATGATAACATTTTAAAAAACTGTCAACAGTAGTGGATAAATTAGCTACAATTACATCTATTGCTTTACTATTAGTTAACACAGAATTAGTGGCTATTAGATCAATGGTTTTGTAAGATCAATTAGCATTAGATATTTTGTTAGCAGAGATTGGCAAGATGCCTAAAGCTCAACATTGTTGCTCTTATTTTCCAGAAAAGAGTAGAATGATAAAAAAATATACTAAGAACATTTCTGATCTGAAACCTGAAGTAGAACCCTTAGAGACCACTAGCGTATTAGGGAGCTTAAGCAACAGAGCTTCAATCATTGGCAATTGGTTTATAACCTAAGGAAGTAGAATTTTCAGAGTCATAATAAGGCCTATACTAATAATAGGTGTTTACTTGATAAGATGATATGTTTTTATAGAGGAGTTAGATGCTATTTAGCAAACAAGCGGAAAAAGAATGGAAAAGAAAAATCAGAAAGAATTAGAAATGGAAGAGAGAAAGAATAGAGACTATAAAAGGTTGAAGAAAGATGAAAGCCTAAAAAATAAATGAAATACTAAACTGAAAATGAGAGTGCACACTAAAAATTAATTTATGATAGAAATTGTGATGGTTTATCAACCATCAAAGGGGGGAAGTTGCTGCAATGAATGTTATCTGCTATTCTAAGCACATATTACTAATGTGCACATGTTTACATTTAAGATAACACATGCTAAAAGGAAAACATTTGTAGTAGGTAACCATACTTAAGAATTATAGGCCTGCATGTAACTAAAGGGCCAAACCAAGTAGCCATATTTGCTGCTGTCATGTTAAATGGACAAATATGTAAGGCCTGTTTTTCACATTGAATAGTTGTTTGTGCAAGATATTTTTCTTCTCTTTGCTGATGTTGCAGAGCTTGCAACTTTGGAAGCTTACTGTTAGTTAGTGAATAGACACTTGTTTTGTGTTAGATAACTCATAGTGATGTTCTCATTGAGAGGAGAAGAACATGAGAGGAATAATGATTCATGGGAAGAAGTTTTGGACCACAAGAAAACAAATTTGTAATGTTCCTAGGACTAATGTTTGAAAGTCTAGTCTGCTGATATTCTAATAGTGGATGAAGAAGAGGAAAGAAAATAATGTTGCATCATAGAATTTTTCATTTATAATAGTGTGTTTTCCTAGAGTAATTTAGAGCGCAGGATATAGACCTCAGACCCAGAGAGGCAGCTCTTACAAATTCCTTCATGGATTCCCTGGCCCAAGCCTCATCTTTTGACTTTCTGATGACTATCTTCATGTGAGGCTGCTTTCTTTGATTGGTCCGTGAATTGTCTACTGTAACTGTGAGCTGAGAATGCCTTCAGGCTATCATGAAAAGACTTTATGCTTAGGCATTGATCTTTCTCTCATCAGAACCCTATGTGAGTTTCTTAACTGACACCTTTCTTCTCTTAATCAAATACTATTTAGAATAGGAAGTTTCATTTATGGAACATGCTTGTAATATTACTATTTTGACTGTGATCTTGACGGACATTCATTTGTAATTTACAATAAAATATGGGTTGATGGATTATAATAACTTTTAAAGCTGAAATTGAAAGATTGATGTCTAATAAATAAATTGATGAAAACTTAAAATAAAACCCTTTAACTCACACTAACTCTTTTTATCAGCTCAGTAATAAATCTTTAGAAATGTATTGTTAATGTAGATAATTGCTGCTCATTTTACTCTGTAGACCTTCAAAGGTCTATATGACCGTGGTGGGAGTAATTTAATGATTAGACCTGAAGCCAGAGATACAGGAAACCTTGCTCTATCATTTCTTATCTGTTACACCTGTGACCCTGAGGGTTGTCTTCTCCCAACTTTTTGCCTGCTTACTTCCACTTTTTGCTCTATTCATTTTGTTGGCTTTATGACTCTGAGCACTTTACTACTGCTCACCTGTGCTAAAGTACATGTGCTTCCGCCCTAATACATGGTGACATTGGTATATACCTGATTGGCAAGTTTAGTTTGCATAAAAAACCCCTTGTAAAGAGGTATACCATGTACCCAGAGCCTGTTAATGCTGCTAGTGGACCTGTAGCGCTGATTGTGCCACCCACACAAGTAGCCTTTCAAACCTGACTCAGGTCTGTCCTTGCAGGACCTGTGTGTGAAGTTTACTGCCACTTTGACTTGGCATTTAAAACCACTTGCCAAGCCTTAAACTTCCCTTTCATTACTCACAGGTCACCCCTAAGAAAGGCTCTACTTAGCCCTAAGGGCAGAGTGCTGTGTACGTAAAAGGTACGGCACATAGTTTTAAGTTTTACATGTCCTGGTAGTGACAAACAGCTAAATTCATTTATCACTTCTGTGAGACCTACTCCTCTCCAAGACTAGCATTGGGAATGGCTTAAAGCTCTTTTCAGATGTAATTTTTGATTAGAAAGGAGAAGCTGCATCATGTTTCATATCTTTGGAATGGTAATGATACATCATTGTTAATGGTAAAGTTGGATTTAACATTACTATTTTAGAAATGTCACTTTTAGAAAGTGGACATTTCTCTGCTCTTACTGCTCTGTGTGCCTTGCATCCTGTCTCCAATACACGTCTAGGCTGGGTGACAGCTACACTTTGTGCATTCCTTCTAGAGAGCCACAAACTCAGAAACAGTGGCTGTGACAAAGAGCTCATCTATATTCATCTACATTCTGATAGCCATTCTGGGCAGGGGGAGTGGGAGATGACACTTATTCCTGTCTAGGCAGTGTACTGTGTCCCACACAAAGGGCAGATTACCCACCACAGATAGCCTGGTAGACAGGGCTCGGATGAAAGGAGAACTTTGCACTTCAAGGAAGTCACCCCCACTTTAAAGGCACATTTGGGTATACGTACTGTGGTACTGATCTCTCCCTGCTGCCTGCTGATCTCTGCCCTGCTGAGGACAAGGACTGGACCCATCCTACTTGAACCCAGAGTGACTCCAAAGGCTTGCTGGCTTGCCTCCTGTTTTCTGAAGTGTCAGGGCCATAAAAAACGTCTTACAACTCTGCTGGTGCTGCTGGATTCATCAATCTCTGAGTACTACTCTTGCCTGTGGTGCCCCATCCTATCCTGGGTCTCAGAAGTGGGTTCTGCAGTTGTTTTGCTATAAAACCGATGTATCATCACCTCTGCGCAGACCAAAACTGACACAGTGCCCTTCGCCACCGACAGTGTCTATCTGAGGACATCCCTGTGTAGCTCAATGATGATGCAGCGCCGATTCAAGGTCCTGTCTGTGAGATTCGCTGATGGCACAGCACCAATCTGAGGTTCCAACCGTGAGGCTCAAATTCGACACATCAACACGACAGCTTGACTCAGAACTAACGCATCATACTCTCAAAGACAGCACTTTACTCCATCCGAGGTACTTTGTTAGCGGGACCTGTCGAGTTCTGTAGCCAGCCTGCCCTCCATCGCGGTAGGTCTGAACTTTGGATTTACCCTGGTCTAGCATAAACCCAGGTTACCTTTTAGCGCTATTGACTTCAAAGCACTATTTTTGGCTTATTCTTTAAAAATTCATAACTCCGGTACTACTTTTTGGGTTTTTGATGTTAGTTGTTGTTAAACTCACATAAATATTCTCTGTTTTTCCAAAACAGAATGGAGTATTTTGTATTGTTTTGATTGTTTTAATGTGAGTGTTTGTGTTGCACAAATACTTTACACATTGCTTTTTTAGAGAAGCCTGACTGCTATGTGCCAATCGCTAAGATGGTGAGCACAGGTTATCTTTTAGTGTGTATGTAGCTAACCCTGACTAGGATTGTGGTCCCTACTTGGACAGGGTGCATACCTATGACATCTAGAGATCCAATTTCCACCATTAACATTGATTGCGCCGACGTCATCAGGAAGCGTTGGACGCGCTGGAATCCATTTCTTCCAGCGCGTCCAAGGGAGCAGAGGTATGATTCCTTGTCTGGTTGGGGCCGCGGGGGTGATTTCTTTAGTATTGAGGCATCAGGGAGAGGAAAGAGTATTTCCTCTCCCCTGATGTCTCAATACAGGGCATTCCTGCTCCACGATCGCGCACAGCGTCGCGATCGTGGAGCAGGGATGCCCCACTAGACACCAGGAATGTGTGTTTTGTTATTTGGGAAGCAACCCCTTGGGCAAGGGTCACTTCCTAGGTGTTAAAAATAATTCGAAGACTTTTCTGCCCCCCCTGGGGGCAGATCGGTCGTCTTTCTGCCCGTTTCTGCCCCCAGGGGAGGCAGAAAAGCCCACTAGACACCAGGGATGTCTTTTTCGTTAATTTCTTTATGTAGGAAGCGACCCCTTGGGCAAGGGTCGCTTCATTTGGGGCCTAATTATTTAGAAGACTTTTCTGCCCCCCCCGGGGGCAGATCGGTCGTCTTTCTGCCCGTTTCTGCCCCCAGGGGGGGGTAGAAAAGCCCACTAGACACCAGGGATCTCTTTTTTTTTATTTAGGAAGCGACCCCTTGGGCAAGGGTCGCTTCCTTGGCGGCCTAATTTTTTTGAAGACTTTTCTGCCCCCCCTGGGGGCAGATTGGTCGTCTTTCTGCCCGTTTCTGCCCCCAGGGGGAGCAGAAAAGCCCTCTAGACACCAGGGATGTCTTTTTCGTTATTTAGGAAGCGACCCCTTGGGCAAGGGTCGCTTCCTTGGCGGCCTAATTTACTTGAAGACTTTTCTGCCCCCCTGGATGCAGATCGGTCGTCTTTCTGCCCCTAGGGGGGGGCAGAAAAGCCCACTAGACACCAGGAAGCGACCCCTTGGGCAAGGGTCACTTCCTTTGGGGCATAAATAATGGGAAGACTTTTCTGCCCCCCCTGGGGGCAGATCGGTCGTCTTTCTGTACGTTTCTGCTCCCAGGGGGGGGACAGAAAAGCCCACTAGACACCAGGGATGTCTTCTTTTTTATTTAGGAAGCGACCCCTTGGGCAAGGGTCGCTTCCTTTGGGGCATAAATAATGGGAAGACTTTTCTGCCCCCGTGGGGGCAGATCGGTCGTCATTCTGTCCGTTTCTGCTCCCAGGGGGGCAGAAAAGCCCACTAGACACCAGGGATGTATTTTTCTGCATGAGCAAGCGACCCCTTGGCAAAAACTGTTTTCATTTGTGCTCGATGTGTATTTTGTTGTCTTGTGAGTAATTTTTTTTTTTTTCTTCTTTCTAGTTGGATATCGTTGGTTTTTGCTGTGTCACTGCAAAATAGGTTCTGGTGAGTGTAGCTGTCTCTTGTAATTGAATTCTATAGTTTTTAAGTACATTGATCATTGTGATAAAGGTACACATTTCTTTACTTACTTGGTTTGCACATTGTTGGTTGTTGTTGACTTGTTTGTGCAGTCTTCAATCTTAGTAAGTATAATGGCTAGCCGCAGGATTGCTGATCAGCAGGTTGTTGGCTTGCTGTTTGAGTCTTCCTCTGATATTGGTTCAGAGACTGACTCTACATCTGAGGGAGAGGAGGCAGGGGACGATTCTGGCAGTGAGTTTTCTCTCCGTATGGAGTCATCGGATGATGAAGATACTCTTAGCGCGGATGAAGTGCCTGTGTTAGAGGAGGAGACTGATGTGCCAATAGTGCGGCAAGAGGCATCTGGGCTGCAGCCTGGGGCTGCAAGGCTTCCCGTTGGTGTAGTGCGGCAAGAGGCTTCTGGGCTGCAGCCTGCTGCTGCAAGGCTTCCCGTTGGTGTAGTGCGGCAAGAGGCATCTGGGCTGCAGTCTGGGGCTGCAAGGCTTCCCTTTGAAAGTGATGACCTCTGGGTTGCCCCTGGCATGGTGCAGCCGGCATTGCCAGAGTTTACTGGTGTTCCAGGGTCTAGAGTGAATACTGAAAACGTTATGCCGGTACATTTTTTTCAGTTGTTTATGAACGATGTGTTTTTGGCAGAGATTGTTGAGCAGACTAATTTGTATGCCGAACAGTTTTTGAGGGACAACAGTGCCAGTCTTAAGCCACACTCTAGAGCTACCCGGTGGACACAAATGTTGAAGAGATGAAGAAGTTCTTGGGTTTAACTTTTTTGATGGGCTTGCTAAGGAAGCCATCAATGTCTTCATATTGGTCTAGCAGTCCCTTGATGGCAACGTCTATTTTTCCGGCAGTCATGAGTCGTGACAGTTATTTGATTCTGCTTCGGATGATACATTTTGTTGATAATGGTTTAGCGTTGCCACTCGATCACCCTGATTGTGACCGTCTTTTTAAGATTAGGCCTGTCCTTGATCACTTTGTTGATCGATTTTCTGAGATTTATGCCCCTGGGAAAGAAATTGCAGTGGATGAGTCTTTGGTGTTGTTCAAGGGCCGCTTGGTTTTTAGGCAATACATTCCTAGTAAGAGGGCACGCTATGGAATAAATCTGTATATACTGTGTGACAGTAGGACTGGATATGTGTCTAATTTCAGGGTGTACACCGGTAAGGAATCTAGGATTAACCTCCCTGGTTGTCCGTCCACTTTTGGAGTGACTGAGAAAATTGTTTGGGAACTTGGTAGAGGATTTTTTAACAAAGGCCACCATTTATATGTAGATAACTTCTACACTGGTGTGCGGTTGTTCAGGGAATTGGCCAAAGTGGACACTGTTGCTTGTGGCACAATCCGCTCTAACCGTAAAGGTTTCCCGAAAGAACTTGTTTGTCAAAAGCTTGTGCGGGGACAGTACAGTGCGTTGCGTTGCCAGGAGCTTCTTGCTGTGAAGTTTTCAGACAGGAGAGATGTCTACATGCTGACTACCATCCATGATGAAAGCACTGCACCTGTGACTGTGTGGGGTCAGGTCGCTGAAGCGCGCAAACCTGTGTGCATTTTAGACTATAATAGGCACATGGGTGGTGTTGACAGAGTAGATCAGAGGTTGGAACCTTACACTGCTCTTCGTAAGGCTTACATTTGGTACAAGAAGTTGGCTATCCATCTTTTCCACTTGGCAATGTTTAATGCTTTTGTTGTGTTCCAGGATTCTTGCCCTGAGTCAAAGATGACTTTTGCTAAGTTTCAGGAGTCTGTAATAGGCAGCCTTGTTGTAGTGGAACAGGCAAGTGTTCCTAGAGTTGGAGTGGTGGAGGATGTTGCTAGATTGAAAGATCGCCACTTTCCAGATCACATTCCTCCCACACCCTCAAAAGATTTTCCCAGTAGGAGATGTAGAGTCTGTTGGCGAAGAGGTACGCGGAAGGAGAGTCGTATGTACTGCCCCGACTGTCCTTCTCATCCTGCACTGTGTCTCCCTGCTTGTTTTAGAGCGTACCACACGTGAAAGAATTGTTGGGAGCATTCATGAGTGGTAAAGTGAACTGCCTGGTCTTTATTCTTTGGATAATTTGATTCTGTTTCAAGGTTGGTGTTAGTGCAATGTATTTAGTTGCTGATTTTCTGTTAGAAGATTTGTATCTATTTGCGATTTGTTTGTGTTTTTATTTTTTTCTAAAAAAATCCTAAATGTGATGGCGGTGTGTGTAGGCTTGTGCTTGGCTGTTGGTGTGTGTGGACTGGCACTTGGTTGGTGGTGTGCGTGGAATGGTGCTTGGCTGGCGGTGTGCGTGGACTGGCAGTTTGCATGGACTGGCGGTGTGCGTGGACTGGTGTGTGGCTGGTGGTGTGCATGGACTGGAGCTTGGCTGGCGGTTTGCGTGGAATGGTGCTTGGCCGGCGTTGTGCGTGGACTGGTACTTGGCTGGCGGTGTGCGTGAACTGGTGGTGTGTGCGGACTGGTGCTTGGCTGGTGGTGTCCGTGGACTGGAGCTTGGCTGGTGGTGTGCGTGGACTGGTGGTGTGTGCGGACTGGTGCTTGGCTGGTGGTGTCCGTGGACTGGAGCTTGGCTGGTGGTGTGTGTGGACTGGAGCTTGGCAGGCGGTGTGCGTGGAATGGTGCTTGGCTGGCGGTGTGCGTGTACTGGTACTTGGCTGGCGGTGTGCGTGGACTGGTGGTGTGTGCGGACTGGTGCTTGGCTGGTGGTGTCCGTGGACTGGAGCTTGGCTGGTGGTGTGCGTGGACTGGTGGTGTGTGCGGACTGCTGCTTGGCTGGTGGTGTCCGTGGACTGGAGCTTGGCTGGTGGTGTGTGTGGACTGGAGCTTGGCAGGCGGTGTGCGTGGAATGGTGCTTGGCTGGCAGTGTGCGTGGCCTGGTACTTGGCTGGCGGTGTGCGTGGACTGGTGGTGTGTGCGGACTGGTGCTTGGCTGGAGGTGTCCGTGGACTGGAGCTTGGCTGGCGGTGTGTGTGGATTGGCGATTGGCTGGCGGTGTGCCTGGACTGGCTCTTGGCTGGCGGTGTGCCTGGACTGGCGCTTGGCTAGCGGTGTGCGTGGACTGGTGCTCTGCTAGCGGTGTGTGTTGACTGGTGCTCTGCTGGCTGTGTGTGAGTAGTGACTTTCTGCTGGTCACTACACACACTGCTAGCTGAGTGCCACTCCACGCAATCCATCAGCATGTGTAGTTGCTGTGTGTGGATTGTGGGCGTTTGAAAGTGATGGGCCCTTGAATGGCGCTGTGTGCTGGTGTGAGTTTTGTTATGTGATGGGCCCGCGGCTGGCGGTGTGAATGGTTTTGTATGTCTCACACGTATGAAAGGTGAATGAATGGCCTGTAAAGGGGTTGGTGCCTTGTCGTGGCTTTACAGCTCACGAGCTGTGAGTCAATGGTTCAGTTTCTCGCCCTTTCAATTATTACCAGTGCATTTCATGTTTTGTGAAATCACTTGCTAATACAATTGTATCTACTGAACCATCACTCACCCTCATGCCAAATCCAACCAGTATGTGTGTGTGCTTGCGGATTAGATGGCTGTGCAGTAATATTTATCTTTCTGAAGCAGGGTGTACCTTGTCCCTTTTTGGTGAATTTTGTACTGTGTTGCTTTTGTACCTGGTGGTGCGAATGGTCTTGTTTGTATCACGTATGAAAGGTGTGTGAATGGCCTGTAAAGTGGTTGGTGCCTTGACGTGGCTTTACAGCTCACGAGCTGCGAGTCATTGGTTTGGTTTTTTGTGAATTTAATTATTGACAGTGCATTTCATTTTTGTGAAATCTCTTGTTAATAAAATTTAATACACTGAACCATGACTCGCCCTCGTGCCAAATCCAACCAGTATGTGTGTGTGTTTGAGGAATAGATGGTTGTGCAGCAATCTTTGTCTTTAGTTTCTCTGCCAAGGTACACTTTCCATGTAAGAATAACTCACCAACTGTAGATATTGTCGAAAACCCATAGGAGTTCATGGTGATGTCTCTCTTGTGAATTCAAAAAGTTTTTTTTATCCCCAATGTCCTGCAAACCTCAAAATGTCTGCCACATTTTCTTTGCAATTTTATTCCAAAATTCTCACGCTGTAGGAACAATAGTTAATCTGGTTTTGCAAGGGGGCTCACTTTGGTTTTTGGCCCGGTGCTCAGCGGCCATCTAGGGAAACCTACCAAACCCACGCATTTCTGAAAACTAGACAGCCGGCGGCTTCCAGGGAGGTATGGCTTGCGTGCATCCCCCAACGTTTCCTTACCCAGAATCCCCTGCAAACCTCAATTTTAGCTGAAAAAATCACTTTTTTCACACATTTTGGGGTGGGAAAGTTGTGGCATCACCGGACTCACACAAATTTACCACCACCCAGCGTTCCCCCAGGTATCTGGGTAAAATGGTGCCTCACTTGTGTGGGAGGCCCAAGTACCCGCGGCAGGCAAGGGCCCAAAATGTAGTGAGGTGACATCAAAATGGCCTATCGCAAAACCACCGGGTTTTGCAAGGGGGGTCACTTTGATTTTTGACCCGGTGCTCGGCGGCCATCTAGGGAAACCTACCAAACCCACACATTTCTGAAAACTAGACACCCGGCGGCTTCCAGGGAGGTATGGCTTGCGTGGATCCCCCAACGTTTCCTTACCCAGAATCCCCTGCAAACCTCAATTTTAGCTGAAAAAATCCCTTTTGTCACACATTTTCGGGTGGGAAAGTTGTGGCATCACCGGGCTCACACAAATTTACCACCATCCAGCGTTCCCCCAGGTCTCCCGGTAAAAATGGTGCCTCACTTGTGTGGGAGGCCCAAGTACCCGCGGCAGGCAAGGGCCCAAAATATAGTGAGGTGACATCAAAATGGCCTATCGCAAAACCACCTGGTTTTGCAAGGGGGGTCACTTTGGTTTTTGACCCGGTGCTCGGCGGCCATCTAGGGAAACCTACCAAACCCACACATTTCTGAAAACTAGACACCCGGCGGCTTCCAGGGAGGTATGGCTTGAGTAGGTCCCCCAACGTTTCCTTACCCAGAATCCCCTGCAAACCTCAATTTTAGCTGAAAAAATCTCTTTTTTCACACAGTTTGGGGTGGGAAAGTTGTGGCATCACCGGGCTCACACAAATTTAACACCACCCAACGTTCCCCCAGGTCTCCCGGTAAAAATGGTGCCTCACTTGTGTGGGAGGCCCAAGTACCCGAGGCAGGCAAGGGCCCAAAACGTAGTGAGGTGACATCAAAATGGCCGATCGCAAAACCACCTGGTTTTGCAAGGGGGGTCACTTTGGTTTTTGACCCGGTGCTCGGCGGCAATCTAAGGAAACCTAACAAACCCACACATTTCTGAAAACTAGACACCCGGCGGCTTCCAGGGAGGTATGGCTTGCGTGGATCCCCCAACGTTTCCTTACCCAGAATCCCCTGCAAACCTCAATTTTAGCTGAAAAAATCACTTTTTTCACATATTTTGGGGTTGGAAAGTTGTGGCATCACCGGGCTCACACAAATTTAACACCACCCAACGTTCCCCCAGGTCTCCCGGTAAAAATGGTGCCTCACTTGTGTGGGAGGCCCAAGTACCCGAGGCAGGCAAGGGCCCAAAACGTAGTGAGGTGACATCAAAATGGCCGATCGCAAAACCACCTGGTTTTGCAAGGGGGGTCACTTTGGTTTTTGACCCGGTGCTCGGCGGCAATCTAAGGAAACCTAACAAACCCACACATTTCTGAAAACTAGACACCCGGCGGCTTCCAGGGAGGTATGGCTTGTGTGGATCCCCCAACGTTTCCTTACCCAGAATCCCCTGCAAACCTCAATTTTAGCTGAAAAAATCACTTTTTTCACATATTTTGGGGTTGGAAAGTTGTGGCATCACCGGGCTCACACAAATTTACCACCACCCAGCGTTCCCGCAGGTCTCTCGGTAAAAATGGTGCCTCACTTGTGTGGAAGGCCCAAGTACCCGCGGCAGGCAAGGGCCCAAAACGTAGTGAGGTGACATCAAAATGGCCTATCGCAAAACCACCTGGTTTTGCAAGGGGGGTCACTTTGGTTTTTGACCCGGTGCTCGGCGGCCATCTAGGGAAACCTAACAAACCCACACATTTCTGAAAACTAGACACCCGGCGGCTTCCAGGGAGGTATGGCTTGCGTGGATCCCCCAACGTTTCCTTACCCAGAATCCCCTGCAAACCTCAATTTTAGCTGAAAAAATCACTTTTGTCACACATTTTGGGGTGGGAAAGTTGTGGCATCACCGGGCTCACACAAATTTACCACCATCCAGCGTTCCCCCAGGTCTCCCGGTAAAAATGGTGCCTCACTTGTGTGGGAGGCCCAAGTACCCGCGGCAGGCAAGGGCCCAAAATGTAGTGAGGTGACATCAAAATGGCCTATCGCAAAACCACCGGGTTTTGCAAGGGGGGTCACTTTGGTTTTTGACCCGGTACTCGGCGGCCATCTAGGGAAACCTACCAAACCCACACATTTCTGAAAACTAGACACCCGGCGGCTTCTAGGGAGGTATGGCTTGAGTAGGTCCCCCAACGTTTCCTTACCCAGAATCCCCTGCAAACCTCAATTGTAGCTGAAAAAATCTCTTTTTTCACACAGTTTGGGGTGGGAAAGTTGTGGCATCACCGGGCTCACACAAATTTAACACCATCCAGCGTTCCCCCAGGTCTCCCGGTAAAAATGGTGCCTCACTTGTGTGGGAGGCCCAAGTACCCGAGGCAGGCAAGGGCCCAAAACGTAGTGAGGTGACATCAAAATGGCCGATCGCAAAACCACCTGGTTTTGCAAGGGGGGTCACTTTGGTTTTTGACCCGGTGCTCGGCGGCAATCTAGGGAAACCTAACAAACCCACACATTTCTGAAAACTAGACACCCGGCGGCTTCCAGGGAGGTATGGCTTGCGTGGATCCCCCAACGTTTCCTTACCCAGAATCCCCTGCAAACCTCAATTTTAGCTGAAAAAATCACTTTTTTCACACATTTTGGGGTTGGAAAGTTGTGGCATCACCGGGCTCACACAAATTTACCACCGCCCAGTGTTCCCCCAGGTCTCCCGGTAAAAATGGTGCCTCACTTGTGTAGGAGGCCCAAGTACCCTCGGCAGGCAAGGGCCCAAAACGTAGTGAGGCGACATCAAAATGACCTATCGCAAAACCACCGGGTTTTGCAAGGGGGGTCACTTTGGTTTTTGACCCGGTGCTCGGCGGCCATCTAGGGAAACCTACCAAACCCACGCATTTCTGATAACTAGACACGCGGCGGCTTCCAGGGAGGTATGGCTTGCGTGGATGCCCCACGTTTCCTTACCCAGAATCCCCTGCAAACCTCAATTTTTGCTGAAAAAATCACTTTTTTTTACACATTTTGGGGTGGGAAAGTTGTGGCATCACTGGGCTCACACAAATTTAAATGTAAATATGTGTGAGCCCGGTGATGCCGCAACATTCCCACCCCAAAATGTGTGAAAAAAGTGATTTTTCCAGCTAAAATTGAGGTTTGCAGGGGATTCTGGGTAAGGAAACGTTGGGGCATCCACGCATGCCATACCTCCCTGGAAGCCGCCGGGTGTCTAGTTTTCAGAAATGCGTGGGTTTGGTAGGTTTCCCTAGATGGCCGCCGTGCACCGGGCCAAAAACCCAAGTGACCCCCCTTGCAAAACCCGGTGGTTTTGCGATAGGTCATTTTGATGTCGCCTCACTACGTTTTGGGCCCTTGCCTGCCGAGGGTACTTGGGCCTCCTACACAAGTGAGGCACCATTTTTACCGGGAGACCTGGGGGAACGCTGGGCGGTGGTAAATTTGTGTGAGCCCGGTGATGCCACAACTTTCCCACCCCAAAATGTGTGAAAAAAGTGATTTTTTCAGCAAAAATTGAGGTTTGCAGGGGATTCTGGGTAAGGAAACGTTGGGGGACCCACGCAAGCCATACCTCCATGAAAGCCGCAGGGTGTCTAGTTTTCAGAAATGCGTGGGTTTGGTAGGTTTCCCTAGATGGCCGCCGTGCACCGGGCCAAAAACCCAAGTGACCCCCCTTGCAAAACCAGGTGGTTTTGCGATAGGCCATTTTGATGTCGCCTCACTACGTTTTGGGCCCTTGCCTGCCGCGGGCACTTGGGCCTTCCACAAAAGTGAGGCACCATTTTTACCAAGAGACCTGCGGGAATGCTGGGTGGTGTTAAATTTGTGTGAGCCCGGTGATGCCACAACTTTCCCACCCCAAAATGTGTGAAAAAAGGGCTTTTTTCAGCTAAAATTGAGGTTTGCAGAGGATTCTGGGTAAGGAAACGTTGGGGGATCCACGCAAGCCATACCTCGCTGGAAGCCGCCGGGAGTCTAGTTTTCAGAAATGCATGTGTTTGGTAGGTTTCCCTAGGTGCCGGCAGAGCTAGGGTTCAAAAACGACAGCTCGTCACTTTGCCAAAAAAGGGTCATTTTTCACTGCAAAATTGAGGTGTGACCACGTTGCGATTTGCGCCGTTTCCTGTCGCAGGCACTATGCCGACCCGCACAAGTGAGGTACCATTTTTCTGGTAGGACTTTGGGGAACGCGGGGTGTGTGGAAATTTGTGGATCCACGCAGATTCCAGAACTTTCCATCACAGAAATGTTGGGAAAATGCGTTTTTTTTGTCAATTTTTTACGTTTGCAAGGGATTCTGGGTAACAGACCATGGTGGGAGGCAGTCAAGTCACCCCATCCTGGATTCCCCTGGGTGTCTAGTTTTCAAAAATGTATAGGTTTGCTAGGTTTTCCTAGGTGCCGGCAGGGCTAGGGTTCAAAAACTACAGCTAGTCACTTGGCCAAAAAAGGGTCATTTTTCACTGCAAAATTGAGGTGTGACCACGTTGCGTTTTGCGCTGTTTCCTGTCGCGGGCACTAGGCCGACCCGCACAAGTGAGGTACCAATTTTCTCGTAAGACTTTAGGGAACGTGGGGTGGGTGGAAATTTGTGGATCCACGCAGATTCCAGAACTTTCCATCACAGAAATGTGGGGAAAATGTGTTTTTTTGTCAATTTTTCACGTTTGCAAGGGTTTCTGGGGTAACAGATCATGGTGGGAGGCAGTCAAGTCACCCCTTCCTGGATTCCCCTGGGTGTCTAGTTTTCAAAAATGTATAGGTTTGCTAGGTTTCCCTAGGTGCCGGCAGGGCTAGGGTTCAAAAACTACAGCTAGTCACTTTGCCAAAAAAGGGTCATTTTTCACTGCAAAATTGAGGTGTGACCACGTTGCGTTTTGCGCCGTTTCCTGTCGCGGGCACTAGGCCGACCAGCACAAGTGAGGTACCATTTTTCTCGTAGGACTTTGGGGAACGCGGGGTGGGTGGAAATTTGTGGATCCACGCAGATTCCAGAACTTTCCATCACAGAAATGTGGGGAAAATGTGTTTTTTGTGTCAATTTTTTACGTTTGCAAGGGATTCTGGGTAACAGACCATGGTGGGAGGCAGTCAAGTCACCCCTTCCTGGATTCCCCTGAGTGTCTAGTTTTCAAAAATGTATAGGTTTGCTAGGTTTCCCTAGGTGCCGGCAGGGCTAGGGCTCAAAAACTACAGCTAGTCACTTTGCCGAAAAAGGGTCATTTTTCACTGCAAAATTGAGGTGTGACCATGTTGCGTTTTGCGCCGTTTCCTGTCGCGGGCACTAGGCCGACCCGCACAAGTGAGGTACCATTTTTCTCGTAGGACTTTGGGGAACGCGGGGTGGGTGGAAATTTGTGGATCCATGCAGATTCCAGAACTTTCCATCACAGAAATGTGGGGAAAATGTGTTTTTTTTGTCGATTTTTTACGTTTGCAAGGGATTCTGGGTAACAGACCATGGTGGGAGGCAGTCAAGTCACCCCATCCTGGATTCCCCTGGGTGTCTAGTTTTTAAAAATGTATAGGTTTGCTAGGTTTCCCTAGGTGCCGGCAGGGCTAAGGTTCAAAAACTACAGCTAGTCACTTTGCCAAAAAGGGGTCATTTTCCACTGCAAAATTGAGGTGTGACCACGTTGCGTTTTGCGCCGTTTCCTGTCACGGGCACTATGCCGACCCGCACAAGTGAGGTACCATTTTTGTCGTAGGACTTTGGGGAACGCGGGGTGGGTGGAAATTTGTGGATCCACGCAGATTCCAGAACTTTCCATCACAGAAAATTGGGGAAAATGTGTTTTTTTTGTCAATTTTTTACGTTTGCAAGGGATTCTGGGTAACAGACCATGGTGGGAGGCAGTCAAGTCACCCCATCCTGGATTCCCCTGGGTGTCTAGTTTTCAAAAATGGATAGGTTTGCTAGGTTTCCCTAGGTGCCGGCAGGGCTAGGGTTCAAAAACTACAGTTCGTCACTTTGCCAAAAAAGGGTCATTTTTCACTGCAAAATTGAGGTGTGACCACGTTGCGTTTAGCGCCGTTTCCTGTCGGGGGCACTAGGCCGACCCGCACAAGTGTGGTACCATTTTTCTCGTAGGACTTTGGGGAACGTGGGGTGGGTGAAAATTTGTGGATCCACGCAGATTCCAGAACTTTCCAACACAGGAATGTGGGGAAAATTTGTTTTTTTTGTCAATTTTTTGCGTTTGCAAGGGATTCTGGGTAACAGACCATGGTGGGAGGCAGTCAAGTCACCCTATCCTGGATTCCCCTGGGTGTCTAGTTTTCAAAAATGTATAGGTTTGCTAGGTTCCCCTAGGTGCCGGCAGGGCTAGGGTTAAAAAACTACAGCTAGACTCTTTGCAAAAAAAGTGTAAATTTTCAGTGTGAAAATGTGGTGTGTTCACCTTAGGTTTTGAGCCACTTCCTGTCGTGGGCACTATGCCTACCCACACAAGTGAGGTACCATTTTTATCGGGAGACTTAGGGTAGTTCAGATTTGTAAAGCAACTGTTATTACCTATTGATTTTTGATGCATTTCTCCCTTCCAAATTAAAGACATTGTGTAAAAAAAAAGTCATTTTGAAAAATGACCAATAATTGTCATGCAAGTATGAGTATTCCCAATTTCGAAAATGTCCAAATATGCACTGTTTCTAAACTCTGTAATTTGTTCCCATTTCAGAAATACATAGGTGTCTTTCATACCGATTTTTCCATGTACACATTTTCCCACAATAATTGCTATATACCCGGAACAAAAAAGAAAACATTACAAAATGCCTCTCAGTTTTTTACTCTGGGTTCGTTGGGCTCTTGGTGAACCTACAAGTCCTATATATCCCCACAACCAGGAAGGTCCACCGGATGTAAAGGTACATTGCTTTCAAAGAGATGTCTTAATTCGAAGAAGTTACAGGTGAAAACGTTGACTCAAAAGGCTGCTTTTTTCAACAAATTTTTAATTTTTCCTATATTTACCTGTTAGTTTCTATAAAGAAACCTTGATGGATCTACACAAATGACCCCTTGCTGAATTCAAAATGTTGTCTACTTTTCAGAAATGTATAGCTTTCAAGGATCCATTATTGCTTTTCTACCAGTTTCTACCATTATCTGGAAGGAGGTTGAAAGCACAAAAAATAGCAAATATAGGGTATGTTCAGAAAAATGTCAAAACTGTGTAAAAAATGTTAGATTTCTGACAAAACTCTTTCATTCCCTAAAAGCTGGAGGAATTGTGATTTCAGCCCCACAAACCCTTTTTTTATATCATTTGCAGAGAAAAACCCAGACGCTTTCATTTGCAGCCACTTTTCCCCATTTTTGACAAAAAAAACAAAATGTTGCTGTATTTTGACTAATTTCTGGGACCCCTCTCGGAGAATCCACAAACCCTGGGTACCTTTAGAATCCCCATGATGTTGGAAGAAAAGGACGCAAATTTGGCATGGATACCTAATGTGGTCAAAAAGTTACAGGGGCCTAAGCGCGCACTACCCCAAATAGCCCAAAAAAGGCTTAGCACAGGAGGGGAAAAGGCCTAGCAGCGAAGGGGTTAACAAATATGTTGCATCTTTAGCTACCTCGATAAACACTACAATTTAAAGGCATGTTTGTATGCTGATGCTGCTTATATTTTGATTCACTTTGACAAACATTCAGCCAAATTGTCTTCAGCTTTTCAATTTTGTTGTGGCTTGGATTACAAACAACACAAATTAAATCCAGTTCAATTGAGTTGAAGGTAATGGGTGTCCTCAGCTCAGTCTGGATATCTGGTTTCCAATGATTCATCAAAACCTTCTTATTTGGTTGAAATCATCTAGAGATTTTGGAGTCATATTTGACTCTGATCTTTTCTTTACTCCTCATGTGCCCATGGCTGCTATGACCTGTTTCTGTCTCCAAAAATATTTACAAAAATTAATCTTTTCTTTGCATCTAGCGGCAAAATACTTGTTAATCAAGCTACCCCATCATCAAAGTTAGACCATCAGTTGTCCTGAGGCAGTGAATCATCAAATGTCTGATTGCCAAACTTCAACTAATTCTGAATATGGCTGCTCATCTCTTACAGGAGTAAGAAAATATGATTCCATCACAACTCAGCTTATTGTGTTGTGTGTCGATTTAGAGACCGTGTATAGGTTTCCCGATGTATGTCCTTATATAGGCACAATTCGCATTGCCCATATTTAGGCATAGAAATACTACCCTTATTTAGGCATTATCCATCCTAACTAAATACAGGCATGGCCACCTACATCCGTTCATCTATGTCACAACGAGTTCTTGGAAAACCAGACTTTTAAGCCTTTAGGACTTCCCCTTGCTTGGATATTGATTTCTCCAAAAACTCATTTATTATTCATGAACATCTATTCCTTAGGGGTTCATTCATGACGTTCTTCTGCCTGACTTCTACGTCAATACTGGCATTCCTAAACACCTTCAAGGTATAAATATACCTTCACTTACCATGGCAAACCACGGTTCGGCTGCCTACTTGAACGACGCCGCTCGCCACGGCAAGTTCGAATGGAAATCAAGTCTCCGCCTGACACACTGACCAGACGCTGTCATCCTCCTCGCAGAGAATCCAGCTCCAGTGTTTCTGACTCCCCTTGTGGCGTGTTAGAGATCGAGACTCGGAAAGAGATTCCAACCTCACTCATTCTAAGGTATGGAGCGGACTAGAACCTAGAGGGACTTTTGGCAAATCTTGGCAACTACAGCTAAACTAGAGTATAGACAAACAGCACCTACTTCTTACCTCGTACTATACTTAGGTTAAGTACACTGGGGTAGAACTAGCTAGAAGCATCAGATGAGTATTAACATTTTAGCCGTTGTTATTTATGTATGTATTTTAATGAATATATGTCATAGCTACAATCCATGCAATTGCAGTATTATTTTATCTTACTGCTAACGCTGTACATATTTTACTTCGCATTCTGTCTTACGATTGTAGCAGTTCATATCTCTTGCACGAGAAATAAGACTGTTCAATAAACCCTTTTTATTGAAAACGCCTGTCTATCTATTTCTGTGTAACTCTGTAGAAACAAAGCATGCACGATTGACTGAGTGAACCTGTTAGCTATTGTTTCCACAATTCTTAGATTGTTCCGATTCTAAGGGAAACAAAATTGTCATGTTTATGAGGTTGCTAGAAACTAATCCCTTCTTGATCATTCAAGAAGTTTTCTAGTGACCTCTGAGTTAGCTGGCACACACAAGTAATTAAGTTTAATGTACTCGATAGAGACATACTGACCTCAGTCCTATGTCAAAACTATAGTGTATATTATTCCAATGTGCAGAGCCTATCAGGGATAGAGGAACTACACTACAATTGTACTTCACTGACTTTCATTCAAAAAGTGTCTTTTAAGCTCTATGTTTGGAATCAAGGATAGTTATGGCTCTGGGCCTAATCACATTCAGCAGAAATCCTCTTCAAACAGGCTGAGCTGCATTCTTCATTCTTTCCCCAACTTCATGCCTTGAAGGGTGCTCCTTCTCTTACACTGGCACTACCTTAAGATATTATTACCCTGAGTGAGCATCTTATGCCTAGCCTACTCTTCTTTCCGAAATCTCTCAAAACCTTTCTGTTTTGACCCAAGGTCTGAGCACTTTACCAGCGCCAAGGTACATTAGGGTAACAGAGTAATTTAGAAATGCTGAAATCAAACACTTAATCAAAAAACAAGGGTTGTATATTCTGGTTTGCGATTTCTGCATCAACTTCATTACTATTTGAGTCGGCGCCCCTGTCTTTTTGGCCAGAACGCTACCCACCTCTGAAGGTCTAAGCATCATCAGAAGGTCTAACGAAGACTAGAAACAAAGTCATACAACTAATAAAATAAAATAAATAAACAGTCCTTTTCTTTCTATGCTCTTGATGCGTCTAAAACAGCAGTGACATCTACAGCTGAATTGCCATGATTCTGCTCCAAATCAAGAATGAATTGAAGTCATATCTCTCCAAGGAATACTACATCTCAACAAGTTAAAACCTCCCCTAGCCGAATATTATATTATGCACAACCCTACTTTTCTTTGTACACCTAGCAGTTCCTAGTAATATTCACGTAACATAAACATAACTATGAACAAAAAATGTGTTTGCTTACATTATACTATCCTCAAATCAGTGGCTAAAGATGAATCTAAGGCATCATTTACAAATGCCTCCTTAAATTGCAGCCTCTGCGCATTTTGAACTGTTGTAATAAAGTCTATACCCTCTGCTTATGGCTGTAGCCAGGAGCAGCAATGCAGAGGGAAAGGAGCTGGAACCAAATCAACTATGTATTTGATTGCATTTCAAACCTAGGGGAATAAGGCATCAACATTTTAGCTGCCATCTTACAAACCCCAGTGTGGACCTTTAAGCCTTTTCTAGTTTAAGGGCCTGATTCACAGAGGGCTTCCGCACTCTTGGTGGATATCTTGCAGTCATGGGGAAGTCTCCGCACTCGGGGCAGAATCTCTGCAATGTGAATTCTCATTGCGGAGATTCCGCCCTGAGTCCGGGGCTTCCCCACTACTGTGGGGCCTCCACCACAAGTGCGGAGGCCATTTGTAAATTAGGCCCTATATGTCCAGCCCCTAGGGATCCAGAATTTACTTAGGGGACATCTACTTCCAGTTCCATCCTCTGTCCAACCAACTTTAGGGATTGTCCCTGGGAACTTCAACAACCCAGGGCTTGACTACTGGCAGCGTGAAAGACACATTGCAAACCACATTTCGTTTTTTTAATTTTTAAGATTATTTTGCCACCTACATTGGTACCAATACTTTTAGAAGTACCTTCATTTGCTATATTTACCTAATTGTAGTTTCCTTGCTCAAAGTTTTCACAACTGTGAAGGTCCTTTTACCTTCCAAAACAAATTGATAAAGAGTAGTCATCATCCTCAATAACTGTGTTTTAGAAGTTGAAATGGCCATTAACTATATTCTGTTACTGTACATTGAAGTTAAAAGGAAAAACACAGTACAGTAAATCTATAAAGATAGTAATAAACAAGTGCATACATTTAGATTAATATAAGAAGTTGTAATAATTAAGTACACGTGCATTCTTTGTCAAAACCCCATTTAGGAAAATATTGCATGGCTATAATACATGTAGAGATTCATCACAATGAACAGGGATTTTAGGAACTAAATGAGATATACACTCTCAAATGGGAACAATCTTCTTCCTGCATAATGATGCTCTATATATGAAATTGACTGTACGGAAGTGGAGAAAGATGCTATTGCACAAATTAAGCGTCTAGCATAACATTTAATGAAAAAGGGTTCCAGCTAAGTTGTTGGCAGTCTTAAAGAAAATGGAAGTGTATTTTAACAATATGCATTCTTGGGGAACAAAGGCAATTAGTGAACATTTCTGGTGGTCATTTGGATTTCAAACTCTGGAGCAGAAGTGAACCAAAACAAAATCTCAAAGATAGATGAGGCAGAGTGAAAGATGGCATGTTTTTATGGTAACATTCTGCATCTGTCCACAAGTCATTAAGGCCAATGTCTAAAATTGTCCCTGGAAATTTAGGGATGTTTGAGGGTAGAATCACTTTTCAAACATTAGTAGGACCATATGGTTAAATTAAGCTATTTAAATGACAAGGTAGCCTAAAAGCGAACTGATAAAAGTAGGAGAGTACCGATAACACTCCTCACATCAAACTTTAGTCATAATAATTTGTAAAAAGCAGTGACTGTGCCTTCATCTTTATCTAGAATATAACATATGCCTCCTTTTCTGTATCTCCTATCTTGTGAAGGCAAAACTCTTTGAAAACTGCTAGAAAGGTATCATTAGGTTCTGATGTTGTGTTTCTTGGGTGTGAAGTTCAGGTCCCAGCATTTAAACATCAAACCTCTCTTAATCTCTATCAATCTTCATTTTGAGTTTTGGACCATGGTATAGATAGCAGCATTTCGTATCCACAATGAACTTTATATTTGGAAGACAAGACTTTCCTTCTAATTATTAAGTTCCAGCTATAACAAGGTGGGTCCGTGGGTAGGGAACAGGTGAAGTTCCTAGTTCTACAGAGCAAGCAATGGCTTGAAATGGTGATGGTCTTGCTTGTATGAATCGGGCTCTCAGCTTCAGAATGCAAAATGTTCCCATTGCAATGGCTGAGTCTCGGACAGAGAGGAGAGGATGTTCATCAACGTCAGACTGATATCTCCTATACTCATTTTAGGATGATCATTCAGAGCCAGAGATGTAAACAGTGTCTTTTTTTCCTTTTATTTTTCGATTCCTGCCACCCTTATTATCTGCTAAGCAAGCAACTTAAAATGTTCCCTGCTGTGTGTGTGAGAACTCTGGCAGCAAACCTGGCAGATAATACCTTTCTTTTTCATATTTCATATTTAATTTCCGCTTGCAGATCTTGAGCCATAGAACGTCTGAAAATGTAGATTGTGACTTTTAGGTCTGCATTCAGCACCGTCTGTTCTCTAAATGGGATTTAAATACAGACAAACTACTCCTGCTGGGACGTTATCAATTCCATTATTATACATTTGCATTAGCAAATATATTTCTGCTTCCTGCATAGCATATCACCAAGAATCCAAGGCTATGAGAGAATACATATTTTTTGAATTGTTGCACAAAGATTCAGTAGGACATTGGGTTACAACAGGGTATTTATTTAAAGAGAAACACAACTGGTTATCATTCTGTTGTGCTTCAAATAAAACACAATTCCTCGCTCTATTACCAATACAAGTTTGAACCGGTGACCTATAGATTGCATGCAGATGTCACCATAGAAAGTGCTTCAGTAAAAGTGTTACATTACTTTAGCTTCTCTGGTGCGGAAAAGAGAAATGGGTTGAATTAGCAACAACAGACATTATGTGGCCTAAATAATTAAGTCAGACATATAGGCTTTACAATAAGTGGCGCATTGACATAGCAAAAAGCCGGAGTTGCGCCATATTTACAATTTGGCGGACCGTGGCGTGACCATGACATAGGTGCTGCAAAAGTGCTGCAAGTCATGGTGACTCAACTGTCAGAAAAGTAATGGAAGGCTGACTTGTGTCACATGACATGAGTCGGAACACCCACAGTTTAAACTTCATCAAGCCGGGAAAAATACATCAAAAGGCGAAGCATTTCATCAAAAATCAATTTGGGAGACTATACTGGAGTCAGCAATGGAGTAGGGAGCACACTGCAGTACCCGGGAGAACCGAACTACCAACCCCAATACCATTCCAGATGCCCATGCAAACAGCCAGGGAAAGAGGAAGAGGAAGTCAAACTTCAGTGAGGAGGAAAGCGAGATACTGGTCACAGAGTTCACAAATCATCAACAAAAGCTGTTTGTGAGGTCCAAGTTGCCACTATGGAAGAAAGAGACCAAATGGCATTCTATTGTGCAGAATATAAACTGAGTTGGTCAAGCAAAGAGGACAGTAACCAGCTGAATTAAGCGCTGGCACGATAATAAGCGCAGAACAAAGACTAAATTAGAGTCAAATTTCAAGGCAACATTGCAGATCGTAGGAGGAAGCACAGCTGAACAAGAGGTGTTGGATGCCCTTGAGTAGCGGGTGGCAGCTGTCATCCCAGACAAATTAGTGGCTGGAGTCTCTGGACCGGACAGTGCAGCCCAAGAGAACCAGCAAGAGGCATCAACTAAGTCACAACAAGGGGCAATATGGGTGAAAAAGGTCATGTTGTTGAGTTCAGCCAGCGATGTACCTGTGTTCCTGTGTGCTGTGTGCAGGTTCATGGTTTGGGTTTTGGGTCTTGTTCCATTTAACACCACATAAAGTAACTGACACGGGCCATTCATACATTGCACAGGCCAATTAAGCTTTGTCATGTCCCTACCTGCCATGTGTATGTAACATATCTTACCTAAACTAGCCTATTCTAACTTATCACTAATCTACCTTAACTAACCTTAAATAAATATATGCTACATATGTATCGCAGAAGCCAATTGACCATCTACCCCCGCCTCGTCTTAACCCATTTATGCACTTTGGGCAAACATATACTTTACCTACACATCATCTAACTAAACATTGAAGCCTACATAAAAATATATTTTGGGGGATTTTTTTTTTTAAAGACCCATATATATACAAACCTATGAACCAGAGCCCATCCACCCAAAAACGTCTACAGAGTGTCAACCATTTTCATGAGCATGACCATCTGCAGCTCCAGACCAGCCAGCTTCAATTTGCCTGTTGGAGAAGAAGGACACAGTACACAGTTCTCAGACATTGTGATCATTGATGGCAGTCTCTGCTGTCAAATGCATGAGAACATTGTAGATGCGGAAGTCTAAGGTAGTGACAAATATTAGATAACTGTGGGCCAACCACACAGAAAATGTACACATGTAGCTTTTACATAACATCCTGTTTCATCCCATGAACAGCCGGGACTTGGCCTTGTGGGTACAGAAAATGGAAGTGTCTGTCAAAAGATGTACAGAGCACAGCAAATCTCCATCCCTAAAAAGGATGGTGAAAAAGTGGGCACAAACATCAGCACACAACGCCGATTTAAGCACTCCATGGGGAATGTCATGCAGCATGCAAGAAGGTACCAGCAAGGGGAACCCAGCTATGTGCAAAGGTTGTAGAGACACACGTCCAGACCTGATGCACAATGTCCTTGTGCAATGTGTGAATACCTCACCGTTGCATACTTCTGACTAGGTCACCGGCCAGGCCAATTGCAGTCCATCCATCCCATCCCATTTTCTCAGCACTTGTTTTGGGTACTGTCTAATAAGCCTCAGGTTGATATCACATTAGCTTACCACAATCATGTTACTCACATGCAGAGCTCAGAGGGATGTGCAGGCAACCCAACCCTGATGTAGGCTGACATCACCAATATACATGTTGCATGTGCACCACTAAGTAACACCGATGAGATGATGATATGCCACAATGGAGTCATGTACCTATGACATCTGTGGTGTAGTAGTTGTACTACACTCTTTTGTTGCTATCATGACTGCTTATTTAGTACTATGGAACATCACCCATATGACATTAAGAGGATGTGCATGAACATATTTTTGGCCATGTGAACTTGCTCACATGTAATGGTGATAATAATTCTTTCTGAAGCTATCTGGGACACTCTCATAGTGTGTAATGACAGATCATGATGATTACACACCAACATGCAAAACATTAGCATGATAGTAAACTATGATGTGGCTTCAAATGCTTATATGATACCAATATAGTTGATGTGGATTTACATATAAAGCAGTCTTAGTCATGAATGTTTGTCCACACACACAGGAAGTAAAATGCATGGTTATCAGCTCTGCATACTGCTACGGGTGACTTCATACATGCTGTAGGCAAAGCAAAGTTTGTGTGTGGTTAATTCTCACACAGCTTTCACCCCTGGGCAAAGCTACATACCAGACTTGCCCTCACATACTGTTAATGTGAAGTCCCAGGCCATCCCATCCAAAATGTATTTGTCAAGAGGCATTATAAACGGTGCCTGAAACAATAGTTTGCATCAGAATCAAATATTTCAGATATACAACAGCATTTAGTATTGCGCTGCAGTGACTGAAGAGATGACTACAACAATGGCCCAATTTGCCAATGTATGGTGCTTGCTGGTCCTTTTATTCTGTCCTGGCAATACTTTGCTATACACCAATGCTGGCAAGCTTGCACCATGGTGTAAGGGTGTCTGCAGTTCAGGGAAGTTTGTTTTTGTGTTGGGAGGTACACCTTCTAGCTCTAACCTATTGTGTTATAGCAGTTTCCTCTTGCTATGTGTGCTGCACAATGCAGTGCACATGGGAAAGAGCAATATTGAAGGACAAATATGATTTTACTTCTTGTATCACCCGTTGAAGACCAGGTATCCTCTGGCTATATTTTTGGCCCTGCCCCATACCTTAGAAATATGTGTCAGCGTCAAAACAGCAACGGGTGTTGTAATGGAACACCCACTGCAACACCCATTGCATGCCCTTTTCCCGCTCAGTGGTGCATGAATAGGGCCATAATTTAAAAGGCAGCATGAAGACACGTCAAGTGGCTTACAGTCACCTTGTAAATAGGTGAAGGAGTCAACGCCACCAGGACATTTACAACAGTGATGTTCTGGGGGCATTGACTCATTGTGAATATGCCCTTAAGTGTGGCTGGATGGGTAGCATTGTGATTGGATACATTTTTCTCAGATGGATGCTCTGATGTGACATCTTCCAAGATAGCATGTCAAGCCACATGTATGGCACAGCTTGTCTGCACATGCTGATGATAGTTGTGACAAATGTAAGTGTTAACATTCCATGCAAAATATTTGAAGTAGCATTATGAAGCAACCTATTTCTAACTTGATACTCACTGGCAGCATTAGGGTCCTGAAATGAGTCCATCTCTCCTCTTGCGTAGGCCTGGGGTCCACCTTTGAGACATAAACAGAGGTACATTGACATGTGAAAGCAGGACGCAGGACATGTGTGCAGTAAATGCATGGGGCACAATACAACGCATTTACACATTCATGATATTGCCATGAAATGGGTTTTGTTCCTAAAGTCATGTTGTAACGCTGAAGTGATGGGTATTGGCACGTCATCATGCTGTCATGCCAGTACATAGGGGCTATATCATCCACGGGGAGCACTGAGCTCAGTACAGGTAGAAGAGACAGCGTAGCTTGCTACATGGGTCATGGTTGTTTATCTTTCTGGTCTGTATGGAGGGTTTAAGGGTGCATTGTGCAGCACACATAGAAAGAGGAGATCACCTGAATTGATTGACTTTGTGCAGGAATGTGTCCCTTCCTGCACAAAATCAATCAGCCCCACAACACAGGCACCGTTGCACCACGGTGCAAGGTTGCCTGTGTTGGCGCATGGCAGCCCATTGTGTGCCAGGGCAGGGAAAAAGGACAGGAATGTGCCATATCTAATAGATAAGTTGCATTCCTGCCCTTTACTTTCAATGCACGTACTGGTGCTGACCCATTTCAACGCAGGTATTTTATATGTAACGCATCTCTATAGATGCATCACTTTGTAAATATGGCATTAAAAAAAAGCTGGTGCATCAAAAAAAGGGATGCACCAGTGGTACAAGGGGCTTGTAGATCCCTAGGTATCATCCTACAACTTAAGTAAATTTTAAATTCTTAGGAAATTTGCTAGAGGGTTCAGAAAGGGTACCTGGATGCTGCAATGGCCACACTTTCCCAGGAATACTCCTGGAAATCTTTTTTTAATCCCATTGACATGAAGAGCCTTGTATGTGCTCAAATGTAAATACTGTACCTCTACATAAAATGTCTTGAACTAGCGTAAGAGCACTTTGAAACATAGATATTTTTCCTCCAGAGAGAAATGCTACCCCATTAAGAAGCCCCTTCTCCTTTGAGATCACCAATTTGGGGGACTTTGCCTTCCCATTTCCACATGAGAAATTGACTTACTCCAACTCTTGACAGGAGTAAGTCTCTGTTTCCAGGGTAAGAATGGGCCCTGGAAAAAGCTGTTAATATCTCAATCAAGTTTGTTTGTTATTTTTTCCAAACTTTCCAAAGGGCATTACTGTCCTGGAAGGCCCACTTCTGCATTGGGGAGACGATTTTTTTGCATGTATAATGTATGTCTGAATAAGTTGTTTCGACACTGTAAAACCATATTTGATAAATCACTATTGCAGCTTTATGTTCCCAAAAAAGTAAAACCTTTTTGCATGTTAGTTGTGGATCATATAGAGATGTTTATGCAGATATTTCATGTCTCTACAATCAACTGTTAGCCTCAACAAATAGAAATAGCTTAGCCAGAGAAATGTGTCATGCAGATATATCGTCTACTCTCAGTGAACTTCATCTTCATAGCAAAAATGTGAAAGAAGCTATATACAATATGTTAACCTGTGTGAACAATGGCGAATTGTTTGATTTATAGTCAACAGACATCAGATCTATGCATGTACCGTGGTAAAATAGGGCCCATCTAACTACCATTCATCATTCTCAACGACAGTCCAACGGTGCTGAATGGAATCTTTGGGTTGGTCTCAAATGTTATGAATTGTTCAGGATAAAATTCCATTCCATTAATTGTAGCTCACCTGTGTCATTATAGGGGAGTGCCAACCAGACGTGGAGACTTATCAAAAGAAGCAATCCAACTAAAAGGTCTATGACACCTCTATTATGAATGGCGATACCAGCTCCCCCACCTATGTTTCAGCTCATTCCAAAGGTGCAGCTTGAGTACCTTTGAAAATGTGAACCTGTCACTCATGCTTGGTCGGAGCACTCCCACTTAGAGGGATTCAATTACATAAAACAAACATGTTGCATTACTATGCTTTAACTGACCTTGACAACTGCTTATTTTACTGGCACCATTCATCTGCTAGGCTCATCCAACAACGTCAGTATGTAATTGTACGAGTAATAGCAGCAGACATTTTCTGGTACTACTATGCCTCAAAAACAAGATTCAGATTTCGGTTAGGCACCGTAAAAAGTAGGAGTAAACACGTTCAGACTGACCATGCCTTTTTATCCTTCAAACCAACTGAGGTGCTGCTTCTCAAAATATTTTTGCAGTGCAGGACAAAAACAAAAGGCATTTCCTGGAACGTATCTTTTAAAAATAAAGTGAACCATATGGAGCTATATTAGAGTAATACATATTTACAACAATGGAAACCAGCAGCGCTAGTTAGCTTCACATTCTTACTATTTCAAGACAGAAAACAATGGGCATAGTGGATGAATCCATTTACAAGCAAATCTCACAGTAGTAAACAAATATCGTGCTGCTTGTCCAAACATCTCATTTTTCAATAGAAATAAACACAAATATACACTAGTCATATTTTCTCGGAGTAACATAAAGCTATCGAGCCAAGTAAACAAATGAGTCTGATTTTGGCAGTCAGGTTACCCCGTCGCAAACGTGACAAAATGCCAAGTCCGTCAAACCCTTGGTTGTCCTGCTGTATTTAGATATGGAAGGTCCTTAGGTTTGGCTCCTCACTGGAGAACTTCCTCCAGTGGGCCGACACAGTATGGCCACCAGTGCAGTGGTGACTACTCCGCTAAGGTGGAGGAGCATCGCCCCACTGCTTTAAGGGTGTGGCGGTCATCACTTTCTTTTGTGTTTAAGAAACAAACTCCAGCTGGGACTGTTTCTGAAAAGGTTTTGGTGAATGGCTATTTGAACCGACGGCAGCCATTCACCAAACTTTTTGTATATCGCAAGGAGCCTCCCTGGGGTTGTTCCTTTCAGAGTACAGAGATGTCAGCTGATCCAGAGGTAACCTCTAACTATGACATACTGAAGTCCATCAAAACAGAAAATCAGGCCTTATGTATTCTGAAAGTATCAAGAAATTGATGCAGTGTAACAACACAGTATTAATGAAAAGAAAAACTTTAAATAGAAACTTCCAGGCCGTCAGCATATTGTGTGTCCCAGTTCCATCTACATCCCAGCAGGAGCGCCCAGATTTTGTTATTTCCATAAAATCTTGTGTCTTTTAATTTAACTTCTCGTAGATGGCCAACCTAAAACGCTCTGTCAACCATCCTCGTGCAAGGCTATTGTTTTAGATTTCCAGTAGTGTAGTATAGAGACATTTGCTTTTGCTAATGAAGTGGCCATCAATCTGTGCCTCAAATAATGGATTTACAGAATGTACCAAAAGACATACAATAAGGCTAGTTTCATTGATGGGCGAAAAGGTAAGTAATTGTTGATGTAAAGTGTATTCCAAAAAGTTGTCCAATAATTGGCAACTAAGAGACAGCCCCATAGTATGTGACATAGAGAGTACTTCTCCTGGTTACATTGCCAACAGCTGGTGTCATGTGTGGTACAGCATCTAACTAAACAAGCTGGTTTCCAATGCCATTCGTGTAATATTTTGTAGGATGTGATATTGAGTTGGCTCCCTCATATACCACGGTCATGAGCTTCAAATGACCAGATCCATTCAATAGCCATATATTCCATCAAAAAATGTGTTCTGTGTCTTTCTTCCGTAGCCTGTAGTGTGGGAATGCAAAAAGTGCCTGTACTGTGGTATTATAGAGACCTGATACTATTCCCTTATGTGAACCCTACTGCTTCATGTAGGTGTGTATGGGAGATGTGGCTAAAGGTAGGGGTGACATCCCTAAGCTACATGATAGGCATTGTCACAGCTGTTAGAACCTTCAGGATTGAGATACATCTATTCCATACTTAGATCTGAAGTCTTCAACTGTGGAGAACTTCCCAATGAAAGGTGTGTGAGCTATAGTCATAAAGCTCTTATCTGTCCATTTTAATAGCTTGTACTGTGCCCAAGTAGGATAACTGGAGGGTCATCCATTTTCAAAAGTCGGCATGAATTTATTTTATAAGAGCTGATAGTTTGCCAACCGTTTGACATCTTCAAAATGGGGAAGCATGTGAAAAGTGTTTCTTTCACATCTATTGCATGCCTCTCCTCTGACTGATATGATGTTTACAGGAAGCCTGCATATTTTAGGGTTTGTGGGCATGTGTGCAATCCCCTTCCTTCATCAATGAGTGCTTGGACCATCACCTAGGACTCTCTCTGCTTTGATAGGGCTGTCAACAGTCATGCCACCCTTACCCCCATGCTAATAATGTAGGCATTTGAATTTATACTAGGAAATGGCATAACTTGTATAATTTGCTGTTGCACTTGGATGCATAATTACTGGAAAATCATGCAAGATTTTGCAGAATAATGTAATTAAGCATTTAGCGCTATTTTCTAAGTGCAAAATGCACCCTTGCGTCCACAATTTAACAGAGGATGCCTTGTATGCAAAGAAAATAGTGCTTAATGCAATAAAACACAAAAAGCAGCAGCTACTCACACTCTTAAGTTTTTTGTGCCTGTGCTGCTGCAGTAGGATTATGTGCCAAATTACTCATACATGTTTTAAATGGCACAATCAGTTATCAGAAATTTTGCCTCAAAGACTAACATGAAATTACCAAAATCACTCCGATTACTCCGACATAAGTAACATTTGATCCAGGCCTGGTTTATACAGTGCATATTCCTCTTCTAATTGATGTATAAGTCTCTTGCAGGGCCTTTTGATGAGAGCAGTGTCTAATTGAATGTTTAGATTCCGTTTAGTTGCCCTATACTTTTCTGCTAGCTATTGCAAGGGTCCACTTCTAAGTGGTTTATATTAATTATTGTTTTGATTCCTCCTCTTCCTGTCGTTTTTAGTCAGACACTGATTAGAACTTGACATACAATGTCCACCACAAATATTCCTACATACACAGAGAAATACATCGCGAGAATCCTTAACGGGCCTTCTCTGTTCCATACATCAGTGCCAACAACTAGTGCAGCACCAGACATAGCAAGTGAGAAGCTCGCTGCTCTAGAGAGACTCAAAAAGAAACACATTTGCACAGAACTACTTGCACGGATGTTAACAGAATACCTTAAGGCAGGTATTATTCCAGTTGGCCTACAAGTACGCAACATTCCCGCAAATTGTTTACAAGATAAGAGATTTAAAATAGTTTTTTCACATATAGGCACTACCTGCTCTCACCACTGGATGGCATTGGGAATAGATACAGCCCTTGAACATAGCAAGCAAGAATTAGAGGAGATTATAGAGCTAGAAAAGGCAATTCTTGAGCTCAACAGCCTAGCGGATGCCAAGGCCACCCTAGAGAAACTTGAACGTACTATTCTAGACTTTTAGAACTTTGAGCACCATAAGAAATCAACTAAAGTGACAAAGGATATCAGAAACTACACAAAAGAAAAAGCATACCCCTACCTACAGGAGGATTATTTCACCACAAACAATCAAGAACACCAGAGATACCCCACAGGCACCTGGGGTAGATTCTAGAACAGACAACCAGTGACCTTTTCTGATTCCTCTCTAGACTCAGACAACTCCGATCCGGGCGAAGGCCCCATCACCGCCACACATAACCTCACTTTTTTAGGCCGAGGACAGACCTTTACAGAGGAGAGAGGGAGAGGGAGGGGCAGAGGGAGGGCAAGAGTCCACTTCGCCCCAGGGGAATGCCAAACACGCCGCAAATTTTACCAATGGGGGTACCAATACTAGAAATTGGTCCCATGGAACAACTCCCTATCTTCAATCTCTCTACACACCAACTGGCAGCCACCGATATCACCCTCCTCAGCAGAGGCCTTTCTTTCGTATTGATAGAAAAACCTAACTGGTTTAATCTTCAAACTGAAATCCTTCAGTTTTTCAGAAAGGTGAGGCTCAAGGTGTTCTTTCAGAATAACGAAAGTCCCAGTAAGACAGACATAACAGGCCTCCGCCCCAGATCTATCTTCAACCCCCCAGTGGCTCAATGCCCCCAGAAGTCATTACTTTTGAACATCTTGTGCTCAGAGATCTTAACAAAATTCAACAAGACTACAGGTTCACACCCTTCAACGTGAGCCTAGAAGAAAAACAGAGCCGTCACAAACTAAAAGAACTAGATGACGTAGTGATAAAACCCTGTGATAAGGGGGGCGGGATAGTTCCACAGGACAAGAGTGCATACGACAAGGAAATCTACAGACAACTTGAGAATACTGCTCATTACGAGCCCTTGACACATGACCCTGCTAAAGAGATCAGTGATCTCATCCTCCACACAACGCAAATAGGTCTAGAAGAAGGTTTTATCAGCAAAAACGAATTAGCATTTCTCAACAATAAGACACTGCGCCCTCCGGTGCAAATATGTTGATTTCTTTTTCAAAGACATGGTACAGATGACAACCTTGTATGTCAAAGACACTACACATCTGATTAACCTCTTCGAGTCCCAAACCTTTGACTCCCAGACTGAACTCCTTGTCACCCTGGACATCGAGTCTTTATATACCAATATCCCCCAAAACAAAGGTATAGAAGTCATTAAGAAACACTTGAACCTTCGACCGGCTCCACACCAGGCACCCACCGATTTCATTATTTCACTTCTTGAAATCGCCCTCACCAAAAATTATTTCCAATTCAACAACAAATACTACAGACAATGTAAAGGTACTTCAATGGGCGCTATTTTCGCTCCAAATTTTGCTATTATTTTTGTGGACGACATTGAAATAAGCACAGTCCTTAACTGTATGAACCCTTTTTTTCCCAAAATTCGCACATGGCGGAGATACATAGATGACGTTTTTATGATTTGGTCTGGCACTAACATCGAACTAGAAACATTCTGCACTTGGCTGAACAACGTACAACCCGATCTCAGGTTTACCCATAACTACGATGACACCAAGGTAGACTACCTCGACGTAACGATTAAGAATGACAATGGGTTGCTCTACAGAACCCTCTTTAGGAAACCCACTGAGCGTAATACCCTCATCTAGTATAACAGTGCACATCCAAGGGCACTCAGAGATGGCCTACCATATGGTCAGTTTTTAAGAATCAGAAGAAATTGTAAATTTAAAAAAGACTTCTTCCAAGAATCAGAAATACTCCTTAAAAAACAGGCAGACAGAGGGTATCCTAGACCACCCCTCTCTAGAATCACTTGTGTTACCACATTCTGCCCGGCAAGCAACAAAGTTACAAAAATGATAAAAAAACACTGGACAGTCCTTGCACCCCTCGATCTAGACACAGGCAACCCTCTTTTCTCCTTTAAAAGAGGACGTAGCATCAGGGACCACTTAGTAAGAGCCCAAAAACCTACTATCAAGGACAAATCCTTACACTCCTTTCTCAACCTTCCACCTTTGAAAGGCCACTATAAATGTAATAACTGTATGGCTTGTGATTGCACCTGTAAGACAAACATGTTTGAATTTGAGAACTCTAAACATACATTACAATGTTTCACCAATTATAACTCTCAAAATGTTATCTACTGCATTGAATGTCCCTGCAAACTGAGATATATCGGTCAAACAACACAAAAGGTTAAGTCCAGAATTGCCCAACACAAGAGCAGAATCAAATGCAAGATTATAACAGCGCCACTTGTGGAACACTTCATGGAGAAAGGACACTCAGAAACAGATTTCACCTGGCAAGTGATAGACAGCTTACTCCCCAATCACAGAGGTGGTAACGAACAACAAACCTTGAACCGCCTTAAATGTAAATGGATTTTTAAATGTCGCACTATTGAAAATGGACTGAACTCTCTTGAGGAGTGGAATGCTATTCTTTGAAAAAACCTCTGGCCACCCTAGACTATCTTCACAAAGGCCATATATATAACATTTGATTCTGTATCCCTACATCACTGTATGTAAATATTTACTAAGCCTGGGCAAAGCACTACGCTACGCTCGCGTAGTTTGCGGAGTTCGCGCTACTTCGCACTACGCGAATTGCACGTAGCACAGTGCGAACACGCGTAGCGTAGTGTTGCGTAGTGCTGCAGTCATTTTTTGTTTGCTCGCGGTCCTCAACAACAAGTTGGCGACCGCGAGCAAGCAAAATGACATCCCGGCGAGACTTTTTCCTTGTTCGCGATCATCAACATCAAGTTGGCGATCGCGAGCATGGAAAATAAACCTCCCGGCGAGATTCCCAACGCGAGGAGGTCAGGTTTCTCATTGCGAGTGGTCGCGTATGCTCGCGACCGCTCGCGATGAGAAACTACCAGTTCGCGTTGAGAAAGCTGCCGCTCTAGTAAAAATCTACTCGAGCAGCAGAAAAATACAGCTCGCACTGTGCAAGATGCCATTTTCAATGATTGCACAGTGCCGGTTGCTTGTCCGCACTGTGCAATCATTGAGAACGACATCTGGCACAGTGCGAACAAGGTACTACGCAGTTCGCGAAGTGCTCCGCGTAGCTCGCGTAGTGCGAACTGCACTTTGCGTAGCTTCGCGAAGTGCTACTTCGCGAACTACGCCCAGGGTTAATATGTACAAACCTTTCACTGTATAAATAGATTTATTAACAAACCTACCAGTACTTATGCAATTTAAGCAGAATAGTCCCCGTCCCTTATGGATACAGGAGGACGAGAGCATGATGTTCTCACACTATGAAATGCCCCCCTGGCTGCATCGTGATTTTTTTTTTACTTAATACACTTACACACAATTTGCTTCCTTGGCGCCCCTCGTTTGAAACCACTGAGCTTCGGGGTATAAATTAACTCTTAATTACGTGCCCTCTCATCACTGGCTATGTGTTATTATTGCGCTGTCATTCGCGTGCATCAACTCATTCAATTAGTTCTTCTCCCAACTTAGTAGATTTACCCGTTCGCACGCGGGAAACCCCGCCCCTCTTCCATGCCCCCAGACCTTCCCCAGCTGAGCCACACCTTAATTAGCACAACCGATCAATGCCTCTCTCGCACTAAACGGCCAGCTCCAGCAGCAACAGGATCGCGTTCCCATCTCGGCTTCAGGAACCCATATATTGACCTGTTGACGCACGACCTAGTAAGTCCCCTCCTCTGTCCCCCCCTGAAATTCTCAGTGCCCAAAGTCTATTACTCGACTCACATACCCTCTCCCCCAGCAGATAACGGATAGCGTCGTGGCGGCCTGATAATTTGCCCAGCTGCCTCCAACTGATTAATTTCTAAGTAAATTTGCCATTGCGCCCATCATTATTATTATTTTTCATTATTCTATCTCCACCAGCATTAGACATTACTCTCCCTCTTTCCACAGCCCGGAGCCCTTGATCCCAGGGGCGGCCTTAGGCATGTGCAAGCTGTGCACCTGCACAGGGCCACCAAACCCCAGGGGCCACCACGAGGAATCAGATACAATACATATTCGTGGCGGCCCCTGACAGGGATTTGGCGCATGAACGACTGAAGCGTGCTAAATCCAATGTGATGCACGCTGAATGGTTGTTCTTATACTCTTTTCCTTTCTGACCCAGTCTCGTCTTTGTGTGGGGTCGGCCTTGTTTCGGGCTCTTCTGGTAGGTCTTGTGCTTGTTTAGAACTTTTTTTCCAGGAGAATCGAGCTTGTTTTAATAGTCCAGATCTGGCACCTCGGGAGGCTCGCATGCGCGCGCATGCGCAGTGCCCGCGAGTCCTGCAGCGAAGGGGTTACAGAAGCACCACGCATCACTGGCGGCAGGAGGGGTTGGCAGCACCCGTGCCCGGCGTGCAGCGAGCAGCACCGAGACCGGCCGAGGCCATGCACCAGTGCGCCTAGAGACCCTGGGCAAGAAAGGCCGCCTTGCAGAGGATAGCATGCCAGTGTGCAACCTTTGGTGCCAGCTGCGAGGTGAGCAGCCCGAGGGTCAGGGTATGGGGAGGGGGAGTGAGGAGGTCAGCGTGTGCCACTGCAGAGTGAACCAGAGGGAAGGTGAGCCATTGGACGAGGGTGTGGGGAGCCCGAGGGAGGAGGGCAGATCAGGCGTAGGAAGGTATCACAGCCCGTGGGGGTGAGGAGCCGGGGGTGTGGGGAAGGTTGGGTGAGGATGTTATTGTAGATGGTGTGTGCTTTGGGTCTGGGTGGAGGTAAGCCATGTGAGGTGGCGAGTTGGAGGTATTCTGGTAGTCATGGGAAGGGAGGGCATGATGAAGGCTCTCTCTCACGATTCATCTCTGAGAGGGCGCGGGTCGGAGAGGTGGTCACCGTGCGCCAGGGGTAGGGAGTGGTACAGATCGGCGCTGTATGTTGAGGGAAGAGTGAGTCAGGAGTGCAGGGGCGGTGTTGACTTGTGGCTGAGGGGAGGCATGGTGACTTTTGGAGGTGTAACTTGGGAGGCACGGTCGTATTGGGGGGAAGAGGAGAGCAGGGTACGAGGTGTTAGACGTAATGTTAAGGATTCATTGAAATGATTACAATTACTTATCAACAATCATGAAAACTTGCAGCCTCATGCATCAAGCCAAAATCCAGTCGGTAAAATACCGATTCGCTAATAGCTCCCGGTATTGAGTTAAAAATACCCAATCCCAATGCATCAACCCAAAAGCAAAAATCGCTATTTAAGGAATCCTTAAATAGCGATTCCTTAAATAGCGATAGCATTTAAGGAATCCCAAATTGCGATTCCTTAATTTAAGGAATCTCAATTTGGGATTCCTTAAATGCAATGCATGAAAGTTAAAAAATTAGCGAATTCGCTAATAGGGGGAGCAAATTACCATGAAGATGAACTGCATGGTAATTTGCTAAAAGTTTGAAAAAGGCACTTTTGTGCATTTTTCAAAGTTTCATGTTGCGCACACACATGCCCTTAGAGCATGTGTGTGCAACATATGTGCACATATCAATTTCAGGGGTGCAATAGGGTGTCATTTTGACACCCTTGCACCCTTGAAATTGCATGAGCAATTTGCGAGAACCTACTGGTACTCGCTATTTGCTCATGCAATCTCCAATTCATTCCTATGGGCCTGGAGGCCCATAGGAATGATTGGGACGGCATTCCTTAATTGCTACTCGCAATTTGCTAGTCGCAATTAAGGAAAGTTAAGGAATCGCTATTTGAATAGCGATTCCTACATGCATAGCCTTTTGCTATTCCTTATTAGCGATTCCTTATTTTTCGCTAATAAGGAATCGCAAATGGCATTGTTGATGCATGTGCCCCAGAGTATGAAGCTGATACTTGTGATCTAATGAGTGGATCTGCCTGCACAAATCTTTTAAAACATCGAGTTTTCGAATGTACTTGGCATTTGGTTATGTCTGTTTATATGGTGTTGAGGCAGACATGAAATGCAAGCACCTATGGATGGACGCCTGGAATAGGATGGCAGTGCCTACCCATGTTAACTCAATCTAATGCCCTTTTGCAGAGACCTTGGTAGGAGACTGGCTTCTTGATCATTTCTTTAATTACATTCCAGTGCTTGTCATGTGACTAGCAGAGAAAACTAGTTTAACTAGTCCTCAGTTTACAATTGGTGAAGCAGCCTTCTCTGTCCATACTAGGGGCATAGTTACCATTGGTTCAGCAAGTACAGTGGTACTGAGACCCAAAACCCTCAGGGGCCCATTGAACCCTGATAATTGCTATATTTTACTTCCTGAGCAGCAGCCAAAGGGGCCATTTTCCTTGCTTATGCCACGGCCCATGGGGTCGTTGGTACGCTGTGCTAGTGATTCGTACGTCTGCTTGAAAGTTGTCTCCTGACTGGATGTTCCTTGCACATTAATTTTGCTTCAGTGAACCTCTAGTGCCTTTTCATAGCCTTAGGACTCACTGTAATTAATCCTTGTTTAATAGGTGCTCTGAAAGTGAGCAGAACTGGTTGCTGGAATATGTCACTATACAAGAAACCTTAATTAAATATATTGTATTTTGTCTTTTGACAATGTGGTAAAGTGGACGAGTCTTTGGTTACCTGTAGGCTGTCTTCAGGATCAGTTAGTGACGTACTGAGACAGGTCTCTGTGTGCCATGATTTCAAGGTAGCTTACTCTCTTCCTGCTAAGGTCACTTCCCAAATAGATCATGAACTATTCTCCAGGCTCTACTGTTCTCAGTGGACTGAGAAAACAGACCTTGTATGCCAAGTCACATGATCTACCCTATAGTTTTATAACACTCTTCAAATAAACCTTCCATATGTGGCTAGTCCTCATAATGTGTCATACATGTAGTGGGAAGGGTAATTACTATCAATCAGTCAGGGTTTGTAAAGCTCAGCCGCTTCACACATAAGGGTCTCGAGGCGGTGTGAGATTCATGCTGCTGGATCATGCTGCTTGTTGGTTGAACAGCGAGGTCTTGTGGTCCTTCCTGAACTGCTGGAGCGATGGTGAGGCTCTAAGGTGCAGGGGGAGGGTTTTCAGGTCTTCACTGCCATGTGGGAGAAGTAGCGGCCTCCACTGTTTTATCAGCGGCTGCATTGGGTGGCTGCTAGGCAGATGGTTCTGGAACATATTTTCCTGGTAGGTTGGTGGAAATTCACTCGTTCATTAAGGTATGCTGGTCCTTCATTGTGTAGTCCAGGGAAGACATGGCTTGGCAGTTTGGGCTGGACTGTTCCCATGAGGCACAGGGTCAAGGCTGATTTGCATATGGCCATGTCTGAACTGGGGTGGTGTGGTGAGCAAAAAAACGATGGATTTAGGCCCAGATCTCTGTACTGGGGTGAATGTATGACATTGTTCTGCATTCTGTCCATCAACTGTTGTTTTTGCAAGAAAATAAAAATGACACATCAAAATCTTTCAGCAGCCGCCACTGCTGATTGTCTTCTTTTTTCCCTACCCACTGCTAGCCTCGCCCGCTGCATTGCAAGCAAAAAGAAGAGAATTAGAGTACACAAATCTGGTTATTCGAAACGAAAGAGAAAGGTGGCTCAGCAGGCTTTCGTAGTGTCACAGGAAGGAGCAATCCTGAACTTTATCACCCAAGGGAAACCTAAAGATGGAGAATCCTCTGGCCAGAGTACTGCTGATGCACTCGGTAAAACAGGCGCTGACGACCATAAAGAAGAACAAAACAATGATGATATCCATGAGAAGAATGATACTCATGAGCAGACCAATGAAAATGAACAAGGTGACTCTGAAATTGATACAAACATGCAGCAATTACCAACTCAGGATGAGGATTATTACAAAAGACCCTCAGAAAGAGAAACTGAAACATCATTCATCGGTCCATCAACATCTGGCATTCTGAAGGAGGTTCAGAGTTTACAGACGGATGATGCTGGTATTGAAAAGGAAGCCAAAGAGCAAGACCATGTTACAGACCCGTGTTCTGAATATGATTTATGTGATTGGAGGGATCCTGCTTTGTGGCCGAACTCTCTTACGGACGCGCAACGTGTTTTTCTTGTTGAAAGGGGTCCCTCCAGAGACCCAGATTCTAAAACAAAGTATCCAAGTGATGAGCACTCGAAAAGTAAACGTCGTTTTTCTGTTACCATGTTACTGGTCATCTAACGCCTTTTCTGGACGATTTATTAAAACACTTTCCTGAGCTCCGCCCCGCCCGGACCCCCTCTTCCGGGGCCCCCTACCTGCGCTCCCTGCACAGGGCCACCATGAGCCTAGAGCCGCCCCTGCTTGATCCATTCCGCCCAGTTGATTGATGCACTGGAACTCTTCCGTAGATCGTTCGAATTAATTTCTGGCACACGCGTAAGTTTGCTAGACCCTACTCCTCACTGCAACTATCAGAGTTCTCTTAATTTATCTTAACTTGTTTTCGCGCTCGTGGCCCTCCAGACCCACCGATAGCTCGCGCTCACTGGCACTGCATTACCGTCGTTGCAAGTACTAGAGCTCTCCTAAATTGTTATTTATTTGTTTTCATGATCATGGTCCTCCGGTCACTCCGGCAGCTCGCGCTCACCAGTCACGCTCACTACTAGTACATCATGTGCGCTTTGTTCTAAACCTTGGCCATTATAATTGCATACCAAATACTGGCAGGCGCTTGCCACCATTTTTTGCTAATTATTCACCATTGTAAAAACTTCCGCTTGCCTTAAAACATTTTGTAACCGACTTGATTGTTTTTGATATTTATTAATGTCATGAGCCTCTCCAAGTATTCTGCATGGCTCAAATGTTTGTATTCTTTTGATTTAGGGAGCACAACTACATATAGAATTAATTAATACATATATGTAGAGGGTCTTAAACGTATGTTCTTTTGCCCCTTCCCTTCTCTCTTTTAAATTACAGTTTGCTCACTTTTGTCCTGAAGATGAACCCCAATAACTGGGTTCGAAACGCCGTCGACCATTTCACAACATGAATTCTTTTAAAAAACTATATAAATCACTTAAGGAATTCAGCTGTTCTTTGTTGTCAATGCGATGTCTTTTTAAAAACCACTGTCACTATTTTCACACCACGCTTTCTATGTATGTGAGCACTCTATAATTGATTTTGTGGAAATTAATACGTGTCACTCCTGTGACCTACATTCCCCTCTACAGATTCATCCTTTTGTTCCCTACTGCTCTCCACTGAATTAAATTTGTTTGAGTAACAGGGACCCTCCTTGGGTTTCCCCTTGTTTTTCTGGACCTTTTTAGGCCACATCAGAACCATTGTTCGCTAAATATCTTTCTGCTAGCTATAGCAATGTCTCTCATGAGATTTCTGCACCAGGTAGCCTTAAAGGCTGCCAAGGGCATTTATGAAGAGGCAAGAAAACTCTCATTTTACTTGTATGTTTGCATGTAATTGGCGCTGTTTCTTCTGCTCTGGGAGTTTGTATTTTGATCTATTGTTAAGTAGGGATACCCTACCCGTGCATAATACAAGAGGAACTGGAGCATGGTCCGATATGCCGCCTGCCAGTATCTGGTATGAGCTGGATTTGGTGATTGTATCTCCAGATAGCAGGAAGTAGTCTATTCTGGAGCTAGAGCCATGTTCACAAGATTTAAAAGTGTAGACTTTATGGGACAGGCCAGTTAAGCACCATATAGCTGCAAGGAAATGGTTGACAATATCATGCAATAGTGCTCTGCCTGAACATTTCTCCCTGTCAGGAAGTTCCGTTCTTTCTAGGATGATTCCAGTCTCCTATTATTATGCTGGTGTGAACACATTCAACAATAAGGCGATTCAGTAATGTAAAGATAAAGAGGTGGGCAAAGTTAGTTGTATAGAGCCAATAATCAACATATTGTCCATGATTTTAGATTTTTAGTAAATACGTATTCTAAATATAATTCTTTCCATGTTTTCACAACATTGAGAGGAAGATTTTTTCAACAATATAGCTTATCCCCTCAATTTGAAGGTGTGTAAGGACCGCCACAAGAGTGTGTTTGTTTCTTGACAAGACTTACTGCTCCCCAAACCACGGCCCATCTTGTCTCTCTTCAGTTTGTCAGAAGGTAGTGTAATTCTTCTATAGTAGTTTAATGTCTGTATATTTTGTTTGATGGTACTGCAGGATCTTTTCCTCTTAGGGGCATATTTATCAAGGAGCTGCATCGCTCTTTCACAAAACAATATGGTGCAAGAATGACTCATCTCTTGAGTTATGTTTATCAAGCCAGGCAAGGCCACCTTGCCTTATATATCTAGAGTAATGAATCCAGCACATATTGCTACATTGCATTACTCTGCCCTGGGAAGGCATTCCATGGGTGGAACGTGGGTGTTCCCATGCATCCACCAATAGATTTTGGAGCATTCCCAGATTTACCATTATTGTAAACCTGGGAATACGAAAAAACCTACACCTCCTCAGGTGATGTGTAACGATGAGGTATATCTTTATTTCTCCCTGTTACTTCCTCTTTCTATTTGTGCTGCATTCTATAGAATACATAGAACTGCATCATATTACAAGATCAAGCCATTCTTATGTCTCTGACATCTTTCCCCTTTTTGTCCCTCCACATTTGTGTGTTGAAAATCTTTTATCCCCTCCCAATTTATACAAGAAAGCTAAGTCCACATCATTAGTAAAATAGCATATATCACTTGCAGCTATTTTGACAATGGTCTCACATCATGGGTGGGAAAGTTCACATCTCCCTTCAGTGGGGATTTAGATTTGTCTGTGCCTCTCTCCAATATATAGACCTCCTGTGTAAGAAATCGGGTTGTCAGGTGACTGTGGTATGAGCTTGGTCAAGCAGCAACGGTAATACTTCTCAGGGTGAGATACAAGCCAACACTAAATTAAACTGTGCTCAACCCTCTGGTATCTTGGCAAAGAAAAGTCAAGCTTAACTTGGGGGTAATCTGTAAAGAATTTGTGCAACACTTCAAACAGTGATAACGTGTAAACACCACACACAAAGGATCCCTCACCAGGTTAGAGAAACAGATCATGCTTTAATAAATAAAACAAGAGCAACTAGTAGGTATGCAATTTTAAACATTTTATTGAAAATAGCACCAAAAAGCACAGAAACATCAACCGTGGATATCTGGTCGTGCCAGACAGAGACAAAGTCACAAGTTCAGACCAATTGCGATGGAGCGCTGTCAGACTACAGGGACCCAGTTAGGCGCGCTGATCACAGTACCTAAAATCATAGTTTACGGAGTGTTGTAAAGATCTGTGTAAAAGATGAATCACGTATACGAAGTGATGCGTTGGTTCAGAGATGTGGCGAGGCTGCGATGCAATAGTTGTTACTATTCCTGGGCCTTATGTAATGGGCTTCAATTTTAGAGCAAAGTCCATGTTGAATGACCCATCTTAATATGTCCCCCAGGTCACTTAGGTTGTGTTAGAGCTGCCAGACATGTCCTCAGTCAGGTGAATTGCCAAATAAGGTTTCCTGAGTGTCAATGCACATTTATTTCTGTTTGATCAAATCTGGCTTCAAAAGATGCAAACACTGCTGTTGAACAACAGATCTCCTCAGACATGTAGCCCTGACTTTGGTCTAAGCAGTGTCTAATAAAATTGTTATATTGCAAATCAGTATATTATTTTTATGATGATGAGAACTTGTATAGCATGGACAAGAATTCTGACTGTCTACTTTCTCTTTTACTGCTTAGAGGTGGACAAAACTGAGAACGCTGAAACAGGGTCCAGAGACTTGTCTACCACCTGTTACAACTCATGATGTTGACCGACAAGAAGCGACTGGGGGCATCTATGGAAGAGGTCCTGCACAGAAAAAGGCCAGTCGGGAGAAAAAGCTTGTTCCGTCACTGGCATAAAGCCCTCAGTTGTTTTCAGCCAAGGTGTGCAGTATGGTGGGCTTGCTGTACCATCTTCTTTGAGCTTGCTAAAGGATGTTGTGACTGCTCTTTCATCAGACTCGTCATCGTCTAAGTCTTCTCCTTTGAGGAAATTAAAGACCACTCACCCATCTTCTCCAAGCTCACTTCAGAGACTTCAGATCAGTAGGTCAGACAGCTAGCCCTTAGAATCACTTTGGGCTCAAGAGATGCAGGTTTAGTACTTTTCACCAAGGTAGGGAAAAAGCAGACAGCATGGCAGCAGAGCAATTCAAGAGTCCAGCAAGCATCTGTCCAGCTGAGTGGAAGTCCTTCAGCACTAAAGCAGTCCTTCTACCTGGCAGAGTAGTCACAGGTAGGGGTGGGCGGAATTTGCGAAATTCACTTTCGAAAATTATCGCGAAAATGTTAAAAATCTCTGCAAACACGTGGAAATATCGCAAAGACGCGGACGTTTTTCTCCCGCCCGTTTGCTGTATTTTCTGCGTGGTCGTGGCTCGCCAACTTACCCATGCGGTTGCTCACGGGCGCGGCCATCTTGTTTTCACTTGTCTCGTGGTGCATGATCGCGAGAAGAAAGACGTGATCGCGCAACGAATGACGTTACTGCGGTCGCGAGACAGTGCAAATGGCTACCAACAATCCAACATCTTGTGGAGAACGCGACCGGATCGGGAAAACTTGTCGGCGAACGCGAAAATTCAGGTAAGGAGATCGCGCGCACGTGAGAATGTATTATTTTACAGCGCGAGCAAGCAAGAAATTTCCGGTAAAATGCAGATTGCGAAAATCTTGACATTTTCATGCTCTCCGCGGAATGCGAAAATGTCAAATTATCGCAATTTCCGTGAGCGGAACGGAATTTTAGCCCAGGCCTAGTCACAAGGCCCATAATTGGACGGAAGTCATGATGTCAGAGATCCAGTACTTATATGCAGTAGGGCCTTTGAAGTGGTCCTCCCTTCCTTCCCTAACTCCAGACTCACTACAGGGGGGTATGCAACCCTTTGTATGGGGGAAAGAACAGATTCTATTCAGGTGTAAGTGAGGCTGGGTCCAGCTCCTCCCTCCCATCCTCCCTGGATGACCCATCAAGTCACACCTAAGCTCCCATTGTGTGTGTGCTCTCTAGGGGAAATACACATAGCCCAGCTTTCACCCACCCCAGACTGATCAGAGACAGGCAGCGGCACATGGGGTCAGATGTACGACCACTTAGTTTTGAGAGTCTCTAATTGCATTGTTTTTCATCTTGCAATTATAGACTCTCAAAATGCGATGTACTAATGTGTCTCAGACATATTAGCGATCCCCAATGGGGTCGCAAATGACCTACCTCATCAACATTCATGAAGTATGTGACAACTGTGACCCATTTGGAATAGCTTGTAATCAGGGGGATGGCAGCCTGCTGGGGTAAGCAGACCACCATGTCTGTGATTGCTTTTCAAATAAGGCAATTTAAACAAGAAAAATGAAACGTTTCCTGTCAATTTTTTTAAGAGCAGGTAGTGGTCAGTGGAACCACTTCCTGCTCTTAAAAAATGTTAGCACCCACATACACAAAGGGGAAGTGTTCCTTTGGGGACCATTTTCCTTTTGCAAGTGGACTACCACCTCCTTCATGGAGTATCTAAAATATGAATGTTTTACATGGCCCTGCGACTAACTATTAGAAAGGGAAACGCATCTTCCTAATGCCAACTCGCAAGCCCTATTTTGTGAGTCGGTAATAGGTTACCAATTTACAAACATTGTAAAAGAAGCATTTTCAGAAATGCAATTTAAAATCAGACTTCACCATGAGTTGTGATTTTAAATATTGATTCTAGAGACCCAAAACTTGAAAGGTCCATCTCTTCACAATTGGGAATTACAATTAAAACTTGTAATAAGGTCATCGCAATGTTAAGCTATGGGACAGATAGACCTTGCAGTATTGAAAAATGAATTTAGGAATTCCTCACTACTACATGTAAAACTTAAGAGTACTTGTCGTGCCTTTAAAATACATCACACCCTGCCCTCTGGGTTGTCAGGGCCTACCTTAGGGGTGACTTATATGTATAAAATGGGAAGATTTTGACCTGAAGAACCAGAACCTTTTGGGCCTGGCGGCGCAGGGTACGCCCAAGGTCTCCGGAGTTCACCTGCTTCGCTACACAGAGACACGGGACACTCTGTCGGCGTTAGAAGATTGGATTTATTTAGCTGCAGCTAGTATAGTTATCCTAGAAGTACACAAAGTAGGTTCTCAGGAGACTGCCACTTCGCTCTGTGGCGCATCAGGTTAAATACTATACAATAATACAATTATTAATGAAATACACTCCCAGAGCATATAAGAAAGAGCCAATAAGGAAAGTTGGAAAACAAGGCGGAACCAATAGGAAAGGTTTGAAAACAGAAATATCAGATGACTCGAAGAGACCTCTCCTCCAACTGTGTTTGTCACCCCACCCTCAAGCTAATACATTACAAATTCATGACTAACTTGCAGGTGGTGAGATACGTTTGTGTGTATTGGAGGACAATCGTGAAACGAGAGAATACTAGCAGGGGACAGTGAAGGCCAGTCGATAAGGTCAGGAAAGAATAGTGTGAGCCAACAGATATTTGAGACGCGGATTAGAAGAACCAGACAGGGATTAGTGTACTCGGCTAGTTCTCTAACACCAGCTTTGCAAATAGAGGCCGAGGGCGTATTTCGACACCGGGCTATAGAAAAAAACAGAATAGACTTTGTTCGCCGTGCTGCCTGAGTGATGGCAACACAAAATGGCGGCGGGCCACAAAATGGCGGGTCGATGTGATCGAAAATCGAAGTTCCTCAGACCCTCCTTTTGCCAGAACTCAGGCAAGATAGACTCATGTTAATCTGAGTCCACGTCAATAGCCATGAGGTCATCGAGCTGTTGCTGTAACATCATTCTTATGTTTTCTGTTACTTGTGGCTTTGGTTTTGGGATGCACATAGTAGCACAAAGATCACAGATAGCGGGACCACAGTACATACAAAGGCAACAGGAGAATATAATGGTCAGGATTATACCAAGGAACGTCAATGCTTTCCAACCCCATTTGGCAGTAGTCCCCAAAACCATTCCGTTAAAGGCCAATCTCCTTCGTCATGATGAAAAGACTCGGAGATTATGTGCAACTTGGAGATAGCTTGGTATTCTGTCGGCGCGTCATTAGGAATGAAAATACAGCAACTTGACCCGATCAATTTGCACTCTTCACCACGATCGGCAAGAACAAAGTCTAAGGCAACTCGATTTTGCCAGGTCATAAGACGATCCACCTGTAGTTCTGCTGTGATGTTACTTAAGGCTCCTACAGTGATGTCTATTGTAGTCTCTACGACACGGACCAATTGCCTTATATTTCTGCTGTTAGCCATTGGACCCCAGAAGGGAAGAAAACCTTTAAGGAAATCTCCTCCTTCTTGTCCTGCTGTGTCCTTTGAATCAATAATCCCTCTGCCATATCGGGTTTGGTGATGATTTGCGGAAGCAGTGTAAGTAGGGGGAAGAAGAAAAGCTATATAACAAGTACCAGAGAAACCCGTTGGTAACCAAGTATAAGCTTTATCATAGCAGATGAAATAGGTGCCTTGAGAAGGCACTAGAGGAGGCGAGTTCTGAGAGGAATAAACGTACGTATAGGAGCAGTTGTTCCTTTGTGTAGTGTCAGAAGGGCGATCATTGATCTGTAAGCAGAAGTTACCCTGATGTGGTATAGTCCAGATTGGCGAGGACTTTCCTTTTCCAACCTTACTACTGAGACTCGACATATATTGGGTGACGTTCCAATTAGTGTATGCTTTTCTTTCGTCAACGGAGATTTTGCTGTTTTCCATGAGTTTAGCCATAACCACCATACCCTTAATCAAAGAACTGTGACTAAAATCCGGATAATTAATATGTGAATTAATAGGTCGTCTGAATTTGCTCTGATAAGCATTAGAGAAGATGATGAAGTAAGCCCAAGCAGAACCTTCATAAGAGAAAGGAAGGACGAGATATGGCATTCCTTTCTCTGTGGTATGTGGCATAAGACCACACACCCAACAATCAGTTGTATTAACCACTAATTGGTGCTGGTGTAATAGCTGGATAGAAGAATTGTTATAATACTCAGTTCTTCTGACGAGTTCATGTGAAGGGAGAGTATAAAAGAGGTGTGGAGAGATAGTAGAGGAAGGCAAAGTGGAAGAAGGGGAGGTATTTCTTGGCTGCAAAGCATAAATGATCCCACCAATAATCGCCAAAAAATACATAATGATATAAAAACACATAAAGTTATACTAAAACGACTGTACCTTATTTTACAGGATGTTTTCTTCATTTCATCTCTTCTTTCTTTATTACTTAATGTAGTTTCCATCTTACTAATGGATGCTCATGGCAATCTTCCTCAATCACTGAAGTCACGATGCTCTACCGTCCTATGACCCTGAAGATCCTGCAGACCTATTGTCACTACTCAGGTCGTGACCTAGACTCCTACCGTGACCCTGCAACCGGGACAGAATACTACACAAGGGAGAAGAAAAGTCTTAAATGTTCTTTAGCCTGGGTCTCAAGTTGTAGTGTTCTTTCCCTGGAACATTCTGATTTTGGAACAATGTTCGTGGTTCAGTCGTATCCAAGCGGCGTTGCGATGGAATTGCTTCCTGTAAAATGTCGTTGTCCTCTTTCTCAGACATCGCTAAAAGGCACGAATCGTGGAGTCTTTTCGCTTTCACAGTCACAGTTACCAACTCCTCTACAAACCCACTGATCAAAAGGCAAAGGCACTTTCTTGCAATGCACACCGTGAATCCAATTTTTCTTTCCTTCGACTTTAACTGCTGTCCTTGTAGTCAACAAAACCATTCGAGGCTCCCGCCACCTGGGTTGCAAATTGCTGGACCTCTGAAAATTCTTCAGTCACCTGGTCGGATGGAATGACCTGGGTCTGTGGAGGCAGAGCACTCTGAACCTGTTGATGAAGAACACGCAATTTAGTCGTAAGGTCATGCAGATAATCAATCAACATTGGATATGGCAAGTCTGAGAATTTCTTAGGGCGAGGTATTCCCCATACGTTGGCCCGGACGGCCAAATACCACTTAGTAAGGGCTAAGTCCCAAACGAGAGTGTACTGCAGTTCTGGTGGATAGCAGAGCTAACGGCAAAGCATCAGGCCAATTGAGTCCTGTACTTGCTTGAACCTTTGCTAACTTCAACTTCAAAGTTCCATTGTAACACTCTACTAAACCCGTGGATGATTTGCCGCATGGAACTTTTGCTTGATACCAAGACCTGTACAAACTTTCTGCATGACTTGGCCAACAAATTCGCTCCCATTGTCACTCCAGACAATGCGCGGCAAACCAAACCTGGGGAAGAACTCTTTTAGAAGGATTTTAGCTGTGGATAGGGCTGTGTTATCTTTTAGAGGGTATGCTTCTATCCATCTTGAAAAGGCGCATACTACCACCAGAACATATTTGAGGTTGTTGCATCGCTCCATATGAATGTAATCGATTTGCAACACCTCAAATGGATATGTTGGAGGAGCAAAGTGACCTGCTGGAGTTGGGGTTCCCTTTCCTGGGTTGTAGATTAAACAAACAATACAGTGCTTTTCTACATTGTCTGCACATTTTGGGATATTCTCATTCTGCCACACTGGTGCCAGAAGTTTGCAAATGCCTTTTGCACTTAAGTGGGCTGGACCATGAGCCATAGTAACCACTGGGAGAACATAGGCATCTGGTAACAGCCAACGCTGATGTTCAGATAATTCCACCCAACAACCCATCTCATCTAACATTACCGTACTTTCTTTCCACTTGCTCAACTCCCTTTCTGAAGCCTCTTTCTGAATCTCTTTCACGCTTTCCACTGTATTCTCATAAATTCCTCTCTCTCTGACCCAATTCACAGGACCTGCCACAAACATTTGACTCTTTGAATCTCTTGCTGTTTTCTTCGCTATTTCGTCCGCAAATGCATTTCCTCGACCAACATCATCCGTAATCTTCTTGTGTGCACTGCACTTCACTATCGCTATTTGCGTGGGTAAAGCAAGTGACTCAAGGAGATCAGTCACTAATTGACCATGCTGTATTTTGGTGCCATGTGAAGTGAGGAAACCCCTCTCCTTCCAGAGACGCCCAAAATTGAGCGCTACACCAAAAGCGTATTGGCTGTCAGTGTACAAGTTCACTCTCTTCCCTTTCGATAATACACAAGCTCTCGTTAATGCTATCAATTCTGCTGCTTGCGCTGAATTGTGTCTCATACGTGCAGTTTCTACAATCTTGTGTAAGGTAGTTACAGCATAGGCTGAAACCGTATCTCCATTAGGCATCTTAAAACAAGAACCATCTACCCATAGAGTCCCATCCGGACCCTCTAGCGGTGTGTCTCTTAGGTCAATTCTTCCTTTTGACTCTTCCTCAGTACGGAAGAAACAATCATGTTGATCCTCAACACTCTCCTTATTTGGAAGGGGCAACAAAGTAGCTGGATTCAGGGTATTACATCGTTTGATGTGTATGTGACTAGCCAAAAGCGTCAGCTCGTAACCAGTTAAACGTGCACTCGTAAGATGCTGTGTTTTTTTCTGTTTAGCAAAGTATCCACTGCATGTGGCACCATGACAATGAGAGTGTTATCCAACACCATTCCAGCAGACTGTCGGATAGAAATTGCTGCTGCTGCTGTCGCTTTGAGACAACTGGTCAATGCTTTAGCTATGGGATCCATTGTAGCCGAAAAATAGGCACATGGTCGCTGTTTGTCTCCAAATTGCTGCGCTAAAACTGACAATGTACAACCTTCTCTCTCATGCACATAGAGCGTAAAAGGCTTAGTTTAATCTGGAGTGCCTAGTACAGGAGCAGAACACAGAGCGGTACGTAAGTCAGTGAAACTCTTTTGGCACTCATCAGTCCAAGGAAGGGGCTGAGGCGTATCTTTTAAAGTGAGTGCCAACAAAGATTTAGCAATTAGAGAGAAGTTAGGGATCCACTGTCTACAATAAGAAGTGATACCCAGAAAGGCACGTACTTCCCTTTGTGTGGATGGTACAGACATTCGCGCAATCGCCTGTATTCGTTCTGGTGTCATACGTCGTCCCTCCTTTGAGAGGAGATGACCCAAGTAGGTAACCTCTCGACAAACATATTATAGTTTGGAAGGTGAAACCTTGTGATTCAGTTTAAACAAGTGGCGCAACAAAGCAACAATGACATCTTTGCAGATATCTTTGCAGATATCTTCTGAATCAGCGGCGACTAACAAGTCGTCCATATATTGAATAAGAGCAGCACCAGACGGCAAGTGAAAAGTATCAAAATGACATTTTAAAGCTTGACTGTAAATGGAGGGACTTTCACAATAGCCTTGAGGTGCGCGCTTAAACCGGAAGCTTCGGCCTCCAAGAGAGAAACCAAAAATGTCCCTACTCTCTTCTGCAATGGGAATACTAAAGAAGGCATTCTTTAGATCGATAACAGGAAACCAAGTCGCTGTGGAAGGTATCATTGTCAACAAAGCAGTGATATCTGGAACAACAGGAAACTGTGGAATCACAATTTTTTTTACCTCTCGCAAATCAATTACAAAACGGTACACAGGAGGCTGAGAAGGATCAGTACGTTTAAGAACAGGACGAATAGGACTATTACATGTGTTACCTCTTGTTTCTTCAATCACACCCTTCCGAATCAAGTCATGAATGATTTCCAAGAGCGCTTTCTCACCTTCAGCAGAAATTCTATACTGTGGGATGCGTGGTAATTCAACATTGGGCTTGAGAGTGACAACATAAGGCGGAATCTCAAGACAACCCACATCGTTCGGACCCGTGGCCCAAAGTGCTGCTGGAAGAGAAAGTAATTCAGGAGGAAATTGATCTTTGGACAAATACATTGGGGAGATCAATATCTGTCCTAGAGTTAGATGTACGCCTGAAGGAGAACAATATATGGTAGCATACATTCTTTTCAATAGGTCTAGACCCAACAGATTCTCACCGCAACCATTCATTAACAGAAGTGGAGCTTCCAAATCATAGGGACCAACTGAAATAGGCAAAGGGCAAGAAACTGGATTGCGAACAGGGGCGCCAGAGAATCCTACAGAAACATTTGTTAAGCCAGACAAAGGTGCCCAGGGAGTTTAGAATCAATGATAGAACTTCTCATTGCTCCAGTATCCAGAAGAAATGGCTCTGAAACACCCATTGTAGTGTCGTTAACATAAGGACCATTTTGATCTACTGGGATTGGCACAACTCCCTTACTTTGTCCATGGCTGTCCTAGTTAGCATGAAGACTCTCATTCTCGCCTTCAACATAATGGTCTTCGTTGTAATACTGTGTAGATCTTACATTTTGCTGATCGAAGTAGTTCGCGGAATTGGGAGAAGGAAGGGCACGCTGTTCTTGAGTCAACATACCTCGACCTCTACCTCTGTTTGCTGACTGGAGGCCAGCACGACCTCGTGGAACAGATAACGATCCATTGCGCTACAATAAAACTGGACAACTATTCTTAAAATGACCTTCCTCTCTACAATAGGCACATTGATTAGGACCTAACAAAGGTCGCGGATTGTATGGCTCAGGTTTTTGATACAACCTCTGAAACTGCGGAGGCTGCTGAATTTGAGGCTGAGCATAACGTGGCGGATAGGCTTGTTGCAAGAGAACCTTTGTTTTTAATTCTTTCGTCTTTTTCTCTTGCTTTTCTTTTTCTTCCTTGCCCCTATTCTCATAATATTGTGCAGTAGCCAATATCTGGGCAGAAGAAGAAACAGCCCATGAACTTTCTGAATCCTTTAATTTGTGTGACAGTTCGGGAAGCAAATTGAATACAAATTTGTCCACGAATAATCACTGTCCACCCTCGGTAGCCATGTCTTGACCACTGTGGTCGATAAATGTCTCCTCGAAACGAGTAAAGAAGTCAGAGACACTTTCATCTTTCTTTTGTTTGCATGCTGCTAGTTTATCCCAATTAACTCTCAGTGCAGGCATCATAGTTTTCATTAACGTAATAATTCTACCAGGAAGTTCTGAGATCAGAGCGTCAGGCTTTGCGCCACCCACTTGGTCTCTATCTGTATTAGTTATAACATCCCAAGTAGCTCCTAGTTCTTGTGCGTGATCCTCTCTACGAATCTTAGCCCATATTGTCTGTGGGACTACATTTCCCATCATACGTTTGTGTGTATTCGAGGACAGTCGTGAAACGAGAGAATACTAGCAGGAGACAGTGAAGGCCAGTCGATAAGATAAGGTCAGGAAAGAATAGTGTGAGCCAACAGATAGTTGAGATGCGGATTAGAAAAACCAGACAGGGATTAGTGTACTCGGCTAGTTCTAACACCAGCTTTGCAAAGAGAGGCCGAGGGCGGATTTCGACACCGGCTATAGAAAAAAAACAGAATAGACTTTGTTCGCCGTGCTGCCTGAGTGATGGCAACACAAAATGGTGGCGGGCCACAAAATGGCGGGTCGATTCGATCGTGATCGAAAATCGAAGTTCCTCAGACCGAGCAAGAATTTTATCTTGACAGATCAAAATGACAATTTAAACTGCATATACTTGCAGCATCAGGCCTGAGTGATGGTTAGAGGGCTACTTACACGGGTGGCCCACTGTTAGCATTTAATTTACATGCTCTGGGCACATGTAGTACGCTTTACTAGGAACTTATAAGTAAATTAAATATGGCTATTGGGGAATGGGCCAAAATTAACATGTGTAGGGGATAGAGCACAAGCATTTTAGCACTGATTAACGGTGGTAAAGTGCAAAGAATTCTAAATCCAACATAGACCAGATCAGAAACAGTGGCAGAGGAAGGCAAAAAGTTAGGGGAAGACCACCCTAAGGTTGTCAGGTCTAACATGTGTCTCTGAGGAGTTCTCTTCACTAAGGCAGTTCAACCTGGAGAGTACATCTGCATTGGAATGGTTTGACCCCTGACGATGTTCCACCGTAAAGTCTATTTCCTGTAGGGAGATGAACCACCTCAACAGTTTGGGATTTTTGGCCCTCATCTGCATGAGCAGTCTGACGGCCTGTGGTCTGTCTGAACCAGGAAACAAGTCAATACAATTCAATTCAAGATTTATTAAAGATGTGGATCTCCACATAAAATATACATACAATTATTACATAATAAATAATAATAAAATATAAGCTCAGTTCATTTCTCATTCCATTGATAAATATTGAAACGCTTCATTGCCAGTCTTAGATTTTCCCTTACATAACATAGATGGATATTGTCAATTACCCCAACAAGCAACATGAAAATAAAGGTTCTCAGCATTAAGACAAATAAGCAGTTTGGGATTTTCGGCCCTCATCTGCATGAGCAATCTGAGGGCCTGTGGTCTGTCTGAACCAGGAAGCGAGTCCCAAACAGGTATGGTCTCAACTTCTTCAGTGCCCAGATTGCAACAAATGTTTACTTTTGAATGACACTCTACCCCTGTTTCCATCAAAAATACCTCCTACTAATGAAGGCTACCGGTTTGTCTGGGCCCTCCTCGTTCAACTATGCTATTACAGCCCATATGCCATGCTCTGAAGTTTTTATTTGCACAATGAATTGCTTGGATAAATCAGTTGCCTTGAGTAGTGGTCCTGTAATGTTAGGCTTCCTTTAAGGTATCAAAAGCTTTCTGACAAGCCTCTGTCCAGGTCATCAATCTGAGCTGCTTTTTGTAAGTCAACTCAGTTAAGAGGACATGAATGGTGCCACAACCCTTAACAATTCTTCTGTGGTAGCCTGTATACCTAGGAAGCCTATCGCATCTGTCTGAGTTTTAGGTGGTTGCCAGGCAATGATAGTTTCAATCTTGGGCTGGAGGGGCTGTACCTTGCCCCCACCTACCAAGTGACCCAGGTACACCACATAACCCTGCCCAATCTGGCACTTACTGGCCTTGATGGTCAGGCCTGCCTGTTGCAAGGCTTGAAACACCACATGGATGTAATGCAGGTGTTCCTTCCAGCTGGAACTGTAGACAGTGATGTCATCTAAGTAGGCAGCACAAAAGGATTCCTTAATAGCTAGTACCCTGTTCATCAACCTTTGGAAGGTAGCAGGGGCATTGTTTAAGCCAAAGGGCATCCCCTGAAACTGGAAGTGGACCTCTGGAGTTGAACATTCTGACCTCCACTTGCCCCCTTGCGATCTGTCAAAGGAAAGTTATTGAGGAATTTGGCAGCAGTCTGTCAATGAGCTCATCAGCGGGAAGGTTGGGGTGTGCGTCAGTCTTGTGACAGAATTGAGTCCTTTGTTGTCTATGCAGAACAAGAGTTCTGATGTGGGGTTGCCTTTGGTACCAGCACCACAGGGTTGGAACAAGGACTATTAGAGGGCTCAATCACCCATAATACCAACATCTTGGAGCCTTCCTCCTTCATGTTGCCCCTCACCCTGTCTGACAACCTGTAAATTGTGTTCTTCACAGGTAAACTGTCTCCAGTATCAATATCATGGACAAACAGATGTGTGAGTCCAGGGGTTAGTGAAAACAGTGTGGCAAACTGTCCCAGCGACTGGAACCAGTCACTCTCATGTTCTGTTCATTGGGGACTCATAGGCATCTGGATATCCACTAAAGTAAGTGAACTAACCCTTACACTCCTTGATTTTGTATGGGTCAGTCCAGCGGTCCAGGAGGGCCCAGGGCTCTATTTGTCTCCGGGACCTATACTTTCTGGCAAAGCTGAAACTCCCCCAGAGTGGCCTTCTGGTCATATAAGAGCTTCATAACTTACTGACTGACTTCTAGATAGCTTTTTGTCTTTTTCCAGAAGTGATGCATCTGGATGCGGAGGGCCAGCATGTAGCTGACCACATCCTTGCGGCTTTCTTGAAAGCTTGCTCCCACCCTTCTTTGACATGGCTCTGCGGTCCCCTAACAGGGTGGCAATAGAGGAGATCAAAGGGGCTGAACTCTACTCTTTACCTTGGCACTTCCCTATAGATAAAGAGAAGGCATGGCAAGAGGGTGCCCCACTTATGCCTCATGGGTTCAGCAGGCCCATAATGATGCCCTTCAAGGTCTTGTTGAATATCTCCACAAGACCATTGGTTTGGCGATGATAGCGGGTAGTGGATTTGTAAGTTACACAACGGGTAAACATCCCCATCAGAGCTCTAGCCACCACAGGTGCATTCACTGACCTCAGAAGGATGGCCTCTGGGCCACCAGGACAAACCTGTTGCTTATGGCTGTCTCGAAGTCCAAGGGTTAAATGATGTTGATGCCCAAGCTTTCAAAGAGGGTGCCACAACTGGTAATGGAATCGGGGTAAGTTTGTGTTGTTTTCCTGATTACCCAGTGGCCTAGCAGTTGAGAGAGGACCTGTAGAAATCATCTGAGGCTGTCTTCATTCTGGGACAAATAAAGTGGGAGCCAAGCCTGGGGAAGAACTTGCCTTGCCCTAAATGTCCTGCAAGGGGGATATCTTCAGTATTACTATAAAGGATGCACAGATGTGTGAGCCCAAGGATGAGTGAGAACAGTGCAGCAAAGTATCCCAGCAATTGTTAAAAAAATACTGGGGTCACAGTGGAAGAGAGGTTGACATCTTCCACTGACCTATCATGTTTCTGTGCAGAGAGGAGGTCAGAGAGAGGTTCACTCTCCTCTTTCATCTCCATAACTGTCAGGAGTAACATGCTCACGTTGGACTTCTCAAAGTGAGGCTTGAGTATGTTCACATGGAGCACCCTTGAGGCGTTCCTAAGGGTCTGGAGATTAATCAAGTAGGCAGACTCACCCTTACACTCCTTGAATTCATATGGGCCTGTCCAGTGGTCCTGGAGAGCCCTGGACTCTACTGGTTCCCTGACCAATACTTTCTGGCAAAGCTGCAACTCAAACCGAGTTGCGTTCTGGTCATATCAGAGTTTCATGACTTCTTGACTGGCCTCTGAATTGCGTAGTGCCTTTTTCCAGAAGTGATATATCTGGTTGCGGAGTGCCAGCAAGTAGCTGAACACAACCTGGGGTGTTTTAATTTTTGCAATTTTGCTCCCACCCATCCTTGGCAAGGCTCACAGGTGCTCTAACAGGGTGGCCATAGAGGAGTGCAAAGGGGCTGAACCCTACTCCTTTCTGTGGCACCTCCGTGTAGGCAAAGAGAATGCATTGCAAGAGGATGTTCCATTTACACCTCATGGGCTAAGGCAGGCCCATAATCATGCCCTTTAAGGTCTTGTTGAATCTCTCCACAAGATCATTGGTTTGGTGGTGCTAGGGGATGGTGAAGTTGTAAGTTACACCAGACTCATCCCACATGGACCTCATGTACATGGACATGAAGTTAGTACCATTGTTAGACACTACCTCCTTGGGGAAACAAACACAGGTAAAGTTCACCATCAGAGCTCTAGCCACCACAGGTACATCCACTGACCTCAGAGGGATGGCTTCTCGGTAGCGGTTGGCATGGTCGACCAAGACAAACCTGTTGCCTAATGCTGTATTGGGTCCAAGGTTCTAATGATGTCAATACCTACCCTTTCAAAGGGAGTGCCAATGACTGGTAAAGAGATCAGAGGACCTTTGTGCTTTTTCCCTGATTTCCCACAGACCTGTCATGTGGGACAGGATCGGCAGAATGCATCTGAAGCTTTCTGTATTGTTGACTAATAAAAGTGGAAAACAACCAAGGGGAATGTCCTGCCTGGGAATATTTCAAGTATCAGTATCATGGACGCACAGAAGTGTTAGTCCAAAGGTGAGTGAGAACAGTGCTACAAAGTGTCCCAGCAGCAGGTAACAGTCACTCTGCTGTTCTTGGGTCAGGATGGAAGAGAGATTGACACACTCCACTGACCCATCATGTTACTGTGCGGAAAGGAGGTTAGGGAGAGGTTTGCTTTCCTCTTCCTCCCCCCTCATCTGTCACAAGGATCATGCTCACTTTGGAACTATTGAAGTGAGGTTTGAGTCTGTTCACACAGGGCACCCTTGAGGGGGTCCTAAGGGTCTGGAGAGCCAACAAGTAAGTGGACTCACCCTCATCCTCCTTTATTTTGTGTGGGCTGGTCCAGTGGTCCTGGAGAGCACTGGGCTCTACTGGTTCCATGACCCATACTTTCTGGCCTGGCTGAAACACCACCAGAGAGGCCTTCTTGTCATACCAGAGCTTCATGATGTCTTGATTGGCCCCTAATTTGCTTTTTACTTTTTTAAGAAGTGATGCATCTGGTTGTGGAGGGCCTGCATGTACTGACCACATCCTAGGAGGTTTCTTGAGAGCTTGCTTCCACCCCTTCCTAACAAAGCTCAGAAGTCCCCTAACAAGGTGGCCATAGTGGAGTTCAAAGTGGCTGAACCGTACTCCTTTCTGTGGCATCTCCATGTGCCTTTTCCCTGATTTTCCACTGTCCTGGCAAGTTGTACGGGACCTGGAGAATGCATCTGAATCTGTCTTCATTCTAGGCCAATAAATGTTGGAGACAAGCCTGGTGAAAGTCTTGTCTTTCCTTAAATCTCCTTCCAGGGGGATATTGGGAGCCAACCCCAGTAGAAAAGTCCTCTAACACTGGGGTGGTTGGGGGAGCACAAGCTCGCAAACTGCAACAGCTATAGAGGAGATCATTCTCCCTGTAGATTTGGTGGTCCTCAGATACTTAACCTGCTGCATGGGTGTGATGGAGCAAGGACTCGTATAAAAGAGACGTGCTCAGAAGCAATCCTCTCAAATAACTCAAAACACTGTATTAATCATGTTTGTAAAGATGAATATGCACCACATTACACATAATTAGCTTAGAGGAAGCTTGCATACGTGTCTTACTAACAAGTAACCAGACTGAAACTTAAAATGGCTGCTAAATCTGGGAATTTGCACTGCGCATTCGTCAACTGCATCTACGCAGCTTGACAAACTAAAGCTTGAAGGGAATTTTCTGCATCTGCACCCTTGCTTCTAATACGTCCACTTGAAGGCTCACATGCTAAGCATCTGTCTCGCTGAATCTAAAACATGCTAGTTACTAAATGCTAATGCAGGGAGATTTATTTTAAGTAAATGGGATTAGTGTAGAGATAGGTGGTATACAGTGAAATCATTTTATTTTGATTTTAACATGTTTTTTTTTACCTCTCTATTAGTTCATATTTGGGCCCCAGAGTGATGCTAAAGTCTATATTCCATGTGACTACTCATGCAGGCGCAGTGACAACCAGCCAGAAGCCATGAGTGTGTGCCTCGATCCCGTCAAAGGCCACGTTCGCAACATGTCCTGGGAAAGTGATGGACATCCTGCAGGATAAACAAGACAACTGTTTATTTTATTGATAAAGATATGAAATGCGGGTGGGAAATAAAGCTTGGGAAAATAAATTAAGGGGTGGGACCACTGAGTAATGAACAAGAAAATTGTTAAAATTTAGCATGGTTTGATGATCATCCCCCCTTTCCTTCCCAATCAGAATTAGTAACATCATACATTTGAAACATTTAGGGGTGGTACATGCCATTAGAAAAGTATAATTGAGGTAGTTTAGTTAGTTAGTTAGTTAAGGAGATGCTGATGGCGATGCTGATGTGGCTGCTGCTGCTAGCGTTACTAAGATGCTGAGAGACCAGGATGCTGTCCAAGAGCTCATCAAATACTGAAGAAGAATCAAATTGTAGAGCCAAATCTAATTAATTAGAAGAAGATCGCGGAAGAATTGAGGAGGGAAATAGGGCAATGAAATTAGAAGAAGATCGTGGAAGAATCGAGGAAGAAGATAGTGTCAGAGAGGTGTGCAACGCAGGCGTAGGATCTAGAAGAGGTCATCTATCCTGTCCCTGAAACCTGTCCTGAAACCTTTGTCACCTGAGCTGTCCCAGGGGACGCTTCCAGCTCCTTGGCCAAGGGGTGGGTTTCCACACCATCCTAGGTAACTATAATTCTGTGTAGTATGTCATTGTGCTGCTCTCTCTATTTTCTCCTCTACAGGTACTGTCATTGCAATAATATTGTTTAGATGATTTACTGACATATTTGATAGATTGATTTTCCTTCCTTGGAGAAAAACGGTGTACGAATTGTATTTTTGTTTTGGCTCACATGAATTTAACTAGATAAATGTTTATAGTCTTCCCGAGTCTGTGGTTATTTAAATATTCAATTTACGTCATTTCACTTTATACTGGCTTAACTAACAGGTCCATTGACCAGAGGAAAGTACTTTTAATTTAGAAAGATATTAAAGAAATGGTAAGGTAAATTAAACCTGAAAGCACATCACACAAATTGTCCCCAGTGGCATTTTACCAGCTTACATGAATGTGTGTTTATGGGCCCAGGTGAGTATGTGGATTGTGAGTATCTCTAGCTGGTAACCCGCTGGATCAGTTATTCTGGTAGCCGAGCTATGGTTTTGATAATGTATTAACAAACCCGTTTGTATTTTGTTTTATGTTGTCTGGAAATACCCGGGAATATTGAATAGCTGGTGGTGAATGGAAGCCACACTGCAGTGAGGTTACTCGTCTGTTGGAATAGCACTGAAAAGCTTTGCTGGGCTAGCAGTGCTGACATATTTTTTGTGTAAAAGTGAGAGTGATGGATAGCAAAAGAGTTCACTGGTGAAACTTTGGTCTTATATCACCTAGAAAGGGTAATATCGAAGGAGTAGCAGGTTCGCCGGAGCTTGAATGAAGAGTAAGCAGAACAGTTTTATTTGTAGTGTGTGAAGAGTAAGCGGATAGGTTTTACTCGCAGCAAAATAAATCAACTGTTCTTTGGTGATCGCGGTGCAGACAAAGTAGGGAATGTTTCTATGTCATGGTTCATGAAATTTGTATGAAAAATTGTAAGAAGATAAGTCTTTCGTGTTATCTTGTAAAGGAGGGGTTAGTTGCGCGAGTTGCACTGACGCCACAGAGGGCCGCGCTGGGATTAGTGGAAGCAGCGGGCGTGTGACTGACGTGAAATTGTAAAGGAGGGGTCAGTAGGAAGGAGTGATACTGACGTCACAGAAAGACCGTGCTAGTATTGGCTAGACAAATAGTGTGAGCCTGAATTTGACTGGTTGAAAGAATAAGAAGCCGCGCTGGGATTGGTCAAACCTTAAGTGTAAGAGAAAATCTAATTGGTTGCCAGAAATAGAGGCCATAATAGTACTGGACAGTGGAATTTGTACGTGGAAATGTGATCCAAAACTAATAGGGAATTGCCCAGTTAGGAGATATTTAGGATTTGCCAGAGACAAATATATAAAAAGATTGTCATCCTAAAATGTACGGAGAAGAAAGAAGGATCTCATTTGTGCAGAAGATTAAAAATTATTTTAAGAAGGATAAACCAATTAAGACTAGAGAGGGAATTCTTATCCCTCCCCCAAAAACGCCCGGATTCATTCAGGATGATGGAAAAAGGTTATCAGACCTGTGTATGGTTAGAAAATTGAATAGAATATACTAAAAGTGATGGAGTGTTAGCTTTCCCAGAGAATGGTACATTCAATGGGAGGATACTACATAATTTGGGAATGTGAATGAAAGAATTAGAGCCCAGACCTAGATTAACATAGTATGAGGCTTTAGAAGAATGGGAAACTGAGGCATTTGAGCGTGACAGACCTAGAAGTTCTAGAAGTTACAGAGGATTTTTCCCTAGACAGATGCGTGAATCACGAGATAGCCAGGTGAAACAATGGAGACAAGCAATGGTTACAGAAGGACTATATCCTGTATTAATGGCGGAGGAACAGTCAGGAGGAAAATGTACAGAGACAACCAGACATTTGACAATGACAGGTTGTGGGGAATCAGAAGATGAGTGCAAAAACAACAGTTGATGGACAGAATGCAGAACAATGTCATGCATTCACCCCAGTACAGAGATCTGGGCTAAATCCATAGTTTTTTTGCTCACCATGCCATTCCAGTTTGAACCCAGCCATATGCAAATCAGTCTTGACCCTGTGCCTTATGGTAACAGTCCAGCCCGAACTGCCAAGCCAGGTCCTCTCTGGACTGGAAAGAAGCATCCTAGGACCGGTTTCGGGGTTTCACCCCTCTTCAGCCAGGATAGCTTGTTTTCAGCGGCATGGAGGGCATGGGACTCACGTCTGAGCATACCCGTCCCACTCGGGGTGACAAATGCAAAAAGAACTGTTGTTTTTGCATTTGCCCCATGGGGCACAGGGTCAAGACTGATTTGCATATGGCTGGGTCCAAACTGGGGTGGCATAGTGGGCAAAAGAACGATGGATTTAACCCAGACCTTTTGATGTGGGGGAGAATGTTTGCATTGTCAGCATTCCGTAAATCATTTGTTTGCTGTAACGAATCAGAAGATGAGTTAATGGAGGACATTTTAACGAAAAACCCTCCACCATACCAGGAAGGACCCAGCAGAACTACTCCTAGCGCCCCTGTTTTGGGAACACCTTTGGTTCCGCAAGTTATACATGAGCCAATTAATGGAAGGGTACTTCAGGAGAAGGAAAGAAAGCAATAAATAAAAATAAAGAAGAACTAATGCAGAAAATAACCCAATTGAATATACACCCTGAAGCACTGACTATACCCGTGACCATAGGCCCAGTTTTTCCATTGTATGGGGATAAAATGATCTGTTACAAACCACCAGTCATGACCACACCTATAATGGTGCCTAGAAAAGAAAATATAATAATGGATGATCAAGGCAGTGAGTGCGATTCGGAAATATCATTGATGGATTTACCAATAAGAGGACAGATAAATTAAACCTAGTTGTTTGAAAGAAATACGACTAGAAATTTCAACAGGAGTTAAGAATGCCACAAGAGTATCTCCAGAAGAATTAGAAAGATGGGCACAGGGAAGAGATAAGCCGAAACAGCCGCTAAGATTTTAGATATTTACAAATTAAGAGTGGAATTGGAAGAGATGATAGCTGGAAATGTGGGATTGGGAAGATTAAATGCCTACAGCGAAGAGGAATTGCTGTTTATTTGTAGAAGTATTACTAGAAATATGAAGGTATTGCATGAGAAATTGACAGATCTAGCTTCCAAAATGGGAATTGAGATAGGGAAATCAAAGGTACTACAGAAACCATATAGAGCACAATTTAGTGATAACGATTTGGAAAACATGAATGTGTCAGGGAGAAAATTACAGATTAAGGAATTAATTAACATTTTGCAAACATGGGGAGATTTAGAGAAATGGAAAGCAAGGTGGATGAGAAAAAAAAGTTAGAAGCACAGGCAAATCGAACCACTTCAGAAATGTTATTGAGAGAAACAGGAAAGGTAGAAAGATTGTGCCCTATGAGAGAATTTCCTGGAGGAGGCTATGTACATGTTCCATGGACCAGACAAGATATGTTGTCATTTACTAATAATTTCCAGAGATTAAGAGATAAACCATTTGAATGGTACCCACAGGTTGAAAGGTTTGTGAAGGTTTCAAAGGTTTTGTTGAAGGACTTGGATAGTCTATTCGACCTAGTGGTGTCTGTTGACTCATGGACAGAAAGTAAAATTACAGTTGATTGGCCTAGTGAAGAGTACCCAAGAGATGTGAAAGCAGGAACCCTTCAGAAGAGGTAATGAAGAAATATCACCAGGTAATCACTTTCTTGAAAGGAAAGATTCCACAGAAAGAAGCAGATTGGGTTAAGATAGATAGGACGACACAAGAAATAAATGAGACTGTACATGCTTATTATGAACGTCTATTGCAGGTGTTCAAGCAGTATAGCGGATTTGAGAATATTGGCGACAAGGGCATGGGTCATTTTGTATATCTTTTGTGTCAGGTTTAAGTCCAGAAATCTCTCAGATGATTCAGCAGCACATGTTGTGCTGGCAGGCAAAGCCAATTGATGAGATTCTCAAGTACGCCAAATACTGCGGAGATGACATTGACAATACAGGTAAAAAGTTCGAAGAAAAGGTAATGTGGGCCCAAGTGAAATTAGCAGAGCGCCAAGAACTAAAATTAAACAGTCAGACAGGGGATCAAGGGAAAGGACAAGGCCAGAATGAAAATAATGGGGAAAACAAAGAGGACGAATGAGTAGAGAGGAGGCAAAGAAGAAGTTTCCCTGTCACGGGTGCGGAAAATTGGGGCATTGGAAAAACAAGTGTAAAAATATTCTGAATAATAATGGCCCAAATCCAAATTTAAATCCACAGACGCAGAATAAGGTCATAATGAGTCAACCGCAGCAGGTTGTAAATCAGCAGAGACAGTTGCCACCTGCCCCTATGCCAAATTTTATGAACAGAGCCAAGTACAGTGCGGACACTGGATTTCAAGAAGGAAGTGGTAAGAAAAATTTTGTAACTTCACAATTTCTTTTACAGAATAGTTATCTGGACGACAATGACCAATGACGGTGCCTGAGAGGGGAAGGAAAAGGAGTGCGTACTTGGCGCATCCTTACCGGTAGATCAGTCAGGTCTATATCTTGATGTTAAAGTAGAAGGAAAAGATATTACTTTTTTGTTGGACACTGGTGCTACCCGTTCTACTGTATGAACAGCAGACATTCCAAACCTACCCCTCTCAGGAGAAGCGATCCAAGTAGAGGGCGTTTCAAATAAACAGATTAGAACACCTATTATAAAACCAATGGAGGTGCGTATTGGCAACTTTAGGGAAATGCATACCTTTGTGGTGTGTGACTCTAGTCCAGTAAACTTACTAGGAAGAGACCTATTGTGCAAAATGAATTACACTATATTTTGCACACCGGACGGTGTTGCAATTCAGACCCAAGACAAAGATGGAGTCTATAAAATCATGTTAGCTAAACAAGGCACAGTGGTAGATGAGATGTATTCCTTAATGACAAAAGACGATTTACCTGATGAGTTAAAAGCAACAGTAAATCCTGATGTGTGGGACTTTACAGGAAAAGAAGTAGGGTTAATGGCAAATGTAGACCCAGTGAAGGTGACTGTGAAGGAATGTGCAGTTTATCCAAACACTCAACAATACAAAATGAGTCCTGAAGTCAAAGCTGGTGTTGCAGCAGCAATCGAACGAATGATTAAACAAGGCATTCTGAAAGACCTAATGAGTAGTCCATGTAATTCACCTATAATTGGCATTAAGAAACCTAGTGGGAAATACAGGATAGTTCAAGATATAAGAAAGATTAATAAGATTGTGGTGCCTTGTTGCCCTGGAGTGCCCAATCCAGCAGTAATTCTGTATCAGATACCATGGAAGGCAGGATGGTTTACTGTAATTGATCTATGCCAAGCCTTTTTCTCCATTCCATTACACCCAGACAGCCAGTATCTCTTTTCATTTAAGTTTGAGGACCTTATTTTAGTATGGAATCGAGTTCCACAAGGGTATACAGAAAGTCCTTCAATCTTCAATCAGATGTTGAAAAAGTGTCTAGAAACCTTAGTACTGCCCAGGAAGTCAGTTATAGTCCAATACATTGATGACTTGTTAGTCACATCAAAAACAAGGGATGGCTGTGTTACTGATTCAATTGCTTTGTTAAATCATTTGACTGATGGTGGACATAAAGTGTCCCCAGAGAAATTGCAATTTTGCAGGACGGGAATCAGATATCTAGGACATCAAATAGAACGAGGAGTGAGGAAAGTGAGCCCTGAAAGAATAAAGATAATAAAACAAATGCATTTACCACAAGCCCAGAGAGAGATTAGAGTGTTCCTTGGAGTGGTAGGATACTGTAGACAGTGGAATGTAGGGCTTTCGCTACTAGCCAAACCCTTAATCCAAATGACAAAGAAACATGCAAAGGACCCAATAGAATGGGATGCTGAAAGCATGGAAGCCTTTGTGAGGTTACAAAATTGTTTGTGTGAAGCCCCTGTCTTAGGTATGCCAGATTACACAAAAGAATTTGCACTATTCTGTTGTGAGAGAGAAAGTTATGCACTCTCGGTTTTTATACAAAGACATGGTTTGATGAGACGTCCAGTAGCATACTTCGCTGCTACTTTGGATCCTGTGGCATCAGCGTTACCTGGTTGCTTGAAAGCAGTAGCTGCAACTTGTATGAGTCTGGAACAAAGTGAATCAATTGTGAAGGGACATCCTGTAAAAGTGTATGTCACACATTCAGTCGAGATTCTTTTAACAAGAACCTGAACACAGTATCTTACTCCCAGTTGGATGACTAAGTATGAGAGAATCATATTGGGAGCTAAAAATGTGAAAATAGTTAGGTGTACTGTATTAAACCCTGCTACCTTATTGCCAGATGTACGGGGAGAGGAGGTGAAAGATGAAGTTGTGCATGACTGTTTGGATGTGACTGAACTATGTACTAAACCCCGGCCAGACATTAAGGAAGAGCCACTGAAAAATGCTGAACATGAGCTATTTGTAGATGACTCGTGTTTAAGACATGAGGAGGAAAGATTAAGTGCTGCTTACGCAGTGTGCACATTGGCTGGAATAGTTGAAGCATCCTATTTACCCGGAGTCAAATCTGCACAAGTAGCTGAGTTGATAGCTTTCAGAAAAGCCTGCAAAATTGGGAAAAATTGGAAAGTAACCATTTTTACTGATAGCCAGTATGGTTATGGGGTTGTGCATGATTTTGGCCAGATTTGGATGCAGAGGGATTTCATGACTTCATCAGGACCCCCAATAAAAAATGGAAATTTTGTGAAATAACTGCTTGAAGCAATACAATGGCCAAAAGAAGTGGCAGTGGTCAAGTGTGCTGAACATCAGTCAGGAGATGACTATGTGACAGCTGGTAATAAGTATGCTGACCAGGTTGCCCAGTATTGTGCCAGAAATAAATTGGCGGTGAACAAGAAAATTGAAACAAGTGGAATTAGCTGTCAACTTATTTTACTCTCAGGAATAGAAACATGGGAAGAAGTAAAACAACTACAGGATGAGGTGGAAGAGAAGAATGGATAAAAAAAATAGGATGCCAGAGAAGGACAGAGGATGATGTGTGGATATATCTGGATGGCAGGCCAGTAATGCCAGATTGCCTGCTTTCACAGATGGCCAGAATGTATCATGGAGACACACACATAGGTAGGGACACCATGATCAAAACAGGATTGGTTTAATCCAAGGTTAAGGAATGTCGCAGAGAGTCTATGCTAGAGATGTCTAACGTGTCAACACATAAATCCAGGCAGGAAAACAGTGGTCAGTTGGGGAAGAATTAGAAAGGCAGAAGGACCATTTGTAAGGTTGCAGGTAGACTTTATTCAATTACCACCTTGCAGGGAATTGAAGTACATCCTTGTCATAGTTTACTTATTCTCACGGTGGGTGGAGGCATACCCTACTAGAAGAAATGACAGCAAAACAGTTGCCAAACTACTGTTGAGGGAATTAATTCCACGATTTGGTTTTCCAGTAACGTCGGAATCAGATAGAGGTTCTCATTTTAATAATAAAATAATTTGATTAATCTGTAAAGCATTCAAAATTGAACAAAAACTGCACTGTGCATATCACCCAGAGGCTTCTGGAATGGTAGAACAAATGAATGGCACAATAAAGGCAAGATTGGGTCAGGTGTGTGCATCCACACCGCTGGAGTGGCCTGATGCTTTACCTCTTGTTCTGATGGGACTTAGAAGTATTCCTGACAGAAATACAGGATTGAGTCCCCATGAAATTCTCATGGTAAGAGCAATGAGACAGGCATGTATACCAAGACTCAAACTGTTGAATATATCTGATGATCTGGTATTAGATTATTGCAAAGGATTGGCTTATCTAGTGCGTTCTGTCTCTCACCAGGTTGGAGAGGACGCAGTTGCCAGGCAGCCGATTCAAGCACATGATCTGAATCCCAGTGACTGGGTGGTGGTGGTGAAGATTCACACTCGAGAGTAGTGCCCAGGTGGGAAAAACCACATCAGGTTATATTGGTTACAACAAGAGCAGTAAAATGTGCAGGTTTGCCTAACTGGATTCACGCAAGCCATACTAAAAGAGTGCCAGCGCCTGACGAAGAGGGACCACAACTGACTCATGCAGTTGAGGCCGCTGAAGGTTGGGCAGCTGAAGGATCTAGGATATCAGATCCTGAAGAAGCTGACCAAGAACAACCGCGCACAAGTCAGGACGACTGGATACCAATGGGTGAAATACCCAAAGTGATTGTAAAGACAAGAAGCAGAACCAGGTTAGAGACACAGGAAAATAGAGAGGACCAGATAGGTATAGAAGAACAAGCTCAGGGAAGGGAAAATCAAACTGTTGGAGATCCTGAGCAGGATCAGACAAGGAAAGAACAATATACTCAGACAGAGGTGAACGAAAATGTTCACAGATCTGAGGAGGGACAGATAGGTCTAGAAGAACACGTTCAGGCTGCAGAAATCCAAAGTCCAGTAAGACCTGAGCAGGACCAGTTAGAAGAAGAAGGACAAGTTCAGGTGGAAGAAAAGGAACAAATAGCAATAAAACCTGAACAGGGTCAGGTAAGGGAAGAAGAACATGTCCAGGCAGATGAGGCCACTGTTATAAGCGCTGGACAAGGACAGACAGAGAGGGATTCTGAAAACAAAGATAATCAAATTGTGCTACAACTTAATGAAAATAAAAGAACACATGAAAATAGAGACAGTACAGTGTAAGCCAAAAGGGTCAGAAGAGGTGACAACTTGGCCAGGTGGTGTTAAAAGGTTAAAATATCACTTCAGAACAATAAGTGAAGAACATGGACAACTAAACAAAGTCACTAGCCAGTCTGGGCAATCAACTAGTAGGCCTAAACTGAGAATTCAAAGACTGAGGATATTAAATAATAAGTTCAAAGGTCCTGAATGGACTTACATGATTCTTAGTGAATTCAAGAATTTAGATTTAAATGAAGAAAGTGGTGAAGAAATAATTGCAGAACAGATTGACGAAGAAGAAGTGAGACCCACTTAAAAAGTTCCAGAATTTAGAAATAAGGAAGAGAAATCTTCTTAGTCCAAAATGGCTGATGATAGGGTTGCTGGAAGGCCAAAACGAAATTTCATAAAGAAATGTTGTAGAATATGTATATGTAGTATATTTTTAGTACTCATAATTTGGTTATTATTAACAGTAGCCAACCCTTATTTGATGGTGACAGAAAAGAAAAATAACACAAACACAAATGAAAGGGTAGCTAATTTTAAAGGAGATAGAGTAGCATTAGAAGCATTGGATGAGGTAAATATTAAAGGAGATAGAGTAGCACTAGAAGCACCAGAGGAATTAGACTTACACCACAATGTGACAAATAATGACACTGCTTTAAATGTATTTACAAAATTATTAGTACAATATGTGGACACTATGGAAGTTAATAATTGTTATGTATGTATGAAACTATCAGCATCAGTAGCAGAAGGTGTAACATATCACCATTGACCCTTAAGGTATGGTATTTCATGTAGTATCTTGACTAGGGGTGGGCGGAATTTGCGGAATTAACCTCCGCAAATTATCGCGAGAATGCAGAAAATCTCCGCAAACACGCCGGAAATATCGCGAAGATGCGGAATTTTTTTGCCGCCTGTTCGCGGTATTTTTTGCGTGTTCGCGGGTCGCCAACTTACCCATGCGGTCGCTCACGGGCGCGGCCATCTTGTTTTCACTTGTCCCGCCCTCTGGCGTTGTTTACTTCCTGTTCCGGGTCGCGCAATGCATGTTCGCGGTCGATATTTCCTGTTGGCGATCGCTTTTACTTGATCGCGTTGCTTTTTGCTTGCTCAGGGAGAAAATATCGCGCGAACTTGCGCACGTGGTCGCAACGGGCGCGGCCATCTTGTTTTCCACTCTATTGCATGGTTCTGGGGCCTGATTTTCAATCCTCCCTAAATCTTTTCAATCCTTTGTTTATAGCCACTTTTTTTGGATCTTTATTACTTATTATTTCTCTAACTATTTTCCTGCCTCTATATTTTTGGTTTTTGTGTACTTTTTTTTTGTTTTTTAGCTACTTTTTCTCTTTGTATTGCCCGCTATTTATTTCCTTTACTCCTTTATTTATTTTACCTTTTCTTTCCCGCCCCGTCCCCAGAACCATGTCCAAGGGCAGGGCTGTTCGCCGGCGCAGCCAGAGCCGCGACCGCCTTCCTTGCGGAAGGCGGCGCCCACAAGGGGTGCATGCACGGGCCTTATTTGGGGAGGCGGAGTTGGCTGCACTAATTTTCTTTGTGCAGCGCCACCTCCCCTCAACCCTGGCAGCAGGTGGCAGGCCTGGGTCCGGGTACGGCCTCCGGGAGCGTCGGCAGCGGTGGGGGAAGGTGCGCCGGGCAGTGTCGCGCATCTCTGGGGTCCGGCGCACCCAGGCACAGCTGACGCACCGGTGGTCCGACATCCTGGACCGTGAGCAGGACCTGCTGGACCTGCTAGGAGTGGAGGTCCCGGGGCTTGGTGAGTACCTATTTAATTATTACAACTTTGTGTCTGTTCTTCTGCTCTATGTTATATATTGCGAATATCTTTTTTTCCTTCCAACCAGCTAGAATGTTGCTGCTTGCAATACATTCCAGGTTAATAACGTTTAAAAGTCTTCTGTGATTATGACACAGGTGCTCTTCTGCGCTACTACTAATCTTACTTGTTTGCAGCTTTGCGTTTGCGCTTGCTTAGCGTGATTCTTTACGAGTTTATTTTAGAGAAATTAAGTTACGTAATGCTACAGTGACTCACGTCCACTCCTTACTTTGTCCTGTCACTAATAGATAGGGGCGGATTGATACATAGGTTTAGGTACTTTGTATGAGCTTCTAATTGGTTAGTGGTATACGTGATGCCCCCCTCACTCAGTTACGTGACGTGCTGCTAGTACGCCAGTCTTTAGAACCTTTCTAGTTTGTTCAATGAGTGGAGGTAGGCTTTGCAGTTACTTAGCAGTAGCAGATCAGCATCAATCAAACCAAAATTTGGTGTATACAAAAAATTTAGTCATGTTCATGTGTCCTCCATGATTGGATCATACACATTGTTGAGGAATACAGTCGAAATGCATACTTAATGTACAATTGGCATGCCTGGAATAGGTGGGCTAGGTTGGGTGGTACGTTGTACTAATACTTAGGCTTACTTGTAACTTAGTTTTCTGGAATCAGAATGGAAGAATGGATTACTGTTGATAAATAGTAACTTAAGTAGTCGAACTGCGAATCCCCCGATATTACATGTTGACCAGATGAGATCGGTCAATGTAGTTATTGCAATTGTTTACATAAGTGTTTTTTGACCGTTGTTGAAAAATATTGTATTTGCTTAAGTTGACACCATCCATCAATGTTTGTCTCTTTCTTATATCTTTCTTGTTCATCAGCACCCAGGGGCAGACGGGCAGGGACTGGGCAGTCGGCGGGACAGGAACACCACGAGGAGGACACCGCTGAGGGCTCCTCTGCTGGCCCCAGTAAGTCTTCTTGTTTTTAATAATATTTCTTATTCCATAACTTTTACTGCCCCATTTCTCCCGAACTATAGTGTGTTTCCAAATGCTATTTTTTTACCACCAATTATCCTTCGATCTGTACGGTTTCAAAAAGCTTATCCCTGCCTCCGCTATGATGACTGAGTACTACTACATACTATCAGTCTGTCTGTCTGTACTGTAGTAGCTAGTCTTGCCCAGTTGGCCAGTGCCACTCTTTGTGAAAGGTTGTAATATAAAACTCATATTCACCAGTAGCTCATACAATCCGTTGGGTCGTTGTCTTGTACTACTTTTTACTCTTGTTGATGTTTAGGCTTTGAAAATTCACAGCAACAGCCCTACCAGATTTCTTAATATTTTGATATGATACCCTATAGGACATACAACTGTTGTAGGGATCTTGCACATACATTTGCACCAGAAAATAGGATGTTGGTGATGGAAGGTTGGACCTTCCTTGCACACCTCAATCAGAAATTCCGCACCCACCACAATTCCACTGCTTGACTATAGTACTGTCTTGTCATACCTATTAGGTCTCGGAACCCTCCCCCCAAGATAACCAACAAGTAGACAACCCAGAACATTAACACACCCAACCTCTGTCGTGGAAGCAATTCACATGCACACCCTTACTTTAATTTGCTCAATCGTGTAAGTTAGTCCACTCCACACCAAATACCACAAAGTCTATGTAAGTTTAAAATTTTTATTTCGATTTGAGAAGGTCTGTACACTGTTTTCTTAGCAGCACCAACCGGCAAATCAATAACATTAAAACAATATACATTGTTACACTTATACAGTTGGGAATTAAATCATGATAACTGAAGTGGTGGAAGGCAGCACCACCATCCCATAGCAATTTAGTTTATATACATTTATAAATGAAGATGTGAGTGAAGGGACCCCTCACCTCAGAAGAACCTAGTACTGGTAGTTGGTGCATCGTTCAGAAGCTCTGGTTCGTAGAAGCGAATCTTGCGTCTGTAATGCGAAAAAAGAAATGGTGTGCGTTAGTTTATTGCAACTTGCAAGCATTTCTCAGCCGTGCCAAAAAGTGTAGCATCTATGGATAAGCAATATGGACTAACAGTAACAGTAGTACACCAGTTCTTCCTAAAAAAGTGGCTTGTTAATGTTTGTTGACCGCCTGTACGCAGCGCGTAGACTAGACAGTAGCAGTGTGAGGCAGGTCATGTGGGCTCAAAGGTGTCTTAAGAAGCTGCAAGGTAAAGGTAACGTCACATGTGCATGGCTAGGGCTAATCAAGCAAATGCTACAATGATCATATAACTTAGTGTCTACTCTACTACTACCTGATTTGTACTAGTGATTTATGTTAGTATTAACTCATTTTTCAACCTTGCTACTGATCAATAGGGGGGAGGTGTATATGTTGCCTAATAAATGTGTAATGTTTTCTAGGCGCACTACCGACCACCATTGCTGGGGCCAGCGAAGGCGACGCAGAGGGCGAGGATGCGGCAGTTGCAGATAGCAACGGAGGGGGAGTGGCAGCACCAGTGGCAGGCGGTGGTAAGTTAGATTCATAATCTTTAACTATTGTTGAACTTGACAGCACACTCACTGCAAAGGTGTACTGTATGTATATGTATACTGTAAAGTTGTGAATTAGGGCCCCATTAGGATGGTGGGCGTATTGCCCCCGCCGGGCTGGCTGGAATTCACTGCCGTCACAGCAGGGGCAAACCTCCCGCCATCCCTGTAGAAAATATTCAGACATGTCTAGGCGGAAAAGGGTTCAATATGGCGGTGGTGTCTCTCTCACCACACCGGCAGCCATATAATCTGCATTTTGGAATGCCTTTGCGTGGCGGCATTACCGTCCGCCACGGAAAGGCATGCACACATTGCAGAGTATGCTTGGGGGCCCCCATGGAGGGTACCTACCGATGCTATGGTACCCCCCCGACTTTCAAAGCAAAACGTGACAGGCTCCGTGCGAGGCCCGTCATGTTGTGCTTGGAAAAGCAGCACAACATTTTAGCATTGCTTTCAGCAAAGCCAACCAGAATTTAAATTTAAAATAACAGGGTGCGCCCGCCACTGTGCCGGGCGCATCATCCTAATTAATTGTCCCCACGGGACCCCCACCCTTTTTTAGCAGTCGGATGGCGGGCGGACAAAGTCCGCCTGCTATCCGATGTCATAAGTAAGTATGAGTTCTTGGGGACGTTTGAAGAGTGAACTAGAAGACTAGAATTCCCTTTAATTGGTATAGGACTAGGAGCCAGAGTATTGAGTAACCAATGGCCTCATCTATCTGATTTCAACTCCGCTTTGAAAGTTTTATGGAGAAGAGCACCTGGTGCACTGTTCAACTAAAAAGTGTAAGACAGGTGGAAGGAAGAAGGACGGGCGACATTTAAAATGTTATGTACTACTGTGCTTTATTTTATAGTGCTACTCTACCATGCCACTATGTGTGTAAATAATTACCTTGTCCTACTGTTTTATTAAGACTATATTTTACAATTGTCTTGTTTTTTTCTTTTTGATACACAGCTACTCCGAAAATCAACCGGAAGGAGTTGGCCGCCAAGGCACGGCGCCGGAAGCTGGAGGCAATCCAGCATGAATACCGGCGGCTGGTGGTCCTAGCCGAGGAGGAGGAGGAGACTGCAGCAGCAATTCAAGCCTCCTCCAGTGCCCCGGGCCCCAGCCACCGCCCTCCAGCGGTACGGCGCCACCGTCTGGCGGCTGCCCGCCGCCACCGTGCCATCTCCGGTGCCCCCCCCCACTGTGGCTGCAACTGCCGCGGCCTTAGACGCCGCGTCGCCCATTTAGAGGACCAGATTCGTGTCCTCCTCCAGTCCCGCCCCACCAGTTAGTCCCTGTCACTGCCCCTTTTTTAATTCCTGTTCGTTCTTCACTCGTTTGGGCGTTCTCTATTTCTATGGACAGTCGTTGGGGTTAGGGAGGTGGGTGGGTTAGCTTTTGTGGGTTTAGTTTATTTGTTAGGGTCAATTAAATATATTTTTCTATGTTACATGCAATGTTGTTAATGTTTTGTAGGTGGGGTAACTGTTTTACATCACACTGTTTCTTTGCTGGTGCATGGCCGCCCATAGCGTGTGTTTGATTTCAATAATTTGCTGACTGTATAAGACACAAACAGATAGATGCGACACACCTCACTCATTGACTGGTCCTACTATGCATTCTTTGGAGTGGTGTTTGAAACTGACATCATTGACAACATGTCCATTATTGATTCTGCCTCCCCCAAACTTCTTTCTTACCGGTGCTTGATGTTTATGTCCAACTGTGGCACAGCACTGGCTGCATGGTGAAGATGGTTTCCTTTTTCATACATGCCATGATTGGGGTGGTGGTGGTAGTATAGTAGTAGTAGTATACACTGGCAGGGTGGCAGCATTTCCAAAAAAAGAAAAGGAGATAGTCAATCGCCTTTGAGAGACTGTTAGAGGAGTAGTTGAATGAAGTACATCACAGAATTTACCGAGCAACAATTATATGCTCAAATATTTGACAAAAAAACTGAATGCTGGTTGTTATGAGGATAGCCTACTAGACAGAGTTACAAACTATAGTTTTGTCGACTTGGCTATGCCTACAGTCTAACAGTTAGTGCTGTATATGAGGAATGACAACAAACAAATCCAATCAATGCCGGCAATTCATGCTGAGGTATATGTTCCTTTGTTAAATAAAATAACCTGTGAAATAAGAAGATCATCGCTCTGCATTGAAATTGAAGTAGTGTTGCTTTCACCACATCCGCCCCAGCAAGTGTGTGATTAAGTATTGGTGTACATTTAATTTAGTTACACCTCGACAATAAGTCACACAGCCCGGGGGAAGAGGGTTAGGGTCCGTTGATTGGATGGGAAGGGGGATTTTGGGAAAGGTTTGACATAGAAAAACAGTATGCATACATAGACAAACAAACGACAATCATTGAAGACTACCATACCATATCCATTCCATATGTTAAGGTATAAAAAAGGAAATGCATGCATGATGAGACCCGGATTACATACACTTCTATTTCTTGTTCTGTTCCGGCCTTAATACTTTAACAGATAGCAAATAGAAATTTAAAATATTGGTAGTGAAGAATCGTAAACACAGAGCAAACGTAATGATGATTGATAATAACAACTCCAAGAACACACTGTTGTAAAGAATGTATACAAGATATTACTCAAATTATTTAAAAGAAGTGAAAAGTGGATACTGTTACTGTCTTATCCTGGTCAAAAATGTGGACTGGTTTTTTGCATCTCGGCATTCCTCTTGCTCCTCTCGTCCATCAATCTTGGGTGTGTCGCCTCACCACTCGCCACTGCCCAGCTGGAATAAAAAGGTGATTGATTGGTAAGGTAATTAATATGCATTGTAATGTTTTACAAAGTTTTGGACAAGGCCCGGCCTGTAATTTTAGATTGAAAACCAAAGGGGATATTCAGAAAGAAAGTGAAAACAAATGCACAAGTGATGGTGTAGTGCAACAAGAACACTTTCCGAGGTGGCATGTATGCATATGCATCATCTCTACTGTAGTCTGTTTCCAGCATAGACCTTCAACAGTAACAGGAGAGATCAGGCCCACAGTGCTTACCATTAGCACATCCTACGTTAACACTTTAGAGTCCTTTTTTTTTTTCTCTCAAAGAGTTGGACAAACGCAAAGCACATTATCCATTCCAGACATAGCATTTTACATTTAAAGTTAGTAAAATCAATGCACTGCAGTCATCCCACCGCTACACTCTATTCAACTTCTACACAGACATTTGGGTGTGCTGTGGTTGTGGTTCACGTGTTTACCTTTAGGCTTTTCCGTTTTATGCCACTCATGAAACATCCTCCTGACTTCATCATCAGCTCTGATACTTCTACTGACTGAAGATCGGCCTGCAGTACAAGTGTAATTTTTATAACACAACAAGAGTAGAAATATAAATATTACTGACTTGAGTCATTCTTTATTGTGTACAGAAAGATAGATTAACACTAGTACACTTTGACATCACTTTGTGCACAACAAACAACGCAAACACAAAGACCAATAGCTCAGAGTCAGGTGTCCAATGCATGCCATTAATTATCATCATTTATTACCTGTTACTTCTCATCTTAAGTTAATGGGCCGTCTCTTTCGCCATCATCATGACGGACGGTGCTGTTAAGTCACAGTCATTTGCATTGCGCAGATTGAGTGAGTCCCCTTCCTGTATTGAATTAAAAGCAATGTATCACCAAGATGCAGGAGAAGTACACATTTCTTGTTTGCCAGAAGAGGAAAATTAGTAATTACTAGTGTGTTCTGTAGAAAGTTGATTAGTGGCAGTGCACAATTACATCAATTCATGCGCAACACACCACAAAATCTACATCATTCAGTCTGCTATTCTGCGGCCAATGCATGGCATCAATCATTACCTGTTGCATCTCATCTCGTTAACGCTGCAGGCCGTCTCTTTCGCCATCATCATGATGGACGGTGCTGTTAAGTCACAGTCATTTGCATTGCGCAGATTGAGTGAGTCCCCTTCCTGTATTGAATTAAAAGCAATGTATCACCAAGATGCAGGAGAGAAGTACACATTTCATGTTTGCCAGAAGGGGAAAATTAGTAATTACTAGTGTGTTCTGTAGAAAGTTGATTAGTGGCAGTGCACAATTACATCAATTCATGCGCAACACACCACAAAATCTACATCATTCAGTCTGCTATTCTGCGGCCAATGCATGGCATCAATCATTACCTGTTGCATCTCATCTCGTTAACGCTGCAGGCCGTCTCTTTCGCCATCATCATGATGGACGGTGCTGTTAAGTCACAGTCATTTGCATTGCGCAGATTGAGTGAGTCCCCTTCCTGTATTGAATTAAAAGCAATGTATCACCAAGATGCAGGAGAAGTACACATTTCTTGTTTGCCAGAAGAGGAAAATTAGTGTGTTCTGTAGAATGTTGATTAGTGGCAGTGCACAATTACATCAATTCATTCATGCGCAACACACACAACAAAATCTACATCACTCAGTCTGCTTTTCTGCGGACAATGCATGGCATCAATCATTACCTGTTGCATCTTATTTTCAGTTAATGGCCAGTCTCTCTCGGCTCTGAAGGAGGATAGCTATAGAAGTCATCAGATTCATGGTCCACTTGTTTTGGAAGGACGAGGAAAGTTTGAATTTGTTGTTACCATCATCCAATCATCATTCATGAGGGAAATGGAATTGACCAGGAGATGCAGTATGATCGAGCGGAGGAGCTGGATTCTGAGGACTGTAGTGTCAAATGGCAGACACCTGAAACTTGTATCTTAAATTAGAAGATTAGAAGACGGTGATAATGCATTGGTTGCAATTCACAAGTTTATAACCGGAACAACAGACACAAACAAAGGGGGAAAAAAGGGAGGAAGACAGTAAGTGCGAGCCTAATTGTCAGGGAAGTATAGCTCGTCCTCAAACTCTGGGGGATCTTCCAGTAGTAGGTAATCATCTGACACAATACTTCCGTCACCTGAGCCGCTGTCCTCATCTTCCTCTGTTGATTCATGCATTGTGTAATTCGGTGGTATGAAGTGCTGATTCATTTTGATCATTGTTAACCTCTCCACGTTTTTGGGAGATAGACTGGTCCTTCTCAAGGTTACAATGGAACCTGCAGCACTGAAAACACGTTCGGAAGAGACACTTGCGACAGGGCAAGCCAGATAGCTTATCGCCAGCCTGCTGAGCTGTGGCCATTCAGACCTTTTCCTATGCCAATACTGCACTGGGTTTTGATCAACGTACACCTCTGTTGGGTCGTCCAGATAGGCCTGGACCATCCGCTCAATGTTCAGGGTTGCTGCTGGTAAGCTTTTGTGCTGTTTTTTCTGTGCATCAGCACTGTGCTTAAGGCCCATCTTTACATACCAATCTGATAATGATTGTACTCGGCCGAATGATCCAGTTATTGTTTTTGTAGTCGATGGTGATGGTGAGTGTTGCGATTGTGAGCCAACCGCACTGCCCTCAGCCGACGAAGTTGCACTTGATTCTGCATGGCCTGCTTCAGTATCAGTACTTGTTGTGGGTTGATGTGGCAGGCTTTTAATTAGCAGCCCTTCGTTTTCAAACTTGATGGCTGCTTCAGCTATACAACTTTTGTAGCGGGCAACATCAGTGTCGGAAAAAGAACGGAATAGTCCTAATTTTGCACGTGGATCCAGAATTGTGGCACAAATGTAATGTTCTTGTGACAAAATTTTATTTTGTATCCTTACATTTTCTGATAAGCGCCTGGATAAGCTCTCCACCAAGTCATGGGCTTGCCTTCTGTCCTCTACACCTTTGTAGGATTCAGACACATTATTCAGCTCATGCTCTAGCATTTGCAACAATGGGATAGCTTGGCCCATTGTACAGTCCTCCTTGCTGACTTCACGTGTGAAGACCTCAAAAGGAGACAGCATCTCAGTGAGGCATTGAATTAGGGTCCATTGCTCCCTCTGAAGGGTCATGCCTTTAACACTAGCATCACTGCTTCTGTACCAGACATAATCATTGAGTGACCTGTGCTGTTCGTACAGACGATCAAGCATGTAATACGTTGAGTTCCAACGTGTTGCCACCTCCTGGATGAGTGCCTTGACTGGCATCCTACGGTCACGTTGGATGATCCTCAGCTGCTTCCGAGCTTTAAAAGAATGGCTGAAATGAGTGCATATTCTTCGGCAGATGGACAGTAAATTGCTTACTATGGGTTCTTTTTTCAGAAAGTCTTGCACTATAATGTTTATGCAGTGTGCCAAACACGGAACCCTGAAATAGGAACCAAGTTCCATGGCCTTAAGTACATTACTGCCATTGTCTGTTGCAACAAAACCAATACCAAGCCCTCTGGGCTGCAGCCATTCCAAAACCTTGGTGCGAAACTCTTCTAAAATGTTTTCAGCCGTATGAGATTTCTCCATGGCGAACATGGCTACAGTTGCATGTTTCCGAGTACCTTCAAAAATCGCAGCTGTGTCAACAACACCTCGTGCAGATAGTTGATCTTTAACCCCCACAAAAGAGATCCAGTGTGCAGTGATACACATGTAATCTGTGGCTTGGCAACTGGTCCACATGTCTGTTGTCAGGTGGATATTGTGCACAGCACTCTTCTGCAAAGCTTGTCCAACCAATTCCAGCACATCATGATGTAGTGCCGGAACAGCAATTCTTGCGAAATAGGACCGGCTTGGAACTTTCCCTTTCGGGCAGATGGCAGACACAAATTCAAGGAAACCCACCCCTTCCACAAATGAAAAAGGAAGAAGGTCCAGCGCTAACATTTTAGCCAGCTTCGCATTGTACAATCGTGCCGTTGGGTGGTTGCGTTGGAACTGCCCCTCCAACCTAAACATGCTGTCAATGGTAGGCTGGCTTACTTTCCTTAGTGGTGCCATTAACCCACTAAGGCTCAACGACACAGATTGTCTCATTGAGGTACTCGCCGGTCGCCTTGGTGTCTCACCCACACTCTGAGTATGGCTCTTACTGCGGTGCCACTCTGATGTTACTGAGGAGGATGTGGGCGTTACCACTGCAGTGACTGCACTACTGGAGACAAGGCTAGAAATGCCTCCCTGTTCTTCACCTGCCACCACAATAATATCGCTCCCTGATTCCTGACCAACTTCAAAGGGTTTAGTTTTCCTACTTTCTTTTAACTTAAGTAGGTGATCCTCCCACACAATAGTGTGGTGTATTCTGAGATGACTTGCTTGTCCTCCGGTACCATAGTTTGTACCAAGCTTACCACGCCGAACACCTTGCCGACAAATTGCGCATATAGCAACGTTCTCCTCCTTGGCGCTAACAGAAAAGAAGTCCCAAACTGGGGAGGAGAACTTTCTGGCACTGCTGGATGTGCCACTTTCAACACCAGATGAACTTGAGGGGGTGCTTGAAAATATGTGACCTGTCCACCTACACTGTGACTTTTACTACCACTTCCTACTGAGGTGGTTGAGCTGGATGTAGGTCCCTGCCGGGCCTTGGAAAATATGGCAGCTGGAGGTAGTGGTGGTGTAACCTGTGTTGGTGAGATCCGTGCTACATCCCGCTCAGTAGCAGCCTTTCTGGATAGGGTTAGAATGTCGGTCTCCAATCCCTTTGGGGCGGGAGTAATGTGCGTGATGACTGGCTCGTCTTCATCAACATCATCACCCCCCTCTTCTACATCTACCTCCATAACTCTAAGTTTTTCTGGGACCTTCCTTTTCAGAAGCAATGTCTTGTGGCGTACTTCACTCTCAGACCGAGCTGGTGGGACCCAAGTGTCATCACGATCATCAGAAGCGGGGCTTGAAGAAGAAGATGATGGACTAAGCCTCCTTTCCTTGCTGGTGGTCTGGAAGACAATAGATGTTCTGAAACAGTGGTTTGACTTCGCTCCGCTTTGTCTGCAGGAAGCTCGATTTCCTGAAATGCCCCTACGTCAGGAGCAACAACTACTATGGTGGGCTGTTGTGGCGGCTGCTGCTGTTCTGGTTGCGGCGGCTGCTGCTGTTCTGGTTGCGGCGGCTGCTGCTGTTCTGGTTGCGGCGGCTGCTGCTGCTCTGGTTGCGGCGGCTGCTGCTGCTGCTGTTCTGGTTGCGGCGGCTGCTGCTGCTGTTCTGGTTGCGGCGGCTGCTGCTGCTGTTCTGGGTGCGGCGGCTGCTGCTGCTGTTCTGGTTGCGGCGGCTGCTGCTGCTGTTCTTGTTGCGGCGGCTGCTGCTGCTGTTCTTGTTGCGGCGGCTGCTGCTGCTGTTCTTGTTGCGGCGGCTGCTGCTGCTGTTCTTGTTGCGGCGGCTGCACACTGATCTGCTGAGTTTGCGCCTGCGTTTAACTTGATTGTGTACTACTTTGCGGTAATGACATTTCTTCAACATCGCTGCCCGTTAGTAGACTGGCTACCTCTGCGACAGTAAAGCCCTTGGGCCTAGGTTGGTGGGGTTGCTGGACCGCTGTGCTGCTCCCAGCTTGGTTCCCGGACAACGCTTTGGTGCCAAAAAAAACCTTGGCCGGCACACCACCAGTCGTGGTTAATGGCACTTCCTTTTTCTGTTCCTTCTTCTCACCAGCAACTTTCTTGGTACTGGACCTGGTACCTTTCTTTGGGGCCATCTTATTCCGACGTCAGGCAGGAGGCAGATGCACAACAAGTTCTGGTCACACGTGGGCGTGATGCGCAGCAGGACTTCTGTCTGGCTGGCAGTACAACGGGTAGCCAGGTGATGCCGATGACACCTCCTACTCTGTCTTCTGTGCACCTAAAAGCAAAGAAGACAGGAGAAGAACATCAGTGAAATGTTGCATTTGTTTTTGTGGTTCAGTTACTTAGTACTGTACTAGTGCAAACAAAAGATAGTCTAGCCATTTATGAATTTTTTTTAACTAGAGCTATGTTATACTACTAGTACTGTGTACAGCCACACTACACTCTCAGGAAGGTGATGTCTAAAAATTCAACAGATCACATAGAAAACACTTGATCAATAAAGCTGTGGCTACCTGCTCTGGTAGCAGTGGATGAAAGCAGGCCTGCTGGCAGACAAGGCCAGGCAAGCTTGCAGGCCTAGGCCTCAAAATGGCCACCAGCCACATGGCGAGCCCCAACAACATCAGCAAGGCCACCCCAAAAAACACACTTCCCCAACTCAATCCAATGCCATCCATGCCCTAAATGATGTCTAAATTCAACAGAGCACACAGAAAACAGTAGATTACTAAAGCTGTGGCTACCTGCTCTGGTAGCAGTGGATGAAAGCAGGCCTGCTGGCAGACAAGGCCAGGCAAGCTTGCAGGCCTAGGCCTCAAAATGGCCACCAGCCACATGGCCAGGCCCAACAACATCAGCAAGGCCACCCCAAAAAAACACACTTCCCCAACTCAATCCAATGCCATCCATGCCCTAAATGATGTCTAAATTCAACAGAGCACACAGAAAACAGTAGATTACTAAAGCTGTGGCTACCTGCTCTGGTAGCAGTGGATGAAAGCAGGCCTGCTGGCAGACAAGGCCAGGCAAGCTTGCAGGCCTAGGCCTCAAAATGGCCACCAGCCACATGGCCAGGCCCAACAACATCAGCAAGGCCACCCCAAAAAACACACTTCCCCAACTCAATCCAATGCCATCCATGCCCTAAATGATGTCTAAATTCAACAGAGCAAACAGAAAACAGTAGATTACTAAAGCTGTGGCTACCTGCTCTGGTAGCAGTGGATGAAAGCAGGCCTGTTGGCAGACAAGGCCAGGCAAGCTTGCAGGCCTAGGCCTCAAAATGGCCACCAGCCACATGGCGAGCCCCAACAACATCAGCAAGGCCACCCCAAAAAACACACTTCCCCAACTCAATCCAATGCCATCCATGCCCTAAATGATGTCTAAATTCAACAGAGCACACAGAAAACAGTAGATTACTAAAGCTGTGGCTACCTGCTCTGGTAGCAGTGGATGAAAGCAGGCCTGCTGGCAGACAAGGCCAGGCAAGCTTGCAGGCCTAGGCCTCAAAATGGCCACCAGCCACATGGCCAGGCCCAACAACATCAGCAAGGCCACCCCAAAAAACACACTTCCCCAACTCAATCCAATGCCATCCATGCCCAAAATGATGTCTAAATTCAACAGAGCACACAGAAAACAGTAGATTACTAAAGCTGTGGCTACCTGCTCTGGTAGCAGTGGATGAAAGCAGGCCTGTTGGCAGACAAGGCCAGGCAAGCTTGCAGGCCTAGGCCTCAAAATGGCCACCAGCCACATGGCGAGCCCCAACAACATCAGCAAGGCCACCCCAAAAAACACACTTCCCCAACTCAATCCAATGCCATCCATGCGCTAAATGATGTCTAAATTCAACAGAGCACACAGAAAACAGTAGATTACTAAAGCTGTGGCTACCTGCTCTGGTAGCAGTGGATGAAAGCAGGCCTGCTGGCAGACAAGGCCAGGCAAGCTTGCAGGCCTAGGCCTCAAAATGGCCACCAGCCACATGGCCAGGCCCAACAACATCAGCAAGGCCACCCCAAAAAACACACTTCCCCAACTCAATCCAATGCCATCCATGCCCAAAATGATGTCTAAATTCAACAGAGCACACAGAAAACAGTAGATTACTAAAGCTGTGGCTACCTGCTCTGGTAGCAGTGGATGAAAGCAGGCCTGTTGGCAGACAAGGCCAGGCAAGCTTGCAGGCCTAGGCCTCAAAATGGCCACCAGCCACATGGCGAGCCCCAACAACATCAGCAAGGCCACCCCAAAATACACTCTTCCCCAACTCAATCCAATGCCATCCATGCCCTAAATGATGTCTAAATTCAACAGAGCACACAGAAAACAGTAGATTACTAAAGCTGTGGCTACCTGCTCTGGTAGCAGTGGATGAAATCAGGCCTGCTGGCAGACAAGGCCAGGCAAGCTTGCAGGCCTAGGCCTCAAAATGGCCACCAGCCACATGTCCAGGCCCAACAACATCAGCAAGGCCACCCCAAAAAACACACTTCCCCAACTCAATCCAATGCCATCCATGCCCTAAATGTGATTGAAAATGAAATATATTCAAAAAACAAAAGGAACAGTTGCTTCATCATGCACACACACACCCATGAGGCCATGCCCATGGCTAGCTCGGGCCTACTACTACAACCCACAAAATTAAAATAAATTAAAAAAAAAAAAAGGAATGATGATAATTAATTATCAAAAATAAATTGTAGTTACACAACAACTGCAATGCCCACAATCAAACACAACAACCACTTACTTGTAAAATATCCTATTCCAAAAATCCTGAAATCCAATTGCAATGATGCAGCAGACAAAAAGAGTGATCTTTCCAGCTCCAAATCCAAAGGCAGAATGAGCAGGAGATGGACAAAGCACTGGGAGGAGCCTGCTGGACAGGAACAGGAAGTTGGAGAATCTGTGTCACTTCCTCCCTCTCTCCACCTTGTAAAAAAAAAATGACTCCTTGCACAAAAAAGGAAAGCCAAATGTGAATGTAAGGAGTTCTTTTCATCCAAAATCAGTATTTGCAGATGGTTTCATGCTGCTAGAGCCGATATTCCTCTCCAAATTGTAAATTTTACGTTGTTGAGTTCTCCAGCTTCACATTACTTCCGCCGGCGTGTCGAAAACGATATGATCGCGTTCTCTTCTTTGTCCCTGTCGCGTTGGATATGACGTGTTCGCGGTCTCTTTCTCCTGTTCGCGTTCGATTTCATGTGCCCGCGTCCTCATTCTCTGGCTCGCGATGTAGAATGACATGTTCGAGATCTCAATCTTCTCATACTCGCGCGGTGCATGATCGCGAGAAGAAAGACGTGATCGTGCGACAAATGACGTGATCGCGTGAAAAATGACTTGAATGCGGCCGCGAACTCTCGCGAGACAGCGCAAAATGGCTACCAAAATCCAACATCTCGTGGAGAACGCGACCGGGTCAAGAAAACTTGTCGGAGAACGCAGGGATTCAGGTAAGGCGATCGCGCGCGCGCGAGAATGTATTGTTTTACAGCGCGAGCAAGAAAAAAATTATCGCTAAGCTGCGGAATGCGGAAATTTTGACATTTTCGCGCTTTCCGCGGAACGCGAGAATGCCAAAATATCGCAATTTCCGCGAACGGAACGGAATTTTGGCCCAGGCCTAATCTTGACAAGTTTATTTTATAGAACAGGAAAATTACAGTATTATTATTCTAACGTAGATGTGATTTTTTCAGAGTTTCCTATTCGAAAGAGTATGAACCCAGTCCTTAGTACTAAAGATGCACAGTTTATGGGTGAATATATACCAATGAAAACAATAGATATAGCTGAAGCGCACAAGCACAAATTAACATGTACATTACACGAAAAAGAAAATATATTTTGGAATTTAGTGGAGCAAAGGAGACAGGATTTCCAAAGAAAGGTTTCTGTAAAGAAACCTCAGATTCCTCAATGGGCTGAGAAAGAGGAAATTTATACAGCTGGCAAGACTAATGCTGCGATGTCCCTGGATTTTGAAAGGAAAGGGAAGATCTGCCTCATTAGGTTAAAAACTGACTATAACAATGCATTTATTGGTTCCAGTGAATGTGAACATAATTTCTCAGTTATCGGGGGATGGGAGCTAAAAGTTGAAACAGACCCAGTATTTCCTGGAGTTTATTATATGTTTGGGATTAAAGACAATTTTAGGCTGCCTGCACATTGGTACGGGAGTTGCTATTTTGGAAACGTTTTCCCAAAGGTGTATCATGTGAAAAGAATCACTGGAAGCAATGAAGACACAAAGGAACTAACACGTATCAAAAGAGCTAGTTTTTCAGAAATAGTAGGTGATATATTTAGTGCATTGATACTTTCAGCAGGAGTAATTCTGAATTCATGGAAAATTTGTAATTTATCTACAGTAGTTGATCGTCTATCGACAGATACTGCTGAGGGTTTCTTGATGATGAATACCGAAATGGTTGCAATTAGGTCAATGGTTTTACAAAATCGACTTGCTCTTGATATATATTATTCGGTACAAAAGGGGGTGGTGATGGACGGAGCATCAGAACCAATCAAACCCTCACACCCAGTCAACAGATCTGGGTTTGATCCATCACCGTTCTTTAGCCCACTCTGCCACCCCAGTTCAGACATGGCATATGCAAATCAGTCTGACCCTGTGCCTCATGGGAACAGTCCAGCCCGAACTGCCAAGCCATGCCTTCCCTGGACCGGAAACAAGCTTCCTAGGACCGGTTTCTGGCATTTCAGCCGTCTTCAGCCAGGCTTGCTTGAATCCAGTGGCAAAGTGAACAAGGGACTCACGTCTGAGCATACCCTGCCAACTTATGGTGAACAAAGGGGTACAAAAGGGGGTGGTGATGGACGGAGCATCATAACCAATCAAACACTCACACCCAGTCAACAGATCTGGGTTTGATCCATCACCGTTCTTTAGCCCACTCTGCCACCCCAGTTCAGACATGGCCATATGCAAATCAGTCTGACCCTGTGCCTCATGGGAACAGTCCAGCCCGAACTGCCAAGCCATGCCTTCCCTGGATCAGAAACAAGCATCCTAGGACCGGTTTCTGGCATTTCAGCTGTATTCAGCCAGGCTTGCTTGAATCCAGTGGCAAAGTGGGCAAGGGACTCACGTCTGAGCATACCCTGCCAACTTATGGTGAACAAAGCGGTACAAAAGGGGGTGGTGATGGACGGAGCATCAGAACCAATCAAACACTCACACCCAGTCAACAGATCTGGGTTTGATCCATGACCGTTCTTTAGCCCACTCTGCCACCCCAGTTCAGACATGGCCATATGCAAATCAGTCTGACCCTGTGCCTCATGGGAACAGTCCAGCCCGAACTGCCAAGCCATGCCTTCCCTGGACCGGAAACAAGCTTCCTAGGACCGGTTTCTGGCATTTCAGCCGTCTTCAGCCAGGCTTGCTTGAATCCAGTGGCAAAGTGAGCAAGGGACTCACGTCTGAGCATACCCTGCCAACTTATGGTGAACAAAGGGGTACAAAAGGGGGTGGTGATGGACGGAGCATCATAACCAATCAAACACTCACACCCAGTCAACAGATCTGGGTTTGATCCATCACCGTTCTTTAGCCCACTCTGCCACCCCAGTTCAGACATGGCCATATGCAAATCAGTCTGACCCTGTGCCTCATGGGAACAGTCCAGCCCGAACTGCCAAGCCATGCCTTCCCTGGATCAGAAACAAGCATCCTAGGACCGGTTTCTGGCATTTCAGCTGTATTCAGCCAGGCTTGCTTGAATCCAGTGGCAAAGTGGGCAAGGGACTCACGTCTGAGCATACCCTGCCAACTTATGGCGAACAAAGCGGTACAAAAGGGGGTGGTGATGGACGGAGCATCAGAACCAATCAAACACTCACACCCAGTCAACAGATCTGGGTTTGATCCATGACCGTTCTTTAGCCCACTCTGCCACCCCAGTTCAGACATGGCCATATGCAAATCAGTCTGACCCTGTGCCTCATGGGAACAGTCCAGCCCGAACTGCCAAGCCATGCCTTCCCTGGACCGGAAACAAGCTTCCTAGGACCGGTTTCTGGCATTTCAGCCGTCTTCAGCCAGGCTTGCTTGAATCCAGTGGCAAAGTGAGCAAGGGACTCACGTCTGAGTATACCCTGCCAACTTATGCCGAACAGAGCGGTACAAAAGGGGGTGGTGATGGACGGAGCATCAGAACCAATCAAACACTCACACCCAGTCAACAGATCTGGGTTTCATCCATCACCGTTCTTTGGCCCACTCTGCCACCCCAGTTCAAACATCAATAAAATGAATACATTTAACAGTTGTCTTGTTCATCCTGCAGGATGTCCATCACTTTCCCAGGACATGTTGCGAACGCGGCCTTGGACGGGATCTAAGCACACCCTCATGGCTTCTGGCTGGTTGTCACTGCGCCTGCGTGAGTAGTCACGTGGAGTATAGAATGTAGCATTACTTAAAATAAATCTCCCTGCATTAGCATTTAGTAACTAGTATGTTTTAGTTTCAGCGAGACAGATGCTCAGCATGTGAGCCTTCAAGCGGCCATATTAGAAGCAAGTGCACAGATGCAGAAAATTTCCTCCAAGCTTTAGTTTGCCATCCTGTGTAGATGCAGTTTACGCATGTGCAGTACAAATTCCCGCGTTTAGCAGCCATTTTAAGTTTCACTCGGGTTACTTGTTAGTAAGACACATATGCAAGCTTCCTCTAAGCTAAATGAAATGTGTTGCATATTAGTCTTTACAAACATGATTAATACAGTGTTACGAGTTATTTGAGAGGATTGCTTTTGAGCAACTCTCTTTTATACGAGTCCTTTCTCCATCAATCCACTCTCTGATGGCATTTGTGCCATCACCAATCTACCTATCACCAAATTAGATGCCAACTTTAGCACATCTCAACTGCCTTTTCATCTCCTTCTTCATCTTTTTGTATAAATCTCCCTTCATTTCTTCCTACTGAATTTCATCATACTTCCTTTTCTTTTCCCTTTCGTTCACTTCATATCTCTTTCTTTTCTTACAGCATTTGCGCCATATCATTATTTCTAAAACTAGTATTGTTATTCCAAATATCTGTAATATTATTTGACCTCTAATACTCTTACCTATAAATTAGTAAACCATCTCCCTATGGTAGTAATACTATTGGTTAATGTCAACTCCCAGTGGTTTCAAGTCTTCAACACTTTTGTCAGGAATATAAGTGCAACAATGCTGCATTTTCAGCATTTTACAGGCTCCGCCCTCTTTTGTCAATAATATATCAAGCGGTACAAAAGGGGGTGGTGATGGACGGAGCATCAGAACCAATCAAACACTCACACCCAGTCAACAGATCTGGGTTTGATCCATCACAGTTCTTTAGCCCACTCTGCCACCCCAGTTCAGACATGGCCATATGCAAATCAGTCTGACCCTGTGTCCATCCACTTTGCCACTGGATTCGCATGTGACTTGCTGGAAGGTGTTCGGTAGGACCTGATTTGCAGACATCATCTAACACCTGACAGTAATCATGGTGGCTCCTGTGTCTCGCAGAGCCTCCATCCATAGCCCATTAATGGTGACGGACTGCCTATACTTAGACGTATTAGCTGACATTACACTTTAGGCATCATCACTTTTCCCCCTAACGAAACTATGGTCAACCCTGTCTGTCTGTCGCCGTCCAAGTGTCCTCAGAGTCGCACGATGCTGTAAGGGGTCCACCTCCCGATAACCCCTTGGTCTGATAGATATATAACAGACACAGAAGGGTGATCAGGCGAGGGAAGGAAAGGAAGGGGACAGCTGGGAGGGAGATCTGAAAGAGAAAGAACAACATGCAATGGTTACATCAGCCCCTATCTCTCTCGCTATCACCCCGTTCTTCTCTAGCTCCCCCTTTTACCTGTAAAAGAAAGAATGCTCTCGGGGAACAGGAGACTGGAAAGACCTGCTCGCAAGGCAACTGGAACCCTACAGACAAGATACCAATCAGCAGAGGTCGTAGTATGCAAGCACCCTCGTAACTCCCCTCAGCTACAGGACCTACCATGAACTCAGGATTCTTCTCAGTACAGGGGGGAAGGACGTATGCCAGGAGTCACCTTTCCACCCCTGTATGGAGTACAAACGAACACACATAAAATGCAGCAGGGCAAGGAACAGGATACTTCTCCTGGTCGCCCCCACTGGTTCTCAAGGCGAACCTCAGTCACACCGTTATACTACCCGCAGGCAGAGTTCACTATATACAAGAATGCTGTCTTTGAGGAGACTATCTATTACTCCCTCAACACAACGCGGAATATCGTTTTCCGAAAGTTAAAGCCCTCCGCCCTGTTGTGTGTCAATTGAGAGCAATGACCGAAGTTAACTCCGGACCTAGGTGAATGCGACCCCGCACGCCGCAGTTCGGCTTCCAACGGGGCCACGGAACGATAGAACAGGGACAAACAATGACAAGCTCCCCTTCGCGAGGAGTGCTGGACCAAACCAACACGGAGAATGGCGACCCCGCACGCCTCAATGCGGCATCCAACGGGGCCACGGTACTCGGACCCTGAAAGACAAGACGAACCTCGCCTTGCTTCAGCAACAACAACCAAGGGATGACTGGACGACAGAAGCCAGCAAAGAATCACAGTTGTGGTGCAGAGCACCCCTACCCGATACGCTGTTCTCTGCTTGCACTTCCGACCTGGATACAAAATAACCAGCACCTGACTGCAGCCGGATGTTTCCTTTTCTTCGCCGGTGCGTCCAGCGTGCTGACGTCACGTACGTCCGCACGCATTGCCTCATGGGAATGGTAGTTCCCGTCATGTCCGCCGACCGCGGGTAGTTCCCGCTCGGACTGGCAGTGCTCTCTGGCGCACCCTGTGAGCCACAACAGTACATCCCTCCCCCGAAGAGCACTGACAGAAACAAGCTTTTTTCGGATATTTCTTGTGGAATTGAGCCACCAGTGCAGGAGCGTGGACACTGGAAGCTGGTTCCCATGAGTTTTCCTCCTCCCCATATCCCTTCCAGGCCAGCAAGTACCACAACCTGGAGCGATGTATCTTGGAATCCAAAACCCCTCTCACCTCGTACTCTGCTTCGCTATTTACAATGACTGGAGCAGGGGCCTTATTGGGCTTCACCAGCGCTGGCTTCACTAGGGACACATGAAAAGCCGGATGAATGCGCAAGGAGGAGGGCAAAGAAAGTTTAACCACTACCGGAGTCACCAATTTCACCACCCGATAGGGACCTATGTACTTGGGGTTGAATACGCTATAGTGTTTAAACCGGATGTTTTTTGTGGATAACCACACATAATCTCCCACTTTATATACAGGTCCCTGCCGTCTGTGTTTGTCGGCGGAAGCTTTGTATCTGTGCTTGGCCTCTCGCAGATTGCCTCTGGCCTTCTGTAAAGTGGTGTGAATGCGCTCTATTCTACTCTGCGCTTCTGGAACCTTAGTTGTTTGTATTGGATTAAGGAAGGGCGAAAACCAAGGATGGAAACCATATGTGCAGTAATATGGTGTGAGTTTGGTGGATGCATGTGATGCGCTGTTATACGCCACTTCAGCTAACCATAGTAAGTCCACCCAATCGTTTTTTGAAGCGCTGGAGTAACACCTTAAGTATTGCTTAAGGGTTTGATTGACCCTTTCGGTCTGTCCATCCGTTTGCGGGTGAAAACTAGTGGAAATGTTGGATTCTATCCCTAACGATGAACACCAGGTCTTCCAGAAGTTTGCTGTGAATTGGCTTCCGCGGTCCGAGACAATCCTCCGGGGCAGGCCGTGTAGGCGGACCACGTTCACTAGTAGTATATGTGCCAACTGTCCTGACGTGGGTATTTTCTCACAGGCTACGAAGTGTGCCATCTTTGTTAAATAGTCCACTATGACCGTGATAACGGTACATCCCTTGTTGCTAGGCATTCCCACGATGAAGTCCACCGAAATGTTTTCCCACGGGAGATTGGGTGTGGGGAGCGGTTGTAACAAACCTGCTGGTTTGGAATGTGAGGCCTTCATTTGACTGCATACTCTACACTCCTTCACCCAAGTGCCCACATCCTCCCGTACCGAAGGCCACCAGAATTGCCTTAGGACCCTATCAAGGGTTTTCTCTCGGCCGTTGTGACCTGCGCAGGGTAGAATATGACACCATTTGAATGCTTGAAGACGTAAGGCCCGAATGGGCAGAAGTATCTGCTTTCCCCGTATCGGTAGATCATGAATCAAGCTCCAGCTGGGATTGCTTCTCAGCCAGGTTTTCCATCGGTTTGTCTGGACGTTCCGGGATACACTTCTCAAGAACGGATCTGTACACGTCGCCCCTATCACTTGTTCAGGGCTGATGATGGCTCCTTTAGGTGAGGTAGGGAGAGCGGCCTGGGAAGCTTGCCGGGATAAAGCATCTGCCTTTTTGTTTTCCTTTCCAGGCCTATAAGTAACAAGGAAGTTATATCCCGCAAAAAAGAGAGTCCACCTTAGTTGACGGGGGGTTAGATGTCTCGCTGCCGTCATGAACTGTAAGTTCCTGTGGTCGGTATAAACCGTAACCACGTGTCTGGCACCCATGAGATGATGCCTCCATTCACTGAAGGCATCTTTGATGGCGAGTAGTTCTTTTTCGGCGATGTTGTAATTGCACTCCGCGGAATTCAATTTTCGTGACATGTATGCCACTGGATGCAGTTGCCCTGTTTCGACATGCCTCTGTGATAACACCGCTCCCAATGCTGTGTCGGAGGCATCGGCCTCCACGATAAATGGACATTCAGGGTGTGCATGAGCCAACACCGGGGCCGTAGAAAACGCCTCTTTTAGCTCATCGAAACCCTTTTGGGCCCCAGCGGTCCACTGGAACACCGCCTTCTTGCGCAATAGCTGAGTGAGAGGGGTTGCCAAGTCTGAGAAGTGGTGGATAAAACGACGATAGAAGTTGGCAAACCCCAAAAAACACTGTACATCTCTGAGGTTGCGGGGAGTAGGCCATTGTTTAACTGCCAATACCTTCCTTTCTGACATTTCCTGCCCCCAGGGTGTGAGGTTCACCCCTAGAAACTCCACAGACGTCACCCCAAACTCGCACTTACTGATTTTGCAAAATAAATGGTGTTTTCTTAGAGTTTGAAGGATGGTTTTTACATGTTGCGTATGTTCCCTGGTGTCCTGGGAGTAGATTAAAATGTCATCGATGTACACTATGACAAAGTGGTCCAGATATTCACGGAGCACATCGTTTAGGAAGAATTGAAAGGCCGCGGGGGCATTGCATAGCCCGAAGGGCATAACTAAGTACTCATAGAGTCCGAATCTGGTTTTAAACGCAGTCTTCCATTCGTCCCCTCTCCTCATTCGGACTAAATGGTACGCCCCCTTCAGATCTAATCGCGTGTAGATCGCTGCCTCTTTTACCTGCTCCAACAGAACGTTGATTAGTGGTAGCGGATACCGGTTCTTCACGGTAATGGCATTTAACGCCCGGTAGTCCACGCACGCGCGAAGCTCGCCATTGGCTTTAGGAATGAAGAAGAGAGGCGACGCTGCTGGGGATTTTGACACTCTTATAAACCCCAGGCCCAAATATTTATCCAAATATTCCCTGAGGTACTTATGTTCTGGCTCCGTTAGGGCATACACCCGTCCCGCGGGAACGACCGCCCCCGGTATCAAGTCTATTTGACAATCGTATGCCCTGTGGGGAGGCAGGACTTCGGCGTTGTCTTCGTTGAAAACATCGTTGTATTCTTTATAGACCTCGGGTAATGTTACCGCTTGTTCCACTGCGGTCGCCACCTGGTAACAAGTCGCCAACGACATGGCAGGGTTTCTTGCAGAAACGTTGCAGTTCGCTAGACAGTAGTCGGAGGTAAACTGCAGGGTTTTTTCGAGCCAATTTATGAGCGGGTTGTGGAGGCACAACCAAGGCAACCCTAGTATTACTCCGTAATGGGGTGCTGGAATAACGTTAAAGGAAATCAACTCCTGGTGCTCCGTCCCCTGTTTTACCGATAAAGGTCCTGTATGGTATCTCACCGGTCCTGAATCCAACATTTTTCCATCAACCGCAAATACCATCTCCGGCATGCTTTTCTCCTGTAACGTTATTCCGAGCCGTACCACCTGATCTTGGTCCATAAAACACCCCGTGGCCCCCGAATCCAATAACGCCCGGACTTGCAACCACCTGTCTTGCACCAAGATGTGCACGTCCACATAAAAATGGCTTCTTTCCTTGGTCTTCAAGTCTTCCAACGAAGGGATGTACAGTGCGCTCAAAGGATTCCCTTCATCCTCCTTTAAGCCGGAGCGTTTCCCGCCTCCGCGAGGGTGGTTCTTGTAACCGCAGCTTTCTGATCCGATCGTGGAGTTTTGGGCCGCAGACTGCATTCGCGAATGAAATGCCCTTTCCGTCCGCAATACAAGCATAGGCCTTTCTTCCGCCTATACTCTCGTTCTTCGGAGGTGAGCGGGGAACGGACGGCTCCAATTTCCATAGGCTCGGTTTTTGAGGAACCAGGGTGGTTTGCTGCCCTAGCAGGTTCCACAGTAGGCACCGGTCTCTCCCGCCGTCTGTGGTCCCCTTTTCTCATGCTTAGGCGATGATCCAACCTTAACACCAAACTGATGAGTGCCTCACAGGTGACTGGTTGCGGGTCGATCTGCGCCACCACATCCTTCAAGTCTTCGCTTAGCCCTTGATGGAAAAGAGCCGCTTGCTTCTCTTCTGGCCACTCGGTTTCAGTGATCAGTCTCCGAAAATCATTAATATAGGAGATAACATCCCTATTGCCTTGTCGCAATTCTAGCAGATCTCTGTCGGCTGAGAGCGTGGCGGCTCGACGGTTGAAGGTTTTCTCGAATTCTTCCAGAAATGCGTTCCAATCATATAGGAGCTGATCGTCTCTTCTCACCAGCGGGACTGCCCATTGAGCTGCGTCCCCAGATAAATACGAGAGAAGAAAGGCTACCTTTGAATGGTTTGTGTTAAACGCCCTAGCCCTGCAGGTAAAATGTAACATCACTTGCGTGAGAAAGACTTGCAACTTCCCGCCTTCCCCGCTGAACCTTTCAGGAGTAGCTAATTGCACGGGCGTGGGAATCTCCACAACAACGGGAGCCGTAGGGGTGGCGCGGGGTAAGCCTGCATCAAAGGGATTGCGTTCCAAGCGATCTACCTGCGCCTGTAGTGTTGCTGTTTCTGTTCTAGAGGCAGCTACCTCAGCCTGCAACAAGGCCAACGCAGCTATAACATCCTCAAAGGTGGCCATCCCACCGTGCGACTGGGAGGACAGTTATCCGTGGGCCGGTTATTCTGTCGCCGTCCAAGTGTCCTCAGAGTCGCACGATGCTGTAAGGGGTCCACCTCCCGATAACCCCTTGGTCTGATAGATATATAACAGACACAGAAGGGTGATCAGGCGAGGGAAGGAAAGGAAGGGGACAGCTGGGAGGGAGATCTGAAAGAGAAAGAACAACATGCAATGGTTACATCAGCCCCTATCTCTCTCGCTATCACCCCGTTCTTCTCTAGCTCCCCCTTTTACCTGTAAAAGAAAGAATGCTCTCGGGGAACAGGAGACTGGAAAGACCTGCTCGCAAGGCAACTGGAACCCTACAGACAAGATACCAATCAGCAGAGGTCGTAGTATGCAAGCACCCTCGTAACTCCCCTCAGCTACAGGACCTACCATGAACTCAGGATTCTTCTCAGTACAGGGGGGAAGGACGTATGCCAGGAGTCACCTTTCCACCCCTGTATGGAGTACAAACGAACACACATAAAATGCAGCAGGGCAAGGAACAGGATACTTCTCCTGGTCGCCCCCACTGGTTCTCAAGGCGAACCTCAGTCACACCGTTATACTACCCGCAGGCAGAGTTCACTATATACAAGAATGCTGTCTTTGAGGAGACTATCTATTACTCCCTCAACACAACGCGGAATATCGTTTTCCGAAAGTTAAAGCCCTCCGCCCTGTTGTGTGTCAATTGAGAGCAATGACCGAAGTTAACTCCGGACCTAGGTGAATGCGACCCCGCACGCCGCAGTTCGGCTTCCAACGGGGCCACGGAACGATAGAACAGGGACAAACAATGACAAGCTCCCCTTCGCGAGGAGTGCTGGACCAAACCAACACGGAGAATGGCGACCCCGCACGCCTCAATGCGGCATCCAACGGGGCCACGGTACTCGGACCCTGAAAGACAAGACGAACCTCGCCTTGCTTCAGCAACAACAACCAAGGGATGACTGGACGACTGAAGCCAGCAAAGAATCACAGTTGTGGTGCAGAGCACCCCTACCCGATACGCTGTTCTCTGCTTGCACTTCCGACCTGGATACAAAATAACCGGCACCTGACTGCAGCCGGATGTTTCCTTTTCTTCGCCGGTGCGTCCAGCGTGCTGACGTCACGTACGTCCGCACGCATTGCCTCATGGGAATGGTAGTTCCCGTCATGTCCGCCGACCGCGGGTAGTTCCCGCTCGGACTGGCAGTGCTCTCTGGCGCACCCTGTGAGCCACAACACTGTCCCCCAAAGCTAACTGGGACTACCTCCTCCCCAAGCACTACACTCGACAACCCAGGTGTCTGCCCACCAGTGGGGGCCTGTGCCCTCTTGTGACATTTGGAGTCGCCCTTGGAGCGGCCATACTTGTAGCACTCAGTACATTTGGGTACAAATCTCTCTGTATTGTGCTCAAAGAACCCCTTCTTCCTAGGATCAGACTGGGACTGGTTACCAGGATCACTACTCCCTTGAAACATATTTTGGGGGCCTTTTTATAACTCTTTGCTTTTAAGTTTTTCTTCCCCCTCTTTCTTCTAGTTGGAATCCTGACCACCTTTCTTGGAGTCCCCCCTGATACCTTGTAGGACACTCTGGTGTTAGCCCAGAGGTCCACCTCCTCAGCAAGCTTCATGGGGGTCAGTCAGCTTACTGTCAACTTGGTGCTGGCACAACTCTGTAATATTAATACTAAGCATGTCCTTTGTCATGATTAACCCAACATAATCATTTATCCTACACCCAACCATTTGGTTCTTTGTTGGAGTAGTCCATAACATCTACCCATGTTTGGTTGGGGAGCTTCTGGGTGTCCCTGAATCTTTGGCGATACTTCTCGTCTCAGGAATCAGCCCTAATTCGTCAATTAAATTGGCTTTCACAGTAGTATACTTGGTTTGGTCCCCAACCTTTAGTGTAAGAAGTAGGCATGTGTTTCCACAGACCACCACCGCAGTGTTCCTCAGGAACCCTGTGCATCTTCAATGCAACTATGTAAGCATAAAACCATTTATCAATGTCATCTCCCACCATATAACTGGGCACCAACTTCTTGGTTATGTGAACCCTTTCTCTCCTTCAAGTAATGCAGATATGCTACCACCATCACTGCTGGAATCAACCTTCCTGGCCTTGATATCCAAATCTTGTAGGCTTCTCTCATGAGCCAACAGCAATTTATTTCTTCCGAAGCTGTTTCAGCCTTTATGGCAACATTCTTTCCTCCATTCTCAATTTGGCCAGCTGCATTTTGAATTCCCTCTCCACCCTCCTCTCCGCCAGTTCCTATGGGGATAAGCCATGGAAAAATACACTGCTCGCTGCCCTGATAGGGAGCTCAAGTTCAGGGTTTTCACCCTCAGCCACTCCAGGTGGATCATCAGGCTCCCCCAATAAATCATCCTTCTCTGAGTGGGTTTCTGCCCAGGTTCTCAGCACCTTTTGTCATTCCACCATCTTGATAGCACTCTTGGCAGGAACCCCAATCTCCTTGCAAAAGTCATTAAGCCGGGCCACTGTACAGGTTTCCATGCTGGGAAACTCAAAATCCATGGTTCCAGTTGTAGAACCAACAGCCAGAGACATGGTTGTGGAGTGAATCAAAAATGTCAATTAGTGCGAATTTTAAATTTGATTTGGCCTAAGATGTAAATGGGTAATGTATACAAAGTTACTGTATGGCACTGCACAAACACAAGGCCTATCCTGACCAATGATCACCAATGTTAGAAATTGGTTTGGAGGTTGAATGGGGTATTCAAAGTCAAGCAGCAATCACCATCCTATTCAGCGTAAGAAGGAGGTAAACCCTAAATGAACCTGTGCTCACCCTCTGGTACCTTAGCACAGAACAGTCAGGCTTAACTTAGAGCAATTTCTGCAATCCTTCAAACAACAAATCAATGAAAACACCACATACAAAAATTCCACACCAGCTTTGAAAAATAGAACCACATTTAATAAATAAAACCAGACCAAAACAACAACAATCCAATAAGCAGAGCTTCAGATATGAATTTTTAAAGAATCTACTGTAAAATAGCACTTAGAAGCAATAAGCGCTTGCTTGAGATATCTGGTCTCGTTGGACCGAGACAAAGTCAAAAGTTCAGGATGACCGTGATGGAGCGCTGGCCGGACACAGGGACCCAGTGAGGCTCAGTGAGCAAAAGCACCACGATCCTGGCTGTGGTGATGTCAAAGATGTGGGTACAGCCAAAGCAATGCATCGGTGTTGATCCACGCAGTGGTGGAGATGCTTAGGTCCTGATCCACGCAGCAGTGGCAGTACAGCTCAGCATCAGAGTGTTTGGGGGAGCTTCATTGGCTGCCTATGCGCCAAAGGGCCAAGTTCAAACTATTATGCTATGTGCATAGAGCTTTATACAAGCTTGGCCCCTCATCTTTCGGGTCAAAGTTGAATTTATGTTCCCTCACGAGAATTGAGGTCTTGCAATCATGCTCTGGCTAAAACTAGACACATAAAGAAGGTCAGAGTGGGGCATCCCTCCTTCTCATACTTGGCGGCCATACATTGGAATGAACTTCCTTTAGACGTCTGCCTCCCTGACGACCAAATGAGGTTTAGGAACAAGCTTAAAACATGGCTGTTTAGGACTTAACTGCTGATGCCTTTTGTTATTAATTATCTTTAAAAATAGGTTTGAGCTACTCGTAGCATGTGATATCCCCTGGGATGAATGTTGCACTATACAAGTACAAAAAAAAGAAAATGTGGCTGCTCCGATGATCGAAGAGCTGTGATGCAGAGATTCGGAATCGTCATCAAGGATGACATTGATGGGGTTGCAGAGACCATGTACAGATGTGATTCCAAAGATGATGAGTTGGGGCTGATCCACGCAGTAGAGGCAAGACTCCTGTTCTGATCCAAGCAAAGGAGCAACACGCCGGTTCTGATCCCTGCAACACGAGCAATGTGTTGATCCAATCCACTTCATAGGGATGATGCACTGGTTTAGATGTATGTAAAAGTGTCATTGCACCGGTTCAACCGAGGATGCATGTGTTTTGTTGAAGCAAGCACCTTAGGCCCACTTCCAAGGGTTCAGGGCTGGGGTGGCACTACTTCACAGGGCAGACTCACAGATTGAAAAGTGAGAATTTAGATCAGGAGACCAGCCAGCTAGCTCTTGGAGTCACTCTGGGTTCAAGTGATGCAGATCCAGTCCTTCTCATCAAGGCAGGGTTAAAGCAGGCATCAGGTCTGCACAGCCTATGCAAGAGTCCATCACACAGTAGCCCAGCAGAGTGGAAGCCCTTCAGCAGTACAGCATTCCTTCTACCTGGTGGAGTAGTCACAGGTCCAAAAATGTACTGAAGTCATGGTGTCAGAGATCCAGTACTTATACCCAGTTGGGTCTTTAAAGTGGGGGAGACTTCAAAGACAGGTCTTTGAAGTGCATAGAAGTCCTCCCTTCCTGCCCTGGCTCCAGACTCACTACAGGGGGGAATGCAGCCCTTTGTGTAAGGACAAGACACAGCCTGTTCAGGTATAAGTGAAGCCGGGTATCAAGAAAAGTTGCAATCAGTTTGCCACCCACCATGCAGGGCTGTAACACAGGCCCCTACAGCCCCCGCAGGGGGCCCCGAGCTGCAGGGGGCCCCCTCAGCACAGTACTCAGGCCTGAGAGCTCTGGATTAAAGCCAGAGTGGGGGCCCCTCTGTATCCGTTACAGGTTGGCCTCCTCAACTTTCTTTATGCCACTGCCACCATGGAAGTTAGGTTAAAAAGTGCACCAATCAACTGAGAAAAGTTGTGACACCTGGTGGCTAAATAAGTAGACCAGGAACCACTAGCGTGGAAGCAAAACCCCAAATATGGGAAACTGTTTACTGCTGCAAATGTATTAGAATTAATGTAGATTGTGCTCAATTTATGACTTGTTGTGTCACATACCAAAACATGAGACTTAGAGTAATTGATGTCCATGTCTAAGGTCATCATGATTGAGAAAAAGGATGATGCTAAGTGCAACAGGCTCCTAGGTGTATCAGCTAACAGCACAGTAATGTCCACATAAGGTAACAGAGGGACCTGCTCCTTGTCAATCTGCTGTAGATTCTTTCAGCATGATATCAAATGCTCACTCAAATTATTTACATAATGAACACATAAAATCAGCATTAGTATACAGCCCTGCCAAATCCCTCTATGGAAACAAAAGAACTCTGTAAACTCCCTATTCTGGCTAAATCGTATTCTAGCAGATACATTCAAATGGAAGAAGTGCAAAGAATTAACCAAGGTGGCATCCAACCCCTTTTCAATAACAGAGACCATACCTTGGACCTGTTCATGCAATCAAATGCACTGAACAGGGTCCATGGAGCATAGATACAGTAGCAAGTGCCTTGCTACTACATATTTACAAATAAGGAGATGGCGGTTCAAACACTGTTGCACCGACCCCAGACCTTCCCTAAACCCATACAGAAAGAAGCTTAGAATATTATTATCGTTAACCCAAGAACTTACCCGATTGTATATCACTCTCCTAACCATTTTGGTGGACAAGTCAATGAGGGATATCACCTGAAAGCAACATGCGTTGGTACGATCCCCTTTTTCAAAAAAATGTATACTATCAGTGAGGAGGACCTAGATGAAGTCAAGGAAACAACATGCAAGTGAGTAAAAACAAATGTGAGCCACGGAGCCCAATATACTACACTTGAACATATCAATTGAGAATCCACTGGGCTCTGATGCTTTATTTGCAGGACTTTCTGTGAGAGCTGCAGTAACTTCTTCCACATCAAACATTAGGCTAGTATTAGAGACACCCCCAACAAATTGTTACGTTGAGGAACTGACACAGCTACTAGAGCAATAAACGCTTGAGAAATGGGATACCTGGTAATCAGCTATGATATGTGAGCTAAGAGGGTCTTGCTAGAGTTGCAATTCCTAATTTGGTTGACTGTCAATGAGAAGAGTTTCGTCTCTTTAAGATTGTTGGCTTCCGTTTTAGCCATAAGAAGATTGTCCTGAATTTCCTTCTTCCTTACCTGCAGGATATGTTTATAATTCACCCTGCACCTACTAACTTCCTCCATGTTTCTAAGCCTAGTACCCAAAGCATGTCTCAAATTGTGGTTGGCTTGAGAATAGGCTCTGTCAAACTACTTTGGGGTCAGACTATTGGAGCCAATCACGGATTGAAAAAGAATTGTTCTCACCTGTGTGCATATTTTGGTGAAGGACCCAACAATGGATACATTGTCGGACTCTTCAGTGAGACAGCATTTAAAGGACTACGAATTGCTCCTAATTAATTTAGATAAAGTGAAATTGAGGGTAAGACTAATTCCATACAGCCACTGATTGCAGTCTTTTGTGGTCATAGGAGTAGAAGCCCCTGGCCAGATTACAGACGGTAATCCAGGAAAATCAAAAGCCAAAGTAAGCGGATAAGATTGTCAATGAACAAATTAAATGTTTAGCTGTTCAAGACCTACCTAACAAGGGATGTGGATAAGAAAATGTAGTCAATGATACTCACACACCTCTACCAAAAACTGATTGTTGGATTGCTGCCATTCGTGGATGTTATCCGGAATAAGCTGATGCCCACATGTGCAACAGTCCCAAGGTGCACACCATCAGAAATATATGTATAAATATCATAAGCCATTTTAATCCAATTATTTTCATTTATTCTTCTTGCTCCTCCTTTTATTTCAATCTTCTCTAAAGATTGCATCAAGACATTGTGCTTTCAATATACATATGCCTGAAAATCGCCAATCCAGGCCTATTGCTGCAGCACGTTGAAATTCACGCAATGTCAAGTAGTTACAGCATTGTTAACCCAATACATTTCGGTATCACACCCTTCCTCAGGGGTCACTGTAGTATAAAGAGAGTTTCAGATTTCTTCGGCTCATTGAATTTTATCAAACTTTTTGAAACATGTTAGTAACCTAAACAAATAAAATAATCCACTCACTTTGACTCTATTTGAAAATTACTTAACCCAAGGATCATGTAAAAAAATTGATACCAACATGCAAGTGACAACAGAGTGAAAAAACAAAAGCCAAGATGTGAAAAACATATGTATAATGCATTGGGCAGTAAATGAATACTGTGTACTAAATCTACAAGCAGAAATTAAAAGTGAGTGTGCGTGGTACCATGTAAACGTGCAATACAACCAACTTAATCTGTAAGTCAATATTTTAGTTCTAACCTGTGTTCCTCCCATTACATAATTAGTGTTCCAAATGATTCGGCTGACCAGACAGGGCAGCTCCAAACTAAACCTCCTCAAACAGGTAAAACATATCCCCTTTAAACATGAAAAGTAATTGGCCCCAACTACGTGCTCACAAACAACGTGCAAAGATGAAAATAAAGAAAGAAATGCGCAACCTCGATACTGCAAAATAACCACCACAATACAAATCAATAAATTCCTTATTGCCACAACTTGAGAAAATCTAAATAACATAAAAATAATCCACTGATAAAATATTGTACATCATAAGTAAATGTGAATTTCACCAATCCTTTAATCATTATAAACATGACAGGCTCGCACTGGTATAAAACTGTGTTCTTTGACGAAACGTCCTTCCGTATTTGACATCTTTTTATTATCATTTTATACGTTTTTGTCTTTTTAATCAATGGTTGCAACTTGACCTGTGGGACAGATCAATGAAACTAATCCCAAGCAAAATGGTCAAAAGCATACCACATGTAATCTAACGTTTGATTAATGCTCCCAGTCAAAGTTTACAGTATTACCCTTGTGCGTGCATGCATCATGTCAGCACCCTCATCTTTGCCTGGGAGCATTCATCAAATGTTGGATTACATGTGTGTGCATTTGAATGCTTTGTTTAGGATTAGATTCAGTGATGTTACCAGATGCCTCTCCATAATATAGTCATTTTTTGTGCTCCCAAACACCATTGGTTGCATCCCCCTAGGCACTCCTGAGATCCTGTGACAAGGATTGATCAAATGGTGCTGATTTATAGTTTATGTTGCAATAAACATTGACTCGTGTCATTTTTTCAAATGAATTATTTTAATTTTCACATTGAAATTAATTTCATTTCAACTTCCTTTCACAGCATCTTAATTACAACATACTTTCTTTGGGCTCCAATGCATCTAGGGCTATCCGCCCTTCATCAGGGAGCATTACTGTAACAAAATCATAGAACACATACAGTTCAGAGAATTTTTTCAGTTAAATTGGTTACCCTATCCCCCGTGTTTTCATGTCATAATGATTAGATGAGCGTAACATACTGACTTCAATGCTTGTGATATTTATCATGCAGTTTTAAATATTAGTCTTCACCTATATTTCTTTATATATAAATCAGTGCAGTGTGACAGTTTCATGTGAACGTTAAGTGAACTCAAAGTGTGTGCGTGCAATCATCGTTGTTATGACATTTTGTGGTTGAAAAGTGAAAAACACTTAAGGATAAACATGCAGTTTACCCACGGTGCTTCGCTTCCGGCTTCTCCTGTTATGCTAGAATGATAGGGAACGGTTCAATTAAACAAACGTTCAGATATTAATCATATCGCTACTCGTTCGGGCGCAATACATTGTGTCGTTGCTTTCAGCTTACTTGTACAAGTTCCGTGTGGTGTTTTCAGTAATGACAGCGTCTTGTTTTTGGCTTTTCCCCTTATGCTAAAATGAAAGGGGACGGTTAATTAAACCTGCATTCAGATTTTAAACATTGCGCGGCTTGTTCGGGTGCAATACGTTGTATCGCTGATGTCAGCTTACTTGTAAAAGTTCCGTGAGGTATTTTCAGCAGTGTAGGTGTCTCGTTTTCAGCATAGTCGGCGTTTCTGTGCTTTCAGAATGCACAGATCAGGTGGATGATATTGATATAGAACTATGGTACCAAGGTAGACATTATAGTAGGACTAGTCGGTCTATTTTTATGGAGGCCATATTGAGTGTACGGAAGTGTCAGTTAAAACTATATTAACAGTGAAGACTATATTACAAAATACTTCAGGATGTTGCCTTAATGTGCACAGTTGCGAATTTTTAAACGGGTATACCAATAATTAGAATATATGTACACCAGTGACGTTCTCCAGGACGGAAGACGCCACCCCGGGAGCACCCAAAAAATGGTTTAAAAACCTGAAAAAACTGGTACAAATATCTATATTTACAAACTGTTACAAATATCTATATTTACAAATGGTTGTGCGCAGGTCAAATAAAGTATAGTTAGTCTCCATAATATAGCTCACAAGCTCAAAACCTCTAAGACTGGAATGGGAGATGACAGTTGAGAAGATACATTCAGACTGGTAATCTAACTCAAAGCTGTTGATGTTTAGGGCAGCATTGAACAAAACATGAATACCATTCAACGAATGCCTGTACTGAGTAATCTGATCAACAACAGGGCAACCCAATATACCTCATGGGACTGGGTATGATCAATAACATCTAATCATCTATACAAATGAACCTTAAGGGTTCATTCAAATGCTTATTCAATTTTTTAAACAAGTCATAAATATGAACAAAGAAATGTGTCACAACAGGGACATATTCAAAAATGTTGTATTTATAGAATGAATTTAAATCAAATCGACTACCTAGCAACACTGTCACTACTAAATCTATTTCACAGTTTACTTAGTAGTGTAACACCACCTTGTAAACATAGCTATTTCGCAGTTCACAAGTATTTTTCAATCAGAAACTTTTTCATAGTTTGACAAATATATACAGGACAGATTTAAAAAAATCTGACAAACATATACAAAACGGGTGTAAGAAAGTCGACGTTTCGGTCTTTTGTAGGCCAGACAGATCCATTAGACCATCCTCAGGACACAGCGTTGCTTAGTATACAACCATTCCTGTACAGAATAAAAACAATACATACAACCATGAATATCCCCTGGGTTCTAAAAGTATCATATGCTCACACCGCAGTCCAGTGACAGATCCACCAAGCATGCCTACTTTAAAAAGGCAAGACTCCAGATACTGCAACTAAAACTTCACCAATGTGTGTGGGAAAGAAAACCAAAAACCAATTGAAAACACCCAATGTGCCCATAGTGCACAAACCAGTGTCCAACTCTGCAACATAGAATCCTTACTCTATATATCCAATTACATTTCCATACTGCCTTCTCGAAGAGGTCTCTGAAGAAAAGAATAAGGTCCATATTAGAATTCAGAATTGTAACTCATGGATCATCATATGACACCAAAATTAATCAAAGGGAAAGGCAGCAGTCACTCTTACCTGTGTCAACAACAACCACTTCGTAACTGCAGAAAGGAAAGGAAAGGAAAGAGAAATCAGACACATCTAGTCACTGCCTACTTCATATATCCATATACTCTGTTGCAAACCAAACTACTAATATTGTACTCACATTTCGTATTTTACATAGAGAATCAATCTCCAAAACAACGGCTATACTCGCATTCACAGTCCGGTTGAAAAACGCCTGCCTCACGCTAAACTTTAACCCTGTTTACGTGAGATACGGCGTGGCGTGACCGCCATCTTGGAAGTATAAATCAACTATTACAGCAAATGACTGAAGCATTGTACTCATAAGTGCAAAGGAGCGTGACAGTAAATTACATAGTCAATGTAATACAACGGTGAAAATAAACCATCCCCCTTAAGAACAAATCAGCATTTAGGAATTAGATTAGTCAACGGCTCGATTCAACCAAAACTAAATATGTCCTGGCAATACTTGGATCATAAATGAGGGGCGCCAACCCCCTGTCATCAGCATAAACAGAAAGTTTTAACTGATTATTACCATAGTGAAAACGTTTAATTTGGGCGTTTAGGCAAATCTTAATCAAAAAGGGTTCAAGAACAGGAAGAAAGAGAAGAGACGAGAGGGAACATACTTTTCTAACTCCACGATAGGGGAAAAAGATGGTGAGAGAAGACTGTTAACTAAAATAGCAGATGTGGGAGAGGAACACAACAGGGAGACATAGTTAATAAAAGTAGGGCCAAATCCAAACCAAGATAAAGTAGAAATGATAAAAGGTCAGTTAAATCAATCAAATGCCTTTTCTGCATCTAACGTGATAGCAGATACAGAATGCTTATATGAATTAATTTGCTAAGTACATAAAAATAATCATGTATTATCAGAAATATGTCTACTTTTTACAAACCATATTGTTCATGACCAATCAAATGAGGTAAAAGGGCATTAAACGAAGATCAAAAACATTGGCAAATATTTTAAAGTCTACATTGTTTAAAGAAATGGGCCTATAGTTTTTACATAAAGTATCACCTTTATTGCCTTTGGGAAGAAGACATATTAAAGCATCTTGAAATGAACAACTAGAATTGTGAGAAGAGACAAAAAAGAGAAAATGTTGATGTAGTTTGGAAAGAAGGAGTTTAGAGAAATGAGAATAAAATTCTATAGTAAAACCTTATGGACCTGGTGCTTTATGCCGCTTAATGTTGCGGAGGAGGAGTAATAGAAGATAAATAGACAAGAATATATTCTTTTTGCACATGAGAGACTCAGGAGTATAAAGATTCTGAACAAATTAAGTAAATACCTTGAAAATTTCTTAATTTTTATAAACTGTATTATTAGTGGAAGTGAGGATAAATTCAACGTTAGTGCACTCTTTTTTAACTTTGAGATAATTTGCTAGAGTTTTCCAGCTTTGTTCTGATCTCCATAGTATTTGCCAGACGATTTAAGTAAAAATGAATTAGCATTTTCTGTGGATAATTTAATAAAGGTGAATTTGAATTTAATAAGCTCCTCTAAACATGTTTTAGAATTGTTGTGAAGAAAAGATTTTTCTAGTTGTAATTAATTTCAATTGATTGAACGATGCTTTCTTATTATGAGACACAAAAGTGATAATGAAATCTCCAGAGGCAGCTTTAAAAGTGTCCCATATAATCTGAAGAGAATTGTTGGATTTTCATTTTGAAAAAAAAAGTATTGGCAAAAGACTCAAAAGTTTGAGTAAGGTTGGAGTCCACGGAAAGGAAATTATTAAATCTCCATCTTCTAGCACCTCGAGTAAGTGGGAAAAGATCCAAGTCCTAATTAGCTGGAGTATGATCTGGCATTACTATGGAACCTATACTTGAATTAGTAATGTGTTGTATAAGCGATTCAGAAAGGAACGGATAATCCAGCCAAGACTGGGATATATGTACAGGGGGAGAAAAATGTGTATTCTAAATGTGTAGGAATACACAATCTCCAAGCATCCATTAAAGATCTTTGTTGAATAGCAGATGTGAATTGAGGGTAAATGCGGGAAGGAATGAATTTAGATTTAGAATTTCGGTCAACGATGGGATCAAAAGCCATGTTACAATCCCCATCAACTATAAAATAGACATCTTTGTAAGACATCAATGTAGACAAGATGGCAGGACAAATATTTGTATCTAGGGAAGTGGGTGCATCAAGGTAAAAAATTGTCATGGGGATTTCATTGATTAGCAAAGAAAATAGAAACCCATCTGCCCTGCGTATTAGTACCTTGTGTGATCACTTGTACATCCCAACGTGTATGACATCACATGGCAACACCATTATATTTTCTAGTGCCGGAAGAAGCACCATTGCTGTTTAAATTTAAGTATTTCTTTGTCCAGAAAGTGAATTTCCCACAGTAAGGCTATATTACATTTTAAATGAGAAAGATGTGTTAAAACTCTTTGATGTTTTTATAGGAGAGCCCAAACCCTTAACATTCCAAAAAATAGGTCCTAAAGTCATCAATAGTATAGAAACAAGAATATATCTTTGAGATAAAGAACAACAGAACTCAAAACATATTAAAATCGTTAATACAATGAGAAAAATAATTCGCAATAAACCAACCAAATTGAGTAGCATGTAAAAAGCAACAAATGGTCAAGAGTACAGAAAGAATGAAAAGCTAATATAAAAATAAACATGAACATAAGGAGAAAAGTGTGTAAAAGGTATAAAAGAAGGAAAAATTATACAGTGACAAATATAGATTGTCAGAAAAGGAAAAGAAAAATGGAAGGAAAAAGAGATAAAGGGAAACAGAGAACAAAAAAACCAAGGAACATGCAAGTTAGCAATAAAATGACATACCGAAAAAGATTTGGATGAAATGGGGGTGGTGACACCACATAAGGAATAGGATACAATCAACCAGAAAACCAAAACCGGATTGAAAGGGAGGGGCAAACCAGCTGCACGATTTCAAAAGTACACTGATCAAACATGAAAACCACACCTAATAAATGAAAAGACAGGAAAAATGAGTAACAGTTAATGACCACAGTCACAAAATGTAGCTATAACAAACAAAAAGGTATCAAACATCAATAACATATTATAACATAATCAGACACTTGAAAGCCTGGCAATATCGATTTCTTCTTCCCTGCAATTGCCCAAAAACTGTTGTAACAATGCAGGACCTTCAAAAGTAGTAGTCTTGTTTTTATAAGTCACTTTAAACAAACATGGATGTAAGAGGCCAAAATTGGCATTGATATTGCAAAGAGCAGGTCTCATGTCCAAAAAGTTCTTCCTCCTATCTGCTGTTTATTTAGCATAATTCTGGGAGAAGAAAAGAGTGGATCCCTGCCAAGAATCTTGACCTTTAACCCCTTGCATGCCCGCCCCTTTCCCCGCCCAGTGCCGCGCTTTGTATTAGCGGGCGGAGTTCATGACGAGCTGGACTCGTCATGGGCACAGCGCCACCGCAGCCCATGACGAGTCCAGCTCGTCATGGGCACTGAAGGGGTTAAGTTTGGCTGATTGAATAACTTTCAATAGGTCAGTAAATAGATTATAACTCCTCCTGGTTTGGTTGGTGAAGTCGAGGCATGAGGTTCATGACCCAGGCAATGGGAACTGGAGATAAAGAATCTTTGGAAGACAAGACTTGAAAAATGAGATAGGGTCTGGGCCTTCCAAACCTTCTGCCAAACCATAAATACATAGATTGTTATGTCTGTTACGATTTTCAAGATCTTCTACTTGTTTTTTGATGTGAGCAATTTCCAATTGTATAGGGGAACCTTGATCGCCACGACTTGAAAAGAGTCTACATGTTGTTCTATTTGTGCTACTTTATTCTCCATGCACGATCATTTATCTTCTATATATAATGAAGACGTTTATTAGTTTCCTCCATATAAGGTCGAAGGGCTTGTATCTCCTCAAGGAGCAAATCCATTGAAGTAAGTGGAGGAGAGGTAACTGGCGAAGGATTTTTTTTTTGCCAGATACAAATGAAGAGGAGGCCTTTGCTTTAGATGCATGTTGACTCTTGAAATTGGAATAGTGTTACAGTAGAGTACTCTATGCCAGTTAGAAGGATATTAAAAGGAATATAAGGTAATGATGGAGACGAAGTAATGGGTGTAAGACGTACAGACTTCGTTCTTCCCGTAAAAGCAAAAGCCACCGCAATTAGGATCTTCAAAGATGTAAGGTGTGGTCAGAGTAAAAGTTATTTAAAAACTTCTGTATGAGAAAAAATAACCATGAAGCTGAATGGGAAGAAAACATGCCCAAAGCTACATTATATTGAAAAAATTTAATCCAGGCCACCAAATATTCAATTGCATGAAAAAACAGGCAAAAAATAGAGCAGGAAGTCAGACAGAAATAATAAAATCTGTCACAATGTGGTCGCACTGTATTCATTATGAAAGATATAAGGCTCATTAGGGAGGAGCATTGTCAGCACATGCATGAGGAGGCAAACGATAAAATAAACGCCGCTCTGTGTGACTGGAAATAAACGGAGAGGCAGTTAGACAAAATGGCGGGCGTGAGTTCATGAGAAGAAACTCGCAGGCAGCAACAACAATTACCATCGCCATGCTGTGCCATGATGGTCGTTCCTGGAGTCTTAGGTCTTCATGACACCATGGACTTCAATTGCTGCAATATGCAGCTTAGAAACCGCCGTGGAGTCAGATCAGAATACGCTTTTTTCGGTATAAAAAGTGTTAGACCATAAAAGCACAATACATTTAGAAAAAGAACATTACATATTTGATCAAAATAATTTAGATAAAAAATAAAATCGTGAATTCACACACGGTTTAAAAGAAACAGGGGCCGTCCATTGTCAGTCTATGTCTAACCAGTCCTTTCAGATATTTAACTATGTGATCAATCACAGTTCCATCATTTAAACATTGCAACTTTAAAAAGGCAGGTCGACATTGTCGAAGGCAATACATTTTTAAAATAGGCAAAATCAATTTTTTCCTAGGCAAATATAAAACTTACAACAAAAAAAAAATGTGAGTTGTGCACTGTACAGACACATTATCACAGGGACATAAGCATAGGGTGCGAGACCAGTCATTTATGTTTGGAAAAGTGACCCTGATATGAAAAATTCCAAGGCGAAGACAGGTCAATAGCAGCCTATCGTAAGTTCCTAAAATATTTGTCAGGTAAAGTTGTGCTCCTAGTTGAATCAAGAGTAATTGATGCGCTCTTACTGTTCGTTTCATAATATTTGCAGCCAATCTAATGGTCTCCAGGTGATCCGTACATAACAAATTTAACTCGTTCCTAGTAACCTGATTCAGGCTGTCAGGGTTCGAAAAGAACTCAGGATGACCTAAGTTATTTGCAATTATTTTGACATATGTAATCCAAAGGATACAATCTACCCCATCAAGGGACAGGCAATCATTAATCATGTCCCGGTTCAAGGTAGAAGAAGTACTAGTCCTGACCTTATGCCGTAGCAAATATGCTGCATTTTAATCTGGTCAGACAAATATGACAAACCCAACTCAGCATGGCAGATGAATATAGCTGTACTATGTGGTACCGCTAGGAGATATCTTAGAAATCTATTTTCTACTAGACGCAGGGGCTCGACGTTGGCATAGCCCTAAATGCCAGCATCATACATGGCAATCGGGATACACTAAGCTTTATAAATTGTTAATAGGTCAGCAATTGGACGCTTTCCTAGCTTTATTGCAAAATGTATCAATGCACTAGTTGCTTTATAAAATAACGATTTTCTTAATTCAATAGCTTTTGCCCATAGACCCATTCTTTTGAATACAATTCCCAGGTAAGAAAAGTGTTCAGTAAAATCGAGTTTCCTGTTTATGTAGAAATCTCGGCACTTAACATTGCTCTGATACCCGATTCGGGTCAAGTTCGAGCTATATAAAACTATAAAATATTTTAAAAATATATATATATATAGAAAATATCCCTCCTGAGCCACCCCAGAGCTCTGCTAGCAGGCATCCATCCTCACGGCTACATAGACAATGGGTGGATTTTTGTTGTCCCAGATAGCTACAGCCAAGAGCCACCAATTCTGAGATAAGGAGATGAGTTTGGGAGGAGGTCTGTGCCTAATGGTCAATAATACTCCGGAGAATAATTCTCAAAGTCCGGACTTCTTTTCAGGGCATGGTGTGCTGTTTTAATTCTTTAATCCAGAGATGTAATTTCCAACGAAAAAGAAAAGAGAAGAAACACAGCCGCCACATGTTTCACCCGATGGCTCACAGGCCGGGGGCTTTTTCAAGGCTGACATGTTCTATACAAACATAATGTGGGATGGAATCAAAGGAAAGCGAGACATTGATACAATGACAGGTGAGAGGAAGAGGAGGGGAGCAAAGGGAAGGAATTTAACACAATGGTCGGTTTTAGGGGGTTCGTGCAAGGGTACAATGAGAAGGGAAAAAATTAAGGGGAGGCAAGGGAATGAGGAAGAAACATAATAAAATTAAGTTGAAAATCAGGAATAAACTGCAAATCAACATTGAAATAGAAATAAAGAAACAAGTTAAACTAAAGTTAAACTAAAATTGGAAGATTTTACAAATAGCAACCAGCACAGACCTATGAAGGTATATGGGATCTATGAGTTAATCAACATATTATACACGTCATCAGGGTATACTCCAAACTATCATCAGTGAGGTAAAATTGGCCTCTTTATATAAACGAGTTTGATACCATCATGAGATAAAGCAAGTAGGGGGAGAGAGACAACATCATATATACATGTAAACAACACCTTTAGGCAATAGGCAAAATATCTAGTTCTTAGTCTGTTCCAAAAAATAAAAGCTCAAAAGTCATACAACTGTAAGGGGAATTAGACACACGTACCAGGAAATCTTGTGTAGTCAAATGATCTATGGAGAAGGGTGGGAGTAAAATATGCTGGGAAACAACAGCTCTCATAAAGGCCGTAACCTAAGCAATGGTATTGACAGTGCCATAGCGTCGATCGAACAAGTGTCAATGTACGGATGGCCATATCTAATGCTTGCAGATGAGTGTAAGGCAAAAGATCGTATAAGGGTCTGTTGGTAGTTTAACAACTTTCAGCCTGGGGCCCATACAGAAGTGTGCGCAAGTACTAAAGTAATCAGGCACAAAGCAAGGTGGTGGCATACCTGCTGAAACCAGCACATGATATTCACGGGGTTGAGTTGTCTTAAAATCAAACTTGCCTGGGGGTAAAGGAATTTAAAAGTGAGCTAAGGGAGTGGGATGGGTGATGTGGTTACGAAGTGCATGGCTGCAAAAAGACGGTGTGAGGACGATGCTTGTGAGTCATGGGGCAAGCGAAAAACAATCATGATAAAGTGAGACTTACTTGTCGGTCTTAATGTCGTCTCTGTGGTCCCGAAAAAATTGCTCGGCCCACGTAGGAATCATGGGGCATATCAGCAAGAGGCGATATAAAATTATCACCGCTTTTGCATCTGTTTTTGGGCGAAAAGCGGCAATAATTTTACCACCTAATCAGCAAGGTCACGCTATCGGGTGAAACCTTGCATTAGTGCCCGGAATTTTTTTTTTTTTTTTTTTAAAGACCTTTATTGTAGTGTTCCACAATACTCAGCTTTAGCCTACAACCCCTCGGGCTGGCCGCGCAGTTTGTACACATGCATTTTGTCGTATATAACACAGCCCGGTGCCGTCAACCCGGGGGTACGGCGGTGGTATAAGGTGCAAGCGTCTCACAGTTTAGAGAAGGATAGTGCAGGACTCATTTTCTCTTTGTTACAGCCATAAAAACATAGGGAGAATACCACAATGGCGCAAGGGCGCCTAACGATTAACTGCCCCCCCCCCCAAACTCCCCAAAACAGGGTCACCACGTTGAACACTGTAAATACGTGGTGAGTTTAGTCAATGAGATTCGGGGCGACCCAGCCCAGAGGAGGTCGCGCAGCGCAGCTTCTATCGCTAAAAAGTAGGCGTTAGGGACCAAGTCTGGATAGTTTTGTAGCGCAGAGAGGAACTGTGGTAACGCTAGCATCTTGAATAAGGCTGCCCGGCCCAACAAAGACAGTGGTAGGCGCTGCCAGGATTTGGCCTCCCTTTGTAGCCGAGATTCTGCTCGTATAACAGGGTCTTGTTGGTGGTGATGAATATTCCCAGGTACTGGAACCCGTCCTCTGCCACCTTGATCGGGCACGTGTCCGGGAGCCTCGGAGGGTCACCATGCAAGACGTAGAGATGTGATTTGGCCCAGTTGATCCGGAAGCCAGAGTTACGACCAAAACTTGCAAATATGTCGAGTGCCACAATTATCGACCTGCGTGGCCTGCAAAGGTACAGGAGAATGTCGTCGGCGTAGAGGGATATTCTATCCTCCCACCCTTCCGCCCATGCTATACCTTTTAGGTAGACATCCTGCCTAATCCAGGCCGCGAGCGGCTCTAGGGAGAGGGCGAAGAGAAGGGGAGAGAGGGGGCAGCCCTGCCTAGTTCCTCTTTCAAGCGTGAACACCTCGGACAGCTTGTTGTTAACCAGTACCTGCGCCAGGTGTTCGGTGTATAATAGACGCACCCAAGCTATGAATTGAGGTCCAAATCCCAGTTTGCGCAGGACTGCGAACATATATGGCCACTCTAAGGTGTTGAAGGCCATGGTGGCGTCCAGGGAGACCACCACTGCATCCTCCTGCAGTCTGTGGCGCTGCCCCAGAACGCCGTGTAACCTTCTAATGTTGAGGGCCGTGTTACGGTGGGGCATGAAAACTGATTGGTCAGGTTGGACCAACGAAGGAAGCACCGCCTTGAGCCTGTTGGCCAGCGTCTTTGCCAGTATTTTGGGCTCCGCGTTGAGGAGCGAAATTGGTCTGTATGACGCACAGGAGTCTTTGGGTTTCCCCTCTTTCGGTATTGCCACTATGGTCGCGATGCGCTGATCACGGGGCAGCACCCCCATCACCCTGCTCTGTTCGAACATGAGTTTCAAGTACTTACTAGTGGCGTCAGGCCGGAGCTTGTAAAGCTCTATCGGGAGGCCGTTGGGTCCGAGAGCCTTACCAGGGCGAAGTTCCCCTATTGCACGCTGTAGTTCGGCCTCAGTGATCGGGCTATCCATAGCCTCCCGATCTTCCTCCGATAGGGAGGGCATGCGAATATCGGTTAAGAGGTCCATGGAGACCTCCTCCGGCCGGTCCGACTCACGCCTGTAGACCTGCTGGAAGTGTCTCACAAACTGTTGCACTATTCCCCGGGGCTCTGTCACTACAATCCCGGACTCGGTGCGCATTTCTGGCACCACCTTACTGGCCTGTTGTTTTTTCTCGAACCAGACTATCAATTTCCCGGCTTTATCGCCCTGATCATATATTCTGCCCATCTTATGATGAGCCACGGTCTGAGCCTCTTGGGTGACCAGTGCTCTATACTCCGCCGCCTTTAACTGCAGTTTGTGCCTGACGTCCCTGTCCCCACCCTCCGTCGCCTCGCCCTCCAAAACCTCCAAATCGCCTCGATTGTTGTAACCTGCATGCGCCGCTCCAGCCGTCTAGCTGAGATGACCGAGAGCGCCTCCCCCCTAATCACGGGTTTAAATGCCTCCCACAAGGTGACGGGGGAGTCTACCGAGCCCACATTCTCTTTGAAGTACTGTGAGATTGAGTTGGACATCTGTTTTCTGGTGTCCTCATGTTTTAAGTGCCAAGCATTTATAGGTGCTATGCAGCCCTCCAGGCGATTCCCAAATACGATGTGTGTACGGACCGGTGAGTGGTCGGAAATACCTCTAGGCAGAAGCGCTGCCTCCAGGACTGTCATGTCGTGTTGCAGAAGGGTAAGGATGTAGTCTAATCGTGAAAATGAATGATGCGACCCCGAAAAGAAGGTAAATTGGGTGTCTGTAGGGTGGAGCAGGCGCCAGACGTCAGTAAGTCCGAAGGTCTCAAGAAATTTCGCCAACCACCCCTGCCCCCGGGGCAGGTCTCTGGGGGGCTGCCTATCCCGGGTTCCTGACACCACTGCATTAAAGTCCCCCCCAGCATCAACTGACCCCCGGGAAGGGAGAGGAGCAGCGCGCCCAGGTCCGCAAAGGCCCGGGCCTGGAGGCCAGGCGGGATGTATATAGAGAGTAAGTTAAGCGTGCGGCCCTCCCACCGTCCAGAGACAGCCGTGAAACGGCCCTGTGGGTCAATTTTGATAAGTTCTATATGGAAGGGCAGTGAGCGACGCAGGAGAATCCCCACCCCCCTCGAACCGGAGGTGAAGCCAGAGTGAGCCGCTAAAGTGTAGCCATACCTATTGAGGGCCTGGCAGACATTACCCATCAAATGAGTTTCTTGCATTAGCACTACGTCTGGCTGGTGCCGCTTGAGGAATTGTAGGACTATAGTACGTTTAAGCCTGTCTCCTAACCCGTTAACATTCCAGCTGAGGACTTTCAAACTCTTCTCCCATCGTCTATCCATAGCCGTTGCTTCGTAGGGTGCTTCGTCCCACCACCCCGGTGTTCTGGCTGACTGAGTGACAACCTAGTTCGTGTGACCATAAAGGAACCCCAACTCCCCACCCCTCCCTGGTTCCCACCCTGCAAGTGTACTCAATGCAAGCGGTCAGGGACCTGACATCCCATTCACTCCACCCTCCCCCCCCAACAGCCGTCCCCAACATCCCTACCCCCCTTGCAAAACAAAACCCCCCCGCCCTGCCCCCTGCTCCGTGGGTTCCAAACTACCCACTGCCCCAATTAGCAGAGCGCCTGTCGCCCAACCCTACCCGGTGAGAGCTCACCGAGGAACTCTACATGGGAAGTTCGTGGGCCAGCCCCCTCCTGGCCGCCCGCACGTGGTGCCCAATTCACTCAGCCCCCCAGGCCCGCAGTGCATCCGCTAAATAGTGAGCCCGGCTCAGCAACCTCGGGCATGCAGTCACATTGCCTCATGGAGCAAGCCAGTCTTACAGTCAACAACTTTAATGCTTTACAGTCCGACGGCTTCTCAGTCGAGCGTTCGTGGCCTCATCTCGCTGCGTCGTCTATGGGTGAGTGCCAGCGGGGACTATTCGATCTCGAACGCCAAGACCGCTGGCTCTGCTCACCACCTTCCACTCGCCCCGCCGCTGACCCCGGGGAGGAGTGCCCTGTGCCTCGCCATTGTGTGCCGTCTCGCCGAGGGGCCCCCGCAGTCCCATCCGCGTCCAGCCACTCCTGCACCGCCGCAGGCGAAGTGAAGAAAAGGGATTTACCGCCAGCTATGATCTTCAGTTTGGCGGGAAAGAACATCATGTACCGAATCCCGCGGTCTCGTAGTGCCACCTTCACCCCCTGAAAGGAGCGCCTCTCCTGCTGAACCTGGAGCGTGAAGTCCAGGAAGAAGCGAACCGTGGCCCCCTCGTACTGTAAATCACCATGTTGTCTAGCAGCCTGGAGAATTGCATCGCGGTCTCGGTAGTTCAGTATTTTAGCAATTGTTTGCGGTAGGGCCCCCGGTTTAGGTTTCGGGATCGGGGCCCTGTGCGCCCGCTCGACAGTGAAGAGCTTAGAAAGTCTCTTGGGTTTCAGGTGGTGGAGGATCAACTCCTCAAGAAAGAGCTCCATACATTCCCCCTCAAGTCCTTCCGCCACACCTACCACGAGTATGTTGCTTCTCCGAGCCCTGCCTTCCTGGTCGTCGAGCCGTAGGGCCATCAGCCGGTGCTGGTGCACAAGCTCGTTGACCCTCCCCTCGAGCCGCTTCTCCGATTCCTGCAGGGCTTTGATGTCAGCTTCATTGGTTTTAGAGCGGTCCGTGGTGTTTCCCAAGTCGGCCCAGAGCAGGTTCACCTCTATCGTGATCTTGTCCATTTTCGTCTCCAGGTTGGTGCCCAGGGTTTGAATTGAGGGCCATTATGGACGTCAGGGAGGGTTTTGCCTGGCCCGCTGCCTCCTTCATAGTCCCTCCAGGCTGTGCCGCCGGTCTAGCTACCGTATAGTTATCCAGCTTGTTGGACTGGGTCATGGCGCCCCCTTTAGGTCGCATGGTGCCGCCGGTACCTCTGGGGCCAAACGTTCCTCCGTCCGTCTCTGCGCTAGAGCGCCCGCGGGTCTGCGCCAGCTCCGGTCGCCCATGTGGAGTCTGGGCGCAACCCTGGCACCACCGGCACTCTCCAGGTAACAGCTCAGGGCGGGGGGCCCTCCAGTAAGCCTTGCGTGCACTTTATGGGGTCTGCGACCTCAGCCACCCCCCGCCGCCGGCTCTCCAATGTCCAGGCCACCCCAGCAGCTGCGAACGAGGGCCCCCAACCGGGTAGGCAACACAGGTCACTTCGCAGCAGCAGCCCCAGCTGGTCTCCTCCCCTCGCTCCTGTGGCAGCAGACAGGGAAATGGCCGGGCCTACCTCCGCGATACTGGCGCCGCCATTCTCAGCACCCTGTAGTCAGGACCGATACCGCTGTACACCATGCCTATATGTTCCGTTATTGGTTCCACTTTAGTCGTGGCAGTCCGCCGGCCCCCCAAGGCTGCGGGGACATGCAACCGGCGCAGTCAGGCAGTCGGAGGCCAGCGGCACCTCAGCACCGCATATGGGGCGGCGTCCTCCTCCGATGGCGCCCCTCCGGTTGCGTCACGCGTTAGGCTGAAGCCGGGGCCTCAGGTAGTGAAAGGAGCGGCACCGTAGCTCCAGGAGCGAGGCACTCGGCCGCCGCCGCAAGTCGCGACCGCCGTGCCGAGCCGTCCACGGGTCCCCGGCATCCGCACAACCGCTCCGGTGGGTCACTTGGCCTGAGGGAGCTGGGGGGCAGTCATGGGCAAGCCCCTCAGCTCGGATTCGTTACGGATGTTGTAGGACACCAACCGTCCCGGCGAAACTCCGGAGTCAGGCGGCCATTTCTTACGGCGCCTGGCCACGCCCCCCCCGTGCCCGGAATTTTAACGCCCAGCTTTGCATCTCTAATGAGATGAAAAGTGGGCGTTCCTGACCTGACATGAATGGAGAAATGTCGCTAAGCGACATTTCTCCTATCATCAAGCCCCACGCTATGAAGCATAGTGGCAAGAAAAGTAGCGATGACCCTTGGTAACGCTACTTTCCTTAAGCCTGCTTCAGGACTGACTTAGCCATGATATCCTATGGAAGGTGGATATCATGGCGAAGTATGTGAGGCCCTATCATCAAGCTAACGCCAATCTTCGTGAGATTATCGCTGGGTTTCCAGCAATAATCTCACGTTTGGCGTTAGCGCTAGGACTTTTATTGCTTTTGAGATAAGCGTTGCTAATAGCACGCTATCTCAGGGATAAAAATCAACGTTAGCCAGCGATAATTATCCTAGCACTAAGTGCGCTTAGCGATAATTCTCACCGGTTGTTGCTGATATGCCCCCATGTTAGTTAACTCCTTCAGTGCCCATGACGAGATGGTCTCGCCATGGAGCGCGGTTGCGCTGTGCCCATGACGAGACTATCTCGTCATGAACCCCGCCCGCTAAAGCAACGCCCGGCACAGGGCGGGGAAAGGGCGGGGCACTGAAGGGGTTAAATAGGATGCAACATGATATTTACGTCTGAGGTCATTACCTGGTGTCATGGATGATGAGTAAAAGAGAATTAGCATGGTAGAATTACTATTGTCAGGTGCCCAGGTAAAAACAAAACGGAAGGGGTTCAGAGACTCTGGATTGCCTCTTGGCTAGGACTCAATCTCCACAATGTACCTGTACAGTCAAGGATAACCCAGTTGTAATTAGACAGCTGTGTCAGTCGTCTCTTTGTCTGCTGCAAATGGCTTCTTTCGGCATTTTTGTATCTGTTGGTGATTAGGGAGTCCGCTCCTTTCCTTTAAGTCAGGCACAGTCCTTTATTTGTGAAGCCTTGAGAGTGCAGCAGGTGAAGTCCTTCTGAGGGCAAACCTTGTGTGGGGCAGTCCAAGGGCCCAATACTGCAGTCCTTCTTTTTCCGAGTTCCAGGTAGTGATTCTCAATTTTGGCCTGGCAAGAGTGGTGGGACACACCAACCAATAGGGGTAACGTTACCTCCCTCTGCTAAGACCACTTCCTGAGGAGCGCGGCATATTTTTGACCCAGAATGCACTGTTCTCCCAAAAATCAAAATGGAGAAATTCTTTCCAGTGACCAACTCTGCAATATAGAATCCTTACTCTATATATCCAATTACATTTCCATTCTGCCTTCTCGAACAGGTCTCTGAAGAAAAAAATAAGGTCCATATTAGAATTCAGAATTGTAACTCATAGATCATCATATGACGCCAAAATTAATCAAAGGGAAAGGCAGCAGTCACTCTTACCTGTGTCAACAATAACCACTTCGTAACTGCAGAAAGAAAGGAAAGAAAAATCAGACACATCTAGTCACTGCCTACTTCATATATCCATATACTCTGTTGCAAACCAAACTACTAATATTGTACTCACATTTCATATTTTACATAGAGAATCAATCTCCAAAACAACGGCTCTACTCGCGTTCATAGTCCGGTTGAAAAACGCCTGCCTCACGCTAAACTTTAACCCTGTTTACGTGAGATACGGCGTGGCGTGCCCGCCATCTTGGAAATATAAATCAACTATTACGGCAAATGTCTGAAGCATTGTACTCATAAGTGCAATGGAGCGTGACACTAAATTACTTAGTCAATGTAATACAACGGTGAAAATAAACTATCCCCCTTAAGAACAAATCAGCATTTCGGAAATAGATAAATCAGTGGCTTGATTCAACCAAAACTAAATATGTCCTGGAAACACTTGGATCATAAATGAGAAGCCCAAAGTTCTCATAGCATAAGAAACCACAGGACCATCAGTTTGTAATCAAACGACGACCAGACAGGATAAAGTTCTTCAATACATCACATCAGCAAATGCCTCCCAAAAAATCTCGCCAAACTCTAGCGATACAATGTTTCCAGAGTATACCACTCAACAAAAGACTTAAGTCCCTTCTCTACAGTCTTCAGTGTGAGCACGCGATCAACATTGCGGAACCGTCTAGAACCCTTAACAATCTTTAGTACAGACTATTGCATATCTGTTGGAGCATGCGACATATGCAAATAGTGTTCTACAAGAAGTGCAGTTGTTACTTTGCATCGTATTCATGATTGATGTTGCATTATGCGTTTTTTCACCTCTTGTGATACTGAGCAATAACACTGTCTATATTCCCAACAATCTCTTAAAGTTGCTGATATAAGAAAAGTCATAGTTGTAAAACTTTATTATACAAATGTTAAATGTATTATGATATTTAACAATGAATACCTGAATCACACTGCTGGTGGTATCTATAGAAATAACCTTAATATTTCAAGATAATCTCAACCAGATGGATGAACCCTGTGTGGTTCTCCTGTGTCTGCAGGGTTGGGCTACAGTGGAATAACAACAAAAAACATTACTTACAGCACTAGCAGCTTATCCCGCTAAGTTAAAAATTCACTAATCTTAAGAGACCTGGGCATGGGGTAGTATCCTGAGTAATCTTACACATAGTTCCTATTGTGGGGTTGTCAGTTGATGCCCTCTGCACCTTTCCATGGTGAGAAGCAGTTATGGAGAGGGATATTGCTTTCATTGTAAAGGGTGCAGGGCACTTAATGTTAGGCCGGAGGCACATGAATGTGTAAAAACATGTTTGCAATAGTAACCAAGGGGGAGTATCTGGATGTCGCTTTTTATGCCAAATAAATTTCAAACTTGGAAGAGCAAAAAACGAACCAGGTGTGGAGTGTTAAAACTTATTACAATTGTATCCCACAAATAATTTTGGTGCAGAAGCAATTCACAAAATCCACCTAACAAGATGTAGCGGAAAATCGCAAGAATAAGGTCAAGAAGTTTGTTAAGCCAGTGAGTTTCCTTTTTTGTTTAAGAAAGGATTTTATTTGTAATAGAAGAATAAAATGTAATACATACAAGATTAAATCCATATATAGAAATTATTAAATTATTAGATGAAGAATATAGATAATAGGAAAACGAAAATGACAATCATATATATTTGAATCATATCTAACCACTGTATAATAATGGTTAAAATATATGAGAGCAAGTGGAAATATAAAGTCAATTAATAATTACCATAAAATCATACAAAAAGTAATTCAGGGGGGTTTAGACACTTCTTCAATACATGGAGTATGAAAACCTGTTTTGCTTGCAGACATATCTAAAAACATTAGTGATGGTTAACCAGAAGAGATCACGCTTGATAAGGGCGGGACACTGGAGTAACAAATCCTCCATTCAGTCTGTGAATGTAACGAACACCATACTACCAGGCTTGGAAAGATAACTTAGTACAATCCTTAAATGCCGCAGTAATCTGTTGAAAATAGACTGCAAGGAGTAGATCAATTATGTGAAAGTTATTGGATTGAAAAGCCCAATCTTCTAAGACACTGCCAAGGAATACATTGATAAAATAAAAAGGGGTTTGTGTGTGAAAAAGTTTATTAATTTGTTGCCAAATCTGCAACCAAAAGTTGTGGGTATGATAACATTCAAATAGCATTTGTTTAAAATCTGCTGAAATAGCATTTCATGTCCAACGGGCAGAGGGAAGAGTAGAGTTAATTTTATGTAAGGAAAAATAAGTGTCCAAGACCCTATTATTATACTGAAAAACAATGATTGATTAGTATTAGCTGCTCTAGAAGTCTTCCTTATTTTAGTCCAAATTTTATCCCAAACAGAAGTAGAAAAAGAAGTCTGGAAATCAGATTCCCAAGATAGCTCTATCTCTGTTTTAGTTTAAGTATCCGGAGGAGAGGTTATCTTTTTATATAAGCTAAAAGCAGAAGGAGAGCTAGTTAAAAGTGAACGAATAGTATGACTTGAAGGTGCAGAAATAGGAACAGACAAAAGTTGATCATAGGCCGATTGAATCAGTGAAATTAAAGATGTATAATGAGATTCCAAGAAGTTAGGTATGGAGAAACGTGCTTTATCAGATTTAAAAGAGATACAATTATTATTATGAAAAAGTTGATAAATCAGGGGAAGACCTTCCAGCAAATACATTCCTTATTAAGCTTAAGGTATTGATTGTACCAGATTGAAGATTGCAAAAATTGTTCTTTAGGGTCTTGATAAGAAATGAAAAAAGTCTGTAGAAATGTACATCGTTTATTAAGGATAGGAGGAGACAAAGATGGGGATCTATGTGTAAAAATTATAAATTATTTAAAAGAAGAAAGTGGAATAAAGAATTTGTCAATATTTGTCCACAAGTGTAGTTTGAATACATCGTCCTCTTGTAGTAATAAAAAGAAGCATGTTTGAGGAAAAAGGCTGTATGGTAGAAATGAAAACCTGGGAAATGTTCTCCCCCCTAAGTGTTTGGGTCTTTTAAGTTTATAAATAGACATACAAGCTTTTATTTTATTCCATAGGAATTTAGATAAAATAGAGTAAAGTAATTTATATTGAGAGTCAGGAAAATTTATAGGGATATTAGAGATATAAAGAAAAAAATTATGGGAACCAGCATCATCTTTATACTGTCTAAGCAACCCCACCAAGACAAAAATAGAGGATTCCATAAGAATGTAAGAGACCTCATTGTCGTATGCAAGTCCTTAAAGTTAAGAGAAACAGTCTCCGTAATAGAGGAAGTAAACCATAAACCAAGATATTTGATTTTACCCAAACCCCAATGAAATTGAGAAGAGATAATATCAGCATGAAAGCATAATTTGTTTAATGGAAGAATTTCATATTTTGCCAGGTTTAATTTATAACCTGAAACTAATGAAAAAACCTCTGATAAATAAAAAGGCTGGTAGCAAAGTTTTGAGACGTGACATAAATAGAAATATGTCATCAGCATAAACAGAAAGTTTTAACTGATTATCACCATAATGAAAACGTTTTATTTGGGCGTTTAGGCAAATCTTAATCAAAAAGGGTTCAAGAACAGGAAGAAAGAGAAGAGACGAGAGGGAACATACTTTTCTAACTCCACGATAGGGGAAAAAGATGGTGAGAGAAGATTGTTAACTAAAATAGCAGATGTGGGAGAGGAACACAACAAAGAGATATAGTTAATAAAAGTAGGGCCAAATCCAAACCAAGATAAAGTAGAAATGATAAAAGGTCAGTTAAATTGATCAAATACCTTTTCTGCATCTAACGTGATAGCAGATACAGAATTCTTATATGAATTAGATTTGCTAAGTACATAAAAAATAATCGGGTATTATCAGAAATATGTCTACTTTTTACAAACCATATTGCACATGGCCAATCAAATGAGGTATAAGGGCATTAAACGAAGATCAAAAACATTGGCAAATATTTTATAGTCTACATTATTTAAAGAAATGGGCCTATAGTTTTTACATAAAGTATCACCTTTATTGTCTTTGGGAAGAAGACATATTAAAGCATCTTGAAATGAACAACTAGAATTGTGAGAAGAGACAAAAAAGAGAAAATGTTGATGTAGTTTGGGAAGAAGGAGTTTAGAGAAATGAGAATAAAATTCTATAGTAAAACATTACGGACCTGGTGCTTTATGCCGCTTAATGGTGCGAATAGCATTTTTAATATCATGAATTTGAATATCGTCTTCTAGTGTTGAAAAATCTATGTTAGAGTGAGGAGGAGGAGTAATAGAAGATAAATAGTCAAGAATATATTCTTTTTGCACATGAGAGACTCAGGAGTATAAAGATTCTGAACAAATTAAGTAAATACCTTGAAAATTTCTTAATTTTTATAAACTGTACTATTAGTGGAAGTGAGGATAAATTCAACGTTAGTGCACTCTTTTTTAACTTTGAGATAATTTGCTAGAATTTTCCAGCTATGTTCTGATCTCCTTAGTTTTTCCAAGACGATTTAAATAAAAGTGAATTCGCATTTTCTGTGGATAATTTATTAAAGGTGAATTTGAATTTAATAAGCTCCTCTAAACATTTTTTAGAATTGTTGTGAAGAAAATATTTTTCTAGTTGTTTAATATGAGCTGTAATTAATTTCAATTGATTGAATGATGCTTTCTTATTATGAGACACAAAAGAGATAATGAAATCTCCAGAGGCAGCTGTAAAAGTATCTCATATAATCTGAAGAGGATTGTTGGATTCTCATTTTGAAGAAAACAAGTATTGGCAAAAGACTCAAAAGTTTGAGTAAAGTTGGGGTCCACTGAAAGGAAATTTTTAAATCTCCATCTTCTAGCACCTCGAGTAAGTGGGAAAAGATTCAAGTCCTAATTGACTGGAGTATGCTCTGGGATTACTATGGAACCTATACTTGAATTAGTAATGTGTTGTATAAGCGATTCTGAAAGGAACGGATAATCCAGCCGAGACTGGGATATATGTACAGGGGAGAAAAATGTGTATTCTAAATGTGTAGGAATACACAATCTCCAAGCATCCATTAAAGATCTTTGTTGAATAGCAGATGTGAATTGTGGGTTAATGCGGGAAGGAATGAATGTAGATTTCGAATTTCGGTCAACGATGGGATCAAAAACCATGTTACAGTCCCCATCAACTATTAAATAGTCATCTTTGTAAGACATCAATGTAGGGAAGTGGGTGCATAAAGGTAAAAAATTGTCATGAGGATTTCATTGATTAGCAAAGAAATAGAAACCCATCTGCCCTGCATATTAGTACCTTGCGTGATCACTTGTACATCCCAACGTTTATGACATCACAGGGCAACACCATTATATTTTCTAGTGCCGGAAGAAGCACCATTGCGGTTTAAGTTTAAGTATTTCTTTGTCCAGAATGTGAATTTCCTACAGTAAGGCTATATTACATTTTAAAAGAGAAAGATGTGTTAAAACTCTTTGATGTTTCATAGGAGAGCCCACACCCTTAACATTCCAAGAAATAAGTCCTAAAGTCATCAATAGTATAGAAACAAAAATATATCTTTGAGATAAAGAACAACAGTACTCAAAACATATTAAAATCATTAATACAACGAGAAAAATCATTCGCAATAAACCAACAAAATTGAGTAGCATGTAAAAAGAAACAAATGGTCAAGAGTACAGAAAGAATGAAAAGCCAATATATAAATAAACATGAACATAAGGAGAAAAGTGTGTAAAAGGTATAAAAGAAAGAAAAATTATACAGTGACAAATATAGGTTGTCAGAAAAAGAAAAGGAAAAATGGAAGGAAAAAGAGTTAAAGGGAAACAGAGAACAAAAAACCAAGGACCATGCAAGTTAGCAATAAAATGACATACCGAAAAAGATATGGAGGAAATGGGGGTGGTGACACCACATAAGGAATAGGATACAATCAACCAGAAAACCCAAAGCGGATTTGAAGGGAGGGGCAAACCAGCTGCATGATTTCAAAAGTACACTGATCAAACATGAAAACCACAACTAATGAAAAAAAAGACAGGAAAAATGAGTAACAGTTAATCAATCACAAAATGTATTTATAACAAACAAAAAGGTATCAAACATCAATAACATATTATAACATAATCAGACACTTGAAAGCCTGGCAATATCGATTTCTTCTTCCCTGCAATTGCCCAAAAACTGTTGTAACAATGCAAGACCTTCAAAAGTAGTAGTCTTGTTTTTATAAGTCACTTTAAACAAACATGGATGTAAGAGGCCAAAACTTGCATTGATATTGCAAAGAACAGGTCTCATGTCCAAAAAGGTCTTCCTCCTATCTGCTGTTTATTTAGCATAATTCTGGGAGATGAAAAGAGTGGATCCCTGCCAAGAATCTTGACCTTTAAGTTTGGCTGATTGAATAACTTTCAATAGGTCAGTAAATAGATTATAACTCCTCTTGGTTTGGTTGGTGAAGTCGAGGCATGAGGTTCATGACCCAGGCAATGGGAACTGGAGATAAAGAATCTTTGGAAGACAAGACTTGAAAAATGAGATAGGATCTGGACCTTCCAAACCTTCTACCAAACCACAAATACATAGATTGTTATGTCTGTTACGATTTTCAACATCTTCTACTTGTTTTTTGATGTGAGCAATTTCCAATTGTATAGGGGAACCTTGATCGCCACGACTTGAAAAGAGTCTACATGTTGTTCTATTTGTGCTACTTTATTCTCCATGCACGATCATTTATCCTCTATATTTAATGAAGACGTTTATTAGTTTCCTCCATATAAGGTCGAAGGGCTCGTATCTCCTCAAGGAGCAAATCCATGGAGGTAAGTGGAGGAGAGGTAACTGGCAAAGGAGTTTATTTTTTGCCAGATACAAGTAAAGAAGAGACCTTTGCTTTAGATGCATGTTGACTCTTGAAATTTCAATATTTGATGATTGTGCTATAGCTCCCATGGAAGGAGGTGTAGTGTTACAGTAGAGTCCTCCATGCCAGCTAGAAGGATATTAAAAGGAATATAAGGTAATGATGGATACAAAGATATGGGTGTATGACGTACAGACTTCGTAATTCCCATAAAAGTAAAAGCAACCTCAATTAGGATCTTCAAAGGTGTAAGGTGTGGTCAGAGTAAAAGTTATTTAAAAACTTCTGTATGGGAAAAATAACCATGAAGCTGAATGGGAAAAAAACATGCCCAAAGCTACATAATATTGAAAAAATGTCATCCAGGCCACCAAATATTTAATTGTATGAAAAAACAGGCAAAAACTAGAGCAGGAAGTCAGACAGAAATAATGAAATCTGTCATAATGTGGTCGCACTGTATTCATTATGAAAGATATAAGGCTCAGTAGGGAGGAGCATTGTCAGCAGATGCATGAGGAGGCAAACGATAAAATAAACGCCGCTCTTTGTGACTGGAAATAAACGGAGCGGCATTTAGACAAAATGGCGGGCGTGAGTTCATGAGAAGAAACTCGCAGGCTGCAACAACAATTACCATCGCCATGCTGTGCCAGGATGGTCGTTCCTGGAGTCTTAGGTCTTCATGACACCATGGACTTCAATTGCTGCAATATGCAGCTTAGAAACCGCCGTGGAGTCAGATCAGAATACGCTTTTTTCGGTATAAAAAGTGTTAGACCATAAAAGCACAATACATTTAGAAAAAGAACGTCACATATTTGATCAGAATAATTTAGATAAAAAATAAAATCATGAATTCACATACGGTTTAAAAGAAACAGGGGCTGTCCATTGTCAGTCTATGTCTAACCAGTCCTTTCAGATATTTAACTATGTGATCAATCACAGTTCCATCATTTAAACATTGCAACAGGTCGATATTGTCTCAGGCCATACATTTTTAAAATAGGCAATATCAAGTTTTTTCCTGGGCAAAGTATCAAATTTACAACAAATAAAAACGTGAATTGTGGACTGTACAGATACATTATCACAGGGACATAAGCATAGGGTGCGAGACCAGTCATTTATGTTTGGAAAAGTGACCCTGATATGAAAAATTCCAAGGCGAAGACGGGTCAATAGCAGCCTATCGTAAGTTCCTAAAATATTTGTCAGGTAGGGTTGTGCTCCTAGTTGAATCAAGAGTAATTGATGCGCTCTTACTGTTGGTTTCATAATATTTGCAGCCTATCTAATGGTCTCCAGGTGATCCGCGCATAACAAATTTAACTCGTTCCTAGTAGCCTGATTCAGGCTGTCAGGGTTCGCAAAGTACTCAGGATGACCTAAGTTATTTGTAATTATTTTGACATATGTAATCCAAAGGATACAATCTACCCCATCAAGGGACAGGCAATCATTAATCATGTCCCGGTTCAAGGTAGAAGAAGTACTACTCCTGACCTTATGCCATAGCAACATAGGCTGCATTTTAATCTGGTCAGACAAATATGACAAACCCAACTCAGCATGGCTGATGAATGTAGCTGTACTATGCGGTACCGCTAGGAGATATCTTAGAAATCTATTTTCTACTAGCTACAGGGGCTCGATGTTGGCATAGCCCTATATGCCAGCACCATACATGGCAATCGGTATACACTTAGCTTGATAAATTGTTAAAAGGTCAGCAATTGGACGCTTTCCTAGCTTTATTGCAAAATGTATCAATGCACTAGTTGCTTTATAAAATAACAACTTTCTTGATTCAATGGCATTTGCCCATAGACCCATTCTTTTGAATACAATTCCCAGGTAAGAAAAGTGTTCAGTAAAATCGAGTTTCCTGTTTAAGTAGAAATCTCGGCACTTAACATTGCTCTGATACCCGATTCGGGTCAAGTTCGAGCTATATAAAGCTCTATAAAATATTTTTTTTAAATATAGAGAGAAAATAACCCTCCTGAGCCACCCCAGAGCTCTGCCAGCAGGCATCCATCCTCACGGCTACATAGACAATGGGTGGATTTTTGTTGTCCCAGATAGCTACAGCCAAGAGCCACCAATTCTGAGATAAGGAGATGAGTTTGGGAGGAGGGCTGTGCCTAATGGTCAATAATACTCCGGAGAATAATTCTCAAAGTCCGGACTTCTTTTCAGGGCATGGTGTGCTGTTTTAATTCTTTAATCCAGAGATGTAATTTCCAACGAAAAAGAAATGAAAAGAAACACAGCCGACACATGTTTCACCCGATGGCTCACATGCCGGGGGCTTTTTCAAGGCTGACATGTTCAATACAAACATAATGTGGGATGGAATCAAAGGAAAGCGAGACATTGATATAATGACAGGTGAGAGGAAGAGCAGGGGAGCAAAGGGAAGGAATTTAACACAATGGTCGGTTTTAGGGGATTCGTGCAAGGGTACAATGAGAAGGCAAAAAAGTAAGGGGAGGCAAGGGAATGAGGAAGAAACATAATAAAATTAAGTTGAAAATTAGGAATAAACTGCAAATCAACATTGAAATAGAAATAAAGAAACAAGTAAAACTAAAGTTAAACTAAAATTGGAACATTTTACAAATAGCAACCAGCACAGACCTATGAAGTTATATGGGATCTATGAGTTAATCAACATATTATACACGTCATCAGGGTACACTCCAAATTATCATCAGTGAGGTCAAATTGGCCTCTTTGTAGAAACAAGTTTGATACCATCATGAGATAAAGCAAGTAGGGGGAGAGAGACATCATATATACATTTAAGCAACACCTTTAGGCAATAGGCAAAATATCTAGTTCTCAGTCTGTTCCAAAAAATAAAAGCTCAAAAGTCATGCAACTGTAAGGGGAATTAGACACACGTACCAGGAAATCTTGTGTAGTCAAATGATCTATGGAGAAGGGTGGGAGTAAAACATGCTGTGAAACAACAGCTCTCATAAAGGCCGTAACCTAAGCAACGGTATTGACAGTGCCGAAGGGGTGATCGAACAAGTGTCAATGTACGGATGGCCATATCTAATGCTTGCAGATGAGTGTAAGGCAAAAGATCGTATAAGGGTCTGTTGGTAGTTTAAAAACTTTCAGCCTGGGCCCATACAGATGCATGCGCAAGTACTAAAGTAATCAGGCACAAAGCAAGGTGGCGGAATACCTGCTTAAACCAGCACACGATATTCAGGGGGTTGAGTTGTCTTAAAATCAATCTTGCCGAGGGGTAAAGGAATGTGACAGCGAGCTAAGGAAGTGGGATGGGTGCTGTGGTTACAAAGTGCATGGCTGCAAAAAGACAGTGTGAGGACGATGCGTGTGAGTTGTGGGGCAAGCGAAAAACAATCATGATAAAGTGAGACTTACTTGTCGGTCTTAATGTCATCTCTGTGGTCCCGAGAAAATTGCTCAGCCCGCGTAGGAATCATGGGGCATATCAGCAACGAGGAGATATAAAATTATCGCTGCTTTTGCTTCCGTTTTCGGGCGAAAAGCGGCGATAATTTTATCACCTAATCAGCAAGGTCACGCTGTTGCGTGAAACCTTGCATTAGCGCCCAGATCTTTAACACCCAGCTTTGCATCTCTAATGAGAGGCAAAGTGGGCGTTCCTGACCTGACATGACTGGAGAAATGTCGCTAAGCGACATTTCTCATATCATCAAGCCCCATGCTATGAAGCATAGTTGCAAGAAAAGTAGCGATGACCCCTGATATCGCTACTTTCCTTACGCCTGCTTCAGGACTGACTTAGCCATGATATCCTATGGAAGGTGGATATCATGCGAAGTATGTGAGGCCCTGTCATCCAGCTAACGCCAATCTTCGTGCGATTATCGCTAGGTTTCCAGCGATAATCTCACGTTTGGCAGTTAGCGCTAGGATTTTTATCGCTTTTGAGATAAGCGTTGCTAATAGCACGCTATCTCAGCGACAAAAATCCACGTTAGCCGGCGATAATTATCCTAGCGCTAAGGGCGCTTAGCGATAATTATCACCGGTTGTTGCTGATATGCCCCCATGTTAGTTAAATAGGTCGCAACATGATATTGACATCTGAGGTCATTACCTGGTGTCATGGATGATGAGTAAAAGAGAATTGGCATGGTAGAGTTACTATTTTCAGGTGCCCAGGTAAAAACAAAACGGAAGGGGTTCACAGACTCTGGATTGCCTCTTGGCTAGGACTCAATCTCCACAATGTACCTGTGCAGTCAAGGAAAACCCAGTTGTAATTAGACAGCTGTGTCAGTCGTCTCTTTGTCTGCTGCAAATGGCTTCTTTCTGCATTTTTGTATCTGTTGGTGATCAGGGGGTCCGCTCCTTTCCTTTAAGTCAGGCACAGTCCTTTATTTGTGAAGCCTTGAGAGTGCAGCAGGTGAAGTCCTTCTGAGGGCAAACCTTGTGTGGGGCAGTCTAAGGGCCCAATACTGCAGTCCTTCTTTTTCCGAGTTCCAGGTAGTGATTCTCAATTTTGGCCTGGCAAGAGTGGTGGGACGAACCAACCAATAGGGGTAACGTTACCTCCCTCTGCTTAGACCACTTCCTGAAGAGCGCGGTATATTTTTGACCCAGAATGCACTGTTCTCCCAAAAATCAAAATTGAGAAATTCTTTCCTTGGATTGTGTGTCTGTGTAAGCCAACCCAGAGGTGTGGACAACATCTGACTACACTCTCTTTCCAGCCCTTCTCCTAATCTAATTAGGGAGGCTAACATCTGGCTGTTGATCAAGGAAGTGGGGACTGGTTATGGGCCCTGTAACATCTGTTCTCCTGCCTTTGAAGTCCAGCTTATCTCCCTAGCCCTCTTCCTCTTCCTGGCCTCTCCAGGAAGCAAATCTCCTCCCACAAAATGGCATATTGTTGCAGCCCCAGGCCTCTTCACACCTACTCAGGTTGGATCATACTGTAAAAGGCTGAGCAATCAGAGGAGGCTGCTACGGGGCTGCTTTAGGTAATATTAGGATAGTTTGTTTTAAAACGTCTTTCCTGTAATAGTTATAATAAATCTGACCTTGGCAAGTTGTTGGATGTTTTGTAACCGTTATTTTGATACTGTGAATGACATTGTTAGCTAGCTCCAATCAAATTTTAGACATTATTAAGTTCAATAAAGCCTTCCCAAATTAGCATATGGGGCTACTAGCACTACAGAGGGGTAAAACGACTTAGGCTGTTTTTTCCTACCAGGGCATATAAAACATATTTGATACTGTGCCTGCTTTTTATAACAATGCACCCTTCCCTTGGGGCTCCTTTGGCAGGCCTTATTGGTTACGTATATGTAATAAAAACATAGTTTTTGACTTTGGAAGTAATTTTAATTCCAAAGTCAAATTTAGACACAGTTTTATTTTTAAAGCAGCCTGCATGGCAATCCTGGCTTTAAAATGACAACAGACCCCACAGCAATGTACAATTAAGTTATTCAGGGCCAGATGTACAACCATTATTTGCTGTCACAAAGGGGTTTTAGGCCTGTTTGCGACAGCCAAAAACATGTGGCCAATGTACCAACCCATTTTGTGAGCCGCTAATCCATTAGCGACTCGCAAAATAGGGTTAGCTACAAGCTGTTAGAGAAGAGGCGTGCCAGGGGCGTCCCTTTCTAATAGTGAGTCCAGAACCCATGTATGAATGTTTTGAGACTGCAATTGCGGTTGCAAAACACTCGCAGTTTATCACCCTTCTCAGAAGGATGGTAAGGCACTCACAAACGGGAAGGGGTCGCCAAGGGACTACTAACTGCCCTTAAGAAATGAAACTGAAAAGTTTAATTTTTATTTTTTAAATGCATCCCTTTTTCCTTTAAGGAAAACGGGCTGCATTTTACAAAATAAACTGCTTTATTCACAATGCAGTCCCAGACATGGTGGTCTGCTGACCCCAGCAGGCCACTATTCCTGGGAGTGCTAGCCATTCCCAATGCGGACGCAAATTGCAACAACCGCATTAATATTCATGATGCATGTAATTTGCGACCCCCATGCAATGATTAAACACATCCGACGGGCCAATGAAGTAAGGGCCATCGGAGGTTGATCTCTAATTCGTCTTTCTAATTTAGATGCACTGAATTGGAGGTCAGAATTCACTTGCCGTGTCCAACAAGAAAACCCTGGAAGTAAGGGGCAGTGAAAACTATAAAATGCTCTCCTCACCATGCGAGGGGATTCCCAAAGCGAGGGAAGCATTTCCATTTCTATTTTCAAAAAGAAAATCCCAAATCAGAATTTTCTTGAAAAGAAAAAAGAAAACAGTTTTCCACAAGTCATACTTGTCGGAGTTGTGGGTCAAACTGCAAAAATCATTGACAAGAACCATGATGACAGCAGTTCCTGGCAAAGCTTTAAGACAAGACGCATGCCTTGGTGGTTATTTCATAATTTGTTGGGCAGAGGTGAGATGCAGGTGCAGTCAAGGTGATGTTGCTATGTGTGCCATAGGTGGCTATGGGAATGCCCAGATATGGGTCCCTTGCTCGATGTGCCACTGGATTCAAACTTTTCTGGCTGGTGAGGTTACGACCTTTAAGAGAGCCGTTCTTTCACAGCATGTTTTACTCCCACCCTGCTCCATAGATCATTTGACTACACACGATTTCCTGGTAAGTGTGTCTAATTCCCCTTACAGTTGTGTGACTTTTGAGCCTTTAATATTTGGAACAGACCTAGAACTAGATATTTTGCCTATTGCCTAAAGGTGTTGCTTACACGTATATATGATGTTGTTTCTCTCCCACTACTTGCTTTATCTCATGATGGTATCTAACTCGTTTCTACAAAGAGGCCAATTTGACCTCACTGATGATAATTTGGAGTATACCCTGGTGACGTGTATAACATGTTGATTAACTCATAGATCTCATGTAACCTCATAGGTCTGTGCTGGTTGCTACTTGTAAAATCTTCCAATTTTAGTTTAACTTTAGTTGTACTTGTTTCTTTATTTCTATTTAAATGTTGGTCACAATTTGCAAGACGCAAAATGCTATGGTTGCTCATCTGGCCTTAAGTCAACTGGGGTCTCTGAATCTACCTGCCCTACCATATACTAGGGACTTACAGGAAGATGGGCTTGGCCAATTAGAATTATACCAATTACCATATACCTTTAGAGGACAAAGCAATGGCCCTAGGCCTGGTTGGAAGAGCATGGAACACTTTCAGAGTCAGTAATCACCAGCATTAGTCCAAAAATGGGGGCAATCAGGGCAAAAAGGATGACTTTCTTCAATACTTTTAATCTTTAGCACGTGATATAGTAAATTATTCTAGTCGCGCTGATAATTTATGCTGGCCTCTGTCTATGATTTTCCCCTTACTCTGTCTTTTATTTCATCATGTTGCATAATTCTTTTGTTGATTTACCTGTTTCCCTGAGAATAATAACTTGTTTCCTGTGATGTTTTCCTTGTTTGGGCTCGATAGGGCTGCCCGCATTTAGTCCTTTTGATGAAACCTTTGCATCAATCGCTGCTCACACGTTTTGGGGAGGTGATTGACATTCTTGTTCAGGAATGGAGCAGGGAGTGGTTTGCATCCAGGCTTGGCAGCGTAGTATGTCATCTTTCCTGTGGGTAGTTCTCCTGAGCAGTAACTTGAAAGGGGAGACCAGTACACAGGTATTGCTAATAGAAAGGGCTGAGGCAACGTCATGAAGGAGGCATGGGTTTATAGGGTCAGATTTTTGACACTGATTGCATGAGGGTGAAGGATATGCTGCATTGGGGTGACCTGGCAAGGCAGCTTATAAACAAGTCAGCTAGAAGACCATTTTGGTAGGTAGTAATGGAAAAGATTGTTATGTATAACACAACAATAGTTATAAAAACATTTCCAAGCTACCCACACCACAGACACAAGACCCACCCCTCCCTAAGCCCTAAAAAACACAAAAATAAACCGTACCCCTTCCCCAGATCATCTCACGCACCATAGACATGCCTACAGTTCATTCTTTATTAATGTTTAGACACCGTCTTTAAAACATACAGTTCTTAAAAAGCAATACATTTTTTTATATATTTATAGCATATAAATACCAATTCATCATAATACACTCAAAGCTCCAAACCCCTACCATTTACACTATAAGAAACCAATCCAAACATTTTTTAAGAAACTTAGCCAGTGCGCAAGTCACATCAAAAAATTCCATCCTTAAGAGAAGTTCTAGGGCATCATTTTTACAATTAATTTTATATTTTTTTTAAAGGGGTTTTAAAATAAAGCAACGTGGCCTATAAAAATAACGACAATTAATTAAAACATGAACGTTGAGGTTATGAAACGGAAGTCCACATGTGCAGTTATTCTCTTGATCTAAAAGGGCTTCAAATTTCTCAGCTCTTACATGGAAATGTCTACTCCCTAAATATATATTATTCCTACCTCTTCCTGAACTTACCCCTACTGCTCCACCTACTACATACTCAACCCCTCCTTAAACACTAAAAAATAACTAATACCTACCCCTGCCCCAACTTTACCTACCCACTCCAACTGCAACACACCCATTCACTCCCTAAAGAATGCCCTTCTAACTACCCCAGTTATTTTTTGTGTCATCCAGTCTGTGCCAATCTCGTCTTGTCCCCTCCCCAGAATTTCTAGGCAGTAAAGGACTTTCGGAGGAGGATCACCTTGAGTGTGAATTGAGAGGGGCAACTGGTTGCTTTAGGGGTGGATGTGGTGGTGTGGCTAAATTCTCTGTGGTGGTTCTGGTGTTCCCAATCTGGCTGCAAGGAGGTTAATGTACCTGATGCCACCTCCCCTTTCTCTAGGTCCCACAGCCAGTGGAAGGTCACTCCCGCTGGGCCTTCTTCTTGGGGTCTTGCTTCAGTGGCTGTCTTTCGGTGCAAGCAGCTGGATGATCTGAAAAAAGAAGAAAGAGGCATCAATTGTACCAACTGCAAGCATATGGGTGCCTATTCTCTATCAGTTTCTGGATTTAGGAGAGAGTGAGTGTTACCGTGTTAGGTAAGGTTGACATAAAGACAAGGATTGGTCATGGGTTGAGTTTTGCTATGGATAGATTAGGTAATAAATGGAAAGCAGACGACCGTCCACCCAAATTTCTGTTTTTCAAAACAAGCTCCCAAAGTAGAAGCTTCTCTTTATAAAATAACCCAATTAACTAAGGACCCACATACAAAGGAAGATTTTTACTGGGTGTGTGAATAAGATTTCAGTCAATGGAGGAAACGGAGGCACCGCCCACAAAATGATGGTGATCTGCCCAACTATAAATAGAGCAGGCAGAGCGAGAGTTTGGTGGACAGGGTACTCTGGCAAGTTTGTGATAGAGTAACATGACTGCCAAACTAAATCAGACCCTTAGGGGCCAATTTACAATTTGGTTGATGGAGGATTGGCAGTCAGGACGATAGAGTATTTACTCCATTGCAACATAACAAAATAAAATAATGACCGGAGTGTTGAAACTTTTCAAACACTCACCCCCAGTCACAGATCTGGGTTTTTTCCATTATTATGTGCTCACCATGTCAGTCCAGTTTGGGCTCACCCATATGTAAATCAGTCTTGACCCTGCTCCTCATGAGAACAGCCCGCTCGAACTGCCAGGCAAGGTCTCCCTGGACCATAAACACGTACCCTGGGGGCGGTTTTTGGGAATCACCCCTCACCAGCCAGACAAGCTTGAATCCAGTGGCACAGCGAGCAAGGGACCCATATCTGAGCATACCTTTAGCCAACTTTGGCACACATAGCAACATCACCGTGACTGCTCTTGCATCTCACCTCTGCCCAACAAATTATTAAATAACTGCCAAGGCAACAGTCATGTCTTAAAGCTTTGCCAGGGACTGCTGTCATGGTGGTTCTTGTCAATGCTTTTTGCAGTTTCACCACAGCTCCGACAAGTATGACAGAGCCATGTGGCAAACTGTTTTCTTTTTTCTTTTCAAAACAAAAATTCTGATTTGGGATTTTCTTTTTGAAAATAGAAATGGAAATGCTTCCCTCGCTATGGGAATCCCCTCCCATGGTGAGGAGAGCATTTTATAGTTTTCACTGCCCCTTACTTCCAGGTTTTTCCTGGTGGACACAGCATGTGAAATCTGGCCTCTAATTCAGCGCATCTAAATTAGAAGGAGGAATTAGAGGTCAACCTCCGATGGCCCTTACTTCATTGGGCCATCGGTCGTGTTTAATCATTGCAGAGATGGAGTAATCTCCTCCGTCATTAAAATAAAGGTTCTTCCACATTTTAATTGGGTGGGTGGACCACAGGCTTAACAATTTGGCTACTCTGTTGCTGTTGTGATGAAGTAGCCACACCACCAAGATATAAATCAGGCCTTTAGACCCCTGCCAGCCATCCCTTCTTCCTTCTGTGGCTTCCCTCCTCTTTCCTGCTCAAAGCTGTGCAATCTGCTGTATCGGATCAGAGACCCAGGGACACATTAAATGGTTGCCTGCAGGGCTGGACTGGTTGCACGGTGTTTCATTCTAAAAAAGCAATGCAAAAAAATGTATTTAAAAGTACTCTTTAGGCATGCTTTAAAACAATTTGTTTTTGCATTGTTTATTTAGAAGTGCTGCAAGTAGAAGCATGCTCGGCAGATCCCGGGCAACAAAACCAGCCTCTACAGCAGTGAAACTGGCCACTACCCTGCCAGCTCACTGAAACGCGAAGTAGCTAGTTTGGCCTTGGTTCTCTGAGGACCCTGTCAGAGCAGCCTGGAATCCCTTTATCATGCAGAGTCATTGCAAGACACCTTTTGTTTCCCACTGTTATAGCAACAAACAACCAGATTCAGAAGATGATGTTGATGGTAGTAACTCTCTGTTGGATCCCTACATATGACATGACAATCTATACACTACTCTTTGTATAATCTGTACGAAGGATGCATTTGAAAGAACTTATAAAAGGCAAGCACAATGCTTGAACTTCTGTCATGTGTTTGATCGTGAAAAAGTAGTTTATTTCGTAGAAGGCTATTTTTGAAGAGTTTGTTGAGAAACATTTGGGGCGTGATGATTTCTTGTGCTAATCAACATTTATAATTTGTTCCCACTTTAAAACAATTATGGCGGAGTTCTGCAAATTCCTATTAGTGCTTTTTATCTGGACATACTGATTGCCACAAAATGCTTTGACCCACTCAGTCAATCACAAACGAAGCCTCTAGGGGATAGAAAAGATTCACTGTTGTTATGAGATAATGTGTGTATTCAATCTAGAAAGGTTATAGATAATATATTAACGCAGAACATGCTCTATTCGAAGTAGCTGGACCTATGTTCCAATGTCTGTCCTCTGAAACGCGTGAATATTTAATGTTTTGCAGAACAGTTTTTTGATGAAATACTGCTATTTGAGGTGAAATCCAACTCAGCCTGTGAAATTGTAATGTGTACTGCACATTCCTGCTGTTGGCTGTGGAAAGGGCTAGCTCTCTCTTGAATAACAAGTGCCCCAGATTAACAGAGTGGGTTATACAATTCAGTCGCATTTCAGCCTTTCATCACATATGTGCAAGGCTTAATTTCACATAATAGTGTTCGAACGACACCAGTGCAGTGAACTGGCTGTGCCAATTTCCTTTCTTTGTTTCTCTTTTATCATTTATCTCATGATTGAAAAATCAGAGTCTTTGAAAAATACTTCCGAAAATAAATATGACACAGATATTGGCAACAGTAAACTTTATAGAAATATACTCGACTGAAAAGAAGGACTTTTTTTCACAATAGCAGAAACAAAGACGCAGAGAACATGTTTTATGTATCATATCTACATATTCCTCGCGCTGCTGAATTTTGACAGTATAAATAGATTTGCAACTGAACGCTTGAAATTATTATGCGTCAAAACCTAAAATGAAAACAAGGTGAATATGTTTATTTCTACAGAGCATGAGGCATCCGGATATTAGATCCTTAATGCAAAGGTAGAACTATTTATATGTAGATTGTCATATAAACCCAAATTAATGAGATCTACAGAGTAAGATGTCTGATAATAAATTTAAAGGATATCAGTGGCCAATGCCCTATCAAGTCAAAAGTGTGCCCCACTGACAAATATCCCATGCCTGTCGACCACACCCCCATTAAACCATGGTCCACTAAACACCCTTTCATCAATTCCCTATTTCATCCAACAACTCATGGCTCTGATACATTGGGATTTCCGAAGGTCCTGCCCCTGTCATGACGACGTTATTATTGATTTGTTCACTCCCCATCCAATGATACAAGTTGGGGAGATTCAACACCACACCTGGACTTCCCTATTTGGTAGAAGTTGGTCTCCCAACACCTCCCCACAATGTGCCTTTTTGTGACTCAGCAGATATAGACAGACAGCAAAACTATCTGTAGATATTTAGTGTGTGTGGCCTTGTTAATTAAAAGAGAATGCATTAATACCTCTATGTTTATGATTTGTGGCAACTTCAGCACATTCACAAACAGGGACTATTGAGATTCGAGAAATTCTATGGGGCGAACCAAGCCAAAAGGCAGTGGAGTGCCAGAGTGATTGTGATTTGCATGCACCAAAGGTATAGTGTCATGTTCCCTCAATACTCAAACAGCTGGAATTCTAAATAATTAATTAGTTCACTGCTACAGCTTAAGTGAGCTTATTCACTCAGTTGAGCCTCTTTGAGGTTGTCATGATCTAATTGTCATGCTGAAGCAAGTCCTTAAAGATCATGATTTCCTCTTCATGATCCAGGAGTTTATGGCATTCTTCTTAGAATAGCTAGGTTCTTTTTTTTATTGGAAAACGCATGAAAGATCTACACATTTCTATTCTGCAATGATTGCAGCACTACTCCTTTCAATTTATAAACTAAAGAATCTAGGTTAAACCTCTCCCCTCCTTATCACACATTGACATTGCTGATAGAACTAGTTAGGAAATGTACCAGTTCCTCTTTGTTATAATGTCATCGCATTCCATTGCTGATCATAAATTCCAGCTGATTCGGTATTTGAGGTAACATGACGTTATATTATTGGTTCCAGTAAATCACTGTCAGACAAGCTAAAGAGCCAGTTGAAACCCAGTCAGATTAACCAGTCGGTTAAAACCCCGACCACTGTCTTTGTAACACATGACGGTCGGAGGTTAAACCTTAGATGTCGGTCAGAAAGCCTCTGAGCCAGGACAATAGAGAGTTTGTTCACATTGCACATTGACAAAGTCTAAGATCCATTTGCATTATAGAATGCTAATTATCTGAAAATCATTAAAATACCTGGTTCTAATTACTAACAACATAGATACAGCCCATGATAATTTTATAGCAGCTGCATTATCAAACATTGGTGTTCCTGATGCAGTTGTATACTGATGTTCTTCCATGCTGAAAAGGTGTTACAAGCATACTTTGGAAATGCATAGACAAGCTTGTCTTTATTTATAAGCTGTCTTAACAAAGTGAGGACAGACATACAACAATTTCCTTTACTTTGCAAGATATGTTCATTCCACCCTATAAAATGCTTCACCAATGCTCAAAGTACTGCAATTGGAGCATTCCAGAATTACTTCTGCCCCTTCATCAGAGTGTAATTGTGCCTCAGTAGCCTCTACTTTATGGATACTTCATGTTTAACACTTTAGGGGCCAAATCATGAACCAGTAAACTCATGCTGGGCAGAGCTATGTGTCTGTTTTTATGTGATTGCCCTGTCTAAACAAGCTGCCAAACTCTGCAACTTACCACTAATCAAGATTTGAAGCATTTACCCTTAAGGATAGAAGTGAAAACATGTGATGAAGCAGAGATGTTACCTTTCATCTATTTATGACAATTTTACATGGAAATTGTTAGACGGCGACCTCAGAGGAGCCCGGAAAGGGGGTCCTGACTACCCTGAGACCCACCCTCAAAGTACCGTAGCCGGGGGAGAAATTTCGTATCGAGGATCGTACTTCTGGCACCACACGACACAGAAACACCACACCGTGCGTTCTTAGGAACCAATCTTTATCAAACAGGTTAGCACTGCAAATATGTACAAGGAGAGCACGGGCTCAATGAGTCTCGGAAGGGATAGGGGGTAGCGGGACAGTCTCTGGTAAAAGGTTCAAGGCAGGGGCGTACCCGGCGCACAGCTCACAATCCTCGAGCTGGGGGGTAGGCTGGTTGTCGTGGGGTCCGGCGGGACCGGTGGAGTCTGTGGAAGCCGCGAGTCACTCAGCGGGCTCAGGTACAAGTTCGGAGGTCTTACGATCTTCAGGGAGCCGCGAGTCACTCAGCAGGCTCAAGTACAAGTTCGGAGGTCTTACGATCTTCGTGGAGCCGCGAGTCACTCAGCAGGGCTCAGGTACAAGTTCGGAGGTCTTACGATCTTCAGGGAGCCGCGAGTCACTCAGCAGGGCTCTGGTACAGTTCGGAGGTCTTACGATCTTCAGGGAGCCGCGAGTCACTCAGCAGGGCTCAGGTACAGTTCGGAGGTCTTACGATCTTCAGGGAGCCGCGAGTCACTCAGCAGGGCTCAGGTACAGTTCGGAGGTCTTACGATCCTCAGGGAGCCGCGAGTCACTCAGCAGGGCTCAGGTGGTTCTAAGTTCCAGAAGCCGCGACCGCGTCAGCAGGCTCTCGTTGTTCCAGCGTCGAATCTGCGGACAGTCCCAGATCACCCCTTGTTATAGGTCGACCCCTCTTTGATGTCCGGAGTCTGTGCAGGCAGGGGTCTTGTCACCTGGGGGTCGCTTGTCGGGGTTTCCTGCCATTGTCTTGTGATCTTTTCAGGGCCGGGTCGGGAGGAGTCCCAGACACCCAGCAGGCGTGGAGACAGCCCTCAAGGAGGCCGGAGGGCCGATCGAAACCCATCGCCCCAGGGGGGCTCAGAGGTGCGATAGAAACGGCTCCTCCCTCTCTCATCCCCTGGAAGCGTGATGTCCTCCAGCCGGAGTGGCGCCTCTAGGCCCGGGTCGCGCTGGGGCCGGGCGGCCATCTTGGTGCACGAAGTGGGCACGCGGGCCCGGGGTGGCCGAAGGGAGAGAGGCCATGGACGAGGAGGTCCGGGTCAGGTGTGTGTGTTCTGTTGGAAAGGATCGGTTAGGCCGGGGGATTGGGGCGGCCGGTACCAGGTTAGGTGGTGTGGGGACCAGTAGAGCCATGTTACGAGGCCGGGTCCAACACGCGTCCCCCCCAGCTGAAAGCCGGAGAGAACTGCCCATCATCTTGGGGGGTTCTCTTCGCTGAGGCGGAAGAACCGGGAGAGGCCATCGGCGTTGGCGTGGTCAGTACCAGGGCGATGTTCTACGGTGAAATCCATCCCCTGGAGGGAGATTGAACACCGCAGTAGCTTGGGGTTTTCTCCTCGCATCTGCATGAGCCATCGCAAGGGCCGATGGTCGGTTTGGACTTTGAAATGGGTGCCGAACAGGTAAGGGCGTAGTTTCTTGAGCGCCCAGACCATGGCAAAGGCTTCGTGCTCAATGGTGCTCCATCTCTGTTCTCTGGGCAACAGCCGCCGGCTGAGGAAGGCGATGGGCTGGTCTAGGCCTTGGTCATTCACCTGGGACAGGACGGCCCCAATGCCATGCTCGGAGGCATCGGTTTGGACTACAAACTCCTTGGAGTAGTCGGGAGCCTGGAGGACGGGGGCAGTACACATGGCCTTCTTTAGAGCCTCGAACGCCTCCTGGCAGGTAGTCGTCCAGTGCACCTTCTTTGGCTGTTTTTTGGAGGTGAGTTCTGTGAGGGGGCCGACAAGGCTGCCATACCCCTTGATGAATCTTCGGTAGTAGCCAGTGAGGCCCAGAAAGGCTCAGACCTCCGTTTGGGTGGTGGGGGGTTCCCAGGCCACGATGGCGTCGATCTTTGGCTGTAGAGGGGCGACCTGGCCACTCCCGACCTGGTGCCCCAGGTAGACTACTGATCCTTGCCCAATTTGGCACTTGCTGGCTTTTACTGTGAGGCCTGCCTGGCGCAGGGCGGTTAGCACCCTCCGGAGGTGCTGGAGGTGCTCACTCCATTCGGAACTGAAAACGGCGATGTCGTCTAGATAGGCCGCGCTGAACTGTCCCAGCCCGGCCAGGACTCTATTCACCAGTCGCTGGAAGGTGGCCGGGGCATTTTTCATTCTGAAGGGCATTACGCGGAAGCGGTAATGCCCATCTGGGGTGGAGAAGGCGGACCGCTCCTTGGCCCCCTCGGTGAGCGCAATCTGCCAGTATCCGCAGGTGAGGTCGAAGGTGCTGAGGAACCGGGCTGCCCCGAGTCGGTCAATGAGTTCGTCGGCTCGTGGAATGGGGTGGGCATCGGCTCGGGTGACGTCATTGAGCCCCCGGTAGTCCACACAGAACCGGAGCTCGGGGGCGACACCGGGGGCCGCTGCCTTCGGGACCAGGACCACTGGGCTGGCCCAGGGGCTGTCAGATGGCTCGATCACCCCCATGGTCAACATCTTTGAGACTTCAGCTTGAATGCAGGACCGGACCCGGTCTGGGACCCGGTATGCTCGGTGTCTCACCGGCGGGCTATCCCCGGTGTCCACGTCATGGACACACCAGTCGGTGACTCGGGGGATCAGGGAGAAGAGGTCGGCAAATTGTCCTAGTAGCTGGCGGCAGTCCTTTTGTTGCTGGGCAGTGAGAGCTGGGGAGAGGTTTACTCCCTCCACGGAGCCATCCTGCTCCTTGACACACAGGAGGTCCGGGAGAGGATCGGACTCATCTTCGGCCCCGTCATCGGTGGCCAGCAGGAGGCTCAGTTCAGTCCGCACGAAGTGAGGCTTGAGACGGTTCACGTGAAGGACCCAGAGGGGATCCCGAGGCGACTGGACGTCCACCAAGTATGTGACATGACTCTTCCGCTCAATCACTTTGTAGGGCCCGGCCCACCTGTCCTGGAGGGCGCCTGGCTTTACGGGGGCCATGACCCATACTTGTTGGCCCGGCTGGAACTCGACCAGAGTGGCATTCTGGTCGTACCAGCGCTTCATCTCTTCTTGGCTTGTCTCTAGGTTGGCCTCGGCCAGTGCTCGGAACTTCCTGGTCTGGTTCCGGAGGGTCAGAACATAGTGGAACACATCTCGTGGGGTGGTCTGGGGTGCCGCCTCCCACCCTTCCTTAACCAAGCTGAGGGGACCTCGGACGGGGTGTCCATAGAGCAACTCAAACGGGCTGAACCCTAGGGACTTCTGGGGGACCTCTCGGTAAGCGAATAAGAGGCAGGGGAGCAGGACGTCCCACTTACGCCGGAGGGGCTCTTCTAGGCCGGTGATCATCCCTTTCAGAGTCCTGTTAAACCTCTCTACTAGGCCGTTCCCTTGGGGATGGTACGGGGTGGTGAATTTGTAGGACATTCCACATTGTTGCCACAGGGACGTCATGTACTTCGAGATAAAATTAGTGCCGCGATCGCTCACGACCTCGCGGGGGAATCCTACCCGGGAAAAGATCCCCATCAGGGCCCGGCCCACTACGGGGGCCATGACGGTGCGTAGGGGGATCGCCTCAGGGTATCGGGTGGCGTGATCCACCAGGACCAGGATGAAACGGTGACCTTGGGAGGTGGGGGGTCCAGGGGCCCCACGACGTCGATCCCGACTCGTTCAAAGGGGGTACTGACGACCGGGAAGGGTTGGAGGGGAGCCTTGCGCTTCCCCCCACTCTGCCCACTAGCTTGGCACGTGGGACAGGACTTGCAGTGGGCTTCTACAGCTGCTCTCATTCTAGGCCAGTAAAAATGGGTCACGAGACGGCTGTAGGTCTTGTCTTGACCCAGGTGGCCGGCGAGGGGGACGTCGTGGGCTAAGCCCAGGAGGAAGTCTCGGAAGCGGAGGGGTACCACCAGCACCCGTCCGGATCCCAGCTCCACCGACTTCTGCTCACTGTACAAAATGCTATTCTCCCAATAAATTCGGTGCGTTCCAGTTTGGTCGCATGCGGCTTGGCCCTCGGCCTGGCGCCGTAGTCCGACCAGGGAAGGACAAGTGGCTTGCTCCCGGCAAAACTCCTCCCGGGTGGGCCCGCCCTCGTGGCGCCATTGGGCCAACTCGGGTAGATCTCCTAACTCGGGGACCAGGACGGTGTCGGACAGGGAGGGCTCGTCGCTGGCGATGGGCCCTTCCGGTGGGGGGACGGGAGGACCCTCGGGGGTTACTGCTCTGACTTCTTCGGTCGGGGCGTCTTCGACTTCTCCCAGGGGGGGAAGTCGAGCTGACATGGATCGGGTGGTGGCGCACACCCACTCGGGGAGCCCCATCATCTCTAGGTGGGCCTTACGCTCGACGTGCTTCCAGGGAGAACTCTCCAGGTCGTTCCCTAAGAGGCAGTCGACCGGCTGGGAGGTTCTTACGGCAACCCTCAGCTTACCTATCACCCCACCCCACTCAAACGGCACCAGAGCCACCTGACACATACTCTCTCTATTATCTGCGGAAATTACTGGGCAAAAGACGTTGGGGAGGATCTGCTCCTCGGGGACTAAGTGCCTGAGGACACCGGTGATGCTGGCCCCGGTGTCCCGCAGGGCCTCTATTTGGTGGCCATTGATCTTGACGAGCTGCCCGTATTTCTTCGTGTTGGAGGGCAGGAGGCTACCAGGGACCATCTCCCTATCTCCCAAGGATACTAGGGCCATGGCTGCGGGTTCCCACTCCCCGGTTTCCTCAACCTCCTCCCCCAGAGCTACGTTGGCTATCTGTCTTGCAGGGGTGTTTTGGGTGGCCATGGGGCATTCTGGGTCATTGGCGTAGTGGCCGGGCTTCTGGCAACGGAAACAAGTGACGGTTACCCTGTGTCCCCGTCTCCCGGGGGGTCCGGTTACTGGTGGGGGGGGCGCTGGGAAAGGTGGAGGTTGGGTTTTTGGGGGACTCGGCTGGGACTCTCTCTGGCCTCCCTGGTTCCCCCCTCCTCTCTGGCGGGGTGGTCCCTGACTGGCTCGGGGGTATTCTCCTACCATGCCCCGGGTGACCCGGGTGTTGGTCCAGCGGTCTGCTTCCACCGCCAGCTTCCTGGGATCGGTGAGTTTGCTGTCAAGCAGATGCTGGCGTAGTTCCACAAAGCAGTTCGCAGCCAGGTGTTCCCACAACAGGAGGTCGGTGAGTTCCTCAAGGGTGGTGACTTTGCTGCCCTTGACCCACCCATCGAAGGCCCGACTAAAAAAGTTTACATATTCCACCCAGGTGGTGCCCGGGATTTTCCTGCAGTCCCGGAATCGCTGACGGTACATCTCAGGGGTGAGACCGTACCTTGTGAGTAGGGCCTCTTTCATGTGGCTGTAGGAGGTCTGCAGAGAGAGGGGTAGGTCGAGCAGGGTGTCTCTCCCTTCGCTCAGAAACCGTCCCCACAACCCTGCCCCCCAGTCCTTCTGCGGGACCCGATGGGAGGTCATGGCGACCTCGTAGGCCCTGAACCATTGTTGAATGTCATCGTTTTTATAATATTCCTTGACCACGTCCTTGGGGATGTGGACCTTCTGCTCTGCTGGGGAGGTCGCCTCTCGGTTTCCCGGGGGCCTCCCTTCCTCACTTCTGGCCTTGAGCTTGATTTCTTTCAAGCTGCGTTCGTGCTCTAGTTGGAGCTTTCTTCCTTCGTGTTCCCGTTGGAGCTTCTTCTCTTCTAGCTCGCCTTGCACGCGCATTTGCTCTACTGCTAGCTTTTTCTCCACTAACTTTAATTCGCCTTCAATTTTGAGTTTAGCTAACTCGAGTTCGTGATTGCGGCTTCTCTCTCTGTCCACGAGTTCTTCCGGGGATAGACCCCCGTCTGGTACGATGCCTCGCACCTGATTGCTGCTGCTTTCGCCTTGGGGGGGTTCGGCCTCGTCGGGGCGCTCCCCCGTGTCTTCCGGGCGGGAGGCCCCAGCATCCACCCAGGCTTTCAGTGCTTTCTGCAAATCTTCCTTGGTGTTGAGACCGGTGGTAGCGATTCTAAGTTCTTTGCAGAATTGCTTTAGTTCTTTGTGTGTGTATTCTTCTAGTTGTTCCACCTGGAACACCCTGTTGGCGTTGATTTCTGCGGGGATCATGGTGTTTCCTTCTGCCATCTTTGTCGGTAGTGCGTCCGTTGTTCACGGTACGATCTCTCGGTGATGGGCCCGAATCCCGACGCTTGCCACCAATGTTAGACGGCGACCTCAGAGGAGCCCGGAAAGGGGGTCCTGACTACCCTGAGACCCACCCTCAAAGTACCGTAGTCGGGCACTGGCGGGAGACTCCTCAGGGGGAGAAATCTCGTATCGAGGATCGTACTTCTGGCACCACACGACACAGAAACACCACACCGTGCGTTCTTAGGAACCAATCTTTATCAAACAGGTTAGCACTGCAAATATGTACAAGGAGAGCACGGGCTCAATGAGTCTCGGAAGGGATAGGGGGTAGCGGGACAGTCTCTGGTAAAAGGTTCAAGGCAGGGGCGTACCCGGCGCACAGCTCACAATCCTCGAGCTGGGGGGTAGGCTGGTTGTCGTGGGGTCCGGCGGGACCGGTGGAGTCTGTGGAAGCCGCGAGCCACTCAGCGGGCTCAGGTACAAGTTCGGAGGTCTTACGATCTTCAGGGAGCCGCGAGTCACTCAGCAGGCTCAAGTACAAGTTTGGAGGTCTTACGATCTTCGTGGAGCCGCGAGTCACTCAGCAGGGCTCAGGTACAAGTTCGGAGGTCTTACGATCTTCAGGGAGCCGCGAGTCACTCAGCAGGGCTCAGGTACAGTTCGGAGGTCTTATGATCTTCAGGGAGCCGCGAGTCACTCAGCAGGGCTCAGGTACAGTTCGGAGGTCTTACGATCTTCAGGGAGCCGCGAGTCACTCAGCAGGGCTCAGGTACAGTTCGGAGGTCTTACGATCTTCAGGGAGCCGCGAGTCACTCAGCAGGGCTCAGGTGGTTCTAAGTTCCAGGAGCCGCGACCGCGTCAGCAGGCTCTCGTTGTTCCAGCGTCGAATCTGCGGACAGTCCCAGATCACCCCTTGTTATAGGTCGACCCCTCTTTGATGTCCGGAGTCTGTGCAGGCAGGGGTCTTGTCACCTGGGGGTCGCTTGTCGGGGTTTCCTGCCATTGTCTTGTGATCTTTTCAGGGCCGGGTCGGGAGGAGTCCCAGACACCCAGCAGGCGTGGAGCCAGCCCTCAGGGAGGCCGGAGGGCCGATCGAAACCCATCGCCCCAGGGGGGTTCAGAGGTGCGATAGAAATGGCTCCTCCCTCTCTCATCCCCTGGAAGCGTGATGTCCTCCAGCCGGAGTGGCGCCTCTAGGCCCGGGTCGCGCTGGGGCCGGGCGGCCATCTTGGTGCACGAAGTAGGCACGCGGGCCCGGGGTGGCCGAAGGGAGAGAGGCCATGGACGAGGAGGTCCGGGTCGGGTGCGTGTGTTCTGGTGGAAAGGATCGGTTAGGCCGGGGGATTGGGGTGGCCGGTACCAGGTTAGGTGGTGTGGGGACCAGTAGAGCCATGTTACGAGGCCGGGTCCAACAGAAATGTTTTGTGACACAATCTTATATGAAAACGACAAGCTGTATAATAGGCTTCACATGTCAAAACTACATGCAATGAAGTTCTGATTTAGATACTGCATCATAAAAGCATGCAGAATGTTAGAAGTAGTTTTCTGATAACAATTAACAGTCAATAAGTAGTTGTGAAATCTGACATTATAGGGGCATGTGTCCTTATCCTTAGATAAGCGTGAAAACTAAATAATACCGCAGAAAACTACATAGGTGCCAATTCCGATCCGGTAAAAAAATTCCCCGTCCGACCCGTATCCGGATTCGAACGGAAAAAAGTCCATACGAATCGCATTGGGAAGATTTCCCCACACGTCCTCGGGTCGGGAAAAGTCACCGACACGTCCCCGGTCGAAAAACCCACCGTGCGGAAAAATAAAGTCCGACTGCGCAAGTACGATCCCTCCCGTCCTCCCCATTTCACAACCGTACGCAAAAAACACCGTCCGAACCGAACTCCCATAGCAACCATGGAGACATGTGCCCGCATACGTGCTGAACACCCCACCACCCCCCTCGCCCGCGTATGTACGCACCGAACCCCCACCCCAGCAGTGCATGTACGCCTCGAACCCCCACCCGTGTATGTACGCCCTGAACCACCACCCGTGTATGTACGCACCAAACCCCCACCCCAGCAGTGTATGTATGCCCCGAACCCACACCCATGTATGTACGCACCGAACCACCAGCCGTGTATGTACGGACCGTACCCACACCCGTGGAAGTACGGCCCGTACCCCCACCCCAGCAGTGTATGTACGCCCCGAACCCCCACCCGTGTATGTACGCACCGAACCACCACCCGCGTATGTACGCCCCGAACCCCCACCCCAGCAGTGTATGTATGCCCCGAACCCCCACCCGTGTATGTACGCCCCGAACCCATACCCATGTATGTACGCACCGAACCACCACCCGTGTATGTACGCACCGAACCCCCACCCCAGCAGTGTATGTACGCCCCGAACCCCCACCCGTGTATGTACGCACCGAACCACCACCCGTGTATGTACGGACCGTACCCACACCCGTGGAAGTATGGCCCGTACCCCCACCCCAGCAGTGTATGTACGCCCCGAACCCCCACCCGTGTATGTACGCACCGAACCACCACCCGTGTATGTACGCCCTGAACCCCCACCCCAGCAGTGTATGTACGCCCCGAACCCCCACCCGTGTATGTACGCCCCGAACCCCCACCCGTGTATGTACGCACCGAACCACCACCCGTGTATGTACGCACCGAACCCCCACCCCAGCAGTGTATGTACGCCCCGAACCCCCACCCGTGTATGTACGCACCGAACCACCACCCGTGTATGTACGGACCGTACCCACACCCGTGGAAGTACGGCCCGTACCCCCACCCCAGCAGTGTATGTACGCCCCGAACCCCCACCCGTGTATGTACGCACCGAACCACCACCCGTGTATGTACGCCCCGAACCCCCACCCCAGCAGTGTATGTACGCCCCGAACCCCCACCTGTGTATGTACGCCCCGAACCCCCACCCGTGTATGTACGCACCGAACCACCACCCGTGTATGTACGCACCGAACCCCCACCCGTGTATGTACGCACCGAACCCCCACCCGTGGAAGTACGGCCCGTACCCACACCCCACCAGGGAATGTACGGACCGTACCCCCACCAGTGCATGTACGGACCGTACTGACGCCAAAAACACACGTACTGAACCAGGACAAAACATATTTACACAAGGAGAGTCAATTAGAGTTTCCCCACACCACCAAACATGCCCAACAACCCCACAAACATCACATACACTGACCTGCAACTGCCAAACTGCCAAACAGAGGCCCAAAACACAACCACTCCTCATAACACACCCACACAAAATTCAAACACAGCCACACCCACAAATGGACCAATAAAAAAGGACCACACACACAAACCATGAGCCTTTGCAACAGACCCACTGCGGCCAGAGCCCACAGACGACCCACACCACCATACTTGAACCTCACACTTGCATACCTTCACACAACCACCTACACAAACACCCCCTCATCACATTCACACACACACCTCCACTACCACACTCACACACCCACAACCATCCACACCCACACCCCCACAACCATCCACACCCACACCCCACGCCATGTCCACAAACAAGAATCCAAAGTTCACAAAGGAGGAGCTGGAGATCCTTGTCGACGAAATCCTCAGAGTCGAGCCACAGCTCTTTGGAACATTGGTCAGACAGACCAGCATATCCGAAAAATCGGCCATGTGGCAGAGGATTGTCTATTCTGTGAATGCTGTTGGGTCCACCAGAAGGACCAGGCACGAGTGCCAATCCAGGTGGTACGATCTGCGGAGGACGGTCAAGAGGAAGATGACTGACAATCACAACCAGGGGAACATCACTGGAGGAGGGCCGCCCCCCAGACCGGTACAATACCATCCCTGGGAGGAGAAGGTGATGTCCACGCTGGCGGTGGAGGGACTCCACGGACTACCAGGACTCCCAGACCCTGGTGAGTACACAAACAACTCACCTCACATGGGGGGGATGCCATACACAATCAATCATGCACGCCACCCCCCCCAAGACACCACCGGACACAACCACACTCCACAAACACACACATGCCACTAGCGCCTCCATGCCCCATGCACCAATCAGGGCCATGCCAAGTCACAGGCCACACAAAACACCAACACAACACAGGATGTGGCCGATGCTGGGAGTGGGGGCATCAAAACTAACATTGAGCAACTCACAAGCACACAACAATGCCCTCAGCCCATATGGCCCAGGGCACAGCCATACAAACTTTGTTGACCCACACAGTACTGTCTTGCCTGCAAATGGTGGCCGCCTTGCAGGATGACATGGGTCTGAAGGCACAATTTGCACATAACAGCAGACAATGAAGATGCATCGCTCTGATAGAGTCTCAGCACACACCGCCACAGCAGCAGCCTACACTCAGACACACTGCCCAATGGGTGCCCGGAGAACAGGAACTAACTCACATGAACCAGCCAATGGCCATTCAAAGACCGGCTAACTGTGTGTGCCCAGGAAGCTGGCCTGAGGTGACAGAGGGTGACAAATAGAGGGAGGGAGAGGGGGAATGAGAGGGAAGGAGACAGAGGGGGACACAGGGAGACAGACAGAGGGAGGGAGTAGGGTGACAGAGGGAGACCGACAGAGGGAGGAGGGTGACAGAGGGAGGGAGGAAGGGAGACACAGGGAGACTAAATCACCCTTGGGTGGTGTGGCCATGTCCACTCATCAGCCGGTGGACTGTATGCATGCAGACAAGGTCTGGCAGTGCCTCACCCCCCCCCTACCGTAGATGAAGACCGGTCCATGTGTCAATCTGTGCACGAGTCCATCCGTGCTGCAGGCACAGACCTAACCACACACCCAGTATACCCACCCACTGTGTCGGTAAGAACCCTGTCACAAATGCTTCAGTCACCTACCTGCATCATCAAATTGCCTTGGCAAAACACCATTTGGCCACGTACAGTGCAACACGTAAGGCGCCTCTGCATGGCTCGCTACGCCCGCACACCACACTGCTGACTGTGTACCCAAATAGATGCATCAACTAAGATTGTGTCACACATGCGTAAAGCCCTGACAGCTGTGGCCAAGGGACATACCCATGCACAAGTGCACTGTGAGAGGAATGCAAGACAGATCCAACTACCCAGAGGAAGAGTGCCAAATCAGAAATGCATGAAACATGGATGCCACATGTAACACTGTTAACATTGTCTCTCTCACACACAGGTCAACGTCGTCGATCACCCCCAACACTGGGGGGGAAGTCTCACAGGACCAGGCTCTGCGGGATGAGGACCCCACCGCCAGCGACGACTCTCACCACTCCGTGGATGAACCAGACCAACCTGGCACCTCTGGTGTCCAACCACCTGCAGCACCTGCGTCAGGTACAACTGTGCCAACCACCACCCCCATTCCTGCCACATCCCAGGAGACGTCCAGGAGCCCTGCCCGCACACGACCACCCAGCCAGTCTGCCCAGGAGGGACACGGTCCTCCGGGCACCCAGGAGGAGGCAGGCGGCAACGCAGATGCCATCCCTCAGGGGTCCCGGAGACCCGATGCGCCCACAACGGCAGGCCAGGTGCACGTGGGCAGGGGTGGCGGGAGTGGAGGACGGCGGAGGCGCGAACCTGACCAGGGAGCTCAGGACCCAGTAGTGTCCCAGGTCAGCAACATCCTGGATACATACCGGCGTGACACCAGGGGCATGGACCAGATTGCGTCCACCCTCAATGACATCAAGGGGACCCTCGAGGAGATGAAGACCCTGCAGGCCCAGCAACATGCCTGTCAACTGCAACACCAAGGAAGGATGGAGGATAGACAGGCTGAGCTCGTGGCGGTGCAAACCCAAATGACCGGTGTACTCCGTCGGATTGCCGACAACATTGGCAACCCTCCCTGTGGCACCAGGCGAAGGCCATTACCAGACACAGGGAGGGATCAGGAGGAGGAGGATTCATCCGACGGAGCGTCACAGACATCGTCACGGCCTGCTTCCGAGGGTCCCCGCAGGAAGGTGGGTCGTCCACGAAAAAGACTGTGAGAGTCAGCAGAACATCACCATCTCCCAGGTCACCTGGCCTGGCACCTGGCCCTCTGGCCCAATAGCAGCACATGACATTCTCTGCCACATGGACTTGCTGGTCACTGTCTGACCTATGTTGACGAAGACTGTGGCATGGACTCTGATAATTTGCTACGGCAAGGATACCAACTCCCCCAGTGAACTTTGGATTCTACACTCCCGCAGTGCACCATCCAAACCGTGGGGTCTCAGTCTTGCCCAGGACACACATGGGTCCCAATGTATCATCTGATACAGACATGGAGTACCATACTCACCTGTGCTGGGCCCAACCAGCTGAGTGGTTCCCGCACAACTGTGGCTACAGACACATTTAGGGGAGCAACAGTCATGCGCAGAGCTCAGGGATCATGTGGAGTGACCTGGCTTGCCGCTCCCAGGTATGTCTAGACATGTGTCCCTACCATGTCCTGCATGCTTGCGTCAGGCGGATGTTGAGAATGGTGGCTAGGCCAAGGTTGGATGCATGGAGATGCCAGAATGCAGTTTTGGATCACAGTGCCACATGGTTGTGTTGGGGTTGTGGGCTGCATCATGAGTGTGGGCGTGGATCGAGAAGGTCATCCTGCACCTGGCTGTGAATCATTCCCCCCATCCCGTTTGGACGTTGATGTGGCCTGGTTGCCCGATGCAGTAGCAGAGCTGTGCAGATGCACTCCGGATATGGACAAGTATCATGGGAGTTGTAAGGCACATGTCCGTAGACTGCAGGGTAGGATTAGACACGGATGTTGTAGTTGCCCTGGGGGATGGTCTCTCTTGCCTTGAGGTGGATGGAACTGTGCATCTTGTGCATAATACAGATTCCAATCCCTGACAAACCGCTAGCATCTTGCTACTCTACACATAGACACATATGCACCACCTCTGAAAACTATGCCAGACATGCCGCATGCACAGTGGCAACAGGCCACCATTGACAGAGAAGAGGCACCTTGGAGACAGAGGGACAAATTTATTAGTCATGTGTGTTGGAATGACAATGATACTCTGTCAACACATACACAGGTCATGTGGATGAACATGTGGGAGCAACACTGGCACCCCCCATTGCAACACAGATGCTGGTATTCCATTGAACTGGCACACAAGTGACGGATAACAGCTAAACACCCCCTGCTGCCACGGAGAGGCTGCTATACACCATTGAGGCCCTGATGGGGCAATCACACACCATGTCAACCCGGTGCAACCTGTATGTTTCCGAGGCCAGTGTTACACACATTGATGGCCTCATCAAAATCCCCAATCCCCTGACACATGACAGTCACCAAGTCTGACCATGGCTCCAGGTGAAGCCTGCCCCATGTCATGTTCCCCATGTAGGATCCACATGTATGCAAATTGACCACACATGAACCGGAGTAGTGCACACAGACTACAAACAATTTACACACCCAAAACGCCGTGAGGCATCCCTTACCCTAAGGAGATTTCCAAACTTGCCCGTGCATGTGACGCAGAATCAGCACATGTTGCTGTGTTCATGAGGAGTAGCAGGAGCACAACAATGCCACCAGCAGACAGCATGCCCATGGACCTGTGGAAGAGAGACACACAAGGAGTCAGCCCAAAGGAGCACATCCGCAAGCATGTACTCAACATGTATCATGTTGTCAACATGACAGGTGACAATGATGACTCTCGGACAACATCCTTCCATTGCGCCATCACTCGAGTGTCACTTCAATACACACCACTGACTCACTTGGCAGACATGCAGATGGACACACACATTGCAACACATGCCACACACGGCCCAATGCGTGCACACTCAGACACTGGAACTCACCACTAAGCAAAGAAGTCACGTATGAGCCGACTCCGCATGTCCTCCACAGCCTCCTCCTCCTCCACATCACTTGCCCCGTCACCAAGCCCTTCATCCTCCATGGGTGGATGGTCCTGGTCATCTTGATCCAGTATGAGTGGAACAGCTTCCTCCACTGCCATGTTGTGCAGCATGCAGCAGACGATGATGATCTTGCACACCTTCACCGGGGCATATGGGAGTGCTCCGCCGGTCTTGTGGAGGCACCGGAATCGGCTCTTCAGAAGTCCAAACGTCCTCTCAATGACTCTCCTGGTCCGCCCATGGGCGTTGTTGTAGTGGTGCTCGGCAGCCGTGCTGGGGTTGCGGACAGGCGTCATCAGCCATGGCATGTTGGGATAGCCAGCGTCCCCTACAAGGAAACATCATGGACAGAAGTGTGTCAGCACAGGCAGTGAGATTGGAAGATGACGCCAAACACTGAACTGCCAGAGTCTACCCACCAACAATACATGCTTGCTCGTTCCGCAGCTGCAGCATCATTCCAGGCAGCCTGCTACGCCTCATGATGAAGGCATCGTGTGCTGATCCTGGAAAGCGAACACAGACATGTGAAATCACCATGTTGGACAGACACACCACAAGGGCATTAATGGAGTGATAATGTTTGCGATTCCTATACACCACCTCCTGTGCCTGTGGTGGTACCAACGCAACATGTGTCCCATCTATGGACCCAATGACATGGGGCATCTCTCCCAGGGCATAGAACTCATGCTTGACACCTGTCAACTGCTCACGAATTGGGAATTTAATGTACTCATCCAGGTGAACCAACATAGCCTCTAAGAAATCATGCAGAACATGGCTGAACATCGTCTGGGACATGCCCCCGACGTCAGCAATGGTATGTTGGAACGTACCCGTGGCAAGGAAATGTAGGGCTGCCATCACCTTCAACTTGGGTGTCAGTGCACTGGGATACCTGTGGCGCGGGAGGAGGTGTGCTTCCAGCCGGCCAGTCAACTCATCAATCAACCGTTGGCTGAATCTGTAGCGGCGTATACAGTCCCGTTCATGCAGGGCAGCCAGGTCTGGCATACGTCGAGGGAGAGGCGGAGCCCTGCAGTGAAATGGAAGGAACACCGAAGAGTGAGCACTGTACGACGACATTGTCAATGCACTGAGCACATGTTAAACAGCCAATACACAAATGCCACATTCTGAGTCAGGTCTGTGCCACATTTCCTGGACACGTACGCCAGGCAGGTGACACTCCTACCAAGGGACAGCCACTAACGGAGTGGGGCAAGCTCACGATGACATGGCATGAGACTAGCTGTGGGCCAGTGTAAGTGAACATGCACACGCATCACAGGATTCACAGACATCCACACATGTGCAGAAGTAGGATGCGTATGGTACAGACAGGTTGGTGTATGCGATATGCACTGGTCACATGTCATAGGAAAAGGACAGGCAACACACATTGACTTGGAGGAGTACATGTCGAGACAGAACATACATACATTGAGAGCATGTGGATATGTACTTGTTTTGATACTCCGTGTAGTTGCATACATACACACCTCATGGCAGATCACATATGTGGGCTGGTGTGCGGAACAGTGTGCCATGGCCATCTACACACAGACACATGTTGGTAGCAGCAACTGCTGATGCATGGGACCACACACCTACAGCAAAATCATGGAAACACATGCCACACACATGACATGGTTGCAGCGTGCAACGCAGCCATTCACATGTCATGTGTAATATTCCGTGCACCTGGCATCAGGGTGTGGAAATGTGGATTTTCCTGATCAGTTATGTCCCCTATCTTGGACCCCAACGGTTCTATATGCATGTTACAAGTACATGTATGTTCCCTCCAGTTCCAGTTTCTAAGACGCAAACATATGTGTGTCTACCGTCGACATGTTCTCTGTCAGATCCGCCATCGATGGGCTGGATATTCGATTCCTAGGTATGAAAGGCCACCGACTTTATATGGCTAAGTTACTACATTTTTACAGTTCAGGCAAGTAGGCCCGATTCTGTCCTCAAAGCCTTTCCCTGCTCTCTGTCTCTGACAGCTTCAGCTTGAGCTCGCATCTGTATCCATGAACTTTGTCCTACTCCCTGTGCAGCTAACGGTGCCTGCCTCGGCCAGTTTTCACATGCCTGCCAAGAAGCTGTATTTCACCTTCGAATTATCTATTTTGCTCTTCAGCCGATGCATTCCTGTCTAGTGATTTAGGTAAACATTTCCTTTAGCTCACAAGCAAAGGACTCAGCCTTTCCGTCCTCCTGCAAGTGATTCATAGCCCTGTTGCCATGGAAAGTTTCTGCCCCTCGCATCTCATATAGACACTTAGACGCTTGTACACGCACACACAGTTAGTATAGAATAGATTCTGTCCGAGAGTCCTTCCTTGTGGATAACATAGTTCTCCAAACATAGGATGGTAGATATGATTTGGGATTAGGTTGACGTGACCCCTCAGACTTCTCGTCTCCACATGTAGAGCTAAATGTCAAGTCCCCTTCACCCCCTAGTTGCACGTCAATTACACGTCATACTGCCGCGCGCGCATCTATGCCAAGTATTATCTTATAGATCCACCTATGTCTGATAATCCTAACCAATCATGTTCCTTTTATTCCTTATTACGCCTAGTTTTGATTACGTACCGTCATGTCACTTTTCTTATCAAATGTTACGCCTTCTACATTCGTTTCATTGTAATGCACTTATTATAAAAATACATGTCTATCAATAAAGTATTGTACTTCACTTCCTGAACCCTCGTGGTGACGGAACCTGAAGGCCGCGACTCGAGTCGGCCATTTTGAATGGAATAAAGCCCATTTAGAAAACCTCTTATACCACGGATTCTGCCTCTTGTTATTTTGAGCTATTTTACTTTATTTTAAGATTCCGTATGAAATTCAGTCCGGTATTTTATTTACCACATAATGGCGCCCGAATAGGGACACTTTCTCATCTCACGCGCCGGCGGTGTGTTGCAGGCCCGGTCTCCTGCCACAGCTGGACGGACCATAAACGCGTACCAGCAGGATTTCCTGTAAGCTCCCTCCGGTCAAGCGGGGGCGACTGAGGCTGCGATCAACCCAGACGAGGCGGTGAGAAGTGCGAAGTATCCCGACCAGAGCCTAGCTGAGAGAGCAAGATCCGAGGTATACAGAGGCCCACCAGGTTTCTCGAAATCCCGATGTCCAGAGGGTCCGCTGTCCGCAGTCATCGAGTCCTGTCCATTCTCTGAGGCCTTCCGTTTCAAGGAGCTACTCGGTGAGTACCATCGCCGGGGAGGCGTGTTGACGCGCACATAGGTTGTGCCGGTCAAGACGGATTTGGGTACACAAATCCGGTCTGCACTGTTTAGCAGTGTATATGTACTGTTTAGCAGTATATCAAGTATTCCGAAGTATTCAGTTATTGTCAAGAATTCAGCGTGGTGATTAGTTAGGCAGACTGTCATCATTGTCGGTCGTTGTTTAAATGTTTAATGTTTAATGTTTAAAGTGTTCAAATATTGTGGTATGAATGATTGTTCATTGTTCACTGTTCATTATTGTGTTTTTCGTATTAAGTGAGTTCAAGAGTAAGTATCAGATCAGTTGTAAATATGCCGCTCTTCTCGAAGTTAAGACAGATTACTACCAGAAAAGGGGTGCTTGAAGAAGCAGTTCCTATTCCTCCTAGGGACACTCCAGGGCATTTTATGTACCATAAACATGGCTTAGATGCCATATTGTTTCTTGATCTATGGGTAGATTATACCAAGGGATTACCGGAAGGTCAGAGGTGGCCCATAGCGGGAACCTGGGATGCAGAGTGCATCATGAAAGTGGAGGAAGAGTTATGGAAAAGAAAGGTCAGACAGTCACAGAAAGACGCTGTTGAGTTATGGCGTAAAGAATCTCATAGACGAACAGAGCTATGAATGACTACGCATCTGGATAACATATATCATTTTGTTCAAACAGGACGAGATCCAGGATGTATTAACAGAGCTATGGAATTCCAGAAAGTAGAAATACAGGGGGAACTGTTACGTTTCCTCATAAACTGTGTGATCAGAAATCAAGATCGTCCGGGGGTAGACCCGAATGCAATGCTTATTCTTACAAGATGGAGTCAGAATATATCGGAAGGGAGACACGATAAACAAAATTGTATAATAGCCATGTGCCGAAAAATCCGTAAAGAAATAGAGCGTATTCATGAAGAAAGATTGGGAACAGACGAGTTTGAGCAAGATGAAGTGTCCGAATCAGGGAATTCCGCAAGACAGTCAGAGACCATAGCCTATGTAGGCAGAGGAAGATCCTGTGATAATGCTAGATGTTTTTCTGATCCCATACACTCTGTATGTCCAAATAATAGCAGAACGTATCCGACGCCTGCAATAAATCTGAAATCTCCTGAACATTTGTTTCACGCCGCAGATAAAATACTACGAGAACGAAGGGGTTACCACCTCCTCGATTCCATGGATGAGCAAGAATTAGCCAGATCAGCCGTTCACTGGATTGACAGTCCTGAAAAATACGGTGATGAGACCGTAGCACACACGTTTTTTAATCTCAGTACAGATGAACAACGCTTAGCTGGAATCTATATGATTCAGCAACTCCTCATATTATATAAGAGCCAACATGCTGACCCCGGTCCTTTACCTGATATATTAACGGAACTACTCACAAACAGATGGAGAGGTTCTAGTAACAAGCTAATTAAAGAAATATTAGTGTCACGTAAACAGTATGTCCTTTTTGTAAATCCAGATTCTCTCTCCCTGCCCCGCAGAGAAAGAGCACCGTACTATATGGATAGACAAAATCCTTTACGAGAAGTGCACCCAATAAAAGGCGAAGACAATGAGTTTCACCGTGTATTTGTTTACACACCCATATCAAAAATGGAATTATTAGAAATGAAGAAAGTAGTACCTAGTCACGACAAGGATCCAGCGGGTTTCCACCGAGAAATTAAAGACATGTTACTGATGGGAGAGTACACCTTTCCTGATATTATGACGATATTAAAGGTGCTTTTGCCTGCTGGCATTTATGAAAAACTGAAAGAAAAAGAGTGGGAAGTAGGAGACCAAAAGATAGACTGGACAGCATTAGCAGAGGAAGAAAGGGGCCGAACTGCAGGTTCGGGGCTCGGGGATAAAGTTAAACTGTTACCAGGTTTACTAGTACAGGTACTGCCACGTTTATTAACTACAAAAAAGGAAGATTGGGGTGCAATCACAGCCTGTAAACAAAAGCAAGATGAAGACACAAGCGATTATTATGCTCGATTTGAAAAATGTTTTGGTATAAATAGTGGTATAAAAGCAAGTAGTGACTCATATCCACATCTATTTGTGACAAAATTAGTGGAAAATGCATTGCCCCCAGTGAAGAATAGAATATTGAAATTCGAGAGTACCTGGCAAAGTAACACTCCGTCGCAAATGCTACAAATGTTACAGTATCATCACAATAGAATTAGGGATGAACAAGAACACGAGCATAGACGCATGAAGGATACAAAAATGAAAATGCTAGTTTCTCAGACAGTACCAGCAGATGGTCACAAAAAGGGTGTGACACATTCTGGTGATTCTGCAGTTCCTGTAAAAGGAACCTGCAATTACTGTAAACAACTAGGCCATTATGTACATGATTGTCCAGTCCTGAAACGTAATATAGCTACAGGTATTGCAAAAGAGAGACCACGATTAGTTAGACAAGATCAGAATGAACAAGGAGCTATGCAGCACGGACAGTCCATGCCAGTTCAGCAACAGTCCATGCCAGCCTCACAGCAACCCATACAGTTTGTGCCAGCTGCACCACCGTTGCCTGCTACTGCCACACATACCACAACACGACAAATGTATCAGACTGCACAGTATGAATACCCTGAGTATCAGCGTTACGCATGAAGCAGCCTAGAGAGGGAAGTTGACTTACCGCTTATCGAGATTCCTGTAGATCAAGAAGGACCTTATGTACATAGTGAATTATTAGGTCAAGATAGAAAATTCTTACTCGATACAGGGGCAAGTCGAACAACAATAAAACGTAGTGAAGTTCCAGGGGCACCCCTCTCAGGCTCTCAAAATGTTTCCCTTGGTTTTTCGGGAAAACCTATTGTTAATGAAGTATCACAGCCTCTACCACTTACGATAGGACCTTTGACACGAACTACAGATTTATTGCTTACTAAAACATGCCCAGAAAATCTGTTAGGAATTAAAACTCTGAAAGCACTAGGAGCCATAATATGTTGTTCTCCGGAAGGAGTAAGGTTGTTTTTGCGTGATTTTAAAGGTCACTATGTGTCTAGAGATATGGATCCCCGACTACAGACTTTACCAGTACATCTATGGGCACAAGGCCCTACGGATGTTGGCTGCATGAACATTACACCCTATCGAGTTACATTGAAAGCAGGAGTGGTACTACCACGAATGCGACAATACAAGTTACCGCATGATGCTGTAGTGGCTTTGTTGAAAATCATTGATGAGCTGATTACCCAGGGAGTAGTTGTAGAAACAGACTCCAATATATGTAATTCACCGATAATTCCGATTCTTAAACGAACTGATCCTACTGCCCCGCCAGTATACCGATTGGTTATTGATTTGCGTGAACTAAACAAGTGCATTGTGCCACAATTTCCTGTGGTCCCTGATATATCATCATTGTTAACAGCAATTGATTCCGAAGCAACATTCTTTACTGTAATTGATCTCAAGAATGCCTTTTTCAGCGTCCCAATAGATCCGGAAAGCCAATACTTGTTCGGATTCAGTTTAAATGGGCGCAGCTTTAAATTCTCACGCGCTCCCCAAGGATTCACAGAAAGCCCCAGCATCTACAGCCAAGCACTGAAACGAGAACTTGACAGTATCCACATGCCAGTCAATACTGCACTGCTTCAATATGTCGATGATCTGCTGATCACCGCAAGAAGCGAGCCAGAATGTGAAAAAGCTTCTCTGACAGTTTTACATTTCCTAGCCGACAAGGGGCACAAGGTGTCCCCTTCTAAGCTGCAATTCTGTGTTCAGCGAGTTATTTATCTTGGTCACTCGCTGTCCAAGGAGGGAAGGCAGCTTACACCAGATCGCATCCAGTTAATTGCTAACATGTCAATACCCCAGACACAGAAGGAGGTGCGAGCTTTCATAGGCCTCACTTCATATTGTAGGCAGTGGATCCCTCAGTACGCATTTCTAGCAAAACCACTCATTCAGTTAACCACACAGGAGGCAGCCACATCGACTGTTCTCCCTTGGACTCAGGAACATACACAAGCTTTTGAAAGCCTAAAGGAAGCTTTATGTCAAGCACCTGTTTTAGCAACACCATGTTATAGCAAACATTTTACACTCTTTGTTACAGAACGCGAAGGTACTGCCTTGTCAGTACTCACTCAGGATCAAGCAGGATCACGCAAACCATGTGCTTATTTTTCCAGTACATTAGATCCCGTAGCTCAGGCTTTGCCTGCATGCCTGAAATCAGTGGCAGCGACAGCTTTAGCAATCAGACAAAGCGATGCCATAGTGTTAGGACATCCATTGACAGTACAAGTACCACATGCAGTAGAGGTTCTTGTGAACCGAACACAAACACAACACTTGACCATAGCAAGACTTACCGGTTATGAACTGACATTGTTTCAACCACACATAGAGATCCGACGGTGTAATACATTGAATCCTGCTACACTATTACCTGTAATTGGAACAGACCCACTAGCTCATGATTGTGTTGAAATCATTGAAATAAAGACGAAACCTAGACAAGACTTGACAGACGTTCCATTGTTAGATCCAGACCTGACGTTGTATGTAGACGGATCGTGCATGAGAACAAGTACAGGAGATTTAGTGGCCGCGTATGCAGTCACAACAGACACTGAAGTTATTGAGACAAATTGTATAGATACTTTGTCCGCCCAAGCAGCAGAACTTATTGCTCTAACACAAGCCTGTATTCAAGCCACAAATAAGAAAGTTAATGTATACACTGACTCACGTTATGCATTCGGAGTTGTACACGACTTCGGCGTGCTGTGGCGAGAGAGAGGTTATTTGACTTCTCATGGAGCCCACATTCAGCACGGACCCCTCATTCATGCTTTATTAGACGCAATACATCTACCCACTGCTATATCGATTATGAAATGTAAAGCACACACGAAGGTTACTGATACCATTTCTCAAGGCAATGATTTAGCTGACAGAACAGCTAAACAGACTGCTCAGAATCGCACATTAGACATGACAAAGCCAATAGTTCAGACACCAACACAGTGTATGACAATTAAGGATCCCGCACTTGACGTAATTGACATACAGACACATGCCACAGCAGAAGAAATAAAGAAGTGGACTGAACTAGGAGGGATCCAGACAGATCAAGGATGGATGACGAAGGAGAAATCTGTATGGTTTCTCCCTGATTCCATGGTTCAAGCCATTATAGCTACAGTTCACAGTCCAGCACATTTAGGAGAGAAGGCTATGCTAGACAGCATTCAGCACATTTGGTTCAACAAACATTTGCGAGCAGCTGCTAAACAAAAAGTTCGTACCTGTATGATATGTTGTCAGTTTAATCCAGGAAAGAGTGTTCCCGTAGAGCAGGGTGGATTTCAGCCTCCTGACCATCCTTTTGAAGTCCTCCAGATGGATTATATTCAGATGGAACGTTGTCGAGGATTCAAATATGTTCTCGTAGTTGTCTGCGCTCTCTCCCGTTGGACAGAGGCGTATCCCGTATCAGATTACACTGCCCCGACTACTGCCAAGCAGCTAGTTCGAGAATTCTTCCCACGGTACGGTTTACCACGTGTTGTATATTCAGATAACGGTCAGCCTTTCTCATCCGAATTAATGAAACATGTCTCACTTTTGTTGGGATATCAGTGGAAATTCCACTGTGTCCGACACCCCGAGGCAGCAGGTCTCGTGGAACGACATAATCAACTTTTAAAAATCAGATTGTCTAAAATATGTCAGGAAAAAGGTGTGGACTGGATAGTAGCTTTGCCAGTTGCGCTATTTTACATGAGAATGGTACCACACTCTCGAACAGGGCTATCCCCGTATGAGGTGATCTTTGGCAGACCACCAAATATGTGGGGGACGCCTATACCACGTAAAATAACTGATGTTGACTGTAATATGCTGACAGATTACCTGGCTTCCTTGATGTCTGCACTACAATCTTCTCGTTCACAGGTGGTCGCAGCTTTTCCTGACAACACTGAGGTAAAACCCCATGACGTGGTCCCCGGGGACTTTGTCCTGGTCCGGAATTTCGATAGGAAAAGCCCATTGGACCCCAGGTGGAAGCTGCCTAAACAAGTCCTGTTGACAACAAGAACAGCCGTGAAGATCGAGGGGAGGAAGGGCTGGGTACATTCCAGCCATATAAAGAAATTTCATGGACTTCCTCCTGATATGAACAATACTCCCCGTGCATCTTCTCCCATTGACTCAAAGCTACCTTTGGCTGAGGCCAGTAGCTCCGAACTCTATAAGCAAAGACTTAGGCCCAGGCCTACACTGTCGGACGATTTGATTGTTTAAGTCCTCTCCAAGGTGAAGTTGTTGAATCTGTCCTGACATGTCTCCTTTAGGTCTAAATCATGAAGAGTCCAGAAATTACTGCGTAGCCATTGTATTGTGACTTTATTAATTTTGTTCTTCTTAAGTTTTATAATAGTTACTGCAAGTATATTATTGCATATGTATTATCCTGTTTCTAAACGTGCTTTCAATATAACTGATGAACATTCTTTTAGTGAATTACCCCCACATGAGTTGTCCTACAGACTTGCGCTGCGTAATAACACTTTCATTAGTATGTTGCATCATTCTCACCAGACTAGTAATGCCACCAATTGTTGGGTGTGTGGCCGACTCCCTCCTTATCAGAATAACAAAGGAGTTCTGCCTTTCTTTCCACATCCGTTTACATATAATGGCTCCTGTGGAGCATGGTTTAGTTTATTAAATTCCATAGACCCAGACACAGCAGTTTATCAACAACATTGGATATGGGGAAATCTGAATCTAGTTTTATTCAAAGTCTGTCACCCTAATAAGGAGGGTCACCCCAGTAGAACAGGAACTGATTTAGAAAATGAAGTGTATAAATTAGGTAATTTTACGCCTAATCTTATGATTTTGAATGTCAAATCCGAAGTTGAACTAATTCTGCCCACTATGTCAGTATTTCCCGTCAAGGGTGAATTATGTGTGAGAAAAGTTGGTTCCATACACATGGGCCATAGCCAATGCGTTACTACAGTAGAATATAGTGATCAAGGTAAATCTTCATTTAGAGCTTCTCGCCATTCTTACTTTATATGTGGTCAGACGGCATATATGCGTCTGCCTCTAGATTGGGATGGTACCTGTTACATAGCATTCCTTCTGCCACCTGTTTTCCTAGCTCCCCCTGATTATTATCGAAATGTTCATTTAGTACACAAAAGAGAGCGTAGAGATCTCCCAGTTGTCGATTATACTGAAACGGCATGGGACAAGTATGTAGATTTCAATAAAGGTATCTTTCCCTATATAGGTACAATATCAAATAGTAAGCTGATACGCAGACTCACCAAAACTCTTGAAGCTGTAGTAAACGAGACTATAGCCGCCCTAGGCAATCTGACAGAGGAACAATCAGTGATGAGAATTGTTGTTCTCCAGAATCGTCTTGTCCTTGACGTCATCCTGGCCGATAGGGGCGGAGCTTGCAGGGTCATCGGATCCAGCTGCTGCATATTCATACCAGAAAATTCGCCATCTGTATATAAAGCTATAACACGCCTTCATAAGATTGTAAGCCAGATACACAAGAATCCAGGCACTTGGACGTGGTCCGGGTGGTTTTGGAGTGTGATATCAGCCTGGGGATGGAGAGTTCTATCCTTCCTAGGTATTGGCCTTCTTATGCTCTTCAGTTGTTGTTTATGCCTGCAATGTGGACCAGCGATTTGTGGTCTGTGTGCCACGTCATGCATTCCATATCACAGTTCTCGTCCAAAATGCCGGAAGAAGAAGGAAGAAGAAATGATGCTCCATGAGCAAATCGATGGAATGATGAAGATTGATATCTCTTGAAGGGCAAGAAGGGGACAAGGAGGGAATGTGGAAATGTGGATTTTCCTGATCAGTTATGTCCCCTATCTTGGACCCCAACGGTTCTATATGCATGTTACAAGTACATGTATGTTCCCTCCAGTTCCAGTTTCTAAGACGCAAACATATGTGTGTCTACCGTCGACATGTTCTCTGTCAGATCCGCCATCGATGGGCTGGATATTCGATTCCTAGGTATGAAAGGCCACCGACTTTATATGGCTAAGTTACTACATTTTTACAGTTCAGGCAAGTAGGCCCGATTCTGTCCTCAAAGCCTTTCCCTGCTCTCTGTCTCTGACAGCTTCAGCTTGAGCTCGCATCTGTATCCATGAACTTTGTCCTACTCCCTGTGCAGCTAACGGTGCCTGCCTCGGCCAGTTTTCACATGCCTGCCAAGAAGCTGTATTTCACCTTCGAATTATCTATTTTGCTCTTCAGCCGATGCATTCCTGTCTAGTGATTTAGGTAAACATTTCCTTTAGCTCACAAGCAAAGGACTCAGCCTTTCCGTCCTCCTGCAAGTGATTCATAGCCCTGTTGCCATGGAAAGTTTCTGCCCCTCGCATCTCATATAGACACTTAGACGCTTGTACACGCACACACAGTTAGTATAGAATAGATTCTGTCCGAGAGTCCTTCCTTGTGGATAACATAGTTCTCCAAACATAGGATGGTAGATATGATTTGGGATTAGGTTGACGTGACCCCTCAGACTTCTCGTCTCCACATGTAGAGCTAAATGTCAAGTCCCCTTCACCCCCTAGTTGCACGTCAATTACACGTCATACTGCCGCGCGCGCATCTATGCCAAGTATTATCTTATAGATCCACCTATGTCTGATAATCCTAACCAATCATGTTCCTTTTATTCCTTATTACGCCTAGTTTTGATTACGTACCGTCATGTCACTTTTCTTATCAAATGTTACGCCTTCTACATTCGTTTCATTGTAATGCACTTATTATAAAAATACATGTCTATCAATAAAGTATTGTACTTCACTTCCTGAACCCTCGTGGTGACGGAACCTGAAGGCCGCGACTCGAGTCGGCCATTTTGAATGGAATAAAGCCCATTTAGAAAACCTCTTATACCACGGATTCTGCCTCTTGTTATTTTGAGCTATTTTACTTTATTTTAAGATTCCGTATGAAATTCAGTCCGGTATTTTATTTACCACAAGGGGACAGGTGCGGGTGTCCGTGACTGGGACATGCAAGTGACTCATGGCTCTACTAGTGTGTACGACATGCACACATGTCAAAGGAGTGGAGGGGATGTGTGGCACAATGCGCACCATCACACACAACATGTGTACACAGCTCATCGTACATATGCTTTGCCCACACCTCAGGGGTAATGTGCCACATCACATCCTGACACACCTGTTTCACACACATGTGGTATTGCACAGACAATGCATTGGTGTCCACCCTTGGCAAAATCTGACGCTCCATTTCTGTCTGTGTGCCGCCTGTCACCACTGACAGGTGTGGAACGCACCGTACATACGCTCTGAGGGCGTGTATAGGGTCCCTGGGCCAACATGGGCGCTGGCGTATGCGTACGCCACAGTAGTACGGACCGGACAAGCGCTTGTACGGTCCGGATCACAACATGGGCACTGGCGTATGCGTACGCCACAGTAGTACGAACCGGACAAGCGCTAGTACGGTCCTGATCACAACATGGGCGCTGGCGTATGTGTACGCCACAGTAGTACGGACCGGACAAGCGCTTGTACGGTCCGGATCACAACATGGGCGCTGGCGTATGCGTACGACACAGTAGTACGGACCGGACAAGCGCTAGTACAGTCCTGATCACAACATGGGCGCTGGCGTATGCGTACACCACAGTAGTACGGACCAGACAAGCACTTGTACGGTCCGGATCACAACATGGGCGCTGGCGTATGCGTACGCCACAGTAGTACGGACCGGACAAGCGCTTGTACGGTCCGGATCACAACATGGGCGCTGGCGTATGCGTACTCCACAGTAGTACGGACCGGACAAGCGCTTGTACGGTCCGTACTACTGTGGCGTACGCATACGCCAGCGCCCATGTTGTGATCCGGACCGTACAAGCGCTTGTCCGGTCCGTACTACTGTGGCGTACGCATACGCCAGCGCCCATGTTGTGATCCGGACCGTACAAGCGCTTGTCCGGTCCGTACTACTGTGGCGTATGCATACGCCAGCGCCCATGTTGTGATCCGGACCGTACAAGCGCTTGTCCGGTCCGTATCACTGCTTCTGGGGTGCCCTAGGGCGTGGAACGCACCGTACCTGTGTGTACATGTATGAAAACACATAGGGGACACATGAGGGACAAGTATAAGGGCCTAAATGCATGATGGTTGCCATGGAGACCGAGTTTGATTTTTGAATTTGAGCACCAGGTGCCCAGCAGAAGTCAGTTTGCAAGAATCTACATTGTTGCAAAGTGGATGTTGACTTGACATCATCATCAAAACTGAAACCATGCAAAGCCACACACTGGGGTAGGTTTGAAGGGATTGGATGAAACGTAGGATGCAAATGTGACTGACCAATCAATCTGTACTCCTGTACATGAACAGGCCAGCCAGGCAGATATAAGCCAGCCAGGTCCCATGAGAGAGCACTTGCCTGCACATCCATTCATCCATGACCACTGCTGCTGATAGTGATTCCTCTGGCACCATGTCCAGGACTGTGGAGAGGTCACAGCCATTCACCCAGGAGGAGAACATTGCCCTGATAGATGTGATCCTCCCACAGTACCAGAGCCTGTATGGTCGACCAGGGGTTCAGGTGAGTGCAGACTCCACTAGCTTAGACTGTGCCCCTTTTGTGTGACAGTGACTTCTGGCATTGTGTCCATGTGTGACAGACATGCACTGGTGTTTAGAGTGGGTCCCAGGGTGTGGAAGGCCTCATGTCACCCATGCAGTGCATGCTGTGTTTCCTGTGTGCACTCCTCACTTGCATAGTGCCTACTGTGACAATGAATGCATGGTGCATGCCACATACTGCCGGGCTACTCCTCCTGGGGATGTTGTTTCCACAGTCCTGATGTGATCCTGTGTTCCCCCCAGTGTGACAGGTGACAGTACCCATGGATGTGTGTTTGTTCAGTGTACCTGTGCTGTGAGTGTCCAAAGGCCGTGTTCATCCCCTGCACATTGGTGTGTGTGTAAGTCCCCTGTCATGTGGGTGAGTGCATATGGGGAGTGTTGCACACAAGCTGCATGAGGGATGGATATAGCCTGCCCATCCGATGTGAGCAGGGAGCAGTGCTGTGTGCATGCCGTGCTGAGCCAGCCCCACACCTGTGACACCCCCCGTCTACTGGCACATGGGCAGAGTAAGGTGTGTACCCGCAGTTGGCAATGCCATGTGATTGTCCTGTGCCTGTGTGTGTCTGTGTACTCTGCTGAGGTAGTGTTGGACCTGGCCCTTTTTGAAGGGTCATCCCTAAACTTTTTGCCTTCCTCCTGTATTTTTTCTGACCTGGTGTTGGCTGATTTATGACTCTGGGCACCTTACCACTGCTGACCAGTGCTAAGGTGCATATGCTCTCCCTATGGTAAAATGTATACATTGATTGGTGTCCATGATTGGTTTATTTGGTTTACTGTCAGCCCCTAGTAAAGTGCACCAGGAGTGCCAGGGCTTGTAAATACAAATGCTGCTGGTGGGCTTGCAGCACTGGTTGTGCCACCCACAGAAGCGGCCTAGTAAAATGTGTCTAGGATCTGCCACTGCAGAACCTGCGCGCAGTCTGATACTGTCGCGCTGACTGCGCAAGTGCACCCACTTGCCAGTCCCTAAACCTTCCCTTAACTACATATTAGTCACCCCTCTGGTAGGCCCAAGGGCAGGGTGCATTGTAGGCATAAGGTAGGACATGCCCTGATGTGTGTGGCATGTCTTAATAGTGAATTACAGCCATTTTCGTTTTTCACTATTGAAGGCTACCTGCTCTCCATAGGCCAGAATGGGCTACTGGAATTACTACACCCTGTAATCCCAGTGGACTCATAGAGCATGGTAGAAAATTATGTTTAGTATGCCTGAACTCAGAATAATAAAATACTTCTTTTAGTAAAGTTTATTTTAATATCCTGTGTTTGTAAATACTACTTTTAGAAAGTTAGTATTTACTGATCTGGCCATTCAGTCCGCCTCTGCGCTGTGTGTGTGTGTGTTCTGCCTAGCAACAGTAAGGAGCAGGGCTGGGGAATTCCAGGAGACAGGCTGGCTGCCAGGTGGTGGGTAGAGAGATTACACCAGGATGGGTGGGAGGAGTACACCCCGACTCTTGAATAGACCTGTGCTCTGCCAGCACAAAGCCGGCGCCGCCCCCTGTGGAGCGGCTGATGTCTCTGCCCTGCTGCTGAAAGGAAAGCGCAGAGTCACCACAACAAAGTGCTCCAAAAACTGGACTGAGCCAGGCCCAGGCCCCCTGGCGCTAAAGAACAAAAGAATTGGTGTATAAAAGTAGGAGCCTGGCTCCTAAGAAATCAGATCCTGTTTACGCAACGACGAACCTCTGCCTGAAGGAGAAGGACCTGGAGAAGCTGAAGGAGGAATACTGTCTCTCTGCCTGAGAGACTGGCCTGCAGTGGGTGCCTGTCTGCTGGAAGGAGAGGAAAAGACTGAAGGAAAAAGACTTTGAATCAACTTGTGCTGAACAATCTCCAAGGGCTTGCTTGTGAACTTGCCCCCTGATCTGCGCCCCAGGAACAGTGGGCGCAACCTACCCCCAGAAGAGGAGAAGTCGCTGGACGCCATCCCGTGACGCTGATCCCCAGAGAACCTGTGTGCCTCTCCCCCTTTCTCTACACCGCGACATCTGCCACCTGGGACTACCACGAGCACCGCAAGGACCTACCTACCTGGTCCAAGCACCGCAAGTACCAGCCCCTCCGAGCCGTAGCTCGCAACGCGGAGAAAGGCACCTGAAGGCCTGCGCACCGAGCCCTGGCGACCCTGCGCCGTCAAGATCACCGCGAGGCCCTGTGCACACTTGTGATCCCCTGAAAAGCTGATCGCGCTGCAACAGCGCTGTGGATTGCCCCGGAGCTGCTTCCCCCTCCTCTGCCCTTGGTCGTGTGGCTGAGACCTTTTTCGGGTGCCCCACGAAGCACCGCCGCCCTCTGACTGCGAGGGACGACACCGCGACGTGGGACACCGCTCCGTCGAAACCCGAGGCCGCTGGGGCCATCCCCGTGCGAACAAAAAGGTATTGGTGGCTTCGCGCGCTAAATCCCGGCCCGTACTAGCCTTTGTACGAACCGTGCCAGCATTAGAAGTATTTGTGATTTAGTGCGCTGTTTGTACGGCCCGTGCCTGCCTTGTACGGACCGTACTTACATCTGACGTGTTTTGAGCCGTCCTGCCTTGCCAGTATCCTGGGATTGCACCGTACTGTTGGCCCGTACTGTTTTCACGCACTGTTTGCACCGGACTATTGGCACGTACTACTGAGCCGTACTGCCTTTGCCAATATCCTGGGATTGCATCATACTGCCCGTGTACACACAGGCATCCTGTTTGAATCGTACTGTGTGCATCATAGTACGAGCCGTACCGACCGTACTTACATCTGGAGGAGCTTGTGTTTACTTTGGAACCGTACCTGCCTTTGGCATATGGGTGTCTGGGGCCGTAGTTCACCCCTACTGCTCCCTGTTCGCACCGTATTGACCCGCTCTGAGTTCGCACCGTACTGAGGAAGCCGTGTTCGCACCGGACCGGTGCTTCCCTCCAGGTACGGAGCGTCCCTGACAGTCCGAACCGTACCCGCATAGAAAAGCATTACCGGTGCTCACTCGAGAAGAGTGAGACTCGGCAAGCGTACTCGTGCTCACGTGAGAAGCGTGAGAAACGGCAAGGTCCTGTTAAAACCTTGCCCAGAGCACCCCAAAGGCGCTACGAAGTGCGCAGAAGACCTAAAGAACTTGATTTTAATCAGAACTTTGCCATTATTAAGACCTGTGGACTACCTTTGAGCATTTAAAGAGTAACTGGATTATTTCCCCAAGAGAACTGTATTTATGCAACCTGCCTGAAAGAAAACCTTTTATATAAAGAAATATATTTTACTATAAATACAGCCTTATGTCTTTGTGTGGTGGGGAGGTGATTATTGTGTGGGACAACTTGAACGCTTAACCTTATGCCCTCTGGAAATTTAGCCTGACTGCTCGCGCCACGTTACCTAGAGGGTGAGCAGGGGTTATTTTTAAAGAGGTGATCCTTTACCCTGACTTAGAGGAAAGGGTCCCTGCTTGTCGCAAGTGCATACCTGCGCCAACCAGAGACCCCGGATTCTAACATTGGTGGCAGCGGTGCGGATTTGCGGATTTGCGTTCTTGATGTCTGCGCAGTGATTACTAACCATTGCACGGGAAAGACAGCCCAGTAGCTTGAGCCACAGAACTTTTTATTTTTGCTTGCCAAGAGAAGACGATCCCTTGTGTTTGGAGTCATGCCGGGCCCAAACAGCATAGAGAAAACCGCGCTGAAAGCCTGGATTGAATCAAGGGGGGCAACCAAGGAAGTTACACCATTGAAACCAGCGGGAAGTGTTTGCAGTTTTGGTAGAGGCCTGTCGCCAGAGGAGCTGGCAGACAGACAGGCCACCAGGGATCACGAAGTATTGTTGGCAAAGCTGGAAGTAAATGCCCAACTGGAGCTAGAGAGCAAGAAGCTGGCTCTGGAAGAAAAGAAAATGCAAATGGAGCATGACTTCCTAATGAAGAAATATGATATGGAGCTCGAGAGGCTTGAGGCCATGAGTGTCTCAGCCCAGCAACAAGAAAGGTGCGTAGCTCAGAGATTGAGCTTTTCTGAGTGGGAGGAGGAATCCAGCTCAGATGGTGGCAGCAGTATTGAATTCTCTAGTGCTGAAAGAGTAGTACGCACACCCAGAGATGTGGCGCCTGACTTGAAGGAGGGGGTTAACACACACCAGGAGGTTCAAGGGCATGAGGTAGCTCCAGTAGTGCGCAGTATCCCTGAAGGGAATAGGGTAACTGGCGCAGGGGTTCATAGTCCTAGTGGCGGGAGGGACACTCTACTGGCTCTAGATGAGAGGCGCAGGGAGAGGGGTTCCCCCAACATTGAAGTCCTGGTAGGTGAGTGTGAAGACCGCCCAGAAGAGTGTGGGTTGTGTGACAGAGACAGTCAGATACTGTCTTGCCAGTCTCAGGAGAGTGGTGTGGAGTACGTGTGTGAGGCACTGGATGGTAAGGTGATGGCTAGTTTGGTTAAAACTGCTAGGGGGCTGTGTGATCCAATGGTGGGAGAGCATATTTTAAGTCCCTGTTTTCCAGAGCTACGTCAACACCTGCTGGAGAGTGAGTTCTCTGACCGCAGAGAACTCACATTGGAGGCAGACCTTTTGGTGGATTCCAGAGGGTCTGGAGAGGCATTGGGGAGTGACCCTGTGGGGAGTGGCTCAGGTATCTTCCAACCCAGAGTGGTGGAAGTGGTGCAGAGTAGCCCAGCTAGGTCCCATGGTAGTGGGAGGGGTGTAGGGGCTCACGTCCTGTCTCAGTGGAGAAGGAGTGAGTGTGGGGCTGCGTGCCCCCAGGTGCCCGAAACCCAGTCTCAGAGCCTGGATGGTTCTTTAAGGGAACACCAGGCGGGGAGCCTAGGCTGTCCTGATGGGCCGCCCGTTGAGGGGGATCCCCTAGTGTCTGGTGAGCTGGGAGTGTCTGTAAGCAGGCCTCCATCAGTTCTGGTGTCTGGCAGTACCGCTCCAGTTGGGAGGGTGCAGAGGTCCAGATTGAGGGGTGAGAGGGGGAAAGAGTCCCCAGTGGAAGAACCAGTGGGTCAGGGGCCAGCCAGAAGGGCTGCGTCCCCCGTGAGTGACCATGGTGACACCACTTCTGTCCTGGGGGATCTTCAGGCACTGTCAGATGGACAGGGGTCGGGAGATCAGCGCCAGGCAGACTGTCACACGACACATGAGTTATGTGTCACCCTCAGGGGGGGCATGCGTGCTCCCCGGGAAGTCCTGGTGCGCCAGGCGAGCGTTCAACCGCATGGGTTGGACCCAGGGTTGGGAAGCCAGGTTCAGGTGTTGTCTGACCTGGAGGGTGGGACCACTGTAATCAGTGTCCTGACCCATGTTGCTTCTAGGGGTACCACGCCAGTTGGGAGTGGGCAGTACTCTGGAAGGGGGTGCAGAGGGAGGGAGTCCTCGCCTCTGACCCCGGCTCAACTAAAGGGTTTAGACCCTAGGTTGAAGGGCCAGGTTCAGGGTGTCCCCCCTGACCTGGGCACCCAGTTGCAGGATAGAACCCCTGAAATGGTGGGCGAATTGCGCAGGACACCTGCCACAGGTGCCGTGGCAATTCTGGAAGGGGGTGCCACTCCAGGTGGGAGGGTACGGAGCCCCAAGGAGGAGGACCGGGAGTGGGAGAGGCCACCCCAGTCTTTGGTCCAGCCGCTGGGTACAGTCCCGGGGCTGGTGGGTCAGTGCCAGGATGTCATACCTGACCTGACAAGGGGGAGAATGGACAAAGGGTGCCAAGCACCTGGGGCTACTGCCCCCCGCTCCCTGGCGCCACAGAGGATTGAGAGGCCTGAGAGGCATACGGCCTGGGTCTCATCCCTGACTACTGTCAGTGGCCACTGTAGCATTTTGCTGTCTCTCTGGTTGGACACACCTGTGGGCCAGTTAAGGTTAGGTGCTGCACAGGTGGTGTCCACAGGCGAGGAGAAGGGTTCCCCATGGATTGGCTTGGTGGGCCCTGAGAGTATGGACAGAGGGAGTCCGATAGGTTCAGATTGGCGTAGAAATGGAGTCTGCCCCTGCAGTTGCGGGCCAGGTCCTTGTTCTATCGCCCCAAGCAGGGAAGACCATCACGGTGGTGATTGGTCTACCCTGCGTTTTGGCTGGAAGGGGGTTGTGTTGGACCTGGCCCTTTTTGAAGGGTCATCCCTAAACTTTTTGCCTTCCTCCTGTATTTTTTCTGACCTGGTGTTGGCTGATTTATGACTCTGGGCACCTTACCACTGCTGACCAGTGCTAAGGTGCATATGCTCTCCCTATGGTAAAATGTATACATTGATTGGTGTCCATGATTGGTTTATTTGGTTTACTGTCAGCCCCTAGTAAAGTGCACCAGGAGTGCCAGGGCTTGTAAATACAAATGCTGCTGGTGGGCTTGCAGCACTGGTTGTGCCACCCACAGAAGCGGCCTAGTAAAATGTGTCTAGGATCTGCCACTGCAGAACCTGCGCGCAGTCTGATACTGTCGCGCTGACTGCGCAAGTGCACCCACTTGCCAGTCCCTAAACCTTCCCTTAACTACATATTAGTCACCCCTCTGGTAGGCCCAAGGGCAGGGTGCATTGTAGGCATAAGGTAGGACATGCCCTGATGTGTGTGGCATGTCTTAATAGTGAATTACAGCCATTTTCGTTTTTCACTATTGAAGGCTACCTGCTCTCCATAGGCCAGAATGGGCTACTGGAATTACTACACCCTGTAATCCCAGTGGACTCATAGAGCATGGTAGAAAATTATGTTTAGTATGCCTGAACTCAGAATAATAAAATACTTCTTTTAGTAAAGTTTATTTTAATATCCTGTGTTTGTAAATACTACTTTTAGAAAGTTAGTATTTACTGATCTGGCCATTCAGTCCGCCTCTGCGCTGTGTGTGTGTGTGTTCTGCCTAGCAACAGTAAGGAGCAGGGCTGGGGAATTCCAGGAGACAGGCTGGCTGCCAGGTGGTGGGTAGAGAGATTACACCAGGATGGGTGGGAGGAGTACACCCCGACTCTTGAATAGACCTGTGCTCTGCCAGCACAAAGCCGGCGCCGCCCCCTGTGGAGCGGCTGATGTCTCTGCCCTGCTGCTGAAAGGAAAGCGCAGAGTCACCACAACAAAGTGCTCCAAAAACTGGACTGAGCCAGGCCCAGGCCCCCTGGCGCTAAAGAACAAAAGAATTGGTGTATAAAAGTAGGAGCCTGGCTCCTAAGAAATCAGATCCTGTTTACGCAACGACGAACCTCTGCCTGAAGGAGAAGGACCTGGAGAAGCTGAAGGAGGAATACTGTCTCTCTGCCTGAGAGACTGGCCTGCAGTGGGTGCCTGTCTGCTGGAAGGAGAGGAAAAGACTGAAGGAAAAAGACTTTGAATCAACTTGTGCTGAACAATCTCCAAGGGCTTGCTTGTGAACTTGCCCCCTGATCTGCGCCCCAGGAACAGTGGGCGCAACCTACCCCCAGAAGAGGAGAAGTCGCTGGACGCCATCCCGTGACGCTGATCCCCAGAGAACCTGTGTGCCTCTCCCCCTTTCTCTACACCGCGACATCTGCCACCTGGGACTACCACGAGCACCGCAAGGACCTACCTACCTGGTCCAAGCACCGCAAGTACCAGCCCCTCCGAGCCGTAGCTCGCAACGCGGAGAAAGGCACCTGAAGGCCTGCGCACCGAGCCCTGGCGACCCTGCGCCGTCAAGATCACCGCGAGGCCCTGTGCACACTTGTGATCCCCTGAAAAGCTGATCGCGCTGCAACAGCGCTGTGGATTGCCCCGGAGCTGCTTCCCCCTCCTCTGCCCTTGGTCGTGTGGCTGAGACCTTTTTCGGGTGCCCCACGAAGCACCGCCGCCCTCTGACTGCGAGGGACGACACCGCGACGTGGGACACCGCTCCGTCGAAACCCGAGGCCGCTGGGGCCATCCCCGTGCGAACAAAAAGGTATTGGTGGCTTCGCGCGCTAAATCCCGGCCCGTACTAGCCTTTGTACGAACCGTGCCAGCATTAGAAGTATTTGTGATTTAGTGCGCTGTTTGTACGGCCCGTGCCTGCCTTGTACGGACCGTACTTACATCTGACGTGTTTTGAGCCGTCCTGCCTTGCCAGTATCCTGGGATTGCACCGTACTGTTGGCCCGTACTGTTTTCACGCACTGTTTGCACCGGACTATTGGCACGTACTACTGAGCCGTACTGCCTTTGCCAATATCCTGGGATTGCATCATACTGCCCGTGTACACACAGGCATCCTGTTTGAATCGTACTGTGTGCATCATAGTACGAGCCGTACCGACCGTACTTACATCTGGAGGAGCTTGTGTTTACTTTGGAACCGTACCTGCCTTTGGCATATGGGTGTCTGGGGCCGTAGTTCACCCCTACTGCTCCCTGTTCGCACCGTATTGACCCGCTCTGAGTTCGCACCGTACTGAGGAAGCCGTGTTCGCACCGGACCGGTGCTTCCCTCCAGGTACGGAGCGTCCCTGACAGTCCGAACCGTACCCGCATAGAAAAGCATTACCGGTGCTCACTCGAGAAGAGTGAGACTCGGCAAGCGTACTCGTGCTCACGTGAGAAGCGTGAGAAACGGCAAGGTCCTGTTAAAACCTTGCCCAGAGCACCCCAAAGGCGCTACGAAGTGCGCAGAAGACCTAAAGAACTTGATTTTAATCAGAACTTTGCCATTATTAAGACCTGTGGACTACCTTTGAGCATTTAAAGAGTAACTGGATTATTTCCCCAAGAGAACTGTATTTATGCAACCTGCCTGAAAGAAAACCTTTTATATAAAGAAATATATTTTACTATAAATACAGCCTTATGTCTTTGTGTGGTGGGGAGGTGATTATTGTGTGGGACAACTTGAACGCTTAACCTTATGCCCTCTGGAAATTTAGCCTGACTGCTCGCGCCACGTTACCTAGAGGGTGAGCAGGGGTTATTTTTAAAGAGGTGATCCTTTACCCTGACTTAGAGGAAAGGGTCCCTGCTTGTCGCAAGTGCATACCTGCGCCAACCAGAGACCCCGGATTCTAACAGGTAGCATCAGTGTGCTGGGTCAGGTGACTGCTTTGAGGTGCTGTACATAATCCTGGTGTAGCCTGTGAGGCACAGTGTGATCCCTGGTCAGTGAGTGTGTGGTACCCCTCATGTCACCCGTGTACTTTCAATGGCACGTAGTGCATTTGGCCTTCCACAGTGGATTATGTCCCTATGACAAAGGTGCAATGAGTTGCATGCATACCATGGCCTGTTCATGAAGAGGATTGTTCTATATGTGTGTCTCTGTGTCTTTGCTCATGTGGATTAATGTATTCTCACTTTTGCATCCTCACAGGTAGGCGCCATTGCCAAGGGGGAGATCTGGAGGACAGCCGTCAGTGCCGTGAGGGGTACAGAGGGTCGGATGCGGGGCCTGTCTCAGGTGAGGAAACGCTGGCAGGACATCCGGTGCTGGACGAGGAGGATTGCGTGGGTCCTGCCGGGGGACTCACCTGAGAGCCGTAAGAACCGTGGGCGCCGTCGTCTGACCCACATACAGAAGCGTGTGCTGGCGGTGGTCTTCCCCGATATGGACAGGCGCCTGCAGGAGAAGCAGCAGCAGGAAGGGGGTAGGTACATGTGTGTCAGTTGTGTGTCCCCAGCCAAGGTAAGTGCGCAGTTGCATGGATACACTGCCAGGGTTTGATTGTGCAGTGCGTCAACTTCTCCCCAAAGTAGCCCAGTGCTGTTCTCACTCCCTCCCTTCCCCTCCTTGCCATGTGTTCCCTGGTCTGTCTGTAGCCACTCTTGCACAAGGTTATTTAGGCAGGCAGTTTATGCAGGTGCCCAATGCTAGCAGCATCATGTGTGGGGGTGATGTGTCACAGATCTGGGGACCTTGCGTGTGCCCTGGCCAATTTCAGTCATTGTGGTGTCCATGTCACTTGGCACTGATTGTGAATCACGACATAGGGGTGTGTCTCCAAAATGTACAGCCTTCCAGCATGCATGTCCAATTGTGTGCCCTCTGACATGATGTGCCTGAGTGGGAGGCCTGCTAAGTGCAGGGACGGTTGCTTAATTTGCAGTCATGTCCATCCTGGACCATGGAGGAGTGTGGGCACTACTGTGCCCTGGGGCACCTCTTCCTAGGTATCATGTGCGTCATCCAACAATATGGCCATTCACTGTGTCTTCGCCATGGGTTGGGTAGGGTGGCATTGTACCCTGGGCTCAACTGTTAGTTCCTACAGGTTGCTACATGTGTCCACTGTACAGGGGGACCCATTTTGCTTGTGCATACTCACAGTGGGCATTACCTGTGTGTGTTGTTAAGACAATCTGATGATGTTTGCCTGTCAATGATGTGTGGACAGGCGCACCAGGGGCAGTGTGTGTACAGTCATGAATTAGTGGAGGCCATGTGTTTTCATCCCAGAGTAAGAGGTGTACATACTTTCTCCGTCTCAATGAGATTGTCTCAGGTGTGGGTGGTTTGTGCGTACAAGGCCTACATGTCAGAAGCTTCATCCTCCTTGCTGGGTTTGGCCTGTGTGTGATGTTTGACTGGACATACGCTCAAGGTGCAGTGACCCAGTCATGTTTGGCATGGTTTCATGTATTGCCTTTGCAGCATGTGGCAAGAGTAAATGGATATGATTCCTGCTCATCCCTTTTTGACGACGCAGTGTGGTGCAGATGCTGTGCACATTTGTCCCCAGAGGCTGGCTCCTCTGTAAAATTTTAGGTGCAGTGATTTGCTGTTGTGTCATGCTCTCCATTGTGTCTCAGTGGCATGGTGGGTCGACAAACTGTGTGTTCCATGGCCTACATGTGTACATTGTTTTGTAGGTGTTACTCCTGTTGCTTTTCAGGCTATGCAATGTGACCTATGTATATTTGACTCATGTGACATATGTGTACAGGTGTCTGATTATCTCCTGTCTCTTCACCTTGCCCACAGCATCGCCGGGGGACACGGAAGGAGACACTAGCACAGACCGGGAGGAGGGATTGAGCACCAGTGCCAGCAGTGCTGTCCTGTCTGGCACATGGAGTGACACGGAGGCCGAAGGGAGTGAGGCAGAGGACCTAACGACTGCCAACACAGACTATGACGCAGACGGGTCCGAGGCTGAGCTCCCAGAGGTGGCGGAGTCTGCCCGCCCAGCTGATGGCAGCCCTCCACATCCCCCCGCCACCTCAGTTTCCATCACCGGCCTCCCACCTGCTCGTGGCCCTTCCCTCCGTGCTCGGTCCCCACATGTCTCCTTCCTGACAGGCACCGCACCCCCTGCCCCTGTCACCACTGCTGCGGTGAGTGCGGAGTCTGTGGACATCCTGAGGCAGTTGCAGGTTGGTCAGACTGCGATGCTAAATGTCCTCCATGCCCACACCCAGGTGCTGACCCAGATGGAGGCATACATGGAGGGCATGTCGGCTGCGCAGTCTGACCAACGGCAGTTGCTGAGGTCCATAGACTCCACACTGACTGCAGCACTGGATCTCCTACAGCGCTGCCTACCCACCCCTACCCCTGCCCCATCCACAATTCCCACTCCCGTGCCTATCCCACGCACATCCAGACGTCAGCGTGCACGCACCCCACCAGACACAGGCACCACACCACCAGGGAAGTCGAAGCGCACAACTCCTGTCACGCACACACAGGGTGAGGAAGGCACACCCACTGGGTCGGGGGGGAAACGTACAACACGCAGCCACAGTGGGAGTCCGCAGTCCACACAACCCACTCCCTCCAAATCCACTCCCCTTAGCTCTCCTGGCCAACAGTCGGTGACAGCATCATCCACTGAAAGTGTGCCCCCCCCCCCAGGAGGACACCACCCCGCAAGCGGTGGAGGCAGGACCCGGCCAGGGGAGTTGAGTCCCCCACCCTGTCCACACCCTCCCCCAGTGGCGCTGCGACCCATCCCTCTGCCCCCCCCTCCTTGGGGCCTGTGGTTCGATTGGGTGCGGGGGAGTCGCTGGGGGACCTTGCCAACGTGTGCAGCGCCATTCTGTCCTCCACCTTTGGCGCTGGCACCCCCCCCTGTGGCGGAATCATCCCTCCCTGCACCCACAACACCTACCCTTGCCCCTCCTGTCCCTGCGGTGCCTGTTTCCACCCTCCCCCTGATGCCCCCTCTTCTGTGGATGAAATGGACATGTGAACTGTGCAGGCAAGCTAGGGGACACACGTCCCGATGTGTACCCCCCCGGACTTCGCTGCTGGCCTGGCCCATGGCCCTTGTACATAGTGGACATTTTCTCAGAGATATTTTCCTGCTGAATAAAGCATTTTCTTTTGGTTTTGCACACTGATGCTTTCCTGGACTTGCTGTTGGTGCTGGTGCTCCCTGAGTTGGGGTGGTGATAATGTGTTAGGGGTCTGTGAAATGTTGGAGTGTGCTGCTCATGGGGTGTACCCTGCCATCTGCGTGCCATCACAGAGGTCTCTGCCAATGGTATTTGGTCATGTTTGCTCTCACTGTATGGTGACATTGTCCCAAGGTGTGTTCCATCCTCTGTGGAGCCGGCCATTTTCCCTGCAGGGCGTCTCCCATATGCTGTGCTGTGCTGTGTCTACTTTTCCTGGATGTGTGAGGGTTGCCTTTCAATATAGCCATGCTGGCTCAGCGATGGCTCCACCTGCATCTGGGGTATCACCCTTGTTGGTCACTGAACTTGTTGATGAGGTATATTGTCCTATGTCTGGGCACTGCTGGGGGACTCTGCACACACCCCTCCTGTCTCTGGGCACTGCTGGGAGTGATAGGCACCCACCCCTCCTGTGTCTGGGCACTGCTGGGAGGACTCTGCACACACCCCTCCTGTGTCTGGGCACTGCTGGGAGTGATAGGCACCCACCCCTCCTGTCTCTGGGCACTGCTGGGAGGACTCTGCACCCACCCCTCCTGTCTCTGGGCACTGCTGGGAGTGATAGGCACCCACCCCTCCTGTGTCTGGGCACTGCTGGGAGGACTCTGCACCCACCCCTCCTGTCTCTGGGCACTGCTGGGAGTGATAGGCACCCACCCCTCCTGTGTCTGGGCACTGCTGGGAGGACTCTGCACCCACCCCTCCTGTCTCTGGGCACTGCTGGGAGTGATATGCACCCACCCCTCCTGTGTCTGGGTACTGCTGGGAGGACTCTGCACATACCCCTCCTGTCTCAGGGCACTGCTGGGAGTGATAGGCACCCACCCCTCCTGTGTCTGGGCACTGCTGGGGGACTCTGCACCCACCCCTCCTGTGTCTGGGCACTGCTGGGAGGACTCTGCACCCACCCCTCCTGTCTCTGGGCACTGCTGGGAGTGATAGGCACCCACCCCTCCTGTGTCTGGGCACTGCTGGGAGGACTCTGCACACACCCCTCCTGTCTCTGGGCACTGCTGGGAGTGATAGGCACCCACCCCTCCTGTGTCTGGGCACTGCTGGGGGACTCTGCACCCACCCCTCCTGTGTCTGGGCACTGCTGGGAGGACTCTGCTCCCACCTCTCCTATTTCACAATATGTACGCTCATGACATACACGGGGGTGGGTTCGCTCCATGCATACGCGTGTGGGGGCACGTGTCATACTTACACTGTTGGCGTGGGGGGTACGCTCCTTCCATACGCGGGTGGGGGTACGTGTCGTATATACACTGCTGGGGTGGGGGTTCGGTGCGTACATACACGGGTGGGGGTTCGGGGCGTACATACACTGCTGGGGTGGGGGTTCGGTGCATACATACACGGGTGGGGGTTCGGGGCGTACATACAATGCTGGGGTGGGGGTTCGGTGCGTACATACACGGGTGGGGGTTCGGTGCGTACATACACGGGTGGTGGTTCGGTGCGTACATACACGGGTGGGGGTTCGGGGCGTACATACAATGCTGGGGTGGGGGTTTGGGGCGTACATACACGGGTGGGGGTTCGGGGCGTACATACAATGCTGGGGTGGGGGTTCGGTGCGTACATACACGGGTGGGGGTTCGGTGCGTACATACACGGGTGGGGGTTCGGGCATACATACAATGCTGGGGTGGGGGTTCGGTGCGTACATACATGGGTGGTGGTTCGGTGCGTAAATACACGGGTGGGGGTTCGGGCGTACATACAATGCTGGGGTGGGGGTTCGGGGCGTACATACACGGGTGGGGGTTCGGGGCGTACATACAATGCTGGGGTGGGGGTTCGGTGCGTACATACACGGGTGGGGGTTCGGTGCGTACATACACGGGTGGGGGTTCGGGGCGTACATACAATGCTGGGGTGGGGGTTCGGTGCGTACATACACGGGTGGGGGTTCGGTGCGTACATACACGGGTGGTGGTTCGGTGCGTACATACACGGGTGGGGGTTCGGGGTGTACATACAATGCTGGGGTGGGGGTTCGGGGCGTACATACACGGGTTGGGGTTCGGGGCGTACATACAATGCTGGGGTGGGGGTTCGGTGCGTACATACACGGGTGGGGGTTCGGTGCGTACATACATGGGTGGGGGTTCGGGGCGTACATACAATGCTGGGGTGGGGGTTCGGTGCGTACATACACGGGTGGGGGTTCGGTGTGTACATACACGGGTGGTGGTTTGGTGCGTACATACATGGGTGGGGGTTAGGGGCGTACATACAATGCTGGGGTGGGGGTTCGGGGCGTACATACACAGGTGGGGGTTCGGGGCGTACATACAATGCTGGGGTGGGGGTTCGGTGCATACATACACGGGTGGGGGTTCGGTGTGTACATACACGGGTGGGGGTTCGGGGCGTACATGCAATGCTGGGGTGGGGGTTCGGTGCGTACATACACGGGTGGTGGTTCGGTGCGTACATACACGGGTGGGGGTTCGGGGCGTACATACAATGCTGGGGTGGGGGTTCGGGGTGTACATACACGGGTGGGGGTTCGGTGCGTACATACACGGGTGGGGGTTCGGGGCGTACATACAATGCTGGGGTGGGGGTTCGGGGCGTACATACACGGGTGGTGGTTCGGTGTGTACATACACGGGTGGGGGTTCGGTGCGTACATACACGGGTGGGGGTTCGGGGCGTACATACACGGGTGGGGGTTTGGGGCATACATACACTGCTGGGGTGGGGGTACGGTCCGTACATACCCGTACCCACGCTCTGCATGCCTGGGTACGGCCCGTACCCATGCCTTTGGTGGGTGGGTACGGTGCATCCCCCCATTGTTGCGGTGCCGTGGGGTCCGCACCGTACACAGTCCTTGGGGGCGTGGCTACGGGTCGTACCACGCGTACCCCTACATGACCCCAGCAATGCTGGTACGAGCCGTACCCAGGCCTTTCTGAGGTGGGTACGGGCCGTACCGCCATTGTTGTAGTGACGTAGGGGGACGCGTGGTACGTTCCGTACCCACGCTCTTGCGGCCTGGGTAGGGTACGTACCGGTTCGCGTGACCATCCACTTCCGATGTGGCGGACGCATGCGTTGCTGGCCACGCCCCCACCCCCTGGAGGTGACCAGGCCCTGATGGTCAGGTATGTCCAGGCCATGTATGATTTGGTACCATGTGTTGGTGTTGTGTGTCCTGCCCCTGCCCCCCCCTTTGCCCCTGGTTGTTGTGCTGACCTTCTGCGGCGTCTGCGTCGGTTCCTGTACGCCAGGTGGACTGCTAGGAGGGCAGGGATGGCACGTAGGTTCGGGTCCATGTCTGTTCGTCGCGTCCAGCTGCTCCTTGCGTGTGTCGTCCTGATTTCCCGGCAGTTTTTGGCAGCCGGTAAATATATTCCGTGCGAGATGACGTCGGTTCGAAAAGTACTTCCTGGTTCGTGAAACGTAGGCTGGATGCGTACCGACGTCAGGTCGGCGCTTTTCCGGATCGGAAATGTGTTTCGATTCTGTTCGGTCGGTGTTTTGTTCGATTCGAACGGAAATGGTGTTTCCGTCCGAATCGTACTTGCTTTTTCGGATGGATTTCGCACCGGGTACGAGTCGGACGGAGAAAAGGCTCTGTCCGACGGTTCGTACCCGCTTTTTACCGGATCGGAATTGGCACCTAAGTGGGAATAAAATTCTCCATGTGTTAGAAAACAGAGATAGCAATAATTGGGCTCGACTCACAGAAAAAATTTGAGACGAAAGTCTAACTTTACTACTATCGGTATTCACAAAGGGCATTTACGATTAGTAAAGTTAGACTTTTGGTCTAAGTTTAGACCAAAAGTCTAACTTAGATCAAATGTCTAAATTTCTAATACTAAAGTTAGACTTTTGGTCTCAGTTAGACTTCAACTCTAAACTTAGGCCAAAAGTCTAACTTTTTCTACTCGTAAATGCCCTTTGCGAATACTGAAAGTCGTAAAGTTAGACTTTCGTCTCAGATTACTTCTGTGAATCGGGCCCAGAATGTATAAACGCTAGCACATGGCGGTGGCGATCCGCCCGCATGACAGTGGTGATCCGCCCTACATCCTTCCCCGCCCGCCACCCATTTCCCCCCTGCCATATTAGTATGGCGGGGGGACCCTGGTGGACGGAAAGACCATCCGTCGTTTTCCCGCCGGTCGACAAGTCGACCGGACGGAAAAGGTGCTCAATATGGTGGCAGTGTCAGCATGATACCACCATCGATATTTGGATGCCGGTTGAGACGTGCCTTTCCGTGGCAGCGATGCCGCCACGGAAAGGCATGCGGGGATTGCTGTCGGGGCCTGTTGCGGGCCCCCAGGGTAGGGTGGTGTGGGGAGTGCACATGGGGGGTACCTATGGTACCCCCCATTGTCATGGACATGGTGGCAGGCACCTCGCGGGGCCTGTCACCTTGTGCATGACAATGCGTACAAGGCATTCCCAGCATTGTGGTAGGCGGTGCTGTGACCACCGTCCGCCACAATGCTGGGATTGGAGGATACCACCTCCACGGTGGCATCCTAATTGCAGGTGCGGGACTGCTGTACCACTGGCGGCCAGTCCCAGCACCGCTAGGGTGGCGGGCGGACTAAAGTCCGCCCGCCATCCTAATGGGCCCCTTAGTTACTGCATCGGAAAAGCATGCAGATAAAATGTAGGATAGATGGAATCATATACATTAAGGTGCCAATTACGATCCGGTAAAAAATTTCCCCGTGCGACTCGTATCCGGTCTTTTTACCGTACGAATCGTACAAGTGCCGTACGAACTGGCAATCACGATTCGCATGGTAAAAAGTCCATACGAACCGCATTGGGAATGATTCCCCACACGTCCTCGGGTCGGAAAATGTGTCCGACACGTCCTCGGACTATTTACCGTACAAATGTGAAAGGTGAAGTCCGACCGAGGAATCACGATCCATCCCGTGCGTCCGATCTCACAACCGTATGGAAAATACACCGTCCGCACCGAACTCCCATAGCAACCATGGAGACATGTGCCCGCATACGTGCCCAACACTCCCCCCCGCCCCCGTACGTCCGACACGTACCCCCCGTGTATGTACACCCCCACCCGTGTATGTACACCCCTGTACGTTCGAGTCCTACCCCCACCCCTGTACGTGTCGTACCACCGTCTATGTACACCTCAGTACGTTCCAGTCGTACCCCCACCCCTGTACGTGTCGTACCACCGTCTATGTACACCCCAGTATGTTCCAGTCGTACCCCCACCCCTGTACGTGTCGTACCACCATCTATGTACACCCCAGTACGTTCCAGTCGTACCCCCACCCCTGTACGTGTCGTACCACCGTCTATGTACACCCCTGTACGTTCGAGTCGTACCCCCACCCCTGTACGTGTTGTACCCCCCGTGTACCCACACCCCTGTACGTTCGAGTCCTACCCCCACCCCTGTACGTGTCGTACCACCGTCTATGTACACCCCAGTACGTTCCAGTCGTACCCCCACCCCTGTACGTGTCGTACCACCGTCTATGTACACCCCAGTACGTTCAAGTCGTACCCCCATGCCTGTACGTGTCATACCACCGTCTATGTACACCCCAGTACGTTCCAGTCGTACCCCCACCCCTGTACGTGTCGTACCACCGTCTATGTACACCCCTGTACGTTCGAGTCGTACCCCCACCCCTGTACATGTCGTACCCCCGTGTACCCACACCCCTGTACATTCGAGTCCTACCCCCACCCCTGTACGTGTCGTACCCCCGTGTACCCACACCCCTGTACGTTCGAGTGCTACCCCCACCCCTGTACGTGTCGTACCACCGTCTATGTACACCCCAGTACGTTCCAGTCGTACCCCTACCCCTGTACGTGTCGTACCCCCGTGTACCTACACCCCAGTACGTTCCAGTCGTACCCCCACCCCTGTACGCGTCGTACCACCGTGTACCCACACCCCTGTACGTGTCTTACCACCGTCTATGTACACCCCAGTACGTTCGAGTCCCACCCCCACCCCCACCCCTGTACGTGTCGTACCCCCGTGTACCTACACCCCAGTACGTTCCAGTCGTACCCTCACCCCTGTACGTGTCGTACCACCGTCTATGTACACCCCTGTACGTTCGAGTCGTACCCCCACCCCTGTACGTGTCGTACCCCCGTGTACCCACACCCCTGTACGTTCGAGTCCTACCCCCACCCCTGTACGTGTCGTACCCCCGTGTACCCACACCCCTGTACGTTCGAGTCCTACCCCAACCCTGTACGTGTCGTACCACCGTCTATGTACACCCCAGTACGTTCCAGTCGTACCCCCACCCCTGTACGTGTCGTACCACCGTCTATGTACACCCCAGTACGTTCCAGTCGTACCCCCACCCCTGTACGTGTCGTACCACCGTGTACCCACACCCCTGTACGTGTCGTACCACCGTCTATGTACACCCCAGTACGTTCGAGTCGTACCCCCACCCCTGTACGTGTCGCACCCCCGTGTACCTACACCCCAGTACGTTCCAGTCGTACCCCCACCACTGTACATGTCGTACCACCGTCTATGTACACCCCAGTACGTTCCAGTCGTACCCCCACCCCTGTACGTGTCGTACCACCGTCTATGTACACCCCAGTACGTTCCAGTCGTACCCCCACCCCTGTACGTGTCGTACCACCGTGTACCCACACCCCAGTACGTTCCAGTCGTACCCCCACCCCTGTACGTGTCGTACCACCGTGTACCCACACCCCTGTACGTGTCGTACCACTGTCTATGTACACCCCAGTACGTTCGAGTCCCACCCCCACCCCCACCCCTGTACGTGTCGTACCCCCGTGTACCTACACCCCAGTACGTTCCAGTCGTACCCCCACCCCTGTACGTGTCGTACCACCATCTATGTACACCCCTGTACGTTCGAGTCGTACCCCCACCCCTGTACGTGTCGTACCCCCGTGTACCCACACCCCTGTACGTTCGAGTCCTACCCCCACCCCTGTACGTGTCGTACCCCCGTGTACCCACACCCCTGTACGTTCGAGTCCTACCCCCACCCCTGTACGTGTCGTACCACCGTCTATGTACACCCCAGTACGTTCCAGTCCTACCCCCACCCCTGTACGTGTCGTACCACCGTCTATGTACACCCCAGTACGTTCCAGTCGTACCCCCACCCCTGTACGTGTCGTACCACCGTGTACCCACACCCCTGTACGTGTCGTACCACCGTCTATGTACACCCCAGTATGTTCGAGTCCTACCCCCACCCCTGTACATGTCGCACCCCCGTGTACCTACACCCCAGTATGTTCCAGCCGTACCCCCACCCCTGTACGTGTCGTACCACCGTCTATGTACACCCCAGTACGTTCCAGTCGTACCCCCACCCCTGTACGTGTCGTACCACCGTCTATGTACACCCCAGTACGTTCCAGTCGTACCCCCACCCCTGTACGTGTCGTACCACCGTGTACCCACACCCCTGTACGTGTCGTACCACCGTCTATGTACACCCCAGTACGTTCGAGTCCTACCCCCACCCCTGTACGTGTCGTACCCCCGTGTACCTACACCCCAGTATGTTCCAGTCGTACCCCCACCCCTGTACGTGTCGTACTCCCGTGTACCTACACCCCAGTACGTTCCAGTCGTACCCCCACCCCTGTACGTGTCGTACCCCCGTGTACCCACACCCCTGTACATTCGAGTGCTACCCCCACCCCTGTACGTGTCGTACCACTGTCTATGTACACCCCAGTACGTTCCAGTCGTACCCCCACCCCTGTACATGTCGTACCCCTGTGTACCTACACCCCAGTACGTTCCAGTCGTACCCCCACCCCTGTACGTGTCGTACCACCGTCTATGTACACCCCTGTACGTTCGAGTCGTACCCCCACCCCTGTACGTGTCGTACCCCCGTGTACCCACACCCCTGTACGTTCGAGTCCTACCCCCACCCCTGTACGTGTCGTACCCCTGTGTACCCACACCCCTGTACGTTCGAGTCCTACCCCCACCCCTGTACGTGTCGTACCCCCGTGTACCTACACCCCTGTACGTTCCAGTCGCACCCCCAACACAACCTCCTAAGTACGGAACGCACCCCAGGCCCCAACATCACAACCGCATGTACGAGTCGTACCAAGCCACACACAAGGACAGCACCGTACAACCAAATGGCCCATGTACACACCGTACACACGCTAAAAACACACGTACACAACCAGGACAAAACAAAACAACACAAGAATACACTATTTGAATGTCACAAAGCCACTAAACATGGCCAATAAACACTAAAAAAACACATTCACTGACCTGCAACTGCCAAAAACAAACAGAGGCCCTAAACACCACCACTCCTTATAACACACCCACCCAAACTTCAAACTCAGCCACACCCACCAATGGACCAATAAAAAGGGCCCACACACACTAACCATGAGCCTTTGCAACAGACTCACTGCTGCCAGACACCACAGACAACCTACAGCACCATACTACAAGCTTCACCACACCTTACACTTGCACACCTTCACACAACCACCTTCACAAACACCCCCTCATCACATTCACACACACACACACCTGCACAACCACACCCACACACCCACAACCATCCACACCCCCCCCCACCATCCACACACACCCCCCACCATCCACACCCACACCCCTCACCATGCCCACTACCAAGAATCCAAAGTTCAGTACCCGAGAGTTGGAGGTTCTTGTCGATGAAATCCTCAGAGTCGAGCCACAGCTCTTTGGAACATTGGTCAGAAACACCAGCATGGCAGCTAAAACAGCCATGTGGCAGACCATCATCGATGCTGTGAATGCTGTTGGGGACACCAGAAGGACCAGGCAGGAATGCCAATCCAGGTGGTACGATCTGCGGAGGAGGGTCCGAGCCAAGATGCAGGAGGAACACAACCAGGCCAACGCCACTGGAGGAGGGCCCTCCCGCAGACCCGTACACTACCAGCCCTGGGAGGAGAGGGGGATGGCCATACTGCCGGTGGAGGCAGTGGACGGATTAGAAGGACTCCGAGACCCGGGTGAGTACACAAACAACGCACCTCACATGGGGGGAACGTCATCCACAACCAAAATCACTAACAGGCACGCAACCACCCCAAGCTATCGCTTGACTCAACCACACTCCATGAACACGCACATGCCACTGCCGCCACCATGCCCCATGCACCCAGCTGGACAATGTCAAGTCACAGGCCACAGAAGACACCAACACCTGACACGGTAACCCGGATGGCGGGAGGGTGGGCCACAAAATTCACATAGTGCAACTCAGAAGCAGACAACAATGCCCTCTGCCCATATGGCCTAGGTCACAGCCAGACAAACACTGTGTCCCCACACAGGAAAGACTCGCCAGCAAATGGCGGACGCCTTGCATCAACACATGGGGGTGAAGGCACTGTTTTGCACATGACAGCAGCTAATGAACAGCCAACATTGTGAAAGAGTGGCAGCACACACCACCACAGCAGCAGCGCACAGACACACACTACACCCAATGGGTGCCTGGAGATCAGAAACAAACTCACATCAACAAGCCAAGGGCCAGTCAAAGATCTGCTAACAGTGTGTGCCCAGGAAGCTGGCCTGAGGTGACAGAGGGTGACACACAGAGGGAGGGAGAGGGGGACACAGAGGGAGGGAGAGGGGGACAGAGAGGGTGGGAGACACAGGGACACGGACAGAGGGAGGAGGCTGACACACGGAGGGAGGGAGAGGGGGACAGAGAGGGAGGGAGAGGGGGACAGAGAGGGAGGGAGAGGGGGACAGAGAGGGAGGGAGACACAGGGACACGGACAGAGGGAGGAGGCTGACACATGGAGGGAGGGAGAGGGGGACAGAGAGGGAGGGAGACACAGGGACACGGACAGAGGGAGGAGGCTGACACACGGAGGGAGGGAGAGGGGGACAGAGAGGGAGGGAGACACAGGGACACGGACAGAGGGAGGAGGCTGACACATGGAGGGAGGGAGAGGGGGACAGAGAGGGAGGGAGACACAGGGACACGGACAGAGGGAGGAGGCTGACACACGGAGGGAGGGAGAGGGGGACAGAGAGGGAGGGACACAGAGGGAGAGCAAATCAGCCTTGTGGTGTGTGGGAATGTCTGCTCGTCAGCAGGTAGACTGCGTGCATGTAGACAAGGGTGGCCAGTGCCAGAACCCCCCCTCTTCTCCATGGCAAAACACAGGGCCATGTCACAACCTGTTCACGAACACAACGACAGCTACCTGCATCATATAAGTGTGTGGATTCACTCCATGTGCACATGTACAGTGCTACACGGAAGGCGCCAATGCATGGCCGCCACACCTGCCCACTCCACTGCTGACTGCAGTCACACTTGACGCAGCAAGTGAGACTGTGCCACACATAGCTAAAGGGGCCAAAGTGGTGCCCAAGGGACACACCCATGCACAAGTGCACTGTGAGTGGAATGCAAGACAGGTCCTAATTCCAAGAGGAAAAGTGCCAACTTTGAAACTGATGAAACATGGATGTTGCATGGACCAAAATTAACATTGTCTCTCTCACACACAGGTCAACGTCGTGGTTCATCCTCCAACACTGGGGGGGAAGACTCACAGGACCCGGATCTGCAGGAGCCCGATCCCACCGGCAGCGACCACTCTCACCACTCTGTGGATGAGCCCAACCAACCTGGCCCCTCTGGTTTCCAACCACCTGCAGCACCTGCGTCAGGTACAACTGTGCCAACCACCACCCCCACTCCTGCCACATCCCAGGAGACACCCAGGATCCCTGCCCCACCACCACAATGCAGCCAGGCTGGCCAGGAGGGACACGGTGTCCCGGGCACCCAGGAGGAGGCAGGCGACAACGCCAATGCCACCCCTCAGGGGTCCCGGAGACCCGATGTACCCACAAGGGCAGGCCAGGTGCAAGTGGGCAGGGGTGGTGGGAGTGGAGGACGGCGGAGGCGCGAGCCTGACCAGTTGGCTGGGGAACCGGTATTTGCCCATGTCCGTAACATCATGGACACATACCGGCAGGACACCACGGGCATGGCCCAGGTTGTGTCCACCCTCAATGAGATCAAGCGGACCCTCGATGAGATAAAGACCCAGCAGGCCCAGCAACATGCGGAGCAACATGCCTGTCTACAGCGACACCAAGGACGGATGGAGGACAGACAGGCTGAGCAAGTGACGGTGTTCCAGGGGATTCACGATACACTCCGTCGGATGGCCGACAACATGGCCGACCCTCCCTGTGCCAGAAGGCGGAGAACATCACCACCCACAGGGAGGGAGCAGGAGGAGGAGGAGTGTTAGAAATGGGGATTTCTGGTTGGCTAAGGCTTGCGCCAAAGTCAGGCAGAAACCACCACTCTAGTCAGGGCAAGGAAGTTACACGCCAAAGATAACCCCTGCTCACCCCCTTGGTAGCTTGGCACGAGCAGTCAGGCTTATCTCTGAGGCGATGTGTAAAGCGTTTGAGCGCGCACCCAGCAACAACACCCAAGGCCCACCACAAAGGAAACTCCACACAAGGTATTCTATAAAAATAGCCTTTGTATTATGTGGAAATATGGATTTTTATAGTCAGTTATGTCCCCTATCTTGGACCCCAACGGTTTCATGTATAAATCACAAGTACATGTATGTTCCCTCCAGTTCCAGTTATGAAGACGCAAACACATGTGCGTCCACCGTCAACATGTCCTCTTTCAGATCCGCCATGAATGGGCCGGATATTCTATTTCTAAGTATGAAAGGCCACCGGCTTTTATATGGTTCACTTATCCCATTTTACAGTTCAGACGAGTAGGCCCTGATTCTGCCATCAAGCCTTTTCTGCCTTCTGCCTCTGAAAGCTACAGTCTGAGCTCGCATCTGTACCCATGAACTTTGTCCTACTCCCTGCGCGGCTAACGGTGCCTGACTCCAGCCTGTTGCTTGCCAAAAACTGTATTTCACCTTCAAGATTATCTGCTTTGCTCCGCTCCCTATCCAATGCCTTCCTGTCTAGTAGTTTAAGTAAACATTCTTTCAGCTACCGAGCAAAAGGCCCGGCTTCTCTGTCTTTATGCAAGTAATTCATAGCCCTATTACTATGAAAGATTTCTGCCCTCGCATCTAGTGTAGACACTTAGACGCTTGTACACGCACTAACAGTCAGTATAGTCAGTATAGAATAAGATTCTATCCTAAGAAGACCTTTCTTTTTGGATAACACAGTTCTTTAAACATAGGATGTTAGATATGATTTGGGATTAGGTTGACATAACCCCAGACTTCTGTCTCCACATGTAGAGCTAAATGTCAAGTCTTCTTCAACCCCTAGTTACACGTCAATCACACGTCATACTGCTGCGCGCGCATCTCTGCCAAGTATTTCTGCTGACATTGCGAAATTCTTTCATGGAACCACCCATTTATGACGTCATATCCAATGACGTTCTTTAAGCTACGCCCAGTTACACCTACTTTAGTGACGCATGTATGTTCTTATCTTTACTATCAACTGTTACGCCTCCTGCATTTGTTTCACTGTAATGCCTATTGTATAAAAATGATTATCTGTCAATAAAGGGGGCCCTTCACTTCCTGAACCTTCGTGGTGATGGAATATGGAGCTCCTCAATTTAAATTGATTCTGGAATAAAGCCCGTTCCGAACCTCTAATACCACGGATTCTGCCTCTTATTTTACTGAGCTATTATTATAGATTTTTCGCATCAAATTAAGTCCCGGTAATTAAATTATTTACCACATAAATGGCGCCCGAATAGGGGCACTTTCTCATCTCACGCGCCGGAGGTGCGTTGCAGGCCCGGTCTCCTGTCACAGCTGGACGGACAACAACGCGTACCCACAGGATTTCCTGTATCTCCCTCCTGCCGAGCGGGGGTAACTGAGGCTGCGATCAACACCCAGACGAGGCGGTGAGAAGTGCGAAGTATCCCGACCAGAGCCTAGCTGAGAGAGCAAGATCCGAGGTATACAGAGGCCCACCAGTTCCGAAGTTCCGAAGTTCCGAAGTATCGAGTCGAGTCCAGTCCGGTCCGAGTCCAGTTCAGTTCAGTTCCGAGGCTTTCCGTTCCGAGCTACCCGGTGAGTACCATTGTCGGGGAGGCGTTCTGACGTGCACATAGGTTGAGCCGGTCAAGACGGGTTTGGGTACACAAATCCGGTCTGCACTGTTTCAGCAGTGTATCTGTACTGTTTAGCAGTATATCAAGTATGTCTGGTATATGAAGTCAGAATTATCTAGTTAGTATCGAGTATTATGCTTAGTGAACGGCCATCATTGTTGTTCATTAAATGTTAAATGTTTTAAATATGTTCTGCATATTGTGGTGTGAATGACTGTTCATTATTGTGTTTTGTTGTATTAAACGTGTTCAAAATTAGGTATCAGATCAGATCAGTTCTCAAAATGCCGCTCTTTTCGAAATTAAGACAGATCAAAACTAGAAAAGGGTTACTCGAAGAAGCTGTTCCCATTCCTCCTAGGGACACTCCAGGGTACTTTATGTATCATAAACATGGCCTAGACGCCATATTATTTCTTGATTTATGGGTAGACTACACCAAGGAATTACCAGAAAGTCAGAGGTGGCCCGCAGCTGGGACCTGGGATGCAGAGTGCATCGTGAAAGTAGAGGAAGAATTATGGAAAAAGAAAGCTAGACAATCACAGAAAGACGCTATTGAATTATGGCGTAAAGAATCGTATAGACGTACAGAAAAAGCACGTAGACAGGAAGAGAAGAGTAAGGAGAATTTAAATAAAGTTCGAGAAAATATATTAATTGAAGAAGGTATTCGAGTAAAATCAGAACAAGTAGACAGACAACGAAATACCCTTATGAATGGTATGTATCCTCTCCTGGCCGAAGGATTACCTAAGGCTACGCCGGAGATACCAAAAGACTTGCCACCCCCATTGTTTCCGATAAAGGTACATCCCAAAGGACATCCCAGAACCGCAGAAGATGTTTTTCTTTCCTCGTATTTAGACGACGCAGCTCCCGAGTATACTAATGCTGCGCCACATAGACCGCCTGCAGAGGGGGTTCAACGCCAAGACCCTCTTCCGTCTGTACCTCCGCAACAGCAAACTCCGACACAAGTTCAGGCAAGCACATCTGCTTCGACATCTGTATCCACACCTATAGTTGCTATATCACGTTCGACGAATCCTTTCACATCCAGCACCCCAGGTGGGGCTACCGGAGGTGCATCAAACATTTTTTCCACGCCACCCAGAGTAAATAAACTTTCCTTTCAAGAATTAGCTCACCAACGTACGCCCAAACTAGTAACTCCCAACACGCTCAAGGAACTTCTAATAGATTGTAGATATGACCCGGTGCCCGGAAAAGGGGACGAAATGATGCTAGCATCATTACGTATCCGACGAGCTGCTATATATTTAGGGAAGCTACCAGGAATGACTACGCACCTAGAAAATATATATCACTTTGTCCAGTCAGGACGAGATTCCGAAAGTATTGACAGAGCCATGGAGTACCAAAAAGTGGAAATACAGGGGGAACTGTTACGTTTCCTCATAAATTGTGTGATTAGAAATCAAGACCGACCAGGGGTAAATCCGAAAGAAATGCAAATTCTTACCACATGGAGTCAGAATATATCAGAGGGGAGACATGATAAACGATCATGTATAGTAGCTATGTGCCGAAAAATCCGCAAAGAAATAGAACGAATACACGAAGACAGATTAGCAGTAGACGAACCTGAACAAACCGAGGAAGAGGAGGAATTAGAACTGCCCACAGGACAGTTAGAAACCATGGCCTATGTAGGTAGAGGAAGATCTTGCAATAATACTAGATGCTTCACTGATCCGATACGTCCGGTACGTCCAGATAATAGCAGAAATTTCCAAACTCCTATAATAAATATAAGGTCCCCCGAACATTCGTTCCAAGCCGCTGACAACCTACTCCGAGAACGAAGGGGTTATCATATACTCGATTCTATGGACGAACAAGAATTAGCCAGGTCAGCCGTTCATTGGGTTGACAGTCCCGGAAAATATAGTGATGATACATTAGCACACACGTTTTTGAACCTCGCTCCAGATGAACAGCGTTTAGCTGGTATCTATATGATTCAACAACTCCTTATATTATATAAAGGCCAACACTCCGATCCTGGTCCATTACCTAATATATTGACTGAATTACTCACGAATAAATGGAGAGGTTCAGGTACTGAGTTAATTAGAGAAATACTAGAATTCAGAAAGCAGTACATTCTTTTTGTATGTCCCGAACATGTTTCACTGCCCATCAAGGAAAGAACGACGTACTATATGGATAGACAGAATCCCTTACGTGAAGTGCACCCGATAAAAGGTGAGGACAATCAGTTTAAACGTGTGTTTGCATACACACCCATATCTAAAATAGAACTATTGGAAATGAAGAAGGTGGTACCCAGTCATGACAAAGACCCAGCGGGTTTCCACCGTGAAATTAAAGACATGTTGCTCATGGGAGAGTATACCTATCCAGACATTATGACGATATTGAAGGTATTAATGCCTGCGGGCATTTACGAAAAACTCAAGGAAAAAGATTGGGAAGTGGGAGACCAGAAGATAGATTGGACAGCATTAGAAAACGAGGAAAAAGCTCGAGGTCCAGGTGCAGGGCTTGGGGAGAAGACCAAAACACTACCAGGTTTACTAGTACAGGTACTGCCACGTTTATTAACTACGAAAAAGGAAGATTGGGGTGCAATCTCAGCCTGTAAACAAAAGCAAGATGAAGACACTAGTGATTTCTATGCCCGATTCGAAAAATGTTTTGGTATAAATAGTGGAATAAAAGCAAGTAGCGAGCCGTATCCACATCTGTTTGTGACAAAGTTAGTTGAAAATTCTTTGCCCCAAGTTAAGAATAGAGTATTGAAATTCGAGAGTACCTGGCAAGGTAACACTCCGTCACAAATGTTACAAATGCTACAGTACCATCACAATAGAATTAGAGAGGAACAAGAACGTGAACAAAGACGCATGAAAGACACGAAAATGAAAATGCTAGTTTCCCAGACAGTTCCAGCTGACGGTCATAAAAAGGGTATGACACAGTCCAGTGTTTCAACAGGTCCTGTAAAAGGGACGTGCAACTATTGTAAACAGCCAGGTCATTATGTACACGATTGTCCAGTTTTAAAACATAATATCGCCATAGGTAATACTAAAGAAAGACCACGGCCACCTAGACAGGATCAGAACCAACAAGGAGCCCCGCAGCATGCACAGTCCATGCCAGCTCCGCAACAGTCCGTGCCAGCTCCACCACAGCAGCCTATTGCTGCCACACAAACAACGACACGACAGATGTACCAGACCGCACAGTATGATTATCCTGATTATCAACGATACTCATGAAACAGCCTAGAGAGGGAACTTGGCTTACCCCTTATTGAGGTCCCTGTAGATCAAGAAGGACCTTATGTACACAGTGAACTATTAGGCCAAGATAGAAAATTTTTACTTGATACAGGGGCAAGCCGAACAACCATAAAACGTAGTGAAGTTCCAGGGGCACCCCTCTCAGGCTCACAGAATATTTCCCTTGGGTTTTCAGGAAAACCTATCGTTAACGAAGTATCACAGCCACTACCCCTTACGATTGGTCCTTTGACACGAACTACAGATTTATTGCTTACTAAATCATGCCCAGAAAACTTGTTAGGTATAAAAACTTTGAAAGCTCTAGGAGCTATAATATGTTGTTCTCCGGAAGGAGTAAGATTGTTTTTACGTGATTTCAAAGGGCACTATGTGTCCCGAGACATGGATTCCCGACTGCAGACTTTACCCACACATTTATGGGCACAAGGCCCTACAGATGTTGGTTGCATGAACATTACACCATATCGAGTCACACTAAAGGCAGGAGTGGTACTACCACGAATGCGACAATACAAGTTACCCCCAGATGCTGTAGTGGCTTTACTGCAAATAATTGACGAGCTTATTGGCCAAGGAGTGGTTGTGGAGACCGACTCCAATGTATGTAATTCACCGATAATTCCGATTCTTAAACGAACTGATCCAAAGGCTCCGTCAGTATATCGATTGGTTATTGATCTGCGCGAATTAAATAAATGTATTGTACCACAATACCCCGTAGTTCCAGACATTTCTTCATTACTGACAGCTATTGATTCCGAAGCAACATTCTTTACTGTAATTGATCTCAAGAATGCCTTTTTCAGCGTCCCAATAGATCCGGAAAGCCAATACTTGTTCGGATTTAGTTTAAATGGACGAAGCTTTAAATTCACACGCGCACCTCAAGGATTCACAGAAAGCCCCAGCATCTATAGCCAAGCACTGAAACGAGAACTTGACAGTATACACATGCCAGTCAACACTGCCCTGCTTCAATATGTCGATGATCTGCTGATCACCGCTAGAAGCGAACCTGAATGTGAAAAGGCCTCACTGACGGTTTTACATTTTTTGGCCGAAAAGGGGCACAAGGTGTCCCCTTCTAAGCTGCAATTCTGTGTCCAGCGAGTTGTTTACCTTGGTCACTCGCTGTCCAAGGAGGGAAGGCAGCTTACACCAGATCGCATCCAGTTAATTGCTAACATGCCAATACCCAAGACACAAAAGGAGGTGCGGGCTTTTATAGGTCTCACTTCATATTGTAGGCAGTGGATCCCTCAGTATGCATTTCTAGCAAAACCACTCATTCAGTTGACAACACAGGAGGCAGCCACATCGACTGTCCTCCCTTGGACACAGGAACATACACAAGCTTTTGAAAGCCTAAAGAAAGCTTTATGTCAAGCACCCGTTTTAGCAACACCATGTTACTATAAACATTTTACACTCTTTGTTACAGAACGCGAAGGTACTGCTTTGTCAGTACTCACACAGGAACAAGCAGGATCACACAAACCGTGTGCTTATTTTTCTAGTACATTAGATCCCGTAGCTCAGGCTCTGCCTGCGTGCCTGAAATCAGTGGCAGCGACAGCTTTAGCAATACGACAAAGCGATGCCATAGTGTTAGGACACCAATTGACAGTACAAGTACCACATGCAGTAGAGGTTCTCTTGAACCGCACACAGACACAACACTTGACTATAGCACGACTCACTGGTTACGAATTAACATTGTTTCAGCCACATATAGAAATCAGACGTTGTAGTACATTGAATCCTGCCACACTGTTACCAGTAAACGGAACAGACCCACTTGCACATGATTGTATTGAAGTTATCACTATCACGACGAAACCTAGACAAGACTTGACGGATGTCCCATTGTCAGATCCAGACCTGACGTTGTATGTAGATGGTTCATGTATGAGAACAAGTACAGGAGAGTTAGTGGCCGCGTATGCAGTCACAACAGACACTGAAGTCATTGAAACAAATCGTATTAATACCTTGTCAGCTCAAGCAGAAGAGCTCATCGCTCTGACACAAGCCTGTATTCAAGCTACGAATAAGAAAGTCAACATATATACTGATTCACGTTATGCATTCGGAGTTGTACATGACTTCGGCGTGCTGTGGCGAGAGAGAGGTTATTTAACTTCCCACGGTACCCACATCCAGCACGGACCCCTTATTCATGCCTTACTAGATGCAATACATCTACCTACTGCAATATCAATTATGAAATGTAAAGCTCATACGAAAGTTACTGATATCATTTCCCAAGGCAATGATTTAGCTGACAGAACAGCTAAACAGACTGCTCAAACCCACACGTCTGACATGACAAAGACAATAGTTCCGACACCAACACATTGCATGACGGTTAAGGATCCCGCTCTTGACGTAATCGACATACAGGCACATGCTACACCAGATGAAATAAAGAAATGGACTGAATTAGGAGGGACCCAAACGGATAAAGGATGGATGACGAAGGAAAAATCTGTGTGGTTCCTTCCTGATTCAATGGTCCAAGTTATCATTAACACTGTACATAGTCCAGCGCACCTAGGAGAAAAAGCTATGCTAGACAGCATTCAACACATTTGGTTCAACAAACATTTACGAGCAGCAGCTAAACAAAAAGTCCGTACCTGTATGATCTGTTGTCAGTTTAACCCAGGTAAAAGCATTCCCGTAGAACAGGGTGGATTTCAGCCTCCTGATCACCCTTTTGAAGTCCTCCAGATGGATTATATCCAGATGGAACGATGTCGAGGATTCAAATACGTTCTTGTAGTTGTTTGTGCTCTTTCCCGTTGGACAGAGGCATACCCGGTTTCAGATTACACTGCCCCGACTACTGCCAAACAGTTAGTTCGAGAATTCTTCCCACGGTACGGTTTACCACGTGCTGTCTACTCAGATAACGGCCAGCTGTTCTCCTCCGAACTAATGAAACACGTTTCACTTTTGTTAGGCTATCAGTGGAGATTCCACTGTGTCCGACACCCCGAGGCAGCAGGTCTCGTGGAACGACATAATCAAACTCTGAAAATTAGATTGTCCAAAATATGTAGAGAGAAAGGTGTCGACTGGGTAGTAGCCCTACCAGTTGCACTCTTTTACATGAGAATGGTAGCGCACTCTCGAACAGGGCTATCCCCTTATGAGGTGATCTTCGGTAGACCACCAAATATGTGAGGGACGCCTATACCACGAAAAATAACTGATATTGACTGTAATATGCTGACAGATTACCTGGCTTCCTTGATGTCTGCACTACAATCTTGTCGTTCACAGGTAGCTGCAGCCTTTCCCGACAACACCGAGGTGAAACCCCATGACGTAGTTCCAGGGGATCTGGTATTAGTGAGGAACTTTGACCGGAAGTCCCAGCTGGATCCTAGGTGGAGATCGCCTCAGCTCGTATTGTTAACAACGAGGACAGCCGTGAAGATCGAAGGTCGAAAAGGCTGGATACATTCAAGTCATATCAAGAAATTTCATGGACTACCATCCGATATAGAGACTAAACCCTGTATTTCCTCAAAGACAGACTCAAAGCTTCCTTTGGTTGAACAAAATAACTCAGAACAATATAGACTAAAACTACGGTCCAACAAGTCAGACAATTTGATTGTTTAAGTCCTCTCCAAGGTGAATCGGTTGAATTTGTCTCTGACATGTATCCTCTGGACCGGAATAGAGAAGGAGACAATCAAACCCAGTTAAAAAAACATGCGTACTGTAAATCACTGCGTAGTCATTGTACAGTGACGTTATTAATTTTGTTTTTCTTATGTCTTTTAATAATAGCTGCAAGTATATTGTTGCACATATATTATCCTATTTCTAAACATGTTCATAATGTTACTGCTGAACATTCTTTTAGTGAATTTCCCCCGCACGAGTTATCATATAGATTTGCGCTGCGCAACAACACTTTTATTAGTATGTTACATCATTCCCATCAGGTTAGCAATGCTACAAATTGTTGGATATGTGGCCGACTCCCTCCCTATCAGAACTATCAAGGAATTCTGCCTCTCTTCCCATATCCGTTCACACACAATGGCTCCTGTGGAGCATGGTTTAGTTTGATTAATTCCCTAGATTCGAATTCCGCAGTTTATCAAGACAACTGGGTATGGGGAAACCTGAACTTAGTTTTACTTAAAGTCTGCTACCCTAACAAGGAGGGACTTCCCAAAAGAACAGGAACTGATCTAGAAAATGAAGTATATGGATTAGGTAATTTTACGCTTAATCTCATGATCCTGAATGTTGAATCTGAAGCTGCCCCAATTTTGCCCGCTATGTCAGTATTTCCAGTTAAAGGTGAATTATGTATAAGAAAGAATGGCTCTATACACATGGGCCACAGTAAATGCACCACTGTAATAGAATTCAGTGATCAAGGCAAGTCTACATTTAGAGCTTCTCGTCATTCCTACTTTATATGTGGCCAGACCGCATATATACGCCTACCTCTAGATTGGGATGGTACCTGCTACATCGGATTCCTTTTGCCACCTGTTTTTCTAGCTCCTCCTGATTATCATAGAAATACTCATTTAGTACACAATAGAGAACGGAGACATCTCCCAATAGTCGATTACACTGAGACAGCATGGGAAAAATACACAGATTTCAATAAAGGTCTCTTTCCCTATATAGGTACAGTTACCAATAGTAAGCTGATACGTAGATTAACCAGAACCCTTGAAGCAGTAGTGAACGAAACTATTTCCGCCTTAGGCAATTTAACAGAAGAGCAGTCTGCTATGCGGATTGTTGTGCTTCAAAATCGTCTTGTCCTTGACGTCATCCTGGCCGATAGGGGCGGAGCTTGTAGGGTCATCGGATCAAGCTGTTGCATTTTCATACCAGAAAATTCGCCATCTGTATATAAAGCCATAACTCGCCTTCATAAGATTGTAAGCCAGATACACCAGAATCCAGGCACCTGGACTTGGTCCAGTTGGTTTTGGAGTGTATTATCTACCTTTGGATGGAGGGTCCTATCCTTCCTAGGTATTGGCTTTCTCATACTATTCAGTTGCTGTCTATGTCTACAATGTGGACCAGCGATCTGTGGTCTGTGTGCCACATCGTGTATTCCACCACCAAGATTTCGTTCATCCCAGAAGAAAAAAGAAGAGCAAATGATGCTATATGAACAGATCAACGGATTGATGAAGATTGATATCTCTTAACGGGCAAGTAGGGGACAAGGAGGGAATGTGGAAATATGGATTTTTATAGTCAGTTATGTCCCCTATCTTGGACCCCAACGGTTTCATGTATAAATCACAAGTACATGTATGTTCCCTCCAGTTCCAGTTATGAAGACGCAAACACATGTGCGTCCACCGTCAACATGTCCTCTTTCAGATCCGCCATGAATGGGCCGGATATTCTATTTCTAAGTATGAAAGGCCACCGGCTTTTATATGGTTCACTTATCCCATTTTACAGTTCAGACGAGTAGGCCCTGATTCTGCCATCAAGCCTTTTCTGCCTTCTGCCTCTGAAAGCTACAGTCTGAGCTCGCATCTGTACCCATGAACTTTGTCCTACTCCCTGCGCGGCTAACGGTGCCTGACTCCAGCCTGTTGCTTGCCAAAAACTGTATTTCACCTTCAAGATTATCTGCTTTGCTCCGCTCCCTATCCAATGCCTTCCTGTCTAGTAGTTTAAGTAAACATTCTTTCAGCTACCGAGCAAAAGGCCCGGCTTCTCTGTCTTTATGCAAGTAATTCATAGCCCTATTACTATGAAAGATTTCTGCCCTCGCATCTAGTGTAGACACTTAGACGCTTGTACACGCACTAACAGTCAGTATAGTCAGTATAGAATAAGATTCTATCCTAAGAAGACCTTTCTTTTTGGATAACACAGTTCTTTAAACATAGGATGTTAGATATGATTTGGGATTAGGTTGACATAACCCCAGACTTCTGTCTCCACATGTAGAGCTAAATGTCAAGTCTTCTTCAACCCCTAGTTACACGTCAATCACACGTCATACTGCTGCGCGCGCATCTCTGCCAAGTATTTCTGCTGACATTGCGAAATTCTTTCATGGAACCACCCATTTATGACGTCATATCCAATGACGTTCTTTAAGCTACGCCCAGTTACACCTACTTTAGTGACGCATGTATGTTCTTATCTTTACTATCAACTGTTACACCTCCTGCATTTGTTTCACTGTAATGCCTATTGTATAAAAATGATTATCTGTCAATAAAGGGGGCCCTTCACTTCCTGAACCTTCGTGGTGATGGAATATGGAGCTCCTCAATTTAAATTGATTCTGGAATAAAGCCCGTTCCGAACCTCTAATACCACGGATTCTGCCTCTTATTTTACTGAGCTATTATTATAGATTTTTCGCATCAAATTAAGTCCCGGTAATTAAATTATTTACCACAATTATACACAACACATTAGATAAAAACACACACTTTACAATGTGCCAACAGGCACGGGCAGAATTTACAAGGGATATGTACAAGACAGGGCCACCTGGACCACTGTCAGGAATTAGCACTTTTTAGAACGTAACACAAAAATAGATAAGATCACTGTAGCACAAAAATAATAGGTATAGCACACAACCAGTACTTACTGTTTTAGGAGTGCAACAGGCAAGGAAATTATATAACCAAGCACTCACAACTAGGAAAAAGTCAATAAAAAATCCCTGTGGGAAGATTTACACAGGGCTAGTAACCAGAATGACAGCAAGGCATTCTGGAGAGTAATCAGGTCCCCATTTCTTCTCTCCGATGATTCTCCTTCTATAGAGATAGCAATAGATGAGGCGCAATGGGTGAGTCATTACACAAACATTTTTGGCCTTCAAGAGCCAATAGACACGACAGCCCTCTCACCATCAGCAGCATACGTACATAACATCTCTTTCCCCATAGAGATATCTTTCACACTTGATGAGGTTTTAAAAGCATTAAAAGAAAGTAAAGGTTCTAAGGCCCAAGGACCTGATGGGGTTCCCGTAGATATATATAAATATAATACAGATCTATGGGCCCCAATTCTGACTCGCGTCCTTAACGCAACCTCTTCACAAGGCCTTATTAACACCTGGTCAGAATCCATCATGGTCCCTATTTTTAAAAAGGGCAACAGACAGGATCCTTCTTGCTACAGACCAATTTCCCTCCTAGATTCACTGGGTAAAGTAGCAGGAAGGATTCTTCTCACAAGGTTACAATCTTGGGCCACAGAAAAGAACGTATTGTCCGACCTACAGTTCGGCTTTAGGGAAGGTCTGGGGACAATAGACCAGGGGCTCAACCTGGCGATCTTGATGGGCAAATACACGAGAGCGAAAAGAGGGAAAATTTATTTAGCGTTTGTCGATCTCTCTTCGGCCTTCGACTGCGTTTCCCATGGGAAACTATGGCATACACTAAAAGAAATGCAAGTAGAAGACTCACTAATTGATTTTCTGAAGGCCCTATATAGTAATGCCACAGCGCGAGTCCGATTTGGCAGAGCTGGTGAATGCACTTCTTCATTTAAAGTTCTTAGAGGGGTAAGACAGGGGTGCGTCTTGGCTCCATTTCTCTTCACATTATATACTAATGGCCTTGAGAAGGCCCTATTAGAAGGAAGCCAGGACGTTCCCCAGGTCCAACAAGATCAGGCCCTAAGACGCATACCAGCATTGCTATACGCGGACGATGCTGTCATTTTAGCAAGGACCCCTTTAGCCCTCCAACAGGCGTTGGACTCGTATAACAATTATATGCAAGACATTGACTTAAAAATCAATGCTTCAAAAACCTTCGTGATGAAATGTGGGAAAGGCAGCAAAAAGAGTAAAGATGTCTATTTAAATGGAAGCAGATTGGCAACTACATCCACTTACTCATATCTAGGAATCCTAATAGATGACAAGGGCCTATGGGGCCAAGCAATTGCAACAAGAAAACTTCTTTTTGTTAGAGCCACAACCGCCCTTGTTAATTTTGCCCAAAAATTAGGAAGAAGACCGCCCCTGGAACTGATAAAAATATACAAGGCAAAATGTACAAGTGTAGCAACATATGGGGCAGGGATATGGGGCCATCGGAATGTTTCCGAATTGCAAAAAGTGGAAAATGCTTTCCTTAGATACCTATTGGCGGTTCCGGCTTCCACGTCCACCTACGTTTGCCATGCTGAGCTGGGAGTTTTATATATCACGGATATTATAAAAATCCAACCCCCGATTCTCTGGCATCGAATTTGGAAGTCTGAGTCAAACCGCCTTAATCAGGCAGTCCTTCTCGACACCCTTAAATTGTGCCATTGTCTCGATATAAAATGGATCAAATATGTGAAGGACTTTATGACAGACATTGGCAACCCTGAATATTTTAATAATCCTCCTTCTATGTTACCTATCTCAAGGAAAGATTTTAAGAAACGTTGTATGTATCACATGGAGAGCCTGAGATTTGCGAGTGAAGCCACAAAACCATCTGTTTACCAAAATCTCATGATATCATCTTCATTTGGTATGCAATCGTACCTATACAAATCCGATAGAAGATACGATAGATTTGTTCTCACTCGCTTTCAATTGAACATTTTTCATAGGCTGGTGACATTTCCAACTATTAATAATTGGTCAAATGAACTACCACTCTGCCCATGTGATTCTGTTTCCACGCAATCAACTATTCACGTAATTTTATTCTGTAAATTTTATGAAGATTTGAGAAGGAAATGGATAAAACCAATACTCAAAATTTGGGGTATCCGCCAATGCCGCCCAGCATTTCTGGCCCTTCAATGTCTCGACAATGATTGCGTAAATTACAATATCATTGTTTTTTTAAAAAGTTTGATCAAATGTCGAAATAATATTGATGCAGGATCATTGTGACAAGGACAAAAGTAGAACGTCACACAAACAAAACCAAACGTTGCTTTGGATTATCCCCCTAAGCATCATAATAATGCAGTAGGGGGTGCTTGTTTCTTTCTTTTGTTCTAAAGCTGTAATCTAACCTTATTGCCCAAGGAAAATGAATGCTAAGTATGGGACTAATGTTATGTATTTTTATCATCGTCGTTGCCCACTCATCATTTTAATTCTCTAACAACTAAAATGATATGTCGTCCTTTTGTATTTACTTGCTGCTATACTCTGTATTAATATTAATTAGAGCCTTGTAAATGAGTTTATGTCGCCATATGGTGTGTAAATATATATTTTTCTTAAACTACCTGTTTTTAAATGTTTAAGACGTTCTGTTAAATTGTACATGCTTTTATGGATAGAAATTAACTTTCCGAATAAAGCTTATTCTGATTCTGATTCAGTACTTACTGGTATCAAGAAAGTATCACCTACGCAGCCCTAACCACTTTAGGAGAATACTGCGCAGGGAACTAGAACCTCACTAGCACCACCTGTACTAGGAGAAAGCAAACAACCACCCACGTATCACAATACCTGTAGGGGTAATAGGACGTTACACATGATGCATCACATTCAGAGGTGTAGGGAAGGAAAACACATGATGCATAAAAACACATTCAGCGGTGTAAGAACAAGGCACATGATGCATCAACACACATTCAGAGGTGCAGGTAGGGACAACAGCGCAAAACTCCACATGAGCCACCACCTGTGGCAGTCCCTGGGCCAACTGGCCTGGAAGGGGCTAGGACGCCCTGCGTTCAGTCAAGCTGCGCCAGCCAGAATGTAAATTATCCCCACCTAAACGTTGCAGCTGCCCACTAAGTGCTGGGCAGCTGTAGAACTGAGCGTGGGCACCACTGTGCCCTCCAACGCAAATCTCTCGCTCTCGTGGAGCCCCTCTGGGCTCTTAAAACAATTGAAGCGCCCCCTAGAGCCTTCGTGGCCCTCAACGGACAATGCCCCGTCGTTGGAGTCCCTCTCTGGACTCGGAACCAACTCTGCCCTCGGGGTTGGAGCCACGGGGCTCTAGAAACAATGCCCCCAAACGTTGGAGCGGCCCGCTGCCTTCCGGGGCCGCTCTGATTGCCACTTAGTCTGTCAGGCAACGTTGGAGCCTTCACGGGGCCCTGATACTGCCCCCGCACCCTCCAGCACGTGCGCGGAGTCCCCCAGCCCTCTTAATCACTCACCAGGCTGTCTGCAGGGGACTCCCGCGTCGGCTGCTCTCTCTCGGTCCAGGCGGACTCCGGGGCTGCTTCTCTACGCGGAGGGGGCAGGCACCAACAATGTGCCTCGCGCCCCCCTCCGCTCCAGCTCCTGCCGTCCTCTTCACTCTCCTGGCTCCGGGAAGCGCGGGGTAGGCTCCCGTCCGCTTCCCGTGTTCACGACGCGGCTTCCGTCCCGCGGCACGCAGGGGCTCTCCCTCGCTCTGGGGAGTCCCGGGGGAAAGACACCGGCCTCTTAGTCACGGCGTCTCTCGGGGCATACGCAGGAGCGCGGGGTAGGCTCCCGCCTGCTTCCTGCTTAAACCACGCCCACGTCCTCAGCCGGGCGCCTGACTTCCTGGTTTCGCCGGGGCCGCGGCGGTGACTTCGAACCGGCGACAATGAGGGGTGGGCTCCCTCAATAGAATACTGCAGTAAGCGGGGTAGGCACCCGCCAATGGAAAAATCAATAAGCGGGGTGGGCACCCGCCAACGAGCACAGCAACGTCCCCGGCAGGGTGGGCACCTGCCAGGGGTCCTCAGGATCAGAAAAGACGGGGCAAACGCCGGGTGGGCACCGGCTTCCTGAAACAAAGCGCTCACAGCACTATAAAAGCCCAAACAGCGCGCCCAGTGCTATAAATCCAAAGAGCGCTCCCTGGTGCTACAAAGCCAAAAATGTCCAGCAGAAAGTCCTCTCTGGCACAGGGGGGCAAAGGCTGGGCCCAGAGCCAGCACACAGGGCCCTCCAGCAGGGAGGCAGTCCCCAGTGGCGGTCTCTCCTGGCGCCCAGCAGCAGCAGGCCCCCCCCCCTCAGATGATCCTGCAAGAGAACACCCAATGTAAGGGGACACAGCCCCTTTTATACAGTACAAGGCTTTGTCTAAGGTGCAGGGAAGGGGCGAACCAGTTCCAACAGGTTCCTGAGCACTTTGTTTTGCTCAGCCCCTCTCCTTATTCACTGGCAGGGCTAGGGTCATTAGACGCACCACAGGGGCAGGCGCCAGCATTGTGTGGGGAAAGCCCTGTCCTATTCAGGACCCAGGTATACTCCTCCCCAGCCATCAGCATGCTAACTCCCCATTCACCACTGGGTGACTCCTCCTGACTCTGGGGAATCCCTAGCCCGTCACATGACCTCCACTAGCCAATCGCCAGACAAGCCACGCATTTCATACTGCACACTGAAGTGCCCACTTCTAGAAGTGGCACTTCCACACTAGGTACATGCACGCCGCACACATCATCGCGCAGCATTCACTCACACGAGTCCGCACATACCAAACTCGGGCCTGCACACCCCACGCATCAGGAACTACCAGGACACATACATTCCCCCATGCATTCCTATGGGAGGGCAGGCCAACCTCAACACACGCACGCACTTTACCCTGAGACACAGCGGTAAAGTGCGCCTAAACCAAAAATCACTACACCAAGTTACCAATAGAAAGCAAAAAGTCTCGGGGGTGAACCTGCCAGAAGGGCCAAGTCCAACACGACCCCCTTCCAGCCAAAACGCAGGGTAGACCAATCACCACCGTAATGGTCTTCCCTGCTTGGGGCGATAAAACACGTACGCAGGCCCGCAACGGCAGGGACACTCTCCGGTTTTACGCCACTCTGAACTCACACGGTTTCCTCTGAAAAAACTCGGCGGACCAACTGGGCTACCCCCCTGGTACTCCTCAGCTGTCCGTGGCCCGGACCAGGCCCTAGACCATCTAGGCGCCACTGGCCCTTGCCTAACCACAGAGTGGGGGGTAGTAACCCCTGGCACATAGTGACCATTTTCCACTCTACCCCTCATCAGGGCAGTTCTAAACTGCCACTGATCCTCCAGCCTAGGGTCCGTACCCTCAGGCTGATCAAAAGTCACGGGTGAGGCTCTCCTCCCCCTACCTCTTCTCCTGGGGTTCCACCCTCTCTTCCTCTGAGAGGTGACCCCGTAACATAACTCACCAACCAGCTCAGGACCCCTCCCTGAGAACTGTTCTCCCAACCTAGGGTTTAACCCCTCAGGTTGCACCGGGGTCAGAGGTGGGCTCTCCCACCCTCTGCACCCCCTTCCAGAGTCCTGCTCCCTACCAACTGGGGCGGTACCTCTGGAAGAAGAACCGGTCAGTACACTTGTTACAGTAGTCCTACCCTTCAGGTCAGGCTGCTCCTGAACCTGGCCTCCCAACATCTGGTCTAAAACCTTCGGTGGAATAATTGCCTGGCACTCCAGGACTTCTGGGGACTTACAAACCATCCCCCTGAGGCTGACACATGACCCATGTGTCGTGTGACTGTCTGTCTGGCGCAGATCTCCCGTCCCCTGTCCACCTGACAGTGCGTGAAGATCCCCCAGAACAGAAGTGGCGCCACCCTGGTCCCCCCAAGGAGATCTAGCCCAACTGGCTAGTCCCTGGTCCACTGGTGCATCCACTGGGAAACTCATCCCCCAACCACTCCCCACCCTGGACTCCTGTACCCTCCCTACCGGAGCGGTACTGCCAGACTCTAGAACCACAGGAGCCCTGCTTACAGGCGCTCCAGGTCCTCTACTCACTAGGTGATCCTCCTCAAATGGGCTAACAGGACAGCCTAGGTCCCCAACTTGGTGTTCCCTCATGAAACCACCCAAGTCCTGAGGCAGGGTTTCGTACGTCTGGGGACCCTCGGTCACCCACTTACTCCCGCTCCACTGAGCCAGGCCGTAAGCCCCTACACCCTCCTCGCTACCCTGGGACCTAGCTGGGCTACACTGAGCCTCTTCCACCATGCTGGGCTGGAAGATACCTGAATCACTACTTTTGGATTCACTCCCTAATGACTCCAGAGAACCTTGGGCCCTTTCCCAACGGTCTGCTTCCTCTGCAAGGTCCCCTGGACTACCAAACCCATACTCCAACAGGTGTTGGCGCAGATCGGGACAACAACTCCTGAGCATCTGCTCTTTGACAACCAGACCATACATGGCGGAATAACTGCGTTCCGGGCAACATCCTGCCCAATCGTCTAGTGCCTCCTCACATTCACCCAAAAACTCGGCCCAGGCCTGGTGAGACAGCTTCCTCCTGCCCCTGAATTTCAACCTTAACTCCTCCTCTGGGGAAACAGGTACCAGACTCGGGGAACTGGGACTTCCTATACTGAAATCTATCTCGCTGCCACCACTGGACTCAACCCTCTCTGGGGAGCCCAGAAAACTAAGACTGCGCGCAGGTGATAGTCTACTCTCCAGTGCTGATTTCTCCCTGGCGAAGGCCCTCTCAGCCTCCTCTATCCTCTCCTGCGCTACAACCCTCTCGGTCTCCAGCTTTTTCTCCTCTATGGTCAGCTGCGCCATCCCCCGGGCATGCTCTAACCTGAGCTTCTCCATGGCCAGCTGATGCTCCCTTTCTTCCCTCCTATCTCTCCACTCCTCTGGGGACAGGGAAAGGGATGGGGTGCTGCTCCTGCCACTGGACCCAGCAAGGGACTCCCTATCTATGGGGTCTTCACTTTCTACTGGCATCCCTGTCAGGTAACCTTCTTCCTCTTCAGATTCCTCAGGGCTCCCCTCAGACCCACCACCCTCTCGGCGTGCGGCCTGGGCCCTATCTTCCTCGCTGCGCTCTCGCTCCCACTCCTCCTTTTGCCAAAGGATCAGGTTGTCCCTCAGTTTGGACTGGGTATCTGACTCACCCACCTCTATGTCCCTCTCCTCACAGAACCTTACCAGCTCCAACCTACTGTACCTAAACAGACTACAGAAGTTAAAAGCAGGCTCCATTTTGGCGGACGTTCTCGAGAAGAGTTTAACACCAGGAACCTGGGGGTCGGAGCTACACAGGAGTACACAATTCACAAAAGGTTTCAGTGAGCTCTCTATCCTGGAGAACTCACACTCACTGTCTAGTGCCACACACACCATCCACACACAACCCTCCCCTCGGACTGGTAAGGCAGTGTTGGACAGGCCACACGAAGGGCTTGCTCCCTCCCCGCACGACAGGGCCCAAGCCCCGGCCCGCCAGGCGTGACCCACAAGAATCACCCGCACCCCGTCCCCCGACGGAACTCCTGCCCCCGGACCTCCATGTATCACGGGACCAAGCCACCACCGGCTCCCCCGGCCGGATCAAGCCGCCATCTTGGGCCCTGCGCCACGAGGCCGCGTGGCCTCCACCCGACCCTAACCTTGGGCCTGGCCTGCCCCGACATCCCGGCACCACCATCCACCCAGGAGGTGAGCGGACCACTTGGCAGGTCAATGGGAGAACGAAGCATCAAGGGCTCTCCCCCGCCAGGTGCCGATCGCCTCCAGCTCCCCCAGGCGCTGGCTCCACCCCCTGCTGGGTGTCTGGATACCTTCATCCCGGGCCCTCCGACCTCCAAGTGCGAGGGTCCGGACATCAAAGGGCGCCAGACCTATAACTAGGGCAGCTCCGGAGCAGGACGGCAGTTGTATCCTGGAGTCGAGAGACACCGAGAGAACTCAGCCTTGACGGACTACTGGCGCTGCCGTAGCCCTACCTTGTGAACTATCGTCCTGCCTGCTGGCTCTGCCGCGGCCTTCTGCAACATCCATCCTCGTCGGGACCTGCTGGCGCTGCCGCGGCCCGTTGTAACGACCATCTTCACCGGGACCTGCTGGCGCTGCCGCGGACCGTGTATCGACCATCTTCCCGGGACCTGCTGGCGCTGCCGCGGACCGTGTATCGACCATCTTCACCGGGACCTGCTGGCGCTGCCGCGGCCCGTCCCAGCTAGAACACCGAGCTCGAGGATTGTGAGCTATCCACCATACCATCTCAACTACCAGACTGGTAACCAGACTGTCCCGCTACCCCCTTTCCCCACCTTGAGAGACTTGAATCGAGGGGACCCCTGAGTCCAGACCTCCTTGTACCACTTCATCGTACCGTAAGAAATTGCCTATAAAGAACGCTGAATCTTCTCCTTGTGTGGTGTCTGTCTGTGGGGGGGGAAGTTATTTATCTGTACGATCGCTGGAGACGGCTCTCCCCGGAGACCTCTCCCATTGTCCTCGGCCGACCCTCCCGGTCCGTCTAACATTGGTGGCCAGCGGCGCGATCCGAATCAACGCGTAATCGTACAGAGAGTAGCTCACCCCACGACAAAACCACGATGTCAGCCAAAGATAGCAGTTCCACTGAAAAGTTCCAAATGGATAAGTTGGAAGAATATAGCCACCGCGAACTTAAACAATTCTGCATGGAACTAGGCATTGCTACCACCGGCCTGAGTACCAAAGACGATTTGAAGCGCGCCCTTGAGTCGTGGCCAGAAGCTGGGGTCGCCGGATCCCCCGACCAAAACAGTGTCGCACCAGAGGGGAACGCCACGGCTCCCGAGGAGCGGGGAACGGGCCTCTCGCAGGAGGAGATCCAAGAAAGAGAAAGAACCAGATTACATGAGTTGGAAATGGCACGACTCAAGATGGACGGTGAACTAAAGTTAGCCGAGCAGAAACTAAATCTAGAACATCTGCGGCTCCGAGAAGAACGAGAAGAAAAACAGAGACAGAGAGAGCTCGAGGAAAAAAGAATAACACTCGAACACGAGCGCAAACTGGCGGAAATAGAACTTCGGAAACAGAATAAAGAACCGGGGGTGCCTGAGCAACCGCACACCCCGGGAGCAACCGAGAAAAAAAGTCCACATCCCCAAGGATGTTGTCCGAGAATATGTCCGAGAGGACGACATACAACAGTGGTTCAAAGCCTACGAGATAGCCATGACCTCCCACCGGATCGACCGGAGTGATTGGGGAGCCGGACTATGGGGGAGGTTCGTCAACGAAGGCCGCGATGCCCTATTGCAGCTCCCAGATCACCAGATGTCGTCCTACGACCACATGAAGGCTGCCCTCCTCACCCGCTACGGCCTCACGCCCGAGATGTACCGCCAGAGGTTCAGAGACTGCACCCGGATCCCGGGTACAACTTGGGTGGAGTACGTCAACTATTTCAGCCGAGCCTTCGAGGGTTGGATCAAGGGGAGCCATGTAACGACCTACGAACAACTCTTTAACCTTATGGTATGGGAGCACCTGTCGAACAACTGTTTCATCGAGCTCAGGCAGCACCTCCTCGACAGTAAATTGACTGACCCCCGGCAACTCGCCGCCGAAGCTGACCGATGGGAAAGCACCCGAGTGGGCCGGAGAGGACCACACGAGCAAAACCGAAACAACCACGGCCAGCACCGTCCCAGGGGAGGAGGAGGAGGCCAGGGGCGAGGGAGAGACACCATCCCGGCAACACCCGTGGCCAGCACCCCGCCCCCGGCCAGCCGGGGCAACCCCCCGATGCGCCCGGGGTTCCGAGCCAACGTCACGTGCCACCGATGCCAGCGAGTCGGCCACTATGCCAATGACCCGAGCTGCCCGCAGAAACAAACACCAAAGCCCCGCCAGGTAGCTGCCGCCGCCCTGGGGGGAGAACGACTATCAGAGGAACAGGAAGAATATGAGCCGGCCCAGCAGGAGTGGGAACCGGCCGCCATGGTTCTAGCGTGCCTAGGGGGAAAAGACATGGTCCCGCGGGCTCCCCTACCCGCCAACACCCGGAAATATGGCCAGTGGGTGACCATTAATGGACGTCGGGCCGAGGCCTTACGTGACACAGGCGCCAGTGTGACGGCCGTCCGCTGTCACCTGGTGAAGCCCGAGCAGATCCTTCCGAACATTCTCTGCCCCGTCCGCTCAGCCGACAATTCCGAAAGTCTGTGTCAAATGGCCTGCGTCCCCTTCGAATGGGGAGGGGTCTCCGGCCTGTTGAAGGTGACGGTCCGGGATGATGCCCCCGTGGACTGCCTCCTGGGGAATGACCTTGAGAGTTCCCCGTGGGCCACCGTCGAAAGAAGAGAGCACCTGGGGATGCTGGGCCTCCCGGACTGGGCCTGCGTAACCACCCGGTCCATGGCCGCCCGTGCCGTCCCCCGATCAGAAGAACCAGAATGGCCAGCTCCTCCGCCCCCGGTCGCCCCAGTAGAGGACAACGACGAGGCCAACCCCCCAGAACCAACGGCCGAAGGGGTCGCGCAACCCCCGGACCTTCCCGGCCTGGCTCAGTGGCGTCAAGAAGGGGGGCCCACCCAAGAACAGTTCCGCCAGGAGCAAAAGACCTGCCCCTCCCTCGAGGGACTTCGCCGGCAAGCCAGCGCCCAGAGCGCAGGGGACTCCACCGGAACTCATTGGGTCTATTGGGATAACGACCTGCTATACAGCGAACAAAGAATCGCAGAGCTAGGGGCCAGTCGAGTGCTGGTGGTACCTCTCCGCTTCAGAGACTTCCTACTAACTCTGGCCCACGATGTCCCCCTGGCTGGACACCTGGGCCAGGACAAAACCTACAGTCGCCTAGTGACTCACTTTTTCTGGCCGAAGATGCGGAACGACGTCCTTAACCACTGCCGGTCCTGCCCCACGTGCCAGGCCAGTGGGAAGAGCGGCCGTAAGCTGAAAGCCCCTCTGCAACCCTTTCCAGTGGTCACCACCCCGTTCGAGAGGGTAGGAATAGACATTGTGGGGCCCTGGACCCCCGCACGGCACAAGGACATAGGTTCATCCTGGTACTGGTGGACCACGCCACCCGCTACCCCGAGGCGGTGCCCCTACGAACTGTAACAGCTCCGGTGGTTGGCCGGGCCCTAATGGGGATCTTCTCCCGGGTGGGCTTCCCCCGAGAGGTCATCAGCGACCGAGGCACGAACTTTATCTCAAAATATATGAAGTCCCTCTGGCAACAGTGCGGGGTCACCTACCGATTCACGACCCCCTATCACCCCCAAGGGAACGGACTAGTGGAGCGATTCAACCGCACCCTCAAGGGGATGATTGGGGGATTGGAAGAGCCCCTCCGTCGCCAGTGGGATGTACTACTCCTGTGCCTCCTCTTCGCCTATCGAGAAGTTCCCCAGAAGTCCCTCGGCTTTAGCCCTTTCGAACTCCTGTACGGGCACCCTGTGCGAGGGCCCCTCAGCCTGGTCAAAGAGGGTTGGGAGATGGCCCCCCTAAAGACCCCTCCAGACGTCTTCAAGTACCTCCTGGCCCTACGCAATCAGACCCGGCGCTTCAGGGAGATGGCCAAGGCGAACCTCGAGGCCAGTCAGGAGGACATGAAAAAATGGTACGATCACAATGCCTCCTCCGTCGAGTTCGAACCTGGTCAACAAGTGTGGGTGATGTCCCCCACCGAACCATGTGCCTTACAAGATAAGTGGACGGGGCCCTTCAAAGTGGTCAAGCGCAAAAGCCCCGTCACTTACCTCATCGACATGGGGACCCCCCGGAACCCCCTCCGGGTCCTCCACACCAACAGACTCAAACCACACTTTGTGCGCTCAGAACTCAGCCTCCTGATGGCTACGGACAGTGGGGCGGAAGAAGACTCCGAACCCCTCCCGGATCTCCTGAAGACTCAGGAGAACGACGGTTCCGTGGACGGGGTCCGGCTCTCCGATGCCCTCACCCCAGAGCAACGCCAGGGCTGCCGGGACCTCCTGCTGCGGTTCGCTACACTGTTCTCCCTCACCCCCGGGATCACCCCTTGGTGCTTGCACGACGTGGACACCGGGGACAGTCCCCCTATCCGACACCGGGCCTACCGCGTGCCAGATCGGGTACGGGCCTGCATCCAAGAGGAAGTGGCCAAAATGCTCACGATCGGGGTCATCGAGCCCTCGGACAGCCCCTGGGCCAGCCCGGTTGTACTCGTCCCCAAAGCCGCTGCCCCCGGCACCACACCTGAACTGAGATTCTGCGTCGACTACCGGGGCTTGAACGCTGTCACCCGGACCGACGCTCATCCTATCCCCCGAGCGGATGAATTGATCGACCGGCTGGGGGCCGCCCGCTACCTCAGCATCTTCGACCTAACAGCGGGCTACTGGCAAATCGGTCTCACACCCCGGGCTCAGGAACGGTCCGCCTTCTCTACCCCCGATGGCCACTACCACTTCAAGGTCATGCCCTTCGGCATGAAGAATGCCCCCGCTACTTTTCAACGTCTAGTGAACCAGGTTGTTGGACAGGCCTCACAGACGGCTTGCTCCCTCCCCGCTCGACAGGGCCCGGACTCCGGCCCACCTGGCATAACCCCGCGACAAGCACCTGTACTCCGTCTCCCGACGGACCCTTTGCCCTCGGACCCTTACTCATCACAGGGTCCAGCCCCACCGGCTTCCCCGGCCGGGTCAAGCCGCCATCTTGGGCCCTGCACCACGCGGCCGCCTGGCCTCCCCCCGACCCTAAACCCGGGCCTGGCCGGCCCCGACATCCCGGCACCACCATCCACCCAGGAGGTGAGCGGACCACTTGGCAGGTCAATGGGAGAACGAAGTGTCAAGGGCTCTCCCCCGCCAGGTGCCGATCGCCCCCAGCTCCCCCAGGCACTGGCTCCACCCCCTGCTGGGTGTCTGGACACCTTCATCCCGGACCCTCCGACCTCCAAGTGCGAGGGTCCAGACATCAAAGGGCACCAGCCCTATAACTGAGGCAGCTCCGGAGCAGGAAGGCAGTTGTATCCTGGAGTCGAGAGACACCGAGTGAACTCAACCTTGACGGTCTACTGGCGCTGCCGTAGCCCGCTCTTGTGAATCATCGTCCTGCCTGCTGGCGCTGCCGCGGCCCTCTGCAACAGTCATCTTCCTGGGACCTGCTGGCGCTGCCGCGGCCCGTTGTAACGACCATCCTCACCGGGACCTGCCGGCGCTGCCGCGGCCCTCTGCAACAGTCATCTTCCTGGGACCTGCTGGCGCTGCCGCGGCCCGTTGTAACGACCATCCTCACCGGGACCTGCTGGTGCTGCCGCGGACCGTATATCTTCCAGGGACCGGCTGGCGCTGCCGCGGCCCGTTGTATCGACCATCCACACCGGGACCTGCTGGCGCTGCCGCGGCCCGTACCCCCAAGCTCGAGGATTGTGAGCTCATCATCATCTCATCCGAACTACCTGATTGGTAAATAGACTGTCCCGCTACCCCCTTCCCTACCTTGCGAGACTATAATCGAGGGGACCCCTGAGTCCAGACCTCCTTGTACCATCCAACCGTACCTTAAATAAGTGCTTATAAAGAACACTGAACCTTATCCGTGTGTGATATCTGTCTGTGGGGGGGAAGTTACTTGTCTGTACGATCACTGGAGACGGCTCTCCCCGGAGACCTCTCCTCCTGACCCCGGCCGACCCTCCCGGTCCGTCTACCTTTTCTAACACAGGTCTTGGCGGGGCTCGAAGAGTTCAGCGCCGCCTACCTGGACGATATCGCTGTGTACAGCCGCCACTGGTCCGACCACCTCCTCCACCTCCAAGAGGTCCTGCAGGCCCTCCAGCGGGCCGGCCTCACGATTAAGGCTGGCAAATGCCAAATTGGTCAAGGGTCCGTGACCTACCTCGGGCACCAGGTGGGAAGCGGGCTGGTGGCCCCGCTGCAACTTAAAATTGCTGCCATCCAGTCCTGGCAGCCCCCCGTCACCCAGACCGAGGTCCGAGCCTTCTTGGGGCTCACCGGCTACTACCGGCGGTTCGTGAGGGACTACGGCAGCATTGTGGGGCCCCTCACGGGTCTCACGTCCAAAAACCAGCCGAAGCGGATTAACTGGACCCCCGACTGTCAAGCGGCCTTCGAAAAGCTGAAGGCCGCCCTGTGCACCGCCCCTGTGCTCCAGGCCCCCGATTACAGTCGGGAATTCATTGTACAGACAGACGCCTCCGACCACGGCATCGAAGCGGTTCTTTCCCAACTGAACCCCGAGGGTCATGACCAGCCGGTGGCCTTCATCAGCAGACGTCTCCTGGCCCGAGAACAGCGCTGGAGCACAATCGAGAGGGAGGCCTTCGCAGTGGTATGGGCCCTCAAAAAGCTCCGGCCCTATCTCTTCGGTACCCACTTCCGGGTACAAACCGACCATCGACCCCTGCAGTGGCTGATGCAGATGCGGGGGGAGAACCCAAAACTATTGCGCTGGTCCATCTCCCTGCAGGGAATGGACTTCACCGTGGAAAATCGACCGGGCCAAGACCACGCCAACGCAGATGGCCTGTCACGCTTTTTCCGCCTCGACGAGGAGAGTCCCCAGGAAGATGGGTGACTCTCCCCGCCTTCAGCTGGGGGGGACGCATGTTGGACAGGCCACACGAAGGGCTTGCTCCCTCCCCGCACGACAGGGCCCAAGCCCCGGCCTGCCAGGCGTGACCCACAAGAATCACCCGCACCCCGTCCCCCGACGGAACTCCTGCCCCCGGACCTCCATGTATCACGGGACCAAGCCACCACCGGCTCCCCCGGCTGGATCAAGCCGCCATCTTGGGCCCTGCGCCACGAGGCCGCGTGGCCTCCACCCGACCCTAACCCTGGGCCTGGCCGGCCCCGACATCCCGGCACCACCATCCACCCAGGAGGTGAGCGGACCACTTGGCAGGTCAATGGGAGAACGAAGCGTCAAGGGCTCTCCCCCGCCAGGTGCCGATCGCCTCCAGCTCCCCCAGGCGCTGGCTCCACCCCCTGCTGGGTGTCTGGACACCTTCATCCCGGGCCCTCCGACCTCCAAGTGCGAGGGTCCGGACATCAAAGGGCGCCAGACCTATAACTAGGGCAGCTCCGGAGCAGGACGGCAGTTGTATCCTGGAGTTGAGAGACACCGAGAGAACTCAGCCTTGACGGACTACTGGCGCTGCCGTAGCCCTACCTTGTGAACTATCGTCCTGCCTGCTGGCGCTGCCGCGGCCTTCTGCAACATCCATCCTCGTCGGGACTTGCTGGCGCTGCCGCGGCCCGTTGTAACGACCATCTTCACCGGGACCTGCTGGCGCTGCCGCGGACCGTGTATCGACCATCTTCCCGGGACCTGCTGGCGCTGCCGCGGACCGTGTATCGACCATCTTCACCGGGACCTGCTGGCGCTGCCGCGGCCCGTCCCAGCTAGAACACCGAGCTCGAGGATTGTGAGCTATCCACCATACCATCTCAACTACCAGACTGGTAACCAGACTGTCCCGCTACCCCCTTTCCCCACCTTGAGAGACTTGAATCGAGGGGACCCCTGAGTCCAGACCTCCTTGTACCACTTCATCGTACCGTAAGAAATTGCCTATAAAGAACGCTGAATCTTCTCCTTGTGTGGTGTCTGTCTGTGGGGGGGGAAGTTATTTATCTGTACGATCGCTGGAGACGGCTCTCCCCGGAGACCTCTCCCATTGTCCTCGGCCGACCCTCCCGGTCCGTCTAACAGGCAGTTTCTACCACCCCTGATCCCTCAACCTGACCACCACGTGACACAGGTACCAACTCTGGGCGCAGGGCGGGGGACAAATGTACTGGACACAATTACACAATGATACCTTCAGGAGAAGAAATAAAGGAACTTCAAAACAATAATCCCTAAAATGTGGTTATCTAATGCAGAGTTTTGTGGTGTAGCCAGTCGCTGCTGCGGTACAGCGCAAACGCAAGTCCAAATCCCACCGCTGATCACCAATGTTAGAAATGGGGATTTCTGGTTGGCTAAGGCTTGCGCCAAAGTCAGGCAGAAACCACCACTCTAGTCAGGGCAAGGAAGTTACACGCCAAAGATAACCCCTGCTCACCCCCTTGGTAGCTTGGCACGAGCAGTCAGGCTTATCTCTGAGGCGATGTGTAAAGCGTTTGCGCGCGCACCCAGCAACAACACCCAAGGCCCACCACAAAGGAAACTCCACACAAGGTATTCTATAAAAATAACCTTTGTATTATACACAACACATTAGATAAAAACACACACTTTACAATGTGCCAACAGGCACGGGCAGAATTTACAAGGGATATGTACAAGACAGGGCCACCTGGACCACTGTCAGGAATTAGCACTTTTTAGAACGTAACACAAAAATAGATAAGATCACTGTAGCACAAAAATAATAGGTATAGCACACAACCAGTACTTACTGGTATCAAGAAAGTATCACCTACGCAGCCCTAACCACTTTAGGAGAATACTGAGCAGGGAACTAGAACCTCACTAGCACCACCTGTACTAGGAGAAAGCAAACAACCACCTACGTATCACAATACCCGTAGGGGTAATAGGACGTTACACATGATGCATCACATTCAGAGGTGTAGGGAAGGAAAACACATGATGCATAAAAACACATTCAGCGGTGTAAGAACAAGGCACATGATGCATCAACACACATTCAGAGGTGCAGGTAGGGACAACAGCGCAAAACTCCACATGAGCCACCACCTGTGGCAGTCCCTGGGCCAACTGGCCTGGAAGGGGCTAGGACGCCCTGCGTTCAGTCAAGCTGCGCCAGCCAGAATGTAAATTATCCCCACCTAAACGTTGCAGCTGCCCACTAAGTGCTGGGCAGCTGTAGAACTGAGCGTGGGCACCACTGTGCCCTCCAACGCAAATCTCTCGCTCTCGTGGAGCCCCTCTGGGCTCTTAAAACAATTGAAGCGCCCCCTAGAGCCTTCGTGTCCCTCAACGGACAATGCCCCGTCGTTGGAGTCCCTCTCTGGACTCGGAACCAACTCTGCCCTCGGGGTTGGAGCCACGGGGCTCTAGAAACAATGCCCCAAAACGTTGGAGCGGCCCGCTGCCTTCCGGGGCCGCTCTGATTGCCACTTAGTCTGTCAGGCAACGTTGGAGCCTTCACGGGGCCCTGATACTGCCCCCGCACCCCCCAGCACATGCGCGGAGTCCCCCAGCCCTCTTAATCACTCACCAGGCTGTCTGCAGGGGACTCCCGCGTCGGCTGCTCTCTCTCGGTCCAGGCGGACTCCGGGGCTGCTTCTCTACGCGGAGGGGGCAGGCACCAACAATGTGCCTCGCGCCCCCCTCCGCTCCAGCTCCTGCCGTCCTCTTCACTCTCCTGGCTCCGGGAAGCGCGGGGTAGGCTCCCGTCCGCTTCCCGTGTTCACGACGCGGCTTCCGTCCCGCGGCACGCAGGGGCTCTCCCTCGCTCTGGGGAGTCCCGGGGGAAAGACACCGGCCTCTTAGTCACGGCGTCTCTCGGGGCATACGCAGGAGCGCGGGGTAGGCTCCCGCCTGCTTCCTGCTTAAACCACGCCCACGTCCTCAGCCGGGCACCTGACTTCCTGGTTTCGCCGGGGCCGCGGCGGTGACTTCGAACCGGCGACAATGAGGGGTGGGCTCCCTCAATAGAATACTGCAGTAAGCGGGGTAGGCACCCGCCAATGGAAAAATCAATAAGCGGGGTGGGCACCCGCCAACGAGCACAGCAACGTCCCCGGCAGGGTGGGCACCTGCCAGGGGTCCTCAGGATCAGAAAAGATGGGGCAAACGCCGGGTGGGCACCGGCTTCCTGAAACAAAGCGCTCACAGCACTATAAAAGCCCAAACAGCGCGCCCAGTGCTATAAATCCAAAGAGCGCTCCCTGGCGCTACAAAGCCAAAAATGTCCAGCAGAAAGTCCTCTCTGGCACAGGGGGGCAAAGGCTGGGCCCAGAGCCAGCACACAGGGCCCTCCAGCAGGGAGGCAGTCCCCAGTGGCGGTCTCTCCTGGCGCCCAGCAGCAGCAGGCCCCCCCCCTCAGATGATCCTGCAAGAGAACACCCAATGTAAGGGGACACAGCCCCTTTTTATACAGTACAAGGCTTTGTCTAAGGTGCAGGGAAGGGGCGAACCAGTTCCAACAGGTTCCTGAGCACTTTGTTTTGCTCAGCCCCTCTCCTTATTCACTGGCAGGGCTAGGGTCATTAGACGCACCACAGGGGCCGGCGCCAGCATTGTGTGGGGAAAGCCCTGTCCTATTCAGGACCCAGGTATACTCCTCCCCAGCCATCAGCATGCTAACTCCCCATTCACCACTGGGTGACTCCTCCTGACTCTGGGGAATCCCTAGCCTGTCACATGACCTCCACTAGCCAATCGCCAGACAAGCCACGCATTTCATACTGCACACTGAAGTGCCCACTTCTAGAAGTGGCACTTCCACACTAGGTACATGCACGCCACACACATCATCGCGCAGCATTCACTCACAAAAGTCCGCACATACCAAACTCGGGCCTGCACACCCCACGCATCAGGAACTACCAGAACACATACATTCCCCCATGCATTCCTTTGGGAGGGCAGGCCAACCTCAACACACGCACGCACTTTACCCTGAGACACAGCGGTAAAGTGCGCCTAAACCAAAAATCACTAAACCAAGTTACCAATAGAAAGCAAAAAGTCTCGGGGGTGAACCTGCCAGAAGGGCCAAGTCCAACAAGGAGGAAACATCCGATGGAGCATCCCAGACGTCGTCACGGCCTGCTTCTGAGGGTCCCCGCAGGAGGGCGGGTCGTCCACAGAAAAGACCGTGAGGGTCGGCGCAACATCACCATCTCCCAGGACACCTGGCCTGGCACCTGGCCCACTGGAGCAACAGCATCACAGCATCAAGAGACATTCTCTGCCACATGGCCCTGCTGGTCACTGTCTGACCAATGTTGACAAATACTGTGGCATGGACTATGAGGATTTCCATTGGCAAGGACACCAACTCCCCTACTGAACTTTGGATTCAAGACTCCCGGAAAGCCACTCACTTTATCTCCCCCCCCAAAATAATAAATCACACTATGATGAGAAGATGCCTGCTGGTTGCATTCTTACCTTACATGTGTGTTGTAAAGTCTAAACATGAATGAGTTCTCTTTTGACTTCAACCATCCACACCCTGGGGCCTGAGTCTGGCACAGGACACACGGGTCACAGTGTATTAGGCAAGACAGACATGGAGCACCATACACACCCGTGATGGGCCCAACCAGCTGAGGGGGTGGCCGCACAATCGTGCTGACAGACACATTGAGTACAGCAACAGTCATGCGCAGAGGTCAGGGATCATGTGGAGTGTCCTGGGGGGCACCCAGGTATGTGTAGACAGGTGGCAGAACCATGTCCTGCAAGCTTGAGTCCGGTGGATGCAGAGAATGGGGGCATGGCCAACGTTGGATGCATGGGGATGGCACATGTCACAATACCCACACAGTCATGGAGATCATGCCCACTACACAGTCTCAGCCCACACACACAGCTTGCATCTTGATACTCAACACATTGACACATAGCCACTATCACGGAAAACCATGCCAGACATGCCGGATGCACCGTGGCAACACACCAGCATTGACTGAGAAGAGGCACCTTGGAGGCATAGGGACACCTTTATTAGTCATGTTTTCGGGATTGCAGAGGCAACTTGAAGTACACATGAACACATCTTGTGTGGGTCCAACACTGGCACCCCCCTTCTGCTGCACAAAAGCGTGATAGCCATGGAACTGGCACACAAGCGTCGGCTAACAGCTAAACACCCACAGCTGCTCACGGAGAGCCTGCCATACACCATAGATCCGCTGATGTGGAAGTCCCACACCATGTCAAGCCAATGCTAACGTATGTGTCCGAGGGCAGTGTCACACACATTGATGCCACCATCACAATCCACTATCCCATCACTGATGACTGTCAACCAGTCAGACCATCTATTCAGGTGTACACAGCTGCATGTCGTGTCCCATGGTGATGCTACATGGCTGCAGAGGAACCAAACATCGACAGGGGCAGTGTGCATACATCGTGAACAACTGCCACACCCAATACACCCCTGATGCATCCCTTACCCTATGGAGACTTCCAAACGTGTCCGTGCCTGTAACGCTGAGTCAGCCCACGATGACGTGTCCATGAGGAATAGCAGTGCCACAACAATGCTACCAGCAGACGGCATGCGCAAGTACCTGGGGAAGAGAGACACACAAGAAGTCAGCCACAAAAAGCACAGCCACTTGCATGTGCATTTACTCGACACATGTATGGATGACTACATGCTAGGTCACAATTATGACTGGGGAAATACAACCATCACTGCCACCATCACTCCAGTGACACACCCACACACACCTCTGACTCACGTGCCATACATGCAGGTGGAGACACACATCACAACACATGCCACACGGGGACAAATGCGTGCACACTCAGACACTGGTACTCACCACTAAGCAAAGAAGTCGCGTATGAGCCGAGTCCGGATGTCCTCCTGCGGCTCCACATCCTCCACATCACTAGCCCCATTGCCAAGGCCTTCGTCCTCCACGGGTGGATGGTCCTCGTCATGTTGATCCAGGATGAGTGGCACAGCTTTCTCAACTGCCATGTTGTGCAGCATACAGCAGACCATGAAGATTTTGCAGACCTTCGCAGGGGCATATGGGAGGGTGCCGCCGGTCTTGTGGAGGCACCGAAAGCGGCTCTTCAGCAGGCCAAACGTCCTCTCTATCACTCGCCTTGTCCGGCCATGGGCGGTGTTGAAGCGGAGCTGGGCCGGCGTGATGGGGTTACGGAGAGGTGTGAGCAGCCAAGGCATGTTGGGATAGCCAGCGTCCCCTACATGGGATGCACATGGACATCGTTAGAACTGGTGAAGCGGTCGTGCTGGTAGGCTATGCAAAATACAGGACAGACAGACTGTACCCACCAACAACACATGCTCTTTCGTTGCGCAGCTGCATCATCATTTCAGGCATCCTGCTACACCTCATGATGTAGGCATCGTGTGCTGATCCTGGAAAACGAGCACAGACATGTGAAATCAACATGTTGGACTGACACACCACAAGGGCATTGATGGAGTGGTAGTGCTTCCGATTGCGGTACGCTACCTCCCGTGCGTGTGGTGGTACCAAAGCTACATGTGTCCCATCTATGGACCCAATGACATGGGGCATCCCTCCCAGGGCATAGAATCCACGCTTGACCGCAGTCAACTGTTCAGAGGTTGGGAACTTGATGAAGTCATCCAGGTGAATCAACATGGCCTCTAAGAAATCATGCAGCACACGGCAGAACATGCTCTGGGACATGCCACCAACATGAGCTATGGTATATTGAAAGGTACCCGTGGCAAGAAAATTTAGGGCAGCCATTACCTTCAGCTGGGGTGTCAGTGCCGTAGGATACCTGTGCTGTGGTTGCAGGTGTGGTGCCAGTCTCGCCGTCAACTCCAGAATCAACGGTTGGGGGAAGCGGTAGCAACGGATGCTGTCATTCTCCCGCATGTCAGCCAAGTCCGGAATTGGTCGGGCAAGAGGCGGCGCTCTGCAGTAATTAGGAAGTGACAAGGAAGAGTGAGTGCACTACGACAACAATTCATATGTACTGAGCACATGTTAATCTGTCAATACACATATGCTACATAGGGAGTCAGGTATGTGCTACATGCCCAGGACACGTATGGCTGCCAGGTGACACTCCTACCAAGACCTAGCTACACACGGAGATTCTGAACCTCCACATGCCATGGCATGGGAATAGCTGTGTCCCAGTGCAAGTGAACAGCCAGACGCAAGACAGGAGTGACATACGCCCACACATCTGCAGAAGTAGGATGCCGATTGCAGAGACTGGTAGCGGAACACTAGAGACACAGGTCACATGACATTACACTAGGACAGCCCACACACCTTGCCATGAAGGTGCACATGTCATGACTCACCACACAATCATTGTGAGGATGCAGACATGTCCTTGTCACGCTACTCCGTGTCCCATGCATACATGTGCACCTCACATCCGATACCACATGTGGCATGGTGTGCGGAACAGTGTGCGATGTCCATCTACACACAGACACATGTTGGTTGCTGCAACAGCTGCAGCTTTTGAGGGTGCTCCAACATCAACCGGATGGGAAGCCCCCACACATACATGACATAGTCACATTGTGCACCGTGGGTAGTGTCAAGGCAGGTGTGGTAACCCCTGTACCGGGCATCAGGGGACACTTCCGTGTGTTGGTGCCCGTGCCATGCCAGTGACGCTCACCCCAAGTGTGCAGTACGACATGCACACATGTCAAAGGAGTCAAGGGCATGCCTGGCACACATTGCACCGTCACACAGTACACCTGTACACATCTCATCATACATGTGGTGCCTTCTCCACTCAGGAGTAATGTTCCACATCACAGCCTGTCACACCTGTGCCCCACACATGTAGTAATGCACAGACGATGCCTTCATGTCCATTCCTGGACAAGTATGTCCATCCATGGACAAGTATGTCCATCCATGGACAAGTATGTCCGCCCTATTCCTACCTGTGTGCCGCCTATCACCACTGTGATGTGTGAAAACTGCCGTACTGCTGCTAAGAGGGCCTGTGTATGTTCCCAAATCACTATGGGAGTGCTGCCGTATGTGTACCCATCGTGATGGCGAGCGTACAGGCATTTGTACGGTCCGTACCACTACGAGTACCCATACGCAAGAACACCCATAGTGGTAGGGCCGTACACACGCATGTACGCTCACTATCACTATGGGTCTCCTCGCGTATGCGTACTCGTAGTGGTACGGCCCGTACACACGTATGTGCGCTCACTATCACTATGGGTCTCCTCGCGTATGCGTACTCGTAGTGGTACGGGCCGTACGCACGCATGTGCGCTCACTATCACTATGGGTCTCCTCGCGTATGCGTACTCGTAGTGGTACGGGCCGTACGCACGCATGTACGCTCACTATCACTATGGGTCTCCTCGCGTATGCGTACTCGTAGTGGTACGGGCCGTACGCACGCATGTACGCTCACTATCACTACGTGTACGCATACGCGAGGAGACCCATAGTGATAGTGAGCGTACATGCGTGTGTACGGCCCGTACCACTACGAGTACGCATACACGAGGAGACCCATAGTGATAGTGAACGTAGGCACGCGTGTACGGGCCGTTGCAATGCATTTGGGGTGCCCTAGGGCCCCGAAACGCACCGTACCTGTGTGTGATGCTCCAAATTACATAGGGGACACATGAGGGACAAGTATTAAGGCCTACATGCATGCTGGTTGTCATGGAGACCAAGTTCAAATTTCGAATTTGTTCTGGAAGGTGCACAGCAGAAGTCAGTTGGAATTCTTCTACTTTGTTGCAATGTGTTTGTGGGGCTGACATCATGCAGGAGAATGAAACCGATAGAGAACCCACAGACTGCTAGGTTTGAAGGGATTGGAGGAAACATAGGATGCAAATGTGAGTGACCAATCACTCTGTACTCCTGTGCATGAGATGGGCCAGCAAGGCAGATATAAGGCAGCCAGGTCCCATGAGGGAGCACTTGCCTGCACATCTCTGTATTCCACGACCCAGCTGCTGCTACTGATTCCCTGGAACCATGTCAAGGGCTGTGGAGAGGTCACAGCCATTCACCCTGGAGGAGAACATGGCTTTGGTGGAAGTGATCCTCCCACGGTATCCCATGCTGTATGGGCGACCAGGTTATCAAGTGAGTGCAGTGTCCACTGCCACAGACTGTGTCCCTTTTTTGTGACTGTGACTTCTGCCATTGTGTCCAGGTGTGACACACATGCTATGTACTGTAGGGGGGGGCCCAAGGGGGGGGAATGCCTGATGTCTCCCAGCAGTGCCCTGAGACAGGAGGGGTGGGGGCCTATCACTCCCAGCAGTGCCCTGAGACAGGAGAGGTGGGTGCAGAGTCCTCCCAGCAGTGCCCTGAGACAGGAGGGGTGGGGGCCTATCACTCCCAGCAGTGCCCTGAGACAGGAGGGCTGGGTGCAGAGTCCTCCCAGCAGTGCCCTGAGACAGGAGGGGTGGGTGCAGAGTCCTCCCAGCAGTGCCCTGAGACAGGAGGGGTGGGGGCCTATCACTCCCAGCAGTGCCCTGAGACAGGAGGGGTGGGTGCAGAGTCCTCCCAGCAGTGCCCTGAGACAGGAGGGGTGGGTGCAGAGTCCTCCCAGCAGTGCCCTGAGACAGGAGGGGTTGGTGCAGAGTCCTCCCAGCAGTGCCCTGAGACAGGAGGGGTGGGTGCAGAGTCCTCCCAGCAGTGCCCTGAGACAGGAGGGGTGGGGGCCTATCACTCCCAGCAGTGCCCTGAGACAGGAGAGGTGGGTGCAGAGTCCTCCCAGCAGTGCCCTGAGACAGGAGGGGTGGGGGCCTATCACTCCCAGCAGTGCCCTGAGACAGGAGGGGTGGGTGCAGAGTCATCCCAGCAGTGCCCTGAGACAGGAGGGGTGGGTGCAGAGTCCTCCCAGCAGTGCCCCGAGACAGGAGGGGTGGGTGCAGAGTCCTCCCAGCAGTGCCCTGAGACAGGAGGGGTGGGGGCCTATCACTCCCAGCAGTGCCCTGAGACAGGAGGGGTGGGTGCAGAGTCATCCCAGCAGTGCCCTGAGACAGGAGGGGTGGGTGTGATGCACAGTGTGAGCCTGGATCATTGATTGTGTCATTGCCCTCATCCCACCTGTGTACTTTCAATGGCACGTACTGCTTTTGCCCTTCCCCAGAGGATCATGTCCCTATGACAAAGGTGCAATGCGTTGGATGCATACTAGGCCTTGTTGTAAACAGCGAATGTGTTCTAATCTGTGTCCCTGTGACATGTGTCAGGTGTATTGATGTAGTGTCACTTGTCCATCCTCACACTCGGAGCAGATATGGCTGGACGCCGTCAGCGCCGTGAGGAGTGCGGAAGGTCAGAAGCGGCGCCTGTCCCAGGTGAGGAAACGCTGGCAGGATATCCTGTGCTGGATGCGGAGGATCGCACGGGTCCTGCTGGGGGACTCACCTGAGAGCCACAAGAACCGCGGGCGCCGCCGTCTCTCCCACATCCAGAAACGTGTGCTGGCGGTGGTCTTTCCTGACTTGGACAGGCGTCTACAGGAGATGCAGCAGCCGGAAGGGGGTAGGTACATGTGTTTGTTTGTTGTGTTTCACCAGCATTTGTAAGTGCAATGTTCCATGGATACACTTCCAGGGTTTATGGTGCTGTGCAGATCCTATTCACCACAGTATTGCAGTGATCTCCTGCCTCCCTTCCCCTCCTTGCAATGTGTTCCCTGGTCTGTGTGTAGTCACTCCATCACAAGGTTATGTAGCCTGACACCTTCTCCAAGTGTACAATGCCTGCAGCATCATGTGTGGGGGTGGTGTGTAACAGGTATTGGGACCTTGCCTGTGCCCTGTCCCGTTCTGGAATTGTGGGTTCCATGTCATTTGGCACTAATGCTGAGTCCAGACATGGGAGTTAGTCTCTCAAGTGTGAGGCCTTACAGCACGCATGTCCTATGTGGTGGCCTGTGACATGATGTGCATGAGTGTGCGGTACGCATAGTGCAGGGATGTTAGCGTGTGTTGCAGTCATTCCCATTCAGGAGCATGGAGTTGTGTGGCCACTACTGTCCCCAGGGGCATATTTTCCTAGGTATCATGTGTGTAATCCGAATATGTCGACAATCTCTGTGTCTACAGCATAGGTTGTGCTCTGTGCCATTGTCCCCTGGCAACATGTATATTGACGTGCGATGTATTACAAGTGTCCACTGTACAGCCTGACCTGATTTTCCTATTACATACTCACGGTGGCCATTGCCTTTGTGTCTTGTTGCAATCATCTGATGCTGCCCATTTGTACATGATAATTTGCACAGCCGCACCTTGGGTAGTTTGTGTGCAATATAGAGGTTTTGCATCACATGTGTATTTCACCCTGACTAAGAGATGTACGTGCTTCCTGTGTCTCCATAGATTTGTCTCATGTAGGGGGTGGGTGGTGCGGGCATGTCCAACATGTCAAGACCTGATATCTCCTTGCTAGGACTGGCCAGTGTGTGATGTTTGCCTGGACATACACTCAAGGTGCAGTGTGCCAGTCAGGGTGGGCATGTTATCAGTATTACCTATGCTGCATGTGCCTGTAGTTCCTGCCTATGGTCCCTGCTCATCCCTATTTGCTGCCATGCTGTGTGGTGCAGATGCAGTGCTGGATTGTCCCCAGGGCCTTGCTCCTTAGTGAAAATTCCATATCATCTCATTTGCTAATGTGTCATGCTCTCCATAGTTTTTCCATGGCATGGTGGGTCGAAAAACTGTGTCTTGCATGCCCTACATATGTACCTTGTTTTGTAGATGTAACTCTTCCTTTGTTTCAGGCTATGCACTGTAACCCACGTAGATTTGACTCATGTGACATATGTATACAGGTGTATGATTACTTTCTGTCTCTTCACCCTGCCCACAGCATAGTCGGGGGACATGGAGGGAGACATGGACACAGACGGCGCGGAGGGACCGAGCACCAGTGCCAGCGGTGACAACGGGGCTGGCACTTCGAGTGGGACTGAGGCGGTGGAGAGTGAACCCGGGGACCTGTCGACTGGCACAACAGAGTATGAAGCTGACGGGTCCGAGGAGGATCACTCCGAGTGGGCGGTGGCTGCACCACCATCTGACAGCAGCCCTACATCTGGCACCGCCCCCTCCATTGGCATCAGCTGCCTCCCACGTGCTCGTGTCCCTTCCCAGCGTGCCCGGTCCCCACATGTCTCCTTCCTGCCAGGCACCGCACCCCCTGCCCCTGTCTCCACTGCTGCCGCCAATGCTGAGTCTGTGGACATCCAGCGGCAGTTGCAGATTGGTCAGACTGCGATCCTTAATGTCCTCCATGGCCACAGCAAGGTCCTCAACAACATGGAGGCATACTTGGAGGGCATTCATTCATCGCAGGCTGACCAACGCAACTTGCTGAGGTCCATAGACTCCACACTGACTGCAGCAGTGGGTCTCCTGCAGCGCTACGTCCCACCCCCTACCCCTGCTCCTTCCACAATTCCCACTCCCATGCCTGTCCCACATACACCCAGAAGTAAGCATGCACCCACCACAACAGACACAGGCACCACACCAGCAGGGAAGGTCCGCCGCACACCTCCTGACACGCACACACAGGGTGCAGTAGGCACACCCACTGGGTCGGGGGGCAAACGTGTGACACGCAGCCAGAGTGGGAGTCCGCATTCCACCCAATCCACTCCCTCCAAATCCCCTCCCCTCAGCTCTCCTGGCCACATCTCCCCCTAGGACTCCTTCATGGCCGCTCTGTCCCTGAGCCCCACATTGACACCACCCCGCAAGCGGTCAAGGAGGTCCCCGGTCAGGGTGCTTGAGTCCCCCCCCCTGTCCACATCCTCCCCCAGTGGCGCTGCGACCCATCCCTCTGACCCCCCCCCTCCTTGGGGCCTGTGGTTCCTTCGGGTGCAGGGGAGTCCCTGGAGGACCTTGCTAAGGTGTGCAGTGACATCCTGGCCTCCGCCTTTGGCCCCGCCCCACCCCCTGTGGTGGAGTCCTCCATCCCTGCACCCACGACGCCTACCCTTCACCCTCCTGCCCCTGCGGTGCCTGTTTCCTCACCCCCACATGATGCCCTCACCCCTGTGGAAGACAACGGATTGTAACTGTGCAGGCAAGCTAGGGGACACGCATCCCACTGTGTCCCCCATCCAGCTGGGACTCCTGGACTGCCCTATGGGCTGTGTTAATATTGGACTTACGTCATACTAGTTTTTTGCTCATGCTGAATAAAGCTATTTATTTTTTTCCCTTGGAACACTCCTGCATTGCTGCCATTGCTGTTGGTGGGGCTGCTACATGGTTGTGGGTGTTGGTCATGTGTTGGGTGTGTGGGAAATGTAGTAGTGTGCTGCTCATAGGGGGGACCCTGGGATCTGTGTGCCTCACACGGTGTTAGCTACCTTTCTCCATTCATGTATGCAGTTGCTGCATGTTGCAATTGTCCCAAGGTGTATTCCTTCCTCTGTGTACCCTGACTTCTTCCCTGCAGGGTGTCCCCTGACTTTAGCACAGAGCTGTGTGTCCATTAGCTGGGTCTGTGACATAGTCCTTCACCTTTGCACATGCATGCTGAGCGATGTCTCCACCTGCATCATTCGTGGCATCCTTGGTAGTCATTGTACTTGTGTATGTGGCCTATTGACATGACTTCATGTGTACATGTTTTCTTTTCTGCGCTATGCATGCGTATACTCCCAGCCTCGCACACATGTGGTACATGTACTGCAGGGTCTTTGTACACCTGACTGACATTTGTGGGCATGGTATATGTGACTACTCCACCCTTTGCGTTCCATGGGCACTGCTGGGAGTGATAGGCCCCCACCCCTCCTGTCTCAGGGCACTGCTGGGAGGACTCTGCACCCACCCCTCCTGTCTCAGGACACTGCTGGGAGGACTCTGCACCCACCCCTCCTGTCTCAGGGCACTGCTGGGAGGACTCTGCACACCCCCCTCCTGTCTCAGGGCACTGCTAGGAGTGATAGACCCCCACCCCTCCTGTCTCAGGGCACTGCTGGGAGGACTCTGCACCCACCTCTCCTGTCTCTGGGCACTGCTGGGAGGACTCTGCACCCACCTCTCCTGTCTCTGGGCACTGCTGGGAGGACTCTGCACCCACCCCTCCTGTGTCTGGGCAATGCAGGGAGGACTCTGCACACACCCCTCCTGTGTCTGGGCACTGCTGGGAGGACTCTGCACCCACCCCTCCTGTCTCAGGGCACTGCTGGGAGGACTCTGCACACACCCCTCCTGTCTCAGGGCACTGCTGGGAGGACTCTGCACCCACCTCTCCTGTCTCTGGGCACTGCTGGGAGGACTCTGCACCCACCCCTCCTGTGTCTGGGCAATGCTGGGAGGACTCTGCACACACCCCGCCTGTGTCTGGGCACTGCTGGGAGGACTCTGCACACACCCCTCCTGTCTCAGGGCACTGCTAGGAGTGATAGGCCCCCACCCCTCCTGTCTCAGGGCACTGCTGGGAGGACTCTGCACCCACCTCTCCTGTCTCAGGGCACTGCTGGGAGTGATAGGCCCCCACCCCTCCTGTCTCAGGGCACTGCTGGGAGGACTCTGCACCCACCCCTCCTGTCTCAGGGCACTGCTGGGAGTGATAGGCCCCCACCCCTCCTGTCTCAGGGCACTGCTGGGAGGACTCTGCACCCACCTCTCCTGTCTCAGGGCACTGCTGGGAGGACTCTGCACCCACCTCTCCAATTGCACAATATGTACGCTCATGACATGCATGGATGTGGGTACGCTCCATGCATTCGAGGTGGGGTACGTGTCGTACTTACACTGTTGGGGTGGGGGTACGCTCCATGCATACGGGGTGGGGGTAGGGGTCGTACTTACACTGTTGGGGTGGGGGTACGCTCCATACGTATGTGGGTGTGGGTAGGAGTCGTACTTACACTGTTGGGGTGGGGGTACGCTCCATACATACGCGGGTGGGGGTACGTGTCGTACTTACACTGTTGGGGTGGGGGTACGCTCCATACGTACACGGGTGGGGGTAGGGGTCGTACTTACACTGTTGGGGTGGGGGTACGCTCCATGCATACGGGGTGGGGGTAGGGGTCGTACTTACACTGTTGGGGGGGTACGCTCCATGCATACGCGGGTGGGGGGACGTGTCGTACGTACAATGTTAGCATGGGGGTACGCTCCTTGCATACGCGGGTGGGGGTACGTGTTGTACTTACACTGTTGGGGTGGGGGGTACGCTCCTTGCATACGTGGGTGGGGGGACGTGTCGTACGTACAATGTTGGCATGGGGGGTACGCTCCTTGCATACGCGGGTGGGGGTACGTGTCGTACTTACACTGTTGGCATGGGGGTACGCTCCTTGCATACGCGGGTGGGGGGACGTGTCGTACGTACAATGTTGGCATGGGGGTACGCTCCTTGCATCCGCGGGTGGGGGTACGTGTCGTACTTACACTGTTGGCATGGGGGGTACGCTGCTTGCATACGCGGGTGGGGGTACGTGTCGTACTTACACTGTTGGGGTGGGGGGTACGCTCCATGCATACGGGGTGGGGGTACGGTCCGTACATATCCGTCCCCACGCTATGTGATACTTGTGCGGCCCGTACCCAGGCCTTTGCCACGTAGGTACGAGCCGTCCCGCCATTGTTGGGGTGACGTGGGTGTGGGCGTGGTACGACTCGTACCCACGCTCTTCAGGCATGGGTACGGGACGTACATGTCTGGTTGTGTTGCCGGTTCGCGTCGTGACGGACTTCCGTTGTGGCGGTCGCTGGCTTAGCTGGACACGCCCCCACCCCCTCGTAGTGACCAGGGCCTGGGAGTCAGGTATGTCCAGGGCATGTGTGCTGTGTGACTTTGGTGGGGGGTTTGTGGCCTGGCCTGGTCCTGCCACCCCCACCCCACCCCACTTTCCCCCCTCCCTTAGTTGTTCTGACCTTCTGCGGCGTCTGCGTCGGAACCTGTAGAGGAGGTCGACTGCTATGAGGGACGGGATGACACGTAGGTTCGGGTCCATGTCTGTCCGTCGCGTACGGGTCCTCCTTGTTCGCGTCGTCCTGTGTGTCCGTCGCGTACTGGTCCTCCTTGTTCACGTCGTCCTGTGTGTCCGTCGCGTACTGGTCCTCCTTGTTCGCGTCGTCCTGTGTGTCCGTCGCGTACTGGTCCTCCTTGTTCGCGTCGTCCTGTCTGTCCGTCGCGTACTGGTGGTCCTTGTTCGCGTCGTCCTGATTTCCCGGCTGTTTTTGGCTGCCGGAAAATATTCACCGTGCGGGATGACGTCGGTGCGAATCGTAATTCCTGGTTCGTGAATGGCAGGCTGCGAGCGTCCCGACGTCAGGTCGGCGCTTTCCCGGATCGCATTTGTAGGATTATTTTGTTCGGTGGGGGTTTTTTTACGATTCGTACGGAAATGGTGTTCCCGTGCGAATTGTAATTCCATGTTTGTATATTTTTACGACCGGTTACGCGTCGGACGGAGAATATGCTCCATCCGACGGTTCGTACCCTGTTTTTACCGGATCGTAATTTAAAACTCCATATTTGGCATATGTTGAATTGTGCACCTAGAGAGAAGAGATAAAAAGGTGCTGCATGCTCATACAAAATCCAAACGCTCTGAAACTTTTAGGGAATAATCTTCATACATGTACTAACATGAAGTGCTAGAACAATATTAATAAGTTATGTTTTGAAATAATTTTACACATTGGTACTTTGAAAATGCAGTAATATGTCATAGTTACTAACCCTGGGCGAAGTACTATGCTACGATCACGTGGTTTGCGAAGTTTGCGCTACTTCGCACTACGCGAATTGCACATAGCACAGTGCAAACACGCGTAGATTAGTGTAGCGTAGTGGTCATTTTTTGCTTGCTCGCTGTCCTCAACGTCAAATTGGCGACCGCGAGCGAGCAAAAGGACATCCCGGCCAGACTTTTTCCTCGTTCGCGATCAGCAACATCAAGTTGCCGATCGCGAGCGTGGAAAATAAACCTCCCAGCGAGATTCTCAACACGGGGATGTCAGGTTTCTCATTGCGAGTGGTCGCGTATGCTCGTGACCGCTCGCGATGAGAAACTACCAGTCCGCGTTGAGAAAGCTGCAGCTCGAGTAGAAATCTACTCGAGCGGCAGAAAATGACCGCTTGCACTGTGCATGATGCGGTTTGCACTGATTGCACAGTGCGGACAAGCTTCCGGCACTGTGCAATCAGTGCGAACAGCATTTTGCACAGTGCACCATGCAGTCCGCGTAGCTACGCGTAGCTCACATAGTGCAAAGTGCACTTCACGTAGCTACGCGTAGCGCTACTATGCAAACTATGCCCATGGTTTATAGTTACATGTTCTATTTACAATGAAACTGAAATGCTTTGTGATTGCAAATAACTTAAAAGAAACATATACGGTCCAACAAGATTCTAAATGAAATGTATATTTCCATTATTTTATATTCTGTATTTTATGAACCAAATTCAATTTAGGCCTGCATTTTCCTGACTTTGCTTGATTCTGTTCTCTTGTAATTTGAGAAACTATGTCTCACTGAGAGAGTTCCCATTCACTTACTAGGACTGTTCGCAACAATTTCGATACTTTGGGCGCATCTGCTGCGTGAAACTGTCGTCTTGAACTCACTCATGTGCTATCGCAACAGGACGATTGAACACTGGACGGTTCAACGGCTTATGTTATGTTATGTTATGCCGTTTTATATAGCGCACAGCTGCCCCGGCAAAGGGGCGTCCCAGCGCTGAAAGCAGAAAACTCCAGAACTATAGACAACACAAGCGGCCTACAATGGATGGAAGAGGTGAGTTTTAATTGCCTTACGAAATGCCTGGTAGTTTTTTTAAATGCGTATGCCCATGGGGTGCGCGTTCCACAGTTTGGCTGCCAATACACAAAAGGAACGACCACCAGCACAAGCCCTCCTCACCCGCGGGACAACAGCTAGATGTTGCCCCATAAATCGGAGTTGACAGGAGGGAGTATAAAGTGTAAACAGATTGGCCAAGATGCCTTTAGAGGAGGGATTTAAGATTTTAAACGACATTCAAAGGACCTTAAACTCTATACGTTTGGCCATGGGCAACCAATGCAGCCGACGGACTGCACTAGTAGTAAGGCATGTCCTGGGCAGACCCAATAGAGTTCTTGCCGCAGCGTTTTGGACCCTTTGTAGTCTTGCAATTTCCGCCTTGTTGGATCCCAAATATAGGGTTGGCATAATCCAATCTAGACAGGATGGAAGCCTAATAGATGGGTCAAAAAACCCTAGCAGCAGTTTGAGCCCCTGTAGGATGCCAAAGCAAGTTCCTGCTACTTTCTTTGTTTGCGTCTGAAAGCTAAGGGCAGAGTCAACCCACACACCCAGATTTTTTACCACCTATTTGGGGACGGGTGCATAGCCCAAGGTGACAGGCCACCAGCGCTCGCTCCACAGCTCAAGGTCTCTCCCGACCAACAGTACTTCAGACTTGTTGGCATTGAGCAGGAGACAGTTGGTAGTCATCCACTCAGAGATGACCTCAAGATCTCTCCGAAACTTACATGCATCATGCACAGAGTCATCCGAGAGTGCCACTACCAACTGTTTGTCATCCGCATATGACACTGCTGTGAGCCCTCTGCTCTTGGCCAACACTGTCAACGGTTGAACATATAGGTTAAACAGTTTTGGACTCAAGGCAGAGCCCTGCGGTACCCCATATTTGATGGCATGAATCTTGGAGGCAAATGGGGGAACTGCAACCTGGAAGGTCCTTTCCACTAAATAAGAGGCAAACCACTCCAGGGCGGAATTCACAATGCCTGCCTCCTCCAACCTCTGCAACAGGATCTGTTGGGAGACTGTGTCAAATTCAGCACTGAGATCTAGCAAAATCAGTGCTGATGTGCGACCCTCGTCTAGAGCCCTCCTCAGATGCTCGGTCACAGCTAGGAGGGCTGACTCCGCACTGTGGCCTGGCCGAAAGCCATTCTGAGAGGGGTCCAATATGTTGTTGTACGGAATGATTACCACCTTTTTGCTATACTATGATGCAAGACAATCACCCTATACGAATTGGCCAATGGACTGAATGGTCTGACCAGATGAGGTGATCCAGGAGGTGTCACCCCAGAGCTTGAGGATTATATTGTACATTGATGAGATGGAAAAACATTCCACAAAAACTACGCAGCTGCTGCTCTTTGTCGCGGACTTAAAGGCACCATTCGCTTCTTTGTGAACTCTGTTGGCTTCCTTTGGTGGGCGCATACCCTGTGTGTGCGATTCTCTGACTCTTTCCCACATGAGAGAGTGCCTTTGAGCTGACATGATTCATGTCTTTTCCTAAACCTTGCCAGAGCTTTGGTAATTGATGACAATAAAGAGAATAATTAGATTTTTTTTCTGCCCTCTTACATCTCAAATACTTGATATTGGGGTATTTACTCTTCTTAATTTACTGATAAAAATCTAACCTTAATTAAATCCTGTTTCTGTCTCTCCATGATTTGTCTCCAATGACTGATTGTACTTTCCAATTGAGTATTAATGAGGGATGGGAATTCAAATAGAGGGATCTCTGGACTGCAGATACTAATGTTATTATTCTGCATAACTTTAACTGAATTATCAGTTTGCATGATCCAAATATGACTGAATTTTGTCAGGAGATATGGTCTAGCTGTGATAATAGTATATTTGTATGGCTTAGTTTGAGGGTTATATATATGAATTTAATTACAAGTTTGTATGTCAGTTACCCAATTCCTGGTCCTCATTGGATAACTGGATTGAATCCCCTATGTCTGACTCCTTTCAGCACAATTTAAGATGCATCGGAGGACCAAGTAGATGATCCTGAAGTACCATATTAGGAGATAAAGGGATAAGAATAGTAAATGGACCCAGTGGGGCTACAATATTCCATAACTCTGTGACGGAACACGGTATAATAATAGCCCCTTCAAGTACCATCTACAGCTAATAGTTAACAGATATGGAACAGCCTAACCAGCACACAACTTTCTATGCCCTGCTAAGCTTTGAAGGGCTGACCTATGTCTTGCCTGAGTAATTTATAGCAACGTCAAATCACATATAACCTGCCTTACCCTCACTAATACTAATACTATATAAAACTCACAGGCTGGGAAGGTGATTGTCGTTCAAAAGGGCTGCATAATAACTTGTTTCTAGAGCTTGTCTCTCCTTACCCTCACATGAGACAAGTCACGTCCATTGCTCAGCACAACAGCAATAAACCACCAATCGTCATCTGAACAGTTATGGAATGACTGAAGAACTCTCCTACATGCCACTAGCCAATGGATCAGTTTATTGTAGTCCAGCACTGCAACTTCCAACTAGCTACATACTATGACCGCTTCTTGAAGTTTCACAATGATAATCATGGTATGACAGTATCAACGTCATCTCACATATCCCCATCGGTGAGCAGTCTATATATCGACTTTTTAATATCGAGGGACATAAATATCGAGTCAAAAATATCCAAAGTACAAAATATCGAAATACATAATATCGATGTGAAAAATATTGTTTTTTTTTTTTTAATTATATGTCGATGTAAGTAATATCGTTAGTAATAATATCGACATGTTAAAATATCGTTATTGTATGTTTAGTAAATATTTTGAAGTTGTTTGTATAAATAGTTAAAATGTATATAATATGAGAAATATTTATATTGTTTTAGGGGCGGGATGTTGGGTTATAGGGGATAAGGGTGGGGAGTGTTTTAAAAAAGTTAATTTTTTTTGTAATATATTGTAAAATTTAATTAGTACATTTTATTTCAAATTTGAAATGTATATTTAATTTTAGGAGCGGGATGTTGGGTTACAGGGGATAAGGGTGGGAAGTGTTTTAAAAATGTTTATATATTTTTGAATTTTTACAAAAATTTATTTAGAAATTTTAAAATAAATTTAGAATTTTAAAATTATTTTTAGGAGCGGGATGTTGGGTTATAGGGGATAAGGGTGGGAAGTGTTTTAAACATGTTTATATATTTTTTAATTTAAAAAAAAATTATTTAGAAATTTTAAATTAAATTTAGAATTTTAAAATTAATTTTAGGAGCGGGATGTTGGGTTATAGGGGATAAGGGTGGGAAGTGTTTTAAAAATGTTTATATATTTTTGAATTTTTAAAAATAATTATTTAGAAATTTTAAATTAAATTTAGAATTTTACAAATAATTTTAGGAGCGGGATGTTGGGTTATAGGGGATAAGGGTGGGAAGTGTTTTAAAAATGTTTATATATTTTTGAATTTAAAAAAAAAATTATTTAGAAAATTTAAATATAATTTAGAATTTTACAAATAATTGTAGGAGCGGGAAGTTGGGTTATAGGGGATAAGGGTGGGAAGTGTTTTAAAAATGTTTATATATTTTAGAATGTTTAAAAAAATTAATGTAGAAATTTAAAATTTAATTTAGAAATTTAAAATTAATTTTAGGAGCGGGATGTTGGGTTATAGGGGATAAGGGTGGGAAGTGTTTTAAAAATGTTTATATATTTTTGAATGTTTTTTTTTTAAAAATTATAATTTTAAATGTAATTTAGAATTTTATGTTAAATTTTCGGAGTGGGATGTTGAGTTACAGGGGATAAGGGTGGGAAGTGTTGTAAAAAAATTTTTTAATTTGGAATATTTAATAAATTTAATTTGAAATTTGGAATAAAAATATATTTTTTATATTATGTTTTAGGAGTGGGATGTTGGGTTATAGGGGATGAGGGTGGGGAGTGTTTTAAAAATGTTGATTTATGTAGGAGTAATTTGTATACAAAATTTAGAATATTAGAATAAAATTTCGAATGTTATATTTAATTTTAGGAGTGGGATGTTGTGTTATGGGGATAAGGGTGTGGAGTTTGATAAAAATGTGTAAAATGTTGGTAATATTGTATAAAAAGTAAGTATACATTTTGATTTTGATTGTACAATTTAAAATGTTTTTGGGGATTGGGATGTTGGCTTATAGGGGATAAGGGTGGGGAGTGTTTTAAAAATGTATTTTACATTAGTAATATTGAGTAATTTATATTAAAAAAATTGTTATTATAATATAATATTTTGGGATACATTTTAGATTGGGGAGTTGGATTTGTAGAGGATAAGTGTGGGTATTGTTTTATGTAAAATTTTTAATAATGATTAAAACATATTTTTTTAAAATATATTTATATTTATATATTTGTATTGCAATTACTGTAATTAAATACATATTGGAGTGGGAATATAAAATTAATTAAGATCAGTATACATGATCTAGTGTAATTAAATATATTTATGAGTGGGAATACTAAATTAATGAAGTTTAGTGTTTTGCACCTACCATAATTAAATATAGATTAGAGTGAGAATAGTAAATTAATTAAGTTCGGTGTCCAGCACTTATCTTAATTAAATATAGACTGGAGTGGGAATAGTAAATTAATTAAGTTCATTGTCCAGCACCTACTGTAATTTAATATAGGTTGGAGTGAGGATAGTAAATTAATTAAGTTCAGTGTCCAGCACTTATCTTAATTAAATATAGACTGGAGTGGGAATAGTAAATTAATTCAGTTCAGTGTCCAGCACATACTATAATTACATATAGGTTGGAGTGAGAATAGTAAATTTATTAAGTTCAGTGTCCAGCACTTATCTTAATTTAATATAGACTGGAGTGGGAATAGTAAATTAATTTAGTTCAGTGTCCAGCACCTACCCTAATTTAATATAGGTTGGAGTGAGAATAGTAAATTAATTAAGTTCAGTGTCCAGCAGTTATCTTAATTAAATATAGACTGGAGTGGGAATAGTACATTTATTAAGTTCAGTGTCCAGCACCTACTCTAATTTAATATAGGTTGGAGTGAGAATAGTAAATTAATTATGTTCAGTGTCCAGCACTTATCTTAATTTAATATAGACTGGAGTAGGAATAGTAAATTAATTAAGTTCAGTGTCCAGCACCTACCCTAATTAAATATAGATTGGAGTGAGAATAGTAAATTAATTAAGTTCAGTGTCCAGCACTTATCTTAATTAAATATAGACTGGAGTGGGAATAGTAAATTAATTAAGTTCAGTGTCCAGCACATACTCTAATTAAATATAGGTTGGAGTGAGAATAGTAAATTAATTAAGTTCAGTGTCTAGCACTTATCTTAATTAAATATAGAATGGAGTGGGAATAGTAAATTAATTAAGTTCAGTGTCCAGCAACTACTCTAATTTAATATAGGTTGGAGTGAGAATAGTAAATTAATTAAGTTCAGTGTCCAGCACTTATCTTAATTAAATATAGACTGGAGTGGGAATAGTAAATTAATTCAGTTCAGTGTCCAGCACATACTCTAATTAAATATAGGTTGGAGTGAGAATAGTACATTTATTAGGTTCAGTGTCCAGCACTTATCTTAATTTAATATAGACTGGAGTGGGAATAGTAAATTAATTAAGTTAAGTGTCCAGCAGCTACTCTAATTTAATATAGGTTGGAGTGAGAATAGTAAATTAATTAAGTTCAGTGTCCAGCACTTATCTTAATTAAATATAGACTGGAGTGGGAATAGTAAATTAATTCAGTTCAGTGTCCAGCACATACTCTAATTTAATATAGGTTGGAGTGAGAATAGTAAATTAATTATGTTCAGTGTCCAGCACTTATCTTAATTAAATATAGACTGGAGTGGGAATAGTAAATTTATTAAGTTAAGTGTCCAGCACCTACTCTAATTTAATATAGGTTGGAGTGAGAATAGTAAATTAATTATGTTCAGTGTCCAGCACTTATCTTAATTAAATATAGACTGGAGTGGGAATAGTAAATTAATTAAGTTCAGTGTCCAGCACCTACCCTAATTAAATATAGATTGGAGTGAGAATAGTAGATTAATTAAGTTCAGTGTCCAGCACTTATCTTAATTAAATATAGACTGGAGTGGGAATAGTAAATTAATTAAGTTCAGTGTCCAGCACATACTCTAATTAAATATAGGTTGGAGTGAGAATAGTAAATTAATTAAGTTCAGTGTCCAGCACTTATCTTAATTAAATATAGACTGGAGTGGGAATAGTAAATTTATTAAGTTAAGTGTCCAGCACCTACTCTAATTTAATATAGGTTGGAGTGAGAATAGTAAATTAATTATGTTCAGTGTCCAGCACTTATCTTAATTAAATATAGACTGGAGTGGGAATAGTAAATTAATTAAGTTCAGTGTCCAGCACCTACCCTAATTAAATATAGATTGGAGTGAGAATAGTAGATTAATTAAGTTCAGTGTCCAGCACTTATCTTAATTAAATACAGACTGGAGTGGGAATAGTAAATTAATTAAGTTCATTGTCCAGCACCTACTGTAATTTAATATAGGTTGGAGTGAGGATAGTAAATTAATTAAGTTCAGTGTCCAGCACTTATCTTAATTAAATATAGACTGGAGTGGGAATAGTAAATTAATTCAGTTCAGTGTCCAGCACATACTATAATTACATATAGGTTGGAGTGAGAATAGTAAATTTATTAAGTTCAGTGTCCAGCACTTATCTTAATTTAATATAGACTGGAGTGGGAATAGTAAATTAATTTAGTTCAGTGTCCAGCACCTACCCTAATTTAATATAGGTTGGAGTGAGAATAGTAAATTAATTAAGTTCAGTGTCCAGCAGTTATCTTAATTAAATATAGACTGGAGTGGGAATAGTAAATTTATTAAGTTCAGTGTCCAGCACCTACTCTAATTTAATATAGGTTGGAGTGAGAATAGTAAATTAATTATGTTCAGTGTCCAGCACTTATCTTAATTTAATATAGACTGGAGTAGGAATAGTAAATTAATTAAGTTCAGTGTCCAGCACCTACCCTAATTAAATATAGATTGGAGTGAGAATAGTAAATTAATTAAGTTCAGTGTCCAGCACTTATCTTAATTAAATATAGACTGGAGTGGGAATAGTAAATTAATTAAGTTCAGTGTCTAGCACTTATCTTAATTAAATATAGAATGGAGTGGGAATAGTAAATTAATTAAGTTCAGTGTCCAGCAACTACTCTAATTTAATATAGGTTGGAGTGAGAATAGTAAATTAATTAAGTTCAGTGTCCAGCACTTATCTTAATTAAATATATACTGGAGTGGGAATAGTAAATTAATTCAGTTCAGTGTCCAGCACATACTCTAATTAAATATAGGTTGGAGTGAGAATAGTACATTTATTAGGTTCAGTGTCCAGCACTTATCTTAATTTAATATAGACTGGAGTGGGAATAGTAAATTAATTAAGTTAAGTGTCCAGCAGCTACTCTAATTTAATATAGGTTGGAGTGAGAATAGTAAATTAATTAAGTTCAGTGTCCAGCACTTATCTTAATTAAATATAGACTGGAGTGGGAATAGTAAATTAATTCAGTTCAGTGTCCAGCACATACTCTAATAAAATATAGGTTGGAGTGAGAATAGTAAATTAATTAAGTTCAGTGTCCAGCACTTATCTTAATTAAATATAGACTGGAGTGGGAATAGTAAATAAATTTAGTTCAGTGTCCAGCACCTACCCTAATTTAATATAGTTTGGAGTGAGAATAGTAAATTAATTAAGTTCAGTATCCAGCACTTATCTTAATTAAATATAGACTGGAGTGGGAATAGTAAATTTATTAAGTTAAGTGTCCAGCACCTACTCTAATTTAATATAGGTTGGAGTGAGAATAGTAAATTAATTATGTTCAGTGTCCAGCACTTATCTTAATTTAATATAGACTGGAGTAGGAATAGTAAATTAATTAAGTTCAGTGTCCAGCACCTACCCTAATTAAATATAGATTGGAGTGAGAATAGTAAATTAATTAAGTTCAGTGTCCAGCACTTATCTTAATTAAATATAGACTGGAGTGGGAATAGTAAATTAATTAAGTTCAGTGTCCAGCACATACTCTAATTAAATATAGGTTGGAGTGAGAATAGTAAATTAATTAAGTTCAGTGTCCAGCACTTATCTTAATTAAATATAGAGTGGAGTGGGAATAGTAAATTAATTCAGTTCAGTCTCCAGCACCTACTCTAATTTAATATAGGTTGGAGTGAGAATAGTAAATTAATTAAGTTCTGTGCCCAGCACTTATCTTAATTAAATATAGACTGGAGTGGGAATAGTAAATTAATTAAGTTCAATGTCCAGCACCTACTCTAATTTAATATAGGTTGGAGTGAGAATAGTAAATTAATTAAGTTCAGTGTCCAGCACTTATCTTAATTAAATATAGACTGGAGTGGGAATAGGAAATTAATTCAGTTCAGTGTCTAGCACCTACCCTAATTAAATATATTTTGGAGTGAGAATAGTAAATTAATTACGTTCAGTCTGTAGTGGGAGTAGTATGTTAATTAAGTTTGGTAAATAGCAATTATTATAATTAAATATAGAGTTGAATAGGAACAGTTACATTAATTTGTTTTAATTTACAATAAATCTGTAGATTTTAGTTTTGGTTGGATAAAAGATAGAAGTTATATCAGAATGCAAATTCTAAATTTTTGTATAAAATAGTAGAAAGGAAAATAAGATTTGTTTTATAGTTGTAGGAATGTATATTAATTACAGAGAAAATATTGTTTATTATTACGCATATTATAATAATTAAATCATTGAAATAAACATGTAATTGAATAATTGATATTTAACATTTGTATTATTGTAATAATTTTTTTATAATGGATATATATTTGTTTAATGTATATTTTGGACATTAATATATGAACAGACAAAATAATAAAAAATAAAAAAATATGATTTTTATAGCTGTTTAATATTTTTAAATTTATATTGTGTACTCTCAATATTTTTAGACTTTATTTGAATTTATAAGAAATTGTATGTTTTGAAATATATGATAAATATTTTTTAATTATTAATATTTATATTAGATAATTAATATTGAAAATGTTTATATTTTAGAATATTTCTTTTTCTTTTTAGTTTTGGTATGTTGTAGATACAATATATTAATTATATCATGTTCATACATTTTTTTGGTAATATATACAGTTTTGTTTTTATATTAGTAAATATATTTTTTTATTATATTTATTTTTATAAGAAATAATTTTCACATATATAAAAAAAATAGGTATTCTCTTTGAGTATTTTATTGTAATGTTTTACTAATTTTTAAAGTAATGTGTAATGTTAAATAAATAGTTAGGGCATTTATTGTTATTTTTTTAGTTGTTATGTTTGTTTGGGTCTTTTATTTTGTAACCGCTCGCTGTTGTTTTGGGTTATTTTGGTAGAATCCAGGTCGCGGTCGGGAGCTGTTTCGCGTTTGAGAAGGTAAGAGTTATTTTCTTTATTATTAAATAGTTTTAAGTGTTTTGTGGAAGTAGTAATGTTGTAATAAGTGTGTATGGATTGATGTTTTAGAAGTTAGGGTGTTAGTAATAGTTTGTATACGGTGTTATAATTTATGTTGTGTTCCGTGTTTGTGGCTTTGTTAGTGTTTTGTTATTTAGGTGTGTTAAAGTTTTATAGTGTTTGAATAATGTTTGTAGTGATGTTTTTAGGTGCATTATGTGTGTTTGTGTGTGGGTGGGAATGTTTGTTTCTCTTTTGTAGGTTTTACGGAGAAGAAATTTTCGTCTCTTTCAAACACCTTTTTTTTTTTAAAGGAAGTGTGTATTAGTTGTGTTTACTAATATTTATTTTACACTTCCTTTATTGTTCGGGTTTCCAGGAGCGGTTATTTACCTTTTTTATATTTTTCGGGATTTTTATGGTTAATGGATTGTCGTTTTTTGGCGTAGACGTTTTTTTCGAAAAACAGTTGTATTTTTCCATTTTATTTGGATTCATTTTTGATACCTATGGATTTTGAACTACCTGGATTTATTTGGAAGGAATGTTATTATCCCATTGGAGCAACTACACAGGTAAGTTCATTTAAATATTTTAATTGTGGGTGGGCAAATCTTATATCTTTAATATTGTTGTTGTGTACTTGGTTTGTTTAATTATGTTGTCTAAATATATGTAGATATAAATTATTTATATATTTTAGACCACATAATTAAATATGTGATATAATAAAGTGGTTTTTTTATGTTGTGATAGTTGTTTTAGTAGAATTGTGGGTTAATATTTTGGAAAGGGTTTAGAAGAGAGTTTGAGCTATTATATTTAAGTACTCAAGTCCTCTTGTGGATGGGTATAGCTGTACCTGTTGTTTTAGGTAATTATACATTTGAGTAGTTTGTCTAGATTGTTTTTGTTTTAATTGTAGGACAGATTGTTGCATTCTTAATTCTTGGAAACTTTGTTCCTTTTGTATGGCAATTAGTAGTTTTTGTAGTGTTGGAGTTGTTCTCCAAGTAGAAGTTAGGAATGCATTATGCCAGCCCTCAACGGCGTTGTTAGTTTTGGCTTGTTGGTTGAGTGTACTTACATATACATTCCACCAAGGTATTTGGAACTTGGGCTGACGTCTATGGCCTGATCTGTGTAGTCTCCCCACCCAGGTATCCTCAAAATAATCTAAGAGGGGAGATAACTTTACTTCATTTTGTTTGTAGAATGGACTTTCTAATGAAAGATTGTAATGTTCTGCATCATCTGTGGTTGGCACATAAGCTAGGGCTGTTAGAAGTTTTATTTGATGTGCAAAAGTAATGTTTGTGGCATATTCTACACTTAGTGAAGATTTTTGTAAATGTCTATATATACATTGGTTTAGATGGAAGTAACATCCTTGGATAGCTGTATGGGGGTAAAGTTTTAGAATGCAATTTATCATGGCTTGCTCAAAGTCTATGATAATTCTTTGAGGGTAAAAATCATTTGATTCTTGTTTTAGTTTTCCTAGCATTTCATTATATGTTGTGTTTTGTTTGTTAGGTAATAGTGCATAAATTAAAGGTATGGAAGTGTTGTGATATTGACCGTGTATTGTGTAAAGCTGGTAGAATGGTTTTGGGCATATTGTAAAGGTGCCATCCATCATCCATGTTTGGCATTGTTGGAGTTTAGTTATATTGTTTGCAGTAGCAAACATTATGATTCTTTTTTCTGTACTTTTGTTATCAAAAAAAAATAAAAGGTTCATTATTGTGGGTGATAGTTAATTCTGGTGGAATGATGATATCTTGAAAAGTTTTAGGGGATGGTATAGTTGTCGTGGTTGATTTTTTGGTCCTAGCAATTGTTCTTTTTATAGAAGCAATTGATGGTAATTGGCCTCTTGCTTCTTTGGGCACTCTAGGTAATAGTTCTTTTAGGATTACACTTGTAGCAGTTTGTGAACCAGTGCTTAATTCTTTTATATTTTCAAGGGTTGATCTGACTTCTATTTCAGAGAGATTGGGTGGATGGTTATGCTCTCTTGTATATAGTACAGTTGTTTCTCTTGTTGTTGCTCGTCCGTAGCATTTGTTAGAATAATATTTAGAACACTTCCAGTTCACTTTTCGGTCCGCCTGCTTTTCTTGGGTGTATGTGTAACCCATGTAACACAATAGGAATTTTCCTTTCTGCGATGTTATAAATTGGGCTTCTTCTGTCATCGTGATGTGTTAGAAAGCTGGAAAAAATGTATATGAAAATATATGCAATAGTACTTTATATATTTCTATGAAAATAGGAAACAAAAAACGTTTTTATATATACTTACCAAGTGTTTTTGGTTGTATTTGAATGAAGATGTTCTTTGTAGACAAAATGCTGTTTAGTTGATGTAGTCTCTGAAAGTTAAAGAACATTTTGGTGCCGATCACGATCCTGCAAAAACCGGGTACGAACCGTCGGACGGAGCACAATCTCCGCCCGACGCGTACCCGGTCGTCAATTTTCACAAACAAGGAATTACGATTCGCACGGGTACACCATCACCGTACGAATCGTAAAAAAGCCCGACCGAACCAAAAAACACCTACCAATGCGATCAGGGAAAGCGCCGACCTGACGTCGGGACGCTCGCAGCCAGCCATTCACGACCCAGGAATCACGATTCGCACCGACGTCACCCCGCACGGTGAATATTTTGCGGCAGCCAAAAACTGCCGGGAAATCAGGACGACGCGAACAAGGACCACCAGTACGCGACGGACAGACAGGACGACGCGAACAAGGAGGACCAGTACGTGACGGACACACAGGACGACGCCACCAAGGAGGACCCGTACGCGACAGGACGACGCGATCAAGGAGGACCCGTACGCGACAGGACGACGCGAGCAAGGAGTACCAGTACGCGACGGACAGACATGGACCCGAACCTACGAGTCATCCCTGCCCTCATAGCAGTACACCTCCTCTACAGGTTACGACGCAGACGCCGCAGAAGGTCAGAATAACTAAGGGAGGGGGGAAAGTGGGGTGGGGTGGGGGTGGCACGACCAGGGCAGGCCACAAAACAACCACATAAGTCACACACCACACATGGCCTGGACATACCTGACTCCCATGCCCTGGTCACCACGAGGGGGTGGGGGCGTGTCCTGATAAGCCAGCGACCGCCACAACGGAAGTCCGTCACCACGCGAACCGGCAACACAACCAGACAGGTACGTCCCGTACCCACGCCTGAAGAGCGTGGGTACGAGTCGGACCACGCCCACACACGTCACCCCAACAATGGCGGGACGGATCGCACCCACGTGGCAAAGGCCTGGGTACGGGCCGCACAAACATCACATAGCGTGGGGACGGATATGTACGGACCCTACCCCCAACCCGTATGCAAGGAGCGTACCCCCCAGCCCAACAGTGTAAGTACGACCCGTACCCCCACCCGCGTATGCATGGAGCGTACCCCCCATGCCAACAGTGTAAGTACGACTCGAACCCTCACCCGCGTATGCAAGGAGCGTACCCCCCAGCCCAACAGTGTAAGTACGACCCGTACCCCCACCCGCGTATGCATGGAGCGTACCCCCCAGCCCAACAGTGTAAGTACGACCCGTACCCCCACCCGCGTATGCATGGAGCGTACCCCCCATGCCAACAGTGTAAGTACGACCCATACCCCCACCCGCGTATGCAAGGAGCGTACCCCCCAGCCCAACAGTGTAAGTACGACCCGTACCCCCACCCGCGTATGCAAGGAGCGTACCCCCCATGCCAACAGTGTAAGTACGACCCGTACCCCCACCCGCGTATGCAAGGAGCGTACCCCCCAACCCAACAGTGTAAGTACGACCCGTACCCCCACCCGCGTATGCATGGAGCGTACCCCCCAGCCCAACAGTGTAAGTACGACCCGTACCCCCACCCGCGTATGCATGGAGCGTACCCCCAATGCCAACAGTGTAAGTACGACCCGTACCCCCACCCGCGTATGCATGGAGCGTACCCCCCATGCCAACAGTGTAAGTACGACCCGTACCCCCACCCGCGTATGCATGGAGCGTACCCCCCAGCCCAACAGTGTAAGTACGACCCGTACCCCCACCCGCGTATGCATGGAGCGTACCCCCCATGCCAACAGTGTAAGTACGACCCGTACCCCCACCCGCGTATGCATGGAGCGTACCCCCCATGCCAACAGTGTAAGTACGACTCGAACCCTCACCCGCGTATGCAAGGAGCGTACCCCCCAGCCCAACAGTGTAAGTACGACCCGTACCCCCACCCGCGTATGCAAGGAGCGTACCCCCAGCCCAACAGTGTAAGTACGACCCGTACCCCCACCCGCGTATGCATGGAGCGTACCCCCCATGCCAACAGTGTAAGTACGACTCGAACCCTCACCCGCGTATGCAAGGAGCGTACCCCCCAGCCCAACAGTGTAAGTACGACCCGTACCCCCACCCGCGTATGCATGGAGCGTACCCCCACCACACCAGTGTAAGTAGACTCATACCCTCACCTCGAATGCATTGAGCGTACCCCCACCGTGTATGTTCCAAGCGTACATATCCTGAAATCGGAGGTGTGTGTGCAGAGTCCACCCAGCAGTGCCCTGAGACAGGAGGGGTGTGTGCAGAGTCCTCCCAGCAGTGCCCTGAGACAGGAGGGGTGGGTGTGGAGTCCTCCCAGCAGTGCCCTGAGACAGGAGGGGTGTGTGCAGAGTCCTCCCAGCAGTGCCCTGAGACAGGAGGGGTGGGTGCCTATCACTCCCAGCAGTGCCCTGAGACAGGAGGGGTGTGTGCAGAGTCCTCCCAGCAGTGCCCTGAGACAGGAGGGGTGGGTGCCTATCACTCCCAGCAGTGCCCTGAGACAGGAGGGGTGTGTGCAGGGTCCTCCCAGCAGTGCCCTGAGACAGGAGGGGTGTGTGCAGAGTCCTCCCAGCAGTGCCCTGAGACAGGAGGGGTGGGTGCCTATCACTCCCAGCAGTGCCCTGAGACAGGAGGGGTGGGTGTGGAGTCCTCCCAGCAGTGCCCTGAGACAGGAGGGGTGTGTGCAGAGTCCTCCCAGCAGTGCCCTGAGACAGGAGGGGTGGGTGCCTATCACTCCCAGCAGTGCCCTGAGACAGGAGGGGTGTGTGCAGAGTCCTCCCAGCAGTGCCCTGAGACAGGAGGGGTGTGTGCAGAGTCCTCCCAGCAGTGCCCTGAGACAGGAGGGGTGGGTGCCTATCACTCCCAGCAGTGCCCTGAGACAGGAGGGGTGGGTGTGGAGTCCTCCCAGCAGTGCCCTGAGACAGGAGGGGTGTGTGCAGAGTCCTCCCAGCAGTGCCCTGAGACAGGAGGGGTGGGTGCCTATCACTCCCAGCAGTGCCCTGAGACAGGAGGGGTGTGTGCAGAGTCCTCCCAGCAGTGCCCTGAGACAGGAGGGGTGGGTGCCTATCACTCCCAGCAGTGCCCTGAGACAGGAGGGGTGGGTGTGGAGTCCTCCCAGCAGTGCCCTGAGACAGGAGGGGTGTAACACATGTGTGTGAGGCCAGAATTATCCACATGCATACTGGCTACAAGGGAACATGTCCCCATGAACTCATGTCAACAGACTCCACACACAAGTACAGTGATCACCAAGGATGCCACGATTGTTGCAGGTGGACACATGGCCCTGCATGCATGGCCAAAGTAGAAGGGCTCCGTCACACACACAGTTCATGTAGACACAGCTCTGCGCTAAACATTGGGAACACCCTGCAGGGAAGAAAGCTGGGTACACAGAGGAAGGAATACACCCTGGGACAAGTGCACCATGCAGTAACTGCTTACATGAACAAAGAAAGTTAGCCAACACCTTGTGATGGCACACAGATCCCAGGGTCCCACCAATGAGCAGTACACTACTACACATCCCACACACCAAAACCCTTACAGACCACCCAAAACCATGTAGCAGCCCCACCAACACCAATACCAGCATAGCAGTAGTGTGATAATGAAAATAAAAGTAAGCTTTATTCAGCATGAGCACAATGTCCGTGGATCGCAGGCAGTTCAATCTTCACAAAGCCCATAGGGCAGTCAATGATTCTCAGCTGGATGGGGACACAGTGGGATGCGTGTCCCCTACCTTGCCTGCACAGTCAAATGGCATCGTCTTCCACACTGGTGAGGGCATCAGGGGGGGGGAAGCAACAGGCACCGCAGGGACATCAGGGCAAAGGGGCGGCGTTGTGGGTGCAGGGATGGAGGACTCCACCACAGGGGGTGGGGCAGGGCCAAAGGCGGAGGCCAGGATGGCACTACACACCTTTGCAAGGTCCTCCAGGGAGTCCCCTGCACCCGAAGGGACCTCAGGCCCCAAGGAGGGGGGGGGGTCCGAGGGATGGGTCGCAGCGCCACTGGGGGAGGGTGGAGACAGGGGGGGAGACTCAACCACCCTGACCGGGGACCTCCTTGACCGCTTGCGTGGTGGTGTAAACGTGGGGCTCAGGGACAGAGTGGCCATGAAGGAGTCCTTGGGGGAGATGTGGCCAGGAGAGCTGAGGGGAGGGGATTTGGAGGGAGTGGACTGGGTGGAATGCGGACTCCCACTATGGCTGCGTGTCACACGTTTGCCCCCCGACCCAGTGGGTGTGCCTACCTCACCCTGTGTGTGCGTGTCAGGAGGAGTGCGGTGGACCTTCCCTGCTGGTGTGGTGCCCGTGTCCGTTGATGTGGGTGCATGCCGACGTCTGGGTGTACGTGGGACAGGCATGGGAGTGGGAAGTGTGGATGGGGCAGGGGTAGGTGGGGGGAGGTCGCGCTGCAGGAGACCCACTGCTGCAGTCAGTGTGGAGTCTATGGACCTCAGCAAGTTGCGTTGGTCAGCCTGCGATGAATGAATGCCCTCCAAGAAAGCCTCGATGTTGGTGAGGGTTTTGCCGTGGGCATGGAGGACATTAAGGATCGCAGCCTGACCAACCTGCAGTTGCCGCTGGATGTCCACAGACTCTGCATTGGCGGCAGCAGTGGAGACAGGGGCAGGGGGTGCGGTGCCTGGCAGGAAGGAGACATGCTGTGACCGGGCACGCTGGGAAGGGACACGAGCAAGTGGGAGGCGGCTGATGGAAACTGAGGGGGCGGTGCGAGGTGTTGTTCCGCTGTCAGCTGCTGGTGCAGCCTCCGCCCACTCGGAGACATCGTCCTCGGACCTGTCAGCTTCGTAGTCTGATGTGCCAGTCGACAGGTCCTCGGCCACACTCTCCTCCGCCTCTGTCCCACTCGATGTGCCAGACCCGATGTCACGGCTGGCACTGGTGCTCGGTCCCTCCGCCTGGTCTGTGTCCATGTCTCCCTCTGTGTCCCCCGACGATGCTGTGGGCAGGGTGGAGAGACAGAAATTAATCAGACACCTGTACACATCTGTCACATGAGTCCAATCTACATAGGTAACATTGCATAGCCTGAAAAGGAAGATCCCTAACATCTACTGAACAGGGTACCGATGTAGGGCATGAAACACACAGTTGGTTGAGCCACCATGCCACTGAAATACCATGGAGAGCATGAGACAATAGCTAAAGACAGGAAACGGAGTCTGACATAGCACCCAGGCCCTGGGGACAATCCAGCACTGCATCTGCACCACACAGCGTTGGCGAAAATACCGATGACCAGGGACCATATCCATGAACTTGAGACACATGCTGCATAGGTAATGCTGAAAACATGCCCAACATGACTCGGTCACTGCACATTGCGTGTGTGTCCAGACACATCACACACTGCCCAGACCCGGCAAGTGGAAATCAGGATTTGACACATAGGCATTGCCCGCCCCAACAAGACCCTACACGAGGCAAATTGTTGAGACACAGGTGGCACCAACATCTCATAGTCTGGGTGATACACACAGGGGCAGGCAAAAAGCAAGATTGGACGCCAAACAGCCAAGGTGCGCCTGTACAAATAATGAGGTACCAGTGCCCATCCTCAGATGAGTATAACAAGACACACAGGCACTGGCAACTGTGAGTATGAAGAAGGACAATCAGGTCAGGCTGCACAGTGGACACCTGTACAAAATAGCACGTCTATATACATGGTGACAGGGGACAATGGCACAGAGCACAACCTACGCTGTAGACACTGAGATTGGCCACGTTTATGATGACACATACACCACTGAGGAAAAGGTGCCCCAGGGGACAGTAGTGGGCACGCAACTACATGCTACTGAATGGTAATGACTGCAACACACGTCACCATCCCTGCACTATGTGTATCGCACACTCATGCACATCATGTCACAGGCCACTACATAGGACATGCGCGCTGTAAGGCATGACACATGAGAGACCAACTCCCATGTCTGGAGTCAGCATCAGTGCCAACTGACATGGAACCCACATGCAGTGAACTTGACAGTGCACAGGCAAGGTCCCACAACCTGTTACACACCACCCCCACACATGATGCTACAGTCATTGTTCTCGTGGACAAAGCGCCACCCTACATTACCTTGTGAAGGAGTGACTACACACAGACCAGGGAGCACATTGCAAGGAGGGGAAGGGTGGCAGGGGCACAGCGCTATACTGGGGCAAACAGGATCTGCAGAGCACCCTTAAACCCTGCCAGTGAATTCATGCTACTGTGCCCTTACAAATGCCGGTGACACACAACAAACACACATGTACCTACCCCCTTCCGGCTGCTGCATCGCCTGTAAGCGCCTCTCCAGGTCTGGAAAGACCACCGGCAGCACACGCCTGTGGAGGTGGCTCAGACGGCGGCGGCCGCGGTTCTTGTGGCTCTCAGGTGAGTCCCCCAGCAGGAGCCGTGCAATCCTCCGCGTCCAGCACCGGATATCCTGCCAGCGTTTCCTCACCTGGGGCAGGCTCCGCCTCCGACCATCCACACCCCTCACGGCACTGACGGCGGTCAGCCAGATCTGCTCCTTGGCAGTGGCGCCTACCTGTGAGGAGGAACAAGTGACACCACATCAATACACCAGCCCCATGTCACAGAGAGACATATGGGTACAAATTAGCTGGTTCCAACAAGGCATGTCATGCAGCCAACGCATTGCACCTTTGTCATAGGGACATCATCCCCTGGTGAGGGAAAAAGCAGTACGTGCCACAGTGGGTACACAGGTGGAATGATGGCAATGTCACAATCAATGATCAAGGCTCACACTGTGCATCACACCCACCCCTCCTGTCTCAGGGCACTGCTGTGAGTGATAGGCCCCCACCCCTCCTGTCTCAGGGCACTGCTGGGAGACATCAGGCACCCCCCCCCTGGGACCCCCCCGACAGTACATGGCATGTGTGTTACACCTGGACGCAATGGCAGAAGTCACAGTCACAACATAGGGACAGTATGTGGCAGTGGCCTATGCACTCACCTGATACCCTGTTCGCCCATACAGCATGGAGTACTGTGGGAGGATCACATCCAGCAGAGCCATGTTCTCCTCCAGGGTGAATGGCTGTGTCCTCTCCACAGCCCTTGACATGGTTCCAGGGAATCAGTCGCAGCAGCTGGGTCGACGAATGCAAAGATGTGCAGGCAAGTGCTCCCTCATGGGACCTGGCTGCCTTATATGTGCCCTTCTGCCCAGTCTCATGCACAGGAGTACAGAGTGATTGGTCACTCACATTTGCATCCTATGTTTCCACCAATCACTTCACACCTAGCAGTCTGTGGGTTCTCTATCGGTTTCATTCTCCTGCATGATGTCAGCCCCACAAACACATTGCAACAAAGTAGAAGAATTCCAACTGACTTCTGCTGTGCACCTTCCAGAACAATTTCGAATTTTGAACTTGGTCTCCATGACAACCAGCATGCATGTAGGCCTTAATACTTGTCCCCTATGTAATTTGGAGCATCACACACAGGTACGATGCGTTTCGGGGCCCTAGGGCACCCCAAATGCATGGCAACGGCCCGTACATGCATGCCTACGCTCTCCATCACTATGGGTCTGCACGCGTATGCGTACCCGTAGTGTTACGGACCGTACACACGCATGTACGCTCTCTATCACTATGGGTCTGCACGCGTATGCGTACCCGTAGTGTTACGGACCGTACACACGCATGTACGCTCTCTATCACTATGGGTCTGCACGCGTATGCGTACCCGTAGTGTTACGGACCGTACACACGCATGTACGCTCTCTATCACTATGGGTCTGCACGCGTATGCGTACTCCTAGTGATAGTGAGCGTACATGCGAGTGTACGGTCCGTACCACTACGGGTACGCATACGCGTGCAGACCCATAGTGATAGTGAGCGTACATGCGTGTGTACGGTCCGTAACACTACGGGTACGCATACGCGTGCAGACCCATAGTGATAGTGAGCGTAGATGCGAGTGTACGGTCCGTACCACTACGGGTACGCATACGCGTGCAGACCCATAGTGATAGTGAGCGTAGATGCGAGTGTACGGTCCGTACCACTACGGGTACGCATACGCGTGCAGACCCATAGTGATAGTGAGCGTAGATGCAAGTGTACGATCCGTACCACTACGGGTACGCATACACGTGCAGACCCATAGTGATAGTGAGCGTAGATGCGAGTGTACGGTCCGTACCACTACGGGTACGCATACGCGTGCAGACCCATAGTGATAGTGAGCGTAGATGCGAGTGTACGGTCCGTACCACTACGGGTACGCATACGCGTGCAGACCCATAGTGATAGTGAGCGTAGATGCGAGTGTACGGTCCGTACCACTACGGGTACGCATACGCGTGCAGACCCATAGTGATAGGGCCGTACACACGCATCTACGCTCACTATCACTATGGGTCTGCACGCGTATGCGTACCCGTAGTGTTACGGACCGTACACACGCATGTACGCTCTCTATCACTATGGGTCTGCACGCGTATGCGTACCCGTAGTGCTACGGACCGTACAAATGCCTGTACGCTCGCCATCACGATGGGTACACATACGGCAGCACTCCCACAGTGATTTGGGAACATGCACAGGCCCTCTCAGCAGCAGTACGGCGGTTTTTACACATCACTGTGGTGATAGGCGACACACATGTAGGAATAGGGCGGACATACTTGTCCATGGATGGACATACTTGTCCAGGAATGGACATCAAGGCATCGTCTGTGCATTACTACATGTGTGGGGCACAGGTGTCACAGGCTGTGATGTGGAACATGCCTCCTGAGTGGAGAAGGCACCAGATGTATGATGAGATGTGTACATGTGTACTGTGTGAGGGTGCAATGTGTGCCAGGCATGCCCTTGACTCCTTTGACATGTGTGCATGTGGGACTGCGCACTTGGGGTGAGCGTCACTGGCATGGCACGGACACCAACACACGGAAGTGTCCCATGATGCCCGGTACAGGGGTCATGACACATGACTTGTCACTACCCACAGTGCACAATGTGACTATGTCATATATGTGTCCGGGATTTACATCAGGTTGATGTTGTAGCACCCTCAAAAGCTGCAGCCGTTGCAGCAACCAACATGTGGCTGTGTGTAGATTGTCATTGCACACTGTTCCCAACACCATGCCACATGTGTTATCGGATGTGAGGTGCACATGTATGCATGGGACACGGAGTAGCGTGACAAGGCCATGTCAGCAAACTCACAAGGAATGTGTGGTGAGTCATGACATGTGCACCTTCATGGCAAGGTGTGTGGGCTGGACTAGTGTAATGTCATGTGACCTGTGGCTCCAGTGTCCCGCTACCAGTCTCTGCAATCGGCATCACACTTCTGCTGATGTGTGGGTGTATGTCACTCCTGTCTTGCGTCGGGCAGTGCACTTGCACTGGGACACAGCTATTTCCATGGCATGGCATGGGGAGGTTCTCAATCACCGTGTGTAGCTGGGTCTTGGAAGGAGTGTCACCTTGCATCCATACGTGTCCTGGGCATGTAGCACATGCCTGACTCCCTATGTGGCATGTGTGTATTGCCAGATTTACATGTGCTCAGTAGACATGAGTTGTTCTCGTAGTGCACTCACTCTTCCTTGTCACTTCCAAATTACTGCAGAGCGCCTCCTGTTGCCCGAAGAATTCCAGACTTGGCTACCATGCAGGAGAATGACAGGATCCGGCTCTACCGCTTCACCCAACCGTTGATTCTGGAGCTGACGGCGAGACTGGCACCACACCTGCAACCGCAGCACAGGTATCCTACGGCACTGACACCCCAGCTGAAGGTAATGGCTGCCCTACATTTTCTGGCCACGGGTACCTTCCAAAATACCATAGCTCATGTTGGTGGCATGTCCCAGAGCATGTTCAGTGGTGTGCTGCATGATTTCTTGGAGGCCATGTTGATTCACCTGGATGACTTCATCAAGTTCCCAACCCCTGAACAGATGACTGAGGTCAAGCGTGGATTCTATGCCCTGGGAGGGATGCCCCATGTCATTGGGTCCATAGATGGGACACATGTAGGTTTGGTACCACCACACGCACGGGAGGTGGCGTACCGCAATCGGAAGCACTACCACTCCATCAATGCCCTTGTGGTGTGTCTGTCCAATATGGTGATTTCACATGTCTGTGCTCGTTTCCCAGGATCAGCACACGATGCCTACATCATGAGGCGTAGCGGGATGCCTGATATGATGATGCAGCTGCGCAACGAACGGGCATGTGTTGTTGGTGGGTACAGTCTGTCTGTCCTGTATTCTGTATAGCCGACCAGCACGACCGCTACACCAGTTCTAACGATGTCCATGTGCTTCCCATGTAGGGGACGCTGGCTATCCCAACATGCCTTGGCTGCTGACACCTCTCCGCAACCCCATCACGCCGGCCCAGCTCCGCTATAACACCGCCTGTTGGACAGGCCACACGAAGGGCTTGCTCCCTCCCCGCACGACAGGGCCCGAGCTCCGGCCCACCAGGCATAACTCACGAAAAACACCCGTACCCCGTCTCCCGACGGATCTTCTGCCCTCGGACCTCTACTCATCACGGGGCCCAGCCCCACCGGCTCCCCCGGCCGGTTCAAGCCGCCATCTTGGGCCCTGCACCACTAGGCCGCGTGGCCTCGCCCGGACCCTAACCCCGGGCCTGACCGGCCCCGACATCCCGGCACCACCATCCACCCGGGAGGTGAGCGGACCACTTGGCAGGTCAATGGGAGGACGAAGTGTCAAGAGCTCTTCCCCCGCCAGGTGCCGATCGCCTCCAGCTCCCCCAGGCGCTGGCTCCACCCCCTGCTGGGTGTCTGGACACCTTCATCCCGGGCCCTCCGACCTCCAAGTGCGAGGGTCCGGACATCAAAGAGCGCCTGCCCTATAACTGGGGCAACTCCGGAGCAGGAAGGCAGTTGTATCCTGGAGTCGAGAGACACCGAGAGAACTCAGCCTTGACGGACTACTGGCGCTGCCGTAGCCCGCTCTTGTGAACCATCGTCCTGCCTGCTGGCGCTGCCGCGGCCTTCTATCACATCCATCCTCGTCGGGACCTGCTGGCGCTGCCGCGGCCCGTTGTAACGACCATCCTCACCGGGACCTGCTGGCGCTGCCGCGGACCGTACATCGACCATCTTTCCGGGACCTGCTGGCGCTGCCGCGGCCCGTTGTAACGACCATCCTCACCGGGACCTGCTGGCGCTGCCGCGGACCGTACATCGACCATCTTTCCGGGACCTGCTGGCGCTGCCGCGGCCCGCACCAACTAAGCTCGAGGATTGTGAGCTGATCATCATCTCATCCAAACTACCTGACTGGTAGACAGACTGTCCCGCTACCCCTTACCCTGCTTTGAGAGACTTGAATCGAGGGGACCCCTGAGTCCAGACCTCCTTGTACCATTCAACCGTACCGTAAGAAGTGCTTATAAAGAACACTGAACCTTATCCGTGTGTGGTATCTGTCTGTGGGGGGGAAGTTACTTGTCTGTACGATCGCTGGAGACGGCTCTCCCCGGAGACCTCTCCCCCTGACCCCGGCCGACCCTCCCGGTCCGTCTATCCTTTCTAACATTGGTGGCCAGCGGCGCGATCCGAATCAACGCGTAATCGTACAGAGAGTAGCTCACCCCACGACAACAACACGATGTCAGTCAAAGATAGCAACTCCACCGAGAAATTCCAAATGGATAAATTAGAAGAATACAACCACCGCGAACTGAGACAATTCTGCATAGAACTTGGCATTGCTACCACCGGCCTGAGTACCAAAGATGATCTAAAGCACGCCCTAGAGTCGTGGACAGAAACTGGGGTCACCGGACCCTCCGACCAAAGCAGCATCACACCAGAGGGGAACGCCACGGCTCCCGAGGAGCGGGGAACGGGCCTCTCGCAGGAGGAGATCCGGGAAAGAGAAAGAACCAGATTGCACGAGTTGGAAATGGCACGACTCAAGATGGATGGGGAACTCAAGTTAGCTGAACAGAAACTCAACCTCGAGCACATGCGGCTCCGAGATGAACGAGAAGAGAAGCAGAGACAGAGAGAGCTGGAGGAGAAAAAAATAACGCTCGAGCACGAGCGCAAACTGGCGGAAATAGAACTTCGGAAACAGAATAAAGAACTGGGGGCGCCTGAGCGACCGCACACCCCGGGGCCAAACGAGAAAAAAGTCCACATCCCCAAGGATGTTGTCCGCGAGTATGTCCGAGAAGACGACATACAACAGTGGTTTAAAGCCTACGAGATCGCCATGACCTCCCACCGGATCGACCGGAGTGATTGGGGAGCCGGACTCTGGGGGAGGTTTATCAACGAGGGGCGCGATGCCCTACTGCAGCTCCCAGATCACCAAATGTCGTCCTACGACCACATGAAGGCTGCCCTCCTCACCCGCTACGGCCTCACACCCGAGATGTACCGCCAGAGGTTCAGAGATTGCACCCGGATCCCGGGTACAACTTGGGTAGAATACGTGAACTATTTCAGCCGTGCCTTCGAGGGTTGGATAAAGGGGAGCCAGGTCACCACCTACGAACAACTCTTTAACCTGATGGTATGGAAGCACCTGTCGAACAACTGCTTCGTCGAGCTCAGGCAGCACCTCCTCGACAGTAAGCTGACTGACCCCCGGCAGCTCGCCGCCGAAGCTGACCGATGGGAAAGCACCCGAGTGGGCCGGAGGGGGCCACACGAACAGAACAGAAACAACCAAGGCCAGCACCGTCCTCGGGGAGGAGGAGGGGGCCAGGGGCGAGGGAGAGACGCCTTGCCCGCAACACCCGTGGCCAGCACCCCGGCTCCGGCCGGTCGGGGCAACCCCCCGTGGCGTCCTGGGATCCGAGCCAACGTCACGTGCCACCGATGCCAGCGAGTCGGCCACTACGCCAATGACCCGAGCTGCCCGCAGAACCAAACACCCAAGCCCCGCCAGGTAGCTGCCGCCGCCCTGGGGGAAGAGCGATCATTGGAGGAACCAGAGGAGTATGAGCCGGCCCAGCAAGAGTGGGAACCGGCCGCCATGGTCCTGGCGTGCTTAGGGGGAAGAGACATGGTCCCGCTGGCTCCCCTACCCGCTAACACCAGGAAATACGGTCAGTGGGTGACCATTAATGGACAGCGAGCCGAGGCCTTGCGTGACACAGGCGCCAGTGTGACGGCCGTCCGCTGTCACCTGGTGAAGCCCGAGCAGATCCTGCCGAACATTCTCTGCCCCGTCCGCTCGGCAGACAACTCTGAAAGTCTGTGTCAAATGGCCTGCGTTCCATTCGAATGGGGAGGGGTCTCCGGCCTGTTGAAGGTGACGGTCCGGGACGATGCCCCCGTGGACTGCCTCCTGGGGAATGACCTCGAGAGTTCCCCGTGGGCCACCGTTGAGAGAAGAGAGCACCTGGGGATGCTGGGCCTCCCGGACTGGGCCTGCATAACCACCCGGTCCATGGCCGCCCGTGCCGTCCCTCGATCAGAAGAACCAGAATGGCCAGCACCTCCGCCCCCAGTCGCCCCAGTAGAAGACAACGACGAGGCCAGCCTCCCAGACCCGACGGCCGAAGGGGACGCGCAACCCCAGGACCTTCCTGACCTGGCTCAGTGGCGTCAAGAGGGGGGGCCCACCCAAGCACAGTTCCGCCAGGAACAAAAGACCTGTCCCTCCCTCGAGGGACTCCGCCAACAAGCCAGCGCCCAGAACGCAGGGGACTCCACCGGAACTCACTGGGTCTACTGGGATAACGACCTGCTATACAGCGAGCAAAGAATCGCCGAGCTGGGGGCCGGTCGAGTACTGGTGGTACCTCTCCGCTTCAGAGACTTTCTGCTCAACCTGGCCCACGATGTCCCCCTGGCTGGACACCTGGGCCAAGATAAAACGTACAGCCGCCTAGTGACCCACTTTTTTTGGCCGAAGATGAGGAACGACGTCCTGAACCACTGCCGATCTTGCCCCACATGCCAAGCCAGCGGGAAGAGTGGTCGGAAGCTGAAAGCCCCTCTGCAACCCTTCCCTGTGGTCACCACCCCATTCGAGAGGGTGGGGATAGACATCGTGGGGCCTCTGGACCCCCGCACGGCACAAGGACACAGGTTCATCTTAGTACTGGTGGACCATGCCACCCGCTACCCCGAGGCGGTGCCCCTACGGACCGTGACAGCTCCGGTGGTTGGCCGGGCCCTAATGGGGATCTTCTCCCGGGTAGGCTTCCCCCGAGAAGTCGTCAGCGACCGAGGCACGAACTTTATATCCAAATACATGAAGTCCCTCTGGCAACAATGCGGGGTCACCTACAGATTCACGACCCCCTATCACCCCCAAGGGAACGGACTAGTGGAGCGTTTTAACCGCACCCTCAAGGGGATGATTGGGGGATTGGAAGAGCCCCTCCGTCGCCAGTGGGATGTACTACTCCCGTGCCTCCTCTTCGCCTACCGCGAAGTTCCCCAGAAGTCCCTCGGTTTTAGCCCTTTCGAACTCCTGTACGGGCACCCTGTGCGAGGGCCCCTCAGCCTAGTAAAAGAAGGCTGGGAGATGGCCCCCCTAAAGACCCCTCCAGACGTCTTCAAATACCTCCTGGCCCTACGCAATCAGACCCGGCGCTTCAGAGAGATGGCCAAGGCGAACCTCGAGGCCAGCCAGGAGGACATGAAGAAGTGGTATGATCGCAATGCCTCCTCCGTTGAGTTCGAGCCTGGACAACAAGTATGGGTGATGTCCCCCACCGAACCATGTGCCTTGCAAGATAAGTGGACGGGGCCCTTCAAAGTGGTCGAGCGCAAAAGCCCCGTCACTTACCTCATCGACCTGGGGACCCCCCGGAACCCCCTTCGGGTCCTCCACACCAACCGGCTCAAACCACACTTTGTGCGCTCAGAACTCAGCCTCCTGATGGCTACGGACAGTGGGGCAGAGGAAGACTCCGAACCCCTCCCGGATCTTCTGAAGACTCAGGAGAATGACGGCTCCGTGGACGGGGTCCGGCTCTCTGACGCCCTCACTTCGGAGCAACGCCAGGGCTGCCGGAACCTCCTGCTGCAGTTCGCTACCCTGTTCTCCCTCACCCCCGGGGTCACCCCTTGGTGTTTGCACGACGTGGACACCGGGGACAGTCCCCCTGTCCGACACCGGGCCTACCGCGTACCAGATCGGGTACGGGCCTGCATACAGGAGGAGGTGGCCAAGATGCTCACAATCGGGGTCATCGAGCCCTCGGACAGTCCCTGGGCCAGTCCGGTTGTATTGGTCCCCAAAGCCGCTGCCCCCGGCACCGCACCTGAACTGAGATTCTGCGTCGACTACCGGGGCTTGAACGCTGTCACCCGGACCGACGCTCATCCGATCCCCCGAGCAGACGAGCTGATTGACCGGCTGGGGGCCGCCCGCTACCTCAGTATCTTCGACCTAACAGCGGGCTACTGGCAGATCGGCCTCACACCCAGGGCTCAGGAACGGTCAGCCTTCTCTACCCCCGATGGCCACTACCAATTCAAGGTCATGCCCTTCGGCATGAAGAATGCCCCCGCCACGTTTCAACGCCTCGTGAACCAGGTCTTGGCGGGGCTCGAAGAGTTCAGCGCTGCCTACCTGGACGATATCGCTGTATACAGCCACCACTGGCCCGACCACCTCCGTCACCTCCAAGAGGTCCTACAGGCCCTCCAGCGGGCCGGCCTCACAATTAAGGCCGGCAAGTGCCAAATTGGCCAAGGGTCTGTGACCTACCTTGGGCACCAAGTGGGAAGCGGGCTGGTGGCCCCGCTACAACTTAAGATTGCTGCCATCCAGTCCTGGCAGCCCCCCGTCACCCAGACCGAGGTCCGAGCCTTCTTGGGGCTCACCGGCTACTACCGGCGGTTCGTGAAGGACTACGGCAGCATCGTGGGGCCCCTCACGGGTCTCACGTCCAAGAACCAGCCGAAGCGGATTAACTGGACCCCCGATTGCCAAGCGGCCTTCGAGAAGCTGAAGGCCGCTCTATGCACCGCCCCTGTGCTCCAGGCCCCCGATTACAGTCGGGAGTTCATGGTACAGACCGACGCCTCCGACCACGGCATCGGAGCCGTCCTTTCTCAGTTAAACCCCGAAGGTCATGACCAGCCGGTGGCCTTCATCAGTCGACGTCTCCTGGCCCGAGAACAGCGCTGGAGCACCATCGAGAGGGAGGCCTTCGCAGTGGTGTGGGCCCTCAAAAAGCTCCGGCCCTATCTCTTCGGTACCCACTTCCGGGTACAAACCGACCATCGACCCCTGCAGTGGCTGATGCAGATGCGGGGGGAGAACCCAAAACTCTTGCGCTGGTCCATTTCCCTGCAGGGAATGGACTTCACTGTGGAGCACCGACCAGGCCAAGACCACGCCAACGCGGATGGCCTGTCCCGCTTTTTCCGCCTCGACGAAGAGAGTCCCCAAGGAGATGGGTGACTCTCCCCGCCTTCAGCTGGGGGGGACGCATGTTGGACAGGCCACACGAAGGGCTTGCTCCCTCCCCGCACGACAGGGCCCGAGCTCCGGCCCACCAGGCATAACTCACGAAAAACACCCGTACCCCGTCTCCCGACGGATCTTCTGCCCTCGGACCTCTACTCATCACGGGGCCCAGCCCCACCGGCTCCCCCGGCCGGTTCAAGCCGCCATCTTGGGCCCTGCACCACGAGGCCGCGTGGCCTCGCCCCGACCCTAACCCCGGGCCTGACCGGCCCCGACATCCCGGCACCACCATCCACCCGGGAGGTGAGCGGACCACTTGGCAGGTCAATGGGAGGACGAAGTGTCAAGAGCTCTTCCCCCGCCAGGTGCCGATCGCCTCCAGCTCCCCCAGGCGCTGGCTCCACCCCCTGCTGGGTGTCTGGACACCTTCATCCCGGGCCCTCCGACCTCCAAGTGCGAGGGTCCGGACATCAAAGAGCGCCTGCCCTATAACTGGGGCAACTCCGGAGCAGGAAGGCAGTTGTATCCTGGAGTCGAGAGACACCGAGAGAACTCAGCCTTGACGGACTACTGGCGCTGCCGTAGCCCGCTCTTGTGAACCATCGTCCTGCCTGCTGGCGCTGCCGCGGCCTTCTACCACATCCATCCTCGTCGGGACCTGCTGGCGCTGCCGCGGCCCGTTGTAACGACCATCCTCACCGGGACCTGCTGGCGCTGCCGCGGACCGTACATCGACCATCTTTCCGGGACCTGCTGGCGCTGCCGCGGCCCGTTGTAACGACCATCCTCACCGGGACCTGCTGGCACTGCCGCGGACCGTACATCGACCATCTTTCCGGGACCTGCTGGCGCTGCCGCGGCCCGCACCAACTAAGCTCGAGGATTGTGAGCTGATCATCATCTCATCCAAACTACCTGACTGGTAGACAGACTGTCCCGCTACCCCTTACCCTGCTTTGAGAGACTTGAATCGAGGGGACCCCTGAGTCCAGACCTCCTTGTACCATTCAACCGTACCGTAAGAAGTGCTTATAAAGAACACTGAACCTTATCCGTGTGTGGTATCTGTCTGTGGGGGGGAAGTTACTTGTCTGTACGATCGCTGGAGACGGCTCTCCCCGGAGACCTCTCCCCCTGACCCCGGCCGACCCTCCCGGTCCGTCTATCCTTTCTAACACCGCCCATGGCCGGACAAGGCGAGTGATAGAGAGGACGTTTGGCATGCTGAAGAGCCGATTCCGGTGCCTCCACTAGACCGGCGGTGCACTCCCTTATGCCCCGGCGAAGGTCTGCAAGATCTTCATGGTCTGCTGCATGCTGCACAACATGGCAGTTGAAAGAGCTGTGCCACTCATCCTGAATCAACATGACGAGGACCATCCACCCGTGGAGGACGAAGGGCTTGGCAATGGGGCTAGTGATGTGGAGGATGTGGAGCCGCAAGAGGACATCCGGACTCGGCTCATACGCGACTTCTTTGCTTAGTGGTGAGTACCAGGGTCTGAGTGTGCACGCATTGGTCCCCGTGTGGCATGCGTTGTGATGTGTGTCTCCACCTGCATGTATGGCACGTGGGTCAGAGGTGTGTGTGGGTGTGTCACTGGAGTGATGGTGGCAGTGATGGTAGTATTTCCCCAGTCATAATTGTGACCTAGCATGTTGTCATCCATACATGTGTCGAGTAACTGCACATGCAAGTGGCTGTGCTTTTTGTGGCTGACTTCTTGTGTGTCTCTCTTCCCCAGGTACCTGCGCATGCCGTTTGCTGGTTGCATTGTTGTGGCACTGCTATTCCTCATGGATATGACATCGTGGGCTGACTCAGCGTTACAGGCACGGACACGTTTGGAAGTCTCCATGGGGTAAGGGATGCATCTGGGGTGTATTGGGTGTGGCAGTTGTTCACGATGTGTGCACACTGGCCCGGTCGGGGTTTGGTTCCTCTGCAGACATGTGGCATCCCCATGGGACACAACATGCAGCTGGGTACACCTGAATAGATGGGCTGCCTGGTTGTCAGTCATCAGTGATGGGATAGTGGATTGTGATGATGGCATCAATGTGTGTGACACTGCCCTCGGACATATACGGTTAACATTGTCTTGACATGGCGTGGGACTTCCACATCAGCGGATGTATGGTGTATGGCAGGCTCTCCGTGAGCAGCTGTGGGTGTTTAGCTGTTAGCCAACGCTTGTGTGCCAGTTCCCTGGCTATCACGCATTTGTGCTGCAGAAGGGGGGTGCCAGTGTTGGAGCCACATGTTACTCCACATGATGTGTTCATGTGTACTTCAAGTTGCCTCTGCAATCCCAAAAACATGACTAATAAAGGTGTCCCTATGCCTCCAAGGTGCCTCTTCTCAGTCAATGCTGGTGTGTTGGCACGGTGCATCCTGCATGTCTGGCATGGTATTCCCTGATTGTGGCTATGTGTCAATGTTTCGAGTGGCAAGATGCAAGCTGTGTGTGTGTGCTGAGACTGTGTATTGGGCATGATGTCCATGACTGTGTGGGTATTGTGACATGTGCCATCCCCATGCATCCAACGTTGTCCATGACCCCATTCTCTGCATCCACCGGACTCAAGCTTGCAGGACATGGTTCTGCCACCTGTCTACACATACCTGGGTGCCCCCCAGGACACGGGCCAGGATCCCTGACCTCTGCGCATGACTGTTGCTGTACTCAATGTGTCTGTCAGCACGGTTGTTCGGCCACCCCCTCAGCTGGTTCTGACCATCACGGGTGTGTATGGTGCTCCATGTCTGTCTTGCCTAATAAACTGTGACCCATGTGTCCTGTGCCAGACTCAGGCCCCAGGGTGTGGATGGTTGAAGTGAACAGATGACTCAGGCATGTTTAGACTGTACAAGACACATGTTAGGTAATAATGCTACCAGCAGGCATCTACTCTTAATAGTGTGATTTATTATTGGGTGGGGGGGACAAAGTGAGGGGCTTTCCGGGATTAGGGAATCCAACGTTCAGTAGGGGAGTTGGTTTCCTTGCCATTGGAAATCCTCAGAGTCCATGCCACAGTCTTTGTCAACATTGGTCAGCCAGTGACCAGCAGGGCCATGTGGCAGAGAATGTCTCTTGATGCTGTGATGCTGTTGCTCCAGTGGGCCAGGTGCCAGGCCAGGTGTCCTGGGAGATGGTGATGTAGCAGCCACCCTCACGGTCCTTTCCGTGGACGACCCGGCTTCCTGCGGGGAACCTCAGCAGCACGCCGTGACGACGTCTGGGATGCTCCGTCGGATGTTTCCTCCTCCTCCTCATGATCCCTCCCTTCTGGCACAGGGAGGGTCGGCCATGGTGTCGGCCATCCGACGGAGTTCAGCGTGAATCGCCTGGGACGCCGTCACTTGCTCAGCCTGTCTGTCCTCCATCCTCCGTTGGTGTAGCTGTAGACAGGCTATTAGCTCCGCATGTTGCTGGGCCTGCTGGACCTTGATCCCCTCGAGGACGGACACAACCTGGGCCATGCCCGTGGTGTCCTGCCGGTATGAGTCCAGGATGTTACGGACATGGGAAAATACCGGATCCCCAGCCAACTGGTCAGGCTCGCGCCTCCGCCGTCCTCCACTCCCACCACCCCTGCCCACTTGCGTCTGGCCTGCACTTGTGGGAACATCGGGTCTCCGGGACCCCTGAGGGGTGGCATTGGTGTTGTCGCCTGCCTCCTCCTGGGTGCCCGGGACACCGTGTCCCTCCTGGCGAGCCTGGCTGCATTGTGGTGTTGGGGCAGGGATCCTGGGTGTCTCCTGGGATGTAAATGTATGTAAATGTATGGATACTTGTATAGCGCACGACTACCCGGAGGTCTCTCGGCGCTTGTACGAATACCGCTGTGGAACCCATCCTGGCTTTTCCCTGTGAGGCGTCCACTCCTGGGCACCCCCAAGGTGAAGGCCAGGCATCCTTAGCGTTGTGGGGGCCGTTGTGGAGATTAAGCAAGCTATTGCCCAGAGTTGCAGAGTGGGACTCCATGATTAGAATGGCACCGAGGCGAGAATTATCAGGTCCGTGGAATTTTGAGCCCAAGACCCGCCGAGGCGGGGAATTGAACCCTGGTCCCGGGCTAGACCTCTGCATCAGGGTCTGCCGCTCTAATCATTGAGCCACACTTCTCCACTGTGGCAGGAGTGGGGGTGGTGGTTGGCACGGTTGTACCTGACGCAGGTGCTGCAGGTGGTTGGACACCAGAGGGGCCAGGTCGGTCGGGGTCGTCCGCAGAGTGGTGAGAGTGGTCGCTGCCGGTGGGATCGGTCTCCTGCAGATCCGGGTCCTGTGAGTGTTCCCCCCCAGTGTTGGGGGGTGCAGCACGACGTTGACCTGTGTGTGAGAGAGAAAATGTTAATTTTGATCCATGCAACATCCATGTTTCATCCGTTACAAAGTTGGCACATTTCCTCTTGGAATTAGGATCTGTCTTGCATTCCACTCACAGTGCACTTGTGCATGGGTGTGTCCCTTGGGCACCAATTTGGTCCCTTTAACTATGTGTGGCACAGTCTTACTTGCTGCGTCAAGTGTGACTGCAGTCAGCAGTGGAGTGTGCATGTGTGGCGAGCCATGCGTTTGCGCCTTCCTTGTAGCACTGTACATGTGCACATGGAGTCGATCCACACACTTATATGATGCAGGTGGCTGTCCTTGTGCTCGTGTACAGGTTGTGACATGGCCCTGAGTTTTGCCATGATGAAGAGGGGGGGTTCTGGCACTGGCCACCCTTGTCTACATGCACGCAGTCCACCTGCTGACGAGCAGACATTCCCACACACCAAAGGACTGATTTGCTCTCCCTGTGTCTCCCTCCTTCTCTGTCCCCCTCTCCCTCCCTCTCTGTCCCCCTCTCCCTCCCTCTGTGTGTCAGCCTCCTCCCTCTGTCCATCTTCCTGTGTCTCCCTCCCTCTCTGTCCCCCTCTCCCTCCCTCTCTGTCCCCCTCTCCCTCCCTCTGTGTGTCAGCCTCCTCCCTCTGTCCGTCTCCCTCCCTCTCAGTCCCCCTCTCCCTCCCTCTGTGTCCCCCTCTCCCTCCCTCCGTGTGTCACCCTCTGTCACCTTGGCCCAGATTCCTGGGCACACACTGTTAGCAGATCTTTGAGTGGCCCTTGGCCTGTTGATGTGAGTTTGTTTCTGATCTCCAGGCACCCATTTTGTCTGCTGTGTGTCTGTGCGCTGCTGCTGTGGTGGTGTGTGCTGCCACTCTTTCACAATGTTGGCTGTTCATTAGCTGCTGTCATGTGCAAAACAGTGCCTTCACCCCCATGTGTTGATGCAAGGCGTCCGCCATTTGCTGGCAAGTCATTCCTGTGTTGGGACACAGTGTTTGTCTAGCTGTGACCTAGGCCATATGGGCAGAGGGCATTGTTGTCTGCTTTGGAGTCGCACTATGTGATTCTTGGTGCCCAGCCTCCCGCCATCCGGGTTACCGTGTCATGTGTTGTTGTCTTCTGTGGCCTGTGACTTGACATTGTCCAGCTGGGTGCATGGGGCATGGTGGCAGCAGTGGCATGTGCCTGCTCATGGAGTGTGGTTGAGTCATGCGATGGCTTGTGGTGGTTGCGTGCCTGTTATTAATTTTGGTTGTGGTTGCAGTTCCCCCCATGTGAGGTGCGTTGTTTGTGTACTCACCCGGGTCTCGGAGTCCTTCTACTCCTTCAACTGCCTCCACCGGCAGTATGGCCATCACCCTCTCCTCCCAGGGATGGTACTGTACGGCTCTGCGGGAGGGCCCTCCTCCGGTGGCGTTGGCCTGGTCGTGTTCCTCCTGCCTCTTGGCTCTGACCCTCCTCCGCAGATCGTACCACCTGTTCTGGCAATCCTGCTTGGTCCTCCTGGTGTCCGCAACAGCATTCACAGCATCGACGATGGTCTGCCACATGGCTGTTTTGGCTGCCTGGCTGGTGCTTCTGACCAATGTTCCAAAGATCTGTGGCTCGACTCTGAGGATTTGATCAACAAGGACCTCCAACTCTCGGTGACTGAACTTTGGATTCTTGGTAGTGGGCATGGTGAGGGATGTGGGTGGGGATGGTGTGGGTGTGGGGGGTGTGTGGATGTTGGGGGGGGTGTGGATGGTTGTGTGTGTGTGTGAATGTGATGAGAGGGTGTTTGTGAGGGTGGTCGTGTGAAGGTGTGCAAGTGTAAGATGTGGTGTTGCTTGTAGTCTGGTTCTGTGGTGTCTGGCAGCAGTGAGTCTGTTGCAAAGGCTCATGGTTTGTGTGTGTGGGCCCTTTTCATTGGTCCATGGGTGGGTGTGGCAGTGTTTGAATTTTGGGTGGGTGTGTTATAAGGAGTGGTGGTGTATTGGGCCTCTGTTTGTTTTTGACAGTTGCAGGTCAGTGATTGTGTTATTTTAGTGGTTGTTGGCCATGTTTAGTGGCTGTGTGCCTTTCGAATGGTGTATTCTTGTGTTGTTTTGTTTTGTCCTTGTTGTGTACGTGCGTTTTGAGCGTGTGTACGGTGTGTACATGGGCCATTTGGTTGTACGATTATGTCCTTGTGTGTGGCTTTGTACGACTCGTACATGCGGTTGTGATGTTGGGGCATGGGGTGCGCTCCGTACTTAGGAGGTTGTGTTGGGGGTGCGCCAGGAACGTACTGGGGTGTAGGTACACGGGGGTATGACACTTACTGGGGTGGGGGTGCGACTGGAACGTACTGGGGTGTACATAGACGGTGGTACGACACGTACAGGGGTGGGGGGGTGTACATTGACGGTGGTACGACACGTACTGGGGTGGGGGGGTGTACATTGACGGTGGTACGACACGTACTGGGGTGGGGGTGTGGCTCGAACGTACTGGGGTGTAGGTACACGGGGGGTACGACACGTACTGGGGTGGGGGTGTGACTGGAACGTACTGGGGTGTACATAGACGGTGGTACGACACGTACAGGGGTGGGGGGGTGTACATTGACGGTGGTACGACACGTACTGGGGTGGGGGTGCGACTGGAACGTACTGGGGTGTACATAGACGGTGGTACGACACGTACAGGGGTGGGGGGGTGTACATTGACGGTGGTACGACACGTACTGGGGTGGGGGTACGACTGGAACGTACTGGGGTGTGGGTAGACGGGGCTATGACACGTACTGGGGTGGGGGTGTGGCTCGAATGTACTGGGGTGTAGGTACACGGGGGGTACGACACGTACTGGGGTGGGGGTGCGACTGGAACGTACTGGGGTGTACATAGACGGTGGTACGACACGTACAGGGGTGGGGGGGTGTACATTGACGGTGGTACGACACGTACAGGGGTGGGGGGGTGTACATTGACGGTGGTACGACACGTACTGGGGTGGGGGTGCGACTGGAACGTACTGGGGTGTACATAGACGGTGGTACGACACGTACAGGGGTGGGGGGGTGTACATTGACGGTGGTACGACACGTACTGGGGTGGGGGTACGACTGGAACGTACTGGGGTGTGGGTAGACGGGGCTATGACACGTACTGGGGTGGGGGTGTGGCTCGAACGTACTGGGGTGTAGGTACACGGGGGGTACGACACGTACTGGGGTGGGGGTGCGACTGGAACGTACTGGGGTGTACATAGACGGTGGTACGACACGTACAGGGGTGGGGGGGTGTACATTGACGGTGGTACGACACGTACTGGGGTGGGGGTACGACTGGAACGTACTGGGGTGTACCTAGACGGGTGGGGGTATACATATACGGGGGGTACGTGTCGGACGTACGGGGGCTGGGGGGAGTGTTGGGCGCGTATGCGGGCACATGTCTCCATGGTTGCTATGGGTGTTCGGTGCGGACGGTGTTTTTTCCATACGGTTGTACGCTCGGACGCACGGGATGGATCGTGATTCCTCGGTCGGACTTGGATTTTTATGTTTGTAAGGTAAATCGTCCGAGGACGTGTCGGACACATTTTCCGACCCGAGGACGTGTGGGGAATGATTCCCAGTGCGGTTCGTATGGACTTTTTACCATGCGAATCGTGATTGCCAGTTCGTACGGCACTTGTACGATTCGTACGGTAATAAGACCCGATACGAGTCGCACGGGGGAATTTTTTACCGGATCGTGATCGGCACCATATTGTTTTGGTTGGTTTAGCTTTTTTAAGTGGGGTGGTATTGCTGTTTGGTATAGACTATATTTATTTTGTTGAAACGTTTTTTATTGTTTTCCAAATCAACAACTCAACAAACATCCCCCCGCCTTCACCCGTACAGGAAGTACCACACATTTATCATCAAGACCAATTATTCAGGAGAAGGAACAACCTTCCCACCCAGTCCTCTACCCCCCCCCCTCCCCCACCCCATGTCAGTGTACCCCCGTCCCCTACCCGTCTTCCGATGTGCCCCTCCTCCCTAATAAATAAGATACAGGAGCCCAACCTCTCCCTAAGCAAACGGAGCCTTCCCTCATGCTGAGTGGTATAGACTATAGGTGTTAATTTATACAGGTTTTTAAAAACTTAAAAAAGAGGACATGGATTTGTTTAGGGGTTTAGGATGTTTTGGGGTTTGGGTAGGATTTAATTAATATTTTAGAAAGTATTTTGATAGTATACTTACTTTTTTAGTGAGTTCTAACTTCTTTCTGGCAATGTTCAATATTTTCTTTAGCTGTTTTGAGTAATATCTGTAGTGGAAACATAAAGAGATGGAATATATAAGTTAGTTATTTATTTGAGTAAAGATAAATTAGTGTTTTAGTTTAATTTGGCAGTTTAGTTAGAAAAGATAATTTACTTACGTTTTTAGAATAGTAGTAGGATGTAGGTTTCTTCTGTTTAGCAGAGTTTCTTCTTCGTTCAATGCTTTGGTTTAAGGCACAGTAGAAGACTTGTTTTAATTGGTTTATATAGTGGTTTTAAATTGTTTCTTGAATGTTATTGGTTGTTTTCTGTATGTGGCCTTTCTATTGGATGTTTTGAATTTTTTTTAGTTAATTGGTTTTCTTTTATGGAAAATGCTAAGTAAGAGTATATTTAGTTTTAAAGGAGGAGAGTTTTAAATAATTATATAGAAAAAGATTGTTTATAATGTGTTTTAATTTTTTTAAAGGTGTTCGAAATGCCTATGTGATAATTATTTCAGTGTTTTTTTATTATGTTGTTAAATATTTTTATCGTTATAAATGTTATGTTTATGTTTAAGTAGAATATAATTGGAAAATGTATGTTTTCGGAAAATATTGTATTTATGTTGTTTAAAGTATTGGTTTTATTAGTATTAGAATTGTCGATATATTTAAAAAAAACGATATTATTGATGTCTATATTGTGGTTATCGATATTTGTTACATGTGTTATATTTATTTATTTATGTCGATATTTAGTATTGCGATATTGATGTGTGCGATTTTTGTGTGATCGATATAATTGTATTACGATATTGTAGTGTCGATATTAGTGTAGTTTTTTAATTCAGTATACAATGTCGATAATTTTGATGTCGATATTTTTGAAGCAATATTTGTGTAGTTCGATAATGTGTCTTTCGATAATATGTCAGAGATCCATCCCCATCATCTCTCACTCCAACCTTTGCCTGATCAAGACCATAAACTTTAAAATAAAATCTCAAAATGAACAACCTAGTGCGGTAACCAGCATATTGGATTACAATCATATGAAATACTACAAATCAAACAGCAAATCTGTTCAAAGCTGCCAGCTTACTGAAAAACATAAACTGCATGCCTCTCTCACACACTTCTTCGTCGGTCACACTGCCAAGTGCTGTGTTCCTTTACATAAAAACACACCACAATGGTCATCAAATGGGATGTGGAAATACTTCATATGTAGGATCCATAGAAAAGAAAACATAGTGCCACTCAGACACCTTATGCAGTGTAGCATGCTGTCCATATGGGAAGCACTTCAGCTACCTCAATACAGGTAGGAATTGCTATATAAATGTTATAAAACAGGTGAATGTGATGCAACGATTTAACTCGGAATTTCTCAGCATAAGTGCACAGACTGCGGATAACACAGATCTGAAACAGTGAACAGTGGTTGTGGCTCTCTCTCTTTTGGAAGTGTGCTGTCCGCAACTCATATACTTACTCAGAGAAAGTTTAATTTAATGTATGTGCATTATGCAGTGCAATGGCATACAAACAGGCGCACAGCTGTGTGCAACCTCCATGACCACATCAATGTATGATACAGGCCATGGGATTTTACTCAATATGCATCCACATCACTGATTCCCACCAGAAACCCCGTTCTCCCCCTGAATACGGGTATGTTCTTGACGCAATATTGTATTTAATATTCCATTAAAACATGATTTGAATGATAGAAGGTGCAGGGGTATGCAATGAATTTTGCAAGACAACTGGTCCTTTCTGTAACCTAGGAGCCACACAGCTTGAGTTCCTCGGACCAGATAGTGATTTAGATATTACATTAACCCGGTTAACAATATTCTATATAAATTATTACATATAATCAACTATGCTATAATGGAGCATCTGTCAATCGTTTTCTGGACCTTCCAACATCTAGTTCACCAGCCTCTCAGTAAATTGATTGGTATTAATCTACATGTGCACTAATCAGGCCTAGGACAACCAGCTACATTTGTTTAAAATTTACCCCTCCTGCACTTCCAGAAATGTAATAACATCTCCGGACACACACATGGATGGGTGGGGTTATGCACTCAGCTGCATATCTCCAACCCTGTAATGACAGCAAGTCAGTTTTTTGGATCATACAATTGGGTTTGCTTTGAACCTGTCAGTTACCTCATTGACAAGGACTAATTTAACTAAGCTAGAGTTTTTTATTTCCCTGCTCAAAGGGACTCTAAACTGGCAGTTCAAACTAGACTGGTGGCATATTGCTGGTTGCTTGAGCTTGGCCGGTAGGCAAAAAATGATGGACCAAGATGTAGTTCATAAAATTACAAGCAGCTGATGTTAATTCAAGCGTTTTTCATTTTTCTTGTATCCCTATTCTTCACGTCACACTCATGAAAATGATTTTGAGCCGCTGTTGTCTGAATATGTGGGATACAAAAAAAGGGAAGTACTGCTCACCATCATCATGTATATAATTACAAGGACATGTGGATGGATGGGATGGGGGCACCATGGCCGATCTACAAATGGATTAGTTTAGATGGAGAATTCCCAATCAGAACTTGTTACAGATTGATCATAAATAGTTTAGTTTGTCCCAATCTATCTGCTCCTCTCTATCATGAGGGCTCTTATTGCTCCATTAATTGTGTACCAGAATAGATTCAAGCATCTATTTTTAATTAAACTTCTCACAGTATTTGGACATGCTTATTCAACCAAACCAAATAATGTTGTTTGCTACACATAAACCACAGTAGTTTTATATCGTTTTAAAGGCACAACATCTTTCTGTGCCTAAACTCTTAGGGCCTCAGTTATGAGGCCCTACAGGCACTATTGCACCACTAGAATGTTACTTCGATTTTCCGGTGGCGCAATGTGCCACTGGCATATTTATAAGGCCACGTAAAGCGATGTTACTTGTAGGGGTGGGCGGAATTTGCGAAATCCACTTTCGCAAATTATCGCGAAAATGTTAAAAATTATCGCAAACACGCGGAAATATCGCGAAGATGCGTAAGTTTTTCTCCCGCATGTTGGCGAGATTTTCTGCATGGTTGCGGCTCACCAACTTACCCATGTGGTTGCTCGCGGGCGCGGCCATCTTGTTTTCAGTTGTCTCGCGGTGCATGATCGCGAGAAGAAAGACGTGATCGCGCGACGCATGACGTCACTGCGGGCGCGAACTGTCGCGAGACAGCGCAAATGGCTAAAAACAATACAACATCTCATGGAGAACGCGACCGGATCAAGAAAACTTGTCGGCGAACGCAGGGATTCAGGTAAGGCGATCGCGCGCGCGCGCGAGAATGTATTATTTTACAGCGCGAGCAAGAACCAAATTATCGCTAAGCTGCGGAATGCGTAAATTTTGAAATTTTCGCGCTTTCCGCGGAACGTGAAAATGTCAAATTATCGCAATTTCCGCTAACTGAACGAAATTTTCGCCCAGGCCTAGTTACTTGGCTTTTCATGACCTAATAAATATGTGCCCCTTTCACACAGAAAAGTGTGTGAAAGGGGCCTTCCATGGGTGTAGCAACATCCATGGTTTGCACACGGCAACCCATTGTGCACCTGCGCAGGGGAAGAGGACCGGAATGCTCTGTACCTAATAGATATGACGGATTCCTGGCCTTTTCTTTTGCTGTAGGGTAGCGCAGCAGCAAGGTTCAGCTCTGTATTCTTTGCTTATTTCAATCTTTGGCTGAAATGTAATCAGTGGGGCAGAAAAATGAACAACCCCAGTGTAAAGTTGCAAATTAGCAAGAAGTGCACATCTTTGGTCAGAACCTGCTGTCTCATATTAATCAGAACACCCCATTTGTCTTATACATTGATCCTAAGACCCTGATACTCAAACCAGGGCGCAGTTTCAAGGATGATGTTTTTGCAGAGAAACATTCTCATGAAAATATATGACGTACAAAAAAATTACATTTTTTTATTTAGGTGAATAGGAGAGCATTAATGCACAAGCAATTAGAATAGAGTTTTCTTCATCAAGAAAACAGGATAGAAAGAGACCAATGAGGAAAGGAGTAGCATAAGAAGCCCCCCGAAAAGCAGGAAGCAGATAATTAATGAAGAGATTAAACATATTGGCGCAAACAGGCACCCTTGCCTCACATTTGTATTTACCCAAAAACTAGATGCACTCTCCCTGGTCAACCCAAATGTACCATCACACTATTAGAGGAAGAAAGCAGGTAAATTGCATTTATCCAATGATCTGGAACTAGCACACCTCATTATAGCCTTTAAAATCAACCTACTCACAATATCAAAGACCACATGTAGGTCGAACCAGGCCAGAGACAATGGACCACCATTCAGCTGAAAAGGTTTCATTATCATAAGTTTTAACCAGAGCATTTGTTCTGTGGTTCCTGTGCAATCTGTATAGGAATTATTAGATTCCAAGGAATGTTCTAGTCCGTCATATATTGGCCAAGCAGAAAATGCAGACATGGACATGGCATGGTGAATAAAGCCTCCTGCAAAGATGAATTATTTGAATACTACAGGACGGTCAACACAATGACAACATACTTCTTCCGTTATAAAATATTGAATTCCCCTAATCCCACTAGAGAGGTTTATAAACTTTATTAGAGCGCAACCAGCAGTTGAAACTAGTTCCATGCCTCCTTATCAAGAGCTTTGAATTGGCATATCTAATTTGTTCCACACAAAAAATTATTATACTGCTGGACAATCTATTGGCTAATATAGCAGAAGAGTGCATGCCACCCAAGAATGCTCCTCCAAGAAACTGGCCTTCTTTTACAACAGTGACGGAATCCAAGGTTGGACAGGTTTTCATATCCATTTCCTTCTCACCACTCACTGATGTGGCCCGATCAAATTTAAAAGGATAGCAGCCTGTTTTGTCTCTGCACTCAACCATCCATGCAACTCCTCTCTCTACTGTCATCATTATCAAAAAACCCGAAAGCTCTTTCAAATGACTGACCTGTTTCTCTGCTGCCCACCTATACTAAACTGACTGAAACATTAGTGAACAGACATTTGTCAAACTATATTAAATCTAATAACCTATTCCATCCAGTACAGGTTTCTGGAAAGGGTTTGGCACAGAAAAAATGCTGGTGAAAGTGACTAATGACATCAGACCGATAAGAGACCCTGATGGTGTCTGCGCCCTGATCTTCTTAGATATATCAATGGCGTTTGACACCATCTCCCATTTCATGTTAATAACAAATCTTGAAGACTGTGGTATAAGCGGCTTGTTCTGAGATGGTTTGAGTATTTTCGGCAAGAAATGTTACGGACAGTGCAGCTTGAGGATTTTTTTTATATCTTCCCTTACTGGTTATGTAAGATGTCCCACAAGGCTTGGTACTAAATCCAAGACTTTTTAACATTGATATGAACACTCCTGTTAAAAAATGAGTCATTAGTTGTGTGGCCTGAACAACTAATGGGTCTACATTTGTCTTCCATTAAGAACCAAAGACCCCGTTGTAGCACTTGACTCTCATAGGGTAGCAAAGTAGAGCCGTCCAAGGCCAATTCGAGGAAGGCTGTGTGGGCTAGTAATCACCATTCACAGATACACAATAATAACATCAAATAAATGATAGTCCAGTTTGGGTTTTTTCTTTTGAACATGGAAAAAGTGCATATAGTACACACACAGTACTCAATACTGCACGCCAATTTGCAAATATACATAAGCTGATGGGAAAACATTCACTGGAATGCAGCTGCAATACTTGAGCATGATGTTGGGAGAGAACACTTAATACTGGGAGGAAGGCATGCAAACATTTATCATGAGTGGCTATCAGTCTCATTAATTCACTAAAACTGGTAGTAAAATGCACAGGCACGTCTGAATGATTTGTGGAACTAAAATTCATTCTAGTATGACTAACGCAATTCAAATATAGCCTCTGAAGGCATTATATTTATAATCACAACCATGTGTAATTACAGCTTTTCTCCCCTAAATGGTGTCTACCACCACAAATACTTATGTTGACTTCTTTCAGGCCACTGAACTGTATCCATAGTCTTTTCCCCTAGAGGAGGCACCACTCCCAGCTGCAGAGCAAAAGCACCAGCCTGATGAGTGCATCAAAATCTAAGAAAATCCTGGGGGAGTTATGAATGTAGAGTCTGACCCAACTTAGAGTGGGGACTCTGGATTTTGTTTAGGGTGAGGCTGTGCTGCTGGGGCCACCACAAGACACAAAGGAGTGGTTTTGTTAAGAAATGCAACCAGGCCCCTCAGGGCATTATGGGATGCTCCTCATGCTTCATGAATTTCTGAGCCGTGGCTCTACTGCTGACCTTGGGAGTGCCACAACACTTTCTTTGTTTCTTCGGTTGGCGCCCTCATGCCTCATTTATCTCTTTTGAGTGACCAGTCCAACCCGGGCACCCCCTAGCTCTAGCAGTGCAGGACAGCCTCAGGATCCTACCCCGAGCAGCCCCGAGGTGGATCCCTGTGTGACCAGAACTCTCTTGTGCTGCCTCAGGAGCCAGCAGTGGTATTCTGGCCTGCCTGCTACTGAGGGGAGTTGCTTCTGTGCTTGCTGGCCTTCCAGACTTTGCAGGGAAGGGCCAGTACTCCCTCACCTCCTTCTTCTTTCTGGGTTCCAGGGATGGGAGTGCAACAGCGCACCCTCGCTCATCATAGGACCCGGGGATGAGTCCGTTGGCCCCTCTCCGATCTCTCCAATATCACTGGGAGTGCAAAGGTGTTCTCTCTGCAGTTTCTTCATGTTGGTGCAGACTCCAGACCCTTGTCACTTGAAGTTGAATTGTGAAAGATGAGCCCCAGTGCTTCATCACCGGCTCAGCCCAAGGTGAAAGGTCAATCAACTTTACCAGGGCCTATTTCTACAATTCGCGTCTCATTCTTCTCCTGGGGGTAAGCCCTAGCACCTGGAGTACTTTCTGTAGGCGCCAAAGACATCAAACTTTGCAAAGAGCTGGTTTCACTGTTTCCCTGTGCCAGTCTTTCGCTTTTCTCTTCCTCTGGGCCTCTTTCCTTCTGGCTCAGAAGCCCAGTCTTTCACCAAACTAGTCCTAAAGAGGTGTTAGAAGACCAGTGTCCCTGGACCAGGGGTCAACCAGAGGCAGAGTCCTTATTCCAGATGGTGGTGAGGGAATTCTATTCTTCCTTCTAATTGTCCATGGAGTCAGCTTCCAGTCCCTGTGTCCAGCAGAAATGCCCAACCAAGATAGAGTTATCCCCATGTGCAAGACCTTTTAAGTGGGGGCAGGAGTGTCCAGCATGGCTGTACCTCTGGTCCTTTCTGAGGTGCCACATCACCTTCCTGTATTAACCTTTCTGCTCCACCTTCTGGGATACTTCAAGATGGCATCACCCAGGTGTCATTTGCCACATGTACTCAGTGGGTTTCAGTTCCATCCCTCACTGGTGTCACTGCCAGGGCCTGCCACAGCAAAACCGCAAAGGCCCCCTCCTGGTTTGGCTCCAGGGTCTGGGCTCCCACCCTTTGTTTAGTTGACTTGGAACTGCCCTCTTCCTGGCACAGTCCATATTATCATGAGTTTACTGTGGGTGAGTCACAGGCTATAGTGCTAACCTACAGTAAAAGGTCAAAAACCAGGTGATCAAAAAACAAAAAATCCTAGCAGATTAGGTTGTCAGAACCACCTTCTCACATCCCCCAAACATGCTGATACAATAGTTTGGGATAATTTTTGATACTTATTCAGACGACACACAATTGATTGTCAAGCTTGATGGAAAGGCAAAGGAAGCAGCAAGCAATTGCAGTATGTGTCTAAATAAGGTATTAGAATGATGCATCATAACTGTCTTACCCTCAATGAAGGTGAAACAGAGATTGTAGTCTTTGGGCTCACACAGGCCTGACCCAGTATGGACTACTCAATGGTGGCCGAAAGAGCTAGGGTAGAGACAGGTGCCAGTGCCAGTGCGCAATCTGTGTGTGATAATAGACAAGGATTCAAATGTTGACCTAAATCTAATCTGATGAAATTCAGGAAACTGGTCATAACACCTTCTCTTTGGGCTTAAATTAGGACACTAGACCAATGAATTATCTGTTATTTAGCTTTGATCTACTGCCTCACATTTCGTACTGTTAAATTCTACCTCAAGTGCTGGGGCACTTCTTAGGAGGTAGCTGTATGTGGTTTAAAAGTACAATTTATCAATCACTCCTTCAATCAATCAAGCAGTATCCATTTTAGCATGAAATTAGGTCTTAGTTTAAAAAAAAAAAAATTGACACACTTAAGTACTGCTAACACAACTCAAAGACTGCTGTGCTGCTCAATGCATAGTTAAACAAACAAGTAAGGAATGCAACCCTTTCAAAGGGGTCAAACCTGAAGAAATCAATAGGAATTATAGCTATACATGTGGTGTTGTCCTTTTTCCTGAGACTCCAATACCTTTAGTAACATCTGCTCAGTAAATCTGAAAAGAAGATTAATGTGCTTAATAGTATAATATTTTTAAGGTTATTTCAACCCCATGATCAGTAGAAAGGATCCCCTTGGAGATTTAAATAGCATGCCAACTAACATCCATCATTTGGCATTCTATCTTGTTATTGCTCCCTCAAAGCCTGTCAGAAATTAACTGTCAATAGTCAGTCACCCCATTTGCTAAAATAGCTTTCCTCAATATACCACATTTCTCTTTGTCAGAAGCATAGTTTTAGCATGGATATTGTGCTTTCCTCATCACAGAGCTACGGAGAGTCAAGTAAACATTAGGGTGCTGATTCCGATCCGGTAAAACCCGGGTACAAATGGTCGTACGGAGCGTTTTTTCTGTCCGAGTCATACCCGGGAAAAACACCTTACAAACTCGCAAGTACGATTCGCACAGAAATACCATTTCCGTACGAGTCGTAAAAAACACCGACCGGCAAAAAAATACATACAAATCTGATTCTGGGCGGCGCATACGCGATGTCCAGACAGAGTCAGGCAGCGTTTTACGGACCAGCAAGTACGATTCGTTCCGACGTCACTCCGCACGTAGCATTTTTTACGGGAGCCAAAAACTGCCGGGAAATTGAGGACGCTACGAACAAGGAGCACTGAGACACGATGGACAGCGATGGACCCTAACCTACGCATCATCCCGGCCCTCATAGCCTACGACCTCGTGTTCAGAAGCCGACGCAGATGCCGCAGAAGGTCAGAACAACCCCCAGGGGCTAAGGGGGGGGGGGTGCAAGGGGCAGGAAACATAACCCACACCCCACAAAATAATAATACATCCTGCACATTAATTACCTCCATGGTCTGGTCACTTCGAGGGGCGTGTCCACCAATCCCACGTCCCGCCACAACGGAAGTGGACATGGACGCGTACCCGTCACCACCACAATGGTGGTACGGGACGTACCCACGCCCCTCAGAGCATGGGTACAGACCGTACCCACACCCCCCAGAGCGTGGTTACGGCACGTACCACCATTGTAGTGGTGATGTAGGGGTACGCGTGTACGGACCGTACCCACGCTCCCAGAGCGTGGGTACGGGCCGTACCACCATTGTAGTGGTGATGTAGGGGTACACTTGTACGGACCGTACCCACGCCCCCAGAGCGTGGGTACGGGCCGTACCACCATTGTAGTGGTGATGTAGGGGTACACTTGTACGGACCGTACCCACGCCCCCAGAGCGTGGGTATGGGCCGTACCAAGCGTACCCCTACAGCCCCATTACATGATGGATACAAGGTGTACACATGCCACTGATGTAGGTGTATGGCTTGGTGCAGCACATCAGCTGTAAATTGGGGGTGGTGTATGCCCAGGACAGCAGTGTACCACAGCAAGGGCGCAAGTGGGTGGGTGGTTGGGTGCAGAGGACTCCCAGCAGTGTCAAGACATATGAGGGGTGGGTGCCTATCACTCCCAGCAGTGCCCAGACATATGAGGGGTGGGTGCCTATCACGCCCAGCAGTGCCCAGACATATGAGGTCTGGGTGCCTATCACTCCCAGCAGTGCCCAGACATATGAGGGGTGGGTGCAGAGGACTCCCAGCAGTGCCCAGACATATGAGGGGTGGGTGCCTATCACTTCCAGCAGTGCCCAGACATATGAGGGGTGGGTGCCTATCACTCCCAGCAGTGCCCAGACATATGAGGGGTGGGTGCAGAGGACTCCCAGCAGTGCCCAGACATATGAGGGGTGGGTGCCTATCACTCCCAGCAGTGCCCAGAAATATGAGGGGTGGGTGCAGAGGACTCCCAGCAGTGCCCAGACATATGAGAGGTGGGTGCCTATCACTCCCAGCAGTGCCCAGACATATGAGGGGTAGGTGCCTATCACTCCCAGCAGTGCCCAGACATATGAGGGGTGGGTTCAGAGGATTCCCAGCAGTGCCCCGACATATGAGGGGTGGGTGCCTATCACTCCCAGAAGTGCCCAGACATATGAGGGGTGGGTGCTTATCACTCCCAGCAGTGCCCATACATATGAGGGGTGGGTGCAGAGGACTCCCAGCAGTGCCCAGACATATGAGGGGTGGGAGCCTATCACTCCCAGCAGTGTCCAGACATATGAGGGGTGGGTGCAGAGGACTCCCAGCAGTGCCCAGAAATATGAGGGGTGGGTGCCTATCACTCCCAGCAGTGCCCAGACATATGAGGGGTGGGTGCCTATCACTCCCAGCAGTGCCCAGACATATGAGGGTTGGGTGCAGAGGACTCCCAGCAGTGCCCAGACATATGAGGGGTGGGTGCCTATCACTCCCAGCAGTGCCCAGACATATGAGGGGTGGGTGCAGAGGACTCCCAGCAGTGGACAGAGACATGGGGGGGTGTACATCATTATCAGATGACCACAGCTCCATGGGTGAATGTACGTATCCCTAACTTAGGACAATGATGATAGTGCCATAACAACACATCACTGACAGCAGTGTCCCACTCCCAGGAGGATGGATGTCTTTCCCCCACTGCATGACACACCACATGTGGGTGTGAGGACAAATAACCCATGCATACCCACCCCTGGCAGATGCAGCACAATACACACACTGAGATCATGCCACAAGACTTTATAGTCATGTCACTGCCTAATAAACTAAGAGAGCCAAAGAGAACACACACTGTCACGCACATCCCAGGACTGATAGGAATGTTCAGGTGCTGGGCTAGCCACCAAGATCTTGTCTGTCATGGAAGGAATAGGGTGGATTTCCCACAGATACAATGCCCACAATTGTGAATCAGGTGTTCAAATACCCAGCAGAACAAATACCATAAGTGTACTAGGCTGGGATTACACACATGCATTGTGCGGAAAAGGGACAATTTATGCATGAAGGCATGGAAAAATACGCTATACACAAGTACAGTGAGTACCAAGGATGGCACAGACGATGCAGCCGGACACATTGCTGACCAGGCATGGCCAGAGTTGAAGGGATCCATCACCAACAAAGGACATGTAGACACAGGGCAACACAACAATTGTGCAACTCTCTACAGGGGAGATGTCAGGTGCCACAGAGGAAGGAACACTCCGTGGGACAATGTCTCCAAACACAAAGAGCATACACGACAAAGAATCTTTGCAGAGACCTTGTGATGGCACGCAGATACCAGGTTCCACCCCATGAGCAGCAGACTACAACATTTCCCTGAAACATAACACATGCCCACAACCCCAAATCCTGTAGCATCAGCATCAACATCAATACCTGAAATGCAAGACTTTTCAAACGAAAAAGAAAATGCTTTATTCAGCATGAAAATAATAATGTGTAAACGAGACTATTCACAAAGGCCAATGGCCAGTCCATATCATCAGTCCTTGGGGGGGGACACATGGCCATGCGTCTCCCCTAGCTTGCCTGCACATCACAAGACTGTGTCGTCAACTGGGGGGGGCATCATGTGGGGAAGGACCAGGCACCGCAGGCACAGGAGGGGGAAGGGTAGGTGTGGTGGGTGCAGGGACAGACGACTCCACCACAGGGGGTGGGGCAGCGCCAAAGGTGGAGGCGAGCTCGGCGCTGCACACTTCTGCCAGTTCTTCAAGCGTCTCCCCTGCACCCGGAGAAACAACAGGCCCCAAGGAGGGGGGGTCGGAGGGATGGGTTGCAGCGCTACTGGGGGAGGTGGTGGACGGGCTGGGGGGCTTAACTCCCCTACCCGTGGAGTGCCTTGACCGTTTGTGTCCAGGTGAACTAGTGGGGCTGAGGCCCAGCCCTGCAAAGTAGGCCTCCTTCTCCGAATCTGGGGCAGGGGAGCCAAGGGGAGTGACATCGGAGGGACTGGGGAGTGAGTCATGTGGACAAGGACTGTGGCTGCGTGCCTGCCTGTGTGCCCCAGACCCAGTGGGTGTGCCTGCTTCCCCCTGAGTGTGCGTGTCAGGAGGTGTGCGCTTGCCCTTACGTGGTGGTGTGCTGCTTCTGTCTGGTGGGGTGCGTGTGTGTGGATGTCTTGGTGTGCTTGGGACAGGCATGGGTGTGGGACTTGTGGATGGGGCAGGGGTAGGGGGGAGGCAGCGCTGCAGGTGACTCGCTACTGCCGTCAGTGACGAGTCCAGGGACCACAGCAACATCCGTTGGTCAGACATTGCTGATGACATGCCCTCCATGTATGACACCATCTGGGTCAGCAGTCTGGTGTGGCCATGGAGGACAGTCAGGATCGATGTCTGCCCAACTTGCAACTGCCGCTGACTGTCCACAGACTCGGCAGTGAGGGCAGCAGGGGGGACAGGGGCAGGGGGTGCGGTGCCTGGCACGAAGGAGACACGGTGTGGCCTAGCATGGACAGAAGGGACCCGAGCAAGTGGGAAGGCGGTGATGGGAATGGAGGGGGCGGCGAGAGATGTACTGCTGCTTTCAGCTGTGGGAGCAGCCTCTGCCCCCTCTGGGAGCTCAGCCTCAGACCCGTCTGCCTCGTAGTCTGTGTTGGTACTGGGCAGGTCCTCCGCCTCACTCCCCTCGCCCTCCGTGCCACTAGATTCCACCAACTCCTCAGCAGTGGTGGCACCACTGCTCGATCCCTCCTCTACGTCCATGCCGGTGTCTCCCTCGGTGTCCTCCGATGATGCTGTGGGCAAGGTGAAGAGACAGGAAAAAATCAGTCACCTGTATACATCTGACACATGAGTCCAAACAAAATAGGGTACAGTGCATATCAGGAAAGGCATCATGAGTAACATCTAGGATACTCCCCACATATGTAAGCCCTGCACTCCCCAGTTGCTTGACCCACCATGCCACTTGGAAACAATGAAAATTAGGACACAACAGCAAATAACTTGAAATCACAAGATCATGAGAAGCTAGTGTCTGGGATCAGTTGAGCACAGCAAGACTATGAAGGCATGCCACCTCTTGTTCACTGTGAAACAAACAAGTATTGTCGCACCCAAGGCCAAATACCACATGGCAATGCAGAAGGTGTCCCCACACTCAGAGACCTGTGAGTACTTTTGACGCCCCAAAGAAATACATTGAGACTCCTGGAGAATCACAACCCTTTACACAATGGACATGTCTAGCATGTGTGAATGTGGCACTCTGTGAACACAACACACATGTGTCTGTATAGCAGAAGTCACACAAGGAGGTGCACACCAAACTACATGTACACAGTCATTGTCTGAGCTACCAGACTCATTCAAATCAGCCACTTTTAGGCAGAAATGGCGTATCAGTAAGTACATATACATGGCACCAGGGTGGTCTGGATGACTTGACACTCGTAAGTTGGTATCAGCAACAAACAAGGACTAACCCAAATGCTAGCACACTGTGGGAACATGTATATGTATGAACTCCAAACATGTTTTGTTCAAACTGTGCTTTACTTTAAAATGTGCCAGCGTGTCCCTGGAAAGTGTAAAGGTGGTGTCTTGTGCACTTCCTTGGGAGACATCTATCATGCAGGCACATCATTGTCCTTCACAACCAAACAACAAGGTCAAGCATATGAAACATTGAGACATGTTGACAGGTGTAGTGAGTGCCAATGGATATTTTCTCTGAGTAACAACTTGAATAATGTCATTTGTCACATGGCTATACGTCACCTGATCACACAGTTGGCTACACATATGACCTACTGACTGTCATCTGGAGTGGCCCACATGTCCACACCCAGGACAATGCATAAGCTAATGGGCCTGCAATTGTTTAGCAAAAAAGCCTAGCTGTACTGTGGGTTCCTACTCATGGCAAGCCAGAATGTACCCACAGATGTCAGCACACAAAGTCACAACTGTGTAGCATCTGAACCACACACAGGTGCCAAAAATGTACAAGCAGGATACATGATTGTCAAAAACTGACACAGGCAGTGAAGCACGAACATTAAGCACTGGCCAACATCACGGGGGCACTGCACAATGACTTTCTGTACTGCGAATCATCACACACAAGTCAGAACTGGCAATGAAACATCAGGGTTGAACATGTACACCCCTCCCGCACACACACACCCATACCTGAGTCAATGTGACTGATACCGATCAAGAAGTGAAACCTCTTATTCAGGGTTACAATAACTGTGCTTGAAAACTTGCTTCATTAACACGACACCACCTTGCAGGGCTGCCAAAACATATTGGTCACACACAAACATCAACAGATGGTTGTGAATAGCCACACAGGCACTGCCCAGTGTGAGTATGCACAACCACACTGGTGTATCCCTGTCCAGTGGACAAATGTATCACACATGTGAAAACTACTACCTAGGCCATGGAACAATACCACAGAGGCAGAGCCATGATCAACCCACAGTGAATGTGCACAGTGTTGAATGACACACATGAGTAGGAGGGCAGGCTGTGTCAGGGGACTGTAGTGTGCACACTGCTCCATGATCCTGGAATGAGCTGACTGTGACAGGAGCAACCGTCCCGGCACTATGCATATATCCCAGTCATGCACATCATGTCTGAGGCCACAACATTGGTAATGCATGCAGCAAGTCTGTTTATTTGAACACTCGAACTCCTATGTTGGGACTCAGCATCAGTGCCAACAATTATGCACCCAAAATGACTTAACAGGACAGGGCACAGGCAGACCACCCCCACACATGATGCTAAAAGCAGTGTGCACCTTGATAAACTGGCAGCCTAGATGACCATGTGCAATAGTGATTACACACAGACCAGGTAACGCATGTCAAGGAGGGGAAGGGAGGAAGAACAGCACAGGCTGACTTTGGGGTACAGGATATGCACTGCACATATATAGCCTGGCAGTGTATCCAGGCGACTGAGCAGCTCCAAAAGCTGGCGACACACAACAAACACACATGTACCTACCCCCTTCCTGCTGCTGTAACTCCTGTATCCGCCTATCCAGGTCAGGAAAGACCACCGCCAGGACACGCCGCATCTGGTGGGTCACGCGCCGGCGCTCGCCATGCTTGAGAGGAGCCTCCTCCTTCAGTGTGACCCGGGCGATCCTCCGGGACCAGCACCGGATGTCCTGCCATCTCTTCCTCACTTGTGGCAGGCGCCGACTGCGACCCTCCACCGATTGCACGACCTTGACGGCATCCTTCCAGATCTTCCCCTTGTGGTAGGTGGATACCTGTGTGGATGACAAAGTGGGACAACATCACTACACCTGCACCATGTCACAGAGACACACATTTGAACATCTTAGATTTGTTGAACAGGGCATAGTATGCTGGCAAGTAATAGCACCTTAGTCATAGTGACTTTTCCACTGGGGACGCACCAATGCACTACATGGCATAGTAAGTACACAGGTGGCATGAGGGGTGCGAAACAATCCCTGATCATGGCACACACTGTGCATCCCAAGCAACACAAGGCTGATGGGCAGCACCGCAAAGCAGTGACATGCCCCAGGCCACTGACGAAACCTCAGTAGAGTACACAGACACACACAGGCACACATAAATCACCTGCCATTGGCAACAGCGGATGCAAACCTCACTCTGCACATGTGACACTTGCCAGGAGGGGTTCACAGGTGTGGGGCTAGCTCAGCAAGTCAGACACACAGCACAGCTTACTTCACACATCAGATGGATTGAGCAGTTGCCTCCTCCATGCAGCTGTGGTGCAACACTCCACATAGACACTCACCCACATGACAAGAAACATTCACACACATCAATGTCCAGGGGACGTACACATCATTTGGACACTCTCACCACTCTCACCACAGCTCCACTCAACTCTCACACACATCTGTGGGTGCAGTCACCTGTCACACCGGGGTGACCACTGAATCACCGCAGGACAATAGAACAAGAATGCCCAAGAGGATTAGGCTGGCGGAATGTGCCATGCACTATGCAGTGAATCTCACAGTAAGCACAATGCAAGTGAGGAGTGCACACATGAACTACATCAAGCCCTGCATGAGAGACATAAGCCATCCCCCCCCGGTACCCACTCCACCCAACATTGCATGCCTGTCACACCTGGCCACAATGCCAGAAGTGACAGACACAATAAAGGTGCACAGGCAAAGGTAGTGGAGTCAGCACTCACTGCTCCCCTGGTCGACCATACAGCATGGGGTACCGTGGGAGGATCACATCCAGCAGGGCCTGGTTCTCCTCCTGGGTGAAAGGCTGGGCCCTCTCCACAGTCCTTGACATGGTGACAGAGGGAGACAATACAGCAGCAGTGGTATCGACATGTTGTGCAGGCAAGTGCCCTCTCATGGGTTCTGCCTGCCTTATATCTGCCTTGCTGGCCTATTTCATGTACAGGAGTACAGAGTGATTGGTCAGACTCATTTGCATCCTACGTTTCCTCCAATCCCTTTAAACATACACCAGTGACAGCCTTTGCATCTTTCGATTTTGCAGCATCATGTCAAGTCAACAACCACTTTGCAACAATGTTAAATGTGGCCAACTGCTTTTTCCAGACCACATGATGTAAAATTTTGAACCAGCATGCCGTACACGCGTGAGTACGTGCCGTATCACTCGGACCTACAGTAACACAACTATAGTGATAGGCACGTACTCACGTGTGTATGGCAGGTACTCACGCATGAGTACGGGCCCTACACATGCCCTCAGAGCGTGTGTACTGCGTTTCACAGCTTACACTGGTGATAGGAGGCGCACACGAAAGGAATGGAGGTGTCAGACTCGCACAAGGCTGTACATCAAGTCATTGTCAGTGCAATCCTTCATGTGCAGGGCCTAGGTGTGTCAGGCAGTGATGTGGCACATGTCTCCTCATGTTGTGGCACAATAGATGTGTGATGAGTTGTTTACACATGTCATGTGTGATGGGGCACATCGTGGCACACTTTCCCTTCACACTTTGTACATGTGTGCATGTACGACACACGTGTCAAGCACTGCATCACTGGTATGGCACAGTCAGCAACACCCGCAACTGTCCCCTGATGCCAGGTACACGGATAATTACACCTGACATGTGACTCCCAGCGTGCCACGATGTGACTATGTCATGTGTGTGTCATGTGTTCCCATGAGCTTTCCGTTGGATTTCCGTCAACTCCATCTGCTGTTGCAGCATCCAACATGTGTCTGAGTGCATATTTGCATGACACACATATACGCACACCATGCCACATGTGGACTCACACGTTACATGTGTCATGATGGTTCGAAGATGACTTCCTGACATGAGGCAATGTCTGCGTTCTCTCAATGTCTGTGTCATCAGTTTTTGACATGGACCCCTTAATGGAAATGTGTGTAATCTGTCCATTTCCAGATGACCTGTGCGTCTAGACTCCCACCAGCTGTCTGTATGAGATGACATCCTTCAAATGCTGATATGTGGATGTCTGTCACTCATGTTATGTGTCTGGCTTGTCACTTACACTGGCCCACAGCTATTGTAATGGCATGTCACGTCAACATTGCCATGCAACTATTGTGGCTGGCTCTTCGTAGGAGTTTCACCTGGCTGGCCCACGTGTCCTGGATGTATTGCACAGCACCGACTCTGTATTAAGCAGATGTGTATTAGCTGTTGAACATGTGCTCACCTCAGTGACATTGGTGTGGTAATGAACTCACTCTTCGTTATTCCTTCCAAATCTCTGCAGGGCACCGCCTCTCCCCAGACGAATGCCAGACCTGGATGCCATGCGTGAACATGACTGCATACGCAGATACCGCTTCTCGCAAGAGTTGATAGAGGACTTGACCCGCCGGCTTGCACCACACCTCCAACCACAACACAGGTATCCTACAGCTCTGACCCCCAAGGTGAAGGTGATGGCAGCCCTACATTTTTTTGCCACCGGCACATTTCAATTGACCATAGCTGATGTCGGTGGCATGTCCCAGACAATGTTCAGCCGTGTCCTGCATGATGTTATAGAAGCCATGTTGGTGCACCTGGATGAATTCATCCATTTTCCCACTCGTGAGCAGTTGACAGGTGTCAAGGGTGAGTTCTATGCCCTGGGAGGGATGCCTCATGTAATTGGGGCCATTGATGGGACACATGTGGCTTTGGTGCCACCACAGGCACAGGAGGTAGCCTATAGAAACAGAAAACATTACCACTCCATTAATGCCCTTGTGGTGTGTCTTGCTAACATGCTGATTTCCCATGTCTGTGCACGTTTTCCAGGGTCCACACACAATGCATACATCATGAGGCATAGCAGGGTGCCAGAAATGATGCTGCAGCTGCATGCGGAACGAGCATGTCTTGTTGGTGGGTATACTCTGTTAGTCCTGTGTTCAGCGCTATCTTTGTATCTTACGGCATCTCCTGACACACTTCTTCAAATGATGTTTCCATGTAGGGGACTCTGGCTATCCCAACATGCCATGGCTGATGACGCCTCTCCGCAACCCCAGAACAGCTGCAGAACACCGGTACAACGACACCCATGGGCAGACGAGGCGCGTGATTGAGAGGACGTTTGGACTCCTGAAGAGCAGATTCCGGTGCCTCCACAAGACCGGCGGCGCCCTCCCATATGCCCCGGCGAAGGTCTGCAAAATCTTCATTGTGTGCTGCATGCTGCACAACAAGGCAGTGTAGAAGGCCGTGCCACTCATCCTTGATCCGGATGAGCAGGATCATCCACCCGTGGAGGATGAAGGGCTTGGGCACGGGTAAGTGAGGATGAGGATGAGGACATCCAGAGTCAGCTTATCAGCAACTTCTTCTCATGATGGTGAGTCCCTGTGTCTGAGTGTGCACGCTTTGAGCCTTGTGTGGCATGTGTTGCAATGTGTGTGTCTAGCTGACTGTGTGCTAAGTGACTTGGAGGTGTGTTCTGATGTGTCATTCAAGTGATGATGTCATTCCACACATATTAGCTGGGACACTCCATTTATTAAGGGCATGGTGACAACATCATTCCTGTAGAGTACATGTACATGTCTGAGGATTACTAGCTCTTTGCTGACTTGTTGTGTGTCTGGACTCCACAGGTTCTTGCGGCTGTCGTCTGCTCATGTCATCATTGCCCTCCTGCTATTCCTCATGAGTATTGCAACGTGTGCTGGATCAGAGTTACATGCACAGACATGGTGAAAAGTCATTTGGGGTAAGGAGTGCAGCAAGGCATTTTGTGGGTGGTACGTGTTTGTGATATGTGGGGAATGCTCCTGTGCATGTTGTGTTACCATGCATACATGTCGACTCACCATGGGCCACATGACGTGTTGCATGGCTCCCATGAATTGATGGTTACCCTTCATGACAGTCATCTGTAATGGTTTGTGGATTCTGATGAAGGCATCAATGTATGTATAACATCCCTCAGGAACATACGGGATGCTAATGGTGGACATAGTGTGGGACATCCCCATATGAGGCTCAATGGGGAATTGTAGACTCTCCATGTGCAGCAAGGGGTGTTAGGTTCAACCCCTTCACTTGTGTGCCAGCTCAGTAGGATTGACACATCTGTGTGTTGAAGGGGGTGTCCAGTGTAGGTCACACATGGTCAGCCAAATGACCTGTGAGTCTGTTCCAATTGATGCATTTCCCCTAGTGTGAGGCTGAGTAATAAAGGTGTTCGTCACACTCCAAGGTGCCTCATCTCTGTCAATGCAGGTCTCTTGCCACTTTGCATGCGGCATATCTGGCATAGTTGTGGAAGATTATGCATAGCAGTCCATGTGTAGTTTAGCAACATGCATGCAGTTGCTCATGGGTTAGGCTCCCTATTGGGCATGAAGTACATGGTTGTGTATGTTTTTTGGCATGTTGGTCCACACAATGGGCCATCAACAGCTGCTGAGGGTGTGTCTCCTGTGCGCAGGTCGGCCTTCAGTTTCCTGATCCGGTGTCATGCTTCTTTGGTGATTGTGCATGCATTGTCTCTGGGTGTGCCATGTGACTCTGCCACTCCTTACTTTACACACGCGCCTGTCCTTCTGACATCCTAGTCTATGTGTGCAAATTCTGTCATTTTGCAAGGAGATGCCGCCTGCTGCTGCGGCCCCTGCAGCAAGGGCCCACAGAGTATCCCAATTTGGCAACACACACTCCTCCAAGATGCTCCTCACCTCCTCCCTCCACCCATTCATTTGGCTGTCCTCAGCTTGTCTATGCCACTGTTGCCCCAATGTGATGCCAAAGGCTGGACCATCAGCACATGCAAGGTGCACATTGCACCACCATCCTGTCCTTGCATAACCCACATCACACTAGAGTCTGATGTATCAGCCACACTCCGAGCTATGTCCATCCACACATCTAACACCTGCTGTCAGACATACCCTGGGCACACACACGACACCTTTGCATGCTGAGTGTGCAACTCCAACTGCCTACACTGCGCTGCCCCGCCTTCCAGGCTCTGTCACACCAACCAGGTCACGTTCCTAATACTCCCCACCTGCTCTGTAGCCCAGCAAAGGCATGGGAGTGACACTCAAGGCTTCAGCATGTAGTATGGTGTCTTCGTCTGGGACATGGCACAGGTATCATCTCTCAGCATGTCAATCTACAGAGTGTCCAGGACCCCCCTCTCCACCATCACATGCGCACAGCACCTCATCATCAGCTCGTATGCCATTGACAGCCAGGTGCTCCTCACCCTCAACAAAGACACAGACATTGGCAGTTCCATCATTCAAGTATGCATGAGATCCATTGATGAATGGCTGAACACGAGCCACCTGAGGCTGGACTTGTACAGGACTGAGGTGATCATCTGAGGATTGTCCCCTTCCAGCTGGGTCAAGTGCCTGTGTCCCACCCGCAAGAGCCCTGCACAAGCACCCAGTGGCCACACACACAAGATGGTGTGCATCATGTTTGGCTCGCTCACATATGCCGTGCTAGTCATCACCATCTGTACCTCATGCTGCAACGACCTCTGCATTATGCACATGATCCACAGATAGATCCACTCCAAGTAAAGACAGACCATCCCCCAGGTCCATGACAACATCCGTGTCAAATACTGCCCTGCCCTCTACGGAGCAAGTACATCCAAACTCCCAGGAAACTTGTCCACTTCCAGGGTGCATCTGCACACCTCAGATTCAACACCCTGCGCCCCAGCCACCTCACCGAACACCATAGATAGCTGCAATGGATCACTGTCTGCTGCAGGATGAACTCCAGACTCCCCACCCACACTCAGGAGGCAGTCCACAACCCCGACCCCATACCAACCTTGTACATCTGTCATCCTAGATCCCGTTTGGCCATCTCCGTGCATCCAACCTTGCCCTGGCCACCGTTCTTCACATCCACCGTACTCCAGCATGCAGGACATTGTTCTCCCACCTGGCCACACATACCTGGGACTACCTCCCCGGGAACCTCCACATGAGCCATGTCCTCTACGCCTTGATGATAATCTCCCAAATAGGTCTGTCCGCACAGATTAGCAAGCCCCCCCTTAGCAGCCGGAGGCCATCACAGGTGAGTGTTGTGCTCCATGCCTACATTGAATGATACCTTGTGACCCATGTATGTCCTGTACCAGACTCGGATCCCAGGGTATGGATGGCTGGGGTTAGTTCAACACTCAGGCATAGTTTGACATTTCCACACACATATGTCGTTGAATAATGCAAAAGGACAGGAACCTCTCATGTCCAAAGTGATATATTTATTTGCGGTGGGGTAAGTGGTTTGGTAGATGCAATTAGGTGCTCTACCGGGGGAATAGAATCCAAAGTTCACAGGGGGAGATGATATCCAGGGCACAGTGTTGGTCATCATTGGTCAGACTGTGACCAGCAAGTCCATGTGGCAGAGAATGTCATTGGATGAGGTGCTGCTGTTGCGCCAGAGGGCCAGGTGCCAGGCCAGGTGACCTGGGAGATGTGGATGGTCCGCTGACTCTCACGGTCTTTTCCGTGGACGACCCATCTTCCTCCGGGGACCCTCAGATGCAGGCCTTGACGATGCTGGGGACTCTCCATCAGACGAATCCTCCTCCTCCTCCTCCCTCCCTGTGTCTGGTGCTGGTCTACGCCTGGTGGCACAGGGAGGGTTGCCAATGCTTTGGGCGATCTGACGGAGTGATTGGCTCACGTCCCTGTGCACTGCCAGGAGCTCAGCCAGTCTTGCCTCCATCCGTCCTTGGTGTTGTTGATGACTGGCATGATGCTCGACCTGCAGGTTCTTAATGTCATCGAGGGTCCCCTGCATCTCGGAGAGTCTGGACACGACCTGGTTGATGCCTCTGGTGTCACGCCGGTATGAGTCCAGGATGTTGCGTATGTGTGACATACCAGTGTCCTGAGCTGGCTGGTCAGGTTCGCGCCTCCGCCTGCCTCCACTCCCACCACCCCTACCCACTTGAGCCTGGCCTGCCCTTGTGGGCACATCGGGTCTACGGGACCCCTGAGGGATAGCATTTGCAGGGTTGCCTGCCTCCTCCTGGGTTCCCTGAGAACCTTGTCCCTCCTGGTCAGACTGGCTCTGTTGTTCAGTGCGAGCAGGGCTCCTGGGTGTGTCCTGGGATGTGGCAGGAATGGGGGTGGTGGTTAGCACAGATGTACCTGACGCAGGTGCTGCAGGGGGTTGGGCACCAGAGGATCCAGGTTGGTCGGGGTCATCCACGGAGTGGTGAGAGTCGTCGCTGCCGGTGGGATCGTCTTCACGTGGAGCCTGGGACTGTGAATCTTCCCCCCAGTGTTGGGGGGAGATCGTCAACGTTGCCCTGTGTGTGTGAGAGAGAGACAATGTTAATGGTGTTTCATGCGACATCTATGTTTCATACATATTCAAGTTGACACAGTTCCTCAAGGTAGTTGGATGTGCCTAGCATTCCTCTCAATGTCCACTTGGGGATGGGTATTTTGCGGGAGACAGATTGGGATGTTCTCCTGAGTGTTTGACCTGTAGATTGTTTGCTCTGATGCTTATTTGGCTCTGGATTGGTATTGTTGTGTCACATGTCCATTGTGGGAGTGTGTAAATCCGTTGCCTGCCCCGGGGGTGTGTGCTGGTGTTAGGGGGGGGTTGTGACCAGGCCTGCTGTTGTGTGTAGTGCGAGTTGTCATTGGGTCTCCCAGGTGATGTGTGTGTCCCCTCATGGTGCATGCTGGCATGACAGTGAGTTCCTGTGCTGGATACCTGTGCTTGTGGAGTTGGTGTTTGAGTGTACAGTGGTCCCAGGAGGGCCTTGTGCTGCATACAGCAGGGCCAAGTGTCAGCTACCTTGTCAGTACTTTGCCAGTCCCTGTGCATTGTGCATGGGTATGTACCTATGCCATATGGGCTGAGGGCATTGGTGTCTGCGTCTCATTTCCACAATGTGTTGTGTAGGGCCCACCCTCCCAGCCTCCCGGACATCCAGTCTTGTGTTTGTGGTTGTTGTAGCCTTGTACATGGCTTTGCCTTGATTTGTGAAGGGTGCATGGAGACGTTAGTGGCATGAGCGTGGTTTTCGAGTGTGGTTGTGTGCGGTGAGTGCTTGGGGAAAGTTGCGTGCATTTGGTGTATATGTGGTGTGGACCCCATTGCCCCTATGTTACGTAAGTTGTTTGTGTACTCACCAGGCTCTGCGACTCCTTCCACTCCGTGTACTCCCACCGGCGGTAGCAGGGCCATCACCTTCTCCTCCCAGGGATGGTAGTGTACGGGTCTGCGGGGCGGCCCACCTCCAGTGATGTTACTCTGGGCATACTCTTCGTTCATTTTCCTCTTGACCGCCCTGCGCAGATCGTACCACCTGGCTTGGCATTCATGCCTGGTCCTTCGGATGGGCGCAACAGCATTCACCTTATCTACAATCCTCTGCCACATGGCAGATTTTTCAGCTATGCTGGTATGTCTGACCAAAGTTCCAAACAGCTGTGGCTCGACTCTGATAACTTCGTTGACAAGGAGGTCCAGCTCCGCCGTTGTGAACTTTGGATTCTTGTCTGTGGGCATGGTGTGGGGTGTGGGTGTGGATGTGGATGGTTGTGGGTGTGTAGTTGTGAATGTGACAGTGTGTGTGTGAATGTGAAGAGGGGGATGTGTGTGGAGGAGGTAGTGTGAAGGTGTGTGAGTGAAGGTGTAGTGGAGGTATGAGTGATGTGGAGTTGTTTCTCAGTGGAGTTGTTTCTCAGTGGGGTCTGGCAGCAGTGGATCTGTTGCAAAGGCTCATGGGTTGTGTGTGTGGGCCCTTTTTATTGGTCCATTTTTGGGTGTGGCTGTGTTTGAATTTTGGTGGGTGTGTTCTAAGAGGTGGTTGTGATTTGGGGCCTCTGTTTGCCTGTTTGGATGTGCCAGGTCAGTCATTGAGATGTATTTTGTCATGTAGACGTGTTTTGTGGTGTTGTGCAAGTCGAATTGACCCTCCTTGTGCTGTTTTACAGTGTCCTGGTTCTGTAAGAGTCTTTTTCGCAAAGGTACGATCCGTACATACGCGATGCTGGGTGAAGGTGCTGGGGTACGGTGTTGGAGTGCGGCGCGTACATGCGGTGGGGGTTCGGTGCATACACGTGCAGCCCTGGGGTACGGCACGTAAATGCGGAGGTACGGCACGTACATGGGGGGGGGTAAGGCGCGTACATGGGGGGAGGGCGCGTACATGCGGTGGGTGTACGATGCGTACAGGTGCGGCGCGTACATGCGGAGGTACGGCGCGTACATGGGGGGTAAGGCGCGTACATGCGGTGGGGGTACGGTGCGTACACGTGCGGCCCTGGGGTACGGCGCGTACATGCGGAGGTACGGCGTGTACATGCGGGGGTGATGCCCGTACAGGGGGGGTAAGGCACGTTCATGGGGGGGTACGGCACGTACAGGTGCGGGGCTGGGGTACAGTGCGGACAGGGGAGGTAGGGTGCGTACATGGGGGGGTACGGCGCGTACATGGGGGTGTACAGCGCGTACAGTTGCGGGGCTGGGGTACACAGCAGACTGGGTGGTGTACGGTGATGACATATTTGGGGGTGGGGGGGCTGTACGGCTCGTACACAGGCATAAGTTTACCCGTGTACATGTGTGCTACTGCGTTGTCTCTGTATGGGCCATTTTATGTGCGAATGTGTATTCGGACGGACGGTTGGGATCGTACTTGCGCGCTCGGACTTGTGTTTTACGATTTGCACGTAACAATGTCCGGCTCACTCTCGTACACTTTTCCCGACGATATTCGGACGTGAAAACTTTCCGACGCACTCTCGTAGACTTTTCCCGACGCTATTCGTAGTTATTTTTCACGGAAGAATCGTACTTGGCAGTTTGTACGGTACTTGTACGACTCGTACGTAAAAAAATATGGATACGGGTCGTACGCAAATTATTTTTAACGGATCGGAATCGGCACCTAGGTGTTCTTTTTTAGGTTGTCTCAGGATTCCCTATGTAGCCCTACATACTTCCTCTTGATGCTGGACAGGTCTAAACCATTTGCATCTGGAATTCAACATCCTCTTCAGAGCCACAGGGACACAAAAGCCTCCCACCATCTTGAACTCACACCAGTACCCAGCCCATGTGAGTCCTGAACCCCCAAATGGTGTTCTACTAGTCATGCACCCTTGATTGTGTATGCTTAAGGTGTCCAGATGGTCAAGTTCCAAAAATTAGGCCCAAAACTGCCCTCAGAACCAAGAGGGGACCCTAACCAACTTGCGTGCATATTCACCGAGGTGCCTCACCTTCCGGATTCTCCAGCTAAGTTTGTCTACACAGCAGTAAATCCTATTCAGTGGTCCTTTGCCAGAGGAGTGTAAAGCTTTTTCCCACCGCAGATATTTTGACTTCCAAAAAAGAGACTAAGTTCAAATGTAGAAATCTTCACTGCAGCTTCGATCCAATGGTCCCAGGTAATGATGCTCCGCTGTGATGGAGTAACCCGTCCACCAATGTCTAAATCAGGCCCTGAGTCTTACATTGTTTCACACCTACATTATTGTATTGACCAACTGGTTATCCTACTTGCAGAAGAGGCATTTAGCAGTTTCTGCTTGGCCAGAGAGGGAACCAACATCATCAATTAAATCATTTATTTATTTCAATTAACTCAAAAAAAATTACTTTACCTTTAAGCACAGAAGAAAAAGGATTCTTAGTAGCATTCAATTAAACAAATGTGCCTATTAATAATGCAGTGAAAATAGAGATTAACAAGACAATTGGTAAGTATGATTTAAAAACATCAAATTTATATTAACATTAATTTCTATATCATTTAAAAAAGCTGTATCCCCAATGAAATCCACAACCAAACAGTAGAATTAACTACATTAATAATTACACAAGTCAGCAAATAAATAGCAAATCTAGAAAATCAACATTATGGGAAAATTGTTTATCAGTTGAAGTGAAGGGTAGTTCTCTTCAAGTAATAATGGCACTAAAGCTTTAGGTCTCAACATTTTAACCCTGAGCTCAACCCTTGGTATCTATAGCACAGAAAAGGGAGACTTAACTTAGGAGAAATGTGTAAAGCATTTATCAGTACCAAAACATTCTTAAAGTAGAAAACATAACACAATGAAACCAAATCCAATTTATGACTATATATGTCTTCCAAATTGACAAAAAAAACATTGGTACCATAGCTATGAATTGTCAGATGCTTCTAGCACCAAAAAGCACGAAGCTGCAACTGTGGATATCTGGTCATGCTAGGCTGGGTCAAAGTCAAAAGTTAAGACTGACCGTGATGGAGTATGAGATGGAAACAGAGACCAGGTTCAGTCCAGAGAAAAATGTAACTTCTGCCTTGTTCTTGAGAAAAACCTAATTGACTAGGCCATGGGCCATTTAGGATACCAGTTGAACCAGAAGTGGAGCTTGTCGTCATTGGCTGGCTGAAGTGCAGGACATCAGTGGAAGCCTTTGCTCTGGATGATATATTCAAGGCTCTTTACGTCAAAGGCAGAAAAAGTCTGAGCGACCCAAGTCTAAAGATCAGGCCCAGGAAGGTGTCAGCAGAAGAAGGATGCTGCTCCGCATTTGTTCCGGTGAAGTTCTCTCTGTTCGGGCTTAGCAAAGGTCTTCAAAGTCGGGTTCCTTTCATCAGGCAAACCAGAAATTTTAGTCTAACCGGCAGTACAATATCAGTGGTGGCTCTGTGGTGATCCTGTGGTAGTCTCCAGTTCTTTTGCTGAAAAAGTGTCCAGTCTTGCAGTATTTGATGGAGAGTGAGTACATTCGAACATCAGCCAAGGGTCCAGGATGTTTTAAAAACCACTTGGGGGTTAGAGTCAATCTCCCAGAAGTCACCAGCAAGACCCAATGCATATCTAGTTGAAACTGGTCAGCTAGGCTAGGCTAAGCAGAGGTTTGGACTTCTGGCAACTTTTGTGTTCCTGAACCTGAACAGGAAGCTAGCCAACTAGTTCACCATTGTCTTCTGGGGTACAAGTGGGGAACAAATCCAGATTATGGGATATCTCTCTGCACAGGCTCAGCAGCATGTGAAGTCGCCCTTCTGTCTTCCACATGTCCGGCGGTGTACTGAAGAGAGTACTAAGGAAGTCACCTTTAAGCCCAATTCCAGCATGTGGGTGGTTAACATTACCAGCCTCTCCCTAACCAATGGGGTAAATGTATCCAGGGGTGCTCCTACCACTTTGTGCAGCACTCCCTGGATGTTTTACAGTAAACTATCCCACGTTGCACCTCTCTACCTAAAACCAATACGGCAGAACCTTTCTTCCCTTGTGCAGAGTGCTGAGCATGCCCTTGAGGTGCATCCAAGGGAAAAAAGAACCCCTTTGAAACAGGGTTTCCCACCACGTTTGATCAGTGCCTCTTTGGCTACTTGGACAATGGCTGGGGCAGGCTTAGGTATGAGGTGCATTTGCCTGTGTCAGGGGGATGCCCCTTTGAAGCTTGTGCATATGGTGAACACATTCCAAGGCCATTCTGTCAGGAAGAGTTCACCCATCCACCCAGACAAATGCCCCTTTGTTCCATTTCCTGAGAGCCATTCGCACCTCCCTCCAGACTACCGGGTGACAGCTGAGGAGTTACTCTGAAACGGCTACTAAAGGCTTTAGGTGGGAAATTACAAACATTCTAAAAGTGCCATTTGAACTAGAGCCCTGCATAAATTCCAGGTGAGCAACCCCTGTGTTCCCAGGATTACAACTGGAGAGCCTGGTCTGAGTTTAGCTGCCCTTAATATATCTCAATGAGTAGTGAGAATAATTGCTGCATTTTAGCCACCCTGTGCTAGCTGATCCATGCAGGTTGGTGGCACTGGCTATCATGGTGCCCCACCCTGCCACTAAATACAGCTACTACGAGCACCCACTGCTGCCCTCCTCCAACTACATCTGTTCCAAAGGTCTGCTACCCCTATCGAAATCTGGGGCAGCCAATATATCAGCAAGAATGTTGTCACATGATGTTCCAAAGGTCACCAGTGTGCACATAGGCTCCCGTGGTGCCTGACCTGCTGATGACTACTGTGACCATTAGATCTGAGGCGCACGCCCGATGCTGCCCTCACGCACTACTAGTCAGGCACTATCACTACCCCCCTTGAGCTAGGTTAAAACATCCGATACAGCTGGAGGACTGCTTGAAGTGGCTGATTCTGACTGGGGCATGCAACTCCATTTGTGCAACAAACAAAAGCAGGCTCACCAGCCCACCTCCACTGAGCTCCTATAACAACAATGTTTCTCCCTGGGGTGTCCAAAGTCTCCAGGTCACTGCTGACAAAAGCTTCACTTTTGTAAACACAATGATGCTGGAAAGCCACAACAGAGCCTGCTCTTGATACCACATGACTAGTTCACTCTGTAGGGGTTTTATATCTCTCCTTCTTGGCCCTAAACAATCACACAGTGTAAATACCCCTCACTCCGCACTCCCTAACCAAAAGTGAAATCTCTCTTCTCACACAAAATGGCTGCCCTCTCTCTAGCATTGTAACCGACATAGGTCGGGATGACACGATCAATCAGTGAAACTAAGGATGGACTGTAGGACTTTATGCTCTCCCAACAAGGCTGGTCCTCCTGAGGCTCCAATGAGTGGCCATCTTGTAACAGCAAACCTGTGTGATACACTGATGTGATCACTACACCCATTGTTACATATGGTAGCCACAAAAGTAATCTTGTCTGATGCACTGATGTGATCACTGCTCATACTCCTGCATACAGCAGCCACAGATGTAATTCTGTCCGTGGTGGGGACTATTACATCACCACAACACAAATAGTATAAGTAGCACAGATGTTTGTTTTTTTCTCATTGAAAATAGGCAACTCTTACTAAAAGAAAAGATTGGAAACCCCTGTTCTAACCCAAACAAAATGATGCATTAGACAATGCCAACATTATTATATCATATACATCATGCATATATGAACAATTAGCCATGGACTTCTATCCTTGCAATGATAAGTGGTCATTCAACACTCCTATAGAAAATCAGAACTACCCATAAAGGTCACAAGATGCAGGCACCCACAGCACCCTCCACCCCTTGATTACCCTCTATCCTGAAACCCAACATTCCAAACTCCTTTTCCATCACCTTTCCCCAACCACTCCACAACAGCAGCTACGGACTTCAAACACAAATTCGTTAAACAACACTCCGAACTACTCAATGCCGATATCTACAACAATGCATCTAAAGGACCAAATAAAACAGATCTCATCTTTTACACTACACGTCCAGCGAAATAGAAAACAGTCATACCAAAGTCCTTCACGTTACCAAAACCAGCCACACCCCCTACTATCACAAGTGACCAATCTCCAACTCACCCACATTCAAAGGTAATGCTACCACAACTATCTTCAGAAACTGAACTACAATGATACAATCCAATGATAACAACCTATGAACTTTTGAATTCCTATTCCCTATGCTTTAAAAAGCCATATCACTGTTACATATCCCGTCCCCCATCACTCTCCCCAAACAAATCTATACATGATGAAACACATAGGAGCTATACCACATGCTCCACTACCTCCCTCACAAATCACCATGACCTCACCCCAAGCAATAACAAACATGATGCACTTACAGCCCAAAGGGCCACAACATTACACTTCGATCCCATGACCTTTCGGGATGTTGACGGAGTTTCTCTTTTTCCCAAATCATACTATCTGCCATCTACCCTCACCAATACGCTGAAGACACTATACCAAAGGGGCCCACACTATTCACCCACCAATCCAGCGATCAAAAATAATGAACTCTGTGACAGTTCAAATTACATCACCACCAACATCTTGAAGCCCATTCCCACTACCACACACTGTCTGCCTCTGGAGCGTCCTTCCCTGCACTGTCAAAGTGAAATTCCCAAACTCCTACCCCTAAATCAAATGCCCTTATCCAACTAAATGAGTGATTAACTCACATGGAAGACCAACTAGACAAAGTAAGCAAGGTCCGCAACAATGTCTTAACAAACCTAAACATTTATCTGAATCCTACCAATCACCCTCATCTCCTCCCTACATGCAGCAACAGAATACTCCAAGGATGAACCAAAACGCATCCTGATATCTGGACTGCAAAGCCTCTCAACAACAGCGCTCCGAGGCCTAAAAGAACAACTGCCACAATTTCTCCGAGGGAGATGGCAGACCTAGATGGCAGAGCTAGCCAAATCCTACAATATGGAACCTCTTACAATCACCCCCTCCTCCAAGATCTAGGCAATCACAGGAAGAAACACCACACCAATAAGAGCGACCAGGCCGCAAGCACACCTCATCAACATCCAAATGACTTCATCCCCTCAATATCCTAAGCACTGCAGAGAAACCAAATGTATGCATACTAACTGCAGATCTGCAACCAAACATGCAATAGAACTAGCAGAAGCTATACTGAACCATCACATTGTTATAGTATTCATCACAGAAACATGGCTAAGTGAATGCTCATACCTGACAATGGACACGCTAGTCCAACCAGGATAATAGCTCTAAAAAAAAACAGGAAGGACGCCATGGTGAAGGCATTGCCATTATACAGAAAACATCAATGTGGAGGAAACAGACACCCTAACCTACAGCACATTTGAAATTCTCACCACCACCATAAGAATGACAAACAACACAATTCTGAACTGTCACCTACTCTGCTACCCACCAGGCAATCTTCTTTCTTTTGGTGAACACCTAGCAGATTTGATAACACACTGCTCACTCTAGGCTGCCAAAAACAACATCCTATTGGACCTCAACCTGCTCTGGAGCAATGAAACCAATGCTCTTATTCAATCATTAAATGACCTCCTATTTAATAAGAAATGCTCCCAGTGTTGCAACGGTCAAACCTGCAAAATGTGTGCTCCTTGCAGAATCCGGTAGCAGCTGCCTAACAGTTTACAACACAAGTCAGGCCAACTAAGCCTTGCTATCCTGGTAGAGTGCAAGCCCTTCTCCTGTTGTAAGATTAACACAGTGGCAGAATTGAAAATTTGGGGAAGGCCCTGCATGTTGACCCAGAGAGGGAAAATACCAATGTGACACAGTGATATATTTATATATTATCTACTGGCGGTCGCCAGTAGATAGTTATAGTTAGGACCCTGTTTCCATAGGAAATCCGCAACATTCTATTTGGAATAACTTTGGCGCCGGTCGATGAATCCTCGCGAAATTTTCAAAATAGGTGGGGCGCTACGCTCCGCTCCTACCCTGAAAGTCTCGGGGGGATTCGTCAAGCGGGGGCTGAGAAAAAGGGGGGTCCCAAAACGCGTTTTTCCCATGCATTTTTCCATAGGACCTTTAGACACAGCTACAGCCAGAACGGCTGAACAGAGTTACTTGAAATTTGGCAGAGAGGTAGTCCTCAGGTCAAGGAAGTGCCTTTTGTAGGTCTGGTGTAAATCTGTTCAGTAGTTCCTGAGAAAATAGCATTTAAATCAATATATATATGTGGGCGGAGCCTAACCACACATCTCATCCTGAGATCTGATTGGCTGTCAGCACTTCATCCAAGAAGTGTTGGCAGCCATCTTGGGACCAATATACATGATAGCACCTCATTAAAAAGCATTGCAGTTAATAGAAGGTTTTAAGACTTTAGTTACATTATAAATCATTTGTTGATGGTACCATACTCATTTTAGGAATTGTGGTATGTTCTAAGGTGATTTCACCATGTGAAAAAGCCTTCTGCTGGGATATCATGATTGAGAGAAAAATATTTTCTCATGCTTTTACCACAGAGGTTTGGAAGGTGATCTATAAGCTAAACTGAGAGCTTATTTTCTGTAAATTCACATTATCTTTCTCAGTCATGTGAGAATGAAGTCTGACATTCTCAGTAAAACATGTACATCCAACAAGGGCAGAGACTGTCAGTTGATTCCTTTGTGTTCTACTGCAGCTTTCCAGAGTGTTCCAAAGAACTACTAGAGCGCTAACCGTCCAACTTATGATAAATGTATGGCACACCTGAAGCCATCTTGCTTGGATTAAAGTGGTAACTCTTAAAACATTTAATTTAAAAAGGAACAAAATGAGGGGGTTCATTTTTCCATAAAAAGTATGATTAGTGCTGCAGAAAGAAAAATTAGGGCACATTTTGAGTGACTTCTCAAATCCTCTTCTATTTCATTAAAAAATTCTGACATGCAGACTGAAACATGCACTTTCAATACCAGCAGCAGTTTTCCCTGGTGAGCAGTAGCTTTACTACAGTGATCTAATGAGCAAAAAGAGTGCTAACATTCTGATTTTATGGCAAATGTGTGACACATTTGAATGCCTTCTTGATGGAATCAAAGTAAAAAACTGAAAGTATTTCCTACTGAGGAGACTGCAGTAAATGAGGAAATTAGGAAACTTCATAACAAATAAGTCTCCCAAGATGGCCACCAGAGACAAAAGAGCCCAAATGTAGCCCAAATATCACCCAGATGTAGCCCAAGTATAGCCCAATGACAGAATGTCCAAGAATGTTCTTAAAAACAACTAGAGCACTTACTGTCTTCATTATGACAAAAGTATGGCACACCTGAAGCCATCTTGATTGGAATAAACTGGTAACACTTAAAACATTTAATTTAAAAAGGAACAAAATGAGGGGGTTCATTTTTCCATAAAAAGTATGATTAGTGCTGCAGAAAGAAAAATTAGGGCACATTTTGAGTGACTTCTCAAATCCTCTTCTATTTCATTAAAAAATTCTGACATGCAGACTGAAACATGCACTTTCAATACCAGCAGCAGTTTTCCCTGGTGAGCAGTAGCTTTACTACAGTGATCTAATGAGCAACTAGAGTGCTAACATTCAGAATTTATGGCAAATGTGTGACATATCTGAATACCTTCATGAAGGAATCAAAGTAAAAAACTGAAAGCATTTCCGACTGAGGAGACTGCAGTAAATGAGGAAATTAGGAAACTTCATAACAAATAAATCTCCCAAGATGGCCACCGGAGACAAAAGAGCCCAAATGTAGCCCAAAATCACCCAGATATAGCCCAAAAATAGCCCAATGACAGAAGTGTGCAAAACACTTATTATTTTGTGTTTTTGCAGTGTTATATAGTGCAGACTTGTCAGGTATTGGAGTTGTCAACTAGATAAAAAAACATAAAGATAACAAATAATTTAAAAGTGCTTTGTCGCTATTTGAAAACTCAGAAAATATGTCCTTATTTTAGTCTTTTAGAGCACTAACCATAATTTTGAAGCCAATAAGACCCTCTCATATATGTAATTTCTAAAGGAGTGCTCTAGGTATTACAGTTTTGATTACATTAAGATGATGTCAGGCGTTCCACACTTTTGTAATAAATATAGAATGTTAGCAATCTAGTTGTTCATTAGGATACTGTTGAGAGGCAGAGGCCAGGGGCACGGACTCTGAAAATTGAAGGCAGGTAGGAGGGTGCAAAGGCAACAATTTAACCACACTGAGCAGGCAGGAAGGGCCGTGGAAGCACAACAGACTATGGAGGGCAGTGGAAAGGGGGGCAGGGGCAACAAACCAACAATGCAAACCAACAATACAGGACTTGCAAGAGAGGCTGTTGGAGGGAAGATCTATTACGGGTCAAGGAAGCTAGGGGCGGTCCCCAGAGCCCCGGGAGCCACCACAGAACTGAGCAGGAGAGTGAGTCAGGGACAAAAGGGGCACCTTAATTTGAGCCGGGGTGCCTAGGAACGCTTGCTCCAAAAATGAAGAAAACAGACATATGAGACATGGAATTGGAGGCAGAATACAATGGCAGTTTAATGAGAAGATGCAACTTCAAAGAAACCGCAGAATAGAGACATAAAGTACAAAATACAGAATCCAGATAATCATACAGCTGTCATGATATTCTCTGTATCTCAATTAATGGACTGACAGAGAGAGAGAGAAAACACATCTATAAATGCATCATGAGAAACAAGTTACACCAAGGAAAATGTTACCTAGGGACACTCACATTTACTCTTAGAGCAAGCATTCCTGCAATTACAATACAACATCTTTTAAATGCAAAAGTAAAGAGAACAATGGTTAAAAAATAACATGACATTTCATATAGGTAAAATAGAATAAGATACTTCAAGCAAAGCAGAGCAAGACATTTTAAGCAAAGGAAGACAAGAGCTCCCAGTTCTTGGGGAAAACCTGCACAGCCTGTTAACCTACATACAGACGGCGAGGTTGTCCGTCGATATCTGTGGGTGCTCCCTTTTTATATCATTTTGTGGGCTCCTTTGCACGCTACATCTACCTACGTATGCTACCCAAAAGCTTCGTCTGCAGATTTTACCAGACATTTCGTCATTTACCCACTTAATGCTGACAATGGACTGGGTGAAAAGGTCAGTCTCTCAGGCCAATCGCTTATCGTAAGTTCCATAGAGCAAGCAGAAAATAATGGGTATTCTACAGGAATTCAATATATTCATGTATAAAATCTCCTCAGTTCTCCTAACTTGACGCTCTGCGGTTGCCACTTCCTTAAAAGCGGGAAACCTGCCCAGGAAGCAAGTACCAGTCCAGGATGCAGCCTACTGTATGTCGACAGCTTCAGGGGGATGTTGAACTTTGATACCGAGCACGGAGCACTCGGGTAGGGTGGGGGCTACTAGTTTGGAGCAGAAGGCCTCGCAGACCTGCCTTCAGACTGCTATACACTAAAATTGCAGAGCTATGGTCAATTTAACAAAGAGGCCTACATATTGAACAGAAGGGCCTACACAGGGGTTTTATGCTGGCTGAGTGGTAAGGATGTCTCAGGATAATTATATAGCAACACAGGACCCGCTGGTCAATTTAATACGGCCTACAAATGCGGCTGGCAGGGCAAGGACAAGGGTCTCATACTTCAGGTGTGGACAGAACGGGCCAGGGGCCCCCTGTGATACAAAATCTACCCTCCTTCAAGGCTGTGGCAATGTAATAGACCATTGTGGGCAGAAGGAAGAGGCAATGGTAGTACAACCATACATGCCAACAGACCCGATACAGCCAGGAAACGTCCAATGTTTTTAAGCTCAAATGGGCTTTATTTGATCTGTCTCCTGTCTACAATATCCTCTTTTTCAATGTAACTCAAAGGGGAAAATCAATACCCCAGTTTTTTTTCAAAATCTCCCTCTTACCAAGTTCAAAATGTTCGCAAGTATGGTACATTGGATCATGAAAGGAAATTGGATAGGGACATGGACTTGGATAACAGAGGACAGGAGAGACATGGAGAGGTGCACCAAACTGACCCTGCAGGGAAGGCATCAGGGTTTGCAGCAGCACAATACACCACACAGGGCATGCAGGACGGGAGTGCAGCACAACAATCCATAGAAAGCAAGAGGGAGGGGACAGGACCATGCACATGGACAACAGAGAACAGAGGGGCAAGAGGCAATGGTAGCTAGCTGACCATAATGGACAGACAGGAGAGAAGGCTGCAGCATAACAGACCATAAAGGGCAGGAGGGACGGATCAGGGGCATTACAATGGAACAGACAAGCCAGGAGGGAGGGAGTAGGGGTCTGCACATGTAAACAGAGGGCTGGGGGCAAGGGGGCAGGGCAGGAGCAGCAAGATAGCCATGGAGGTCAGGCAGGATGGGCACTAGAAGCAAGACACAACATGAAGAGCAACAGTGAGACTGTGATGGCATACACACAGACCATGGAGGGAAGGTGGGAGGGGGTCAGGGGCAGCTAACTGACCACACAGGGAAGGTGGGAGGGGCCATGGCAGCACAGAAGACCATGCATGGCAAGTGGGAGGGTTAGTGGCAGCACAATGGCTATGATGGGCAAGAAAGAGGGTGCAGGGGCATGCACAAAGGACGATGGAGGATAGAAGGGAGGGTCAGGACCTGTGCACAGACAAGAAAGTTCAGGGGAAGGGGCCTCACAACAGACCACACGGGGCAGGCAGGAGGAGCAGTTGCAGCACAACAGACCAGGGAGGGCAGAAGGGTGTGGCAGTACAATGGACCATGTAGGACAGGAGGAAGAGGATAGAGGCATGGCATGTGGACAGGCAGGGTGGAGGTGGCAGGGACAGGTTACAGTCATCTGACAATGCTAGGCAGGTGGGAGGGGAGTGGCAGCTCAACAGAACACTCAGAGTAGATAGGAGTGGCAGGTCCATGGGACATGGTGGGCAAAAAGGATGGAGCAGGGGCATGCACAAAGACATCGGAGGGCAGGGGGAAGGAGAATAGGGGCAGCAAGCTAAGCACAGAGTTTAAGCAGGAGGTCAATGATGGGGCATAGAATTGGGCAATGGAGGGCAGGAGGAGTGGACTGGTACATCATACTAAATTGAGGGCAGTGGCAGCACATCAGACCATGCATGGCAGGAGGGAGGAGGCTAGTCCATGGATTCACACAACAGAGGATAGGGAGGAGGGGGATGGGGCAGCAAGCTAACTGTTCAGAGAAGGCGGGTATTAGAAACTTTATTGTTTTTAAAACATTTTGTCTGTGCAAACTACTTAAAATATGAACAAGTATGCAGCATAATCTCACTTTTATTCAGGAAGAAGAAGACGTTAGTGACTGTGACTCCGGGCTCACTTGGCAAAAACACCCCCTGACCCTCCACCCCCTATCGCAAAATGTAATGCCCGTGAAAAGGGTAGGTGAACACAGTGTTATATAGAACATAGTCCTGAGAGCACGATTGAAAATGAAAACTAGATATAGTGTATGGTATAAACTATGCACCAAAAAGTGTGATATAAGATGAACCAGGCGTGAAATATAATATGCAATACATTGTGCGCAATGACAGATTCATTGGAGAGCGCGAGATAGCACAGGCACTAGCGCGTGCTATGCGATATGCGCCTTGGAGTGTAATATGCACAGGGCAGTGTTGTGTAACCTAACTAGTCTCTAAAGTTGTAATATAAAATATGTGCTGGGGAGTGTAACGTTGCATATGCACTGTGACAAAGATATGGATCCCAAATTGTAATATGTATGGCATAGCACTGTGCGTTATAACATAGGCATCGAGGAAGGCACGTTAGATGGGGCAATATAACCCGTGCGAAGACAAGTGTGGCATGACATTTTCACGGGGTGGTGTTACAGTGCACATGGGCTAGAGAGTGTCATAGCATATGCACTAGCTAGTGGAATACAATACAGAGGTGTGTGGCACTCGGCAGGCAATGGTGGGTGTAACACAGCATTGGGCTCTGTCAGGAGCGCGCTGTGACTCGCAAGTGATGTTCGTCCCCTTTCCAGAGAGTAAAATAAAAAGTATTACACATCCGGCAGTGGATGTGTGTTTTATTAACTGTGAGGGGGGTTTCTTGCATAGTTTTGGTCGAATTTTTGTCGAATCCCCTTTGAATGGCTTGGTGTGCATGTGTATTAAATGTGCCCGTCAATAGCTACCCATGTTTGTATAAATAAACGACAAGGGTGTCTACCGGGATTAGGCACGGTAGAGCATCAGACATGTCAGAGCTTCACTAGTGGTGTAAATACATTCCACGTGGATTAATTGCATGCATAGTCGCCTTTTAATGAATATCACGCAAATCGTCATGGTGATAGGTACGTACGGTTTGTCCAGCATGTCCTAGGTGTGTCTATAAATATATATTTTTTAAAAATAATAAAAAACAGTGGCCGGCCCTGGGGATTGGGGTCAAAAAAATATAATTAGGAGACAGGCCCTGGGGGATGGGGTCATCAGGGCCAATAAATTAGAATAAGAAGGGGAACCACACAGCCCCCCTTCTTAAAAAAATAAAATAAATAAAAGACTGGCATCGTCCCGGAGGCCATGCCCCCTCCATGCAGCACTCTGCAAACGCGCCCCCAACAGGCATCTCCAGTATGCGCCAGGGAGCTGCGCTGCAGACAGGTGTTCTGAGGCCAAGCCCCTTTTTACACCTCTCTGCAACGCAGCTCTGTGGCGCTTACTGGAGGTACCTAGTGGTCTAGTGTGACCCTAGGGACCCTTAGGATTCAAGGGGACTTAATCTCTCAACTTAGAACAGCCACAGGGCGCGTTTACACAGTGGTGAAGGGAGGGGACGGGGCCTGAGGTGACGTGTGCAAACACGCACCATGGCACGTTTTAAATTGGGGATATAATTTCCCTTCAATACTGAGGGCCCCTGGGGGCTAACTAGCCCACCAAGTGCTTCCAGTAAGCGCCACTGAGCTGCATTGCAGCGAGGTGGTCCAGGCCATGCCACTTTTTACACCTCTCTGCAACGCAGCTCTGTGGCACTTACTGGAGGTACCTAGTGGGCTAGCTGGACCCTAGGGACCCTCAGGACTCAAATGAACTTAATCTCCCAACTAAAAACGGACACAGGGCGTGTTTACACAATGGTGAAAGGAGGGGACGGGGCCTGAGTTAACGTGTGCAAAAACGCCCTGTGGCCTGTTTTAAGAGGTAGTTTTAATCCCCATGCCCTATTATATACTAGGGGCTTATAGAGGAGGTAAGGCTAATCACAGGGGGACCCCAACGCATAATGTTCCCTAGTGTATGTAGGTGTTTTCACTGTATTCTAAGTGTCTTTTAACATAGCACTGGCTCTAGGACTGGTTAGTCAGACTCAGTTACCACCAGTATCCGTCTGAAAAAGTTGAGGGTACAGGATGATTTTGCAACAAGGCTTCTTTCTGCTCTTCTTTTTGTTCTTTCTGCACGTTATCCTTCTTTCTGCACTTTTCTTCGTCTTTGAGGACTTCTGTTGCTTCTTTCTGCACTTCTTTTGTTTTTTTCTGTGCATTTTTTCTTCTTTCTTCACATGTCCTATCTCTGTAGGCATAGTTAGAAATTAGCATTTAAAAAAACTTTGAAATTAACAGAAAAAACCATAGGTTTCAGGCACGTTATAGTTAGGAATTAGCATTTAAAAAACCTCAGAAATTCACTGAAAAAACCATAGGTTTCAGGGGTGTTATAGTTAGCTGGACTTTTCACTTGTACAAAACCATTGAAATTCCCCCGTTATAGTTAGTTCAGCTAACTATAACTCGCGCGCCCGCAATGCACTGCTGATGACGTCACATATTACATCACTCATGCCATGGTCAGTGACATCACTCATGACATCACTGATGACATCTCAAATGACATCACTGATGACATCACTGATGACATCATCCTTGTGATAGAGTGGCAGACCTCCTCTCACCCTAATATAACCTTTGATACACACATTCAAAAATAGAGACTAAAATTTTCAAAACAATGGACATACCAATACCAGTTACAACAACCTCTTCAGTAATTCTAAGATCCACATACACATCCACTCATTCACCAACAGTCCAATACAGTCACTCATACATGTACTCACTCATCATATGTACTCATACACCTATACATCCTGTTACACAATGCCACTCATCCATAGAGTTACTCACACACATAGTCACTCATGCTAATAAAGAATCAAACATACATTTACTTGCATATACAGTTATACACACACCACCACACTTACTTCTACGGAAACTGACACATACTTAGTCTTTTAAACAATCACTTATAGAAACACATACTTATTCATACAGGAACTCTTTCAATCTCTCACTCTCACATATACTCACATATATACACCAATAGTCACATATACTAGTTTACAACATATGTAGTTACTCATAAAGACACTATTGAGACAGTCATTCACTCACTAACACACCCATACACACACTCATCCACCCATACAGTCCTGCACACATACTGTGTTCAACACATACAAACAGTGAGTCACTCATTCATGCACCTATGCACTACGTAATACCCCCCACCGAACCATGCAGACCCTCAGACTGATACTCAAAAAACCAACTAATAACCTATATAGACACCCATGTAGCTACTCACCAACCCATGCAGCCACTTATACACAAAGTGAGAGACTGATACAGATATTTACATATTTAAACATTACTCACTAAGCCATGTATTCACTATGATACACTTAATCAGTCAGTTACACAATCAATTTTTCAAAAACAAATCATCCATTTAGACACTTATATACCCATTTATTCTTCCATCGACCTTGAGATATACATATATAAAACATATTTAATTTTCAGAATAACACACATTCACTGGATGATGTCATCAGTGATGTCATCAGTGATGTCATTTGAGATGTCATCAGTGATGTCATGAGTGATGTCACTGACCATGTCATGAGTGATGTAATATGTGACGTCATCAGCAGTGCATTGCCGGCGCGCGAGTTATAGTTAGCTGAACTAACTATAACGGGGGAATTTCAATGGTTTTGTACAAGTGAAAAGTCCAGCTAACTATAACACCCCTGAAACCTATGGTTTTTTCAGTGAATATAAATATATATATATACACATGCAGATGGTTTTTAAACACATCAATCACATTCTGATATGAATCATTCTGACCTATACATGAACTCGGCGATGAGTTAAATCAAGGTTATTGCGTTTTTCTTCAGAGTTCATTATGGGGTCATAGCTTTTTTTGGCATGCTCTGTGTTTACTTTCATTTTTCTAGAGCTAGATGTATCCACCCTGCTTCGTGTGAGGACTCGCCTGTATATATATTGCTTAAACAGATTTCTTTAACTTTGAAGAGGAATCTCTTCTTATGTCTTTCTTTCGAAGAGTTTGACCTCCGATTTTATCTTAAAGTCTAGTAAAGCTCGCATGAAGCTGAAATTTTAGTGCAGAGCGCAGATGTTGAACAGGAGTGAAAAGGAGGCAGGATAATTTCAAGGCAGCTTGATATACCGCCCGGTGAAGGCCATCGCTTGTGATCCCATTGTTTTTCTAAAGAACCCATACTAAAGGGACCATGAGAGAAGAGGATGGGCAGTGAGCTACAAATCAGCATTACAAATAAATATAAAACTATGAGAACATATATATCATTAAAAGCTAACAGGCGATTGGAAATATTTTGCTCTGCATGGTTCAAACTGTAATTTTCATGTGGTCTGTGTTACCCATCTCATTTGCAAGTTCTTAGGTTTGGAAGCGGTGTCTGTGTGGACACCCTGAGTGCACCAAGCAGCAGACCTTTCTAAATAACTACCTACCTCCTCAATCCATCCATCTACCCACATAATCCATCCGTCCATCCATCTATCAAATCATTTGTATCATTTTGCATGAGCCTGCCAATTGAATCATTTTTTATCAATTTATATGACCATGTCAATTAGAATATCACTGTGTGCTTGTGAGGGAAAACTAGTCACCCTGTGAATTTTAGCCCAGCATCACCTCATTGCAATTTACTATGACAGGCATTGTTTGTCTTGTCTGATGCTCTTTGCAGACTAATGTTTGCTGCCACTACACCAACCATGAAACTCTTACATGCCCAACATCAAGTCACAATCGTTGCCCTGGCATACTGTTGTGAAATGTGCCTCACTATCCTAATCGAAATGCTCTGTGCCCTGCACTCAGTGAGTGTTGTTGCCGCTTCACTTCGAAGAACTGTACTCCGAGAAGTTAGGAATGAGAAACGAATCCACTGTATTACAACGCTGATTGATCAGTGCTTCTAAATACTGTCTCACTGCATTATTGTGACGATCTGCGTCACCAACTTGTCAAGAGTAAGCAGGCTCACAGACCTAACATAATTTAGGACTTCTCAGTGGGCTAGCGAACAATACACCTGCCACACCTCAGGCGTCCACACTCAAAATGCTCCCTGAACAAGACTCATATTAGTTTTGTACCTTTCAGTGCCAAGGTTATTAGCCTGTTTAGATATTCTTGATTTTTCACAAACACAATTGCCTACATTCACATTGATAGCAACTCATCTATTTTACCACTCACCTTACACAAGTATGCCATCAAGCTCCCATCAAATTCATCACCTCCATGAGACCGACTGGAAATTCAAATGATAAATATATCAGTAACAGCCAACCCTCCACAGATGTTTGTTCTTCCAGTGGCGGCTCTTCCGCAATGGTGGAGGACCGTCGCCTCACTGCCTGGCTCAGAGCCAGCAAATGTAAACTAAAACAATGTTCTTGCATCGTTTTAATTTACATTTTCCGTCACTAAGCCAGCGATGTTGGGAGTGGCGGAGCCGAGGGATAGCAGTGGGGAGGTGGAGTGTTAGTGCAGTCCACTCCCTAAGTACGCATATGTGTTTTGGGTGGCTGTTTCAGTCCGACCAAAACTCACATGCGCACTTAGGTTTTCTCTAGCCCAGCTGCATTGAGCAGCCGGGCTGGAGAAAACCCATAGCCTCCCTGATCTGAGCAAGGCGTCTTTTCTGCCTGCTCAGACCAATTCCTGTGCTGCTCTGCAGTGCTGGAATTGGATAGGGAGTAGGTCCCCGGGGCTCCTGGGATCAGCAGGCAGGAAGATGAGAGGAGGTGCGAGGGGACGAGATGCTGGAGCAGCCGGCAGCAAAAGATATATTTTCTTTTGGTTTTTAATTCAATCCCCACGTGCAACACCTCCCAAGCGACCCCACCCACCCCACCACCCTTCGCTTATGGCGGCCACCACTGTCTTTTTCTTATCTAATAGAAAATCCTCAGCCATAAAAATACTTTAGCCACAATCTCCTTCAACTCTCATCTGACTCCACTATTCACTTTCTTGGCAACTCAGAGAAATTAAATCAGTCAGAATGTATCAACTAGGGGTGGACCTAACTTTGCTTTTGCATACCTTTGCGAAATTGCAAAAAAAATGACATGTGATTACTCGTAATTCAGTGCGCAGTGTAAACCATCATTTAGCTAAGTTTTCCTAGCTCACAATTTGCACCCCCGCGTCCATAATGACCCGAGGATGCATTGTGTACTAAGATAATAGTGCTAAATATAACAGAACATGAACAGCTGCAACCAGCAACCCCTTGCATTCAGTAAGTTTATTGTTTCTAGCTCTACATAGGATGTTTGTGTCAAATTACACATAATTATGAAAACGGTTGTAATTGTGTGATTTTTGGTAATTTAGCACAACAAAGTAATGCAGAATTATCAAAATTACTCTGGCATAATTAAAATTGCTCCAAGGCCTAACCTCCACATCATGCACCTTTCATGTATTCTCCCATGACAATGTACAAATGCAGTGCAGTTGGCTGCCTCCCTAAGTTGCTCTTATTTATACTGACTTTGGCTGTAGATGCCTGATACACCCACTTGTGAGCACATGACCATCACAATTCCTGCTCCAATCAGCCTTGATATTGTCCTATCTAACATCCTACCACTGCTACCAGGTTCTTTTTCATGGATCCTGTATGAATCATAGACTCTCTGCCCTACACAACCAATCTCTAGCTCTTTTTGATACCAAAATGGACCAGAAGACTCATCAGCAGAGCATACGTTACAAAAAACTACTGTTCGACCAAGAGTTTGCTCAGGGAACGGAATTATGGTTTGTGTGATAAGTAACCCATCCCTGCAAGATTCTGGGAATCAAACCTGCCAAAACATACTATGGCAGAGAGCTCATAAAAAAGGGAAAAGATGCAGAATTTGGGGGCATATTATCAAGCCAGGCGATAAAATTATCGCCGCTTTGATAAGATGGTCTATGGAATTCCAATTGAAGCCCATGGTAGATGTCCTTCACATCTAACATGGGTTTCAATTGGAATTCCATAGGGCACATTATCAAGCCCATTCTCGCCGTTTTAGCGGCAGTTTTGTCTCGCCTGGCTTGATAATATGCCCCTTGGTTGGGTTAAATTCCGATTTCAAACCCTTATTTTTTTCTCGTGCAAGAGAACATTTTTCTTTGAATTATTCCATCCAGGTTGTTATGGCATAAAGCGTAATCTAATAAGAATACTAATCGGTGAAGTTGACATGTTGTAAGGTGTGGGACCAATTACTGTAGATTTTTCTTGTCTGGTAGAAATAAACCTGTGTCCCAAGACCCCCACTTGATAATGTTGTCACGCTTGCAATGCAGCAATATTTTCTGCAATTTTGCTGGTCATTATATTGTTTTATTCACCTGGTGTAAGCTTATTTGAAAATCATGTAATGGGACATACCTACTCAATGGTCCTTGTCGTTTGGTATTGCTATATGTGGCATACCTGCTCTAATTATTAATGCTGGTGAAGGATTGGTGTGTAGTAACAAAGAAGGGTACAAAGTTCCTCGTGTACAGTAGCGCTACTGTACACGAGGAACTTTGTACCCTTCTTTGTTACTAGTCTCCTGGGGTATGTACACTGGATCTCTCTAAACAACAACACCCCTAGTCCCTACCTTTGATAAAAGAAGGATTGGTGTGCACATGATAAATATTGATGAGAATTTCCATTTGAGGTATTTTAGACCTTTTGGTTAGGGAGGAGCACCACTCAGGCAACAACCACAATCCTTGTCAGGGTGAACTACAAAAGTCAGTAAATTAATCTGTGCCTAACACTCTGCTAGATTGGCACTTAGAGGCAAAGCGCAAAGTATGTATGAAGAACATGAATAGAAATCAAGTGAAAAAACAAGAAAATTCTCAAACCAATTTAGAAGCATAGAGTAAATTATAATAAATAAAATGATACCAGAATGATCAAAGCTCAATCAGTAGAACCAGAGACATGCACATTTAAAGTTTTAAGTAGATATAGCTCCTAAAAGCACAGCATGCCACTCGTGGTCATCTGGTAATGCTAGACCGGGGGAAAGTCAGGCCGACAGCAAGGCAGTGCAGGCCAGATGCATGGACCAGGTTAGTCCACTGGAAAAGTTAACTTCACAATGTCCAGTGTAAAGAGTTCAAATTGTGGAAGAGCAGGGCGCAAGAAGCATGGAGAGCATAGCGGATGATCACCACTGCAGCACAAGGGACAAGTCTGCTGTCACAGACAATCATCGCTGTAGCATGAAGAACCAGTCGGGCTTGCAGAGGGTCAATGCTGGGGCTGAGTGTTGGTGGCCACCACGGACTATCGCAGATGTAGCAAAGTGTAGATCTCACCTTGCCAGTCACTCTGGCATTAGTCACCAGCAGTAGAGTCTCAGCATGGACGGGCCTGTTCATGGTCACAAAGAGCCCATAACATCAGGATTTCACCTTCTGTCACAGGAAGAGGATTCTCTGATGCCAGCAAAGGACCCAGGGCCTGTGGAGGCACCACTTGGGGTTCAGGAACTCACTCCAGCAGAGGCCAGCAGAGATTAGTCGGAATGCAGTGACTGGTCCAGTGTAGCAGATCAGCTGGGCAGTTGGTGAGAGTCCTCTGGAGCTTGTTGTGTCCCTGTAGCTCAGAACAGGAAGTTGATCAGCTGATCATTGGAATCACTCAGCCTGAGATGAAGGAAGTTGTCCCAGTGTTCCTTCTCAGGAAGCACAGCAGGCCTAAAATGACAGAGCAGCATGGCATCTTTCTGCAGCATCCACAGGTCCACGAATGTACATAAGTGTGGGTCTGAGGGCCCTATTTTTTATAACTGGTGCCTCCTTTGAATTGGGAGAAGCTTCAGGAGTTTTTCCCTTACAGAGGCGACTAGAATCTCCTGCCTCCCATCCCTGAGCCCAGCCTGTCTGGGGGCACAGTAGGCTAGTGGGAATTACTTTGTGTGTGAGCTGGGCCATTGCCTTTGAAGTGCAATTCTAGTAGGTGATGGCTCATGCCCAACCATCCTGCCAGCGATGGCCCATACAGGCACAACTAGTCCCTCCATTGTGTGGCTGCCTGGGAGAAATGCACAAAGGCTAACTGCTAACTACATGTGACCCAGGAATAGGCACCAAATGATTTGGGCAAGAAAATGCCAACTTTCTAAAAGTAAACAAACACAAGGAGATGATGAACGGAGCACTGAAACTTTTCTGACACTCACCCCCAGTCACAGATCTGGGTTGAATCCATCATCGTTCTTTAGCTCACTGCTCCACCCCAGTTCATACTCAGCCATATGCAAATCAGTCTTGACCCTCTACCTCATGGAAACATTCCAGCCCGAATTGCCAAGCCACGTCTTCCTTGGACCGGAAACAAGCATCCTGGGACTAGTTTCGGGGTAATACCCCTCATCAGCCAGACTAGCTTGAATCCAGTGGCAAAGTGAGCAAGGGACCCGCGTCTGGGTATACCCTGCCAAATTAGGGCGAACAAAGAAAACACAAGGAGATAATGGCCGGAGTGCTGAAACTTTTCAGGCACCCACCCCCAGTCACAGACCTGGGTTGAATCCATCATTATTCTTTAGCTCACTTCGCCACCCCAGTTTGGACCCAGCCATGTGCAAATCACTCTTGACCCTGTACCTCATGGAAACAGTCCAGCCCAAACTGCCAAGCCAGGTCATCCCTGTACTGGAAACAAGCACCCTGGGACCGGTTTCGGAGTAACAACCCCCATCAGCCAGGCTAGCTTGAATCCAGTGGCATAGGGCCCGATTCACAGAACTAACTTAAGACAAAATCTTAAACTTACTACCATTTACGTATTCACAGAAGGCACTTACTCATTTTGGTGTTCACAGAAGACACTTACTCACTTCGGTATTCACAGAAGTTAGGAGTCCTAACTTTAGGACTCCTAAATGCCTTCTGTGAATACCGACAGTCTTAAAATTAGGATTTTTCTCAGTTCAGGAGTCCTAAAGTTAGGACTCCTAACTTTACTACTACTAAATTGAGAAAAATCCTAATTTTAAGACTTTCGGTATTCACTGAAGGCATTTAGGAGTCCTAAAGTTAGGAGTCCTAACTATACTACTACTAAACTGAGAAAAATCCTAATTTTAAGACTTTCGGTATTCACAGAAGGCATTTACTATTAAAGTCCCTAGTGAAGTGTACTATGTGTGCCAGGGCTAGTAATGCAAACGCTACTGGTGGGCCTGCAGCACTTATTGTGCCACCCACTCAAGTAGCCTTGGAAAGGGAACTCAGGCCTGTCATTGCAGGGCCTGCGTGCAGTTTCCTAAACTGCCATGTTGTTCTGGTAAGTGCACTCACTCACCAGACCCTGCCGTTTATTTATTTATTGTATTTATTTGTAAAGTTTTATAGAGCGCGAACTTGACCCTAGAGGGTATCAGAGCGCTTTACATTTTGGAGTGTTGTGTTAAAAGTTACATCAGTTACAAAAGCATAGTAAGGTACAGTACACAAAAACAATGTTGCGAGAATTCGTAGTAGGGTGGGGAGTAAGGAGTCATAGCAGGGAGACGAGGAAGAACTGTGCCTAATGTCCCGCTGGGTGGGTGACGGACGAGGGGGAAACCAGGGCCAATCCCCTCAATAGCTGTCTAGCAGCTCCACCGGGCATCACCATTTTGCTCAGGTCTCAGCGTTCAGGAAAAACAGTTTTGAGTTGATTTGATTTGAAAAGTTTTATATAGCGCTGGCTAGACCTGGAGGTATCAGAGCACTTTACCAGAGGATTGTTGAATTACAAGGTATATCTAAAAAGCTTTATATAGCGCTGGCTAGACCCCGAGGTATCAGAGCGCTTTACCAGAGGATCGTTGCGTTACAAGTTACATCAGTTACAATAGTATAGTAAGGAACAGCAAACAAAAACGAAGTTGCGAAAATTCGTAGGAAAGGAGGGGAGGAAGGACCCATAGCAGGGAGACAAGGAAGAACTGTGCCCAATGTCCGGCTGGGTAGGTGACGGTCTAGGGGGAAACCAGGGCCAATCTCCTCAATAGCTGTCTAGCAGCTCCACCAGGCACCAGCCATGTAGCTCAGGTCTCAGCGTTCAGGAAAAACAGTTTTGAATAGATACATATGCTACAGAAGCATAGTCAAGTAGTGGAAGAACATGTCCCCACTAGAGGATAGAGGTAAAAGAAGGGAGGGAGTATAAAACAATCCAGAAAAAGGAGCTGGGGCTGCCATTTAGGCTGCTGAGGAAACTAAGGAAGAGACAGGGCCGCCATTTTAAGGTCAGGCACGTCAAGTCCTGGGGGGTCAGCAACACCAGTGGCGCCGGCAGTACTCTCAGTAGCCATCTCAGTGGGTTGCCAGCTGTCTTGCTTTGCAAGAATCTCAAAGGGCAGTGTTTTCTGCTTCAAATTCCTACAAAACATCCCTAACTGACACAGAATGCTCCACCCAGCTCACCTTGTTGCACTGGGTATTATTCAAGCGAATTGCCAGATTTCCCCTCCCCGCTTCTCTCACTTTGCATACACAGGTAGATGGTGGGGCTGTGCTCAGATCTGATATTAGCTCACGAAGGCAGGCGCACTTTGCTTGACTGCATAGGCCCAGACTGGTAATATCCTGACTCTTCCGCCAGCTTACCAACCCTCTACCCACATTTCCTCAACTTCTCATAGGGTCTGAGGGCCCTCCCGTGTCTTGCTGACAGAGAGAGGGAGGAGAGCACTCACCAGTTTGTATTGCGGCACAAGAATACTGTCTGTCCGTGTTCCTGTGCACAGTGACTGTAGGCCCCTAAATGTTGTTTGCACTGGTTACTGCAGGCGCTGCTCTCAGATGTGTGGGGTCTCTCCAATGCGCCTCCTGGGGGATCAATGCCTGTTATCCAATTATCCAGGTGTAGGAGCCCGTGTGACAAGGAAGCAAAGGGTCAGAAAAAGAGTTCCAGTTTATTCTGCACTCAACAACGTGCAGTGTTGAGCCGGTGAATCGACCCCCAGTGCCCCTCATATGCCGATGCAGGCCAGGCCGCATGCAGTGGTAGATCCCTACATGGGGCCCAGTACATGCGGGGATGACGGCGTAGGCTCTCCACACGGTGCCGTAACCACAGCGCACATCATGCAGGAGTCGCGCCCGGGCCGTACCTCAATTCCGCGTCTACTTCCGGCTTCGCCCGTTCCAGATCGCAACGTCAGGCCATGCTCCTTACTACAGTGCTGAGGCAGGGGCACCTTCAGTCCTCAGGTAGTGCAACGTTGTTCCGGGGTCCACACAAGTGCCAAGTACACCTCGTGGGAGCCAGGCAATTTGTGCTGCGGCCGGCACCATTTTACCCTCAGAGCTCCGTATTGCGTCACTGCTGGTTTTTAGCTCATTTAGCTCATTTAGGCAGCAATCTGGAGCTCCTCCACACCAGCCTACTTTCCGATCCTGGGTGTCCCAGTTTTCATCAGGATTGGAGGAAGATAGACAGCTCTCTAGGCCATGGTGCGCGGTGTCCACACAGAGCTTCAGCTCCAGGCAGCCATTCTGGACGCCAAGCCGGCCACGTATGCCCTTCCCTTTCCATACACATCAGACACCCCTATGGTAGGTCTGGGGTATCCCTCTGGACAGGGTGCAGTGCATGTGAAAGGTGGGACATTTGCCACGGTGTGTGCCATGTCCTGGCAGTGAAATAATCTCCATTTCAATTTTGCTGCTTAAAGGCCATCTTGCCCATTAGACTAGAATGGGGAGGCTGTGTAATATGTTTTCCAGCCTTTCTCCCCAAAGGCTTAACATGGAAAGGTGAACTTTAGTATGCCTGAACTAAACCTGCAATAACACATCTTTTTATAAAGATGGTTTTTGCATTGTGGGTTTTTAAGCCACTCTTTTGGAAGTGGCTGGGTTTTTGTGCTTTAAAGATTTCTGTGTGCCTGGCTGGAATTGAAAGCGATAGGATCTGGGGAATGTCTTGACCCAGGGGAGGAGGTGAGACAGCACAGGCTGACCTGCATCTAGAGTGTACGAGGAGGAGTAGGCCTAGAGGTGAAGAGGCCTGGGCTGGTGCTATAAAACAATTGTCCCATTTCCTGCTAAGTGATTGAGGATCCAGACTCCCACTAATCAGGGAGAAGGTGTCACTGGTAGGGAGGCACCCAGAACTGGTTTGAGCAGGTGTCAGTGTCCCCTGTAACACAAAGACTTCAAAGCCATTCAGGGGTATAACTATGCTAGCTGAAGCCCTTGAACTTGGGAGAATGGCTTGATCAAGAGTGAACATGACTGGAGCTACATCGTGGATCAAGAAGAACCTTTTCCAAGGAAGAAACAACTGAATAGACTGCCGGATAGGGCTGTGGTATCTGGGGCTGGACTGAAGTTTGCTGTTTTAACTAAGGAAAGGCAGTAGGGAGTTTGCTGTGTGCTGTGTCCCCCTACTTGAAGGACTTTGCTGTGTGCTGTGTCCTAGAAACACAGGAACACAAACGTTTCCAGAGAAGACTATCAGATACGCCATTGGTGCATGTGCTCTGTCTAGCCTGAGACCTTCGCAAGTTGTGCCCTGTGATCTTGGGCACCTGGAGTTCCAAACGAGACTCGGATATGCCGTGCGTGTGTGTGCTCTGTCTAGCCTGAGTCCTTCGAGAGGATCCTCCTGTGAACGTGAGTACCGAGGAGCCAAGTAAGTTTCAGCGACGCGGTGAGCGTGTGCTTGGGGGCAGCCTGAGTCTTTTGTGTGGTTTGGCCCGTGATCGTGCACATGAGGAGAGCGAGTGTGCCTCAGCAACAATGTGTGCATGTGCTGTTCGCAGCCTGAGACCCTCGCTGGGGGTACCCTGTGATCGGGGGAAGTGGAAGATAAACTGTGTCTCAAGCGATGCTGTGTGTGTGTACCTTCTACTGCCTGAGACCTGCGCAAGTGGTGCCCTGTGATCTGGGGCACCGGAGGATAAAGTGTGTCTCAGCGATTTGGAGTGCGTATGCTTTCTACTACCTGAGACCTGCGCAAGTTGTGCCTTGTGATTGTGGGCACAAGAAGATCAAGTTTGTCTCAGCGATGCTGCGTGCGTGTGTCGTGCATAGCCTGAGACCCTCGTGAGGAGTTGTCTGTTTATCGTGCACCTGGAGTTCCAGTGAGTCTTGGTGACTCTGAGTGCGGTTGCAGTGTGCAGCCTGGGATCTTCCTATTGCCCGGAAAGTCAGAGATTGCATTGGAGGCCCAAGTCGCTGAACGAGGAGAGTGGTTTTGCGCTCCCCAGGTAACGTGTGTCGATTCCGGGGGCGAGGCACGGGCTTGGAGGGAGACGCTCTCAGCCTTTCTCTGTTCTGCAGAGCGAGCCTCTGCCTCGGCTCGGATTGAGGCCTGTGTTGCCAAGGGAGTGGCAGCACCGGGGCCTGAGTGCGATGCTGCATTTACTGTGTTCTATGTTACCCGTGTGGGGGGGCAATTGTGGCCCGAGAATAACCACACGCCAGCACGAGTGGCGGAGAGACCACCGGAGGCACCGTGAACGGGGCTGGCATAACCTACGTATTGTATTTCTTCTGCGTAGCGGAGTATCTGATGATTATATAACGCATTGCTTTATTTCTGCACAACGGACTGCCTGTTTTATCGTATTGCCCATTGTAATAGTTTGCCTAACGAACTGCCTGGTGTGTTACGCATTGCACTAGGTTTGCATAACAAACTGCTTGATAGATGCGTTACGCCTTGTTTTAATCCTGCATCATGATCTGCCGGTTTGTCGTATTAAACATTGCATTAGTGTTGCATACCGAACTGCCGGAAATATGTGTTTCGCATTGCATTAGATTCGCATAACAAACTGCCTGATAACTGTATTACACATTGCATTGCTTTTTCCTAACAGAGTACCTGAAGGTGGACCGTAAGCATTGCATTACGGGGGCATAACAGTTTACCACGTTGTTGCTTTACGCATGGCATTACAGTGACAGTACCAATCGCCAGATAACCGCATTATAAACTACATTATTCTTATGTTGCCAAGTAGCTGACTGTTGCATATCGAAGTGCATATTATGACATTAGGATTACGTAGGGTTGTTTAGATTAGCTCAATAATAATAGGCCAGGGGGAACATCACCCAACGCATATGTTGGTTTAGTATTGTGTGGTCGCACCGTGTATTGTTTTATAAACATATACTTGTCTTCTATGAAACTTGTGTGGAGTCTATTTGTGGTGTCGTCATTGGATTGCTGTGAGCATAATTGCAAATACTTTGCCTTGAAGATAAGCCTGGCTGCTCGTGCCAAGCTACCCAGGGGATGGAGTGGGGGCTATCTCTCGAGGCGACCTGTCTTTTCCCTAACGTTGGGGCTCACGGGTCCCTGCTTGGCCTGCGGTACCTACCTCAGCCAACCAGGGATCTTGGGAATTCTAACAGCGATTAAACCTATCTGTACTGAATAACAAACTATATGCTTCAATCGGAATACTCTGAAGTTATACACTCACCGCTGTGCCTCTCAGCGCTATATGGTGCTTTTGGACCATGAAATGACCCAACACTCGACCACTTCCTAGCGCAATCAAGTAGCCATTACAATTACCAGGACTCATCCCTATCCTTCGCCCTGGTTGTCTGAGAACCACGCTGTATACTGTCTTGTGGACAGTAACAAACCCTACATAATAACTCATACCCGCATAGAGCATACTTGCTAGGCCGAGCATTTCACTAAACACACAAGCGCTCTAACCACGACCTCATGAGCAACCAAAGTGTTTGCCAACTACAACAAGCAAACCTGAGTGAATAATACCACATTATGCAAGCTACTCATCCTCTACCACATAAAGAAAAAGGTGTCTGCTAACTAAAACAATCTGGTCCATGTATATAACATTGATACACCCAAGCCACCCACCATCGACCAACATGGCAGAAAAAGATCCCAAATCACACTGCAAGCACTCAAAAGCTGAACCTTCTTCACCTGACTCTCCAATTAACCCCTTCAGTGCCACGCCCTTTCCCCCTCCTGTGCCGGGCGTTGCACTAGTGGGTGGGGTTCATGACGAGATAGTCTCGTCATGGGCACAGCGCAACCGTGCTCCATGACGAGACTATCTCGTCATGGGCACTGAAGAGGTTAAATTCAAGGCAGACATAAATAGCACAATGGAAATGAGAGTGAAGAAACTGGTGTATGTACACGACCTAGCGAAGTCAACTAAACAAAACACGGACACTATGCAGATGGAAATGACTGCCATCCGGACAAAATCAACCCAAAAATTTCAGTGGCCGAACAAAGGATAAGCGAGGTGGAAGGCTCCACCATTCGTTGCAGCAAAGACATAAAAACACTGCTAAGTGCCACAAAACATTTGAAAAGAGAAATTGCTGATATCAAAGATCGTAACAGAAGGGATAATATAAGAATTGTTGGCAAGCCTGAAGACTCAGCCAACTCCTGCATTTCCGTCTTAGAAAACTGGATCCCTCAAATCAATAGCATAAAATTCAATTAAGAACTTGAACTAGAGCCGTCCCACAGAGTTACAACATTGAGATCTCCCTAAATAAACATGAGAAGACCAATCATCTGTAAACCATTGAGATATCAACATGTCAAAGCTATCCTCACCTATGCCCCTAAAATCTGCCAGATCACATGGAATGGACGCAACAAAATATTTAAGCAGGATTGCTCAAAACCAAATATTAAGACCAGGAAGAGATTCCTCTCACTCAGAGACAAACTCTGAGAATTGAACATCAAATTCTCTTTTGCAGGCCATTTCATGTTTAAAGTTACAGCGAAGGGAAAACAACACATCTTTGCTGATCCGTCGGATCATTCAAGTTTTCTGGATGAACTTAACCCTCAAGAGATGGAACATTCTAACTCCAATAAAAGGAAGTTATAGTGCCCTCTTTCTACTACAACAGTCCTTTCACAGCCTCCAAGGTATATTATCCACCCTTGGCTCAAAATGGTTTACTACTCACATAAAATAGCTCTAACTGTTAATAAATGTACTCAACTCACAAGTCTCTCTGTTGCTTGACTAATTTATCCACAGTTTCCCTCAAAATTGGGTATTGTTCTCTATTACCATAAGGTTGCCTTCTTTATACTCTCTTTATCTGTTAATTCACAACCTACTACCAGACATGTTTTTGTCACTACATGTTTATCATGTTTATCAAATCTGATTAATTCACTAAAAATTAAAGGCTCTAGCCATGCTGTTTTGACCTGTAATGCTATTAGTTCTGTTCAAAATGACCAGTTCAATATTAATATTCAATGCTACCTACTTATTGCTATTCATAAACTCACAGTAATCAATAGTTGTAGCACTATACTATTAGCCAGCTATGATTCATTCCATGCCGGAGGACACACGCTCCTGTCATCGCTCCTCCGGTGTTCTATTTTTTGGGGAAAGGGGTGCATGGATGGGACAGGGGGTTGGGGTGGGGGGTTTGCCATTGTTCTTGTCCTTGGTTCAGCTTTATGATCAGTTATTGGATCAGTGACTATGTATGCTCTTTTTCTCACTTAATGGTTCCCTATCAATCCCACTTAAACTACAACAAGGCAAGAGGCAAGAATGTCCACTTTCCCCATCTCTATTTCTCCTAGCATTGGAACCCCTCCTAAAAGACATAAAACAAAACCCTGATATTATCAGAGTCAGTTTTAAAGACAGGTATTTTAAACTAGCCGCCAATGCGGACGACATCTTAATAATCACAGAAAATCCAGGCCCCTCCATTCGAGCTCTCATGTCTACAATAGACCTCCACTCCAAATACTCAGGATATGAACAAAACAGGGATAAATCTGAGGTGAAACCTTTAAATCTCCACGGTACAAAAGATGCTCTAGGTACATCTGGATTTTCTTGGCAGACCGGATATTTAAAATATCTGGTTATTGAGTTTGGATCGGACCTAATAGATACTACTAAACATAATGAAATTATTACCCTTCAGAAAACAAAAAAGTATTGGACAAATGCAACCCTAAATGTATTTCCTGGTGGGGAAGAAGAAAACTATAAAAATGATGATCACCCCTATAATCAATTATCTCATCAGCATGCTCCCTCATCTATTATCAGAAGACTTCCTCCACAAACGAGACAAACAGGTTTCTAAATTCATATGGCAAGACAAAAAAGCTAGAATAGCCTTGAAAAAAACTCAGGCTATATAACTCACTAGGGGGTATTAACCTGGCAAATTTCAGAGATTACCAATCGACCTTTCTTGCAAAACAGGTTTTGTATTGGATCCACCCCCCAAGTAACTATACACCAGTATGGTTAGAAATTGAAAGGGCCATTCTAAATAACCTAAATACATTAACTTTGCTACCAACCAACAGGAAACACCTAGACAGTTAAAAATAGATAAGAGGTTATCCTCAGGTATAAGACTCTCCAACTTAGGTTCACTCTAGAACAACCCGAATATTAAATATAACGGCAAAACTATGTACTACCAAGCATGGATAGACAAGGCTATCTTCCTCCCACATCAACTCGGCCCTACATTTCATCCCATTACCTTCTCAGACCTACAATCGGTATACCACCTATATAAAGTGGAGTTCTATAACTTCCTTGAAATCAAGGCTGCCATTTTTAAATCTAAATACCATAAGAGCACACCATCCCATCCGAATCATATATTGAAACTTAACAACTCTGGACACCAAGTTTCCTATCTATACAAACTTCTAAGACCAAAAACTTTGCAACTAAACAAAGATAGAATAACTTTTTGAGACAAACACTCTTTTGAAACCATAACCGACTCTAGTTATAGTTAACTAAGTTATACTCAGAATATTTTGGTCTCAACGTCGACTGCACTCGTTAAAAATTCTGGATGATCCAACTTGCTAGAACTGTAAAGAAGAAGTAGGTGATCTTGCTCACCTCATCCTTCATTGAAAATCCCTATCTCATTTCTGGAATAAGGTTTTATGATTCTTATCAGAACTATTGAGCTGCCGTCCTAAGAAAGAACTTGCATTCCTTATTAAAGGATTCCTCGACACTAACCTTGAGAACCCATCTGATAGAGACTTGTTAGATCTTCTACTAACATCTGCAACCAAAATTGTTCTCTCCAATGAGAAAAGTACAAACAACGCCTCCTTTAAATGGTAGATCAACTTGGTCACACACATTTGAGACACAGACAATATCTCCCTCCAGCACTCATTATGGAAGACTCCCTTTGAACCCATTTGGGATACCCTGGACGACTACTTCGCCACCAAAAAGCCACAGTACACCCACCCATATACAGGCCTCTCTCGCTACCACAATTTATCATTGTCCATCTGTAACCAACTGTAGACTATCACCATTATTATGACTCACCTCTCGCGCTCTCAACAAATAACACTATTGGGTGCTGGGTTCACCGCAACCCCTCTCAGCCTCAGCACACCAGATACCAACCTCAACCTTCACAAGGGACTACAATCTGGTTCAAGATACATATACTATAAAGATATTTTGTACACCAGCTTGAGGCCGTACTTTTGTACCTGACTCGTATTGCTTGTCTATATATCGGTTTAATGACATATATTACTATTCTCAAAACCATTGTATTTATCTGTTACTCACATCAATAGACTTGTACTGCCTATCACCATAAGATCACCAAACTACTTTCATTAGAATTACCGTTGTATCTACTTGTGTGGTACTACTGCTAGTCAGTGGGTTTATTAACCCAGGTCAGATGTCCTACAAAAATGACTCTGCATTTTTATCTCCCTTTCCTTATCTGCTATTACACCTTAGATTAGTTTGTATGTGCTTATTTTCTCCATGTATGATTTTATGTAGGATTGTTTGTATGATTTGAATCAAGTATTATTTTACACATGCTAAAACCCAATAAAAAGTTTTGAAATAAAAAAATTAATGCAGGCTGCAGTGCCAGATCAGAGGAATGTTTAAACTATGGACCTCCTCTTCTTGAAGTATTAATCAATGGATATCTGGGTCTAGACTGTAGCACCTTTTACCAAACATTTTCACTATAATGTACATGTTGATTTCTTGTATGCTTTCTGTTATGTGCCCGTTAGCTTCTTGCCCCCTTTTGCCCTACATATCAATCAGTCGATTTGTCAAGCACTTCTTGTGACCTGTGAGGGTATACAGTCACTGGCAGGGGCCAGTTGATTAACAGATTAGCCAGGTCTTAAGGGACTTTCGAACTCTGGAAGAGGTGCAGAGGTGCAGAGGTCCGTATATGAAAAGCTAGCTTGTTCCATGTCTTTGCTGCCAGGTAGAAGGATTAATCTCCACATCTGCTACATCAGTTGTGGGGGCTAAGAGTTAGAGAAAGGAACGTAGAGTGGTTTTGTCTGGTGCACTGATGGAGGTTCGGAAAGTGGTTCAAGTAAGCAGAGCCGCAGTTGTATAGGGCCTTGTATGCATGGGGCAGGAACTTGAACTGGCTTCTTTTCTGTACAGGAAACCAGTGGAGTTCCATGAGGTAGAGGGTGATGAGGGCTCCTCTATGGAGATCCTGGATGAATCTTGCTGTGGTGTTCTGTATGGTCTGTAGTCATCGGAGGAGGTGAGATGTGATCCATGAATAGAAAGCATTTCCATAGTCCAATTTGCTGGAGATGAGGGCCTGGTTGATGGCGTGTCTTCCGCTTTGGTGCATCCATTTGAATTTCTTATGAAGCATACAGGGGATGAAGAAGCAGGAGGAGGAGATCGAGGTGATGTAAGTCGTCATGCTTAGCTAGATTGATACCTAGGTTCCTGGTGTGGTCAGTGGGGGTATGAATAGGTCCACGTTCTTAGGATCACCAGAACGTGTCATATGGGGAGCTTTTGTTTCTTGAAATCAGTACCTCTATCTTGTCCATTTTGAGCTTCAGGCACTTGTTCTTCATCCAGTTGGCAACATCTATCATTCAGCTGTGAAAGTTAGTTTTGACATTTGTGGTATCTTCGGAGAGGGAGAGGATGAGATAGGATATGATATTGAGTGTCTGGGTTTTGGTGATGTTCGGCAGAGGTGCCATATAAGTGTTGAAGATGGTGGGGCTGAGCGAGGATCCTTGGGTTGCACAACAGATGAAGGGGGAAGGCAGCCTTTTTGCATTCTTATTCTTACGGGGAGGAAAAAGCAATCCATCTGAGGGTGGCTCCAGGGTACCCTTTGTTGTGCAGCCTTGTGATGAGTGTTTGGTGGGAGATTGTATCTAAGGCTACTGAAAGGTCCAGGGGGATCAGAACCGCAGTCTCTCCTCAGTCGAGTAGGGCTCAGATTTAATCAGTAGCCACAATGAGGCCTTTCTTCGTGCTGTGGTTGTTGCCGAATCCGGATTGGGGAGAGTTGAGTAGGAGTTTCCTTTCCAGATGAGAGGAGAGTTGTTGGTTAATGGCTTTTTCTGATTCTTGGGGTAGGCAGCCTGTTAATGGAGTTTTGGGGTTTCCTACCCATAATAGGTTTAGCCTGTTGGATGAGGTAGAATGACGAGATACACAAGTTAGTTGCTTACCTTCCCTCACACACACTGTAGATGAGACCGGTGCTAAGGGAGGCTATGGAGACTCACAAGTGCCCACTTCCGTGGGCTCTGTATCTTTGGTAGTTGAAATTACTTCCCCCATTCTTTTAGGTTCTACGGGGGATGTCCTCGCCCAACTTTCGGCTCTGAAGGCTGTCCCTGTGATTCAACTTGCAACTATTGACACCTTAACCACTCAATCTAATCCTATTGAGGTTTTTCCTGACTCTGATCGTCAGCTTCAAGTTCTTAGCTGGAACATCGCAGGCCTAGCTTCTAATACCTGCAATCCAGAGTGGTGTTCCTTTATGGACCCCTTTGGGATTTGCTTATTTCAGGAAACATGGTCAACCGAATCTATTCACAGACTGGGGTATATCACTTACATGCAACCTGCTATAAAAGGCGTCCGGGGGAGACCTTCGGGGGGTCTGTGTGTATGGGTGGGTACTCATCTTGGTTTCAATATTAAAAGGGTTGAAACGAATTGTAATGATTTAATATGCATTCTTCTGTCCCATAAAAGACTCCCAAGATTGCACTTATTAATATTTACTCTCGTCCAACTCGTGGTGGTGGTCCATCACCCACCCTTGATTCCTTGTTAACCCTTTTGGAATTACTTCCAGACGACGTCGTGCTGATGATTGGAGAAGACTTCAATTGCCACTTTGAGCCTCTGTCTGGAGTAACCCCGCTTACACTTGAGGAAGACGAGGCTAGATTAATACCATCCACTAGTATGTACCCTGCTAAACAGTGGACCCCTCTGGTTCTCCAGCTTACCTCCCTCACTTACGCTTTCTCTATGAGAGCGTGTAATGGTCGCTTCAGTGGAGATATACCAGGTCAACCAAAGAACAGGGGTATGGGTCACGAAACTGTGATTGATTATGTTATGGTTAGTCTAGATTTATGGCCCCATGTGCTGGACTTTAAGATAACTAGGCGAACCGAAAGCGACCATGACCCCTTGATAGCAGTATTAAATTTTCACCTATTGAGCACTGGGTCAGATATGGTTACTCTTCCAGCAGATAATCTAAGAGCTATACAAGGGGGGAAGAGGATTCGCTGGCAAACCATTAAACAGTCAGACACTGCGATAGCCAGCTTGTACTCAAAAATACTCCCCTTGCTTGATATGGTGTTTGAAGGTGATATTAACAATACTGCAGCCGATGGAACCACGGACCTGGTTAAAATCCATAAGGACCTCGTAGAAGTATTGAGTGGCTCTTTCTACACCACTGGAACAGTTAAAGCAATGAAGTCGGGTAATAAAAATTCCTGGTTTACAAAGGATTGCAGGTTGGCTAAACAGGATTTACTGCAGGCCATTAGGGGGGGCATTCCTTCACATATCCGGGACGCCAGGCGGGTTTACAGAAAGTTAATTCAAACTGCCAAGACTGAGTGGGAAGAGGAAAGATGGGCTGCTATGAGACTAGCTCTTGTGGCAAAAGATCTAAGATCATTCTGGAACCTTGTCCACTTTGGGAAACCGGAGGGTATCTCCCCGATTGACCCAAACATCTCTGAAGATGCTTGGGCTTCTCATTTTGAAAATTTGTATTCGACTAATACAATCAGGACTGTTGACCCCCCTGCCACTTTACTAGATAGGGATCCCTCCTGGCTCGTCCCCCCCTGGACCCTTTCAGAAGTTGATCTGGCTTTGGATCAGCTTCAAGTAAATAAGGCCCCAGGGTTAGATCGTATTCCCAGGGATCTATATAAGGACGAACCGAAGATCTGGGCCCCTTATCTTCAAATCCTCTTCAATGCCATTTTACAAGGTTCACCGGTACCATCAACCTGGAAGGGTGCGGAAATTATCCCCATCTTTAAAAAGGGATCTCCCCTTGACCCAGGTAACTATAGGCCCATAAGCCTAATAGATGTGAGCCAAAAAATCTATTCCAGGCTTGTCTTGCAACGGCTATTGAATTGGATAGAAGAGGAAGACATACTAACCCACTTCAAGCAGGATTTAGGCCCAAAATGTCAACTATGGACCAATTATTTAGGCTCCAGATGCTTCACTGGAAACATGTTATATTGGATGGGGGGAGTTTATATATGACTTTTGTGGATTTGAAATCCGCTTTTGATATGGTGGATCGTAATCAGTTATGGAACCTACTGTTAGTCATGGGGGCCCCGCCATATCTATGCTATCAATTGAAGATTCTTCACGATGAGACTTATGCTAGAATCCGTTATGGAAAACATGGCAATTTGACTGGACCCTTCCCTGGTGAAAAGGGAGTTCGACAGGGATGTGTCCTTGCCCCAACCCTGTTCTCTCTCTTTCTTAACGGGCTTATTGCTGATCTTCTGGACTCACCTGATATAGATGCACCAAAATTGGCCTCTAGAAAATATCCTGCTCTTATGTTTGCCGACGACACCCTGCTGCTGTCAAAATCCCCAATGGGTATGCAGCGGGTGTTGGATCAGTTTTCCAATTTCTGTAAAAAGAGAAACTTGGTGGTCAATATAGGTAAAACGAAGTATATGGCCTTCAATGTAAAACCCTCTACCTACCCGCATCCTAAAATGGAAGGTATTGCTTTGGATCGGGTTAATACATTTGAGTATCTAGGTTTGACCCTGAATGATAAAATGGGCTGGTCACCACAAATGCGTAAGGCAAACTTAAAACTTAACCAGGCTGTGGGGGGCATCCTCAAAGTCCATAAGAATTGTCGTACAAAAATTATAAGTGCTCCCTTAGAAATTTACCGGGTGCAATCTTGATCTTCCACATTGTACGGGGCCGAACTTTGGGGTCATTCCCGTGCAAATGATTTGGTCACCACTGAAAATACTTTTATGAGGAAACTCGTATTCCTTCCAACTAACACGCCGCTTATGCCACTGAGGTTGGATCTTAACATCCGCCCCATCTCAGAGGTCGTTGCCACTAGACCGGTGATGTACTGGAAAAGGCTCTGGAGTACACCAGAGCTGGCATGTTACAGAGACGAATTGAAAGTAATCCTGGGTTTACTTGGGGCCGATAAGATTCCTTGGCTCCAATATGTCAGGCAGACCTTAGTCCATATTGGTCTTGCGCATCTCTGGGTTAACCCAGAGGCTTCTACTCTAGGCATCTCCAAAAAAACCCTTGCCTTAACCTTTAAAGATTACTTCCTAACGAAAGCTTATAGTTCAGTCAGACTATCTAGTCTGACAGACGCTTTCCTCGATGTTAAATCTCACTACGCCTTTGTACCCGACCTTGATGTTATCCAACCCATTTTAGCAAAGAAGCTGTACCTACAGTTCAGATATGGAACCCTCCCCCTCTATTCTTTTACCGATCGATGGGTGGGTGGTTCCCAGCATATTTGCCCTGGTTGCTCATCTGAACTAGAAACTACGATTCATGTTGTGCTTTTTTGCCCCGCATATGTCGGTATTCGTAAAAAATTGATTATACAATTATGTTTAAACTTGGGTACTAGGAGTTATCTCGATTTCTTTAGGATCTTGCGAAGTGACTTAAACTCAGTTGTTGTGGCTGCAGTTTCTAAATTTTTGTTTGCAATGTGGCTAATTCGCAGGAAACTAATAAGCAACAACACCGATTGACCTATCGGATTAAACAGGGGGCTGTCTACTGATTAATTAATATGACATCTTGCTTTTTATTATGCATTTTTATATTAGCAGGAATATGTATTTTAAATGAACTGTTTTATATTGTACTTTTATGATTCAAACAATCGCAATAAAGTTTTTTGTAATTGGAATTGGATTCTTTGTCTGAGAGCAGGGAGATCGGTCGGAAGTTGTTTAGTTGACTAGGGTCTGCATATGGATGTTTTCAGCTCTCAGGAAGGTGACAGTGTTAATTGAGGTGTTGAACAAGGTGGTGAGTGTGTGGCTGATTCTGGCTTCACCTTGGTTTAAGATGTGGTGAGGGAATGGGTCGGTTGGGGACCTGGAGTGGACCGAGTGCATGATGAATGCATTGTCCTGTGGGGTGAGCTGGCTCCATTCACTTATTCAGATGCCTGTGATGGCGGGAGGGTTGTTGTGATGCTTAAGGCTTGTTGTGAAAGCCATCTTGTTGTGCAAGCAGTTTGCAAGGTTATACAGTGTTACTGTGAGGGGGTAAGGATGTTTGTTGCAGTGAGGGTTGGAGAATTATTTAACAATATTGAAGAGTTCTTTTCTGTTATCGGAGCTTGATTCGATGCACAAGGCTAAGACCTTTTCTTTCACTTCCCTCAACTGTCTACGGTAGAGGTTGAAGGCTGTCTTGAAGATAATCTTGTTGGTCGTATCCTTGCTGGAGCGCCATCTCCTTTCCAGTGTTTCCAGTGTTGTTTAGTGGTTCTGGGTTCTTCAGTGTACCAACTAGTCTGCCTGGTGGACCTTCTGTGGGTGTTGTTGCCGACGGGAGCGACAGTGTTGGTGCAGTTGGTGATCCAATTGTTGAAGATACGGATGATCTTATTTTCGGAGGAGATGGGGTGGGTGGTGTTGAGGGTGCTGATCCATGTGAGACTTTGCTCCAGCTGCTGTGTGATCGTGTGGGCAGACTGGAGGCAGACGTCCTTCACCTTGTGATGTTATAGTGGATGGTGGAGTGGTTGGTCCAGGTGAGTTCTGTGGTGGGCTGTACCTGATTCAGTCACTTGAGGCAAAGATGGGGTCTAGTGTGTGGCATGCGGAGTGCATGGGGTCATAAACGAGTTGGGTGAGTCTGATGTTCTGCATTCTGTCAAAGAGGTTGGTAGTGTTGTCGCCATTGTGATAATTGAGAATGAAGAAGAGGTCACTGAGGAAAATGTAGTTTTTGAAGTCTATGGCGAGGGAGGCGATGAAGTTGCAGAAGGCTGGGTGTGATCCTGAAGGATGGTGGTTTTGCTATCTATTTAGAGTTGGAAGTTGAGGTGTTCCATGGTTGTGGTGATGCTGTCATTTGTGGAGGTAAATTGGATGGATTCCTTGTGTATGATGGTGATTCCAGGCTTGTTGATGCAGTCGCGGTGGGTGATCTTTTATCTTTCAGGTACTGTGGTGGTGATGGGTGCGAGAGAGGGTTCAAGCCAGGTCTCAGTGAGGAATAGAATGTTGGATGTGAGGTTGGAGATGAGGTTCCACATCTTGGTGGTGTGTTTACATAGTGAGCATTGAGAAGGGCACATGCAAGTTGGTGATTTTGTTCAGGTGGTGTCTGTGGTGTGGTCAAGTGGGGCTGCTCGGTGGGCTGGTGTGTGTGCTGTGGCAGGTGAAGTGGCAGTGAGTGCAAATGAAAGGTCCTACCGTGGAGCAAGGGTCAGCCTGGTGCAATACTTGTTGCGGCATCCGGGGTTGAGGTTGTAGAGCTTGGCAATGGGTTTTTCTGATGGTGCAAGAGGGCAAGCGTTGATGACGCAGCCCAGACAGGCAGTGCAGAAAGACTTTATTTTGGATGCACAGTCACGCTGTAGCCTGCAATAAGTAGTTCCTGTGGTTGGCGGGGCTTCTGTTTTATATATATATATATATATATATATATATATATATATATATATATATATATATATATATATATATATATATATATATATATATATATATATATATATATATATATATGTATTCACTGAAAAAACCATAGGTTTAAGGGGTGTTATAGTTAGCTGGACTTTTCACTCGTACAAAACCATTGAAATTCCCCCGCGCGCGCCCGCAATGCACTGCTGATGACGTCACATATTCCATCACTCATGACATGGTCAGTGACATCACTCATGACATCACTGATGACATCTCAAATGACATCTCTGAAGACATCATCCAGTGAATGTGTGTCTTTCTGAAAATTACATATGTTTTAAATATGTATATCTCAACATCGATGGAAGAATAAATGGGTATATAAGTGTCTAAATGGATGATTTGTTTTTTGAAAAATTGATTGTATAACTGACTGATTAAGTGTATCTCAGTGAATACATGGCTTAGTGAGTAATGTTTAAATGTGTAAATATCTGTATCAGTCTCTCACTTTGTGTATAAGTGGCTGCATGGGTTGGTGAGTAGCTACATGAGTGTCTATATAGGTTATTAGTTGTTTTTTTAGTATCAGTATGAGTGTCTGAGTGTCTGTATGGTTTGTGGGGGGTATTACGTAGTGCATAGGTGCATGAATGAGTGACTCACTGTTTGTATGTGTTGAAGACAGCATGTGTGCAGGACTGTATGGGTGGATGAGTGTGTGCATGGGTGTGTTAGTGAGTGATAGACTGTCTCAATAGTGTCTTTATGAATAACTACATATGTTGTAAACTAGTATATGTGACTATCGGTGTATATAAGTGAGTATATATGAGAGTGAGAGAGAGATTGAAAGAGTTCCTGTATGAATAAGTATGTGTTTCTATAAGTGATTGTTTAAAAGACTAAGTATGTGTAAGTTTCTGTCGCAGTAAGTGTGGTGGTGTGTGTATAACTGTATATACAAGTAAATGGATGTTTGATTCTTTATTAGCATGAGTGACTATGTGTTAGACCTGGCACCTTGGCGTGAGTTTCCCTTCCACTTTTTTGATGGTGTGCCTCGATTGTTTTGCTGGTGTTGTCCGCTCAGGGCACTGCGCCACGGCTAATCCGTGCCGCAGTGCAAGTGCTCCCGAGGTAAAGTGTACCTGTAATTGATGTCCATGATTGGTTTATTGGATTCACTGTCAGTCCCCAGTAAAGTGCACCAGGGGTGCCAGGGCCTGTGAATGCCAATGCTGCTGGTGGGCTTGCAGCGCTGGTTGCGCCACCCACGGAAGCGGCCTTGTAAAGTGTGTCTAGGGGTTGCCACCGCAGACCCTGTGCGCGGTCCGGGACCGTCGCGCTGACTGCGCAAGTGCCCCCACTTGCCAGTCCCTAAACCTTCCCTTACCTACATATTAGCCACCCCTCTGGTAGGCCCAAGGGCAGGGTGCATTGTAGGCATAAGGTAGGACATGCCCTGATGTGTATGGCATGTCTTAGTAGTGAATTACAGCCATTTCCGTTCTTCACTATTGAAGGCTACCTGCTCTCCATAGGCCAGGAAGGGCTGCCGGGATCACGCCAACGCTGTGACCCCAGTGGACTCAGAGAGCATGGTAGGAGTGTCAAGTTTAGTATGCCTGAACTCAGAATAATAAAATACTTCTTGTAGTCAAGTTTATTTTAATATCCTGGGTTTGTAAATACTACTTTTAGAAAGTTAGTATTTACTGACCTGACCATCTCAGTCCGCCTCTGCTGTGTGTATGTGTTCTGCCTGGCAACAGTAGGGAGCAGGGTTGGGGAATCCCCAGAGACAGGTTGGCTGCCAGGTGGTGGGTAGAGAGATTACACCTGGATGGGTGGGAGGAGTACACCTTGACTCTTGAATAGACCTGTGCTCTGCCACCACAAAGCCGGCGCCACCCCCTGTGGGGCGGCTGATGTCTCTGCCCTGCTGCTGAAAGGAAAGAGCAGAGTCACCATAACAAAGTGCTCCAGAACTGGACTGAGCCAGGCCTAGGCCCCCTGGCGCTAAAGAACAAAAGAATTGGTGTATAAAAGTAGGAGCCTGGCTCCTAAGAAATCAGAATCCTGTTTACCACAAAGAACCTCTGCCCGACTAGAAGGAGAAGGAGACGCTGGAGGAGCTGGCCTGCTGCCTGCCTTGCTGAGAAAGGAGAGGAAGAGACTACTGAAAAGACTTTGCTACTTTGTGCTTGAACATTCTCCAAGGGCTTGATCTGAGCTTGCCCCCTGAACTGAACCCCAGGAACAGTGGGTTCTCTGTGCTTTTGCTCGTCCTCCAATTCGAGCCGTGTGTGCATCCCGCTGGAAAGAGACTGCGCCCCTCATCGCCCCTCCTAGGGCCGTGACACTCAGAAGCTCGCCTGCCTCAAACCCGTGAGAGCCCCGCTCCGTCCAGAGCCGCTCTCTGTCCCCGGGCCAGGCCGCCTGCATCCCTGTCACCGCCTGCTACTGGAGCGCGCTGACCGCGCTTTCACCCCTCCCGCCGGAAGCCGTCCGACGACTGTGATCTACGCCGGGTCATCCAGCTGCACTGACCGTGCCCTGTGACCCCGCTTCGCTATCCCCGGACATCTCAGGCCGCGCCGCCCCCGCTGTGGAGACCCTCCTGCACCGCCGTGCTAAAGGGTCGCTGGCCGCGCCTGCCTACGTGCCCACACCTGCTGATTGAGGACCCAAGAACACTTCCCAAGCTGAGAGTCGCACCGACCTGTGCCGACTCTCCACATCATGAAAGAAGTTCCCGTATCGGGCCCGGGGCCCGCAACGCCTTATTTCCCCGTTCGCAGGAACCGATCTCTGTGAGTACTGGAACTACAAGTAAAGAGACTACGAACTATCCATTTGAAGCTACGAACCACAAACATTTGCCCGCTGTACAACCTGGTGGCATAGCGAAAACGTTATTGGTCTTGTGATAAGTCTGCTGAGATATATATACCTTATTTTTACATAAAGAATCGTATTTTTATATATATCCAAGCCTGGTGTCCGTTTCTGGGGGGATTGATGTATTTACTGTGTGTACGATTGTAAGTGCTTAACCAACAACGCCTGAGGAATCGCCTTGGCTGCTCACGCCACGCACCTAGAGGGTGAGCAAGGGTCATTCGCGAGGGGTTATCCTGCGCCCTGACGTGGAGGAGAGGGTTCCTGCTTGACACAAGGGCAACCTTGCGCCAACCAGAGATCCCCGACTCTAACATTGTTGGCAGCGGTTGGGATTTCGGATTTGCACTTGTAATTTGCATACAGTGAATTATTAATCACCAGATAGTGAGAGCAGACCAAATAACGCAGCCACAGGTTTGTAATTGTTGAACTTTGTTGAGACATCTGCCATTACTGCAACCATGCCTGGCTCGCACTCCGCTGGAAGAGCACTCTCTGTGATTTCTGGAATAGATGAGGTGGATTGGGAGAGACTGGAAGGCTACACGATAGAGCAATTGAAAGGCTACAGTGTAAAATTCCGAGTCCCCCATGCTGGATTCAAGAGGAGAACCCAGTACGCCAAGGCGCTGAGAGCCTGGAGGGAGTCACGAGACCCACGGAATACGGGGGACATCGTTCCACCCGACAACCTTGAGGAGCCCAGCAGAGTCCGGTCGCCAGAGGAGCTGGCAGACAGGGCAGCAGACAGGGCGCATGCAATGGAGATGGCAAAGTTGGTCGGACAAATGGAAATGGAAAAGCAGAAGTTGGCCCTGGAGGCACAACAACGCCAAATGGATCATGATATAAGATTGAAGGAGTTGGAGCTGAAGGCGAAAAGTTTGGACACCGCTCCTTCTGGTGGCAGCACTCCACCAGCGCAGGTAGAGTCCAAGGTGTACATCCCCAAAGATGTAGTAAAGGAGTATTTTAGAAAGGATGACATAGGGCAGTGGTTTAGGGCCTACGAGGTGGCCATGTCCTCACACCGGGTCCCTGAGAAAGACTGGGGAGCGGGGTTGTGGGGAAGGTTCCTTGCGGAAGGGCGGGACACACTGTTAGATTTGCCATTAGAAGTCCAGACCTCATACCCCCATATGAAGGAAGCTTTAATGACCAGGTATGGGTTAACTCCTGAGCTATATAGACAGAGGTTCAGGGAGACCAAGAAGATCCCTGAGAGTACGTATGTGGAATATGTGACCTTTTTCTGCAGAGCGCTGGATGGTTGGGTGAAGGGTAGCAAAGTGAATGATTATCAAGGGCTGCTTGATTTAATTGCATGGGAGCACTTGTCCAGTCAATGTTTTCCTGAGCTACGCCAGCACCTGATTGATAGCAAGCTGTCCAACCCGAGGAAGCTTGCTGAGGAGGCGGACCGCTGGCTCAGCACCAGGGTCCACAAGGGTCAAGTGGGAGACTCTGCCAAAGGTGGGCAGGGTCCCCAGCAGAAGAGTGGGGGGGACAAGGGTAAACAGAAGGGGTTCCAAAAAGGCCCCCAAAGTAATTCCCAAGGGAACCAGCAGAAGGGTTCTCAGCCTCCCCCACCCCCGCAGCAGAACGGGGCCCCGACAGGTAGACCTGTTCCAAAGGGGCCCTTCAATTGTTATAAGTGTGGTGACCCGGGTCACATTGCCTCTGATCCTAAGTGTTGCCTGTTTGGTAAGACCGCACCCACTGGTGCTCCCCCCCGGCAAGTAGCTAGTGTTAACTTTGGGGAGGAAGTAGCAGTCCAGGAGGGTGGGGGTCCCGGGCAGATGACCCTAGTCTCGCTAGGAGACAGTGAGATGGTCCCTGTAACCTACCTGCCCTCTAACACTAAGAAATATGGGCAGGTGGTGACCATCAATGGAAAGAAGGTTGAGGCTCTTAGAGATACAGGAGCCAGCGTGACCTCGGTGAGGCAACACCTGGTGTCTCAAGAGCAAATTGTACCCAATGCCTACTGTAGGGTTGTCAATGCTGACAACGTAGAGAGTCGTTGTCCAATGGCTCAAGTTCCCTTTGAGTGGGGGGAGGTCTCTGGTACTCTACAAGTCGCTGTGAGAACTGACATGCCTGTAGATTGTCTGCTAGGGAACGACCTGGAGAGCTCCCCTTGGGAAAAGGTGGAGAAGACCACGCATCTGAGGATGGTGGGTCTACCCGACTGGGTGTGCGTGACCACCCGGTCCATGGCAGCCAGTAGGGGTGTTGAGAGGGTCCTGGAGCCTGAGGGAGAGGTCCAGGAACCGGCCTTAGGGAGAAGGCGCAGGAGGCGCGGGAAACCGGCCCCCGAAGTTCCCACGGCCCAGGAGGAAGTAGACCCTGAGGGGGATGCTCTGGAGCCTACCGGGGAACAGATTGCCGAACTGGGAGATCTGCCTGAGCTGACCCATTGGCAGCAAGAAGGAGGTCCCTCCAGGGAGGAATTCTGCAGGGAGCAGAAAGAATGCCCTTCTCTCGTGGGTATGCGGCAACAGGCTGCAGACCAGGCCAACGGTGTTCAGGCCAAAACACACTACGTGTACTGGGAGAGTGACCTCCTGTATTCCGAGCCTAAGGCTGCTGAACCTGGGTCAGCCCGTGTGCTGGTGGTACCCCAGAAGTTCAGAACCTTCCTACTGGGGCTGGCTCACGATGTGCCTTTAGCAGGACATTTGGGGATGGACAAGACCTATGACAGGCTTGTCACCCACTTTTACTGGCCCCAAATGCATAAGAATTCAGATTCCTACTGCAGAACCTGTCAGACTTGCCAGGCAAGTGGTAAGAGCGGAGGGAAGCACAAGGCTCCTCTGCAACCTTTCCCTGTGGTCGGTACGCCATTCCAACGAGTGGGTATTGATATTGTGGGGCCTCTGGACCCCAAGACAGCCCTGGGCAACAGGTTCATCCTGGTCTTGGTGGACCATGCCACCCGGTACCCTGAAGCCATCCCTCTGAGGACAGTGACGGCCCCCGTGGTGGGACGGGCACTGATGGGAATTTTCTCCCGAGTGGGATTCCCTCTAGAGGTGGTGAGCGACAGGGGGACCAATTTCATATCCACATATATGAAATCCCTGTGGAAGGAGTGTGGGGTAACGTACAAGTTCACCACTCCTTACCATCCCCAAGGAAATGGGTTGGTTGAGAGATTCAACCGAACCCTCAAAGGCATGATCATGGGCCTGGACGGTCCAATGAGGCGTAAGTGGGACGTCCTCTTGCCATGCCTGCTCTTCGCTTACCGAGAGGTGCCACAGAAGTCTCTAGGATTCAGCCCCTTTGAGCTTCTGTATGGTCACCCGGTAAGAGGACCTCTGAGTTTGGTGAAGGAAGGCTGGGAGCAATCTCCCAGGAAACCTCCCCAGAATGTATATAGTTACATGCTGGCCTTCCGAAACCAGACGCGGCGTTTCAGGCAACTTGCTGAGGCAAATCTGGAAGCCAGCCAGGAGGAGATGAAGCGGTGGTACGACCGGAATGCCACTCTGGTAGAGCTTCAACCTGGACAAAAGGTGTGGGTCTTGGCCCCAGTGGAGCCTTGTGCACTTCAGGATAAGTGGACAGGTCCATTTGAGGTTGTGGAGCGCAAAAGTCCTATCACCTACTTGGTGGACATGCAGACTCCCAGGAACCCTTTGAGGGTCCTACATGTTAACCGCCTTAAGCCCCACTTAGAGAGGGCCGAAGTGGGCATGCTGCTGGCCACTGATGATGGAATGGAAGAGGAGACCGAGCCTCTTCCTGACCTCTTAGTGGCCTCTGAGAAAGATGGGTCAGTGGATGGAGTTAACCTCTCACCCACCCTGACGCCCGAACAACAGCAAGACTGCCGCCACTTGCTGGGACAGTTTTCCGACCGATTCTCCCTGGTTCCTGGTGTCACAGATTGGTGCGTCCATGATGTGGACACAGGAGACAGCTTACCTGTGAAGCACAAGGCTTACAGGGTAACTGACAGGGTCAGAGCTTGCATCAAGGAGGAGGTCTCCAAAATGCTTGCGCTAGGGGTGGTTGAGTCCTCCAGCAGTCCTGGGTCCAGCCCCGTGGTCTTGGTCCCCAAAGCTGCTGCGCCGGGAGCCACACCTGAACTCCGGTTCTGTGTGGACTACAGAGGACTCAATTCAGTAACGAAGACTGACGCGCACCCCATCCCCAGAGCTGATGAGCTCATTGATCGGCTGGGGGCTGCCCGGTTCCTCAGCACGTTTGATTTAACGTCTGGGTACTGGCAGATCGCCTTGACCGATGGGGCCAAAGAGAGGTCAGCATTCTCTACCCCAGATGGGCACTTCCAGTTCCGAGTCATGCCATTTGGGATGAAGAATGCCCCTGCCACCTTTCAGAGGTTGGTCAACCAGGTACTGGTTGGGCTGGATGCGTTCAGTGCCGCCTACCTGGATGACATCGCAGTGTTCAGTGCCACCTGGCCTGAACACCTGCGCCACCTCTGGGAAGTGTTGATGGCGCTGCGCCGAGCAGGCCTCACGATCAAGGCAAGCAAGTGCCAGATCTGGCAGGGTTCCGTGGTGTACTTGGGACACCAAGTGGGGAGTGGCAAGGTGGCACCCTTGCAACCCAAAATTGAAACCATCCTGGCTTGGGAACCCCCCAAGACGCAGACCGCAGTGAGGGCCTTCCTGGGGCTCACTGGGTACTACAGGAGGTTTGTCAAGGGCTATGGAACGATCGTTGCCCCCTTGACAGAGCTGACTTCGAAGAAGCAGCCCAGGAACGTGATTTGGACTGACACCTGTCAGAAAGCTTTCGACACCCTGAAGACTGCCATGTGCACGGCGCCCGTGCTCTTGGCCCCTGACTTCTCCAAGGAATTCCTAGTCCAGACAGACGCTTCAGAGCATGGTGTAGGGGCTGTTCTTTCACAGATGACTGAGGAGGGCTGGGACCAACCCGTAGCCTTCATCAGTAGGAGGTTACTTCCACGGGAAAGTAGGTGGAGTGCAATTGAGCGAGAAGCATTTGCTGTGGTCTGGGCGCTGAAGAAGCTAAGACCCTACTTGTTTGGGTCTCACTTCCGGGTTCAGACGGACCACAGGCCCCTCAGATGGTTGATGCAAATGAGGGGTGAAAACCCGAAGCTGTTGAGGTGGTCCATCTCCCTACAGGGTATGGACTTTACGGTGGAACACCGTCCTGGTACAGATCACGCCAACGCTGACGGTCTGTCCAGGTATTTCCGCCTTAGTGACGAGGAACCCCCTGGGCAAGGGTAGTTCTCCCCACATTTCAGCTGGAGGGGACACGTGTTAGACCTGGCACCTTGGCGTGAGTTTCCCTTCCACTTTTTTGATGGTGTGCCTCGATTGTTTTGCTGGTGTTGTCCGCTCAGGGCACTGCGCCACGGCTAATCCGTGCCGCAGTGCAAGTGCTCCCGAGGTAAAGTGTACCTGTAATTGATGTCCATGATTGGTTTATTGGATTCACTGTCAGTCCCCAGTAAAGTGCACCAGGGGTGCCAGGGCCTGTGAATGCCAATGCTGCTGGTGGGCTTGCAGCGCTGGTTGCGCCACCCACGGAAGCGGCCTTGTAAAGTGTGTCTAGGGGTTGCCACCGCAGACCCTGTGCGCGGTCCGGGACCGTCGCGCTGACTGCGCAAGTGCCCCCACTTGCCAGTCCCTAAACCTTCCCTTACCTACATATTAGCCACCCCTCTGGTAGGCCCAAGGGCAGGGTGCATTGTAGGCATAAGGTAGGACATGCCCTGATGTGTGTGGCATGTCTTAGTAGTGAATTACAGCCATTTCCGTTCTTCACTATTGAAGGCTACCTGCTCTCCATAGGCCAGGATGGGCTGCCGGGATCACGCCAACGCTGTGACCCCAGTGGACTCAGAGAGCATGGTAGAAGTGTCAAGTTTAGTATGCCTGAACTCAGAATAATAAAATACTTCTTGTAGTCAAGTTTATTTTAATATCCTGGGTTTGTAAATACTACTTTTAGAAAGTTAGTATTTACTGACCTGACCATCTCAGTCCGCCTCTGCTGTGTGTATGTGTTCTGCCTGGCAACAGTAGGGAGCAGGGTTGGGGAATCCCCAGAGACAGGTTGGCTGCCAGGTGGTGGGTAGAGAGATTACACCTGGATGGGTGGGAGGAGTACACCTTGACTCTTGAATAGACCTGTGCTCTGCCACCACAAAGCCGGCGCCACCCCCTGTGGGGCGGCTGATGTCTCTGCCCTGCTGCTGAAAGGAAAGAGCAGAGTCACCATAACAAAGTGCTCCAGAACTGGACTGAGCCAGGCCTAGGCCCCCTGGCGCTAAAGAACAAAAGAATTGGTGTATAAAAGTAGGAGCCTGGCTCCTAAGAAATCAGAATCCTGTTTACCACAAAGAACCTCTGCCCGACTAGAAGGAGAAGGAGACGCTGGAGGAGCTGGCCTGCTGCCTGCCTTGCTGAGAAAGGAGAGGAAGAGACTACTGAAAAGACTTTGCTACTTTGTGCTTGAACATTCTCCAAGGGCTTGATCTGAGCTTGCCCCCTGAACTGAACCCCAGGAACAGTGGGTTCTCTGTGCTTTTGCTCGTCCTCCAATTCGAGCCGTGTGTGCATCCCGCTGGAAAGAGACTGCGCCCCTCATCGCCCCTCCTAGGGCCGTGACACTCAGAAGCTCGCCTGCCTCAAACCCGTGAGAGCCCCGCTCCGTCCAGAGCCGCTCTCTGTCCCCGGGCCAGGCCGCCTGCATCCCTGTCACCGCCTGCTACTGGAGCGCGCTGACCGCGCTTTCACCCCTCCCGCCGGAAGCCGTCCGACGACTGTGATCTACGCCGGGTCATCCAGCTGCACTGACCGTGCCCTGTGACCCCGATTCGCTATCCCCGGACATCTCAGGCCGCGCCGCCCCCGCTGTGGAGACCCTCCTGCACCGCCGTGCTAAAGGGTCGCTGGCCGCGCCTGCCTACGTGCCCACACCTGCTGATTGAGGACCCAAGAACACTTCCCAAGCTGAGAGTCGCACCGACCTGTGCCGACTCTCCACATCACGAAAGAAGTTCCCGTATCGGGCCCGGGGCCCGCAACGCCTTATTTCCCCGTTCGCAGGAACCGATCTCTGTGAGTACTGGAACTACAAGTAAAGAGACTACGAACTATCCATTTGAAGCTACGAACCACGAACATTTGCCCGCTGTACAACCTGGTGGCATAGCGAAAACGTTATTGGTCTTGTGATAAGTCTGCTGAGATATATATACCTTATTTTTACATAAAGAATCGTATTTTTATATATATCCAAGCCTGGTGTCCGTTTCTGGGGGGATTGATGTATTTACTGTGTGTACGATTGTAAGTGCTTAACCAACAACGCCTGAGGAATCGCCTTGGCTGCTCACGCCACGCACCTAGAGGGTGAGCAAGGGTCATTCGCGAGGGGTTATCCTGCGCCCTGACGTGGAGGAGAGGGTTCCTGCTTGACACAAGGGCAACCTTGCGCCAACCAGAGATCCCCGACTCTAACACTATGTCTGTGAGTAACTCTATGGATGAGTGGCGTTGTGTAACAGGATGTATAGGTGTGTGAGTACATATGATGAGTGAGTACATGTATGAGTGACTGTATAGACTGTTGGTGAATGAGTGTATGTGTATGTGGATCTTAGAATTACTGAATAGGTTGTTGTAACTGGTATTGGTATGTCCATTGTTTTGAACATTCTAGTTTCTATTTTTGAATGTGTGTATCAAAGGTTATATTAGGGGAAGAGGAGGTCTGCCACTCTATCACAAGGATGATGTCATCAGTTATGTCATTAGTGATGTCATTTGAGATGTCATCAGTGATGTCATGAGTGATGTCACTGACCATGGCATGAGTGATGTAATATGTGACGTCATCAGCAGTGCATTGCGGGCGCGCGAGTTATAGTTAGCTGAACTAACTATAACGGGGGAATTTCAATGGTTTCGTATGAGTGAAAAGTCCAGCTAACTATAACGCCCCTGAAACCTATGGTTTTTTCGATGAATTTCTAAGGTTTTTTAAATGCTAATTCCTAACTATAACGTGCCTGAAACCTTTGGTTTTTTCAGTGAATATATATATATATAGAGAGAGAGAGAGAGAGCGGCCAAGAGAAATCTAAGTGCGGGCTGCAGAACGATACTCTGACTTTCCCTGGTTTAAGAATGCAGTTCATTTCAAGTATGTATAAAGAAGTGTAGGTATCCAAGAGTTTTCTTTAGGAGTTCAACATTTGCCCTGTCTAATGCTGGGGTTGCAAAATATCAGGTATGCCTAATTTTGATTACACTGCATAGCTCTTTAATCCTAGCTCTTTAATCCTTCACATTGCACTTCCTCTCTCATTATCCACTCATTTAGATTCTATTTTTTCTTTATCTTTTTCTATTGTTTTTCTAACTCTCTTTCTCCTTCCTTCTAACTTTTTTGCCTCTCTCTCATCTTCTCAGTCAAACTCATTTGATGAAATATAAATCTAGGCCCCCAGAGTGTGGGTGCCCAGTGCCCACCACGAGCAACCACCACCACAAATTAAGCACTGGAACAAAGTTTCTCCCTTATAACCAAATAACTGAGAATGTGAAATTCTGAAAGAAGATTGTGAATACTTCCCTTCCCCAATCTGCTCAAGTATTAAGTGTAAATAGAAAAATCACATTTCTAGACTGCAGAAAATAAATTGAAATAAACATTGTTGGAGTGATGTGAATGTTCTTGTGAATCTTCTGATATAAGATATAAAACGTAAGAGAATCAGAAGTTATGATTAAAGTGGAAAGACTGATGACAGCTCAAAAATGTTAACTTTAATACACCTATTTGAGATTGTCAACAACACCTGCTCACCAGCGTTGTGAGGCACCAGCCTGCAGCGCTCTGCATGTCCTCTTCCCTGCCCACCCACTGTGCACCCCTGTCTGCCCAGCTGCCTGCAGGCCGCGACCATAGCTCTGCCAAGGCTTTATTCGAATAGAAGCCAAGTTGATTTCCTGCATACTTTAGGCAGCCAATTTGTGTAAATCAAGGGACCTGCTCTCTGTGCATGGATGCCTGTATGACAGGGTTCAGGATGCAGGACATAGTCGACTTTATGGTGTGCATGACATGTGTCACAATGTTGGCCACAATTGGGGGTGTTGGGAATACTGTAACATATACGCTGTGCTACACCTTTACAGGGCATGGTACAACAGGTTATGCTTGGTGTGTTACATATTTCAGGAGGCTGGGCATGTGGCACAGCCTAGATCAAGAGAGGCATGGAGCAGAATGTATTCTCTTTGGTACGATGTAGTGCATATGGTGCAGTGCAGATTTGTTATTCACTGCTTGGTGTTTGGTGACAGTAGGGCATGGTGTAGGGTAACAATTCATGGTACCTCTGCAGACTTACCTCAGATTTATAACAAAAACACCCTGGTTTGTGTGTACCACTGCATCTCACACTGACAAAGACTTCACAGAAGGCTAATTGGAGCGGATTGGAATTTGAAATAGGCCCTGATCTTTACAGTGCCCACAATTGTTTGGGTCTTAAAATATCTTCAGTCAGAGAAAAAGCATTCAAAACAGCTTTCTCGCTGCCCCGGTCTCTTGGTATGCACCTGGATTGACCAAGAAGAATGTGAAATAATAGATTTTTCGCTGCTGTCCCATTTTACAGCTGCACTTATGACGCCCTGACCTGCTAAACACATTGAGACCAGATCACAGGCATGCGGTTTGGTTAGCAATGACTGCTGTGATCCTGTTGTCCTTGAATGACGAGGCAGTGTTTTTTCAATCTGCTGTGTAAAGATGTCCCTCTGATTGGAAGCGGTATTATATCACCATCTTTTGTAAAATATATGTCACTCCGACCAAGAGCAGAGAGAGAGTAGCAAGAAGAATACTTGCAGACGATCGCTTTTATGAATAATTACTCAATTAATTGATAGCTTAATTGCGCCCTCTACTGGCAACATGTAGTGTAGAATAGCTCTTATTTCATGGAGTCAATATTTTATGAGCTAGGTGTTAGACCTGGCACCTTGGCGTGAGTCTCCCTTCCTCTTTTTGTCGCTGTGCCTCATGTGTTTTTATGGTGTTGGCCGCTCAGCGCGCTGTGCCACTGCCAACCAGTGTCGCGGTGCGAGTGCTCCCTATGTAAATTGTATATGTTGGTTGGATTCCATGATTGGATTGTTTGATTTACTGTCAGACCCCAGTAAAGTGCGCCGGGGGCGCCAGGGCATGTAAAGGCGAACACCGCTGGTGGGCTTGCAGCACTGGTTGTGCCACCCACAGAAGCGGCCGGTAAAATATGTCTGAGGTCTGCCATCGCAGAACCTGCGTGCAGTCTGGTACCGACATGCTGACCAGCAAGTGCCCACACTTGCCAGTCCCTAAAACCTTCCCTTAGCTGCATGTTAGTCACCCCTCTGGTAGGCCCACGGGCAGGGTGCGTTGTAAGCCTAAGGTAGGACAAGCCCGGATGCGTGGCATGTCCTAGTAGTGAATTACCGCCATCTTGTTGTTCACTACTGCAAGGCTACCCTGTTCTCATAGGCCAGTATGGGCGACCTGGATTATTACACCCTATGATCCTAACCGACCCAGGGAACATGGTAGAAGATCGAGTTTAGTATGCCTGAACTCGGAATAATAAGGTACATCTTTTCGCAAGGTTTATTTTAATATTCCGGGTTTGCAAATGCCGCTTTTAGAAAGTTGGCCTTTGCTTGCCTAAACCTTTCAGCCGCCTCTGCATGATGTGTATCTGATGTCTGGCTGGTGTGAGTGACAGGGCTGGGGGAACCCAGATGGGCAGGGCTAGGTAGCCTGGTATGAATAGGACGATCGACAGGTAGATGGGTGGGAGGAGTGCTCCTAGGCTCTGAATAGGACAGTGCTCTGCTACCTCAATGCCGGCTCCGCCCCCTGTGGAGCGTCTGATGACTCTGCCCTGCACTCTGAAAGGAGAAGCCTGCATCACGTAAACAAAGTGCTCAGAAACCGGACTGAACTAGGCAAGGGCCCCCCTGGCCTGGGAGAACAAAAGATTTGCTGTATAAATGGAGGAGCCCTGCTCCTGAGAAACTAGATCCGCTTTTGACCAAGAAGAATCTCTGCCTGAGGAGGAGGCACCGGGAAAGCTGTAGGAGGAAGACTGTCCCTATCCTGGGGGATTGGCCTGCAGTGGTGACCTTGCTGCCAAAGGAGAGAAGGGAAACTGTTGCTGAAGACTTTTACCTTACTTTTACTTTCAAGACTTGTGCTTTTCCAAAACGATCTCCAAGAGCTTGGAACTGAGCTTGCCCCCTGAACTGAGCCCCAGGACCATTGGGCTCTACCTGATCTTCACTCGCCTGCTGCTGGACTGTGGTGTCCTTTCCCTCACCGGAGCTGTGACCCTCGTGCCCCAGTCCCTCCTTGAGCCGTGACCAGGTCTGCTTAGCCGCCCCCGCCTTGGGAAGAGCCTCGCTCGATCGGAGCCGCTCCCCCTACGCTGTGCTGGGCTGCCCCGTCACCTCGCTCGTTGGAGGCTCGCTGTGCACCTTCACCCTCCCGCCGGAATCGGCGTTTGTGAGCATCTCCAAGCCTCGGACGGCCCGGACGCATCTGCGTGCCCGGCTGCCCCGCTTTGTTCACCCGCCACCTGCAACACCCCGCTCTTGTCGTGAGCCTGAAGATCAGACCCCCCTCGTGAAGTGTGGGAGCCCCGGACGCCGCCTCGCTCTTCTGTCGAAGAGCCGCTGAAATCCCGCACCCGCCTTTGCGTCAAGAAACAAGGTACTGTACTTACGAACTCGACCGCGAGCTCGCATCGGATCCAGGGTCCGCAACGTTCTTATTTCCCTGTCATCTGCTGTGTGCTCCCTGGGCGCTGCCTCAGCCCGAAGTGCGCTGAGGCCTACAGTTACCTTGTGCCCGCCTAAAGAACTTTCCGTAACACGAAGAGAACTTTACCGTACTTCCAAGAATTGTGGCCCCATCAGTTCAACGTTACTGGGCCTTGTATTTGAATCTGCTGAAACTACATAAAAGCTTATTTTTATATACTTCCTGATTGGTGTCCGTTTGTGGTGCATGCAAGGGGTTTACTGTATGTGTAATTGCATTTGCTTAACCGTGTACGCCTGAGACTTAGCCTAGACTGCTCGTGCCACGCACCTAGAGGGTGAGCAGGGGTTATTCTGGGGAGTCATCCTTCGCCCTGACAAGAAGTAAGGGGTCCCTGCTTGTTGTGGGTTCTCACCTGCGTCAACCAGAGCCCCCCTCATTTCTAACATTGGTGGCAGCGGTGAGGATTTACGGATTTGCATTTGTGGTTTGCGTATAGTGAATCACTGATCACCACGTAGTGAGAGCAGACCAGTAACACAGCCACAAGGCTAGCATTTGTTTTTGTTTTGCCAAGAGTCTCCGTTGCTAGAGCCATGCCTGGTTCACTTTCAGCCAGAAGGGCGGCTTCCATAATCTCTGGATTTGAAGACGTAGATTGGGAGGAAGACGCACTTCAGAATCGTACCAATGAAGACTTGAAAGGTCTTTGCTCCAAGTTCAGGATTGCCCAAACTGGATTGAAAAACAAGACCCAATTTGTGAAGGCGCTGAGGGCCTGGTATGAGTCAAAGGCACCAGAGAATCAGGTGGAAGTGGTTCCACCAGAAAGTGTCCATGAGTTTGGCAGATGCCTGTCACCAGAAGAGTTGGCGGACAGGGCAGCAACCCGGGCACACGAGGTGGAAATGGCCAAACTTCATGGGCAGATGGATATGGAAAAACAAAGATTAGCCATGGAAGAAAAGAAACTACAATTATAGCATGACATGAAGCTGAGGGAGCTGGAGCTGAAAGCAAAAAGTTTGGAGCTTAATCCCTCTGGTGGCAGCACACCGCCAGTACCGGCGGAACCAAGAGTTTATATTCCCAAAGATGTAGTGAAGGAGTTCTTCAAGAATGACGACATCGGGCAGTGGTTCAGAGCCTACGAGGTAGCCATGTCTTCCCACCGGGTCCCTGAGAAAGATTGGGGAGCGGGGTTGTGGGGACGGTTCCTGAGTGAAGGGCGGGACACACTGTTAGATTTACCTGCTGATGTTCATAATTCTTATGCCCATATGAAGGAAGCGTTGATGGCTAGGTATGGGTTGACCCCTGAGTTATATAGACAGAGGTTTAGGGGTTGCACTAAGATTCCCAATAGTACGTATGGAGAATGTGACTTTCTTTTGCAGAGCGCTGGATGGTTGGGTAAAGGGTAGTAAGGTAAATGATTATCAAGGGCTTCTTGATTTAATGGCATGGGAGCACTTGTCCAGTAATTGTTTTCCTGAGCTACGCCAGCACCTGATCGATAGTAGGCTGACTAACCCTAGGAAGCTTGCTGAGGAGGCGGACCGCTGGGTCAGTACCAGGGTCCACAAGGGTACCGTGGGAGATTCCGCCAAAGGTGGGCAGGGTCCCCAGCAGAAGAGTGGGGGGGACAGGGGTAAACAGAAGCAGTTCCAAAAAGGGCCCCAAAATAGTCCCCAAGGGAACCAAGGGAAGGGTTCTCAGCCTCCCCCACCCCAGAAACCGACCGGGGCCCCGACAGGTCCTCCTGTTCCAAAGGGGCCCGTAAGATGTTACAGGTGTAACAATTTGGGGCATTTTGCCTCTGATGTAAAGTGTCCATTGTTTGGTAAACCAGCACCCACTGGTGCTCCATCCCGGCAGGTGACTAGTGTAGCCTTGGGGGAGGAGAGGGATGTCCAAGGTGGGTGGGGTCCCGCAGAGATGTCCCTGGTCTCGCTAGGAGACCGTGAAGTGGTCCCTCCAACCCAGCTGCCTGAGAACACTAAGAAGTACAGGCAGTGGGTGACCATAAATGGCCATAGAGTGGAAGCTCTTAGAGATACAGGAGCCAGTGTGACAGCTGTCAGGTGTCACCTGGTGTCTCAGGAGCAGGTGGTCCCCAATGCATTCTATCCCGTTGTTGCCGCTGACAACACAGAGAGACACTGCAAGGTGGCTCAGGTTCTCTTTGAGTGGGGGGGGGTCTCTGGTACTCTTCAGGTAGCTGTGAGGCCCGCCATGCCTGTAGACTGTTTGTTAGGGAACGATTTGGAGAGCTCACCTTGGGCTAAGGTGGAGCGGAGTGCTCACCTGGAGATGTTGGGTATGCCGGATTGGGCGTGTGTCACCACACGGTCCATGGCAGCCAGTAGAGGTACTCAAGAGGTCCTGGAGCCTGAGAGGGAGGCCCAGGAACCGGCCTCAGAGAGAAGGAGCAAGGGGCGCGGGAAGCCGGTCCCTGAAGTTCCCACGGTCCAGGAGGAAGCAGACCTTGAGGGGGATGCCCTGGAGCCTACAGGGGAGCAGATAGCTGAACTGGGAGACCTGCCGGAGCTGACCCATTGGCAGCAGGAAGGGGGTCCCACCAGGGAGGACTTTTGCAAGGCACAGAAGGAGTGCCCTTCTCTCGTGGGTATGCGGCAGCAGGCTGCAGACCAGGCCGCAGGTGATCAGTCAGGATCACATTTCGTTTACTGGGAGAACGACCTCCTATATACAGAGCCTAAGGTTGCTGAGCCTGGGTCAGCCCGTGCACTGGTGGTACCCCAGGACTTCAGAGCCTTCCTACTGGGGCTGGCTCACGATGTGCCATTGGCAGGGCATTTGGGGCAGGACAAGACCTTTGAAAGGCTTGTCACCCACTTTTATTGGCCTCAAATGCGCAGGAGTTCAGATACTCACTGCAGGACATGCCAGACTTGCCAGGCAAGTGGAAAGAGTGGAAGGAAGCAGAAGGCTCCACTCCAGCCATTCCCTGTGGTCGGTACCCCATTCCAGCGAGTGGGGATTGACATTGTAGGGCCACTGGACCCCAGGACAGCGATGGGCAATAGGTTCATCCTGGTCCTGGTGGACCATGCCACCCGGTACCCGGAAGCCATTCCTCTAAGGACAGTGACGGCCCCCGTGGTGGGACGGGCACTGATGGGAATTTTCTCCCGAGTGGGATTCCCTCTAGAAGTGGTGTCTGACCGAGGTACCAATTTCATGTCCAAGTACAGTAAATCTCTTTGGCAAGAGTGTGGTGTAACCTACAAGTTCACCACCCCTTACCACCCCCAAGGAAACGGGTTGGTTGAGAGATTCAACCGAACCCTCAAAGGCATGATAATGGGCCTAGAAGGAGCCATGAGGCGTAAGTGGGACGTCCTCTTACCATGCCTTCTCTTCGCTTACCGTGAGGTGCCACAGAAGTCTCTGGGGTTCAGTCCCTTTGAGCTTCTGTATGGTCACCCAGTCAGAGGACCTCTAAGTCTGGTCAAAGAAGGCTGGGAGCAATCTCCCAGGAAGCCTCCCCAGAATGTATATAGTTACATGCTGGCCTTCAGGAATCAGACTAGGCGATTCAGGCAACTTGCTGAGGCAAATCTGGAAGCCAGCCAGGAGGAGATGAAGCGGTGGTACGACCAGAATGCCACTCTGGTAGAGCTTCAGCCTGGACAGAAAGTATGGGTCTTGGCCCCCGTGGAGCCGTGTGCGCTCCAGGATAAGTGGACCGGTCCCTTTGAGGTGGTGGAGCGCAAGAGTCCTGTTACCTACGTGGTGGACCTGAAGTCTCCTAGGAACCCCTTAAGGGTCCTACATGTCAACCGCCTCAAGCCCCACTTGGAGAGGTCCCAAGTGGGCATGCTCTTGGCAACAGATGCTGGAATGGAAGAGGAGACGGAACCTCTTCCTGACCTCCTGTCAGCCAAGGAGCAAGATGGGTCAGTGGATGGTGTCATCCTCTCTTCCACCCTGACCCCTGAGCAACAGAATGATTGTCGCCAGTTGCTGGGACAGTTTTCTGACCTGTTTTCCCTGGTCCCTGGTGTCACTGATTGGTGCGTCCATGATGTGGACACTGGGGATAGTCCACCTGTGCGGCACAAGGCCTACAGGGTGACTGACAGGGTGAGGACCTGCATCAAGGAGGAGGTCTCCAAGATGTTTGCCCTCGGGGTAATTGAGTCTTCTAGCAGTCCTTGGGCCAGCCCCGTGGTCTTGGTCCCAAAGGCTGCAGCGCCGGGAGCCACACCCGAACTCCGGTTCTGTGTGGACTACAGAGGACTCAATTCGGTCACTAGGACCGACGCACACCCCATCCCCAGAGCTGATGAGCTCATCGATCGGCTAGGGGCTGCCAACTACCTCAGCACATTTGATTTAACGTCTGGGTATTGGCAGATCGCCTTGACCGAGGGGGCCAAAGAGAGGTCAGCATTTTCCACCCCAGATGGGCACTACCAGTTCCGGGTTATGCCATTTGGGATGAAGAATGCCCCTGCCACCTTCCAGAGATTGGTCAACCAGGTGTTGGCTGGGCTGGATTCGTTCAGTGCAGCCTACCTGGATGACATCGCAGTGTTCAGCTCCACTTGGGAGGAACACTTGCGTCACCTCTGGGAAGTGTTGATGGCGCTGCGCAAAGCAGGCCTCACGATCAAGGCGAGTAAGTGCCAGATCGGGCAGGGTTCCGTGGTGTACTTGGGACACCAAGTTGGGAGTGGCCAGGTGGCACCCCTTCAGCCCAAGATAGAAACCATCCTGAATTGGGAGGCGCCCAAAACCCAGACGGAGGTGAGAGCCTTCCTAGGTCTCACCGGATACTACAGGAGGTTTGTCAAGGGGTATGGCAACATGGTTGCCCCCTTGACAGCGCTGACTTCGAAGAAGCAGCCCAGGAAGGTGATCTGGACTGACACCTGTCAGAAAGCTTTTGAGGCCTTGAAAACTGCTATGTGCACGGCGCCCGTGCTCTTGGCTCCCAACTTCTCCAAAGAGTTTATCGTTCAGACTGTGGTAAATAATTTAATTACCGGGACTTAATTTGATGCGGAAAATCTATAACAATAGCTCAGTAAAATAAGAGGCAGAATCCGTGGTATTAGAGGTTTGGAACGGGCTTTATTCCATAATCAATTTAAATCGATGAGCTCCATATTCCATCACCACGAAGGTTCAGGAAGTGAAGACGGTTACTTTATTGACAGGTAATCATTTTTATACAATAGGCATTACAGTGAAACAAATGCAGGAGGCGTAACAATTGATAGTAAAGATAAAACATACATGCTTAGCAAAAGTGGGTGTAACTGGGTGTAACTAGAGAACGTCATCAAGTATGATGTTATAATAGGGTGGTACCATGAAAGAATTTCGCAATGTCAGCAGAAATACTTGGCAGAAATGCGCGCGCAGCAGCATGACGTGTGATTGACGTGCAACTAGGGGGTGAAGGGGACTTGACATTTAGCTCTACATGTGGCGACAGAAGTCTGGAGGGTCAAGTCAACCTAATCCCAAATCATATCTAACATCCTATGTTTAAAGAACTATGTTATCCAAAAGAGAGGTCTCTTAGAGTAGAATCTTATTCTATACTGACTATACTGACTGTTAGTGCGTGTACAAGCGTCTAAGTGTCTACACTAGATGCGAGGGCCGAAATCTTCCATAGTAACAGGGCTATGAATTACTTGCATAAAGACAGAGAAGCCGGGCCTTTTGCTCGGTAGCTGGAAGAATGTTTACTTAAACTACTAGACAGGAATGCATTGGGTAGGGAGCGGAGCAGATAATTTCGAAGGTGAAATACAGTTTTTGGCAGGCAACAGGCTGATGTCAGGCACCGTTAGCTGCGCAGAGAATGAGGACAAAGTTCATGGATACAGATGCGAGCTCAGACTGAAGCTTTCAGAGGCAGAAGGCAGGAAAAGCTTGATGGCAGAATCAGGGCCTACTTGCCTGGACTGTAAAATGTCATAAGTGAACCATATAAAGCCGGTGGCCTTTCATACTTAGGAATGGAATATCCAGCCCATTCATGGCGGATCTGAAAGAGGACATGTTGGCGGTGGACGCACATGTGTTTGCGTCTTCATAACTGGAACTGGAGGGAACATACATGTACTTGTGATTTATACATGAAACCGTTGGGGTCCAAGATAGGGGACATAACTGACCAGAAAAATCCATATTTCCACATTCCCTCCTTGTCCCCTACTTGCCCGTCAAGAGATATCAATCTTCATTAATCCATCGATCTGTTCATATAGCATCATTTGTTCTTCTTTCTTCTTCCGTGATGAATGAAATCTTGGTGGTGGAATACACGATGTGGCACACAGACCACAGATCGCTGGTCCACATTGTAGACATAGACAGCAACTGAATAGTATGAGAAAGCCAATACCTAGGAAGGATAGGACCTTCCATCCAAAGGTAGATAATACACTCCAAAACCAACCGGACCAAGTCCAGGTGCCTGGATTCTGGTGTATCTGGCTTACAATCTTATGAAGGCGAGTTATGGCTTTATATACAGATGGCGAATTTTCTGGTATGAAAATGCAACAACTTGATCCGATGACCCTACAAGCTCCGCCCCTATCGGCCAGGATGACGTCAAGGACAAGACGATTTTGAAGCACAACAATCCGCATAGCAGACTGCTCTTCTGTTAAATTGCCTAAGGCGGAAATAGTTTCGTTCACTACTGCTTCAAGGGTTCTGGTTAATCTACGTATCAGCTTACTATTGGTAACTGTACCTATATAGGGAAAGAGACCTTTATTGAAATCTGTGTATTTTTCCCATGCTGTCTCAGTGTAATCGACTATTGGGAGATCTCTCCTTTCTCTATTGTGTACTAAATGAGTATTTCTGTGATAATCAGGAGGAGCTAGGAAAACAGGTGGCAAAAGGAATCCGATGTAGCAGGTACCATCCCAATCTAGTGGCAAACGTATGTATGCCGTCTGACCACATATGAAGTAGGAATGGCGGGAAGCTCTAAATGTAGACTTGCCTTGATCACTAAATTCTATTACAGTGGTGCATCTACTATGGCCCATATGTATGGAACCATTCTTTCTTACACATAATTCACCTTTAACTGGAAATACTGACATGGCGGGCAAAATTGGAGTAGCTTCGGATTCGACATTCAAGATCATGAGATTGAGCGTAAAATTACCTAATCCATATACTTCATTTTCTAGATCAGTTCCTGTTCTTTTGGGAAGTCCCTCCTTGTTGGGGTGGCAGACTTTGAGTAAAACTAAGTTCAGATTTTCCCATACCCAGTTATCCTGGTAAACTGCAGAATTCGAATCTAGGGAATTAATTAAACTAAACCATGCTCCACAGGAGCCGTTGTGTGTGAACGGGTATGGAAAGAGAGGTAGAATTCCTTTATAGTTCTGATAGGGAGGGAGTCGGCCACATATCCAACAATTTGTAGCATTGCTAACCTGATGGGAATGATGTAACATACTAATAAAAGTGTTATTGCGCAGCGCAAATCTATAGGACAATTCATGCGGAGGTAATTCACTAAAAGAATGTTCAGCAGTAACATTGTAAACATGTCTAGAAATAGGATAATATGTGTGCAACAATATACTTGCAGTAATTATTAAAAGACTTAGGAAAAACAAAATTAATAACGTCACTGTGCAATGACTACGCAGTGATTTACAGTACGCATGTCGTTTCAACTTTATCCTTCTGTTTCTTTCTCTATACAGGTCTAAGGGATACATGTCAGAGACAAATTCGACCGATTCACCTTGGAGAGGACTTAAACAATCAAATTGCCTGACTTGTTAGACCTAAGTTTTAGTTTGTATTGTTCATGGTTATTCAGTTCAACCAAAGGAAGTTTAGAGTCACTCGGGGAAGACACGCAAGGTGTGTCGTTTACGTCTGACGGTAGTCCATGAAATTTCTTGATATGACTTGAATGTATCCAGCCTTTTCGTCCTTCGATCTTTACGGCTGTCCTCGTCGTTAGCAATACGAGTTGAGGCGACTTCCACCTAGGATCCAGCTGAGACTTCCGGTCAAAGTTCCTTACTAAAACCAAATCTCCTGGAATTACGTCATGGGGTTTCACCTCGGTGTTGTCGGGAAAGGCTGCAGCTACCTGTGAACGACAAGATTGTAGTGCAGACATCAAGGAAGCCAAGTAATCTGTCAGCATATTACAGTCAATATCAGTTTTGCGTGGTATAGGCGTCCCCCACATATTTGGTGGTCTACCGAAGATCACTTCATAAGGGGATAGCCCTGTTCGAGAGTGTGCTACCATTCTCATGTAAAAAAGTGCAACGGGTAAGGCTACTACCCAGTCGACACCTTTCTCTCTGCATATTTTGGACAATCTAATTTTCAGGGTCTGGTTATGTCTTTCCACGAGACCTGCTGCCTCGGGGTGTCGGACACAGTGAAATTTCCACTGATAGCCTAACAAAAGTGAAACGTGTTTCATTAGTTCGGATGAGAACGGCTGGCCGTTATCTGAGTAGACAACACGTGGTAAACCGTACCGTGGGAAGAATTCTCGAACTAACTGTTTGGCAGTAGTCGGGGCAGTGTAATCTGAAACCGGGTATGCCTCTGTCCAACGGGAAAGAGCACAGACAACTACGAGAACATATTTGAATCCTCGACATCGTTCCATCTGGATATAATCCATCTGGAGGACTTCAAAAGGGTGATCAGGAGGCTGAAATCCACCCTGTTCTACGGGAATGCTTTTACCTGGGTTAAACTGACAACAGATCATACAGGTACGAACTTTTTGTTTAGCTGCTGCTCGTAAATGTTTGTTGAACCAAATGTGTTGGATGCTGTCTAGCATAGCTTTTTCTCCTAGATGTGCTGGACTATGTACAGTGTTAATAACGACTTGGACCATTGAATCAGGAAGGAACCACACAGATTTTTCCTTCGTCATCCATCCTTGATCCGTTTGGATCCCTCCTAATTCAGTCCATTTCTTTATTTCGTCTGGTGTAGCATGTGTCTGTATGTCGATTACGTCAAGAGCGGGATCCTTAACCGTCATGCAATATGTTGATGTCGGGACTATTGTCTTTGTCATGTCGGATGTTCGAGTTTGAGCAGTCTGTTTAGCTGTTCTGTCAGCTAGATCATTGCCTTGAGAAATGATATCAGTAACTTTCGTATGAGCTTTACATTTCATAATTGATATTGCAGTGGGTAGATGTATTGCATCTAATAAGGCATGAATAAGGGGTCCGTGCTGAATGTGGGCACCGTGAGAAGTTAAATAACCTCTCTCTCGCCACAGCACGCCGAAGTCATGTACAACTCCGAATGCATAACGTGAATCAGTGTATATGTTGACTTTTTTATTTGCGGCTTGAATACAGGCTTGTGTCAGAGCGATGAGCTCTGCTGCTTGAGCTGACAAGGTATTTATGCAATTTGTTTCAACGATTTCAGTGTCTGTTGTGACTGCGTAAGCGGCCACTAGCTCTCCTGTACCTGTTCTCATACATGAACCATCTACATACAACGTCAGGTCTGGGTCTGACAATGGGACGTCTGTTAAATCTTGTCTGGGTTTCGTCATGATAGTGATAACTTCAATACAATCATGTGCAAGTGGGTCTGTTCCATTTATAGGTAACAGTGTGGCAGGATTCAATGTACTACAACGTCTGATTTCTATATGTGGCTGAAACAATGTTAATTCGTAACCAGTAAGTCGTGCTATAGTCAAGTGTTGTGTTTGTGTGCGGTTCAAGAGAACCTCTACTGCATGTGGTACTTGTACTGTCAATGGATGTCCTAATACTATGGCATCGCTTTGTCTGATTGCTAAGGCTGTTGCTGCCACTGATTTCAGGCACGCAGGCAAAGCCTGAGCTACGGGATCTAATGTACTAGAAAAATAAGCACATGGTTTGTGTGATCCTGCTTGTTCCTGTGTGAGTACTGACAAGGCAGTACCTTCGCGTTCTGTAACGAAGAGTGTAAACTGTTTATTGTAACATGGTGTTGCTAAAACAGGTGCTTGGCATAAGGCTTTCTTTAGGCTTTCAAAAGCTTGTGTATGTTCCTGAGTCCAAGGGAGAACAGTCGATGTGGCTGCCTCCTGTGTTGTCAATTGAATGAGGGGTTTTGCTAGAAATGCATACTGAGGGATCCACTGCCTACAATATGAAGTGAGGCCTATGAAAGCCCGCACCTCCTTTTGTGTCTTGGGTATTGGCATATTAGCAATTAGCTGGATGCGATCTGGTGTAAGCTGCCTTCCCTCCTTGGACAGCGAGTGACCGAGGTAAACAACTCGCTGGACACAGAATTGCAGCTTAGAAGGGGACACCTTGTGCCCCTTTTCGGCCAAAAATTGTAATACCGTCAGTGAGGCTTTCTCACATTCAGGTTCGCTTCTAGCGGTGATCAGCAGATCATCGACATATTGAAGCAGGGCAGTGTTGACTGGCATGTGGATACTGTCAAGTTCTCGTTTCAGTGCTTGGCTATAAATGCTGGGGCTTTCTGTAAATCCTTGAGGTGCGCGTGTGAATTTAAAGCTTCGTCCATTTAAACTAAATCCGAACAAGTATTGGCTTTCCGGATCTATTGGGACGCTGAAAAAGGCATTCTTGAGATCAATTACAGTAAAGAATGTTGCTTCGGAATCAATGGCTGTCAGTAATGAAGAAATGTCTGGGACTACGGGGTATTGTGGTACTATGCATTTATTTAATTCGCGCAGATCAATAACCAATCGATATACTGGCGGAGCTGTTGGGTCGGTTCGTTTAAGAATCGGAATTATCGGTGAATTACATATATTGGAGTCAGTTTCCACAACCACTCCTTGGGTAATAAGCTCGTCAATGATTTGTAGTAAAGCCACTACAGCATCTGGGGGTAACTTGTATTGTCGCATTCGTGGAAGTACCACTCCTGCCTTTAGTGTGACTCGATATGGTGTAATGTTCATGCAACCAACATCTGTAGGGCCTTGTGCCCATAAATGTGTCGGTAAAGTCTGTAGTCGGTGATCCATGTCTCGGGACACGTAGTGCCCTTTGAAATCACGTAAAAATAATCTTACTCCTTCTGGAGAACAACATATAATAGCTCCTAGAGCTTTCAAAGTTTTTATACCTAACAAGTTTTCTGGACATGATTTAGTAAGTAATAAATCTGTAGTTCGTGTCAAGGGACCAATCGTAAGTGGAAGAGGCTGTGTTACTTTGTTAATGATAGGTTTTCCTGAAAAGCCAAGGGAAATATTCTGTGTGCCTGAGAGGGGTGCCCCTGGAACTTCACTACGTTTTATTGTTGTTCGGCTTGCCCCTGTATCAAGTAAGAATTTTCTATCTTGACCTAATAGTTCACTGTGTACATAAGGTCCTTCTTGATCTACAGGGACCTCAATAAGGGGTAAGCCAACTTCCCTCTCTAGGCTGTTTCATGAGTATCGTTGATAATCAGGATAGTCATACTGTGCGGTCTGATACATCTGTCGGGTCGTTGTTTGTGTGGCAGCAATAGGCTGCGGTGGTGGAGCTGGCATAGACTGTTGCGGAGCTGGCATGGACTGTGCATGCTGCGGAGTTCCTTGTTGATTCTGATCCTGTCTAAGTGGCCGTGGTCTTTCTTTTGTGTTACCTATGGCGATATTATGTTTTAAAACGGGACAATCGTGTACATAATGACCTGGCTGTTTACAATAGTTGCACGTCCCTTTAACAGGACCTGTTGAAACACTGGACTGTGTTATACCCTTCTTATGACCGTCAACTGGCACTGTCTGGGAAACTAGCATTTTCATTTTCGTGTCTTTCATGCGTCTATGTTCATATTCTTGTTCTTCTCTAATTCTATTGTGATGGTACTGTAGCATTTGTAACATTTGTGACGGAGTGTTACCTTGCCAGGTACTCTCGAACTTCAATACTCTATTCTTAACTTGGGGCAAGGCATTTTCAACCAATTTTGTCACAAACAGGTGTGGATACGACTCGCTACTTGCTTTTATTCCACTATTTATACCAAAACATTTTTCAAATCGGGAATAGAAATCACTAGTGTCTTCATCTGATTTTTGTTTACAGGCTGAGATTGCACCCCAGTCTTCCTTTTTCGTAGTTAATAAACGTGGCAGTACCTGTACTAGTAGACCTGGTAGTGCTTTGATCTTGTCCCCGAGCCCTGAACCTGGACCTCGAGCTTTTTCTTCGTTTTCTAATGCTGTCCAATCTATCTTCTGGTCTCCCACCTCCCAATCCTTTTCCTTGAGTTTTTCGTAAATGCCCGCAGGCATTAATACCTTCAATATTGTCATAATGTCGGGGTAGGTATATTCTCCCATGAGTAACATATCTTTAATTTCACGATGGAAACCTGCTGGGTCTTTATCATGACTGGGTACCACTTTCTTCATTTCTAATAGTTCTATTTTGGATATGGGTGTGTATACAAACACACGTTTAAACTCATTGTCATCACCCTTTATCGGGTGCACTTCGCGTAAGGGATTCTGTCTATCCATGTAATACGTCGTTCTTTCCTTGATGGGCAGTGAGACATGTTCAGGACATACAAAAAGGATGTACTGTTTTCTAGATTCTAGTATTTCTCTAATTAACTTAGTACCGGAACCTCTCCATTTATTCGTGAGTAATTCAGTCAATATATCAGGTAAGGGGCCAGGATCGGAGTGTTGGCTTTTATATAATATAAGGAGTTGTTGAATCATGTAGATACCAGCTAAACGCTGTTCATCTGGGGCGAGGTTCAAAAACGTATTTGCTAGTGTATCATCACCATATTTTCCAGGACTATCAACCCAGTGAACGGCTGACCTGGCTAATTCTTGTTCGTCCATAGAATCGAGTATATGATAACCCCTTCGTTCTCGGAGTAATTTGTCAGCGGCTTGGAATGAATGTTCGGGGGACCTTATATTTATTATAGGAGTTTGGAATTTTCTGTTATTATCTGAACGTATCGGACATATCGGATCAGTAAAGCATCTAGTATCATTGCAAGATCTTCCTCTACCTACATAGGCCATGGTTTCTAACTGTCTAAATAAGAGGAAAGAAAAACATCTTCTGCGGATCTGGGATGCCCTTTGGGATGTACTTTTATCGGAAACAATGGGGGTGGCAAGTCTCTTGGTATCTCCGGGGTAGCCTTAGGTAGTCCTTCGGCCAGAAGAGGATACATACCATTCACAAGGGCATTTCTTTGTCTGTCTGTTTGTTCTGACTTTACTCGAGTACCTTCTTCAATTAATACACTTTCTCGAACTTTATTTGAATTCTCCTTACTCTTCTCTTCCTGTCTACATGCTTTTTCTGTACGTCTATACGATTCTTTACGCCATAATTCAATGGCATCTTTCTGTGACTGTCTAGCTTTCCTTTTCCATAATTCTTCTTCTACTTTCATAATGCAACCTGCATCCCAGGTCCCAGCTGCGGGCCACCTCTGACTTTCTGGTAATTCCTTGGTGTAGTCTACCCATAGATCAAGAAATAATATGGCGTCTAGGCCATGATTATGATACATGAAGTACCCTGGAGTGTCCCTAGGAGGAATGGGAACAGCTTCTTCGAGTACCCCTTTTCTGGTTTTGATCGGAAACTTCGGAAAACTGGTGGGCCTCTATATACCTCGGATCTTGCTCTCTCAGCTAGGCTCTGGTCGGGATACTTCGCACTTCTCACCGCCTCGTCTGGGTGTTGATCGCAGCCTCAGTTACCCCCGCTCGGCAGGAGGGAGATACAGGAAATCCTGTGGGTACGCGTTGTTGTCCGTCCAGCTGTGACAGGAGACCGGGCCTGCAACGCACCGCCGGCGCGTGAGATTAGAAAGTGTCCCTATTCGGGCGCCATTTATGTGGTAAATAATTTAATTACCGGGACTTAATTTGATGCGGAAAATCTATAACAATAGCTCAGTAAAATAAGAGGCAGAATCCGTGGTATTAGAGGTTTGGAACGGGCTTTATTCCATAATCAATTTAAATCGATGAGCTCCATATTCCATCACCACGAAGGTTCAGGAAGTGAAGACGGTTACTTTATTGACAGGTAATCATTTTTATACAATAGGCATTACAGTGAAACAAATGCAGGAGGCGTAACAATTGATAGTAAAGATAAAACATACATGCGTAGCAAAAGTGGGTGTAACTGGGTGTAACTAGAGAACGTCATCAAGTATGATGTTATAATAGGGTGGTACCATGAAAGAATTTCGCAATGTCAGCAGAAATACTTGGCAGAAATGCGCGCGCAGCAGCATGACGTGTGATTGACGTGCAACTAGGGGGTGAAGGGGACTTGACATTTAGCTCTACATGTGGCGACAGAAGTCTGGAGGGTCAAGTCAACCTAATCCCAAATCATATCTAACATCCTATGTTTAAAGAACTATGTTATCCAAAAGAGAGGTCTCTTAGAGTAGAATCTTATTCTATACTGACTATACTGACTGTTAGTGCGTGTACAAGCGTCTAAGTGTCTACACTAGATGCGAGGGCCGAAATCTTCCATAGTAACAGGGCTATGAATTACTTGCATAAAGACAGAGAAGCCGGGCCTTTTGCTCGGTAGCTGGAAGAATGTTTACTTAAACTACTAGACAGGAATGCATTGGGTAGGGAGCGGAGCAGATAATTTCGAAGGTGAAATACAGTTTTTGGCAGGCAACAGGCTGATGTCAGGCACCGTTAGCTGCGCAGAGAATGAGGACAAAGTTCATGGATACAGATGCGAGCTCAGACTGAAGCTTTCAGAGGCAGAAGGCAGGAAAAGCTTGATGGCAGAATCAGGGCCTACTTGCCTGGACTGTAAAATGTCATAAGTGAACCATATAAAGCCGGTGGCCTTTCATACTTAGGAATGGAATATCCAGCCCATTCATGGCGGATCTGAAAGAGGACATGCTGGCGGTGGACGCACATGTGTTTGCGTCTTCATAACTGGAACTGGAGGGAACATACATGTACTTGTGATTTATACATGAAACCGTTGGGGTCCAAGATAGGGGACATAACTGACCAGAAAAATCCATATTTCCACAAGACAGACGCTTCAGAGCATGGTGTGGGGGCTGTTCTTTCACAGATTAATGAGGAGGGCCTAGATCAACCCGTAGCCTTTCTTAGCAGGAGGTTACTTCCACGGGAACAAAGGTGGAGTGCTATTGAGCGTGAGGCATTTGCTGTGGTCTGGGCGCTGAAGAAGCTAAGACCCTACTTGTTTGGGTCTCACTTCCGGGTTCAGACGGACCACAGGCCCCTCAGATGGTTGATGCATATGAGGGGTGAGAATCCAAAGCTGTTGAGGTGGTCCATTTCCCTACAGGGTATGGATTTCACGGTGGAACATCGCCCTGGTACAGATCACGCCAATGCTGACGGTCTGTCCAGATTTTTCCGCCTTAGTGATGAGGAACTCCCTGGGGTAGGGTAGTTCTCCCCACTTTTCAGCTGGAGGGGACACGTGTTAGACCTGGCACCTTGGCGTGAGTCTCCCTTCCTCTTTTTGTCGCTGTGCCTCATGTGTTTTTATGGTGTTGGCCGCTCAGCGCGCTGTGCCACTGCCAACCAGTGTCGCGGTGCGAGTGCTCCCTATGTAAATTGTATATGTTGGTTGGATTCCATGATTGGATTGTTTGATTTACTGTCAGACCCCAGTAAAGTGCGCCGGGGGCGCCAGGGCATGTAAAGGCGAACACCACTGGTGGGCTTGCAGCACTGGGTGTGCCACCCACAGAAGCGGCCGGTAAAATATGTCTGAGGTCTGCCATCGCAGAACCTGCGTGCAGTCTGGTACCGACATGCTGACCAGCAAGTGCCCACACTTGCCAGTCCCTAAAACCTTCCCTTAGCTGCATGTTAATCACCCCTCTGGTAGGCCCACGGGCAGGGTGCGTTGTAAGCCTAAGGTAGGACAAGCCCGGATGCGTGGCATGTCCTAGTAGTGAATTACCGCCATCTTGTTGTTCACTACTGCAAGGCTACCCTGTTCTCATAGGCCAGTATGGGCGGCCTGGATTATTACACCCTATGATCCTAACCGACCCAGGGAACATGGTAGAAGATCGAGTTTAGTATGCCTGAACTCGGAATAATAAGGTACATCTTTTCGCAAGGTTTATTTTAATATTCCGGGTTTGCAAATGCCGCTTTTAGAAAGTTGGCCTTTGCTTGCCTAAACCTTTCAGCCGCCTCTGCATGATGTGTATCTGATGTCTGGCTGGTGTGAGTGACAGGGCTGGGGGAACCCAGATGGGCAGGGCTAGGTAGCCTGGTATGAATAGGACGATCGACAGGTAGATGGGTGGGAGGAGTGCTCCTAGGCTCTGAATAGGACAGTGCTCTGCTACCTCAATGCCGGCTCCGCCCCCTGTGGAGCGTCTGATGACTCTGCCCTGCACTCTGAAAGGAGAAGCCTGCATCACGTAAACAAAGTGCTCAGAAACCGGACTGAACTAGGCAAGGGCCCCCCTGGCCTGGGAGAACAAAAGATTTGCTGTATAAATGGAGGAGCCCTGCTCCTGAGAAACTAGATCCGCTTTTGACCAAGAAGAATCTCTGCCTGAGGAGGAGGCACCGGGAAAGCTGTAGGAGGAAGACTGTCCCTATCCTGGGGGATTGGCCTGCAGTGGTGACCTTGCTGCCAAAGGAGAGAAGGGAAACTGTTGCTGAAGACTTTTACCTTACTTTTACTTTCAAGACTTGTGCTTTTCCAAAACGATCTCCAAGGGCTTGGAACTGAGCTTGCCCCCTGAACTGAGCCCCAGGACCATTGGGCTCTACCTGATCTTCACTCGCCAGCTGCTGGACTGTGGTGTCCTTTCCCTCACCGGAGCTGTGACCCTCGTGCCCCAGTCCCTCCTTGAGCCGTGACCAGGTCTGCTTAGCCGCCCCGCCTTGGGAAGAGCCTCGCTCGATCAGAGCCGCTCCCCCTACGCTGTGCTGGGCTGCCCCGTCACCTCGCTCGTTGGAGGCTCGCTGTGCACCTTCACCATCCCGCCGGAATCGGCGTTTGTGAGCATCTCCAAGCCTCGGACGGCCCGGACGCATCTGCGTGCCCGGCTGCCCCGCTTTGTTCACCCGCCACCTGCAACACCCCGCTCTTGTCGTGAGCCTGAAGATCAGACCCCCCTCGTGAAGTGTGGGAGCCCCGGACGCCGCCTCGCTCTTCTGTCGAAGAGCCGCTGAAATCCCGCACCCGCCTTTGCGTCAAGAAACAAGGTACTGTACTTACGAACTCGACCGCGAGCTCGCATCGGATCCAGGGTCCGCAACGTTCTTATTTCCCTGTCATCTGCTGTGTGCTCCCTGGGCGCTGCCTCAGCCCGAAGTGCGCTGAGGCCTACAGTTACCTTGTGCCCGCCTAAAGAACTTTCCGTAACACGAAGAGAACTTTACCGTACTTCCAAGAATTGTGGCCCCATCAGTTCAACGTTACTGGGCCTTGTATTTGAATCTGCTGAAACTACATAAAAGCTTATTTTTATATACTTCCTGATTGGTGTCCGTTTGTGGTGCATGCAAGGGGTTTACTGTATGTGTAATTGCATTTGCTTAACCGTGTACGCCTGAGACTTAGCCTAGACTGCTCGCGCCACGCACCTAGAGGGTGAGCAGGGGTTATTCTGGGGAGTCATCCTTCGCCCTGACAAGAAGTAAGGGGTCCCTGCTTGTTGTGGGTTCTCACCTGCGTCAACCAGAGCCCCCCTCATTTCTAACACTAGGACAGCATCAATTTAAGGTCTGTACCTCGGTTCAAATTACTCCGCCAGGGCCCGGAACTCCGAGGAATTTCACAGAGTTTTTGGTAACTCTAAGGAATTCCGCAGAGTACAATCGCGCAAGCTCCTCCCATTCCAATCAACATAGCACCTCACCATCAATCATGCTCGAAGAAAGTCCTTCAGTGGATCAGAAATGTAGGCAAATTCTCATAGCTGACCTCAAAGACAACCTCTGAACAACTAAACTCACCACCCATTACAACCCAATGATGTCCTTCATACTGGACCAAGTTGCCCCTCTTAAACTGAAAAGGATGAGAAACACACCATTGAGATCCTGGTTTGATAAAGACCTTAACACTAGAAGGCGACAGCTTAGAGCGACAGAAAGACTCTGGCAAACTAGACCAGCCACAGCCCACATAGTTCAGCTCAGGATGGAACACAGAAAATACAAAAAAACACATAGCGAAAGAAAAAAAACACTGTCTTCAGCAATCCTCTAGAGAAGTCCAAAAACCGCCCTAAAGAGCTTTTCAATATCATCAAACAACAAACCTCCAAGACACCCCTGGAAAAACCCTCAGATGTGCAAAGAACGGTGTGACAACTTTGCCAGTTTTTTTAATGATAGAGATCACACCCAACCTTCCAATAAAAACCCTCCTCCCAGAAAGTCAGATAAGAACCCCCCTTCTCATTAAACTTCCACCCTGTCAACGTGCACCTCACAGGAAATCAAAAGATGTATTTGTAACGAAGAGCCCCATAAAACTCCGAAAAACTGAAGATATTCAAGCCAATCTCGGAGGATGACATTTCTGCTCTGTTGGCTACTTTCAAACCATCCTCCCAACTTGCAGACACACTTCCAGCATCCCTGGCAAAAAAACCTCAATAATGTTCTAGCCCTCCTTTTGACTAAGATCAGAAACAGCTCAGTGATCACTGGAGTGATGCCAGACTCTCTGACACTCAGTCAAGTCACACCACTGCTCACAAAACCAGGAGCAGACCTGTACGACCTCAACAACTTCAGACCTATTCCCACGTCTCCTTTCTAGCCAAAACAATAGAAAGATATGTTCTCTCAACTCAACCAACACATCAAAAACTACTATCTACTAGACCCTCATCAATCGAGCTTCAGAAGGGGCAGCAACATGCAAGCAGCTACTCTGAACATAGTGGATGACCTACACAAATCCCTGGACACTGCCTGACGCTGCATACTCATTATCCTAGATCTATCCGCAGCATTTGGCACAGTCAACCACAAGCCACAACCAAAAGAGGATCAGTGCAGAAGGAGTGGTACTGATATGGTTCCCATCCTTTCTACAAAACCACTCTCAGCAAATAACAATAAGTAAACCAAGACAAGACAGAAATTCTGCTCATTTCAAACTAAAAAGCAATCCTCCAAATACAAGAATGGCTAAATTCCATAAATGCTCTCAACTGCAATCTTATCTTAAACGACTCTGCCAATTCACTAGGAATAACATTAGACCCTAAACTGACCATGGAAGATCATATAAAGAACAGAGTAAAGGGTTCCTTCTGTAACCCGACACATATGATCAATATCAAACCCTATCCACCGCCGAACAACCTCAAATCTGCCACACAAGTGATGGTGCTGTCAAGATTAGACATTGTGAATGTCACCCTCATAGGCACCCTGAAATCACACTTCACACCCCTTAGACCGACTTACAACCCAGCAGCGATAATGGTCATAGGAGTAAAAAAATAGGGAGACATCTCCCCTGCCCTGAAAGAACTGAAATTTCTCCCTATTGAAGCGCACTGCAGCTTCAGAACTGGCTGTCTCACTCACAAAGCCCTTCACACTGGTAAACCAGCTTACCTCGCCTCAATACTAAAAAAGGCTGTCCAGTCAATGCAATAGGTCTCGCATTTACGTGAGTTTAAGCTATTGGCATTGTAAATGACAATGCCTTTTATTTGTTTTAGAAACAAAAACGAAAACAAAAATAAAAGGCATTGTTATTTGCAATGTCAATAGCGCCTACTTGCGTAATGCGAAACCTATTGCATTGCAAATGCTGGTTCTGTTTGTAGTGACAGAATCTGAGGAGGCGGTCATAGGATGCAGGGCGACAAAATTGGTTGTCGCACCGAGTGCCAACAGCACTAATGCCGGCCCTGACTATGACAGCTGGTGGCGGTTCTCCTAGGCAAAAATGAGTAAGATCAGTAAGATGCTTCAGACTTTATGAGAAAACTATATGGGCCAGATTGAGGGATGAGTAACTGGAATGTATTCCTCACTTGTTCCCTCTCTCTCTCGGTGGCTACCAAGGTTTGAGAAATAATGCCAGAGTACAGTACCTGGTTAGTGATGTCTGAGGTTTTGCATGTGGGGGGGTTAAGTACATGGATAAGATTCTTGACCTTCGTCAACCAGGTAGAGTCACGAACATACAATAATGTATACACTAGGGTATATTAGGAACAAATCACACCATCTCCCCACCATACCAGGATGTGATAACCCTCCTCTCTACAGGTCATCACCACAGACCAATGTACTGCTAAGAGGTGCATGCCCCCAAAATAGGGAAACCAGAACTACATTCATCTTTGTTACTTTTATGTCAAAAATGACCACTTCTGATTTCTTTGTGCACGTCACGTTCAAAAAACGAGTAAAATGCACTAAAAAAGCTGCTGTCAAAGTACCGTCGTGTGAACTGAGAAGGCCTGAGGTAGTTATGGCCTGTAACAGCGTAGTGTTGAAGAATGCCAGTGTACATGGAACACTACACTTGCACCACAATCTGCTCTGTGAGAGGTCATCTGTAAGTGCTAGAGATACGAGGCACGGATTGCATTCTACACTCACATACATTCATGTATTAAAAGGCGTATACATTTGTCACTGTGACCTTAGTGCTACTATGAACATTTCAAACATCGATTTTGTGTGCCCTGCACTTTACAATCTCTCCCCAGCAGCAGGGAGAGCCGTTACAAGTGGTGCGAAGTGTTTGTTATGGCACCAGGTAACTAATTACTGAGGCCCTGTGGCTCAGTGGTGGTGAGGGGTTTTTAAAGATGAAAACAATACCAGATGATCCGTATTTATTAGAGCTAATAAATAACTGCATATGTGATTTTTTTTCTACCAAAAAGGGGCATATTAACAAGCCAGGCGATAAAATTATCGCCGCTTCAGAAGCGGCGATAATGGGCTTGATAATATGCTCTATGGAATTCCAATTGAAGCCCATGTTAAACGTCCTTCACATTTAACATGGGTTTCAATTGGAATTGTATCGCCTGGCTTGTTAATATGCCCCTAAGTGTGGTTTGGTCCTTTCCGCACCAAAATCCGCATGCGCCTGTCTGCACGGGCATTTGCTCTCTATAATTTTGATAGTTTATAACCCGCCGACATTCACCGAGGTAAAATGGCGGCTGATGGCCATAATTATTGCTAAAGTCGTGCTTCCGGTCTCGTGCAAACTCGTTTGCTCAATGACAATAAAAACAGAACAAAAAAAAACATGCCATTCATAATGAGGGACGGGGTGAAAAGTCTGCTCCCCTCAAACCCCTGGATAAATTTCGCCACTTCAAACCTGCTGATATTTAATGGAGAGAGAATACCCGGTAAATACCGCACTGCGTAGATTTTGGTGCAACAAGCACTAAAATGCTACAACAAAAAAACGCATGTTGTGCTCATTTTGAGAGGGAACATCGGAATACGTGGTTATGTTGAAATAGGCTACACCCCTACGGGAATCTCTTTACAGGCACCTTACTGGATAAAGAGGAAGAATAAAATCATAAGAAAAAAAGTGCTTCTGTATTTTATCACTAATGAGATTTTTATAAGCAATTTGCTATTTGATTGTGAACATTTTTAAACATATTTGGGATCTCTCAGAAACAAGCTGACTCGATGGTAAAAAGCGGTTGGCAATTACGATGCCACATGTACAGAATTTGGAGCGCAATTAATGTGCAGCTAGTTACCAGCAAGTTGAGCTAATTTATTTCAGGTGTGAATGTCGATAAAAAGCATTGTCGGCTGCAGCTCCGGATAAAAAAGGCATCAGCATTCCTGATTGTGGATATTGATGACATGCCTTGGTGAACACATGGGCGATTTTGTAAATGTTGTTTCCTTTTACACCATAGCCTCAATAGATCTGTGCTCTGTACAACGCAGCGAAGCAACTGTTGTTTAAAATGTGCCCCTTTATTTTTAAATGGTCACTGTGGGAGTGACCTGTATTAAGCATTACAGATAAAGTAACTAAGTGGATTCAGCTGCCAGTGGCAGAGGCTGTTAGTGGCATCTTAAAACCAGGCCGGTTCCCTCCAGCTTGAAGTCAGTAAAGTGAGTTCAGTAATGCTAATGACTCCTAGTAGCCGCTCTTTGAGGCTTGGCTTAGAAACATGAGGACAAATACAAGTCTTTGTTAATTTTAAGCGGTAATCGGTATCTGATTGCGTAATTAGGTGATTAAACATTCTGAAGATAGGAAATGAAGCCGTGTGCAGCACTTTGTCCCTGGCCTGCCTCCTGTAGGTTTCACTGCTTCGAGCTCCCGCTCCAGTTCCTCACTCATGGAGCAGTCTGATGGAGGATGCTGCCTGGTAGGTATTAAGGACTGCATGTATCACTTAGAATTGCACATTGCGCCAAGAAGTGGTTAGTTGTGCCCCTGCTGCTTTTAATGCACTACAGGATTTGAAAGTCTCTAGTTTTTCTATAGTAGTTACCATCGGGGCTTAGCCTGTAAGAAAGCACTGAAATATTAACAGAGTCCACCATAGCCTCAATAGATCTGTGCTCTGTACAACGCAGCGAACATGCAGCTTGCATTAGTGGAAACTGAGCCGTCAGGCAAAAGGCTGCATCGAACCTGAAACTTGGTCTGACTACCGGTGACCGAAAACGGATGCGTGGCCGAAGGGCTGGGCGAGAAGGGAGGGGGGATTGCCAGCATCAGAGGAGCCTGATTAAAGCTGAAAAGTGACACAACCGCGCAAATAAACAAGCTGCGATGAGGTGGGGAGAGAAGGGAGGGGGAAGGTCAATCCAAGGAGCAGAAAGGAAACTGATTAGAAGGGAGGGGATAGTGTGAAAAGAGCGGGGAGAGAAGGGAGGGTGTAATAAAAAACAAAGGAGCCAAAGCTATAGAGAAGGGAGGGGGGAGTGGGAGCAGCTGTGCACGTGCATGTGATCGTGCACTCAAGGTTTAGGCCAGCCAAAAGACTGTGGGTAGCACTTTGAAAATCCCACATATAAAATGTCTCTTTGAGCCTTTGGCTCAGCGAGACCTAAAAAGGCTGTCCAGTCAAGAAACCTAAGAAGCTTCAATACCCTACTCCTTATCCCACTTAAAGCCCACAAACACAAAACTATGGCTTGTGCCGTCTCTGGCAATGCCTCTAAAATCCGGAACTCCATTCCAGTACAAATACGGACAAACACCTCCTTCTTGAGCTTCGAGAGACAGCTATTTGATTGCCTTCTCAACTGACATCTCAACTGGTAGGATGCCAAGCAAATGTCAAAACATGAGCTCAACCTTCCTACTCAACCACTGTTGTATTGCTATTGTATCCTAAATGTGAGATTAAACTTGTGTTATGTAATGTTCATGCACTGATGTGAAGCACACTGATATCCACGGTTCTTGCCAGTGCTTTATAAAACAACCTTACATGAATAAATACATTTTTATAATAGTAATTTAAAATCAAACTTGACACTTAGATTGGATTTTAAATTACTACTTATTTGAGTCTTGGAATCATGGCATTAGCTATTCCCAAATTGAAGTTAAGCATTATAAGGTATTTTAACGTAACCCAGTATACATTTCCTACTTTTAAATACCAAGCATCCTGCCTTATAGGCGTTTATGTCCTGCCTTAGGCATGACGCATAAGTATTAAAAAGACAGGTTTATGCCTTGCAAAAGTTTTATTTTGGCAGGTAAAATTTGCACTTTTAAAACTGCACATTCAGGCTGCAGGGGCAGGCCTGAAGACATGCTTTGCATTTAGTGGTAACACAATAGGTGGTGCAGTCCAATAGTGACCTTTAAATTACAGGCCCTGGGTACATGGATTACCATATACTAGGTATTTATATGCAAGGTATATGTGCCAATCAGGGATTAGCCAATTCTGCATGTTTTAGATCACATACAATAATAACTGGACAACAGCACCACAGTGTTCAGAGTACATACACCATCAATAATGCACAGCAAAACGTGGGAGGGGACAACACAAAAGGGCATTTCCTTATGAATGCATTAATCAATTAACATTAATAATATGTAGTTTAAAAACACTACCCACCAGTTCCCTGACAAACTCCACAACCCAAAATTAAAATGTATTAAGTAATGTCAAACTGTAGTTAGTAAAAATGTAGACAAATTAATAACAATAAAAAAAATCAATTTACATTAATTAATGTATAAATAAATATTTTAGCAAGCAAATCCCTTAATAAACCTAAGGATAAATAAAATATTAAAGTAATGTTAATTTATTGCTTTTTACAAAAAGTACAATTCACAGTGACTAAATAAATGAAAAAATCCAATAAAATAAAACATCATAATAAAAAATAATTTTACATTAAACTATAATTTAAAATTCAATATTATAGTAATACATTTTAAAACAAACATAGAATTACCTTCAATATTTTTCCCCACGATATAATTATAGCCACAATATTTTGACCACACTATTATGATTGCATATTATTTTGCCCCTCAACCACTGCTCCTTGAAGGCCCCCAATTCCTTGTGCAATCCCCCTGCTCTTGTGGACGCATCCTGTGCTGGTCCCACTTGTAAGTGTTCACCAGAAAGTACCTTATATCAATTTTATTTCTTAGTACTGAATACACTGTCTTGTACTCAATTTATCATCAGTAATTTTCATTAAATTAATTTTTGACATCAACTTTTCCGAAATTATTCAACAAACATACTTTAACAAGCAAATGATATACATAAATTCCTGGAGAGTTTGACAGAAAACAAGCAACAAAAAGTGTGAGGTGTTTCTGATCCATCACCAATCTGTGAAAGAATTGGCGTAGGCAAGCTCCCCCACCCTAAAAAAACACATACAATTAGGGAAAAACAAAGATTCAATTCCTGTTCCATTAGTTCAAGGGTGAAGGTGCAACAAGTGTCCCTGCCTTTTTAATATGGTACACAAATCTCAGAAATTTGTCTTCAGGGGATCTGGCACTATTTTATAGGAAGCTAGACAGCATGAAAGTGCTTCTTTCAATTATTATCCCCTGGAGTGTTTTTGCCTCATGTCCTCGTCTAGTGGTGTTGTTGTATTTCGAGACTTGTCGATTTCAGATGAAAATTGCATTTTGAGCAAGGAGTAAGATTAGTGAGCCACCCTAGTGACAAGTGAAGCAAAATATAATTTGATACCTTGTTTAAAAGTTGCAACTAATGGAGTTTGGTGTCTGCAATACAGTTAGTAAAAGGCTATTACTGGTAATATAGTTTAAACACAGCATGTTAGGTGATACAGTTGATATCCCGGTGGGCTTCAAAAACTTCTTGTATTTAGAGCTGATATGTGTTGATGGGTCAGGCTACTGCTTTTTAATACAGTCACTTTGTGTTGAAATGGCCAGTGTCTGAAAATGAGTAACAGAGGGTTTTAATCTTTGCTTCTTTGAAGTACAGGAAATTCTAACTCACCACTTATCTTGATCCACTTTTACACTGATTTAATCCTTCTGCTGTCTTTATTGCCTATACTGCTATATACATACATACATATATATCATTCATTTTGAATGCATATTTGAAGAGACACTCCCTTTATTCTGTTGCAGCCTGGATGACTCTCAATGCTCTTAATTTTAGTATTGGTAATTCAGAGGTTCTCATTCTGGTCTAGACGTCTTTAGTTTAAACATAGTTGTGATAAGCTCATTTTGCCTACTGTGGTCAATCCACCGAGTCCCAATGAGACTCACTGCCATTGGTCTTACAATTCAACAAGGTGTTATCAAACTGAACATGCCATGGTGCTATGTCTTTGTCATATATGTCATTCCCACAGATAAATGCATTGCCTCTTACACTCAAATTTAAGTAACATTGTTGCATATCTAGGATTCATGGACGATTTATCTTTCCCTTTTCTTCTAATTAACATAGTATATTGGTCACCTGTTGGATCTTAGAGTGTATTACAAATTGCAAAGTGAGCCATTCATTCATTTTAACGATAACCCCAATGGCTATTGTTATAGGAAGATAATTAAACTCTTGTTACGGACTGCAAAGAATATCACCGTCTTATATCTACTTCTAGAGGTCTCAATAATGGAGTCAGTAAAGGCGAGTTGAGGATTGTGGGATTTTATGTCATTAGAGGAGGCAGTACAGCAGGTCAATGTTTGGAACACAAATATTTTTCTGATGGTTGATGGGAAAAAGTAGATTCTCACCCATACATCAAACTCTGGATCACTGCTCTGAGTCAAATACCCGGTTGGAGACAATCCTACTGGAATCTTCTGTAAAAATATTTTGATCTGTAAATCAAAACCAGAGACTGCCCTTTAAAATAAAGTTTTCAGTAAATGCTCATGAGCTCACCAAATTTCATTCAACATCTTAGGCCTGTATCAAAGCTCCCCTTCTTCAGGATATTATTTGAGAAATAGTGCTGATTCACCTTCTGCCACATTCGTCCACCAATAACATTAGGAACACCTTCCAATTTGAATTCCTTCTGAATTGCAGCACGAATAAATTGATTCTCCAACTAATGTAGGACATTCCACAGGTGACAGCTAAAGGTGAAGATTGCCTCTCAGATTTGACACTTGCATTTTACACCATTGACATAATTGACTATGAGACTCTGCTCTATATTTTCAGTGGGAAAATGTATATGCCTATTGTGAATGACCTTCATTGGATCCCTCTACAGCAGATTGTGAAACTGCCTTCATTACTTATAAAGCACTGCAATATGCCTTACAAAGCTACTCCCATATGAAAGTAAAAGCACCAGTGGCAAATATAGCCTCCTAGTATACCTCCCAAAAGTTAAAAAAAAGGAAACGTCATTAAATAAAGCATTTTCCTGCCAAGCCCCCCAAGAATTTGAAACCCGCTATCTGATATCAGACAGCACTATACTTGTATACTGGAACCAACAACAGCAATGCTCTATTTTCCCTCTCATCACATCAATTATCAACAATACTAAGTAAGATTATATAGGCTAGCAAAGAAAAAGCAAGATTTATAATGAGATAAGAAACAAAATGTAACAAATGTAGATACTGGCTGCAACAACTCTGGCCTATCACTCTGCCCAGATCTGATGTTTGCAGGTCAAAGTAGATATTCAAAGACAGAGATGATAGCTTTAATAGTTAGTCAATAAACAGAGAATCTAGCACTAACAAAAGACAAGATATGCTTTAAGTGTATCTGTATACAACCAACTAGAAAGTGAGGATAATACTCCTGAAACAAAAATATAGCAAGATTCAGAACATAAATGTAAAACAGTCCTCCATCTCTATTAATAAGGCAAACCACCTCCCACTTCATAAATATGTATCTTTTGAGATGATAGGATTACTTTCTATCTGCAATGAATGACTAGCTGAAGGGCAATCAACGTTGATCAGTGTTCTGTGGTTCTTATATCTAGCAATATTGTGTATATATACATCACTTCATAGACACTACTTGTAGCTTGCATATACATATCAAGAACATGCAGAGGTCCTGTTTGCACTTAGACTTTTCATTCTGTCACAAAAAGCAACCCAGAGGTCTTGTAACTCAGTCTATATTTGTAAACTTCTGAAGTAGCACCAAGACTGTCTTCTTTGAAGCAGCTTAATTTAGAAATAGTTCTCTGAATTTCAATCGGTCTTCTTGTAGTCAGTCAGTCAGTCAAATTTGCTTTATTCGATCAATTAAAATTATAAAAGCATACAAAAATACGCAATGTACCAAAAAGATAAAATCTATAACATTCCATAGGCCATTAGTAATACAATACAGGGCTAAATATTTCATGTTAAAAATGTACAGCGTAATGGGAGAATTTACTACACAAATAAATAAAACAGACTAGAAAGCAACAGTCATTAGGAGACAAGAATATGTCACATATTAGAACAGCCACATAAGAGGTTATTTTCTTGCTCTAACTGCTGCAAAACTGGCAATATTAAAAATTTTCCAAGGGCTGTTCAGCATTTGCAGGTACACTAGGGCTGGTCGAACGTGCAGGAAGCCCGTATTTTTTAAAATCAGGAAAATAAAATGCGTCTGTAACTGCAAGTAGTGATCGCAAAACATTACAAAATGCATGGTGTCTTGCCTTGAGAAACTGTCACAAGAACAGGAACTAGGTCATCTAGCCTGCTCCAACCCAGGGACTCAGCCAACAAGAAATGTAAAAGGTCTCTCAATAAAAACGATGTATGGGTTTAGTAACTCCGTCCAGGTAGGTCTCCATCATGATGGAAGATTTTTAAATCTGATGGGCTCGTATTGTGGGCTTCGGTAGTTCAGCAACCTCTCTTTCTGCGGTTGTAAGGCGCAAGAATGCCGTCTTTCCCCAACCCATATCCTTGTTACATAGATTTTCTGGGTTATTAAAAACATTGGGGTGACCTAGCTCTCCTGCAATGTTTTTCACATAATTGAGCCATGGAATCCTGCTGGCCCTATCCAATGACTTACAATCTCTAATGATCTTGCGAATTTAGCTCCAGTTCTGGGTTACACCATAGAGAGATCCACTTGATAAAAGGGGACATTTTAATTACATCAGTCGCATAGCCAACACCCAGTTCCTCATGTATAATATACGAAGAAGTAGACTGAGGAACTGAAAGCGGGCTTCTTAGAAATTTATTTTCTACAGTTTGGATCTCTGGGCAGTTTTTAAACAACCAGATGTCAGAGCCATAACAAGAGATAGCTATACACTTAGATTTATAAATGTTTAACATTGCCTTTATTCTTTTAGCACCTAACCTTCATGCGAAGTCAAGTATCGAGCCTGAGGAGCGAGCCATGGCTAATCTTTTTGCCCTCCTCTGTGCAACCCAAGAGCATCTCTTATCAAATAAGACGCCAAGATATGGAAATGAGGAGACCCTGGTTATTTTTTCATTCCCGTCACAACCAAACGTCTTGATTTTACTAGTCATTTCTCCCAGACTCATAGCGTGTGATTTGGAAAAGTTGACGTTCAGATCCAGTGAGCCCATAAAATCAGCGAACGACGATAACAGATGCGGAAGCCCCACGGCAGTGCGTGCCAATAAGGCTGCATCATCTGCGTAGAGCTGGGCTGGAATCAGTCGATCCCCCACACGGGGAATATCCTGAGCAGCACCACACAATACCAGGTCTAAATTGTTAATATAGAGGGTAAATAGCAGAGGAACCAGAATACAAACTTGTCTGACTCCTCTTGTCACATCTATCTTCTGTGTCAGATTACCCATTTGGTCGAATCTTACTGTAGCCGAAAGATCCCTATGCAGGTCGGACAAAAAGTACACAATATTTTTGTCCATACCCATTACTAGTAACAGAGCCCACAGCTTGGATCAATTTACTTGGTCAAACGTCGAGGATAGATCCATGAATGCAATATGGAGGGATCCTTTTTTTGGCTACAGTGTACCTTCCTATTATATGATAAAGATTAAGACACTGATCCAGGGTGCTTCTGCCTTTCCTAAAACCGAATTGGATATCGAACAATATACCACGTTCATCATCCATTCAGTTAATTTGTTTAGCACCACCCTTCCCATCACCTTGACCATGGAATCAATCAGGGATATAGGCCTATAACACCCTGGATCCCCTCTATTACCCTTTTTAAAATCCGGGACTATAGTTGATGTGGAACAGGATTTGGGCATTCCATATTGACATGCCATGTTCAAAACGTTGGCCAATAACTTTGCCCATAGAAGAACATCTGTTAAAAGAGAACAGTCGGGACCCTGTCCGGGTCTGGAGCTTTATTGCCCGTCATTTGGGTTATGGCCACAGCCACTTCTTGTGCGGAAAAAAACAAACTGTATTCAGATGTCGAACACGAGGGCCCTGTGTTCATCTTGTCATTGCGACTATCGTATATATGTTTACATTTTTTGAACCAGAGTTCTCCTGAGATATTACACTCAACAACATTGCTCTCAAGGCCAGAGAAAAGGGGCCTATTTACTATTTCCCAAAATTTGGAACTCTTCTTGATTATGTCGACAGACAGCAGGTCCTCCCATGCTTCTTGTTTGATTTCCAATTTGTGTGTATGCCTGGCCTGATTGTACTCCGCCCTTGCTCTGATTATTAAACTTCTATCCTGTGGTTTCTGTTTTAGGGCACATAATAATTTCTGATGGGCTGAGGTGCATTTATGATCGAACCACCTCTCTACTTTAATGATACCACTTTTGTTAGGTAAGGAGAGGGAACTGGCTACATGCTTGCATATCGTGTCAAAAGCTGTGGCAATCACCACACCCCCTGTGAACTATCTTGGCAGATAGGTATCTCATTCCCTATGGTGTTTAACAGATCATGTAAAAAAAGGTCTGGCACCACTTTGGCCCATTTCAGTCTACGGCCTTGGTCTTAATCACGGAAGCCCTGGTTCTTGATTCTACCGCTTCTGTAATTTTGAAACAGCCCTTTAACCTGATACAAATAGGATTGTGGTCACTATGAGTGGACCACCTAGCAGTATAATCCACTACCATAGGAAACATGGTAGTGTTAACAAATATAAAATCAATGGTGGATAATAAACCCCTGTCTTTGAAAGAAGGGATGCTCACTCCCGCTTCTGATGTATTTGGCAATGCCAGCCCAAAGTCTGCTATCCTGTCCTCTAAATGTCCCCCTTGTGGAGAATGTTCAAAATGAATATCTGAGTTGCCCCCTGGCCCCCGTTCATCAAAGACTTGACACTTCTTGTGACACAAATGAATGTTAAAATCACCAAGTAAAATAATAAGAGACTGATTAATTCCATTCTCCCTGTATTGGTCCAAAAAGTTATTAAGACTACATAAATGTTCGTTTACAGAGACCTTCTGAAATGAATTATAAAAATTGAGAACCAATATTTTCTGGGCTTGTAAGGGTCTGATCTCGACCACTAAACAGTTATCGGACCCTGTTTCCAATTTGCCATGGCTGCCCTTCACTTTTAACGAAATCATCGTTAATAGACCGCCCCTAGCACGGCCAGCAGCCGAGGTTTGGGCCACCTCATTATAGGTAGTATACCCATCCAACCTAAAATTATTCTCAGAGTCCCATGTTTCCTGAAAGCCCAGTATGTCATATTCCTTCAACGGGGTAATCCACCCGGGGTTGTCTTTCTTTGCTTTAAGACCAGCCATATTCCAACTTAGAATATTCAAGATTTCTGCCCCCTTTACCATTGCCGTTTTCGGAATGCTCGGGGACGTCTGCACCAGTGGGTCGTTATGACTGATTAGTCAATCATTGGTATCTAACTGACTCAGTGGGGCAAATCTATTAGCCAGTTCTAACACAGCCCCCGGGGTCTCAAGTCAGGAGCTATACCTAGTATAGGCAAGGTTATATGTTCCTGGTTTTGGGACGGAGTAAAAGTATGTTTCTCTTTTAGCTGATGCATATTTCTCTGCCCCATGTATGTCCTTTCAGGATTTACTGTGGGATTCCTCCATCGCGATGTAAGACTCTCAGTTATGTTACTCGTGGGTGGGCGATAGAAAAACCCCAGGGAAAGTACTCTAATGTTGTCCATTCTAGGCGTGCCAAGCTCTTTAAACAATGATTTTGCTACATTGATCTGGTTAAAATGAATAACAACACAATCTCCCTCAAATGACGTTACTCCCCGTCCCACCCCCCCACCTGTCTCACCATAATAGTGTGTGATGCACTTTTAGCCCCTTCCTCAGAAAACCTTAAACACCAGTGCTTGACCTTACGAATTAGGTCATCTGGGGATTCAGTCACATTAATTCTTAAATTAGGGACCTCTACTAACACAGCAGATAAGGGAGTAGCCTCTGGGGGTAAGTGTAGTCTGCATTTGTTTTCTTGTGCGTTTAGGAATTCATTGGGCTTCACCTTATTAACAGTAGCTGATGGCTGTACGCACTTTGATTGTGGCCCAATGTAATTATGAGGCACTTCAGAAAGGGGTTTGTGAATTTTAATGGCCAAATCGTTGGGGTCTGAGCTAGAATTCCCAGCATTCGCAATCTGATTTCGAGCCCCAGTGGACAACTCTACTTCAAATGAGCCTGGCACAACTTGGGCCATCTTCCTCAGCGTAGTGTCAACATGCATCCCCTCTATAAAGCACTTTATTTTGCTTAAATGCTCCTCTATGGAGGACAATTTGGTCAACATCGGATCCAAAGCATTTTTAAAAGAGTTCAACAAGTCTATTTTAAGTGCCCCCATAACAGCCTCAAGATATTATTGAGCAGTTTTATTCACAGTAATAGCGAAGTTGTCTTCAGAAAGATCTTTATTCCCTGGCGGGCCACCACACCTCCCAGGCCCGGATTCTTCAATATTTATACCCTGTTTCAAACCATTTCTACGTTTCTTTTTGGGTATAATCCCCATTCCGGCAGTGGAAGTGGCTCCTCTCTCCCTTTCATCATTAACTAATCCGGAACCTGATGCCTGTGGCTGGGTGGCGAAAGTCCCTCTAACGGTGGTTTCCCCCCTCTCCAAAAAATCAGAGATGCAATTGACATAACTAAGGGAGTCAGTAATAGTACTGTGTGGCTCCTTGTCTGTTCCAGGTCCTCCCCCTATGCCCAGCTGCCACTCAGCAACATGTATTTCCTCATTTATGGCCCCAACAGCTGTCATTAGATAAGAGATTATGGAGGCACAATTCCTGGGCATTTTCGCTTTAACTTTCCCCCCTCTGAATTGGGTGGTAATTTTTGCTTACCCATATTGGAGTTCAGGTGTACAGTACCTGGCCCAGTCCGTCCAGTCTCTGCCAGGCATGGACGGGCGCAGTCGGGCCCACCCTTGGCCCAGGCTTCGCCCGAGCGCGTCCCGCGCTGTGGGAGCCCGCAAGGGTTTTTACCACGCCTCCAGGTGCACAGGGATCGCGTTGGCGGCAACACCAGCTGCAAATGAAGCTGGGACTAGAAGTCCTGGTCTTGGTCCACTACTGGAAATATCAAATCAGGCACTGCGGAAGCCCGTAAGGGTTTTTACTGCACCTCCAGGCATACAGGGATCGCGTTAGCGGCAGCGCAGGCCGCAAATGAAGCTGGGACTAGAAGTCCTGGTCCTGGTCCCCCACTGGAAATAGCAAACCGGGTGTCCTGCGCTGCGGGAGCCCACAAGGGTTTTTACCGCGCCTCCAGGTGCACAGGGATTGCATTGGCGGCAGCGCCGCTCGCAAATGAGGCTGGGACTAGAAGTCCTCGTCCTGGTCCCCCACTGGAAATAGCACATCGGGAGTCTTGTAATAAGTCATCAACGTTGAGTTCTTCAAAGGAAAAAACAAATCCAAGCTCAAGATCCCAGCTCAGCAACATAGTAGCTTGATTACTTTTTAGGGATGCCATGAAACACAAAGAAAGTGATAACTAATGGTTCAAGATAGCCGCTGCTATATCCAAAAAGTTAAAGGATCTTCTGGGAAATATAGTTCCCTTATTGAGCATTGTCAGCTTATGCAATCTTCACAGATGAAAAGCATTTTGCAAGGTGGCGCTGAAATATAATCATCACCATCAGCCCATTCCTTCTTTTAAATTAACTAGAAGCTAGCAGTTTTAGAGTGTTAGAACTATACGATGGCTGAACCCTGACCAATGTATCCTGACAGTGCCTCCAAGGCCACCAACTAAATGCTGCAATCTCAGGAGCAGAGATCCTGATTGATCAGGCTGTCTTTCATAGAATTCATGCAACAAACATGGGACATTAATATTAGGAGCTGGTTCCCATGATATTACATCAGAACTGGATCCCTTATGATCTACAAAGTATCCCAACTGTTTTTCACAGTACTTACATTTAAATTCTTATGTATCACCTAAACTATGCTGCTATTCACCTCACCTGGCAATGGAAAGATGCGGGCATGGAATATCAGATGATTTTTCATAAATTGAGGCAATTTCATTAATACAGTAACTAGATTCACTTTCTGCCCAATAAAAAATTAACAAACACATTTGGTTGCAGTTTAAAAATTGTGTTTCGTGCAAATGTTCCATGAATAACCGTACCTTCTCACCAACAACATTTCAGGTGTATGATCAGCATAGAATTTATAACAACAGTTACCTTCTTCCAGTTCTCCATGTGCTTATTTCTGAATCATATCAGTTAAGGTTCTTGCACAGAAGAAACTAAGGAAGATAAGTACAGATCCAAAGTTAATATGTGGAGAGGGTTGCCATACATAAAAAAGTAATGGGATATTCCTGGAGATAATTCTTCAGTATTATTGCATGCACATCTGGTAACAAAAGCATTTCACTCCAATCTGCCTCTTCTTGCAAGGTTTGATATCTCAGACACAGTTCAACACATTGATTTAATGGTTCAGTCCTTTCATCCATCTGACAATGATAGCTGGTGGATAGACAGACTTCCACATCTGGACCAGTATTTACTAACACAAAGTTGAGTTGAGTTGAGTTGAAAACTTGTTTTGCACTGTAAGTAGCCTTACAGTAACAAAACGTAGCACTATGCACTACTTTGTTGTGCTACTCTGCGCCAAAGTGGCTTTCCATGGGTGGTACATGGACGTTCTCATGCATTCACCCATGTTTTTTTGTGCAAATCCCTATCTAGTAAAAAAGGCAAATAAGGCTTTTCAGCAAAAATGTCCACCTCAATGAGGCAGGCGTAACATTAGAGAAACATTTTCTTTTCATCAACCTTTTCCAACTTTACCTGTGTGCTATACTGTACAGCACAATTAAAAACTATAAAACATTTTAAACTATATAAGCATAGCATTTTGTACTGGAAGGATAATCTGCCAGTACAAATCCAATGTGAGACATTAGACGCACTTCCTTGCATTACATTGCAAAGGTGTGAGTGTGGTGCTAGGCAGCCTAATGGTTACCAGAGCAGGGGAGAGAACTGTAGCACCATGCCTTAGTACATATGGCAATGCTCTTCTTTCTCCTTTCAACACAATGCAGTACAGCAATTCTGTCTGCAGTCCTGTGTTGCTTGAGAAATGAGTACATTTGGCCCCCTACTTCCTTTCAAAAGGCAGACACAAATCTTGAAAATAATTGAGATACAGGATCTGTGAAATACCAATCTAATAGTGTGTTGAGCAAAACTTATGCCAAATCTTTAGAAGTGAGTAAGCTTGCAAAGATATCAAATGATCCATCTTAGTCAAAGGATACATATGAGAACATTCTCCCTTGCGCATGGTCATCCTGCACAGTGGGAAAATGAGGTCCAGTAAATAGGGCATGTGCTGTTATCCCAACTAACCTCTAAAACATGTAGAAATTGGCTAACCCCTGATTGGCTTATTTAACTTTCTTATACTCCATAGTATATGGTGTAGGAAATGCACCTATAGCATAGCAAGTTAAAATGTCATCTATGGACTGTAGCATTCATTGTGCCATCTGCTAGTCTGACAAAGGATAGCATGGCTATTACAGTGTAAAACCCTTTATTGTATCCTTTTAAAATAACCTTTTTTTAAAGGTAAAAACCTCCCTTTTAAATATCAGTTAGTCACCCCTTTGTAAGCTATGCAGCCCACACGAAAGGGTGCATGTTATTTGACAGTGGGACATGTAGAACAATAATATTCCCTACTGTGGCAAGGCCTGAATGCTTTTTTCACTGATGCAAGCCTTGCTGTCCTTGTTAAAAAACTAGCAAACAGAATGAAATACTAATACTGCATCTCTAGAGTGGGACCAGCTAGAAAAACTATTAAACAACTATTTTTAATAGTTATTAAAAATCCAATTCAATAGTAGAGTACATTTTTTATTAAAAGTTATGGAAATGTAATTTTGAGAAAGTTACTCTTTACCTGCTACAACTGTAAGAGAGCTAATTAGAATTAACCTCTGCCAACTCCCAGCCTGTGTGAAGTCCAGGAAGAGGTGTGAAATTCTCCCTGGTGAACCCAATTGGCTGGCCTGAATGGGTAGAGATGACCACTCTTAGCTCAATAGAATGTGCAGGATGGGGGGAGTGGGCATTCTGTTGACACCACAGTGTCAAATCCGTTTTGACACATCTGTTGAGCCACATGTGACACTTTGGTGCAAAGGCCCCTGCTTGTGTCCTACCAGACTCCTGTAGCTGGGCTTGTTATGGGTACTGTGCCTGCATCAAACTGAATTTCCATGGTATATGTGGGCGTACAGTAGGATTGCCCAAACACATTACATACTAACACTCCCAGCCATAGAGCCCACGTTAGGTGTAGCTGAACACCTTTTTCATCTTGAATGTGTCCTGACACATTTAATTGTGGGCCTGAGTTCCAGATAGGAACTACTGCATAATCAGATAGGGCAGGACCTAAGAGCCCATTGGTCAGAGAGGACCAAGAAGAATCTTAGAGTGCCCTCCACCTGCAGGTTTGTGAACCATACAAATCTGGACCCTCAGATACTCACCAAGCCTTCCTTAGAACTCTTCTTGACTTTTGAATGGATGCCGTGCAGACTCAACCTTCTGTACTTGGAATATGTGACCTGTGAAATGGACTTCAGGATGTTGCACCCTTTTCCACTTGAAGTCTGCGGACCAACACATCTTCAGGGCTTATAAAAATGATCATCTGTTTGGCTCCAGTAACATAATAAAGCGGAAGAGGACATTCATGTGAAGAACTCCAGCTAACTAGTAGCAACTAAACCAACACTTATTTTATGTTGCCCTCTACCAGACACCCTGAGAATCACTTAGTTCACCCTGCTGCACCCATAATGGTACATGGGAGCCTAGGAAAGGCCCAGAAAGAAGTTTGGGAACTTTTTTATAAACTTTCGCTCCAGAACTTAAAGGGGATTGACCATGTAAAGTATTCTGCCAGCAGTTCATGAGTTTGGATTGAATTTCTGGTGTGTCCCATGTGGAAAAGTGTTTTACTGCAGGAAAGTCCCTTTTCAGATTGGGACTTAGAAACATTCATAGTTCCAGTCCATAGAGCGACCAATCTCCTTGATATATTTGACCTGTGCTCCAACGAATTCAGCATCAACATTTACTTAGATACTGGTCTACAGTAACCAATGATTATCGTTAGCGCTTTTTGCTTTTTAGTACTATTTTCACTTAAATATTTCATCATCCATATTTCTGGTTCCACTTCTTGACTTTTTTTCTTTCGTCAAGCAGACCCCAAATTAACATGTGCTCAACCCTCTGGTAGCTTGGCACGGAACAGTCAGGCTTAACTTAGAGGCGATGTGTAAGGTATTTATGCAGCACTTTAAACAGTAATAAAGTGCAAATGCAACACATGAACAACCCACACCAATTTAGAAAAATAGAGGATATGTAATACAAAAGTCCAATCAATAGAGAAGGAAATAAAAGATTTTAAAGATATAAGTGAAAATAGCACCATAACCCAAAGCACCACTAGCAGCTATTTGGTCATGTGAGACCAGAGAAAGTCACAAGTTCAAGCCGACCACGATGGAATGTGGTTGGATACAGGGACTTAGTTAGTCCCACTGAAAAGTTATCTTCTCAGTCCATTGGAAAGAATCCCGTTCACAGTGTTGGGAGGCTGAGAGAAGCAGTGAAGTGTTGCAGATGGTCATCTATGTGGCGTGAAGAGCAGGCCTGGAGTCAAGAACAGTCATCGCTATTACGCAAAGATCCTGTCGTCATGAACAGCTGGGCCAGAGCATTGTGATGGTGCTCGCTGCGAACAGTCGATACTGTAGCGCAAAGAGTCGAGTTGATGGAAATGCAAGCAACAAGGTTTTGGTGCCAACATGCCCGTTTATGTTCAAGAAGAGCCCAACAACTTTAATTCAGATCTACTGAGGCCAAACCAAGTGTCCAGGAACTGAGGGACACCCCTTGGGGGTTAGGGTCTCAACAGGTCCAGATGTGTACAGAAGAGTTGATGCCTGAGGTCTAATATTTATACAAGGTTCCTCATTTGAAGTTGAACAAGCTTCAAGAGGTTTCCCTTTGGAGTGCACTGGGTTCCTGCCTCCCTGCCCCCAGCCTAAATACAGAGGGTATATGTATCCCCTTGTGTGATGGCAGTATACTGTCTATTTAGGTGTGAGGGGAGCTGTGCCCAGTTCCTCACTCTCATCCTGCTAGTGATGGCACATCCAGGCACACCTAAGTGTCCAGCTGTCTATGAGAAATGCACAAAGCTCAACAGCCAGCTACATCAAGTCATGTGACCAGAGACAGGCTGCAGGCACTAAATGATGAAGGCAAGAAAATTACAACTTTCTAAAAGTGGCATTTTCAGAATTGCAATTTAAAATCTGACTTCGCCATAAGTTAGACTTTTAAATTGTGATTTCAGAGACACCAAACATAAACTAGTTACCTATTCCCATTTGGAAATTACACTTATAAAATGTAATACGGTAAGTCCAATGTTATCCTTTTGGAGAAGTAGGCCTTACAGTAGTGAAAAATGGAGTCAAGATTTTTTCACTATTAAGACATGCAAAACCTAAATGTACATGTCCAACTTTTTAAAAACACTGTACCATACCCAATGTATTAAAAAGAAAGACATGGGTCTGGCAAAAGATTTAATCTAACAGTATGAAAAATCATTTTAAACTTCTCACACACAGGTTTCAATGGTACACATGAGACAAGTTTAAAGGTCTACTTAAGTGGGTGACACAGTCAGTGCTGCAGGCCCACTCCAAGTACTTAACTCACTGGACTTGGGTACATGTAGTACCACTTTACAAGTGACATAGAAGTAAACTAAATATGCCAGTTGGGTGTAAGCCAATGTTACAGCGTTTTATGGAGCAAGCACAAGCAATGGTAAGCAGTAATAAAGTGCACAGAGTCCTAAGGGCAGTAGAAACTAATTTAGCAAAAAGGTGGAACGGTGCAGGCAAAATGCTAGGGGTTGACTCTGCAGAGAGTGCCAGATCCAACAATAAATTATTATTTTTAGGATTTTAGTGTGTCTGAGAATGTGTCTGAGAATATTTTATATGCCCAGTGATATGTCTGTGGAAACGCTAAAGTAAAGCAACATGAAAAAAGAGAGACAAATAAAGAACTGCAATGTTTGCTTCCTGGGTAATAAAAACACAGTATGTAATGTGACAGATGGCACTAGTGCAGAAATTAAAAGCAGATTACATTGAGTATCTGGATGACTATGTACATGTATTACACAAGTATAACAAATTAGGTAAATCACTTAAAAAACTGTCATATGCTTTCATTTCTTCATTATCACATTTGGTTTATATTTACTGTAAAGGACAGTTCCACTTTCATATGCATAATTTATGCCACATAAAATGAGTGTTTCTTTGTAACTTCCTAACTTTTTTTGTAACTCTAGCATGTTTCCTTCCTACACTTATGGTTCAGTCCTGGTCATAGATCCATTATTTATGGACCAGTTTCACTGCTCAGATTTATAGTTTCAAGGGATATTCAATGTACTGACCCAAGTACATCAAAAGCCTAACAGTAGTTACTGGCCAGTAAACACAAAAAATATGCTTGCTGCTTCTTGAAAATCTATTAAAAATGTGTGGGATTGTTCTGGGGCACAATACACTGAATACTATTGATTTAAGTGGACATGATGTTATTTTCATATACCATTGTGAATACCTGATTGGTATTGCAGGCACGCTTTTACCTACAGACCAGCTCTTATATTGATTGTTTCCATGCTGGAGCAAACACACACTTCTCTATACCTGTCACTCACAAACACTGAGCCTTTGCAAACTCTAATGCATTCTGCTTATCTCTCCTTTATCACCATATCTATAATATTTTTGCTCTGAGAATCTATTAATAGCACATGCGATAAGAAAGTAGAAGAAATATTAGTTAAATAAATGTATTAGCTTTGGTGAAAAGCCACTAAATCCAACAAGGGCCATCAACTAAACTTTTTGTACATTGAGAGCAACTGTTATGATGGCAGTTACTTTTAATGTACACAGATGACCAATTGGCCAGTGGACATTTCTAAATTTGGCAGATAGTATTCTTCAGGGGGCAGCAGTAATGTCCTTTGCCACCCAGACAAACGGTCCTCCATCTACCAAACTACTCTAAGTTATCTTACAGGCTTGAGATATATGAGAGTGCTACATATTATCCCAGACAAAATGAGTTGGTTGAGGTAAAAGATAATTATCTGAAGAGGGCAGAGCTTAAAGTATAGTTGGATAAGGATATTTAGAGAAAGGTTCGTACTAAAAAGAGCTTAAAGACCTGGGCACATTATCACTGGTGCATATTCTCAAAATTGAGCTGTGAGCAAGACATGGGAGGGGGTAGTTTGCAAACTATAAAAGATAAAAATGTTTTGCATAAAGACTTACAAGGTCATTTAGACCTAAGAGGAATGCTAATCAGCATAATAGATCAGTGGAATCTCTGGCATCTGCTTCCCTGTTAACCACTTGTAAATTGTGAGATATTCAACTGCATGGCAAAGATGTTTAATGGGCAGTCTCTATGCTGTGTTGGGCCAATCATTAAACTTTTGTTTTTTAGAAATAAACCCTGAAGCAGGGATTTGTTTCTGAAAAGCCTGATATACTGGGAATGTTCTGCCTTCATGTGGAATTTTTTTGCCTTTCTTCCTATTATGGGCCATCAGCCTTTCCTGAACAGGATAAATATATGTGATAACACTACCTAAATTGGATTGGCCTTCCAACATTTATTGACCAATAGTCCTGTGGAGGAAGAGCTGGCTGTCAATATTTTCTGACTGCAGAGCCATCTATGGGTCTTCAATCAGAATCCTAATGTTTTCCCTCCCTTAAAACAAGTATGGTGGGGCATGGACCCAGCTTATTTATTGCAGGGCTCCTGATCTGCCAAACCTTAAATGAAGTCCTTCATATGCATCCACTGTTGAATTAGCAGCTAGAATAGATCAGTCCAAACTGGAGATGTTTGTGACTGACAGTTATCTTCTCAGTCCATTGGAAAGAATCCCGTTCACAGTGTTGGGAGGCTGAGAGAAGCAGTGAAGTGTTGCAGATGGTCATGAATGTGGCGTGAAGAGCAGGCCTGGAGTCAAGAACAGTCATCGCTATTACGCAAAGATCCTGTCGTCATGAACAGCTGGGCCAGAGCATTGTGATGGTGCTCGCTGCGAACAGTCGATACTGTAGCGCAAAGAGTCGAGTTGATGGAAATGCAAGCAACAAGGTTTTGGTGCCAACATGCCCGTTTATGTTCAAGAAGAGCCCAACAACTTTAATTCAGATCTACTGAGGCCAAACCAAGGGTCCAGGAACTGAGGGACACCCCTTGGGGGTTAGGGTCTCAACAGGTCCAGATGTGTACAGAAGAGTTGATGCCTGAGGTCTAATATTTATACAAGGTTCCTCATTTGAAGTTGAACAAGCTTCAAGAGGTTTCCCTTTGGAGTGCACTGGGTTCCTGCCTCCCTGCACCCAGACTAAATACAGAGGGTATGTATCCCCTTGTGTGATGGCAGTATACTGTCTATTTAGGTGTGAGGGGAGCTGTGCCCAGTTCCTCACTCTCATCCTGCTAGTGATGGCACATCCAGGCACACCTAAGTGTCCAGCTGTCTATGAGAAATGCACAAAGCTCAACATCCAGCTACATCAAGTCATGTGACCAGAGACAGGCTGCAGGCACTAAATGATGAAGGCAAGAAAATTACAACTTTCTAAAAGTGGCATTTTCAGAATTGCAATTTAAAATCTGACTTCGCCATAAGTTAGACTTTTAAATTGTGATTTCAGAGACACCAAACATAAACTAGTTACCTATTCCCATTTGGAAATTACACTTATAAAATGTAATACGGTAAGTCCAATGTTATCCTTTTGGAGAAGTAGGCCTTACAGTAGTGAAAAATGGAGTCAAGATTTTTTCACTATTAAGACATGCAAAACCTAAATGTACATGTCCAACTTTTTAAATACACTGTACCATACCCAATGTATTAAAAAGAAAGACATGGGTCTGGCAAAAGATTTAATCTAACAGTCTGAAAAGTCATTTTAAACTTCTCACACACAGGTTTCAATGGTACACCTGAGACAAGTTTAAAGGTCTACTTAAGTGGGTGACACAGTCAGTGCTGCAGGCCCACTCCAAGTACTTAACTTACTGGACTTGGGTACATGTAGTACCACTTTACAAGTGACATAGAAGTAAACTAAATATGCCAGTTGGGTGTAAGCCAATGTTACAGCGTTTTATGGAGCAAGCACAAGCAATGGTAAGCAGTAATAAAGTGCACAGAGTCCTAAGGGCAGTAGAAACGAATTTAGCAAAAAGGTGGAACGGTGCAGGCAAAATGCTAGGGGTTGACTCTGCAGAGAGTGCCAGATCCAACAATAAATTATTATTTTTAGGATTTTAGTGTGCCTGAGAATGTGTCTGAGAATATTTTATATGCCCAGTGATATGTCTGTGGAAACGCTAAAGTAAAGCAACATGGAAAAAGAGAGACACATATAGAACTGCAATGTTTGCTTCCTGGGTAATAAAAACACAGTATGTAATGTGACAGATGGCACTACTGCAGAAATTAAAAGCAGATTACATTGAGTATCTGGATGACTATGTACATGTATTACACAAGTATAACAAATTAGGTAAATCACTTAAAAAACTGTCATATGCTTTCATTTCTTCATTATCACATTTGGTTTATATTTACTGTAAAGGACAGTTCCACTTTCATATGCATAATTTATGCCACATAAAATGAGTGTTTCTTTGTAACTTCCTAACTTTTTTTGTAACTCTAGCATGTTTCCTTCCTACACTTATGGTTCAGTCCTGGTCATAGATCCATTATTTATGGACCAGTTTCACTGCTCAGATTTATAGTTTCAAGGGATATTCAATGTACTGACCCAAGTACATCAAAAGCCTAACAGTAGTTACTGGCCAGTAAACACAAAAAATATGCTTGCTGCTTCTTGAAAATCTATTAAAAATGTGTGGGATTGTTCTGGGGCACAATACACTGAATACTATTGATTTAAGTGGACATGATGTTATTTTCATATACCATTGTGAATACCTGATTGGTATTGCAGGCACGCTTTTACCTACAGACCAGCTCTTATATTGATTGTTTCCATGCTGGAGCAAACACACACTTCTCTATACCTGTCACTCACAAACACTGAGCCTTTGCAAACTCTAATGCATTCTGCTTATCTCTCCTTTATCGCCATATCTATAATATTTTTGCTCTGAGAATCTATTAATAGCACATGCGATAAGAAAGTAGAAGAAATATTAGTTAAATAAATGTATTAGCTTTGGTGAAAAGCCACTAAATCCAACAAGATCCATCAACTAAACTTTTTGTACATTGAGAGCAACTGTTATGATGGCAGTTACTTTTAATGTACACAGATGACCAATTGGCCAGTGGACATTTCTAAATTTGGCAGATAGTATTCTTCAGGGGGCAGCAGTAATGTCCTTTGCCACCCAGACAAACGGTCCTCCATCTACCAAACTACTCTAAGTTATCTTACAGGCTTGAGATATATGAGAGTGCTACATATTATCCCAGACAAAATGAGTTGGTTGAGGTAAAAGATAATTATCTGAAGAGGGCAGAGCTTAAAGTATAGTTGGATAAGGATATTTAGAGAAAGGTTCGTACTGAAAAGAACTTAAAGACCTGGGCACATTATCACTGGTGCATATTCTCAAAATAGAGCTGTGAGCAAGACATGGGAGGGGGTAGTTTGCAAACTATAAAAGATAAAATGTTTTGCATAAAGACTTACAAGGTCATTTAGACCTAAGAGGAATGCTAATCAGCATAATAGATCAGTGGAATCTCTGGCATCTGCTTCCCTGTTAACCACTTGTAAATTGTGAGATATTCAACTGCATGGCAAAGATGTTTAAAGGGCAGTCTCTATGCTGTGTTGGGCCAATCATTAAACTTTTGTTTTTTAGAAATAAACCCTGAAGCAGGGATTTGTTTCTGAAAAGCCTGATATACTGGGAATGTTCTGCCTTCATGTGGAATTTTTTTGCCTTTCTTCCTATTATGGGCCATCAGCCTTTCCTGAACAGGATAAATATATGTGATAACACTATCTAAATTGGATTGGCCTTCCAACATTTATTGACCAATAGTCCTGTGGAGGAAGAGCTGGCTGTCAATATTTTGTGACTGCAGAGCCATCTATGGGTCTTCAATCAGAATCCTAATGTTTTCCCTCCCTTAAAACAAGTATGGTGGGGCATGGACCCAGCTTATTTATTGCAGGGCTCCTGATCTGCCAAACCTTAAATGAAGTCCTTCATATGCATCCACTGTTGAATTAGCAGCTAGAATAGATCAGTCCAAACTGGAGATGTTTGTGACTGACAGTTCATGTAAGGCACAAGATTGACTGCAGATGTTTTGATCCATTAAAATTGGGCAGTCAATTATTTTGAATAATCTAGTTGAACACCAGTATATTGATTCATCTAGAAGGTGACAATCAACAAGACAATATGCTCTATTTGAGAAGGAGTGAGGCAAGGTGGAAGTCTTTTGAAATCTCGTAACGTTAGCAGATTTAGAAACTTCTACATATGAGCCTTTTGCCATACTGTATTTCAATGAGAAAGGTCAAGTCCCTCTTCTGCTGAAGTGAAATATGAAAACTTAGCAAAATATCTGGTCAGAAGTCAAAGGAGCAGAGCCTGTCATTTTACCTCAAGAAAACTACATTTGCCTTATTTCTCCTCAATTTAAGAACAGTGGGCTTTATCCAAGAAAGAGTGATAGGTCGTCAGGCATACAACTGAAATGACTCCTAGTCCTTTCCAATAGCTATTTTTATTTGTGGTGCAATGCAAATTGTTGAGAAGGATTAGGGCAAAAGATGAAACCACAGCTTACAAAGGATGACACACACTGTAAATTGAAGATGTACATTGCAGGGAAAGGTTTTGATATGGACAAGTATCAGTAGAGAATATGTTTGGTACTGATAAGGAAAGAAGATAGGTGGTGATTGGTAGAGCCCTTGAAAGCCAAGTGAATCAAGTTCCTGAGAAGGATCGAGTGAATGATAATACCAAAATCTGCATCTACATGACACAGGGTTTTGGCCCTGACACAATAGATTTAAACTGTTGTGGATCATCAATCACAGCAAACAGTGCATTTGCCAGATTAACACCCAGATTATAGAAGATTACGATAGTGATTTTATTAAATTAAGGTTTGGATAGGAATAGTTCTTGGTTTATGCTGTGGTCTTGCAGTATAGGGCATATTGTACAGGGGACATCAGTGCTAAGTAAAGGCTTCCTGAGACGTCTGGTGAAGAATACTTGTTTAAGCCCTACAAGAACAAGACAATAGAACAAGACAAAAGGCAATAGGAAAAGAAGAGCCAATTGATATAAATGTTTCACTTCCTGAATGCAATCAGGGCTCAACAGGGAACCCAAAGCAGCCCAGGCAAATGTTGCCATACTAGCCCTCATAAAGTGCATAGCGAGTGCAACAAGCGAGTCTGACCACTACAAAGGGGGGATTAGGACGACTTCTCCCCTAATTTGGGCGAACATTGTGCATTTTACAACACATTTGTCATTGTATATTCAATTGTATTTGTTTTTACAGCATAGTAAATGATGACCTTACTGTGCACCAGTATACAACAGTCTTTGTTGGGGCTCTTCAATGACTATCTCACTATAACCCTCCAGCAGTGCCTCTCATCTATTCACAGTCCCCTCTTACATACATTTTATTTGTCTTATAGCACCTCACATACCAGTGTAGGGTGTCGGAGAACTTTACATCACACACATATAAAGAGACTATGAACCATACATGTGTAAATTAGTGTATGGAAAATGATACATATGCATAGGGGGCTACAAGGTGTAGGATTCACAAGCCATCCATACTGGTAGGAACGTTTTAAGAGTGATTGGTCAGGACAAGCACACACTCATGATTCAGAACATAACACAGTGATTAGTGGTGATTTTAATAATAAGGATTTATTTCTACCCAAACAAACCTCTTTTAACAACATCAGGATAATGAAAGACTGGGAGAAAAAAAAAACTTTCTAACCTGTACCATGCAGCTTGCATGCACCTCTTTGATGGAAGTTCATAGCTCACTGTGCTAAATTAGAATAGCAATTTATGAACTGCTCAGTAACAAAAGAATCTCTTTTATAAAAGCAGTAACCCACTGAGCTATGCTCATAAAATATTGTTCTTTGATATGCATGGTACACATTCTTTGCAGCAGGCATATAAACCCTTTGTGTTACCTTAGATAAGTCAAAACTGCAACTAGAAAAAACTCCAATCTCTCTTCAGCATGTACATTAATCACCAGAGTTAACTTGACACTTTTAATGTTGTCCAAAAACTACTGAATGTGCATAGGGCCTCATTCACAAAAAAATGACGCAGTGTGGTGCCTTAAGACATTTTGCTGCGCCAAGCTGCATCATTTTAAAAGCACAGGGATGCATCATATTAACAACAATACGATGCATCTGTGTGCTTTCCCCAGTGCTGGCGCTCAAATGCCAACAATGCGACAGCGCGGGCACCCTGCGTCATATTTCAAGGGTGTCTGCATTGTGAGGATGATTATTTTTATGCAGGAGGGTACAACATCCTGCACAAAAACAATCATTGTTGGCATTTTCTTCTTTCTATGTATACTGCATAATCCAGCATACATAGAAAGAGGAAAAAACAAGGAGAAGTAAAAGTAGTTCACCTTGTCGCGACACTCGCGTAGGATTCAAACACATTCCCAGCTTTACAAAACTCTGTAAATCTGAGAAAGTGCCAGGTTCTATGGATGTTGCGTCGGAGCACCCATAGCAACACGCATGGAACACCCCTTTTACACAGAGTATTGCGTGAAAGGGACCCATATTTACAAGGCCATGAAAAGTCATGAAGAGTGATGTTAAGTGGCCTTGTAAATATGGGCAAGCACACTGCGCCGTCGGTGCATCAAAAACAATGAGGCACTGGCGGCGCAAAAGCCTAGCAAATGAGGCCTAAGGAATTTTGCTGCACTCTTAAAACTGCTACACTGCTACAAAACCAGCCCCCATTAACAAAACCGGCTCCCCACCCTTCCAGCCACCGGGGAAGCACCCGATGCCCGGTACAGCCAGTCCGACCTTGACTGCGATCAGGGCCGGCTCTAGGGCGGTGCGATCGGTGCCATGGCACCTGGTGTTGACTTGGGGTTGGGGCGTCCATTTCCCAAGTATATTATTATTTTAAGAGCACCTGCTGCCCCTCCAACATTTTCCAGGCTTCAATTAAAATGTCAAGGGAACTCCAGTGATTAATCGTCTTCCTGGAAAGAGACCAGAGGTTTGTCTAATGGAAGTTTTGACTCGTCCTAAGGTAGCGCAGAGGGTTAAAATGCCTGCTGCTAAGATCGTGTACCATGCAGATAAACAGAGTGCATATAATGTAAATAGGTCAGTGTGTTACTGCTTCTGTAAGAGAGCTCCTTTTGTTACTTGTTGTTTATAAGTCAAAATCCTAATATAGACCATTGAGCTATTAACTGCCATCAAAGAACTCCGTGCAAACTGCATGGTATATGTTGGAGCTATATGTTTTTTTTGCCCAGTCTTTCATTATCCTAACCTTGCCAAAAGGGTTCATTTGGGAGAAGACAATTATTATTATTAAAAAGAACCCATAACAATGATATTATGTTTTAAATTCTGAATTTGTGCTTTTCCAGAATATGGACTCATAAACTATTATTGCCTACCAGTATCAATGGAATGTCATTCCTACACTACACCTTGTAGTCCTCTCTGATGTAACATTTTCTATGCACTGATTTAAAAGCATATGGGGGCATATCAGCAAGGGCCGGCGATAATTATCGCTAAGCGCACTTAGCGCTAGGATAATTATCGCCGGCTATCGCAGCTTTCTATCACGGAAATAGCGTGCTATCAGCAACGCTTATCTCCAAAGCGATAGCAATGCAAGCGTTAGCTGGAAAACAGTGTGATTATCGCTGAAAATCCAGCGATAATCGCACTGTGACCGGCGATACCTTGCTGATAGGGCAGGGTGGTCTTAGCCATGTAATCCACATCCCATTGGATTACATGGCTAAGTCAGTATTCAAGCAGGCGTAAGGAAAGTAGCGGTAACCGTGGTTAGCGCTACTTTTCTTATCGCTATGCTTGTTAGCGATTCCCTTGATAATTGGAGAAATATCGGTTAGCGACATTTCTCCAGTTATTTCGGGAAGGAACGTCCACTTTGCATCTCATTAGAGATGCAAAGCTGGGCGTTCAGTAAACGGGCCCTAAGGCATGGATTCACGCGTTAGCATGTCCATGCTGATAGGGCGATAAAATTATCGCCACTTTTCGTCCGAAAACGGACGCTAAAGCGGCAATAATTTTATCGCCTCACCTTGCTGATATGCCCCATGGCTGTCTCTGTGCAATGTGTGTGTGATGTAAAGTGCTCTGAATTAGAGACAGTGGTTATCGAGACTTAAGGGACACTAGTAAGATAATCTGTGGTGGAGGTGGTAATTGAGGGGGGGCACCAACAAACAATGTCGCACAGGGCGCCAACAGTGTTAAAGCCGGCCCTGACTGCGATCTTCTACTCAAGAAAAATAGAGGCAGCAAACTCTATCAATACAGTAACATTTTCAAAGCAGTAACGGGCACCTGCAGGACAACTTGATTTGAACGTGTTTCAATTCAGTCTCAATGACACACACAAGAAATGTATGCACTGATAAAAAAACATCAGCAATATTCACACATATCCATATCACACTGCGAGGAGCAAAAGCGCAGGAAAACATCAAAACAATATTGCAGAACACATGATGAAATAAACAAATCATCTCTGACAATTGCAAATGCACAGTCTAGAATAAAGTGTTAAATATTTAATATGAAAGGCAGTTTGCTGGCAACGGCAAATACAAAATGTATTTTATGGCTGTCTTAGCATTCATCGAGTTATGAAGCTATATATTATAGTAACTTGAAATATCGCACGCTTGGCAATATATTTTAAATGAATACTCTGGTGCAAAGTCAATCTTGTGTTCAGAAATTGCTGCTGGAGAAAGCGTACAGGGCAGGCTGGTTAATGCTCCACAGTCACTGCACCTTTATATCTGATTTCAATGGTTCACTTACAGGGCTCCTGTGCATCCATGGCCCCGATGTCAACCCTTCAAATTGCTTCAGTGGGTACATGAACACGCATTTCTTGTGAGAGCAGCAGTTCCTCTATAGAAGTACAATTACGTCGGTTTATAGATTCTAATATGAGGCTTGACACTTTTTTGTAGATAAAGCATGCGGTGCAAGGAAAATAACAAGAGAAATAGCTACAAATCTTTTCTTAAAATGTTTCTCTCTTACTGCTGTTCTAAAAGCTACATTTACATTTAAATGTCATTGCTCGGAAATCAATAAATCTCTTAGCTTGTTTTTCCTTAAAGAGCATGTTTATCTATTTTCTAGCATAGATATTTCTCTTTCCATCCATTTCCCATTTCCTATTTGATCAGTCCTGACTTACTAAAGAGATGCACGGAGGGATTCAGACATGTCGTAAGCTGAAGAATTCAGGGCGTATGTTGAAAAAAATAAATGAAATGTGTGTGCCGGGTTTATTATCGTTCACGGAAGGGAGAGCTGCGTGAAATTAGCGCACTTCTTTGCGAGAAGGAGGTAAAATTGTGCGGTAGCAAATGCACAAAGACGTGCGCTGATGTTATCAGCAAATGTTGTACACAACTTGCCAGTTTAGTACAATGCCAAACTTAATTACAGCGCAAAGGAAAGACAGCGGTGTTTTAAATTAATCTTGCACTCGAGGTAACCTCGAGTACAACTTCGCATGCGGTAATAAGTGGCAAAGACTAAACCACATAAAAATGTGTAATTTTGCTTCAATTATGTTACACGTAAGAATATCGTGTGATATGGCTATCATAACATGGGGTATGCATACAGATCTTATGCATTTTTCATGGTAATTACTAGATTTAGATCACAAGTAAAGCAAGAGAAGGCAATAAATGTTCTCATTCATTTCTTAATAATGTTTCATATGATATCAATCTGCTTTTACACAAATTTCACATGATCACCATTAACTTGGTGCAGGCCTGGGACTTTCCCAAGTAAATATAAGGTGAAGGGGAGAAACACAAGAAGAAAAAAAATACACACGGACTAATATTTGAATATCATGTTCTGATTTTATGTGCGTGCACAAATACTCGTGATACAGCCCGTATTTCGACAAATTGTCTAATCCAAACTCAATATATTTTGGTCTGTCATTTTATTTCAGGCACTACTCTTCTGAAACATTTCTCGATACCTCTGTAATCTGATTCTGGTAACCAAGGTATTTACTCATCCCATTGTTCCATTGGGCCCCCTAGATTGTATTCGACGGTCCTTCTACTTTCGCACTCATGCAGGTTTATGAATTATAGATTATTTTTCGCCTCTTGTGTCGAATTGCATTCCTTTGCTACACCGAGGTGTACATTTTAAATTACACTTCGAAAGAAGTCTCTCACAAGTGGTGCCCTTTCGGATCTCATTTCTTGTTTTATCTGTATGTGGATGTCTCTAAAGCCGCCTCGCATCGCCAAGTTTCCATCTGTGTTTCGATTCCAATTATGTATTCATGGAAAAGAAAACTGACGCGTTTTGACCATACCTGGGTCTTGATCAAGACCCGAGCAGGGTCAAAACTCATCAGTTTTTTGCCATGAATAAATCTTTGGAATACCAATTGTTTGGAGTGGCTCGTAATTCTACTCCTTCTCGAAACGAAGAAGGGAAATTTGGTGAATATATTTTTATACACACACACACACACACATATGAATAATCTCCTCTTCCTTTCACGAGTGCTGTGTTTCAAAGGTGCACTCACATAAAATCAAAACATGATTTTCAAATCGTATTCTATGTATTTTTCTCAACCTCATCTTTTTCCTATTTTCCCTTTATACTGTATTTACTTTCAGTCTTGAAAAACCACTTGGCCTGTGCGCCGTTAGAGGGCAAAACATGTATTTGACTTGTCTGTTAACATTTGCACTGGACTCATGCAATTTTAAATCTCTCTTACAAGCAATAGCATACTAATGTGTAAAGCATTTGTGTGTAATGTTGATGGTAAAGCTATTTAAGAAACTTCAAACCAGGAAGTGTTGTCAGTTATCCCCCCAAAAATATTTAAAGAGAGAAAAGGGGGCAAGGTAGAAATATCCTGACCCCTAGGTCTATTGGGGGGGGTGTTCCTCAGAGAGACCTTGCAGAGCCCCATCCAATATTTTTTTTGATTTTCAGGGGGATCAGCAGATCCCAATGAAAATTCCGAAAAAATTAAGGGTGGGTTCTCATGCTTCGCTAATTATCGCCCCAGGGTAGACCAGGTCCCCGGGGTATTTTTTTAATAAGGTAGGGGGGCACAAGGCCAACCCTCCTTGGGCTTAATACTGCCCTGGGGACCATGACCTCCCCAAGGCTTGTTTACCAATGCATCCAGGGGAGGCCTGCATGGCTGTCCCCACTTTCCGGGGACCCCCTCCTCCCTGGGGCTTATTTATTTGTGAGTTGGGGTCTCTCAGACCCCCCCAGCCTTGGGGACCACCACCTCCGGTGGCTTTATTTTAAAACAATGCAGTGCAGGGAGCGCGGACCCCCCGTAGCCCCTAAACTTTAATGAAAAGGGGGCCGCATGGACCCTCCAGCCCTGGGGACCACCACCTCCTCGGGGATTTTCTCAAATTAAATGCGGAGTGCCCACACTGCCCCCTCACTGACCCGGGGACCACCACCTCTACAGGGGAAAATTAAAAAAAGGAGGGGGGCGTGTAACTCCACTCCTGGTGCCATATGTGGCCCTGGGGACCGCCACCCCCCCAGGGCCAACTCCTGCTATGTCCCAGGTTGTCCACTCTGGGTCATAGCTGTTTGCTTAGCTTGGTGGCCCCTTTCAAAAAAGGCCTTGGGAATGGGTTCCCTCTGCCGAAATCGGCACAGGGAAGGGGGAGCCAGGCAGCTCCGCTTATAAATAAAGAAAAAAAGGGGCGTGTGGAAAGTTGCATGAGGCCCTGCCCCCTCTCACGGCCACTCTGCAAACACACCGCCGGGCACATAAACTGGTTTGGGGAATAAGTCCCCTTAGTTGCAGAGGGTTCTTGGGGGCCAACAACTCCTCCTTTTACCTCCAGTAAGTGCCACACAAGGGGATTGCATAGAGATGATCGGAGGCCTGCCCCTTTCTCCACCTTTCTTCAAATGCACCACCTGGTGTACTGGTGGTTGGGGAATGAAGTCCCCTTGGATGCTAATGGTCCTTGGGGGATAACAAGCCTTTCTGTTACCTCCATAAGTCCCACAGACTGTGATTGCTGTGATGAAGTCATCTTTGATACTAAGGGTTCTTGGGGCTCAGAAGCCCCCCTGTTACCTAAAGTAAGTTCAACACAGCAGGATTCCTGAGAGCTGGTCAGATGCCCCGTCCCCTTTTTCCATCACTCTGCAAACATGGCTACTAGTTAAAAAAACAAATAAATTAACTTAAAAAATCAAAGGTTACAGGGACATTGTAGTTAGGAAATAGAATTTTAAAAGCCTTAGCAATTCACTTAAAGAAACAAGGTTAACGGGTTGTTATCTTTAGGAAATAAAATCATAAAATCCTGAAAAATTCACTGATAAAAACAAAGGTTACAGGGACATTACAGTTAGACTCAGATTTCACTCATACAAAACCAGAGAAATTCAAGAGTTATAGTTAGCTGATTTATTGTTATTATTCACCCATTCTTGTAGCATTTTGGGATTAGGGTTATCATAGCTTGGGGCTACTAAAATTCTCAGTCCACATGGGATACACCACAAGTCCAAGCATAGCTGCAGTGATCTGGATTCCCACTATTTAGCTCTGTACGGTTTAGCTTTTCCAATCTCCTTAATTTGGCATTTAGGTCTCCTCCAGTAGTTTGGACACCGATATTATTGTCTGCACTTGCTTCACCAGACAATGTATCGCTAAACACATTCAGCACAGCCTCCTCCTGTTCCTGCATCTCCGTGGCCAACATTCTTTCTGATCATTCAGTATCCAGAGCTTCTTATAAACTCTCCCTCTCTTCTGGGCTCAGTGTCAATCAGCGCAAGCCATTTTTCCTTTTTTCCCAGGGGTTCGCCCCTCTCCCACATGCAATACGAAGTTCAGTCTTACTTAGGAGGTTCTGTGGTCATCGCGGGTCCTCTGACTCATCAGTTCCCACAATACTTGTCCCAGGGCTGCCTCTTCATTCAATCACTCCTCAGTGCTGCAAGGATGCTCAGTGGCTTGAACTCCTTCTTCTCAATATTTTGCTGGCTGCCACTGAACTCTAGACCGAGGGGCGTGTCGTCCACACTGGATCCAGCATGATCCAAACATATTACACAATCCGTCCTTGGGGGCTATCTACCCCTTATGTTATGTCCATTTTTGGCCCCTGGGACCTCATCCTCTGGGGCCAGGCTGTTTTTCAATGGGTGTGGGTGACCACAGGCCACTTCCCAGGGCCATTTTCAGCCCCAGGGACCCCAACCCCTGGGGCCTGCTTTTTGCAATTTTTTAGTTTGAAAACACAATACTAATGGCCGGGGGCAGCACAGCCCTCATCCCAGGCTGAATTCGGCCCCGGGGACCTCCTCCCCCAGTTCCTGCCCCTATTTTTACAGTTTTTTTATCAACAAAAAAAAGAGAAAGAGCGGCGCAGCCCACCTCCTGGGCCTATTTTGGCCTTCCCCTTTTAATTTTTTTTTTCAAATGTGGGAGGGCCACACGGCCCCCCTTTCTGGCCGATTTCACCCCCGGGAACCCCATCCCACAGGGCCAGGCCTGTAATTTGGGTGCCCTCGTCCCACCCTGGGAGACCCCGTCCCCTGGGGCCTGCCCCTTTTTATTTATTTTTTATAAATATAGGAGAGCCCTTCAGTCTGATTTCAGTCCTGGAGACCCCATCACCCAAGGCCAGACCTGTACTGTTGGTGCCCTTGTCTCACCCTGGGCACCAACTCTTATCTGTTGGGGACAATAGGGAGAGCCTCAAGGCCCTCCGTGGTCGGCTCCTCGAATCCTGCGGGAGTAGTAATTGCTTTTGGACATAGGGAGCTGTTAAACATGCAGCTCCCTCTGTCCAGAAGCAATTTTGCTCTGCTTCAAGTAAGTGAGAGTATTTTACATCCTATCACTTTCTCGAAGCGAAGCAGTGTTTGCTATGGCTTGGTGAGAGCGGGTCTCCCGCTAAACGTAGCAAACAGCAATGTTGGAGGAATGGGCACCCTGGGACATTGCAGGAGCTGGACCTGGGGGGTGGCAGTCCCCAGGGCCATTATTGGCTGCAGGAGGGACACGGCATTGGCCCCCTCTATTGTTGTTATTTGCCCCAGGGAGGAGGTGGTTCCTGGTGATGCAGTGGGTCACACAGCCCCATGCACTCAATTAAAATTATGCCCTAGTGAGGTGGCAGCCCCTGAAGCTTCAAGGAGATCTGAGAGGACACCCCTTAGTAAAAATGAAGAAGTCCCAGGGAGGTGGCAGTCCTGGGTTACATTTTTTAAAATACCAAGGGAGGTGGTGGTCCTGGGGAATAATAAGCCCCAGATGGGGGGCTCCTGCACCCCCCTCCATAATTTACAATGCCCCTGGAACCTTGTGTACCCAGGTGCCCATTGCAGGAGCCCTCACTTCATTTTTTCTTTTGATTTATGGTGGGATTCGTGCACCCAGGTAGTTGGCCCCCAAGGTCCCTCAGGAGAAGGAAGGGGGTGTGGCCTTGGAGGACCTCTTAGCAATCCCAAAACCGTCCTTGGAGGCCAACTACCCCTGTTACCTGTAGTAAGTCCCACACAGCTGGATTGCTGAGAGGTTGTCGGAGGCCCGCACTTTTCTCCACCACTCCGCAAACACACCTACTGGTATACTACTAGTTGGGGTTGAAGTCCACTTTTGTCCGAGACCCTCTGGAGTAAAGTGAAATTGTTTTGCCAACTAGCAGTGCTCACTTCAGCTGATGTCTGGAAAGTTTTGGGGTGATTCATCAAGCAGGGCCTGAGAAAAAGGGGGGGGGGGCAAAAATGCGTTTTCCCCATGTTAATTTCCTTAGACTTTTTCAACATCACTACAGCCCAAGCCGCAGGATGGAATTACACCAAATTTGGCAGAAAGCTAGATTTTGTTTTGCGAAATGTTCTTTCACTTATTTGGTATAAAGCCATTCAGTAATTTTAGAGATATTAAGGAAAAAAAAAATTGTAAAGATAGGGGCGCAGATTCTTCGTGAATGTACCCGTTGTGCCTCCGCTGCTCCACATGCCAAAGGAGTGTTCTGATTGACTGGCAGCAGCTTCACAGAAAAGTTGCAGCTGTCTTTTTGTTTTGTGGGAAATGGTCCCCAGGCCTGAAAAGTAGTAGCTACAGTAAATAAAGGGGTCCTTATGCTGGTGATATTTATGTAGGTAAACTCTGACTATTGGGCAGCAAAATGCTGAAAAGCATTTTTTAAAATCGCTGCAGGGTCCAGCATGGCCACCGTGTAACTCTGCACCAGGGTGCCTGCAAAAAAAAGATTTATATATATACCCATGCAAATATTGTCATACCCACACTTACACCCACAAAGATACTATTGCACCCATTCACAAACCCATACAGACACTGCTGCACCCATTCACAACCCCATACAGACATTGTCACACCCATTCACAACCCCATACAGACACTGTCACACCCATTCAGAAATCCATGTAATTTACATATCAAGTCGGAAAAACAAGAAGGATGTGTTTCTGAAAGGAGGAAATGTTCTATAAAATCAGGGAATTTTTCATGGAGACAGAAAAAGTTTAAGCAGTTAAGAGATAAAAGTATTTGCACTAGAGTATTATGAAATTTGCTAAAAACAAGAAATATAAGAAGAGAAGTGCTGCATTTAAGCAAAAGCAATACATTGAGAGTGTTGTTGAGAAAGTATTTGTTTTGAAAAGGAAAGTTTTTAATATTGAATAGAATGAGGACATTAGATAAAACGTTGTTGTGTATGAAGAAAAGAAGTGTTATCAAAAGGCTTATTAATAGAACTAATGTCTTCAAAATGTTTAAAGATGAATGGAAGCATACCTCTATTACAGAAGCTTATTTTAATGATGAAAACTATTTTCAAGAGAACAAACTAGTGCATGTTCGTGATTTAATGGGTCGTTGCTATGAAATAAAAGATGGTACCCCAGTTGCAAAAGAAGAGATTGGTCTAGGAATGTAGAGGAAGTGGTAGTTGTAGAGGTGCAAGGAAGACATAGAGAGGCTCCTCCCTATGAAATTGAATTGTAGCAGTATTTGCAGTGTTCATCAGGAATCAATTGATTCATTGAGAACTTTCCTACATGAGTTTCCATGCAGAAGTATGAAACAGAAAATTGCAATTTTGCAAGGACTAGATCCATGCAAAGTGAGGAAATATAGTAATTTACAAGGTCAATCACTGGCATGTGTTTCGAGAATAGAACTTCATTGCATGGGACACTAGCAGAGGTGGAAAAAGTATGCAAAGATATTTAGTCTTGGTTGGTTGGTCCAGAAAAGCAGTCTAGGGAAAATGAAAAATTGGTTGTTGAAGGTGTATAAGAAAAGGATACATGAATTATTACTGAAAACTTTCCACAAGAAATTGCAAAGTTTTACACAATTTCCTCAGAAAAACCAAACTGTGGTTGTATTTGTTTTTTACGTACTCACTACAAATTGCAAACTCAAAATATAGTTGTGTGATCTAAAAGTGAAAAATAATACAATGATAAGAAGTTTGTGCATATTTATTAATTGAGGAAAGATTTCATTTTTCCACACCGTAGATTATATGTAAGTACTGCTTTGTTAAGTTAAACAATAATAAAATGCCAGCTAGAGCCATATATAACAGGTTAGAATTGGTTCATAGCATTAAATGTTTATGAATAAATCCGTATACAAAGCATACATCGTTTTCATGCTATAGTTCATATGGCGCCAAAGATAAGGAAATTACCTCCAACTGAGCTCCAGAAAGGACTCTAAGGAAAAGTTGTGTATTTACCTTTAGATTTTAAACGAAATATTGAGACTATAGGGTTAGATACAGGTGTAGAAGAATCACTTATCATTTTAGTAACTGGCAAGAGTTAGTAGATGTTTATAAAGATAAAAAAACAACATTACACCTGGTAGATGAAGAGGAAACATCATACATTACATTCTTTAAGGTGTAGTGTTATGGAAGCTGAGAACAACAAAAAAAGAAAAGGAAATGTTTAAGTTAAATGTTTAATTGCTTTAGAGAGTTGCAGTTCTGTAATGTTTCATTATAAACAAGACCATATATATAGCAGAAACTTAAACTTTACTATGCAAATTTATACCATGTAACACTAACTTATAATTATGTTTACTCTCTGGTGTCACAGATCAATGAAATGATTTATTGCCGTAAAATAGGTGCTTTATTGCATCTTTAGATTTTGTAATACATCCACTAAAACAGACAGGCAAACATTGATGCATAGACTGAGAAATCAGGCATACACTGATACAGATACTAACATTTCCAGACACACACTCATTGATACACTGACACTCCGAGGCGCACACTTATTCATGGAGTTACACACCTAGACACACACTTAAGCATACGTTGACACAACCAGGCACTCTATCATTTATACTCTGACTCACCCAGGCACACACTTGTTTATGCACTGACACACCAAGACACACACTAACACCTACACTGACACACTAAGGCACAACATCAAACACACACTGACACACCCAAACACAGTGATTCATAAACTGACACACCCAGGCACACAGTCATTGATACACAGACAAACCCAAGCACCTAATTAACCATACACTGACAAACCTAGGTACACACTAATACATACATTGATACACCAAAGCATACATTGATGCATAAACTAATACATCCATGCATACTCTGACACACCCAGGCACACACTGATACATACTCTGAGACACTCAGGCACTCACTATTGTATACAGTAACACACCCAGACACACACTGATTAATGCACTCTCAGACCCAAACACAATCTGACGCATACACTGACAAACCCAAGTGTACAACATACATAGATTGACACCCAGGCAAAAACTCATTCATACACTGACCTACCCAAGCAGAATATAAGCATACACTGACAGACCCAGGCACACATTAACACAGACACTGATACACCAAAACACGCATTGATGCAAAAAAATGTCACACCCAGGCACACACTGATATATACACTGACCCACCCACACACACACATTCATGCACTCACAAACTGACACATACACTGATACACCCAGGCACACACCTATGTATACACTAAGACTAAGACACCCAGGTGAATGTTGATGAATACACTGACACACCCAAGCACACAGTCATTCATGCACTAACACACCCGGACACAAACTGATGCATACACTGACACACCCAGGCACACACTAACAGATGCAATGACACACCAAGCATACATTGATGCATACACAGACACACCCAGGCACACACTGACGTATACATTGACCTACCCAGACATACACTGACACATATACTCACACACACATTCACACACATCTTGTTGCACTGACACATCCAGACACATAGTAAGACATACATTGACAAACTCAGGTTCACATAGACGCATACACTGACACACCACACTCAGGAATACACTGACTCATACAGTAATTCACTGAGTCACACACTGATGCATGCTCTCACATACCCAGGCATACACAGATTCATACACTTACAAACCCAGGCATACACTGATGCATACACTTACACACCCAGCCATACATAAATGCATCCACTGACACACCCTGGGATACACTGACACATACAGGGAAACACTCATGCACACACTGTTTCATGCACAGACACACTCAGACACACAATAACACATCCATGGACATACCCATGCTCACAGTTATGCATTCCCTAACTCACTCAACCACTCACTCATCATAAACACTAATACCCCATGACATACTGATACATACTCTGACACACCCAAGCACACACTGATGCATTAACTAACATAGTCACTTACTAACTTATACACACACCGAACAACCCATAACATACTAATACAGACACTGACACACCCAAATGCACTAATGCATTCATTCATAGTTTCAGGCGCTCACTGATACAAAGACTCAACTAACCCCCTGACATACTGATACATACGCTGTCATTCCCAACTACAATCCGATGCACTCACTAACACAGTCAAAAATTCCATCATATATGCACTAAAATGCTATAAGAGTGACTAGTAAATAATCAAACACATCCATATTCTAACGTATTCATCCATCAATCACCATAAACATGATTTTACAAAATAATAATAAAGACTCAGAGAAAACGCTTTCTTTGATTTCATGATGGTTCTAATAAAAACCTTTTTTGTATGTTTTTTTATTTGCTTCAAAAACTATGAAATCAACTTTCATAAAATGCAGCAACTTTACATTTTCAAAGCACAACAGTGCTATGTAACTGTTGTTTCAAAGTAAAGAATAAACAAAAATTAATACCGATGCTTTTTCACCTCTGTAAAATGAGGTTCACATCCTTCACCTTTGCAAAGACAAGTTTGTGACGTGTGGCACAGGAAGTGACCATGCCTCCCAATTCAGTACAGTTGTGTGTCATTTTGATCTCTGCAGCAGTTGCATGGCCAGGTGATGATGGCCCATATTCAGCATCCAAAGTTGTTCCTTGCTTCTCTCTAAGCAAGCAGAGGTATACACACACATGGATGGTGCAGACCTGCTTCCAGTTACTTGATGTGCCGTACTTTTTGGGAATACGACGTGACAACTCTTTACCACAAAGGTTGCACTTAATGAATTTGGTGCTCCCATTTCTTCGCCACTAGATATGGTAAACAATTGCCATACCTCACTCGCTGTACATGATGAAGATGGCATCTGTAGATCTTCAACCCCTTCATGAGAAGTGAGTACTGGTTCTGCTGATAATGCTGCAGCACTTCCCTCAGCCATTGCAGACACAAGTGCAATTGTACAATGCAACCAGAAAGGTGTTTCTCATGGAACAGGCAGAGCAGTAATAACAGTTTATGGGTGTGTTTATCCCAAAAAACTGTGTACCACAATATTAACCAATGAAATGGCTTATTTATTTATCGCGACTTCAAGTGGCACAGTGGATCCGGAACCACAGGTTTGTAAGAATACGCATCGATTCTCATATAAACACTTACAAATACAATCATTAAATAATTAGGGGGAATTCTCCAGTTGGTCTTATCATATCTACCAAAGCACTCACCCCTACACACTAAATTTTGCACGAAACCATGCAGCGGAACCGTGGATCACCTTCGATTAAGTGATCGGAAAATAAACATCATAGCGGTATATTCACAAGAACGTGTGCTAAACATCACCAAAAAATGCTAAGGCAACTTTACACATTGCAGCCTATCACGGAAAAATAACCCGTGTCAATGTGAAATTCACAACACGGCGGTACCCTGCGATAGTCCGCCGAAAACGTGGCCAAGTCCACGATTCAACCACCGCGACGGAGATAAAAACACAAACCCCAACACGCAAAAAGATGCGATGTGTGAGAGGCCAGCAATACCAACACGTAATGCGGGAAAAAGCACAAGAACAGCATACGGAGAATGCACTAAAAAATTAGATCAACTGCGGAGTACCACAGATGCACTCTGACCGACTGCAGAGGACAACATGAACCCCACAATACCCACAGTAGGTCCGCTGTCTTACTCTGCGCTGCCTCTGTGGTGGTCTGGGGGGCGGGTCCGGGTCCTGGGGGTGGTGGAGGTCCTGGGGGTGGTGGCGGTGGGTGTTGTGGCCCTGTTAGGGTTGAGAGCTGCATGATGAGTAGCTCCATGGCGTCGTTTGTTCTTCAGGTGTGGCTGTGTGCAGGGCTCCGTTGCCTACTGCAGTTAGTCGTCCTGCTTTACACCTGCTTTAGGCAGGTGTTAAATACCTGCTGCTACAGTGGCTTATCGCGTGGTTTTGACTCGCATCATGGATCTGGCAGTTCGTTGTGAAAGTGGTGTTGTGGTTTTTTCATGTGTTTTTGCATGGGAACGCCTACTCTGCATCTAGTTAGGGTTAGTTGGTGGTGTCCACCGTGGAGATAAGTTTTGGGGCAGTTATCGCGGGAATACTGGCGTTGTCTGCAGTTTGCACCAGCTTGTGAATTGGGTGTTAAATCTATCTCCACTTTTGATGCGTTAAGGTGGAGATAAATTGGAGATAAGTCCTTGTGAATATCCCCATAGAGTGTCTGATCTGCATACATGAAGACCACCAATTTATAAAACTTTATTAAAAGCTGTGTGCAATTGAGGCACCATATATATATATATATGCATATCCTCTGCTTATAAAACACTGTGGTCTGCGCCCGACTCCTGTACCTGCGACCTCCACTCATCACCACTTATTAGAGCTCGAAGTACCGCACCAGCCCTCCAACCAAGTCCAACTCCAGGAGAGTGAAGGTGGCACCACCGCTGGACACATACCAAGTACGTTTAATAATGGTCAGTGCTTTAAAAGAAAAAAATAACTGCAGCCCAAACTCAAATCAGCCATTGAGAATGGGCAAAGCTATAAGCGAGCACACTAGCAAATATTTAATGAGCTCAATTTCTAAGGCCGCTATTTAACTACCATCAAAATTGGCTTATAGTAACAACTAATATTTACAGTGCTTAGGAGTATGACTATAAATGTTAAATTTCAAAAAGCAAAGAAAAGAATGTGCATCATACACATAAGGATTACGCTCAGAATGATATTGTATCATACGTGCTAGGTCATGTCTATTTATTTTGCACTAGAATAAATGTTCTATTGTTACAAAATTATTTTGCAGTATATTTTGCTAAAGGGGACTATGCTCATTACATATCTTCAATACTTTTTTTACTAACAAATTAATTTCTGCTGCCAGATGATATATTTCTATTTTACAAAGAATAAATTGCTTCAGGTGGAAAAGAGTCCACTGGGCTCCTCCAAGTCAAACCTGGTACTACTGGCTTAGTTCATAGTCTTCCCAACTTGACCTGACCACCGGAAGTTGCCTTCATCACTTTGTAAGGACACACTGCCTGGCTCATAGTTTGACTGATTGCAAGGGTCCTAAATAAACCCATCACTTTAAATCAAGGAGTAGTGTAGTCTTCAACAACAACTCCACCGAGGCTCGTTGAACTGACAATCTCATCTGCATCAGAGCAGCACATGTCCTGCTCTGGTAAATACAAATACCCTGAGCCTGCCATGCTGTCCATCAGAATAACTGTACTCTCCCTGACTAAACAGAAGCTTCGGTACTGATTGGTGTAAAATTCAGAAGTGCTGATACTTAGTACTGGTGAGTACCGGCCCCATTAAAGCACTTATATAGATACATATTTAAAATAGAATTTATGCGCTTCGATTGTGCCAGCAGCTGTCTAATTTAAGCATACGGCTGACATACAGGAAAACTGCACCATCGCACGTTACATCTTTTAAACAAATGGTCACATAAATTAACAAGCAGAGCCCACATTAATTGCCACAGCAGCTTGACGGGACCCCAATTACCGGATTTAACTACATAATATAGTCCCCGCATCCTGAATTGTCTAGGTTGATGGATAATTTGGTGTTGTCTGAAATCATGGTCACAGCAGGACTGTATTACCAATATGACTGCTGCAAACAACTGTTTTACAATCATTCGTGCAACACCGTTATTTAGCAGGATATTACAGAGTTGTGTTTTATATGGATAGTTGAGTGTGTTACTGATTTTGTTACAGACATTTTTTCTTACTACCGCTTCCCCTGCAGTAGCCACTGAGTTGCAGGATGTGCTTATCAATAACTTATGGGTTTAGAAGCGCACACTGTACAGTAACTTATTTGCCAAGTAGTGTTCAAGCAGTAACAAAAATGCAAAGTTAACTGATGATTAATGTTGCTCCCGGAGAGAGATTGTAGTTTTTACTGGCCATAAATTAGCATACATGGTTAATGTGCTTGCAGCACTGAACAGGTGATTTCCATCAGATTCAACATCTTCCTAGAGTTTCTCATTACTCAATTTAATTCCTCATATTTATCTGTTTAATGGAGGACATTTCTTTCTGTAACTAGTCTGGTGCCTGGGGAAAAGTGTAAGGTAAGGAATCTGCAGCTAGATGTCCCTATCATATGGATAAGTTACTTACCTTTGGTACCACCTTATCTGTTAGAGACATAGTGTTGCCACAGATTCCTTACCACTCACTCCTTTCCACTCATATTTCTACACAAGCATTTCCACACCCACTTACACTGCCATGTACAGACAGATACAGTCACTCACACACCCATTCACAGACCTATACAGCCAGTCACACACCGACAAACCCACTCACACACCTACCCAGAGACCCATATGGCCTCCCACACACATATGCACCTACCTTTACAGCCACTCATACACCCACTCTAAAACGTTACAGGTTACAGTTAGGAAACAAAATAAAAAAAAAATAGAAATTCATTAAAAAGCCAAAGGTTACAAGGATGTTATAGTTAAGCTCACATTTCACTTGTACAAAACCTGAGAAATTCAACAGTTGTAGTAACCTGAGCTAACCATAGTTTACACCCCGGCAATGCACTGCTAAGGACCCCACATGTTACATCACTCAGTACATGGTCAGTGACATCACTGACGCCATCACTAATGACATCTCAAACAACATTACTAATGACATCATCCATAGACCCACTCACACACCCATACATCTTCAGATAAAAGTACTCACAAACCCACTCATTCACCTTTACACGACTCACACACCCACTATATCACCCTTACAAAAACTCACACAGCCACTCGCTCCCCCATATAGGCAGTCACATACCCGCACTCTCACCCAAACAGCCACTCATACACCCACTCACTTATGGTATCGTATCGTACTTTATTGTTCAATTAATTAAAATCGTTACAATATGCTATCATTACAGTTTACTATAAATTAGAAAAGTAAAAAGGTTAAAACTCACAGGGTTTGCTAAAAAGCTAAGCATAAGATAAAACCTTAACCAAACTGTTAACGAAGCTGAAACTAAAGTGCTGGTGCGGTGAACTTTTGAAGATGTTTGATCATGGGTACTCTTGCTTGGTGGCAGACTGAGAACTTCTTGTGTCTTTAATGTTTTCTGCCAGTGCGGCCCGAAGTGCATCAATGAATTTCCCTAGTCGGGCCATGGTTTGCACTGTGTTTGCAGAGAAGCACAAGTCTGATGCTTCTCTGCATCGGCCAAGGCCGTAGGCCCTGCCAATTGGGGGTACCGGTTGGTGCCGCTCACTGGCTATCTTCGAGCAGCAACAGAACAGATGAAGCCAAGATTCTCGATAGTAACTGCAGAGACGACAGGTGACTAAGTTGTCTTGCCGGGCCCAGGAAGGATTAAAGTCCACAATGGGCAGTGCTAGAACTCTCAGATAAGTGATTCTTTTACGGGCCCGGGTTGACAGAGCCTGCTCAAAGTAGGGCTGAAGTTTTCCCGGGATGTAAGAGGCATCCAGTGTTAAAAGGTTTGGTTGATGGTGTAGGTTTTCCAAATCCCTTTCAAAGGATATCCTCTCGACCTGTTTGTTCACCGTCTTTTTCCAGGCTGTATCCGGGATATCCTGATTGTTCAGATTTTGGACTTCCGTTTCGAGTAGACTTATAGCTGCTGCTAACTGGACCTGCCAGGGAGAGCATACCTCTTCAAAGATTGTTTTAATTTGCGCTGTCAGTGAAGTTGGTGGAGCTTGCAACATGCTAATATAGTATTTTAATATGTCCCCCTGAGGCAGTGATGTCCGGACGACTGAGTCCCAGCTGCAGCCTTACTCTGGCTTTCCTGTCCTGTCATGGGAGAGCCAGAACATTCTTGTAGGTGGAAATTTTGAGGTTCATGAGGAGCTTATTGTAGGCACCGAGAAAAACCAGGTGACCACGGTTAAAAGATGGGATAAGTTTAGCTCGTAGAACTTTCAGAATAGGTTCTGCTGTCGGACTGTGTAGACGCTGGTTTAGATGTCTCAGACTGTAAATAATGCTGGCCCCCTTACTTCTTAGGTGTTTCAGTTGGACTGTTGGTTTTGCCCCTTCCGATAGCCTGATGCCCAAGAAGTTATACCTGTGCATGTTTTGAGTTGCAGTTCACCTAGGCGCCATTGTGCTGTTTTCTTTTGGTGGTACTTCCCACAAATTAATATCCTGGTCTTCTCCTGGTTTGCCAATAGGTTGTTTTTTTGATTATACCTCTATAAGGCGTTTAGGGCTTTCTGTAGGCCAGTCTGTGTATGATCCATTATTACAATGTCATCAGCGTACTGAAGGATTTGGAGCTGTACTTTCCCCAGCCTTGGTGTTAATAAACTTGACCCTTCCAGGGCTTTTCCCAGGTCGGCTGTATAGAGATTAAAAAGTAAAGGGGCAAGGATGCATCCTTGTTTCAGGCCATTATTGGTTGGTACCTTAGTTTGGCTGGTCTTGATACGGACCCAAGTCCCCTGGTGTAATGCAATTATTGTCTTTAGAAATTGTTGGGGGATTCCCCAGGAGTCCAGTTTTTCCCACAATTTTCCTCAATCAATCCGATCAAAAGCTGCACTGTAGTCCATGAAACAGCAAAAGAGGGGTAATTGTGATTGCTGGGTTCCTCGATGTAACAGGTGACCCAGTGCTATGATGCTATCTGTGGTTGAACTTTCAGGCCTAAAACTGGATTGGAAAAAAGGAAGGATGGTATTTTCTTTTGCCCAAGCTTCTAGGTCTTTCAGCAGTATCCTTGCAACGTACCCATAGAGCCACTGACACTGCACTTACTCTCCTATAGAACCAATCACACCGTCACTCGCATAACCATAGAACCACTTACATACCATTCACACATCCATATACCCACTCACACACACATACTCACTCACCCTTACAGCCACTCAGACAGACACTCATTCTCCATTATAACCACTCACTCCTACTCACTTTCCTATGCACGCACTCAAACAGCTGGTTAGTCACCCATACAGCTTCTTCCACTCCCTCACCAGGCCTGGGCGGTGAACTTCACTCCGTTTGCGGAGTTTTCTGCACTCCGCAGTCCGAGGAGCTCACGGAGTGCAGAAAACTCCGCTATGCGATGTGCAGCGGATTTTTTTTTCCACTTGCGATCGCGAACGGTAAGTTTGTGATCGCTAATAGTAAGTTCGCGAGCGCGAGCTGCTGCTTGGGTAGAATTTCTACCCAAGCTGCTGGAATACCAGCACAAACTGCAGTTTGTGCTGCATTCCGCCACTCGCAGAACTTCACAGAGTTTTTTTTGTAGCTTTGCAGAGTTACGCGTAGCAAAACTCCACGAACTACGCCCAAGCCTACCCCTCATCCATACACCCATTCACACACATACTCAGACAACCACACAGCCACTCACACACCCACTCATAGACCTATGCAGCCACTTACACAGCCAGTAACTCACCCAAACAAGCACTCAATCACTCACCAACTCACTGTCCAATATAGCCACTCACGCAGCCACAATCCACTGTGTCCTACTGCCTACCATAGGGGTGACTTATATGTAATAAAAGTGGGTTTTAAGGCTTAGCAAAAGTGTTATTTTGCTACATTGAATAGGCAGTTTAAAGCTTCATTCAGGCTAGGACCTGGGATATGTTTTACTCAAATGGATGGCACAAAGGGTGCTACAGATCCACAAGCAGCACATACTTTACAGGCCCTGGGTATATTCTTTAACACTTTGCTAGGGACTTAACCGCAAGTTAAATATGCCAATCAGGTGTAAACCAATTCTACCATGTACACTGAACGCTGATTAAATGCTTGCAAGAATATCTCTACGCATCCGTAGATCTTATTACATGCATATATTCACCTTCATATTTATGTTTAAGAACATCACTAAATGCCATGAACCAAGCTTTATTTTTTTACAAAGAACCACATTTCAGTCAGGAGCGGTTATATATATAGATGACCATAATCAATGCCTTACAAATTAGCGCATTGACTATATATAAAAAGAAAAACAAAGATGAGCAGATATATAATTTGATCGTAATTGCGATGTAAGCAAATAATCTTATGGATAGTCAATATTGAGTCCATAGTGCAAGTGTGCGAGACAAACCACGTTTTTTTTATTTATTTTTTTTATTAAGAAAAGGGGTGGTACTTAAAAACTGTGTCAGCCATCTTTGACACATCGCATATTAACATCTGTATTAAACATTGTTAGATATCTATGCACTATTAGAGACAATCAATTCATTGCAGTGTAACGGTTTGGCTATACAAGGGTAACAGTGTTGCTCAAGCATACAGTTTGACCATGACGTAAATAGGCTAACTAAACGCCGCTCTATATGAGTTCTGTATAACTGCGGCGGACATCTTTAAATATCGCGAATTCGTGACAATTCAGTCTTAGACATTTGAGCACCGTTGAAAATATGTTAAACCCACTGGAGTCAGAACCTCATAACGCACCTTAATTTAGTGTCTTCTATATTTCTATAAAATTCTCAGAAAGATATTTCAATAGACCAAAATTACAAACATGTCAATACACAAATTGTATGGACATTTATCCATTTCATAACGCAACCGCAACCGCATGCGGACTTAACTCACCCGCAATGGCATGGTGGCCTATGGTTTCCGTTCTTCGTGTTTTGGATGAGAAGCCGAACGCTTGTAAACGGGTCTTTTTAAACTTCCCGCCCGGAAGTGTCAATCAACAGTGTGTAAAAAACGGACAAAAAAAGGAAGTTAAAGTCGCCAAGGCAACGAAAACTATCACCAATATTGCGGCCATCTTTGACACAAATGTATATGGATAGATATAACGCAATTTTATATACGTATATCATTATATACGTGTTCACGAAGTAATGTCTTAACACTAGTATATAGGGATTAATAATTTTTAATTTTTAATTTAATATGCATAGTTCATTATATACGTGACCAGGACATTACGAATAAAGCAACACGTTATCCCTATAACGTTAATGATTTTCTATTGCTAATAAGTAGAAACAAAGCCAGATTAGTTTGGTCAATTCCCACGACCAAACTATCATGGAAACCAAGTTTACAGCAGAGTGGCAGCCATCTTATAAGCATAAACGCACAAAAGCAAATGTATAATAGGGCAAAACATGTACCCAAAAACAAATATAATAAAACTTTATAAAAAGGCCCAACCTCATTATGGATAAGTCAATATACATTTCTGTATTCAATGTATCTAAAGGCAGCAATATTCATATCATGTTATCAATACAAGAATGGAGGCATTTAAGAACACGTGGTATGTGTCGCAACTTATTTGGGACAAAAACGGCAGCCATCTTTGAGTGTATGTGCAAGAGGTGTCTTCCCTAAAAGAGGTTACACGATTTCAATATCATAATTTGTCTTTACCAGTACAGTCTATGTGTTGTATTTGTTTTTTGTATGTGAAAGATGTTCAAATTTGGTTTGTAATATATTTTTTGTATTGTATTTTGAATAGCCCTGAAGAAGTCTCGATGTGAGACGAAACGCGTTGGCTATGATCCTTTGACCTCTTGAAAATAAAGAAAACATTTTAAAGAAACATAAAGAAGAATTTTATTTCAAGAAATGAAGACTTGGGATAATTCATTTTTGTGTGAATCTTGAACTTTGACAAACAAACGTATATTATATATAGTGCTGAACCCTTGTGCATCTGATGTAAAGTAGGACTTGTTCCTAAATAGGGAGTATAGAGGGGAGTACTCTTTGGTTCTTTGCGCTATCGTGTGGACCTAAAGACACTTGTCATCTGTTGGGTGTGGATTCTTATAGCCTTTACCCTCTCTCTTTGTGTTGTTGTAAACCAATTCTACCATGTTTTAAGGAGTCAGCACAAGCACTTTAGCACTGTTTAGCAGAGGTAAACTGCACAGTGTCCTAAAGCAAGCACAAATAAACTCAGAAAATAGGACTGTAATGGCAAAATGTGTAAGAGAATATCACCCAAAGGCTGATAGGTCTAACAATTGTCCTAAGAAAATCATAAAGCGCATGGTGAGTGCCATTTTAGTTCATTCATTTAATCTACAGAACCAACCATTCAGTCATATGAAATTCTATATTTTAAAGACCCATTTAGTTTTCCTTGCATGTACTTACCCTTTTGAATGACACTGTTTTAATAGGAATTAAATGCTTAGGTGTGTACCTCTGTTTGACTTTTCTGCAAGAGTAAATTAAACATGCAGCCATTGAGCATGAGGGCTCATCATGGTCTTAACTGTCAAGAAGCATCAAACATATTTAGAAGGCAAGCTAATTGTTGCACAGAAGCCAACATAAAATAGACATATCTGGGTTCTTCACATAGGTCTTACGGCCACTGCTTCCGGGCATAGGTGGAGCTTTAGATGGTTTAGACGGTTTGGTTGGGGTGTTACAACCCTATAAAATGTATTTTCTGGCAAATATTTGGGTACAGGTGGTTTTAGTCAAGTATGGAGAGGTGTCTATCGGATTTCACAACATTTTTTTACATACAGAGACACAGATATAAAAACACACACACACATTCTGTTTTGAAAAGTCTTTAAAAATTAAGTAGTTTACAAAATATTATGTACTCCTGCATTTAGTGCACCTATCAATAACCACTTCCCTCCCTTTCCACTGCTCCTTAATCCCTTCTTCTGCACCGTGCTCCTCGTTTAATCTATTTCAACATTATATGCCAGCGTGACTATTGCAAATCTGAACTTCACACTCCTCCAATCTTACTGAACAAGCTACACCCTGCTTCCAAGAGAACATATAGTATGGTGGTTCAGCAGGATAAAGTGCAACATAAACTTCGGTATGGATATTTTATTTGCCAACTCCCCAAATAGCTTTTTGTGGGACAGGTTTGATGAAGAATGAAAAATATTTTCTCTAAGTTCAGATTAATTAACAAACACATTTTACTTTAACACATTTCTAGTTGTATCAATAACTTTACTTCTGAATGTGTACTCCTATTTGTTGGGTACATTTTCAACTTTCCATGATGAAAAACAATATGTAGTACACTTAGTAATTTATGATCATAAAATATTCATAGGAATATTCTTCTTTCTTTATTCTTAGGCACACTTTTTAACAGACAGACAATATGCTGACCAAGTAAGTGGAGGCAGAAATATTCATTTGCATATTTGATTTCTTTCCTTTTCCCCCACAGATAAAAGAGAGTTTTACCGTTATCCCAAAAACTTTGGGGATTTTCATTTCTTATTCCCGCTGTCAAAATAATTACGAACAAAGCCTTCAAACCCACCGGAATCTGTTCCTGCACTTTCCTGCCTATACCCATAAACGTACCATGGCAGTAAATCCTAAATATCCTTTTGGTGCCCTTGGCTCATTCTAGGGCCATAATAGAGAGTTGATCAAGGATGTCCAACCCCTGTGAAAAACCCCTGCTTGCACATGGGACGTAATACTGAGTCAGGAGTTATTTATCACGCCGGATCAAATGTGTCATAATTTAACCAGGGGAAAATAATCTGGTATTTGCAAGGACACGAAGCACCAAAATTCACATGTAAGTCCCCAAAAATGGGAATATGCAATAGTATATTACATCCGGCACGTTTTGAACACACCAGTGTCAGATTTTATCATATGTGATAAATAGCACATTTGTTGTGGTCAACTTGTAATCAGTTCATATGCGCTCAAAATGCTTTCTTTATTTTTACTGGTTGGCGAAGGATATATGGCAAGTTTAACCCCATAGGAATGTTAGAAAGTGGACTGTAGATCAAAGTGGCCACCACATTTTTCATTTTACAAAAGCATGGAACCTTCAGTAAAGTCTGATTGAAGAATCACAACTATTGAGCTAGCTTAAGTTTATTGAAATGATCTTCAATAAATTCAGGAGTTGTTCCATAAAAAAGAATGATGTGTAATACATGGTTTCTAAAATGAAATTTGAGCCTGTTTTGGGAACCATTGCAATGCTTAAGAATGGGCTTTGAGTGGCAGAAACAAGGAGCCACAATCACAGGTCTGTCTGATTTTGAATGATTTAGAGGCACTGCAATGAAGAGGACTAAAGGTATAGTCCATTACAATAATCGAGCATTGCACCAATTAAAGCCATGGGGACGTTTCTCTGCAATCTGAAGAAAATTGGGCTTTTCTCAACCAGGAGTTGAAAGACAAGACTACTGATGTAATACAACTGGCGAGTATAATTAATTTTGATTTTTGACCATTTCACAGTATAGTTCTAGTTCTCAAAAGATGTGTACCAAAGATCTGGGTCACCACTGACAATCAGGAACTCCATCTTGTCTAAGCTGTCCTCCAGCCAACATTATAACATTAACATTATAAATTATAAATTAATATTCAGTTTTTGATGATGCAACAGCAGCGCTGGGGAGACAGTGCATCAGCAGTGTTTTGAAATAGTAGTCACCTGTGATAGAGCGGACTTCCTCATTTACATTTACAAAACACATTTACCTGGAAAGTGCAACATTTTATGCTAAATAACACTCATATAATAAATTCAATTTTTGTTGTGGATAATCATACTTAGGCATTGTAAGCATATTAGAAGTACCACAATGTATTGACTTGTTAGCCTGACCACTGATTGATTTTAAACGCTAGGGTTCAAAGGCCTGTTTTCATAGTAAACTGTCTTAAACAAGATGACTTTCTCTTCTACTGAAGATGCTTTAGCTTTTCATAAGCCTTCTATTATCTATTGAATAGGCAATTTGTTGTGTAGTAGACAACTGATATTGAGGAGATAGAAGGAGAGGAGGGGGGGAGAGGAGATCGCAGGAAATGGCACTCGTGAGAAGAACTGTCTGAACCACAAGATTTGAATGTGTATCTTTTCAAGGACGTGATTCTGTAATCTATTATAAAGACATGAGAAACTTGTGAGTTTACCTGCTCCCAGGGTTTACTGAGAACTGATAGAAAGTTGGGTACATGGAATGTATCAGTTTTTGCAATTATGTTATAGCAGATTTATATTACTGTATGTTTCTAGAACAGAGTTGGAGAATTAGGGATTCTTCTACAGCTGAGAATAGTTTGGAGCTTTGAAAACTCTTTACTGCAGAAATAGGAAGGCTTCACATTTATGCATTTTCATTCTTTCCTCTAAACACTTCATTAAGATTTCTGAACTGACACCTTTCTTTGTGTATAGAAGAAATTGCCGTTCTTATGCATATACTACATTAATCTAGATTATGGAATTCTTCTAGGGAACACACTTGCTGTGTTTTCTCTGTTTTATTTGTAGTACTAATGTGGTATTCTAATTTTCATTGAAATACACACTGGTGGATTATTTGAATCTGTAATGATGATGACAAAAAATTAATACTTGCTGAATAAATAACTCGAGCAGAATTAATGTATTAATAAAACAATTTAACTCATACAATCCCTCTCTAATACATCTCTTGAATTCCCAAATGGACTTCACTCTTCATGTGGTTTGATGTAAATGATTGCTTCTTCTTTATTCTCCTTATCAATGAACAACAGTCTATACAACCAATGCCGGTTGTTATTTAATGATTAGACCCAAAGACTGTGATATAAGAATCCCCTCTCCAGCAAGTGGTAGCAGAGTGACGATTAACGTCACAAGAGAATAGGAGTTAGAATTTTAATAAATTCCCTAGTTTAGAATTGCACATAACCACACTTGAAGACAGTAGGAGTTTGCAGTTTCGAAGTTATTGCAGTGGTAGAGGTGTGAGTATCTATAAAGTTGTGCATCATAACTGAGTTTACATCATTGTGTTGAAGGTATGTGTCTTGCATGTTGGTAATGTCTATGGTCTAGCTATGCATTTGCATTTGAGCTGAGAAGATGAAGTTGGTATTGGACTTGGTGTAGTCCAAAATCCCGAGATAGATGAGAGATATTGTGGTATTACTTTTCTGGTAGAGATTTTGATGTTGATTCTTGAGGTGCCATCGACCACACAATTGAGATAGGGGCATTAATTGATTGTTGTGTTTGTACTAATAGTGATTGATGTTAATGGAATCTGTTGCGCAATGGGAAAACTATATCAGTCAGGAAAACTATATCAGTCAGGGTGATTTTCTTCTGGTTGAGACCTTATCTGTATGGGTGAATGGAAGACGGACAGTGTGAATGAACTACTTTAGATTCTTTAGTGGAGCAGACAAGAGATATTTATTGTGTTTGTTTAAAGTTGGGAAATTTAGTGCACAAGAAAATTGTAAAGGAGGCTGAACCACTGCGAGGAGTGAGATTGGCATCAGAAAGTACAAGGCTGGATAGGTCAACGGATCTGCAGGGTCACGCTGGGATTGGTTGGTGGGACATCAGATACTGCATTGTGGTAGGTATATGGAAAGAAGGACCGCGCTGAGATTAGAAATGGGCTGCATTTAAAAACAAACTTTGCGCTGTTTAAAAGCAAACATAGACATGGTGATCTGCTGGCCGTAGCGGCAATCATCTTTGTGATTTTAGCGATTCCCAAAGTATCACAAATTGTGACCTACCTCATGAATATTAATGAGGTAAGTCAATTGCGACCGCATTAGGAATCGCTAAATTTGTCAAGGATACATTAGTCCATATGTAGAAGTCGACCTCAGCTAGGCCTACCAGTGCAAGGGGTTCGCCCTTCTCTGCACAGAGTCCTCAGACCAATAGGAAGAAGTTGGCACAGAAACTGGAAAAGAAAATACAAAGTTTAATAAACCTCATGAGGTGGAACTACATTCACACAGCACCCTTCGATATTGAGTGAAGTAGCACACTGAACAGAAAGAGCATTGTCCTTTTATACCCACACAGGGGCTGAAAAAGGGTGGTACAAGTACACATGAGAAGAGTTATGCACATAGATGGTCATACAGAAACTGCACAGTCGACAAGTAGGAGGAGTTAACAGTTTGCCAATGCTAGTAAACACATCTTGACAGTTACATACTACTAATAGCTGTAAACTCAACTGGGCATGTGCGAAGGTAGAAGATACTAAATATAGTTTGTTTCTAGGCAGATTACAAGAGCAGTTAACACTAAAGGAGGACAAAGCACATGGTGAGCACATGGCAAACAAAATGGCTGCCAGAAATACAAAATGGATTCCAGAAAATGGACAAGATAGCCTCTAAATACCAGATGGATTCCGCTAATGCTAATCCAATCGCAGCCAATTTACGACACATAGGTGTTTGCGATCTCATAATAGCGAATCACAAAAGTCCTCTAATAGGAAATCGCAAAATTAAACCTATGTACATGTGACCCATGAGAGTGAATGTTTGAGTCCCTGTCTATGAGGGCGATGAGGCTTCATCGGAATGTCATTATATGGCAACAAATGTAGTGCTCCATACATGTTTGTGGCTTTGTCAATGGTACAAGATCATAGAAAAGAATGAGGCAATAAAACTTCTAGAATATGCTACATTTGATTTAAATAGTATTGAAAAATTAAGAGAAAAACTATGAGATGAAGCTGCCTCATACATCCGCACAGTATGAAGCTGTAAATGCTTGGTAGCATGCTACTCATACCATAGAGAAAAAAAGATATTAGAATAGAGAAAAGGGAACAGTGCATATTTACATTGATGCTAAATGGGATGAAGGACAGCAGAGATGGAAAAACTGTGTAGTTGAGGGAGATAGAATGTTGCCTGCATTGACAACAGAAAAGCCTAGAAGAATTAAAAGCAGGGAAAATAAAATGAGGAAATGACACTGACAGTGATTCTGGGGACGACATTTTAGATGCTCTGTTGTCCTCACATCCACCATCATATGTTGCTCCATCATCAACTCCAGAGAATGCTAAAACCTTTAGTGGTACAGGGGCTACAGCCCCTATTACTGCGAATATAATTCAGATTGTGGGACCGCTTCCAACTCTTTCCATTGCAGCTGTACCTGCCAAAGCAGCTACTACTGTATTTATTCCAGGTGTTATAACTTCTATTTTAACTGTTCTTGCTCTAGTGTCACAGGTTGTATTGGCTCAGACATTGACAATTCCTATTGCAACCACAACAATAGACATTGTTCTGAATCTTGATGTTCCAGGAGCTGTAGGAGGAGTAGCTTCAACAGGGTTTATTCTGATGTTGCAAAACTCACAAATTGTTGCTTAGATCCCACCACATAATGTTCAGTTATTAAGAGAAGGGAAAATATTTTTTTTACAACTCCAATTGCACAAAATGTAATGGAACCATATGCTAATTAAATTCGGCCCCCATGGCTTGAGAGGACTTCTGAGAATAAGGTAACAGGAGATGCACAAAGATCATCCACAATCAAAGAAAGGGAGAGATCCATAGATGTACCAAATTTGAAGGTGGAATTGTAAGAAATTATTAGGGGACGTTTAGACATTTCACATCTGGATTAATACCAGGACTACTAGCTGATATATTTTAGTAATAAAATTACAAGCCGTGCGGCTATTACACATGAGAAGTTGACAGAACTGGCAGAGAAGTATCAAGTAGATCTCTCTAATAGTATTCCTTTTCAGAAATATTTTAGGGCACAGTTAGATGATTAGGCCATTGTTGCATGTGATCTTTACCAATGAATTTGCATATTGCTGAATTGGTTCAGTGCATTCAGAAGTGGAGCTATTTTGACAGATTAGAGATTAAATGGGCGAAGAAAAGGGAAAGAAAAAGAAGCAAACTGATACTACAGAGTAAAAGGCAAGCTGCCTGTGGTACCCCCAGATGAGGATGAGACTTTCATCTTCCCTGTGAGGGAAATACAAGGTGGAGGGTATGTTCATGTTTCATGGAGTTGAGGTGATATTCGTGACATTTACGAATAACTTTACTAAACTAAGAGAGAATCCTGCCGAGTGGTATACACTGGTTCATAGGTTCTTGAAAAATTCAAAGTATCTGTGGATAGATTTGAATACTTTGTTTGACATTGTGGTATGAAGTGATTTATGGGATGAGTGCAAGATAGATGTGTTATGACTTTGTACAAAGCCCCCAAGAGATGCCCATACCTGTCCACCCTTACTGATTGTGATGAAAAAGTACAATGAGAAGATTGACTTTTGAAGGGAAAGGTAGCAGTGAAGGGAGATTGATTAGTACCACAATCAACAGAACAATTGGTTTGATGTTAATTGTACCTATGCACATACCCATCTACTCGCTGGCCTGAAAAAGGTCCCTAGAGATCAGGAGGCTGTGCAGAGTTCTGTATCAAGACACCTTGAGAGCCAGAAACAATACTACTAGAGAGGCAGCCTTTTACTCATTCCAGCAGACTAGTGAGTTAAGAGACTGCAAGACTTTTTGGGCGACAGTGAATTGCAGCTATTTTGAGGATAAAAAAGATCCTGGTATTGATGCCGTTATTGCACCCGATAAATGGGTTGCCCATTTCACCAAGCTCTATGCTGTTCCTGGCTCAGGGTACTCCACTATCCCTGATCAGACCCCCTAATGTTACTTCAGTCACTAACCAGCCCTTCTACTGCCTCTCAGCCTTCTGTTAAGTTCTCTGTAGGTCCGGCTATCAAATTGGGTGAGGTTCTGTAGGCAGTGAAAAACTGTCCAGTTGGGCGAGCCCCTTCTCTAGATGGGCTTCCCACTGATGTGGGCCCTACTTCTGACAAATGGCGTTAATGGATCCCTAGCTACTCCCCCCCCCCCCCAAGAATTGGTATCCCCACTGTTATTTGTCCATCTCATAGATTGATTCTACTGCCAAGATCATGGGACGAATCTTGTTGGACCACTTGCAGTTGGGGGCCTATGGGCCTAAGACCATAACATACTTTCAGAACTCTAATTTGGTTTCCACTCCTGCCCAGGCACAGTTGAGCAGTCCTTAAATCTATATTTGTTATTTGCCAAATATACTTTGACCAACATGGCAAGTTGTACCTGGCATTTATGGATCTGAATTCTGCTTTTGACTCTGTCAAAAGGTCCAAACCGTGGGGTATTATGACTGATATGTGGGTTGACCTGTATATGGTTAATTTTCTCAAAGAATCACACAATGGCATCATTGCCAGTGTAAGGTATGGCCCGGGGGGAACTAAGCCAGGCTTTAGTCTTGCTAGGGGCATACTCCAGGGCTGTGTTTTGGCCCCATTCCTTTTTTCTATTTACATACACAGCCTGGAGACAAGTTAGTCAAACTTAGGGCAGAATGTTCTCATGTGGGTTATCATAGCATTACTACACTTATCTATGCAGATGACACTGTCCTAATTGCCAGATCTGCGAATGGCCTGCAACTCCTGCTGGACTGTTATTGTGAGTTCATGGTCAGCCTAGATCTTATGGTCAATAAAAACAAGACTGATATAATGATCTTTGGGGACAGGAAGAAGAATAACGTATACTTTTGAGTTAACAGCAACAAAGTTGCCACTGTTCCCACTTTTTCTTATTTAAGTATCCCCTTTGATACACACCTCCAATGGGGACCTTTGAAGACAAGTAGAGCCATTGCCTTTTCTAAATAAGTGGAGACTGTCCTCAATTTTGCCCACAGACTAGGCTAGAAGTCCATAAAGGTATGTTTGACTGTTTACAAAGCCAAGTGCTGTGCTATTGCTTCTTATGGGGCAGGGGTGTGGGGCATTGGCGATCAGGGGGGCCTTGAACAATTTAGAATGGCTTTATTGAGAGGCTTTTACTTGTCCCCAAAGCACTAGCTCATTTATATTCAACACAGAGGCGAGGGATTGGATACATTAATGATCTTATTAAAATTCAACACCTCCGTCTGTAGCTTACAATTTGGATCAAGAACCAGACCACCCTCAATAGGGCTGTGCTTGCAGACTGCCTGAAACTTGACCATTGCCTGAGTATCCCTTCCATGGCGTATATTCATAACATTTGTCACAGCTTGGGGCAGGAGGATCTGTATACCTCCCCCAGTAGTATGTCAGCCAGCTCTCTTTTTACCTTAAACAATGCGTTTCTAGAGGGTTGTCTGGAGGAAAGAATGTGGAGGGCTGCAGATAAGCCAACGATCCAGGCTTTTAATGGTGATTTGTTTGAGTGTCAGTCCTCGTCATATTTAATATGGGTGGGCAATAAACACCATACAATTTTGCTAGTCAGATTCAGGATTCTGTAAAATTGTACTTGCTGTTGAGCAAAAGTTATTTATTGCCCATACTTAGGGAGGCGAACAATCGTTCCTGTAGAGCAGATTTCACTTATCTGCAAACTTTATGCACCATTAAGATCTATATTCTAGCTGCTGTTTTCTTTTAACATGCCATAAAGGAGAGGACCACATTTCTTACGAAATGTTATACAAACTTCCTATTTGTCTGCATGTTTTTTTAATCATTATTTATTATTGGATTACTGTATATTAATGTTGTGTTTTTATTTATGTCTTGGGATTACTTTTAAACTTTTATGATCTAACTAGACCAAATAAAGTTATTTGAACTGAGCTAAACAGAACAACTCAAGAAGCTAAAGAATCAGTGCATGCTTATTATGAATGATCGCTGCAATTGTTCAAACATCTCAGCTGACAGGAAAATCCCGAAAAGAGAGATGTGGGGAGAATTGTGTCACAGTGCATTCTTGGGTTACAATCAAAGATCAGTATGCACATATAACAGAATGTGATTTGTCGACAGACTAAACCTTTAGATGGCATCCTGAGGTATGTGTAAGAATCCAGGGACACAGTATTAAAGTAGAAGTAGGTTTATTCTAGGAAAAGGATCCCATCCACAAACAGGCTGTTACAATGATCCAAGCCAGACTCTAACTGATCTCTAAGCAGGCTTACATCAAAACATTCTCTAGCACCTGGTAACAAGTACAGAACCTCAAGATGCCACACATCTCCTTTCTTTACAATTTAAAAATAAAGAGTTGCTCAAGTAAAATTACAATAAGATAAAAATGAAAAATAACAGTAAGCAAGGAAACATGTAAAGGAGGATACATAAATCTACTTAACAAAATCCTTTAAGTAGCTTGGAGGAGATGATACTCTCGACGACTTCTGAATGACATGGGGATCACTAGAGGTGTGATCCAACTCTCCAGAAGACTCCTTGGAACCGCAAACAAAATGCTTTCTAACCACCACCACCCTGTTCAAATTCCAAATGCAGTGGTCAGATGTTTTGAGTGCATTGTTGAAAATCTGAATTACCTGAATAGGTTACAAAAATGCTTCAGACGACTTACTCTTGCAGGGATTTTTATCAAGACCCAATCTCCTACTTTCACAACTGTTTTCTTTACACATTTCTTAACATCATGAAGCTTTTTTCTAGATTCTATTTTCTTGGACTCAGCTAACCTCCAACCACTCTATTCATTTTCAATATGTCGATCTGGTTGCATGTCATTCACCCAAGTAGGCGTAACTAAAGTGTTTGCACACCTACCCCTAAATAACTCAAATGGGGTTCTTTTGGTGACAGCATGGGGAGACAACCTATAAATCTCAACTTTTAAAAAAACTTCTGTACGCCAATCCAAACTTGCAGACTTTGCCATTTCAATAGTTTCTTTAAGCACCCGATTAAACCGCTCAACCAATCCATTGGTTTCTGGGTGATATAATGAAGACTTCTTATGCTTAATACCATGTCTAGAGAAGAACTCTTCCATCTCCCTGGAGACCAATTGTACTCTATTATCTGTAAGAATGGTGTTGGGTATGCCAATGAGCTTCTCCAAAAAGACTTTAATATGTTTTGTTTCAATTCCTTGTGTTATAGCTATTTCTGGCCACCTTGAAAAGAAATCAACAAGTATATACCACCCAGTGCTAGAAGAATGGATGGGGCCAACTATGTCCAGTCCAACCTCCTTCCATGGACCATCGGGGCAGTCTCTTATGACCGTGGGTTGCACCTTAGGTTTGACCACTCTCTCACTCAAAGCACATTGCATACAATCTCTAATATTCCGTTCTACCTGTAAATCCATACCCGGCCACCAATAAGACAATCTTAATCTTTCTTTGGTCTTAGAAATTCCCTGATGACCAACATGTGCCAATGAAATACGCTCTTCCCTTAGAGAACTTGGAGGAATAAGCCACACTTCCCTGACAAGTAAACCATTTTGCTCTGATAATTGGTCCTTCACATACCAAAACTTTTCCACATTTTCACACCTTTAGGTTTAACTTTTCAACCTGTTTTGATACACTCTCGAACCTTTAATAAATCTTCATCAGCATATAAGGCTTTTTCCCATCTCTCTTTCTCAATGATGCTTCCCTCAATAGCGCATACCATTTCTTCATTTTGTTCACACTCATCATCAGGACAAACATCATCTCTAACAACGAAGCGAGATAAAGCATCTGCCACTTTATTCTCTACACCAGGTAAATACGTTTAAAATCAAAATTATAATCTTGTAGAGCCACAACCCATTTGGTGATTCTCTGAGAGACAGCATCAATGCCCCTTTTTTAAAAAAATTTCACACAACGGTTTGTGGTTGGATCTAACCTCAAACACACCTCCCCACAACAGATTTTTCAATTTCTTTACAGACTAGTAAACAGCCAGAGATTCTCTCTCCACCACTGAATATCGCATCTCAGGTCCCTTCAAGCTCCTAGACAAAAGGAGTATAACTTCATCATGCCCATTGTCTCTTTGTAGGAGAACATGTCCTAGAACTTTCAGGCTACCATCAGTTATCAAGATAGATTTCTTCTCTTGGTCAAAGCTACTCAATTTAGGTGCCGAGCTTAACTTTTCCTTAAGAATGCAAAATTCTCGTTCATAATTTTCGTCCCAAACAAACACACACCCTTTACACAACAAAGCTCTCATGTAGACACATAATGAGGCAAAATCTTGAATAAATTTACTATAATATTCTGCCATTCCTAAAAAACTCATTAGCTCTTCTTTGTTAGTAGGAGTAGGCATTCTCTGTATTGCAATCACCAAATTTTCTTTCGGCGAAACACCACCCACAGAGATTGTATTACCCTGATAATCAATAGAATCTCTTCTGAACTTGCATTTCTCAATTTTGACGGTTAATCTAAATTCGTCAAGCCTGCTTATCACACTCATTAGTCTCATGTCATGCTCCTTGTTATCCAACCCAAAAACCAAAATATTATCCTGATATACTCTAACACCAGGAAGTCCTTTCAAAACATTCTCCAACGCCCTCTGGAAAACTGAGGCCGCTGAGACCAACCCAAAAGGTAGTCTTACAAAACGATACGTGCCAAAAGGAGTAACAAATGCTGTCAAATCTTTTGACTACTCATCCAATCTAATCTGGTGATATGCAGATTTAAGATCTATTGTGCTAAAGGCCCTTGCCCCTTTTAACAGCATTAACATATCCGCAATTTTTGGTAGAGGATGCAGGTCCACCACTACATTTTTGTTTAACTCCCTAAGGTCCACACAAAGCCAAGGAGAGCCATCAGCTTTTTTTACGGCTACAATTGGAGCAAGCCATTGGGTTGCCTCAACTTCTTCAATGATGCCCTCTTTTTTTAAGCGTTCTGATTCTGTTTGTCCTTGTTCTGTGACTGCTACAGGAACATTTTGTACCTTACAACAGACAGGTTTGGCACCACCTATCAAGCGAATGTGATGAATGTAGTTTTTTAGACACTCTAAAGTTTCACAAAATACATTTGGAAATTTTTGTGTTAACACTTGTGTAAAAATCTTAGTTGGATCACTATCCAACTAAGGCAGCAATAGACTTAGGGTTCAAATTCTCTTTCTGTATAATGGGTGGTGAAGCATTCGGGTCTAGAAATACCCCAAGATCCCTTTGATGAAACCAACTCAATATGCTGTCACCTCTCTGTGATATCTAAATTTTGGCATTTGTCAATCTGTTTTTGTAATCAAGCAAACCCCAGAAATAACCAAACAGTTTAATTGGTTCACCTCCGTATGCGAAAGGTCTAATGTCAGGGGCATAAACCTTAGTTTTCCCTTTAATTTCTTTGAGATAGATTTCCTTTGAGATTATGGTGATCTTTGGCACCTGAATCAAAGAGGACATTTGTGGGTTTCCCTTCCACCACAATGTCATCAGTAGGACAATTCTTGCTTTCCCCATTATGGACAACTTGCACTTGAATTTGACCACAATCGACCTGGTCAAAAGATTCATATGTATCATTCACATCACAATACATTTCACTAACCTTCCCTTTGTAGGTTCTACCTTTACATACAACAGAAAAATTACCTTTTCTTTTACACTTACTGCAGGTTGCTTTCCAACCTGGACATTGTTTGTCATTTGCAAGATGACCCACCTTTCTACAGCGGAAGCATTTTGCTTGAGACAAATTGAATATACCATTACTCTCAGAAAGCGTTCCTTTCTTTTTAAGGTCTTTCTGTCCATTAATTTCCTTTAGAGTTTGTTTAACAAATTGTACCAAATTTGCCTCTTTTCTTTCAGAATCTTTCTTAATAACTTCAACACATTTGAAAGAATGTTCAATCCTTTTTACAATAACAACTACATCATCTAAGGTTGGTTCATCCTTCTGCCATAGCACTTCCCTGACCCGCTCGATGCTACAACCCAACATAAATTGGTCTCTAATTCTTTCATCAAGAGTAGAACCAAATTTACACGATGATGCTAACTTCCTAAGAGATGTCACATAATTTTCAATTGTTTTGTCATCTAACTGAGATCTACGACCGAAGTGATACCTCTCAAGAATAGTACTGACGTTTGGTAGATAATGCTTATCCAATTTAGCTATGCATATTTCATATCCATTAAGTTTACAATTTTCAAGGTCAGGAAGATGGTCAAAAACCTCCTGACCTTCTGATCCCAAGCAATGTAACAACAAAGCCGTCTTCCTCTCAGCACTCAAAGAGGATCCACACACCCTTTCATACCTTTCAAAAACCTTACGCCATTTTTGCCATTTTATGAGTGGATCTCCAGGTGATGACAAAAAAAATGGAGGTGCAGTCACATTTTTCTTTTTTTTTTCTTTTTCCCCTTTACTCTTCCTTTTTTAAGGAAAGAGAAAAAAAATGATTAAAAAGAAAAAAAAATAACAGTACCACAATGTAGAAGGTTAACACTATTAAAATGACATCAATAAGTATTGGGTGTGACGTTAAAGAAAATTCTAATAGAAATACTCCTGTAGAAGAAAATAGAAAGTTACTATAAACTTTCCTTACATAAAACAAATAGTAACAATAAAATTGTAAGTGTCACTGATGTTGTACACAATTAATCCTTCTTTCTTCCTGCTTTAAATTTACATTTATTTCAAACATGCATGTCATTGATATGGCACGCAAAATTTCTCTAGGACAAGTGTGCGTGTCACTGAAGAGGTGTGAACGCATTTGTTCGAGATAAAAGTGTGCGTGTCACCGATGTTGCACGCAAAACGTTTATCTCGAGAGTGCGCGTGTCACTGAAAAGGCACGCATGTTGTTGTATCATGAGAAACTGAGCATGTCACTGATGTAGCATGCAAACACGTTTAACTTTTGAAAGAGTGCGTGTCACATCGTTCCTGTTTATGTGGATCAGATCTGACACATCGCTGACACATCGCTGCATCTGCATGGCTTGGAGCTCCACCTTGCTAACCACCACTGTGTTATGCTCTTCAAGTAAAGTCCTCCCATCTCCCTAGACATCAACATTAAAGCTGAAACTTCACAACACATTGGTGCCCATTGATCATTGCAGTTGTCACCAGGAATAGTGCATTGCCATCAACACATTGAACAACATTCAGCACATCACCACTTTCGTGCTCTGCAGCCTGTCTGTCAACAGGATCTGCCATGAGGCAGGTGTAAGGTACTGATGCAGTGGCATCCTACAATTGTTGCAGTGAAATCTGGTGAATTTCACTGTGCCACTCCTATGAGGCTTTGTTGCATGGGAAAACTCACCTTGCATACATCATTCCTGATGCGGGTATAATGTGGCACAGGGCTTTACAAGGTCACTCATATGCCTAGATGCGTCACTTTGCAAATACAGCGCAACATGGCACAAGAATCACACTGCAAGTACATCAAGAGAATGATGCACCGGCGAAGTGGAATTGTCCGAAGGGGCTCATGAATAAGGCCCCCTGTCTTGACACACAATAGATGCCATGTGCCCACGCAGGCACCCTTGCGCCATGGTGCAAGGTGACTGTGTTGCAGAGTTGATTGATGTTGTGGCTCCATCTCATTTCGAGACGTCTGAAGGTGGGGCTGGACTAGTGGAGGGCGGGAGTGAACCAGTTGGCCTTCTTGGACTGTTGTTTGCCTGGTCTTTTCTTGAGGGGTGCCATTGTGTCAGCGCAGTTGGAGATTCATCGGTGGAGGTTGCACGCTGCGGCATTGGCGTCTGTAAGCCTTGGCAGAGTGGTGGTGCTGAGGGAGTTTACGGGAAGTTCTTCAGTGTCCTTGATCCAGCTGCAACGGGGGAGGCAATGATGGCGATGGTGTACAGTGGGCGTGGTTAAGGCATGATGTAAACAATGACAGTACAGGAGAGTCCTGTGGTGTAGCTGTGGTTGACGGGCTCGAGCGTGTGTCTGGCTATGTAGGTTAGTGTGATGACTAGCTTGAGTCTGATGTTGGCAAGGTTCCCCAGGAGGGGTGTGGTGCGATGGTCACTGTGGTTGTCCAAGTGGAACTTGAGGTCTCCGAGTAGGATGTAGTCTGTGGATGGGAGAGCCTGGGAGGCAATGAGGTCTACAATGGCATTGGTGAATGGGAGTTCATTGCCCGGGAGGCCTGTAGATGAGGGTACCGCACAGGGTGGTGTTGGGGTTGGTTCAGACCTGGAAGTGGAGGTGGTCCATGGTCACCGTCGTGTTATCAGAGTGTAGTCAGTCCGAGTGGGCTTTTTTAGACAGTGGCAATGCCTCCTCCTGGGCGTTCAGGGTGGTCTGTGCGGATACATTTGTAGCGATGGCCATGTCCAGTCCAGAGCAGTGGTTGGTCAAGGTTTCTGTGAAAAAGGTGATGTCTGAAGAGGTGGCATCGAGGATGTTCCACATTTCTGTTGCGTGTTTGTGGAGGAACCGGCAAACGGATGCAGACTGGCTTGCCTTTGGCACACCAGTGGTATGCCCACTGAGCATGGCCACACAGCAGCCACCATTAAGTAGTGCTGCAGATGGGACTGAACAGCTGGGAAGTGGGAAAAGCTGGAAAAGACACTGGAGGAGGCAGGTACACTGGGGGAGCGGTGTTGTAAATATATATTTTTAAATTCTTACCTCATGACCGGGTCCTGCGCCTTCTGTGCTCCAGCTCTCCTGAGTCTGCTTCCAGCAACAGGAAGCCTACAGCCAGGCTCCCTCCTCTAAGCCAATCACAACACTGCAATGCAGCGTTGTGATTGTTCTTGAGTACCGTGACAAGGCATTCAGCCAGGGGCTGGAGGCGTGAGCATGTACTCCATGAAGGCTGTAAAGCAGCCTGCATTGTAAACAGGAAAGTGTGCATGACTGCTGCAGGCAGTCTGAGAGTGCTGACCAAACAGTCATTGCACACTTGAGTAAGCATACTATTTCGCCACAGCCCTGGTCCGTGAGTAGAGCAGCCCCACCAACCCTCCCACCCACAAAGGAATCATACATCAGAAAGTTATCATCATGTTATGTTTCCTCTTCTTGTACTGCTTGAAAGCAGTGGGGTGACACTCTTCTGCCATAGCAGATGAGCCGCCACTTGGGGTGCATCACTCAAAGGTGCTAGGCCTGGGCTCGACTTGATCCCTGGTCCTCCTCCGCTACGCATCCCACCTTCACCTCACCTGGACATTGACACCGTGGTGCAATCGGCTGCACTATCTCCAAATCTGTGACTCAGCCAGCAGGAGCCTCAGTCAGGCGGGATTTCACATGCCTGGGTACAGCAGTTTCCACCAAGTCCACTGCGTAACGCCCTGATGCAGGTGATGCAACAGGGCCCCTTAGGCGTAAAGTTGCAGTGCTCTCAACACACAAGTTTGGCGCAGCTCAGGGGCCTCACCCTCCACAGCGTCTGGCCAGCACAACATCCTCCGGCCTGTGATGCAGAAAGGCCCACCATTGGTAATCTCCTCTGTGCACCCCACTGTAGTAGTGGTGCATGGTATGCAATGCAGACCTCCATACGTTGGTGCGCAGGAGCACCTATACCGTTCACAGCTCCAAGGGGCACCATTCGGTCTTCCCACACAGGTCAGCAACGTGTCACTATGCGACCTGGCAGACTTCACCACCAGGTAAGGGTGATCGCCGAAGCCTCAATGTCTACCACCAAGGCCCAGCAATTCCACAGCACCTCTGCATCCCACTCTGGGTCCCAGACGCAGGCCCAGCAAGGCCTCGAGGCCCCAGGGACTGTATGCACTTTCAAGGTTTTGGATGCCATGGTGTTGGAAGGCATGCGCAAGGATAAGTGATGCATCACTTGTTTTGCCCAGCGATGCTCTTTTTTTCATTATTGTAGCCCTGAATTTTCTCTTCCCCTGGGTCTTTGGCTGGGCATCCTGATTGTTGGGAGGCTTGGGGGGTTTGTTGATCTGTGCAGCACTTGGCCCTTGCTGTTCCTTTCTGCATTCCATTGGTTTTGTTTCCTACTTTTCATTGGAGGTGGACATAAAGGCTATTTTTGCCTCAAGAGGCAAAAAAGCCACATTAGGATGACTAACGTGAGTTTTTTTGCCGCTAATGGGCCTTTTGTCAGTTTTCGCCCGCAAGCATCAGAATTTGTATTGCCTTCATGCTAGTGTTAGCAGCAATTTTCACAGTGGCTATTTGAAACTATCACCATGTAGTGATGTATTGTAAATACATCTCTAACAGGGCGATAGTTTTTGGTGATAGGGCGCGCTAAGAAAAACGCTGCTAACTAGCATTAGCGTTAGTTAGCAACAGTTTTTCTACAAATACCCCCTAGTTCTTTGCTAGCAGTCAATACAGAATTAGTAGATTATAGATCAATGGTCTTGCTACATATATTAGCTTTAGATACTATCTTTCTGGCAGAGAAAAGTGGAGTCTGTAAGACGTTGAAAGCTTAGCACTGCTGTTTATTTGTACCAGACAAAAATAGAATGACAGGAATTCAAAAAGAGCATTTCTAACTTAAAACCTGAATTAGAAACCTATGAAACAACTCATGTGTTAGGAACCTTAGGTAAAGGAGCTTCAGCTATAAGTAGCTGGCTTGGAAGTATCAGGAGTGGATTTTTAGGGGTTATATTAAGACCTATATTTATTATTGGCATTTGCTTCATAGGCTTCTCTTCTCTGTATCAATGGTCAAATGGTTGCATAAAAGGAAAAATAAAGAAAGAAAAGAAAAGGCAAAGGAGGGAAGGAATAGATATAGAAGAAAGGAAGAGTAAGGCTAACAAATCATTGAAGGAAATGTAGACCTTAAAGAGTAAGATGGATGAATCAGCAAGGAAGGAAGTTTCACCTTGGAGATTCATTTGTGATAAATTGTGATTGGCTAATGAAGCCATCAGAGGGGGAGTTAAGAAAGCAAAATTCCTCATTTTGAAACAAAATGCATTTAACTGGAAAGTGCAAAGTTTTGTGCTAAATAACATGTGTTTAATAAATGCAATGTTTGTAGTAGCTAATTATACTTAGGCATTGTAAGCATAATCGAAGTAGCATAAAATACTACCTTAAGTTAGCATGGCCACTGACAAATGAGAGTGAGGTTCTCACAGAGAGAGAAGGAGACAGCAGGAAATGCAACTAGTGGTATGAACCGTATGTCCAGCAAGATGTTGACAATGTATCTTTTCAAGGATGTGAATCTGTAGCCGATTGTAAAGAGACAAGAAACTAAGGAGTTTGTCTGCTCCCAGGGTTTGCTAAGAACTAATTGGACATTAGGTATCCATTTTTGCAATTATGTTACAGCAGATTTGTATTACTGTGTAAAATAGCAAAACAGAGCCATGGCTGGGAGATTGGCGCACTCAACCAAATAAATAGATAGAATATCGCAAGCAAAGAAATTTCCTAAAGCAAATGTCTATACGTTCCGTGGTGCTGTGGAGGAGGAAGAGCCATCCATTCTTCCTCAGTAGAAAGATTCCAGAATTGTTAATACTATTCTCAAGGCACACAGAAATAAATTGAGTTTGTGGTTTCAAGAGTCTTTTTATTCCTTGATTTTGGTGATAACAACCCTTTTGCCAACTTGTGTTTCATCTCAAGCTGTTGATGTCAGCCTTCGTTAAGTCAGATTCTATCTGTAATTGCTGTGCTTGAATTCACAAATTTGTAAGAAGTGGTCCACATACTTGTTGCAGACACTCGCGGCAGACCGGATAGTGAGAGGGAACATACACACAGACTGAAAATTCATCCACTTCTTATAAATTTGCGAATTCAAGCACAGCTATTACAGATTGAGTCTGAAGTGACGACCCCAGATAGAACCTGATAAGACCATAAGACTGAGTTTGCTTGGAGAGACAGAAATCTTGCCCTGAGGAAGTCTGTTGTGACATCAACAGCTTGAGACGAAACACATGTTGGCAAAAGGGCTTTTACCACCGAAATCAAGGAATAAAAAGACTCTTGAAACCACAACCTGAATTTATTTCTGCGTGCCTGGAGAGTAGTAATAACAATTCTTGTATTAGTGTGTGTTCCTAGAGCAGAGTAGGAAAATTAAGGACCCCTTTGGAAGAGACTGTGAACCCTTCTCATTCTCATCCTGTGATGTCTGCTGATTTATAGCTGAGAATACTTTCCAGCTTTGAAAATTCTTGACTGCTTAAGTGTGAAGGCTTCATGACTATGAATTTTCATTCTTTCATCAGAAATCTTAATTTCATTTTGGTTTCTGAACTGACACCTTTCTTTGCTAATTGAAGAAATTATCATTCTTATTCCATCTAGAATAGGGATTTCCATTATGGAATACAGTCGCTGTATTTTCTCCATTTTGTTTGTAATACTCACTAATGTGATATTCTATATCATATGTCATGTTGAAAAACAGAATAATGGATTATTGGAATATGTAAAGGTGATGACTAAAAATTAATACTTACTGGATGAATAGTTCAAGCTGAATTAATTTGTTTATAAAAAGCTTTAATGCACAACATCTCTCTCTAGTAATTCTTGTGAGGCCCCAAATGGACTTCACTGTTCATGATGTTTGACGTAATAACTGCTCCTTCTCAATTATCCTTGTCGACGAACAAAGGTCCATAGGACCAATGGGGGTGGGGATATTTACTGATTACACTTGAGGACTGAGATACAGGAATCTCTGCTCCGGCAGCTATCATTGAAATGTTTAGCAAAATTTGAGGTTCGCAGAGGATTCCGGGTAGGAAAACATTGGGGGATCAATGCAGGCCACACCTCCCTGGATTCCCCTGGTTGTCTAGTTTTCAGAAATGTCTGGCATTGGTAGATTTCCCTAGATGGCTACCCCGGGACCAAATATGCAGGTGCGCCCCTTGTCAAACCAGGTAGTTTTGAGATAGACAATTTTGAAGTCTCCATCATACGTTTTGGGCCCTCCTCTGTCACGGGTACTTGGCCCACCCACACCAGTGAGGTCACATTTTTATTGGGATACCTAGGGGAATGCATGGTGGCCGGAAATTTATGTCAGCCCAGTGACCCAACAACTTTACCACACCGAATTGTGAGTAAAATGTGATTGTTTTAGCTAAAATTGAGGTTTGCAGGGAATTATGGGTAGGAAACTGTTGGGAGATCAACACAAGCCTCAAATACCTGGACTCCCCCAGATGTCTAGTTTTCACAAATATAAGGGTTTGTTAGGTTTGGCTGGTAGTCCGGGACCAAAAACGCAGGTGACTCCCTTTCAAAACCTGATCATTTTGTGACAGATATATCTGATGTCTCCACAATAGGTTTTGGGCCCTTCCCTGTTGCGGGTGCTTGGCCCACCCCCACAAGTGAGGTGAAATTTTTATTGAGAGACATGGGGGGAATGTTAGGTGGGTGGAGGTGTGTGGCTCCCCACAGATAACAGAACTTTCCATCACAGAAATGTGAGGAAAATGAGTTTTTCTTTTTACAAAGTTTGAGATTTGCAAGGGATTCTGGGTAACAGAACCTGGTGAGAGCCATACAAGTCACCCTATCCTGTATTCCCTTGGGTGTGTAGTTTATAAAAATGTACAGGTGTGCTAGGTTACCCTTGGTGCCAGCAGAGTTCGGACCAAAAATCCACATCTATGCACCTTGCAAAAAAAGGGTCAGTTTTCCCTGGAAAATGTGATGTGTTCACGTTTTATGTTGGGCCATTTCCTGTTGCGGGCACTAGGCCTACCCACACAAGTGAGGTACCTTTTTTATTAGGAGACTTGGGGGAATGATGGGTGGGTGAAAGTTTGTGGTTTCCTACGGATTCCAGAACCTACCATCACAGAAATGTGAGGAAACTGTTTTTGTTTTCCAAAGTTTGAGGTTTGCAAAAGATTCTGGGTAGCAGAGCCTAGTGAGAGCCATACAAGACACTCCATGCTGGATTCCCCTGGGTGTCTAGTTTTAAGAAATCTACAGGTTTGCTAGTTTTCCCTAGGTGTCGGCTGAGCTAGGGCCCAAAATCCACAGCTAGGCACATTTCAAAAAAAGGTCAGATTTGACTGGAAAAATGTGATGTGTCCATATTGCAATTTGAGAAGTTTCCTGTTGCAGGCACTAAGCCTACGCACATAAGTGAGGTACCATTTATATCCATAGACTTGGAGGAATGCTTGGTGGGTGGATGTTTGTGGCTCCCCACAGATTGAAGATCTTTCCATCACAGAAATGTGAGGATAATGTGTTTTGTTTTACAAAGTTTGAGGTTTGCAGGGGATTCTGGGTAACAGAGCCTGATGAGAGCCACACAAGTCACCCCATCCTGAATTTACCTGGGTGTCTAGTTTTAAACAATGTACAGGTTTGCTACGTTTCCCTAGATGCTGGCTGAGCTAGGGCATAAAATCTACTGCTAGGCACAGAGCAACAAAAAGGGTCAATTTTCACTTGAAAAATGTGATGTGTCCACATTGCTTGTTGGCCCGTTTCCTGTTGCAGGCACTAGGCCTACCCACACAAGTGAGGTACCATTTTTATCGGGATACTTAGGGGAATACTTGGTGGAAGGAAGTTTGTGACTCCCCTCAGATTCCAAATCTTTCCATCACAGAAAGTTGAGGAAAATTTATTTTTTCTTTAGATACTTTTTAAGATTTGCAGAGGATTCAGGGTAACAGCACCTGGTGAGAGCCACACAACTCACCCCATCCTGGATTCATCTAGGTGTCTAACTTTAAAACTTTTATAGGTTTGCTAGGTTTCCCTAGGTGTCGGCTTTGCTAGGCTCAAAATTCACAGCTAGGCACAGTGCAAAAAGGGTCAGTTTTCAGTGGGAAAATGTGATGTGTCCATGTTGCGTTTTGGGCCATTTCCTGTAGTGGGCACTAGGACAACCAACACAAGTGAGGTATCATTTTAATTGGGGGGCTTAGGGGAACACGAAATAGTGGACCAAGTGCTATTAACAATTAACCCTGGTCGTAGTGGCTGTAGTGGGGCTACCTGGAGCATCGAGTAGTGTGGCCAAATCTACGCACACTCGCACACTCCGCGTAGCCCCCTCCCGCCCGCCCTCATTTTAAAATAAATTAAAGTATTTAAAAGTAAGAAAATATCTTACCTGAGGTGTGGCGTCCCGGGACTCCCAGTTCCTCCTTCAGTGGCAACTTCTTCCTCACAAATGCGCATGCGAGGGGCGCCCGCGCATGGGTGGGGTGGGGCAGAGGCAGTGTAGGGGTGAGTTGGGGCGAGTTAGAGGTGACTATCCTCTATCCATCCTCCAACTATTGTCAACTGGGGGTTGAGAGTCCCATAGGGGAATTAGGTGTTGATAAACGGGGATGCGATCAGTGTGAGAGGAGGCATTGTGAGGTTCAGAGCAGCATGTAGGATGAGAGCAATATGTTGACTGACTAAAGGGGTTTCTTTGTGATCCCCTAGGAAGCTATTCTACCCTACTCTATGATGTGCCTCATTTTGGTGTTAAGCTGTAAAACTGTGCCACCTGACCGAGCTTGGATGTTCTGCTTTGTTATATCTTTTATTGGCATGGCTTTTGCTGGAGGCTGGTTCTGGCTGTCACTTGTTTGGCAAAGAGGAAAGGAGAAGAGGCCCTGATGTCAGGATCTTTGTGAATCTTGAGTCAATACAAGCCAATAGCTGAAGTGGCAATGAGGCAAGGAGCTGAAGTTAGTATGAATTGACAGTTGATAGCTAACAAATGTGACCTCAGGGATGAAAACTGAAAAATTAGGTGATTCAAGGCTTGGACTTTAGTGTCCGTGCCTGTGCTTGTGACCTCTCCCCTATGACCTAAATTCACTCTGACTGAGTGGTGCCTAACTCCTTTCTACTTTTCTACTATTGCTATTTTTCTTCCCTCCAAGTGTCAACATAAGTGATAAGAATAATGATAGCTACAAGGAGACAGCAGAATATGAGGTAGGTGGTGCCCAGGGGCTCGCTGAGAGTTTACAACTGCCTAATTATGACCCACTGAAAGGTAAAGATGCCACTCCTTTGGGTGTAATAATGACATCATTGCCTCAATCATTAAAATTAGATGAGCCTACCACTACAGACATCATAGAGACTACTGCAACATCAAGTTAGATGCACTGATTGATCACAACCTATTTTGAGATGGTGAAGGTGGGTAGGGATTAACCTCTGCAAACTCTGCAAACTGCACAAACTGTACAAATTGAAAAAACTGGAATCAGCAGAAAAACAACATGTAGCATTAATGCTGAAGAAGTTGCAGGATACAGTATGGCGTTGGGGTATACATCTCCTACTGAACCAAAACAGTTAGAGCAGGTCTGCCTAAATAATTTTTGGGAGTCAGAAATTAATGAGGAGCTGATAAAGAATAAATGTGGAGTAGGTGGGATGAGCCTGGCAGCTGTGGAACCAAAAGTAAAGAATTGTATGAAAAGTCTGAAAAATGTATGAAGACCCCCTGATATCCATTGACACAGTAAAAGGGGCAATAAAGAGGAAGACTACTTGGGGGACTTATCTGAGGATATGTTCCCACAAGCCAGGTCTCCAATTGGTTATGATTATAGCCTCCAAGATGTGTCTTTAATATTAGCCTCGAGAAAAAAGGGTTCAAACACAGATATATGAACTACAGTTATAGTACATTTTCACAAGGAGCCTGATGAACTGGCTAAATGCCCTATAGGACATAGTAAAACCAAAAGTGAAGAGCAGCAATTGGAAGATTCTATTTTACTGAATATGCAAGTCTATAATCAGGAGGCTGTGAACATCCCAATATTTGCAAATCACAAAGAATGTATTATTTCAGAAGCCTTAACAGCATCCCATAGTGTTTTGACCTACATACTTGACCTTTCTTTATGCAATCCTAGAACAGGGAGTAGCAACATCTTAGGATATAAAGAGAGTAACTGAAGTGAGTCAAACAGGAACCTTCATTGCCAGGATATGCCAAACTACTCAAGTAGAGTTTAACATCTAGGGTAAGTAAGCTTGTCCTTAATCATCAAGATCACTTTCATACTATAGGGATAGATGTCATTCTGTTCCATCAACCAACGTTCAAAGGGAGCACAAGGCAGGTATATAATCCTTCACTGAAGGAGGCTATTAATCGACCCCCGTCAAGGGACTGTGGTTCCATTAAAATATCCATGTCCAAATAATCACTATAGCCTAAGCGATACTAAGGGGCATATTATCAAGAAACAACGTTAAAATTATCGCCGCTTTAGAGGCAGAAAACTGCTGCTAAAGCGGTGATAATGGGCTTGATAATATGCCATTGAGAATTCCCATAGAAGCCCATGTTCTGGTGTCAACATGGGCTTCTATGGGAATTCTCTGCGGCATGTTATCAAGCCCATTATCGCCGCTTTAGCGGCAGTTTTCTGACGCTAAAGCAACGATAATTTTAACTCCGTGCCTGATAATATGCCCCTAAATTCTTTAATTTATGTATACCAGCAAAGGATTCTGCATGGTGAATAAAACTACTACTACAGGAAGTGTTTTTGACAAGGAAGAAAGTCAGCACTGGTCATGGCTTGCCTCAGCTCTGGTAAGTAAGGTCAGGGACATTATAACTCCTAACTGTACAAAGGACTTATCCCTGAAGACTATGGCGTAGGACAACTATACCAGAGAGATGATTACTTTTGTCATGGAATGAGGTATTGGCTAGTAAATTGGAAGATTGGAACTGGCTAAAATTCATCCACAATCATGCAGTATGTTATTTCCAGGAAACCTGGTCTTTGTCCCAAAAGTGGGTTTTTGGAGAACTAAATCAGGTAAGTTGTCAAAAAGAGAAGGACCCGTGGGGGGAGCTCGCAACTTGGATAGCATCTAAGATAAATTGTGAGGTAGAGCATTTGGGTAGGAATTCCCTTACCCCTAATGTGCTAAGGCTAATAATGACCACTACAGAAGTTTTTATTGTCCATATCCTAATTGTATATATTCCTCCCGAGTGGTCACCTCAAGTCCAGGCAATTTGAATTAAATTTGTAGAACGTTTTGAAAGTATGAGGGACAGCCATGGTGGGCACCCATACGGTGTTAATTTGTGGGGATTTTAATGCTCAACCGATGAAATCTTTATCGAAGTGGTACTATGTAGGGATTATTGGCTAGGTGTCTCATTCCAAATATTCAACTAGAGAAAGTATCCAAAAAAGAGAAGCACTTTTCAACTTTACATACAAATTACCGGTTACGTTTTCTTAATAGACGCACTGCTTCTGATAGTCTGGCAACAATGAACTATAGTAATTGTAAAAAGGCATCTCTGATTGATTGCATCCTGGTTACTCTAGAATTGTGGGGAAATGTGGTTGCTATGACAGTTGTGAAGAGGGTGAAGAGTGCCCATGATGTCATCCCAGGAGAACAAAGACCACTAATAGCAGTGAATTGGAATGTGGCCAAGCGTTTGGGAAAGTGAATGCATATGAGTAAGGACCTGAGATTCTATCCCACAAAAATAGAAATAGTATAAGATGGAATAGAGAGAAATATCTTAAGGAAATCCCCCACTTAATGGTATTATATCAAAATATGGACTCTGTATTCTTAATACCTCAGATGATGGTAATTCTGATGTAGTGCATACATATGATTTAATGTTCCACAAATTGAAACTCTACTGGTCGAAGCCAGTACTAGCAACAAAGGGAAATTCAAGGACCCATAATTGCCCCATCTGGTAAGTGATGTACCATGAAAACGTAAAGTCTTTCAGGCTCTTGTCCAAAGTCATCATGATGAGGTCAGTGAAGGGCTTTTTCAAGTCCATAGGAGAAAATATAAATATTTGCTAAGAATTAAGAAGGAAGCAGCACAGAAAGCCCTGTGGGCAGAACTGAAGGAAGCACCTTATGCAAAGAACACCAAGAGAATTTGGGAGGTTGTTTCTTGGGTAGAGAGGGTAAAGAAAAAAAAAGCTAGAATGTCATGGAGGCCCAAGGGAGTGGGTTGCCACTTCAGTGAACTTTGAAGGTGTGAAAATCAGATTTAAGCAATATGGGTCTTTATCGAAAACGGAACAGTGTGAAATGTATGCCTTGATGGGTATCTTAGTACCAGAAGAGGAAAGGGCATTGACCAGTATGGTAAAATGTAAAGCCCTTGGTCTGGGACCTGGCGCTTGCAGATCTGAACCTGTTGGCTACGTTTCTTACTAAGGAATCTAACGCAGCCATAGCCAGTAATAATGTCCCCCAATCTTGGCAATCGACAGTCCTTCTACCCATTTACAAAAAAGATATTGTATCTGCCCTTCCAACTATTGCCCCATTCCTCTTTTAGATGGTGGAAGTAAAATTCCTGGGAAAGTTGTATTTAATTGACTTCTAAGTTGGGTGGATAAAGAAAACATTTTAACTGAGTTAGAGGCTAGATTCAGGTGAATAATTGACCAAACAGCATGACTATACATTATACATCATAAATACATTGAAATAAAAAAGCATCATTGTAGCTTACATTTATGGACCTGAAGTAAGCATTTGATCTTGTTGATTGGACAAGGCTTTGAGAAATGTTGGCTTTGCAGGCAGTAGAGGGTTATATCTTGCATATAATTTTGGCCCTTCATACTTACAACAAGGTTATGGTTAGGTATGAACCAGCTGATTAATGTAGCAAAGCCTTTGCGGTAGAAAAATCATGTGACACAGATGTATGTTAGCACCTTTAACATAGTCTTTTTCTAAATCATGTTGTAGACCACCTATTGGAAAATCCTATTGTTGTCCCTATAATAATTGGCCAGAAATTTCTGATACTACTTTTTGCAGAAAATTGGGTTCTATTGGCCCAACCGGAGGACTCTTTGCATAGGTTGGAAAAAAGTTTCTGATTATTGTAATAAGAAGGCTGTTACCATCAACAGCAGTAAGACTAAAGTCATAGTATTAGGATCATCCCCGACACTAAAGAGGAAGTTATTAATCATGTACAATTGCACTGAACATGTAAAGTTCTATGATTATCTTGGGATAAGGTTTCTGGAGAAACGTAGCTGGGAGGCCGAAATGTTGAAGGACAGAAGTACCTTACTACAGTAAACTAGGGTGGTATTACAATTTAGGGGAAAAGCAGGTGCTCGTATCATCAGTACCATGGTTCAGGTATATAAGCACAAAGCAGTAGCAGCTGCATTCTATGAGGCTGAGCTCTGGTGTTATGATAAATTAGATTTGTTGCAAGTGGTATAAAATATCCTTCTGAGGGCTTAGTTAAAGTTGGGACTCGGTTCCCTTTGGTAGGACATTATATGGACCTTGAGCTAACTCCCAAGGATCTGAGAGCAACAAACCCAGTGCTGTACTGAATCAGACTGGTAAGGAACCATAAGGCCACCATAAATCTGCAGTCCTTGGAGGATGTTTAGAGATGTGGTGGTTTGCGTTGAGGAAATTGGTTGGTGCATTTCAGGAATTTGCTAATAGAAATGCAACTAGGGGGCTTATGGTCAGATCCGAGTACAGTTGGGTGTGATACCATTGATTGTGTGAAAGATCGATATTAAGAACTTTGGTGGAAATCAAAGTTAGCTATTTTAAAACCAGGCAGTAAATTGAGCAACTTCTTTGTGAGTAGAGTAGAGTAAATCCTAGTTGGAAGTACTATCTGGACCAAATCTATCCAGAACTGAATAACGCACATTATGTCAGAATCAGATCAGGGATTCTTGCTACCAGGGATTACCTTGTTAAATGTGCAAGACTTCAGAGAGGAATCAAATATTGTGACTGTATGCATGGGGGAATTTTGCACCATTTGCTTTTCTGCATAAAATGTGTTATTCCTGGCAAAAGATCTCTTTGAGCAGCCCGGCCATGTGTAACAGAGGTTTTTTAAAATAGCCTCATAGTAATGCACAGCATTTTATGGAGCCCTGAGATGACTTGGAGATGCTTGACTTATAGAATTGATATCTCATGGGTAGTGATTTATATACCATATTAGTATTTGCACTTTAACCCCTTCGCTGCTAGGCCTTTTCCCCTCCTGTGCTAAGCCTTTTTTGGGCTATTTGGGGTAGTGAGCGCTAAGGCCCCTGTAACTTTTTGACCACATTAGGTATCCACGCCAAATTTGCGTCCTTTTCTTCCAACATCTTGGGGATTCTAAAGGTACCCAGGGTTTGTGGATTCTCCTAGAGGGTTCCCAGAAATTAGTCAAAATACAGCAACATTTTGTTTTTTTTGTGAAAAATGGGAAAAACGGGCTGCAAATGAAAGCTTCTGGGTTTTTCTCTGAAAATGGTATCAAAAAAGGGTTTGTGGGGCTGAAATCACCATTTCTCCAGCTTTTAGGGAATGACAGAATTTTGTTGGAAAACCAACATTTTTTACACAGTTTTGGCATTTTTCTGGGACATACCCTATTTTTGCTATTTTTTGTGCTTTCAACCTCCTTCCAGTTAATGGTAGAAATGGGTACAAAAACAATAATGGATCCTGGAAAGCTATACATTTTTGAAAAGTAGACAGAATTCTGAATTCAGCAAGGGGTCATTTGTGTAGATCCATCAAGGTTTCTTTATAGAAACTTACAGGTAAATATAGGAAAAATTAAAAATTTGTTGAAAAAAGCAGCCTTTTGAGTCAACGTTTTCACCTGTAACTTCTTCGAATTATGACATCTCTTAAAAAGCAATGTACCGTTACATCCGGTGGACCTTCCTGGTTGTGGGGACATATAGGACGTGTAGGTTCACCAAGAGCCCAACGAACCCAGAGTAGAAAACTGAGCAGCATTTTGTAATGTTTTTTTTTTGTTCCGGGTATATAGCAATTATTGTGGGAAAATGTATACATGGAAAAATCGGTATGAAAGACACCTATGTATTTCTGAAATGGGAACAAATTACAGAGTTTAGAAACAGTGCATATTTGCACATTTTCGAAATTGGGAATACTCATATTTGCATGACAATTATTGGTCATTTTTCAAAATGACTTTTTTTTACACAATGTCTTTCATTTGGAAGGGAGAAATGCATCAAAAATCAATAGGTAATAACAGTTGCTTTACAAATCTGAACTACCCTAAGTCTCCCGATAAAAATGGTACCTCACTTGTGTGGGTAGGCATAGTGCCCACAACAGGAAGTGGCTCAAAACCTAAGGTGAACGCACCACATTTTCAAACTGAAAATTTACACTTTTTTTGCGAAGAGTCTAGCTGTAGTTTTTGAACCCTAGCCCTGCCGGCACCTAGGGAAACCTAGCAAACCTATACATTTTTGAAAACTAGACACCCAGGGGAATCCAGGATGGGGTGACTTGACTGCCTCCCACCATGGTCTGTTACCCAGAATCCCTTGCAAACATAAAAAATTGACAAAAAAAACACATTTTCCCCACATTTCTGTGATGGAAAGTTCTGGAATCTGCGTGGATCCACAAATTTCCACCCACCCCGCGTTCCCCAAAGTCCTACGAGAAAAATGGTACCTCACTTGTGCGGGTCGGACTAGTGCCCGCGACAGGAAACGGCGCAAATCGCAACGTGGTTTTGCAGTGAAAAATGACCCTTTTTTTGGCAAAGTGACTAGCTGTAGATTTTGAACCCTAGCCCTGCCGGCGTCTAGGGAAACCTAGCAAACCTATACATTTTTGAAAACTAGGCACCCAGGGAAATCCAGGATGGGGTGACTTGACTGCCTCCCACCATGGTCTGTTACCCAGAATCCCTTGCAAACATAAAAAATTGACAAAAAAAACACATTTTCCCCACATTTCTGTGATGGAAAGTTCTGGAATCTGCGTGGATCCACAAATTTCCACCCACCCCGCGTTCCCCAAAAGTCCTACGAGAAAAATGGTACCTCACTTGTGCGGGTCGGCCTAGTGCCCGCGACAGGAAACGGCGCAAAACGCAACGTGGTTTTGCAGTGAAAAATGACCCTTTTTTTGGCAAAGTGACTAGCTGTAGATTTTGAACCCTAGCCCTGCCGGCACCTAGGGAAACCTAGCAAACCTATACATTTTTGAAAACTAGACACCCAGGGGAATCCAGGATGGGGTGACTTGACTGCCTCCCACCATGGTCTGTTACCCAGAATCCCTTGCAAACGTAAAAAATTTACAAAGAAAACACATTTTCCCCACATTTCTGTGATGGAAAGTTCTGGAATCTGCGTGGATCCACAAATTTCCACCCACCCCGCATTCCCCAAAGTCCTACGAGAAAAATGGTACCTCACTTGTGCGGGTCGGCCTAGTGCCCGCGACAGGAAACGGCGCAAAACGCAACGTGGTTTTGCAGTGAAAAATGACCCTTTTTTTGGCAAAGTGACTAGCTGTAGATTTTGAACCCTAGCCCTGCCGGCACCTAGGGAAACCTAGCAAACCTATACATTTTTGAAAACTAGACACCCAGGGGAATCCAGGATGGGGTGACTTGACTGCCTCCCACCATGGTCTGTTACCCAGAATCCCTTGCAAACGTAAAAAATTGACAAAAAAAACACATTTTCCCCACATTTCTGTGATGGAAAGTTCTGGAATCTGCGTGGATCCACAAATTTCCACCCACCCCGCGTTCCCCAAAGTCCTATGAGAAAAATGGTACCTCACTTGTGCGGGTCGGCCTAGTGCCCGCGACAGGAAACGGCGCAAAACGCAACGTGGTTTTGCAGTGAAAAATGACCCTTTTTTTGGCAAAGTGACTAGCTGTAGATTTTGAACCCTAGCCCTGCCGGCACCTAGGGAAACCTAGCAAACCTATACATTTTTGAAAACTAGACACCTAGGGAAATCCAGGATGGGGTGACTTGACTGCCTCCCACCATGGTCTGTTACCCAGAATCCCTTGCAAACGTAAAAAATTGACAAAAAAAACACATTTTTCCCACATTTCTGTGATGGAAAGTTCTGGAATCTGCGTGGATCCACAAATTTCCACCCACCCTGCGTTCCCCAAAGTCCTACGAGAAAAATGGTACCTCACTTGTGCGGGTCGGCCTAGTGCCCGCGACAGGAAACGGCGCAAAACGCAATGTGGTCACACCTCAATTTTGCAGTGAAAAATGACCCTTTTTTGGCAAAGTGACTAGCTGTAGTTTTTGAACCCTAGCCCTGCCGGCACCTAGGGAAACCTACCAAACCCACACATTTCTGAAAACTAGACACCCGGCCGCTTCCAGGGAGGTATGGCTTGCGTGGATCCCCCAACGTTTCCTTACCCAGAATCCCCTGCAAACCTAATTTTTTGCTGAAAAAATCACTTTTTTCACACATTTTGGGGTGGGAAAGTTGTGGCATCACCGGGCTCACACAAATTTACCACCACCCAGCATTCCCCCAGGTCTCCCGGTAAAAATGGTGCCTCACTTGGGTGGGAGGCCCAAGTACCCGCGGCAGGCAAGGGCCCAAAACGTAGTGAGGCGACATCAAAATGGCCTATCGGAAAACCACCTGGTTTTGCAAGGGGGGTCACTTTGGTTTTTGACCCGGTGCTCGGCGGCCATCTAGGGAAACATACCAAACCCACAAATTTCTGAAAACTAGACACCCGGAGGCTTCCAGGGAGGTATGGCTTGCGTGGATCCCCCAACGTTTCCTTACCCAGAATCCCCTGCAAACCTCATTTTTTGCTGAAAAAATCACTTTTTTCACACATTTTGGGGTGGGAAAGTTGTAGCATCACCGGGCTCACACAAATTTACCACCACCCAGCGTTCCCCCAGGTCTCCCGGTAAAAATGGTGCCTCACTTGTGTGGGAGGCCCAAGTACCCGCGGCAGGCAAGGGCCCAAAACGTAGTGAGGCGACATCAAAATGGCCTATCGCAAAACCACCTGGTTTTGCAAGGGGGGTCACTTTGGTTTTTGACCCGGTGCTCGGCGGCCATCTAGGGAAACCTACCAAACCCATGCATTTCTGAAAACTAGACACCCGGCCGCTTCCAGGGAGGTATGGCTTGCGTGGATCCCCCAACGTTTCCTTACCCAGAATCCCCTGCAAACCTCAATTTTTGCTGAAAAAATCACTTTTTTCACACATTTTGGGGTGGGAAAGTTGTGGCATCACCGGGCTCACACCAATTTACCACCACCCAGCGTTCCCCCAGGTCTCCCGGTAAAAATGGTGCCTCACTTGTGTGGGAGGCCCAAGTACCCGCGGCAGGCAAGGGCCCAAAACGTAGTGAGGTGACATCAAAATGGCCTATCGCAAAACCACCTGGTTTTGCAAGGGGGGTCACTTTGGTTTTTGACCCGGTGCTCGGCGGCCATCTAGGGAAACCTACCAAACCCATGCATTTATGAAAACTAGACACCCGGCCGCTTCCAGGGAGGTATGGCTTGCGTGGATCCCCCAACGTTTCCTTACCCAGAATCCCCTGCAAACCTCAATTTTTGCTGAAAAAATCACTTTTTTCACACATTTTGGGGTGGGAAAGTTGTGGCATCACCGGGCTCACACAAATTTACCACCACCCAGCGTTCCCCCAGGTCTCCCGGTAAAAATGGTGCCTCACTTGTGTGGGAGGCCCAAGTACCCGCGGCAGGCAAGGGCCCAAAACGTAGTGAGGCGACATCAAAATGGCCTATCGCAAAACCACCTGGTTTTGCAAGGGGGGTCACTTTGGTTTTTGACCCGGTGCTCGGCGGCCATCTAGGGAAACCTACCAAACCCATGTATTTCTGAAAACTAGACACCCGGCCGCTTCCAGGGAGGTATGGCTTGCATGGATCCCCCAACGTTTCCTTACCCAGAATCCCCTGCAAACCTCAATTTTTGCTGAAAAAATCACTTTTTTCACACATTTTGGGGTGGGAATGTTGTGGCATCACCGGGGTCACACAAATTTACCACCACCCAGCGTTCCCCCAGGTCTCCCGGTAAAAATGATGCCTCACTTGTGTGGGAGGCCCAAGTACCCGCGGCAGGCAAGGGCCCAAAACGTAGTGAGGCGACATCAAAATGGCCTATCGCAAAACCACCTGGTTTTGCAAGGGGGGTCACTTTGGTTTTCGACCCGGTGCTCGGCGGCCATCTAGGGAAACCTACCAAACCCATGTATTTCTGAAAACTAGACACCCGGCCGCTTCCAGGGAGGTATGGCTTGCATGGATCCCCCAACGTTTCCTTACCCAGAATCCCCTGCAAACCTCAATTTTTGCTGAAAAAATCACTTTTTTCACACATTTTGGGGTGGGAAAGTAGTGGCATCACCGGGCTCACACAAATTTACCACCACCCAGCGTTCCCCCAGGTCTCCCGGTAAAAATGGGGCCTCACTTGTGTGGGAGGCCCAAGTACCCGCGGCAGGCAAGGGCCCAAAACGTAGTGAGGCGACATCAAAATGGCTTATCGCAAAACCACCTGGTTTTGCAAGGGGGGTCACTTTGGTTTTTGACCCGGTGCTTGGCGGCCATCTAGGGAAACCTACCAAACCCACGCATTTCTGAAAACTAGACACCCGGCCGCTTCCAGGGAGGTATGGCTTGCGTGGATCCCCCAACGTTTCCTTACCCAGAATCCCCTGCAAACCTTAATTTTTGCTGAAAAAATCACTTTTTTCACACATTTTGGGGTGGGAAAGTTGTGGCATCACCGGGCTCACACCAATTTACCACCACCCAGCGTTCCCCCAGGTCTCCCGGTAAAAATGGTGCCTCACTTGTGTGGGAGGCCCAAGTACCCGCGGCAGGCAAGGGCCCAAAACGTAGTGAGGTGACATCAAAATGGCCTATCGCAAAACCACCTGGTTTCCCTAGATGGCCGCCGAGCACGGGGTCAAAAACCAAAGTGACCCCCTTGCAAAACCAGGTGGTTTTGCGATAGGCCATTTTGATGTCGCCTCTCTACGTTTTGGGCCCTTGCCTGCCGCGGGTACTTGGGCCTCCCACACAAGTGAGGCACCATTTTTACCGGGAGACCTGGGGGAATGCTGGGTGGTGGTAAATTTGTGTGAGCCCGGTGATGCCACAACTTTCCCACCCCAAAATGTGTGAAAAAAGTGATTTTTCAGCAAAAAGTGAGGTTTGCAGGGGATTCTGGGTAAGGAAACGTTGGGGGATCCACGCAAGCCATACCTCCCTGGAAGCCGCCGGGTGTCTAGTTTTCAGAAATGCATGGGTTTGGTAGGTTTCCCTAGATGGCCGCCGAGCACCGGGTCAAAAACCAAAGTGACCCCCCTTGCAAAACCAGGTGGTTTTGCGATAGGCCATTTTGATGTCGCCTCACTACGTTTTGGGCCCTTGCCTGACGCGGGTACTTGGGCCTCCCACACAAGTGAGGCACCATTTTTACCGGGAGACCTGGGGGAACGCTGGGTGGTGGTAAATTTGTGTGAGCCCGGTGATGCCACAACTTTCCCACTCCAAAATGTGTGAAAAAAGTGATTTTTTTCAGCAAAAATTGAGGTTTGCAGGGGATTCTGGGTATGGAAACGTTGGGGGATCCACGCAAGCCATACCTCCCTGGAAGCGGCCGGGTGTCTAGTTTTCAGAAATGCGTGGGTTTGGTAGGTTTCCCTAGATGGCCGCCGAACACCGGGTCAAAAACCAAAGTGACCCCCCTTGCAAAACCAGGTGGTTTTGCGATAGGCCATTTTGATGTCGCCTCACTACGTTTTGGCCCTTGCTTGCCGCGGGTACTTGGGCCTCCCACACAAGTGAGGCACCATTTTTACCGGGAGACCTGGGGGAACGCTGGGTGGTGGTAAATTTGTGTGAGCCCGGTGATGCCACAACTTTCCCACCCCAAAATGTGTGAAAAAAGTGATTTTTTCAGTAAAAATTGAGGTTTGAAGGGGATTCTGGGTAAGGAAACGTTGGGGGATCCACGCAAGCCATACCTCCCTGGAAGCCGCGGGGTGTCTAGTTTTCAGAAATGCGTGGGTTTGGTAGGTTTCCCTAGATGGCCGCCGAGCACCGGGTCAAAAACCAAAGTGACCCCCCTTGCAAAACCAGGTGGTTTTGCGATAGGCCATTTTGATGTCGCCTCACTACGTTTTGGGCCCTTGCCTGACGCGGGTACTTGGGCCTCCCACACAAGTGAGGCACCATTTTTACCGGGAGACCTGGGGGAACGCTGGGTGGTGGTAAATTTGTGTGAGCCCGGTGATGCCACAACTTTCCCACTCCAAAATGTGTGAAAAAAGTGATTTTTTTCAGCAAAAATTGAGGTTTGCAGGGGATTCTGGGTATGGAAACGTTGGGGGATCCACGCAAGCCATACCTCCCTGGAAGCGGCCGGGTGTCTAGTTTTCAGAAATGCGTGGGTTTGGTAGGTTTCCCTAGATGGCCGCCGAACACCGGGTCAAAAACCAAAGTGACCCCCCTTGCAAAACCAGGTGGTTTTGCGATAGGCCATTTTGATGTCGCCTCACTACGTTTTGGCCCTTGCTTGCCGCGGGTACTTGGGCCTCCCACACAAGTGAGGCACCATTTTTACCGGGAGACCTGGGGGAACGCTGGGTGGTGGTAAATTTGTGTGAGCCCGGTGATGCCACAACTTTCCCACCCCAAAATGTGTGAAAAAAGTGATTTTTTCAGTAAAAATTGAGGTTTGAAGGGGATTCTGGGTAAGGAAACGTTGGGGGATCCACGCAAGCCATACCTCCCTGGAAGCCGCCGGGTGTCTAGTTTTCAGAAATGTGTGGGTTTGGTAGGTTTCCCTAGATGGCCGCCGAGCACCGGGCCAAAAACCAAAGTAACCCCCCTTGCAAAACCAGATTAACTATTGTTACTACAGCGTGAGAATTTTGGAATAATATTGCAAAGAAAATGTGGCAGACATTTTGAGGTTAACAGGACATTGGGGATAAAAAATATTTTTCAATTCACAAGAGAGACATCACCATGAACTCCCATGGGTTTTCGACAATATCTACAGTTGGTGGGTTATTCTTGCATGGAAAGTGTACCTTGGCAGAGAAACTAAAGACAAAGATTCCTGCACAACCATCTATTCCTCAAACACACACACATACTGGTTGGATTTGGCACGAGGGCGAGTCATGGTTCAGTGTATTAGATTTTATTAACAAGAGATTTCACAAAAATGAAATGCACTGTCAATAATTAAATTCACAAAAAACCAAACCAATGACTCGCAGCTCGTGAGCTGTAAAGCCACGTCAAGGCACCAACCACTTTACAGGCCATTCACACACCTTTCATACGTGATACAAACAAGACCATTCGCACCACCAGGCACAAAAGCAACACATTTCATAATTCACCAAAAAGGGACAAGGTACACCCTGCTTCAGAAAGACAAATATTACTGCACAGCCATCTAATCCGCAAGCACACACACATACTGGTTGGATTTGGCACGAGGGTGAGTGATGGTTCAGTAGATACAATTGTATTAGCAAGTGATTTCACAGAAATGAAATGCACTAGCAATAATTGAAAAGGCGAGAAACTGAACCATTGACTCACAGCTTGTGAGCTGTAAAGCCACGACAAGGCACCAACCTCTTTACAGGCCATTCATACACCTTTCATACGTGTGAGACATACAAAACCATTCACACCGCCAGCCGCGGGCCCATCACATAACAAAACTCACACCAGCACACAGCGCCATTCAAGGGCCCATCACTTTCACACGCCCACAATCCAGACACAGCAGCTACACAGGCTGATGGATTGCGTGGAGTGGCACTCAGCTAGCAGTGTGTGTAGTGACCAGCAGAAAGTCACTACTCACACACAGCCAGCCGAGCACCAGTCCACACACACCGCTAGCCAAACACCAGTCCACGCACACCGCTAGCCAAGCACCAGTCCAGGCACATCACCAGCCAACAGCCAGTCCAGGCACACCGCCAGCCAATCGCCAGTCCAGGCCCACCGGCAGCCAATCGCCAATCCACCTACACCGCCAGCCAAGCTCCAGTCCACGGACACCACCAGCCAAGCACCAGTCCGCACACACCACCAGTCCACGCACACTGTCAGCCAAGTACCAGTCCACGCACACCGCCAGCCAAGCACCATTCCACGCACACCGCCAGCCAAGCTCCAGTCCACGCACACCACCAGCCAAGCTCCAGTCCACGGACACCACCAGCCAAACACCAGTCCGCACACACCACCAGTCCACGCACACCGCCAGCCAAGTACCAGTCCACGCACACCGCCAGCCAAGCACCATTCCACGCACACCGCCAGCCAAGCTCCAGTCCACGCACACCACCAGCCACGCACCAGTCCACGCACACCGCCAGTCCATGCACACCGCCAGTCCACGCACACCGCCAGCCAAGCACCATTCCACGCACACCACCAACCAAGTGCCAGTCCACACACACCAACAGCCAAGCGCAAGCCTACACACACCGCCATCACATTTAGGATTTTTTTAGAAAAAAATAAAAACACAAACAAATTGCAAATAGATACAAATCTTCTAACAGAAAATCAGCAACTAAATACATTGCACTAACACCAACCTTGAAACAGAATCAAATTTTCCTAAGAATACAGACCAGGCAGTTCACTTTACCACTCATGAATGCTCCCAAATTTTTTTTCGCGTGTGGTACGCTCTGAAACAAGCAGGGAGACACAGTGCAGGATGAGAGGGACAGTCGGGGCAGTACATACGACTCTCCTTCCGCGAACCTCTTCGCCAACAGACTCTACATCTCCTACTGGGAAAATCTTTTGCGGGTGTGGGAGGAATGTGATCTGGAAAGTGGCGTTCTTTCAATCTAGCAACATCCTCCACCACTCCAACTCTAGGAACACTTGCCTGTTCCACTACAACAAGGCTGCCTATTACAGACTCCTGAAACTTAGCAAAAGTCATCTTTGACTCAGGGCAAGAATCCTGGAACACAACAAAAGCATTAAACATTGCCAAGTGGAAAAGATGGATAGCCAACTTCTTGTACCAAATGTAAGCCTTACGAAGAGCAGTGTAAGGTTCCAACCTCTGATCTACTCTGTCAACACCACCCATGTGCCTATTATAGTCTAAAATGCACAGTCACAGGTGCAGTGCTTTCATCATGGATGGTAGTCAGCATGTAGACATCTCTCCTGTCTGTAAACTTCACAGCAAGAAGCTCCTGGCAACGCAACGCACTGCACTGTCCCCGCACAAGCTTTTGACAAACAAGTTCTTTCGGGAAACCTTTACGGTTAGAGCGGATTGTGCCACAAGCAACAGTGTCAACTTTGGCCAATTCCCTGAACAACCGCACACCAGTGTAGAAGTTATCTACATATAAATGGTGGCCTTTTTTAAAAAAATCCTCTACCAAGTTCCCAAACAATTTTCTCAGTCACTCCAAAAGTGGACGGACAACCAGGGAGGTTAAACCTAGATTCCTTACCGGTGTACACCCTGAAATTAGAGACATATCCAGTCCTACTGTCACACAGCATATACAGCTTTATTCCATAGCGTGCCCTCTTACTAGGAATGTATTGCCTAAAAACCAAGCGGCCCTTGAACAACACCAAAGACTCATCCACTGCAATTTCTCTACCAGGGGCATAAATCTCAGAAAATCGATCAACAAAGTGATCAAGGACAGGCCTAATCTTAAAAAGACGGTCACAGTCAGGGTGATCTCGTGGCAACGCTAAACCATTATCAACAAAGTGCATCATCCGAAGCAGAAGCAAATACCTATCACGACTCATGACTGCCGGAAAAATAGACGTTGCCATCAAGGGACTGCTAGACCAATATGAAGACATTGATGGCTTCCTTAGCAAGCCCATCAAAAAAGTTAAACCCAAGAACTTCTTCATCTCTTCAACATTTGTGGGAGTCCACCGGGTAGCGCTAGAGTGTGGCTTAAGACTGGCACTGTTGTCCCTCAAAAACTGTTCGGCATACAAATTAGTCTGCTCAACAATCTCTGCCAAAAACACATCGTCCATAAACAACTGAAAAAAATTTACCGGCAAAAAGTTTTCAGTATTCACTCTAGACCCTGGAACACCAGTAAACTCAGGCAATGCCGGCTGCACCATGCCAGGGGCAACCCAGAGGTCATCACTTTCAACGGGAAGCCTTGCAGCCCCAGCCTGCAGCCCAGATGCCTCTTGCCGCACTACACCAACGGGAAGCCTTGCAGCCACAGGCTGCAGCCCAGAAGCCTCTTGCCGCACTACACCAACGGGAAGCCTTGCAGCACCAGGCTGCAGCCCAGATGCCTCTTGCCGGCACATCAGTCTCCTCCTCTAACACAGGCACTTCATCCGCACTAAGAGTATCTTCATCATCCGATGACTCCATACGGAGAGACAACTCACTGCCAGAATCGTCCCCTGCCTCCTCTCCCTCAGATGCAGAGTCAGTCTCTGAACCATGGTCAGAGGAAGACTCAAACAGCAAACCAACAACCTGCTGAGCAGTAATCCTGCGGCTAGCCATTATACTTACTAAGATAGAAGACAGCACAAACAAGTCAACAACAACGAACAATGTGCAAACCAAGTAAGTAAAGAAATGTGTACCTTTATCACAAAGATCAATGTACTCAAAAACTATACAATCCAATTACAAGAGACAGCTGCGCTCACCAGAAACCAACTCTGCAGTGACAAGGGGCGCTAGAGGGCGCCGGACCAACATGGCCGCACACCTCTGAGGCTCTCGCCGGCCGGGCGCTTCCACGCTTCACTATTCCATCCTGCATCGGGGAACCACAGTTTTAACAGGCTCGACTGTTGGGCCAGGGTCCGGAGACTGCCCATAGTGACTCTGGAATCAATCCGATCGACGGTTCGGCAGAGGCGACCGTCGAAACTTCCTGCGGCTGCTGCTGCCACTCGCCTGGAAAGCGGAGGCCGGCTGCCACGCACACGCTGCACCGGGGATCCAGCGTGCGCGCTAGGCCGCGAAACGCGGCCGACAACGGAGGAGGAGATCGGCAGCTGGCGCACATCCGGGGGTACTTGTTGACCCTCGTGGACCACCTGAAGAGCCGGTAAGGCGGGGGCATGCTATGGCCTTGCGGGAGGTGTCAGATCCTTAAGAAACCGCCCTGGGACGATTCTAGACTGACTTGTGGGGATCGGCGTAGCCCTGCCCCCCCGTGGCTGCAGTGGAGCCCTGGTTGTGACTGCCCCCACCTCGGAGCTTGCTGTGAGGTCGTGCCTGCCATATGTATTGGACCTGGACGGGGAGTTGCGGAATGAGGTGACCTCACGAGGGGCAGTGGTCGCGAACGGCATCTGGCACTTTGCTGGGGAGCGGCGCTGCCGGCCCCCTGCGTGGGGCCCTCCCCTGCCGCGGCGACCCTAGTGGATTACGAGTCGCAGCGGGGGGTTGCTGCATACGCTGGCGGTCGGCTCGAGCTGGTGGTCGGTTTGAGGGGTGCCCGGCTAGTGCATATTTATGGGCTCCCCGCTTGGCGGCCATCAGATGTGAATCCTGCTGAGAAATATTTGACGTGCTGCCCGGTTCCTACACGGCCGCACGCACCCAGCCATTGACTGTCATACTGAGTCTGCTCCCTGTTGGCTACCAGGACTGAGGGCTCGGTCGTCGCCTGACATAATGGGGAAGACTGATGCTAAGCAGTCCCGGCTCCCATTCGAGTCCCAGAAGAAGAAACCCAGGGCCTCACCGCCGGGAGATGGAGAGCCTGAGGGGGGAGACGCTGAAGAGGTGGACTGGAAGGCGCTCCTTTTGAACATGCAGACCAGCCTCACTTCCATAGATTCTAAGATTGATGGCATGTCTCGTTGTCTCGACTCCGTAGTGCACAGACTAGACCAGCAGGAAGAATGGGCCAAGGAGGCGGAGCAGCGGATTTCGGAGCTGGAGGACGGGGCATCGGTCACCACCTCCAAGGTCTCGCAAATGGAGAGACTGTTGAAAGTCATCACCGACAAGAACGAGGACTTGGAGGCGAGATCGCGTCGCAACAACGTACGCCTTATTGGTCTGGCGGAGTCTACCTCAGTAGGGAAAATGGAACTTTTCGTTGAAAAACTCCTGTCTGACCTCTTTGGCGCAGATGCATTCTCTCCACAACTGGTGGTGGAGCGGGCCCACCGTACTTTGGGCCCCCGCCCCATGCCAGGTGCGCCCCCGCGGCCGGTAGTAATCCGCTTCCTCAATTACAGAGATCGGGACACTTTGCTCCGACTGGCCAGGGAAAAGCAACCTGTTCTCTATGACAATACCACACTGTCATTCTTCCCGGACTTTACACAGTCAGTGCAAGAGGCACGTCGCAAATTTGGACCGGTCAAGAAACAACTGCAGAAAAAAGGACTTCAATATTCTATGTTATACCCGGCCCGGCTGCGGGTGGTCCACCTTGGCAGACCCCACGTATTTCAGGATCCGTCCCAAGTTGAACTCTTCCTGAAGGACTGCAAAACATCTTCCGAACCAACCCGATCCTCATTAGAAAGGGCTGGTTCCCGATCCCCCACCTCTGCCATTGACTGAGTTGGTATTTCCAGCTGTTAACATGTTACATTAATGATACTCCCAGGGTTGGCCTTGCTCTTCCTATGCTTTTCTGTTGAGGCTTAGTGCTGGTCACGCAAACACCTATGTATCTTCGCCCTCTACTATTGAGCCACCACTTGGTAGGCCTTGCTGGTTTAGTTGGTTCCTTGATGATGTTTACATTTGAATGCGCCCTGGCACCAACCTCCCCCTTCCCGCGTTTCCGCTGGACCTTGGCTCCGGGGGATAGCGGGTGCGATATCGGGGGAGTGGGATGGCGGGTCTGGACCCCTAGTGTCCCCCTTTTGGGTGTTCCCCAATCAGTAAATGTTAGGACATTGTAGGATTGTAAGGGGTGGGGGTGATGCCCGACGTGATTGGGATGTCGGAGTGGGTGGGTGGGTTCTTGAGGGTATGTTCTGGGTTTGTTCTTTTTTTTCAGCATGAGCGTTGCACACATATATTTTGAAGTAACACAGTATGCCGCCCTTTGTAGACAACTGAACCTGTGGAATTGCTGCCTAAAGGGCCTCTTCACCTGTACTGCCTCTTTTAGTGAACGCGACCCATGCCACACACACTGAGCGGGGAGGGGGGGGCTGCTCACTGCTATTACCTGGAATGTCAGGGGACTGGGGGACCCGAGAAAGCGACGACGAATTTTGGGTGCCTTAGACAGGTTGAATGTCCAGGTTGTCTTTCTGCAAGAGACTCATATGGACCCCCTCCGCGGGAGCACCTTCGCTGCCAGATGGGCTGCTCACTCGATTCATGCGCCCTACTCCTCCTATGCAAGAGGCACTACTATTCTGGTAAAAAGAGGCGTTCCCTATGTCCCCCTGGGTACTGCAACAGACCGAGAGGGTCGATATTGTCTCGCATGGGGCAGGATGGGTACCGAGACTATCTCCCTAGCCTGCTCTTATGGACCCAACTGCGATAACCCTAGCAGCTTCATTACTCTCTGGAACAAGATCCGGGAGGTGGGATCCACACATCTCATCTGGGGGGGGGGATTTCAACGCTGTCTTAGACCCTGCTATGGATCGATACACCACTATACTACCACACATAGATATCTGAGGGGCATATGCGACACTCAGGATGTCGTGGATACCTGGCGTCACTTACACCCGATTTCCCTGGAGGGCACGCACTGGAACAATGCATATGCCACATGGGCCAGACTGGACTACCTTATGGTAAATAGAGCCTTAGCCCCTTCCCTGGTGGATGTGCAGCATGTCGGCCGAACGTTCTCTGACCACTCCCCGGTACTGGCCAAGTTCCGTTTACAGGACATTCTAGGTAGATCCCCCACGTGGCGACTCCAGCCAAATATCTTACTTGATGACCTGTTCCGTGCTGAATTATCTCAAGAAGTAGAAGACTTCCTGTCCCTTAACAAGGGGTCAGTGGACCGAGTGGCCACCTTATGGGAAGCGCTCAAGGTCACAATACGGGGGTTCTGCATCTCTAAGGGCTCCGGGGTGTTGAAAGCCTTACGCAACACGCTACATACATTAGAGTCCACACTCCACGCCTTGGAGACTAGCCCAGACTACGCCGACAATACAAATGCACAGGCAAAATACCGCGAGGCACTATCGGACTACATGGCCACCGCTGACAGAGAGGTCAATTTCCGGGGCAAATATTTCAAGGCTCGTACATACGGGGAGGGGGAACGACCCGGTAGATCTTTGGCAGGAGCGGTCCGCCCCCTGAGGGGCTCTAATTTCGTGTTGGAGCTGGAGGGGGAGGATGGAACTCCTATACGTGACACACACTCGATTTTGGAGGCTTTCACTTCACACTATTCCACACTTTACTCTACTACCAGAGTCGGTGCATTAGATATGGACGATTACCTGAAGGAGCTCACGCTGGGCTGGCTCTCAGACCGTCAGCAGGAGTTTCTGGGGGACCGATAGGCCTGGAGGAGGTTAGAGATGCGATTAATCAGATGGCACCAGGGAAGGCCCCGGGTCTGGACGGGTTACCCATGGATTTTTACAAGGCATACATAGACATCTTGGCTCCGGTACTCCAGGGGGTCTTTCTGGAGGCACATGAGTCGGGCACACTCCCTCCATCTATGCAAGAGGCACTGATTACCTCCTTATTAAAACCGGGGAAGCCACCTCAATTCTGTGACTCCTACCGCCCGCTCTCTTTAATTAACTGTGACGCCAAAATCTTGACTAAAATACTTGCTAATCGTTTACAGTTGTTGTTGGGAGGCTTGGTGTTATCGGATCAGGCGGGCTTCGTCCCTGGCAGGGCCACCTCCAATAATCTCAGGACGCTATTTTCCATCATGCACAATGTGGACCCGGAATTGCCGTTGGTGGCGGTCTTTTTGGACGCCACCAAGGCCTTTGACTCCCTGGAATGGGACTATCTTAATTGTATCTTGCGTAACATGGGGATGCCCCGGGGTTTCACGCGCTGGATTGATATCCTCTATGACCGACCGCTTGCGAGGGTGGGGGTGAATGGGCGCATATCGGAAGCCTTTGGGGTGTCGCGTGGTACCCGTCAGGGGTGCCCCTTATCCCCGCTGTTGTTTGCAGTGGCGATGGAACCGCTGGCTGCCCGGCTCCGTCAACACCACCGAGATAAGGCTCTGCGTTGTCTTCAGCGAGAGGTGCTCATCTCCCTATATGCGGATGACATCACGCTCTACATTCGTGACCCTGCTACGAACCTAAATCCCATCCTCCGGGAGTTTATTCGCTTCGCGGGTATGTCTGGTATCCATATCAACTGGGGGAAATCCACTATATTTCCGCTGACTGCGGCCGGCCAACCGTTCCCTCTGGACTACCCCCTACGATGGGACATGGATGAGGTTCGATATTTGGGCATACTTCTCTCTCGTGACCGCGAGGAGCTGATGCGGATGAACTATGGCCGCACGTTTGATCATGTCCAAGCCTGCGTGACCAGATGGATCACGCTACCCCTCTCTTTTGCAGGCCGCTCTTCCCTCATCAAGATGGTGGTTCTTCCGAAGATCCTTTATCTTTTTCAGAATATCCCATATTACCCAGGCAAATCCTTTTTTCAACTTCTGAGGTCTGAGCTTATCCGTCTGGTCTGGGGAGGGAAGAAGCCGCGTCTTCGTTGGGAGGTATTGACCCGCCCGTTCGCGCAGGGCGGTTTCGACTTGCCGGACTTTGAGATGTACTATTATAGTGCACAAGCTCACTACGTTTATCATTCGATTTGCCCCACTCCCTTCCTACCACAGACGGCTGTGGAACACTGGCTGGTCAATCCTATCCCACTGGAGGGAGCAATATTGAGTACACCAGAGACGCGAGCGGTATACCGCACCACTGTCTCGAGTTCCATTCTAGCGTGGAGATACATTGCGAAGATAGCCCGCGCTGCGCTGCTATATTCTCCACTACTTCCCCTAGCATATCATCCCCAGCTGCCACTTTTGCAGGAACAATTGTTTAAGAACTTTATGGCTAAATTCCACATTAAGACATGGGGGGACCTCTATCAGGACGGACGCTTCCGCTCCTGGTCGCACATGTCCGCCGACCGTGCTCCTACTCCCATGGACACATTCTTATATATCAGGCCTCGTAGTGGTATTCGAGCATTGACGGGGGAATTTCCTGATGAGCCACCCACGCTGGAGCCCCTGCATCGTTTACTCAAGGCTAACACTCCGGCACACGCAGTCTCTCTCCTATATCACTCTCTACGTACTACACCAGATTCCTTGCCTTGCAGGGCACGCACCAAATGGGAAGAGGAGCTGGGCCTGCCCATAGATGAAGACATCTGGAGCTATTGTTGCTTACAAACCGACCAAATCTCCTCTAGCAGTAGGTTCAGGGTAATCCATTATAGGTTCTTACATAGGCTCTATTGTACTCCGGCTCATATGCATAGGGTGGGCCTCAGGGAGGGGGATCTCTGCTGGCGCTGTAGTGCTCCGGCGGCGGACTTCCTTCACATGGCATGGGGGTGCCGGGAAATAGCCAACTATTGGCAAAAAGTGTACTCCGGTCTTTCGGAAATGATAGATGTTCCATTGTCACCTTCCCCGACGCAGGCACTCCTGGGCTACACAAAAACTATAAAAATACCGGTCCGTAGATTTGCCACAGTCGCCCTTCTCATGGCAAAAAGACTGATAGCCTGTAGATGGGGGAGGGGCAGGGCTCCTAAGTTTAAGGACTGGATCAGGGACATGATACACTGTCAAGATACTTTACTTCGATATGCAGAACTCCTGCCCTCCGCATCTAGGCCGACTGACATCTGGGGACCCCTTCAGACATATCTATTAGCGCACCCACAGCCGTAACAAACCTATCTGATCACTTAACCCCTAGTCTTCTAGGACACTACTTCTACGACATCGACCCAGCTGACGGGACGGGAGCGGGAGTTGGGTCGACGGGGGTTGGGATGGATGTCCTCTATTGTTGTTTCGCCCGGGGTGGAGCTCCTCCTGTTCCTTTGCCGGGCACTATGCTGGGATGAGAGGCGTGAAGGCCACTGCACGTGACTATAGGTTGCCTCGCTACCACTAGGCATATTCCTGTGGGAAGATCATTCACTGCAGATGTTCAGTTGGTGATGGGATATGGTCTTTCGTGATGTTATACTGTCTTTCATTATTTCCTATGCCGCAGCCGGCCCCCTGAGGGTTGTAGGCAGGCAGCTGTGTTCACGTTCACTTTCAGTTTTGTGCCAAGCCGCCGGCCACGGGATGGTTGTAGGCGTGGGGCTGTGTATCTCGTGTTCATGCTGAATAAAGGTTTTGGAAACAAAAAAAAACAAAAAAAAAACAAAAAAAAACAAACTCTGCAGTGACACAGCAAAAACCAACGATATCAAACTAGAAAGAAGAAAAAAAAACAGATTACTCACAAGACAACAAAATACACATCGAGCACCAATGCAAAAAGTTTTTGACACTCAAAAACCAAACATACTGCTATTATTACACCATTTGCAAAAAAAAAACAGGCAGAGAAATCAAACACATTTACATTGTACAAAAAAAGTCTCTTACCAAACTACACAAACAGCAGAACCACCAGTAACAAAACGGCAACGTGAAAAGAGGAAAAGCCTTCACCTAGAACAAAAAAGTAAAAAAAAAAAACATTACAATTGCAATTCACAAAAAATATAACAATAAACATTATAACATGCTATGTCACTACCCAAATGGTCAATCGGGTTGTGTGCCAGGTGGGGCAGAAAACAAATTGCACTCTGGAAGCGAGGGGTCACTTCTATTTTTAATTGAACTAATTCCCTGGTGTCTAGTGGGCTTTTCTGCCCCCCCTGGGAGCAGAAACGGCGAAAAAATAAAACCGATCTGCCCCCAGAGGGGGCAGAAAAGTCTACAAATAAATTAGGGGCCCAAGGAAGCGACCCTTGCCCAAGGGGTCGCTTCCTACAATAATAATTAGATCCCTGGTGTCTAGTGGGCTTTTCTGCCCCCCCTGGGAGCAGAAACGGCAAAAAAATAACACCGATCAGCCCCCAGAGGGGGCAGAAAAGTCTTCAAAAAATTTAGGGGCCCAAGGAAGCGACCCTTGCCCAAGGGGTCGCTTCCTACAATAATATTTATATCCCTGGTGTCTAGTGGGCTTTTCTGCCCCCCCTGGGAGCAGAAATGGCGAAACAATAACACCGATCAGCCCCCAGAGGGGGCAGAAAAGTCTTCAAATAATTTATGGGCCAAAGGAAGCGACCCTTGCCCAAGGGGTCGCTTCCTACAATAATATGTATATCCCTGGTGTCTAGTGGGCTTTTCTGCCCCCCCTGGGAGCAGAAACGGCGAAAAAAAACACCGATCTGCCCCCAGAGGGGGCAGAAAAGTCTTCAAATAATTTATGGCCCCAGGAAGCGACCCTTACCCAAGGGGTCGCTTCCAAAATAAAAAAAAACACACATCCCTGGTGTCTAGTGGGGCATCCCTGCTCCACGATCGCGACGCTGTGCGCGATCGTGGAGCAGGAATGCCCTGTATTGAGACATCAGGGGAGAGGAAATACTCTTTCCTCTCCCCCGATGCCTCAATACACTCCAAAAGGCCCCCGCCGCCCCACCGGAGCAAACAACACTCACCCTGCCTCTGTGGACGCCTGGAAGCAAATGGCTTCCAGACTTCCGAGCGCTTCCTGATGACGCCGGCGTGCGCTGTGCGCGCTGACGTCACCAGGAAGCGTGGGGGAGCTCGGGGGTGGCAGCGGAAACTCTTCCGCTGCCATCCCCGTCTGTGGGGGCACGATCGATGCCCCAGGGGGGGAGCGCCAGCGCTTCCCCCAGGGGCTGTCCTCATGACGGAGCGGTTCCGTCATTAGCACAGCCCAACCGATGCTCATGACGGAACCGCTCCGTCATGAGCATCCAAGGGGTTAATGTACATAGGATTTGTTTACCACAACAAATGATTATAAGACTGCTAAAATTCTAGACTATTGTCATCATAACTGTGATCCAACCTGCACTATATTTGGCATATGCACTTTACGGTATTAGCATCTGCACTCTGATGTTTTTTTGTACATAGATTCTGAGTACCATAGTTAATGATCGCATGGCTGTCAAGAAATAGATTACTATAACGACTATTAGGATCTGTATGACAATTTATTTTAATTGATAACTATGTACTGTAACTAGGGTATAAGGGTACATAATGCTAGAGGGAATGTGCAATGTCAAGTAGTAGAGTGTGATAATGCCATATCAGGTTTACAGAGGTAGGTTATTATTATTTTGTAACTCTTTTAGCCTATAAGGTATATGTCTGTCTAGAATTTGACTGAATGATACTATTGATTAATTTAATTTTAATGTGTAAAATGTTATATGTGCTATTGTATGTTTTAATGCTGAAACAATAAAGAATATTGATTGATTAATTGATTGGTTGATTGATTGGTTGATTGATTGAATTTTGTGTCTGACCATCATATCCAATCATAAGAGAATTCTAGTCATCAGTCTACTGTGTCATAGAGTGCTACTTATTGGTAATGTTTATTGCCATCCGTGCAAAGACTCCTGTCGGTTTGGTAGGCATTTTACTTTCTTATTCTAATCTGTTTTTACTTTGCTGACCTTTCCAGTGCAGGTTCATTCTTGTAGTGACTAGAAGGTTTATGGAAGGTCTAAAAGAAAAGAGGTTGGCTCCTTGTAACGTGGAATGGGAGGCTGAACCACATTGACAAAACATAAGAAAGAGAGGTGCCTTCTCCCCTATGCTTCTGTGATCTGTACTGTATAATACACCTGAATCCTTTTTATTGTGTAATAAAAGGCACAACCAACTTTTAGCTTTTGAAGGCATTTAATATACATATTACATTAGATAGATAAAAGCATTTCACTTGAATATCTCAATTTATCATGCTGTATATTGTTGTCATTAATCACATTTATAGTGTTACTTTCTTGAGCTCCCAACAATACAACCAGAGAAAAAACATCATATTTGAGGAGGTAAAATGTGTAAGAACAATTGTGGAAGATACTATGTACACATAGGACAAGGACAAGAGCAATCCATATTTTTCAAACACCAATAAAAACCTTGAAGAGTTCATGTCAGGATTGTTCATATATTACTAAGTCTCCTACCTTTAATGTCATTCGATCATGGAGGGGCCCACATTTGGTTGGGGGCCTTTCATAAATTATGAAGGATTGCCATCTTCTAGGCACATTTGATGTCATCGTGTTTGACTTTAACAGCCCCCAGGGCAAAATCCTTGAAGTCCTCAAATTATACCTGCAAAGAGAAAATGCCTTGCCAGATTCTGATAACATTTATTCTCAATCTAATCTTACTATTAAGTATTTCCTATTGATTTCTAAATATATATAAAAATTGAAGCGATTGTGATGAGTGGTCATGTGCTCTACAGATGATGGTCTCTTTTTGCAGACTTTGAGCAGAAATTTGTTTACAACAATCCCTACAAAGAAAAATATCATTGGCACTGTTACATTGATTATGTATTTTGTATTTTGGCTGTTGACCACCATGACTTACATCAATTTTGGAATGGCCCAACTCCTGGTCACCAAACATCAGATTCAATATGTCATTATAATATGGACATTAGTTTCCTGGGTGTCACTGTTATGACAGTGGAAGGACATCTATCTACAACCCTTTATACCACAGTTCTTCAAACTCTGGGGCGCGCCCCCCTGGGGGGGCATGGATGGGTTCCCAGGGGGGCGCGAAGGCCTCTGCAAGGACATGTAAATGAAGACGCCTGGAAATGCAGGTTGCTGCATTTCCAGGCTGTCTTCATTTACTCCAAAGCCCTCAGAGTGTCGTGGGGCCAGAGGTCAGTGAGCATGCTGCTTGGAGCTCAGCTGGGCAGTGTCTGGAGTCTTATTAAGACTCCAGCAGGCCCCGGTTTTTCACAGGTCTTTAAAGACCATTTGCACACCTTTGGAAACTGGTTATGGAGGCTGTTTTTTTTCTTCTTTTTCCAGTACCCCCTGGACCCCGACTCTGCCTATTCCTCCTTACATTTGTATTTTACATATACTGCTGTACTGTGAAAATGCATTTCATGAAAATGAATATAAAAAAGGGTTGCCAATAGAAAAAAGGCCAGCCATGTATGTTTAAAGAGCCTGCAAAGACCTTGCTTTGACACTAAATAGGGTCTTAAATAAAAAAGTATGTATTCATTTGTAATTTGACTTTCTGTCTGTTCTTTTTATTTTCAGTCATGAAACATTCAGGCAGCCCTAGAACACATTTAAAAGTGCTTTATATTTGATTTTCGAAGTATGCACAGATAAGTGCTGAAAATAGGGCTTTAGGTGACTGTTTATTTTTGTATCGTCTGCAACATCAAAAGAATGAGCTGGCAACCATAATCATAAGACTGGAAGTTTGTTGCAGGATCAGCACATTATTTATTTCCTTCACCCTCGATTCCCTGATTTAATTCCATAGTAGCAATAGTTTAACTTATATCTGAAACCCTACGCCCCGTCAATAACATGCTGATTAACTTCAAGTGTCTGGGAATTCACCCTGCATTCAGACAACTCACTCCTCATTCTCACCCTGCACTCACAGCACATAGTTATGGTTTTCCCGCATTTGCCACACAATCCATCATCTGCTGTATAATTTGCAGATTGAAACATGCAGCAACACATGTTACCTCACAGTGGAAGGCCCTTTCTAAATGTTGACTGGTCACCTTTCTGTTGCTTACTGCTATATGTGGGTGTTAATGTGGTACTTATGAGGGGCAATAAAGGGCAGGACAATGTTAACAAGTGTAAAAATAGCAAAATAGTGCAGTAATGCTATCACAAAATATGCAGCATAATTTGCCTTTGCTTGCTGCAGAATTTAGTCAACCATGCTGCATAATTTGGTCTTCTCCTGCCGCATAATTCCAATGGCCCTGTATATAGTGCTATGAGGTCCCAGCCTGTGGCAGAAAGCACTGTGAATATGCAAGTCATTATTTTAAAACAGTGTTTACATACTCTAAGCTAGGCAGCGGCAACATGATGCAGTGATTGAGATAAAGCAAGTTCTTACAAAACATACTTTTTAGTAATAAGTAATCAAACTGTATCAAATGCAGACATGTTTGTAAGTGTCTCCACTAATCAAGATCCCTGCTGATAACTCCTTTACATTACATCTTAAAAAGAATAGATATTTGCCGCCATAAAGCTTTAAGCAGATCCACTGGAATTATTCAGCAGAAGAGGACAACATTATGCGGCAGGTTTGACTAAATTATGCAGCAAGAAAAGGTGAATTATGCGGCACAATGCGCCACATTTTGTGGTTAGCATTACTTCATTATTTTGCCATTGTAACTCACGGTAACACTGTCAGGGGATATATTTCACCTCATTAGTACCAGTGTAGCACCCAAATACAGCAGCAAGCAACCACAAGATTACCAGTCAATCTTTGCAAAGGGCCTTCCACTGCTCCGGAACACTTTGTCACGCTTTAAGTAACTTTGTTCCGTTTGAGCTAGAATCAAGTTTTTTGTTGTTGAAATCTGCAGATTATGTAGCAAATGCAATACACTGATAATTATGTGGAAAACGCTGCTGCAGAAACTCATAATTCCATGGTTTCTTTTTTAACTTTCTGCACTACCACCCGCACTTCAATTTCAGGCACAGGCATCACAAAGTCAGTATTAACCATTCAGGGGCAGTTTTTTGTGAAAGCTGAGTCCATGGGGTGGCAGGTAGAAGGCCAGCGGGGTTGCATTCAGATGCAGAGCCCTAATCCTCTCGACCCCTGGGGCCTCACAGTACTGGTCTAGGAGACAGAGGAAAGGAGCGAGATTCATAGATATTGTCAAAGAGAAGGCCCAGAATAGGAAGCACTGTATGCAGACTCCTTTTTATGTTTACAAATGGCCAGAGACTGCTTCTTCAGCGAGATACCCCAAAGAAGGGGACAATATAAGTGTTTTTTTTTTTTAAAAGGGACATTCATTATTGAAGCTGGTACTGCTGCCAAGTGTGTAAGTGGCCACTGCTGGTTATCATAAAGGAGCAGATGCAGCAGGACTGGGGCCCGCCCAGGGATTTGGGGGGCCCACTGCATCACAAATATGACTGTCAACCTTTAAAAAAAGGGGCATCAGAGCTTATTGTCCTTTCAAGCATTAGGACAGAGGTGATGATCCATCATGGAGGGGAAGAGGTAAAAGAGGTAAAGGAGATAGCCTGCTACCCAGGACTGCAGTTATTATTAGTGCAGCAGGTATAGTTGCATTGGGGTCAAAGAGTGTGAGAGGATCACAACACCCCAATTATGGGGAGCAGTTTGTTTGGGATATCTGTTTTTGTTTGATGCATTTGCTGTTTTATAAGTCTCATATTTGGTGCAGTTCATAAGCTATAGAAAAAGTATTCCTGAAATCATCTCATAAGCCCCGCTCCCCCAATCCTTGTCATAAAGTTTTGGAGGGGGGGCCTGACCTCAAAACATTTTGCTTAGGGGGGGCTCAGAGTAAAAAAGTTTGAAGACCTCTGCTTTATACTATAACTAGAGACAAAATATCACAGAACCATCAATAAAGAGGGACTTTTTTCCTTATATTACCATTAAGGAGGGTATCTCCGCTCCAACTCCACTTTTAGCTGTAGCTGGCAATACCTACTCTAGATTGACAAAGATGGATGGAGGCTCTTGAGGTTCATGAGAAACCATTGAAGGTGTTACTTTTACCAATAAGAAAAGATAGAACTACTAGTCTAAAATGTAGGTCCTAAGGAAAATAAAAAAAATGTTTCCTGTGCAGAAACTAAAAGTTCAATTGAATCAAGATCAGTATGGGGACAAATATATTGCTATTGAAAGTCTTGATGAATGTGGTACAGTGTTGAAGTCCTTGTATAAAAGACTTTCTCCATGAAGAAATGTCATTCTTTAAAGGCATACATTCTTACAGAGCAATCAACAACCAACATATTGAGGGATCAGATATTGATATTGAGGGATCAGAGTGGCCAGTCCATGTAGTTTTGGTCCAGAAGAGTGACAAGTGATTGAGATTGTATGTAAACCTCCACAACCTCAACTTTATTATTTTAATTGATCGCAAACCTTTCCCCTAACATTTCTGAGATATTATGTACTCAGAAGGGGGCAGTTGTGTTTCCTACAGTCAAGATGATAGCTTATTTTCACTATGTAGCACTAAATGATGATGTGAGGCATCACAATTCCTTTAGGACTTCATTGGGTGGATTCTGCTATAAACCTTGTTTGGCATCTTCATGTTCCATATTTCAGAGGATTTTGAGTATGATGTTTCAGGACACAAAAGGAGTGCTGTGCTTCCAGGATGATACTTTGATGGTGAGAAATTGGCTGTGATGTATTAGTTGAGTGGGAGTGGGAGCACTTCTCAATGAACAACAACAAACTATTTCATGGTGAAATACACAGCGTCACTAAATCAAACTGTGCTTCTCCCTGGGTAGCTTGGTACACAAAGAAGTCAGGCTTAACACAGAGTCAATGTGTAAAGTATTTATGCTGCACACAAACAGTAATTAAGTGAAAGCAAAACACAAGAAAAACTCCAAAATCAATTTAGAGACATAGAGTACATTTTAATAAATTATTTCACCACAAAATGACAAAAGTCCAATCAGTAGAACAGGGTTATAAATGTTTATAGGGTTTAGTAAAACCTCATGCCTAAGAGCTAAAAGCGCCAACCGCAGACATCGAGTTGAAAAATATGGCCTACCGCGATGAAGCGTGGTTTGGAAAAAAGAAGTAAATTGGGTCTGGTCAGCGCTTTCCTTTGGACTTGGAAGGAATTCTGAAAATGAAAAGTTCTGCAGGGCAAGGCTGAAGGAGGTGTGCGAGGAGTGTCTTCGTTGGATGGTCTTCTGTTGAAACCTCAGTGAAGAGTTCTACATTTGGACTCAGTCACTGAAATGGAAGTCGAGAATCTCCAGCTGGATGAGGCAGGGGCTGTAGTCAAAGACAGTGTGCGAGGTTAGATACCCCTTTGGCGAAGGACCACTGAAAGGGATTTGCTGCTGAGGAGGAGAACATTGCTGGAGAAGCCGTAAAGTCAATCCGACAGGTAATGCAGTTTTTGGCAAAACATGTTCTAATCCTCAGTTTTGGCATTTGGACTTTTGGGCACCTTTAGCACCACAACCAAGGGTCCAGGACTGGTGGGACACCTCTTGAGGGTTCAGGGCTCATTCAGGCTGGGTCCAGGTATGGGTTTAAGATGGTGGGAGCCTTTTGTGTCCCTGTGACTCTGAACTAGAGGACAGGAAACTGACCCTTGGATTCACTCTGGTAGTCCTGGATTCAGGTAAAGATGCAGGGCTCAACACCAGGGCTTTCCACTGACAGTTCAAGGCAAATCAATCTTGCAGAGTTCACAGCAGTTCACAGCAGCAGGGAGTCCTCTGTGAGTTCTTCCGCTGGTCCAGTTGGAAACGGATAGTAGTAAGCATTTGTATATAAGGAATCCTCAATGGTATCCTATGGGAGGGGTATCACAGTAGCGAAAAATGAATTCACAAGTTGTTTACCACCAGGACATTTAAAGCATAAAAGTACATGTCCAACCTATTAATTACACAGCACTCTGCCATATATGCTACCTAGGGGTTATCTTACAGGTGAATTATATGTATTAAAAGGGGAATTTAATTTACAGGCCCTGGGTATATAATATACCATTCTACAATGGGCTTGTAAATTAAATATAACAACCAGGTGTAAGCCAATCAAGCCGAGCACTTTAGCACTGCTTAGTAGTGATAAAGTGCACAGAGTCCTAAGATCAACAAACACTAATTTCAGCTATATTTGTAGGTAAGTAGACAAAAGCTTGGGGGAAGACCAGCCTAAGGCAGCCAAGTCTAACATGTGTCCCCCCCACTGAAAGTGGGTAGAACTACCCAACCTCCTGGGAGTTGTCATCACTAAGGTGGAAGAACCTGGATAGACAATCAGCATTGGAGTGGTCTGACCCAGGTCAGTGTTCCACTGTCAAGTCCATTCCCTGTAGGGGGATAGACCACCTCAACAACTTTAGATTCTCACTCCTTATTGGCATTGCCTACCAGAGGGGCCTGTGGTCCATCTAAACTCAGAAATGAGTTCCAAACAAGTACGGTCTCAGCTTCTTCTTCAGTGCCCAGACCACAGCAAAGTCTTCTCTTTTGATAGCATTTCACCTCTCTTCCCTAGGAAGAATAAGGCTACAGGTAGGCCAGACCCTCTTCATTGAGCTGTGGTAGAACTGCCCATATGGCTTGCACCAAGGCTTCTGTTTGGATAGTGCTTTCCTTAGAAAATGCAGGGTCCTTGAGCACTAGGGCTGTGGACATGCCTGTTTGAGGGAGTAAAAGGCTTAATGTCAAGCCTCCATCCAGATCACCTTCTTTGGGTGCTTCTTAGAAGTCATCTCAGTCAAAACGGCAAAAACGGTGCCAATGCTTTTGACAAATCTCCTGTAATATCCTGAGAGACTCAGGAAGGCCCTCACCTATGCCTGAATTTTTGAGAGCTCCCAGGCTAGAATAGGTTCCTTTTTCTAGCCTGAAGGGGCTGTACCTTATCCCCGCCCACAAGGTGTCCTAAGCACAACACAGACCCCTGCCCTATCTGGAACTTACTGGTCTTGATAGTCAGGCCTGAGTGTTGCAGGGCCTGAGGAAATTCCTGCAGGTAAAAAAGTTAGTCCTTACAGCTGCTACTGATGACAGTTATGTCATTCAAGAAAGCAGCACTAAAGGCCTCCATACCAGCAAATACCTTGTTCACCAGTCTCTGGGAGGTGGCAGGGGCAATATTCAGACAAAAGGCATCACTCTAAAATGAAAGTGGCACTTTGGAGTGAAAAATGCTGACCTCTAGATTCTTCAGTTTGGGCAATCTGCCATTACCCTGAAGTTAAATCAATAGTAATAAGGAACGTGGGAGCCCCTAATCTTTCAAAAAGCTAATCGGCTCTGTGAATGGGGTGACTTTCAGTTTTAGTAACTGATTTGAGCCCCCTGTAGTCCACACAGAACCAGAGTTCTGGGGTGGTGCCTGGTGGGGCATCTTTGCCGCTAGCATCACTGGGCCGTACCAGGGGCTACTGGAATGCTCAATCACCCCTCATTCCAGTATCGTAGAGACCTCCTCTTTGATGCTGGCCCTCGTTTTATCAGACAGCCTTTATATTTAGTTTTAGACCAGGGCTGTCTCCAGTTTCAATATCATGGGTACTCAGATGTTTAAGCCCAGGGGTGACAGAAAACAAAGAGGAAAACTGTCCCAATAACTGTTCACAGTCCCTCTGCTGTTCTGGGGTCCAGGTAAGGAAGAAGACAACAACCTCCACTAACCCATCCTTCTCTTTTGATGAGGAAATTCAGTTAGAAATTCTCTCTCTTCCTCCTCCCCATCTTCCCTCACCAGTAGCACGGTAACCTCAGACCTCTCATAGTGTGATTAGAGGCAGTTGATATGGAGTACCCCTAAGGGGTGTCTTAGGGTCTTGAGGTCCACCAGGTAGATGACCCTCCACCTTCCTCTCAACCACATCACAAGGCCCATTCCAATGGTTATGGAGGGCCTTAGGCTCCACAGGCTTCATTACCCTTACTTTCTGCCCATTTTGTAATTCCCCAGGGGTAGCCGTCCAGTCATACAGCTGCTTCATAACCTCCTGACTAGTCTCTAAATTCTCAGAAGCTTTCTTTGAGAACGTGGTCATCTGGTTCCTGAGGGCTTCTTGGGAGTTTGCTCCTACCCTACCTTGACCAGTCTGGGAGCTACCCTAACAGGGTGTCAACATACAAGTTCAAATGGGCTGACTGCAACCCCCTTTTGTGGCATCTCCATGTATCTACAGAGCAGGCATGGTAAGAGAACATATTACTTCCACCTCATGTGCCCAGGAAGGTCCATAGTCATGCCTTTTAGGGTTTTGTTACATCTTTCAACAGACCCATTTGTTTGTGGATGGTAGGGTGTAGAGCACTTGCAAGTTTGTCCACACTTCATCCACATTGACTTCAGGTACACAGACATGAAGTTGGTGGCCCAGTCTGACACCACTTCTTTGGGGCAACCTGCTCTGGTGAAAATCTCGATCAGGGCCCTACTCACAGCAGGCGCAAGCACAGTCCTCAGAAGTATGGCCTAGTGACATGGTCCACCAAGGCCAGGATACACATGTTGTCTATGGCTGTCTTGGGGTCCAAAGAACTTATGATGTCAATGCCTACCCTTTCAAAAGGGGTGCCAATGATAGGTAAGGGATTCAGAGGAGCTTTTTCCCTGTCTTCTCACTGACCTGGAAAGTTAGGCAAGTCCTACAGAATGCATCTAAGAAGATCCTCATCCAGGACCAATAGAAGTCAGAGTAAACCCTGGCAAAGGTCTTGTCCTGCCCCAGATGTCCTGCCATGGCTATATCATGAACATGCCTCAGTAGGAAGGCCCTGTAGCATTGGGGAAATACCAATACATGTGCTGCTCTGTGCACAGGTGTCTTAGGCTCACTAAACTGGAAGTAATTCTCCCAGTATACGAGGTGATCCCCAAAGGTATCACCAGCTTCCTGGGTTTCTTGCCCTTCAGGGTTGAGCACTCTCTGTATCTCTTATAGAACTCCCCCCCCCTGGTAGGCACCAGTTTTGCTTGCTATCCAGCAAGATCAGGCAAGACACCAAGGAATGGAAATGTGTTCCCCGGTAGGCTCTTGGGTGGCCTCCTCCAGTGTCCCATCCACCGGTACCATAGGACATTAATGGGATGGATTTCCATGCCTCTTGTCCTTCCCTCTCTTGACAGCTATCTGTTCCATTTTTTCAAGCTCCAGACCTCCTTGACTGGCCAGCCGTAGCGCTGGTGATCACACATACCAACTCAGGCAACCCTAACACTTCTAGATGGGACATATGCTCCACTTCCTTCCAGGCAATGTGCTGTAGTTCATTCTCTAACAGACAGTCCACAGGAATGGCAGGGCTCACTACAACAATCATAAGACCCGATACCACCCCATCCAAGGGGAATTAGAGCCAAAGGGTAGTGGCTCGCAGGGTTGTCTGTTACCACAACCTGGTGGAATATAGTGAGAATCACTTGCTCTGAGAACACCAGATGACACCTGTCAATACTCATACTGGCTCCTGTATGCTTCGTAGCCTCCACCCACAGCCTGTACTTGGAAGTGTTGTAAGGCATGTGGGCTTAGAGCACTGTCTCCTTGTCACCCAGGGACACTAAGGTTACCTCACTGACCTTCCCCACACTGACTGGGACCTAATCATCATCATCAAGAACTTTATTTCGATCACCATAGATCATAAAAGTACATCAAAAGACAAAACAATTACAAATACACAATAGAAATAAGAGGTAACATTATAAATAAACATTCACAATCTATTTACAATCACAGCTAGCGATTAAAGTACATCAGTGATTGAAGGAAAAGTACATTTTGTTAACAGCATGATTGAAGACTAAGATTTTCATCATTATTTATACTTAATAGGTTCATCATAAAATTCTATAAAAGAAGGGGGAAATAAGATATGTTACAAAACTAGAAACATTTAAAATAACACATGACCCATAGTAAACCCTTAGAAGGTGCCATAAAATATGGTACGCCCTAAGAACTGAACCCTAAAGACTATCAGAAGAGTACTTAGTACGCCTGATCCACATAGCCAATAAAAACTTTGCTGTGCAAAATACAATCATACACGTTGTATTTGTCTGCATTATTCTATACACCTCCTTATACCTCCTAACTCCCAGATTTCTACAGAGAGGGGCAATCCATTTAATTTGGGATTGGTGGTACAGGGTGCAAAAAAGCAAAACGTGTTCAGGTGATTCAGTAATCCCTTGGCAACAGGGACAATGTTCTTCAGTACACCCTCCTGCTTTAGACTAGTTTCTTTTAAAATAGTTAACAGGTAAACAACCATACCTAAGCTGTAGGTAAAGTTTCCTTGCTAATAGGGGTTCAATTTCATCCAATGTAGGCTCTAAAAGCACCGTTTGTTTAAAATTCATAAAAGCAATCGACAGTGATCCCTTGCAAGGCATTATAAAATTAGTTTCAGCCATACCCCAAAATACATCTTTGAGACGTGATTTGTTAATCTGGCCAAGGGTTTTCGGTCCCAATCATTCCCAAACACTAAGCTAGTGAATCCCAGGGTTTGCCCTCCACTGGAGAGCTTTTCCTACTTTGGGCATTTGGATTCACTTTTGGTGTACCCATGTTCATATGTCTTGTAGAACTTAGGGGCAAACTTACCAGGGTTCTTATCAAACACATTGCTTTCTGTAGGCCAGATTGGGATTGGGACCCTTTTCGTCAAGAACTATTTTGGGGACCATGAGAGAACTATTTTTTTATCTCCCCCCTCCTCTGGTGGGAACTCTGACTACCCTTTTGGGAGTTCCCCCAGATGCCTCTTAGGAACACTGGTGCTGGCCCAGATGTCCGTCTGCTCAGTAAGCTTCCTGGGATCAGTCTTGCTGCCTTCCTAATGTTGGAACAGATCTGTAAAACAAGTGTTGAGGATGTTCTCCCTCAAACTCAGCCAAACAATATCATGCACTTTTCTGCCCCTCATCCATCCCTTTTGTGCTTTGCTGGAATAATCCGATAAGTCCACACAGGACAGGTTTGGGAGTTTGTGGTTTCCCTGAATCATTGCCGGTATTTCTGAAGGGTTGGGCCATATTTTGTCAGAAGAACAGCTTCACTGCTCAGGACTCTGGTTTGAGCCCTCTCTCCTCATTCTCTAGCTGTGTTCCCTCCTCCTCATTGTCATCCAAATGATCATCTCCTGAGGTAAACTGCAACCTCTGTACCTCAGCAAAGGCCCTGAGAGCTAACTAGATATCTAGTTTGATAGACCTCTTGTCTGCTTTCAGCTTTCTCTGCTGGCAGAGTTTCATCATCCAGCCCAGGTGAGGTCATCAAAGTTGAACTGCTCCATCTACGTGGTCCAAAAAGTAAGGTAGGGTACCTAAATGAAGGAAAGGGAGAAAATAGCCAATGGAAAACTAAGGAGGAATTTAAAAAGGGGTCACTCTGATGTCAAATTATTTATCTGGGAAATATTTTGTAAAACAAAACACTGTTTAGTACTGCACAGTCACAAGTCTTGATCCACACTGCTGAACACCAACGGAGTTGACTGGGGTGGGAAACTTTGTCAAGCAACAGCTACAATCCCTTGCAGGGTGAACCACAAAAAGTCACTAATATTGGCTGTGCTTAACCCTGAGTAGCTTGGCTCCAAAAGCAGTCAGGCTTAACTTAGAGGCAATGTGTAAAGTATATATGCAGCACACAAAAAGTAATAAACTGAAAGCACAACACAGGATAAACCCCAAACTAATTTAGAAAAATAGAATACATTTAAATAAATCGTTTGATACTAAAACAACAGAAAATCCAATTAGGTGAACTTGAGTTATGAATTCTTAAAGCTTTTAATAAAAATCAGCACCTAAAAGACCAATGCACCAACTGCAGACATCTAGTCACATGAGACTGGGTTAAAGTAAAAAAATATGGTCGACCACCATGAAGCGTGGTTAAGATACAATAAGTGGATTGGGTCTAGACAGTGCTTACCGGTGTCCAAGGAGGGAGTGACTTCAGCAAATGACCTTTGGTCGAAGCCGTGGTAAAGATTTCTATGTTCGGACTTAGTCGCCAAAATGAAAGGGTGGGTATGGATTTTGGGGTGGCAAGGGTAATTTTAGGGTTCAGAGTGGGTGTGGGTTTTGGGGTGGCAAGGGCAATTTTATGGTTTACAGTAGGTATGGGTTTCGGGGTGGCAAGAGTAATTTTTGTTTCAGGGTGGGTATTGGCTTTGGGGTGGGATGGGTAACTTTAGGGTTCAGGGTGGGTATGGGTTTTAGGGTGGCAAGGGTAATTTTAGGGTTTAGGGTAGGATTGAGTTTTGGGGTGACAAGGGTAATTTTAGGGTTCAGGGTGGATATGGGTTTTGGGGTGGCATGGATAATTTTAGTATTCAGGGTGGGTGTAGGTGTTGGGGTGGCAAGGACAATTTTAGAGTTCAGGGTAGGTATGTTTTTTGGTGCGGCAAGGGTAATTTTTGGGATCAGGGTGGGTATTGGCTTTGGTGTAGCATGGGAAATTTTAGGGTTTAGGGTGGGAATGGTTTTTGGGGTGGCAAGGGTAATTTTAGGCTTCAGGGTGGAAAGGGTAATTTTAGGATTTAGGGTGGTTATGGGTAACTTAAGGCATTAGGAGGTATGAGGGTTAAAAACCTCCCAGGAATATTAGAACAAATAATAGCCAATCCTTCTGTGAGACTCTGGCAAATTTCTTCCTGGACAAAAGGGTTCAGATTTTTTACAAGTTCAATCAGCATCCTTTCCCAGGTGCAGTAACTCAATTTCAGTGACAGGACCAAACTCTCAAAGTTCTCCTCACTATCCTTATGACAGGTTATTTCCCTCATCAGATCTATCAAATCAGGGACTCCTATGGACCCATGCCCCCCGATGATTGGAATTCAGGCTACAGATACAGTGGCAGCGTGCCTTACATTTTTAACTCCATGCTAGAACTAGGAGTTTTTCCCACAATATGGAAAAAAAGCTTCCTTACTCCCCTTGCTGAAAATGTCTAATCTGAATCCCAATGATCCAAATATTTTTGGGCTGATCTCTTGCTTGCCTTTTCCAGCCAAGGTAATAAAAAAGCCATTAATCTTCAGATAATCCAATTCCTGTCTGACCAGCAGCTGCTTGACGCCACCCACTTTGGATTTAGAATTTGTCATATACAGAAACTGCCTTAATCAAAACAAGAGAGGATATCAGGTCCATAGTTGATGGAAGCAGTAATGCTACGCTAATACACCTCTATTTATCAGCAGCCTTTGATACTGGCGGCCATAAGATCTTGGTTGAGCATCGCCGGGCAGTCGGGATCGAGGGGCTGGAACTTAAACTCCTAGGATCCTTATTGTCTGGTAGATCTTAAGTGGTAGCCCTGGATCCATTTGTGTCCAAACCCTTCTCACTACCATGTGGGGTCCCTCAGGGTTCCGCACTCAGTCCTACGTTATTTCATATTTATGTTAAACCCCTGGCCTCACTCATTAGATCATTTGGATTGAATCTCACCTCTTATGGTGCTGAAACCCAAATTGTGGTGGCTCTGTCTGCTTCCAACTACCAAGCAGGTTCCATCTTTCAAGACTGCATTACAGCTGTAGGGAATTGGATAACCTTGAACTGTTTATAACTAAATCCTAGGAAAATCGAGGTCATTGTATTTCGAAACTCCCCATCTGAATGGACGCCATCCTCTTGGCCAAAAGAATTGGTTTCCCTTCATACACTGGTGTGCAAGTTCAGAAATCTTGGAGATGGACAACAAGCTGACTTTTGGATTGCAGGTCAGTGCAGTTGTTTCCTGTTCTGAGGATGCTTAGAAAGGTTTTTCCTTCCATACCAGACAACTCCCCCCCCCCCCCAAAAGGCTCTCATACTTTCCAAAATTGACAACTGCAATGCTTTATATCTTAATATGCAGCAGAAACACCTCATTAAGCTTCAGGTTCTACAAAATGCAGCATCAAGATTGCTTATTGGAATCCCCAAACATCAATCTGTCACACAAGCTATTAAACATCTCTATTGGCTGCCTATTAGGCAGCACATCAAATGTAAAGCTCTCTGCCTTGCCCACAAAGCTCTGCCTGGAGCTGGCACTGTGCTCCTTAAACAAGCATTTCAATGGCATATTCCAGGATGAAGCTTAAGGTCCACGGATGCCCGAAAACTAACTGTCAATAGGTTCAAATGATCAAATTGGAGAGTAAGAGATTTTGTAAGCTCTACTGCTAAGAAATGGAATGCATTATCCTTTTCTATCAGGTCTATTCCAAACCGCCTTCTCTTCAGAAAGTACCTAAAAACCTGGCTCTTCCCTAAATATTTTCATCGTACTTGTTGTATTGCTCCCACTGTTCAGCGCTCATACACCTTCAGGTATTTGTTTGTGCTCAACAAATTATTATAACATAGCACTTTAGCACTGGTTAGCAGTGGTGAAGTGCACAGAGTACTGAGGCCAACAAAAACAAATTTCAGCAAATGTTGCCGGTAAGTAGGCAAAAACTTTGGGGGGAGACCGGTTTAACACATGGCAAAAGGTTTATTTTGCCTGGTCAAATTGGTAGTTTAGGACAGCATTACAGGCTGCAGTGGAAGGCTTGAGCCATGTTTTAAATGGCTATTTAAGAGGCTGGCACAATGAGTGCTTCCATAGTAACATCTGTACATTAGATCAGGTGGTCTGTTTTTATTGAATATTTTGGAATACCGCAGTGATCAGTGGGGCAAGCTGTATGTTGCCTTCGTTGAACTGTGTGCTGCTTTTGATTTATTTCCCAGAAGCACATTATGGAGGGAGCTTCAAAAAATGGGTTAACCAGAGAGTCTTTTAGATATTCTTATTTGGCTCCACTCAGATAACTGCGCCAGAGTAAGATGGGTAAGGGTTAGTTGACTGACCCCTTTATAAAAGATCAAGGTGTCAGACAAGGCTTTGTCCTTCCACCAACCCTGTTCTCCCTGTTTATAAATGGAGAAGTAGACAGTCTGGGCAGGGATGAGTGTGACTCACCAAAGGTGGAGAGACGTGGGATGCCCACCCTACGATTTGCATATGACACGCTCCTGTTATCGAAATCCCCTTAGGGACTGTGTAAAAAACATTTGGGTAGACTAAGCTTGGAGAGATTGTGGCTAAACCCTGATGATTTGAATTTATTCTCCAAAGCTAGTCTAAAAAAGCATTTATTGGGAAGTTATGGCAGTCCAAATGGGATCACTGACATAATATCGACTACAAAAATATAGACTTACAAAAATATCGATGCCAAAATATAGAATACCAAAATATGGACTCCCTATCTCCAAACAGGAAAGTACAAAAATATAGAATCCAAAATATCGTTGTAAATAATATAGTTAGTCAAAATATCGAATTTTTTAAATGTTTTAAAAGTAATGTAAAATTAATGAAATAATACATATAATTAACTGACACATACTTAAAAATACTTAAATAACAATAAAATTAATAAATAATTAATGTAAGTAAAAAAAATAATTAATACATATATATTAAAGTAATATTTATTAAAAATATTCAACATTTTCTGCGTAGGATAGCAGGCAGGTAAAATTTACTATTACCACTCCAGTAAGTGCAATAGTAAGGAAAGCGTTGGATAGCGGGAGGGTAAAAATTACTATTCCCACTCCAGAGAGTGCAACAGTAGGGAAAGCGTTGGATAGCGGGAGGGTAAAATTTACTATTCCCACTCCATTGAGTGCAACAGTAGGGAAAGCGTTGGATAGCGTAGGGGTAAAAATTACTATTCCCACTCCAGAGAGTGCAACAGTAGGGAAAGCATTGGATAGCGTAGGGATAAAAATTACTATTCTCACTCCAGAGAGTGCAACAGTAGGGAAAGTGTTGGATAGCGGGAGTGTCAAATTTACTATTCCCACTCCAGTGAGTGCAACAGTAGGGAAAGCGTTGGATAGCGGTAGGGTAAAAATTTACTATTCCCACTCCAGAGAATGCAACAGTAGGGAAAGCGTTGGATAGGGGGAGGGTAAAAATTACTATTCCCACTCCAGAGAATGCAACAGTACGGAAAGCGTTGGATAGCGGGAGGGAAAAAATTACTATTCCCACTCCAGAGAGTGCAATAATAGGGAAAGTATTGGATAGCGTAGGGGTAAAAATTACTATTCCCACTCCAGAGAGTGCAACAGTAGGGAAAGTGTTGGATAGCGGGAGAGTAAAATTTACTATTCCCACTCCAGTGAGTGCAACAGTAGGGAAAGCGTTGGATAGCGTAGGGGTAAAAATTACTATTCCCACTCCAGAGAGTGCAACAGTAGGGAAAGCGTTGGATAGAGTAGGGATAAAAATTACTATTCCCACTCCAGAGATTGCAACAGTAGGGAAAGCGTTGGATATTGGGAGGGTAAAATTTACTATTCCCACTCCAGTGATTACAACAGTAGAGAAAACGTCAAATGGCGTAGGGGTAAAAATTACTATTCCCATTCCAAAGAGTGCAACAGTAGGGAAAGCGTTGGATAGCGTAGGGATAAAAATTACTATTCCCACTCCAGAGAGTGCAACAGTAGGGAAAGCGTTGGATAGTGGGAGGGTAAAATTTACTATTCCCACTCCAGTGAGTGCAAAAGTAGGGAAAGCGTTGGATAGCGTAGGGGTAAAAATTACTATTCCCACTCCAGAGAGTGCAACAGTAGGGAAAACATTGGATAGCGTAGGGATAAAAATTACTATTCCCACTCCAGAGAGTGCAACAGTAGGGAAAGCGTTGGATAGCGGTAGGGTAAAAATTACTATTCCCACTCCAGAGAGTGCAACAGTAGGAAAAGCGTTGGATAGCGGTAGGGTAAAAATTACTATTGAACTACACTAACGGAAGGTTTAATGTCCAGTAATAGAGGACAAAAGGCCGCGAGATGCTGCAAAAGACTGTGTAAAATTTCTTCAAATAGTTAATACATCACTGAGCTGGAAGATTAAGAGTCCATCAGCCCACCCTGGTTGGCGGAGCTTCGTCATTTGAGACTCTTAGGGATCAATGTCTAGGCCCACTGATTCGAGCCAGCCGGCCCCTGCTGTGTGCCCTAGTTAAAGATCCCAGGATCGACAAATCTCCTGCCACAGTGTGCAGTATAACTATTGAAGACTCAAAAGAACAAAAAATGCAGTGCTCTAACGTGAAAAGTGTTTAAAAATGATTACGTGGTCAAAAAATATGTTTATTCAAAATTGACCAGGTGTCATGTCTAAAACCAAAATAGTCATCACAACTCTGACTATTCCCTGTCTTGGTCTTGTGGGGTCAACATGTTTCAGCCATCAGGGTCAACTGACCCGGCTTTCTTCAAGACCTAATTTCGATGATATTAAAGGCTACTGCAGGATTAATTCAGTGAAAAATAGTGTAAAAGAAAACTGTGTGAAAACAGTGTAACAGACAGTGTGAAGAAACAATGATTCTCAAAGAGGATTTATGATGTTCATCATAAAAAGTAAGTGTGTGGCAAGAGCCACCCTACCAGACTAGCAAGGTTTTGCTTAGGTACTTTTACTTTATCTTCTTTCCTAAAAGGAATAATGAGAATCAGCCCGTTAAAAATATTCCATACACAGACAATGACAGCATTCGCGACCTTCGTCCTACAGTGCCTGTTTGTGCACTATACTCATTATAGAAAACCCAAAGCGTGGTTTACAGATCAATAAAGTTTTTTGAAAAAAGAAGAACTTGAATTGCACTCACCCAGCTTTCTGTGGGAGGAAAGCCTCACCTCACCCGGTTGACTGCTCGGTGAAGGAGGCACCGCTCTGTTGAAATGTAAGGATAAAGAAGAACAAGTTGCACAAGGATACTTGTACCCTAAAAGTCCCTACACAACATTCAACATCTAAAACCTATATGCTCTTGACTTTAGAAAACATCCCCATCATACATCACAGACCAGATGTACCAGGCCAATTGTTAACTTATCCCATCTCAATATACAGTTTCTGATGTTACTAAAAGGAAGACAACCCATTTCATACACTACATGAAATGTCTCTGCCCAATTTAGACCATCCGCTCACGGGCACAACCAAAAGCCCATTACTTCAAAAATTCGCTCAATGATCTTCAAATTAGTTCTCCACATATCCAACTGTCAATCCAAAGGTTGACCAGAGAAACTAGCATTAGTGAAGAGCTACGATGTCCCCCTCCTTACCTGTCCGTCGGTTCCTCGAACTAGACTGCGAGCAGTCTGGGAGGTGACAGCAGGCAGGAAGGGGATCCTAAAATACCCGCTCTAATTGGTCAAATTAAGGGTGGGACGTTCTTACAAAAGGTGTGTGTAACTACGTTCCGGGCGCCTATTCTTAGGCACGCATGCGCGGAAGTCGCAACGTTAATCACTGAGCGCATGCGCAGTCACATCCCCATTTCAGACCTCGCAAAGACGCGGAGGACAACATCACTTTCTACGTGCATGCGCAATCCACAATGTCAACGCGCCAAAAGCGTCCCTCAAAGGGCCCAGGGCACACCAAACCATCTGCCCAATTGCCCAATTAGTCACGCATGCGCGAAAGTAGAAACATAATCACTAAGCGCATGCGCAGTCACATCAGTATTTCAGAACTCGCAAGGACGCGGAAGACAACTATACTTTCTACGCACATGCGCAGTACCCAGTGTCAACGCGCCGATAACATCCCTCTAAGGGCCCAGGGCACACCAAACAGTATACCCTATTGGTGCACGCCTATGCGTCCGCACCGCGCCCAAAACGAGACTAAACATGAAAACATGTGCCAATGGCACAACATTCTTCACAATCAACACCAATGTGCCCACGCTGTGCAAACATTCCTCAGACTTGCCATGCCTAGGCCATCGTGCAGAGGACGGTCAAACCGAGTGGAATAACAGTTAGCTATCGTCTTATACACTTATTAAAAATAGTTGAAAAAGACGATCTATGAAAAAAAGGGGGCGATCTATGAAAAACATGTGTATTCCACTCAGGCCAGCTCAAGTGAGGTGGTAAGAGGCTGCCGCCTTTATCTACATAACAGGTGTTGAAAAGGTCAAGGGGCACCAAAAGGGGGCCATTCGGAAGGGACCCTCGTATTAATATTTTAATATTATCACTTGCTCAATCAATGCTTTCGACTACCAACCTCATGAGTAGAAACTCGTCTCAGACAAATGAGTCCGTGTTGGTCAGAAGGTGAGAGTAAGAGTAATGTCGGTCAGCCAGCAAGTCATGATACAGGTGCTGATTCATTTCGATAAGGTCTGCTTCTATCTATAAAGGGTCTTTAAGATAAGAAGTATCATTCAAGTTTCCATGTTGAAACCAGGATCTCGACCCATGTTGACAGTGTTTATAGGATCTTAAAAGGGTATCGGTGGAGTACATTGAAGCGGGGCACCCATATTTAAATTCAGGTATATAACACTCGTGATCTAAGGCCCCCCATCCGGAGTTACCAGGGATATGTGATATTGTCCGTTGTTGTGAACAAACTTTCCTTGGAGACGTGGACTAGCATCAAACAATAGGGTATCACAAATGCTAGGTACTCAATAATGTCGTTCCTTGTGGATTCAGTACTAACCCATGTCATGGCTATCAGAGACACACAATCCCATAAGTGTGGAGACAAATGGAGGTCCATGGAATGTTATCATTCAGACCATGTGTGTCCGTTTTCAATTTGAAAATCCACCTTTGTTCCTTGGTAAACAAGAACCTAGAGGTGTCACTGACATGTTGAGGAATAAGAGGTCGTTCAAGCACGATCCACCTCAGATCATCAGCTTGATGTTTTTTAGCCAAAAAATGATCTGTAAGGCAAGTGGATTGTTTCTTGCATCGAATCGTGCTTTTGTGCTAGCTGATTCGGAGCTTGATCTTGCGTGTAGTGTACCCGATGTAACGTAGAGAACAGGGGCACGTGATCATGTATATCACGCAATCAGAATTACAATTAGTGTGGCTGTTAAGTATCCATGGTCGACTAGTCCCTATATCGACTGATGTAGTCTTGGTCGTCTGGGGGCAAACAGTGCAAGATCCACACGGGTAGTGGCCTCGAACCGGGGGTAGTGACCACAAAGTGTTGCCAGTGGCTGGGGGTTTAGTCGATGGTCGTGTTTGCACTAAACTGTTACGTAGACTTGGACCCTTTTTAAATGCAAATAGAGGAGATGGAATGTTCTCTGAGGCCACATTGAGAATGTGCCAGTGTTTGCGTACCATCTTCTGTAATCTGTTAGAGAGGGTACAGAAGGTGGTGACAAAAGTAAGCCTATCGTTAAGGGTCCCCCTAATGCTGTGATCCAACAGTGCATCCCGATTTTTATTGACTGCTCTCTTCCAAGCCTGACGCACTAGTCGTTTGGGGTATTGGTGTGACCGGAGTTGGTATGCCAGTTCTCCAGCATGTTTGTTAAAGAGATCCTTAGTGGAACAGTTCCTCCTGATACGCAGGAACTGTCTGTTACACTGTTTTCACACAGTTTTCTTTTACACTATTTTTCACTGAATTAATCCTGCAGTAGCCTTTAATATCATCGAAATTAGGTCCTGAAGAAAGCCGGGTCAGTTGACCCTGATGGCTGAAACATGTTGACCCCACAAGACCAAGACAGGGAATAGTCAGAGTTGTGATGACTATTTTGGTTTTAGACATGACACCTGGTCAATTTTGAATAAACATATTTTTTGACCACGTAATCATTTTTAAACACTTTTCACGTTAGAGCACTGCATTTTTTGTTCTTTTGAGTCTTCAATAGTTATACTGCACACTGTGGTAGGAGATTTGTCGATCCTGGGATCTTTAACTAGGGCACACAGCAGGGGCTGGCTGGCTCGAATCAGTGGGCCTAGACATTGATCCCTAAGAGTCTCAAATGACGAAGCTCCGCCAACCAGGGTGGGCTGATGGACTCTTAATCTTCCAGCTCAGTGATGTATTAACTATTTGAAGAAATTTTACACAGTCTTTTGCAGCATCTCGCGGCCATTTGTGCTCTATTACTGGACTTTAAACCTTCCGTTAGTGTAGTTCTGTGTCTTTTGGGGATTGAAGGTGGTTTAGTCCTTAAACTAGTTCCCCTGGAACCCCTGTGTATATATTAGTGTTGAGTAAAAATTACTATTCCCACTCCAGAGAGTGCAATAATAGGGAAAGCATTGAATAGCGTAGGGGTAAAAATTACTATTCCCACTCAAGTAAGTGCAAAAGTAGGGAAAATAATAAATTAATATTTTGTTAAAAATTAATTAATTATTAATACCAAAACAAGTATTACAATTAATTACCAATCACATAAGATTTAATAATTGATTATTTATAAATACCAATATATTTTTGTTTAATTAATTACCTATTATTAATTAATTAACAACCAATTGTTTTTCAATAACAAACATTAATAAATGCTAATAATACCAATTAATCATTAATTAATAATGAATTGATTAACGATATACACAAATTATTTAAAAAATTAATTTTTTACAATTATATTACTTCCCACCATATTCCCCTATAAACACACTACCCGCTACAAATATTAAATGAATACAATTAACATAATTATCAATTAAACAATTAATACAAATTAATTACCAATTAATACAAATTATTTACCGATTAATAATTAATCAACAACCAATTAATTTTCAATACCAATTAATAATTAACTAATAACAATTAAATTACTTTCCACCCTATTCCCCTATAAACCCACAACCCGCTACAGAAGTAAAATGCTAAATTAAATTAAAGATATATTAATTAACAATATACACACATCAATTAAATAATTAATTATTTACAATTATATTACCTCCCACCATATTCCCCAATAAACACACTACCCTATACAAATATTAAATGAATACAATTAACATAATTATCAATTAAACAATTAATACAAATTAATTACCAATTAATACAAATTATTTACCAATTAATAATTAATCAACAACCAATTAATTTTCAATACCAATTAATAATTAACTAATAACAATTAAATTACTTCCCAGCCTATTCCCCTATAAACCCACAACCCGCTACAGAAGTAAAACGCAAAATTAAATTAAAAATAATTAATAATTCCTATAAATTATTATTTAATGTACTATAATTAAATTACCTACCACCCTACTCCCCTATAAACCCACAACCCGCTACGGAATTAAATTACACAAAAATAAAATAACATCAAATTCATTACTTTAAAAATATTCTAACATACATTACAATATTAATACATACTTTTAACACATATACTAACACTTAAAACACTATAAAAAATTCGATTTATTTATTTATTTATTTTTTCATAAGAAACCTTTATTACACATTCAAAAAGGATACAAACAAGGGCCTACAACCACAAGGGCCGGCCGCTAGAAAGCTCGGGAGCCAGCAAGGCAGCGCCATACATTCAAATGAGCTAGAAGCAAAAGCTCCCGGTAGTTCGTAAGCACATATAACAGGCCGCGGCCACAGTCCAAGGGCGATCAAAAAGGACGGTTTCATATTTTTTAATAGAAGAAAAAAAAGAAAAAAAAAACAACAATAACACACAAACAAGGCAATGAGAGTCCGACATAGCAGCGTGCGCTCCCCAGGACGGGGGAAGATCCACATTATCTGGAATAACTCTTGACAGGAGGTGGCAGTGGGGGGCAGCGGAGAAGAGGACAAAGCATACACAATTACGTAGAATGCGCGGCTAGGGGGACAAAGCGACGTCGACCTCTCGCGGCAGAGGCGGAGCGCAGATATTTCCACGATAGGAATTCCATGGACCCCACACCTTAGTCCACCTCCCAGGCTTGCCTCTCGCCACATACACCGTCTTCTCCCTGAACATACACCAATCCATATTCTCCTTCCATACCGAAACCGTAGGCGGCCTCGGGGAACCCCACAACTGTGCGATATTGCGCTTAGCCACCATGTACCCCAAAGTCACCCACTGCGTCTGCGCCGCATTATAGTCATTTGGTTCCCAGACATTCAGCAAACACCTCCTGGCCTCTGGTAACAAAGCGACATGCGTGACCTCCTCCATTACAGTATGTACTCCGTTCCAAAATCGCACGACCTCCGAACATTCCCATAAGATATGAAGAAAGGTACCCAACAAGCCACAGCCACGCTTACACATTCCATCCCTCGAATAACCCATACGTATCAAGCCAGGCCCTGTGACATACACTCTATGGAGTATCTTCAGCTGCACAAATCTAAGGCGGGCTGGGATCCGCATCTCTTTCGGGGAGGCCACCGCCGATACCCAATCCTCATCGTCCAGTTCCAATCCGTCGGCCGTCCACGCCTCCCGCAGATGGGTCAGCAAGTCCGTACGATCATTAATAAGTTTTTTATAGATCAGAGAAATAGTGCTGTCGGGCACATAGCCATCTAACACTCTATCTTCCAACGGGGAATATTCTGGGATAGCAGCAACATCCGTAAAAACCCAACCCAGCGCATGGTAGACCTGTGCATATCGGAAGTACTCCCTATCATTTAATTTGTATTCAGTTTTGAGCATTTCAAACGTTTTAAAGGACCCTTTCGCCCAGAGGTCACCCACCTTACTTATACCAATCATATCCCATTTCTCGAAGCCTTTCGTTTTCCACAGACAACCCAAGCGCTGGGAGGCATACAACGGCGTCGCTCGAGTCAAGCGATCCCTCCACCCCATCGCAGCATTCGCCGCATGCCACACTCGTACCGCAACTTGCGTTGGTCCCGTCAACCGTGCATCCGGAGTCGCTGAATACAGTGCCCTATTGTAATCACCACCCGGAAGTAATAGCTTATCCATCTCGAAGGCCGGATTCAAAGCAGGACCGTATATCCCGTGGTTCACCACCGCCAACTGAGATGCCCAATAGTATCTTTTAATATCGGGGAGGGCAACACCCCCATCATACCAAGGGAGTGTCAACTTGGCGAGAGCGATCCTCGGTCGCCCGTCCCAAAACAGTTGGCACTGAAGACCCTCCACCTCACGGAAGTAACGGGCCGGCACGACATCTAGCGTATTTTGTAAAGCGTACAAGAAGCGAGGCAGCGACATCATTTTAAACAGTGCCGCCCGTCCGAGCGGCGAGAGTGGAAGCCGTCGCCACCGCGCGACGTCGGCCTTCAATCGCTGGAGTGGAGGGAGAAGGTTTCGCTCATAGCGGACCGCGGGGTCCAGTGATATGAAGATTCCCAAATATTTGAACCCCAATGTAGCAATCTGAATAGGGCACCCCCGCGGCAGGAGGGGGGCCTCGCCCGAGAGGACGTAAACACATGACTTGGCCCAGTTGATAACCAGGCCAGAATTACGACCGAAGGAATTCAATACATCCACCAATACAATTAGGGACTTTCGAGGAGAGGTGAGATACAAAAGGATGTCATCCGCATAAAGGGAGACACGGTCCTCAAATTCCGGCGTCCATCTAATGCCCCGCAACGACGGCTCCCAACGCAACCAGGCAGCGAGAGGTTCTAAAGAAAGTGCAAAGAGGAGGGGCGACAACGGACAGCCCTGTCACGTACCTCTCCCCAGCGCGAGGGGAGCCGACACCCTACCATTCACCACCACCTGCGCCAATGGGTCAGCGTATAGTAATTTTACCCACCCAATGAATTCAGGGCCAAACCCGAATTTCGCTAATGCAGCCCAAATATACGGCCACTCTAAAGTATCGAACGCCATGGTAGCGTCCAAAGACGCCAAGATGGCCGGCTCACGCATAAACTACGCTCTAGCAAGCACGCCATGCAACCGCCTCAGGTTCAGGGCGGTATTACGATGAGGTATAAAACCGGACTGGTCCTGATGAATCAAGTCGCCCACGACCCGAACCAGACGATTGGCCAATACCTTAGCCAGGATTTTGGGTTCCGCGTTCAACAACGAGATAGGCCTGTAGGAGGCACAGCGGTCTCGCGGCTTCCCCTCTTTATGTATCACAACTATGGTGGCAAGACGTTGATCAAGGGGGAGGGAGCCCGCCGCCCGTGCAGCGAGGAACATGTCACGGAGATACGGTGCTATCTTATCTGGACTCAACTTATATAGTTCAATGGGGAGACCATTTTGACCCATGGCCTTACCAGAAGCGATCGAGCGAATGGCCAAAGCAATCTCATCCGGCGACAACTTCGCCTCCATCAACATGCTATCAGCCTCCGAGAGGGACAGCAATGCAATATCTCTAAGTAACAGATGAGAGTCCTCCTCCGAACGCCCAGAGACCGGAGAGTATACCCCACGGAAGTAATCTGCAAAATTCGATATTTTTAACAACTATATTATGACTGTCGATATTACTTACTTCTATATTATTGCAATCGATATTTCTTACCTGTTTTTCGATATTCTTCACCACTATATTTTGGCAATTCGATATTCTGTCCATTCTATATTTAAATCTCGATATTCTGTCCACTCGATATTTTTTTTTCGATATTATGTCTATTTACCGTCCAAATGGTCACTGGAAATACAGGTTGCCTAACTGGGTAATTTTGGGATTATAAACACTTCCCATGCTACGAGCCTACTATATATGAAATAGTACCAATGAGGACACGTAAACTGTATATACAGTTTAGAAATAAGTCGTTACCGACAAAGGCTTTTTGTAGCAAGTGTTTAAATGTAGCAGTCAAAGATGATCTATGTCCAGCATGTGTGCGAGCACTGCAGACACAAGCTCACATATTTTCCTTTTGTCCAACTTATGTCACCCAAAAAAATAAATGGATATTGCCAGTCTGTAGGTCCACAGGAACTATAAGGTAACTGGAGACCTGCAGAATATTTAGCACAGACACATTGCCAGTTAGAGTGTTTGCTGCTGCCAAATATTTCATGTCTGTTTGGATTTGGTGCAGGAAGTGTTTACAAGCTAGTGGGTACGTTTTTCCACTACATGTGAAAGGTGTGATATTTCTCTTCCCTTTTTCTCCCAAGCCACAGTTGAAAGCCTTATTGTCTGATGATATTCACTATGTACCTAGGAGATGTTTTTTAATTTTTTTGTTTAAAGATCTTTTTATTACAAGAATAAAATAAAAAGTATTACTTTAGTACAGCAATTGTCATATCGATTAACAGGGTATACAATATAATCGCGTGTTTAATACTTCCCATTGTGTGCAAAACATTACTAAGCTTCGTGATCTACTGATAGTGGGGGAGCATCGCTGAAAGGAGTACATATCAAGCCTCTGCTTTCATTCCAAAGACCCCAAATTCTAGTCCGTTTGTGTGGGCATCCCCTGCTCTCATATATGATCCTCTCAGCTTGCATGCACCAATCCATATCCGATTCCCAGTCACTGAACCTTTGCTTGGACCCTCCTTTCCATGTTCTGGCTATTTTGCATTTTGCCACTACACAACCCATAGAGACCCACAACCTCTCAGTCCTCGACAAGTTGGTAGCCTCCCAGATATTAGGAAAACAAAGCCGGGGGGAAACATCGAGGTGTTTATGAAAAATCCGAGACAGCGCTGATAGGACCTTTCCGCACTACTACTACCTAGGAGAAATTTATATTATTTTAACTATCATTTTTAAATACTTTTTAACAGCTCTTGTTGTATTTATATAGAAGTGTGTGGTTGTTTGTAACGTGCAAATTAGGATATGGCTAGCATCCTACACTTTATATATAATTGTCTTGTTACATTTTTTTATCCAATATGTTTCCTATGTATGTATTTTAATGTATTAATTTGCACTTGATGGTAACATGTTAATTGTGCTCACACTTGCACTTTATAATAATTGTTTCAATCTTAAAATGAATTCAAGAGTAGAAGATATGTTTGGACAAAGTACGGCATTGTTCTGGGAGAAAAATTGATTGTGTCCCCTATGTATACGTGAGTGTATGTTTTTATATTTGTCCTTTTATGACGTATGTTGCTTTTATGATCCTAGAGATCGAAATAAAGCTTTCAAATGTGCAATGAGTGCTGCAGGCCCACTTGAGGCATTAGTGGTCCTATTTATGAGACTGCCACACAGTGCAACAAGTCACTGTGCTGCCCTGCACAGCATGACAGGGAAAGGGCAGGAATGCGGCGTAGTTAAGCCATATAGCACAATCCTCCCTTTTCCCCTGTGCTGGCACCCCTTTGACATCCCAGCACCACTGCTCTTAAAGCGCTGACTACAAGCGCCATCCCCAGACTCACTTTGCTCTCCTGAGGCACAGCCGGGAGTAGCGCTCTTCGCTCTATTTTTTTAAAAAACTGCTTATTGTGTGTATTTTTTACTTCTTGATTGCACTTACCCCTGGCATATCTTCATCACTTGGCTCTGACACCCCCCGCACAGCGGAGCTATCGCTGCAGCGGGTGAGGTGTTTGAATTGCTATTGCCGCCATTTCGCCGTGAGCCTTAGGCCACGCCCACTCGCGCAGGCCACGCCCCCTCCGCCAGGACTGCTCTTAAAGCGCTGACTACAAGCGCCATCGCCAGACTCACTTTGCTCTCCTGAGGCACAGCCGGGAGTAGCGCTCTTCGCTCTATTTTTTTAAAAAAACTGCTTATTGTGTGTATTTTATACTTCTTGATTGCACTTACCCCTGGCATATCTTCATCACTTGGCTCTGACACCCCCCGCACAGCGGAGCTATCGCTGCAGCGGGTGAGGTGTTTGAATTGCTATTGCCGCCATTTCGCCGCGAGCCTTAGGCCATGCCCACTCGCGCAGGCCACGCCCCCTCTCAACCCTCTCTCTCACTGGTATATAACATGTTTCACCCCGGCAGCGCAGCGGGCGCGACGATTGCGCGCCGAAGGCGCGCCTAAGGCAAGCCCGTCTGCGCCCGTCTGCAGCCGGCAGGGGCCCGGGGCCCGTTACTCTGCCCAAATCACATCCTATGCCCCTAGGGACCTGATTGCATTACACTCTCTCTGGCCGCTGGAACCCTCCAGCCATTCAAAACTACTCCAACTGGGGATTTTCAACGCCCGTAGTGTTTTTCCAGAGCTCAGGGCCCTTTCATCCTCCATCACCCCTGAGCATACTGCCTCCTTCCCACCCTCTATAACCCGGCCTGCTCAGTCACCTGTCAACATGGAGCTAGCAGTTGCATACCTCAACACCCGGTCTCTTGTCAGTCACCAACATGATATATACCACCTTCTGGACTCAGACCGTCCCGACATCTTGTTCCTAACTGAGACCTGGCTGAATGAGGACTCCTCCCCCGACATCTTGGCAGCTATTCCTCCGGGGTATTACATTCTCCAAGCCAACCGACCAGCTGGCAAATCCGGAGGTGGCGTAGCCGCTATTATCAAACTCTCTCTCAGATTCTCTTCCCTCTCTCTACTCACCATCCCCCAGGCTGACTTCCTGGCTATTAGACTCGAATCCTCGGTGTCCCCTCTTACCTGTGTCCTGGTATACCGCCCCCCTCAACCCATGCCCAATTTCCCCTCCCTCTTTGGCGATCTTCTATCCCAGCTCACACTCAATAACTCCAAACTCCTGGTCTTAGGAGACTTTAACTACTGGCCATCTGACCCACATGAAAGCCCCCACTCTTTGGCTTTCACCGATCTATTAAGCGGCCTCAATGGCCGTCAACATGTCCACACAGCTACTCATTCCAAAGGCCACACCCTAGATCAGGTCTGGACTTACAACCTTGAAATCAAATCACTAACGATCCTTCCTTGCTTCTGGTCGGACCATTTCTTAATCCCTTTCCTTCTTCTGGTCCCCCCACCGCCCCCCGTAGTCGAGGCCCTAGCCTCCTGGCCCGCAACTGGAATAAAGCTAACCTCAACCTCTTTCTCTCCTCCCTAACATCTTCGGCTCCGCCCGGCCTAGGTCCTCTAGACTCCCAGGAAGCTGTACTCGTCGATTGGTTGGAATCTGCCAGCGACAAAGTCGCCCCCCTTAAGTCTATCCGAACTAAGCGCCCTCACGACGCACATCGCTGGTTTTCCGACAGCCTCAAAACCCTTAAACTGGGACTTCGCCAAGCCGAGCGTCGCTGGCGCCGAAACTACGACCCCTTAGAAAAAGCCCACTTCCTAAAATTATCCGGAGAATACAAACATGCAATCTCAGCTGCAAAATCTGCCTACATCTCCACAAAAATTCTCAACTCCGCGCAAAAATCTAAAGACATCTTTGCTATTGTGGAGGAACTTTCACACCCGGATAGGGTGACCATCAAACCCCTCCCCTCTCAGGCACTCTGCGATTCCCTTAACCATTTTTTCATAGACAAAATCAGTAAAATCAAAAACAGTATCTCCTCCGGGGCCCCAGCAATGTCCCTCCCAGAGGCCGCCCCCTTTCTCAACTCTCGCTCCCTGACACAGCTCCCTCCTATACCCGAAGAAGACTTCTTCCCCCTGCTCCACAAAGTCTCATCTGGTTCCCCCACAGACTGCTGCCCTCCGGCAATTCTCCGGACCGCTTTTTCGACCTGCCCTGGCCCTCCATTGGCCCTCCTGAACAACTCTCTCCTGCTCGGCGTGGTCCCCAGTCAGTTCAAGAATGCCGAAGTGGTCCCCATATTAAAAAAACCCAACGCCGACCCCACGGTCTTGGGCAACTTCCGCCCCATTTCCCTTCTGCCTTACCTGAGCAAGGTACTTGAGACGCATGTGACCAGCATCCTCAGCTCCTTCATCGAGGACTCCAATTTTCTAGATTCCCAGCAAGCTGGGTTTAGACCTGCCCATTCGACAGAGGCGGTTATCCTCTCTGTTATGGAGGAACTTCGTAGAGGCGCTGACTCCAACATCAGTCAAGCCCTGGTGCTCTTAGATCTGTCAGCGACCTTTGACACGGTCGATCACACCATCTTAGTCGACCGTGTCAAAGAGGCAGGCATCAGCGGGATGGCCCTTAACTGGGTTTGTTCCTTCCTTGCGGACCGCCATCAATCGGTCCGTCTTTCCCAGTTCACGGCAAACTGGACGAGAGTCACCTGCGGTGTGCCGCAGGGTTCATCCCTGTCACCCCTTCTTTTTAACCTTTACCTCACTCCCTTGATCCGCTCCCTCCGCGGTAGGAATGTCACTGCATTTAACTATGCAGATGACATACAGCTCGTTTTCAATCTCGACTCCTCGGACGAAGCGGCTCAAGATTTCCAGTCCACCCTTTGCCATATCAGTAACTGGATGAGCACTCACCATCTTAAACTCAATCCCGACAAGACGGAGCTCGTTCTTGTCGGAGGCCCATCCAACCCCTGGAATTCCACCTTCTGGCCCCTTTCCCTCGGCCCTCCCCCCCACCCTGCTGACAAAGTGAAAAGCCTCGGGGTTTACATCTCCCAAGACCTCTCAATGAAGCACCAGGTCAGTGCCACTGTGTCCTCCTGTTTTTTTCAGCTCCGGAAGATCCGGAAAATAGCCCACTTTCTGACCACTGGCACTGCTGGCGTTAGTCATCTCTCGGATAGACTAAGCCAATGCCCTGTACGTTGGTATCCCACAATACCAAATCAACAGATTGCAGCTGATTCAGAATCAGGCAGCTCGCCTTATCTACCACCAACCAAAACATCACCACGTCCGTCCTCTCCTCAAGGCCCTCCACTGGCTTCCTGTTTCGGAGCGCTGCAAGTTCAAACTTGGCTGCCTGACTCATAAATCTCTGGCAGGCACCGGTCCCTCCTTTATTTCCTCCCTCTTGCATCCTTATACCCCCTCCAGGAACCTCCGTTCCTCTCATCTTGCGCTCCTTCAGACTCCTCGCTTCAAGTGCAAAAAACACGGAGGTCTAAGATTTTCCTTTTTGGCACCCTCATTCTGGAACTCTCTGCCGCTGGAACTGAGACTTTCTCCCTTTCACCTTCATTTCAGGTCTCTCCTAAAAACCCACCTCTTCCATGGTATTTAGTCATAAATTCTTCTCTCCCAGCTTTCTGCCTCTTGTTGAATAAAGTGAATAGCGCCAAGAAACCGTCCGGTGAATGCCGCGCTTTATAAGTAATTTTTACATTACATTACATTACAATGCAGGCATTCTTGCACCATTGTGCATGACACCTTCCTGCATGAAAACAATCCTGAGAGGCATTTCCCCTTTTCTATGAGTGCTGCAAAATGTAGCACACAAAGAAAGAGGAAGTAATATATAAATATATTTCTCCTTGTTATGCCTCACCTGAGAATGCGTACCTTTTTGGCGCATTCCCAGGTCTACCATTTCTGGTAAGTCTGGGCATGCATCAAAAATCATGGGTGTTGCATGGCAACACCCACCAATGCCCATGGGATGCCTTCCCTGGGAAGAGTAAGGCAATGCAGCGATTTGAGCTGCTTTGCCTTACTCCACAATTATGAAGCCACTCAGGGCTTCGCAAAGTGACCTTGCCTTGATTCATAAATCACATGTAAGGTTTGCGTTGTTGTGGGGTGCTAGAGTGACCCAAACTGGCTTATAAATAGGCACCTCACTTTAGAGAGCCTGGGTGCACATTGTACAATATACTTGGAATGTATAAGTAAATTTAATCTGCCACTCGGGTGTACGGCAATTGTATCAGGTTTCAGAGATCAATCACAAGCACTTTAGCACTGGTTAGCAGAGGTAAAGTGCACAGAGTCCTAATGCCAACAAAAACGAGATTCAGAACACAGGAGAGGTGAAAGCAAAACGTTTGGGGATAACCTGCAAAGAGGGCCAGGTCCAACAGTGAACAATATAATACACTAAACATCCAGAAGCATAGATCTATATGTCCATTTGCTGTATTGCTTGATTATCATAGCATAAATGTGCATACCATATAGTAAAGAAGCCGTAATGGTCAAACAAATTCAAGTGTTCTGCAGCCCAATTATTTATACCACTATGATCATTATTAGATAATTTTGGTCATAATGATAAAATAAATCACCTACATAGTCATACTATATACAACTATCTGAGACAACCCTGAAAGGCTTTATAGGTGACCTGGTGAACATTTTCAGCCAAATCCATACAGCATCTCGCACGTAGCAGTCACTCAGCAACAGCCACCGAATGCCATGATGTCATTACCGATTCTCTGCAACTGTGTATGGCTGGTCGCAGTTGATTTCTATGAGTGACAGAACACAGAACATTCTCAGAAACAAGCTCCAGGTCAAGACGTAAAACAATGCGAAGCAATCTGTTTTAAAAACATACTTAGCCAAAAGCAGTCTGAAGCAAAAAGAAGTCGCTGACGGACTGCAGCGCTATTCGACTTCCGCCAGCAGTAATGCTGACTGTGTATCTCATAGAGGATGTTACCCAATCATAAAGGGATAAAAAAAGTTGTTTCTTGCATTGAGGAACATGTGTTTTTCTTTGTACACATTACAGACTTGTCGGTGTATAATTTTTACACAAATGCTCATATGTTAATCAAATAAGGATGAGATGCCAAGCTTAGACGTGTGCCCTTCACTTATCCACTTTTCGAAGTTTCGAAATTAAGACTTCTGTGGGGAGACTTGTTAAGCACTACTGTGTTTGGTATTACTCCCATGTCTATTTTGGTTATCGAATAGCTATTCCTTTTAAAAGCAGCGTGTACTAGTATTCCGGTTATGCACAATAGGTCAACATATCCTAGGCCTGGCATGCGGTTACTTAAACCCAGCACAGATTGGGTTCATTACAGTAAGGTGTTGCAAAAAAATCACTTATTTTTTACATGGTAAGGCACCCAGATAAAATTTTAAAAAATGCCAACCGGAAGTTGTAGGCCCGAGGGCCACACTTCTATAGTCAAATAAACTTTTCGAATGGCAATCTCTGAAACATTGTTAATCCTTTTTCAGAACAAAAAAAGCTATTCATGGCGCTGAAGGAGTGTAGTTTGATGGGCAGTAGTTGGTAACCAATGATGATAGGGGATGATTGACACTGAATAGGTAAGTAGGTGAAGGTATTTCATATTCGTTTCAATAACATTGCATTTTTCACGTAAGGGTTAGCGCTTGAAAATAGAAAGATTTCTTTAATTTATAGTTGCTGCAATAAGAATCATTTTGTTTGTCTGACAGACATGTATTTTTACTGTTGTAGATACCCCTGAGGAAGGTCGAAACGACCGAAATGCATTGGGTGACTTTAAATGTAAATGGCGGATTCGAGTTTCCTAACATGCCTGCGATTAGGCCCTTGGGCAATTCCTGTGCAAATAAAAAGCATGGAATTGTGGAATCTTGTACCTTTGATGTGACGGCCAAACGTTGAAAAATGAATTTAAATAAATAGACTGAACTGATTTGAATACTTCTGAGTATTTGGATAACATGGATCACAATTGTGCATAAGGCTGTGCAACTCTAGGTGACTCGCACCACACGTGTCACACCTTTTTGAATACATTTACTCGTGCATTGGGGACGGGGCACAGAATTTGTGTATGCACGACAAATTTGAGAAATTCATGGTGTGCTTCGAGTCATTTCTCAGTGGCTGCATCCATTGACCCAGTGTTTCATGGACAATGGCTATTACATCTGTATTTGCACAGTGGGAAGACGATACACAATTAAAGAATCACATTATATGTTGGTTTAGGTTATTCTCCACTTTCTTCCAATAATTTTCCGAAACTTACTTGGCACTTCTTAGGCAAACACCATTCGGGAGTTCCATGGTCAAAACTATCATTCTGTAACGTCTGTGAGCAGTGACTTCGAAACAAAAATTACCAATTGTGTAAAATAGCAATGCGAGAAAAATCCCCACCAGCATGCCTGGCAGCTGTTTCTTGTTGACAAATAAGGTACATGAAAATGAGTGAATCATATTTAGTGTATTTAAATCTGCATTTATAAACATATTAACAAAACAAGCACCACTGACCAAGCAACGCTCTCTCCGCCGCGCAAGAGTCATTCAGATCCCCAGGTGCGTGCAGCTGCAGAGAACCACATAAAACGCTCTCTCTAGCCCTCGTTGTTTGCTTTTTAAGTGGTAGGTCAAGCGGCAGCACGAAAGAGCTATCAATAAAATGACTGCAAACACTCCCGGCTCTTCTCCTCGCTCCGGGCGCAGTAATGGAAAGAAAGAAGTGCATGGAACAGTAATCTCCTTCAATAAAGGAGAGCGCCTTGGTCCACTTATATATCACAGACCACTACCTCGGAATGATGTTTCAGCTGCAAGGTTTACTCGGTATATTTTTACTTTGCCTGAAGAGTGCTAAAACCTGATTTCTTCTTCTTAGTCGGTCCTGGAGAGGGATGACCATCCACAGGCTTGCCATTTAGTCTAATTTGCTTATTATTAACAAATGGAATTATCAGATACTTGTGTATTTAACTTCTAGGTCTTGACAGCTCGACCGTCTGCAGACCTTATCTGATCAATAGAAAGAGGTTTAAGAAGGCCCTCTGAGTAAATGGGCTGCGGCTCTCACAAATGTTGATTCTCTTGAGTAGAGATTGGACTGAAGTTGTGTGCTTCCACTGAAAAGGAGTGCGTTCTGTCTTGTGTGGGAGCTTTTGCTTTTCAGAGCAGGGCAGAGTTAGTTATGGGGATAAACCATGACCAAGGCTGTAGGTCTTATCTGTTTGTAATGTACGTAGGGAAATGCATGGATGTTCATTAGACCATGTAACATAATAAAGAGTGGTATTTTATTAAAGGGAGCCCCACAGCTTACCACAGTAGGCAAGGGGTTTGATGTAGGTTGCTTTCTGTGAAAATCCCTAGCGGTAGGAAATGTGCACTTTGAGAGTCCTTGTTATGCTGGTTTAAGAAGGGTTTATATTGTTTTGCCAACTGGAATTTCATACATATTTGTAATTGTATGATGACTGTTGAAGGGGGTTTGGCTGAGTCCAAATATTAACTAACCTGAGTACAGATATGTATTGCAGATGTTGTGTTTCCACTGAAAAGGAGTGCTTTTAATGCATCTTTTGTTAGCGAAAAAGCTTATGTTCAGGACCCCAAGACTGAGCAACTGAGGCAGGCTACAGCCCCGTAAGCCTGATCTGCTCAGTTCTAAAAGTTATAGAAAAGGGAATAGGGCTCATTTACTAATTGTGAAAAGAATCTGTAAAAACCAATAGGGTTTTTAGGGTGGATTGCCATTACATTGTATTAAAACTACCAGAGCTGTATTTTGTTACAGAGTCGCTTACAGATTACTAGAGTAGATAAGGGTGTTGGTTCTGGGTAGCCCCTGTGACAAATATTTGGTGTGGAAGATTAGAACTTTGGGAATTCTTGGCATGCTGTGTTATAAAGGGTTGTTATTGTTTCTGGACTGTAATTTTGTTCAGACTTATAATTTTATGAATGTATACCTATAGTTGCCGTGTGAGGAAGCTTATGTGGAATATCGTAGATGTGAGATAGACTATGTTGAGAAGCCAGTGATAAAGGCTTCAGTCCTGACTTGGCTGAACATCAAATGTTATGTCTGAGGCATAATTTCTTTACATAATGGGAATGCATGAAAAACACAGTAGACCTGAATTATTTATTGTTGAAATAATATGCTAAATTCAACAGGCCTTTTTGTGTAGATTGTATTTACATTGTGTTAAATCCTGTAGACTGGCAATGCGTTACATGGATTCCCAAATACTACTTTAGTAGGCAAGTATTTTGGTGCTGATCACTTACTCTGACAAACCATGTGGGTAGAAGAGTTGCACTTTAACAATCCTTGTGGACCCTTATGGAAGGAGTTGGATGTTGTTTTGTTTGCTGTAGTTTTGAGTATATTTATAATTTCATGACTGTATGCTTGAACGTTGCTGTGGTTGGGGTTGTGGAACCCTACTCAAGCAGCAGCCACAATCCTTATTATGGTGAAGTAAAAGCAAACCTCCTATATGCGTAACCCTCTGGTAACTTGCCAAAAACAGTCAGGCACTTGGAGTCATTCTGGTGTTCCTAGGTTCAAGGTATGGTTTCATTCCTTCTCACTGAGGCAGGAGGGCAGCAGGGCAGCACAACAGGGCAGCAGAGTGTCAAGCATATTTGCAGCAAAGCAGCACAGCAGTTCTTCTGAGTCTTCCACAGGTACAGATGTGTACTGAACATTTGAGGTCTGAGGTCCAATCTTTATACCCGGTGCCCACTTTGAAGTAGAATCATTTTCTAGAGGCTTCCATCCCCCAAATCTGTGAGGCATTCCCTTCCTTCCTGCCCTAGACCCAGCTTGTCTAGAGATACAACGGATGAGTGAAAAACCCTTTGTGAGAGTGCTCAGGCAGAGCCTTTATGATGTGCAAGTATGGTAGGCTCCTTCACCTCATTAAGTCAGAGTGGCCCATTCTGCCAATATCTATCTTCCCTTTGTCTCACTGTCTTGGAGCAATACACAAAGACAAACTGTCAGCTAGACCTGATCATGTGACCCAGAGACAGGCTGCTGGCATCAAATTGTTCCGACAAGAAAATGCCAACTTTCTAAAAGTGCACCAAGACCAATTGATGGGTGGAATGCTGATCAATGTCAAACATTCACCCCAGTACAGAGACAGGGCCTAAATTCATCATTGTTTTGCTCCCTATGTCATTCCAGTTTAAACCCAGCCTTGTCTAATTCAGTCTTAATGCTGCTCCACATGAGAATATTCCAGCCCAAACTGCCAGGCCAGATCCTCCCTGGATCGGAAACAAGTATCCTGGGACCCAGTCCCTTGCTCGTTGTGCCACTGGATTCAAGCAAACCTGGATGATGAGGGGTGATACCCCGAAACCGGCCCAGGATGCTTGATACCGGTCCAGGGAGGACCCGGTTTGGCTATTCGGCCTGGACTGTTCCCATGAGGAGCAGGGTCAAGAATGATTTGCATATGGCTGGGTCCAAACTGGGGTGGCGTAGTGAGGAAAAGAAAAATGGATTTAACACAGATCTCTTCACTGGGGGAAATATTTGATTTATTCAGCATTCCGTCCATCATTTGTTGCTACAGCATTTTTCTTCCTAAGTGGGATGGGTGTGCCCAGACGTGGGTCTCTTGCTCGCTGTGCCACTGGATTCAAACAAGTCTGGCTGATGAAGGGTGATACCACAAAACCATTCCCAGGATGCTTGTTACCTGTCCAGGGATGGTCCCACTTGGCAGTTCGAGCTTGACTGTTCCCATGAGGAGCAGGGTCAAGGTTGATTTGTATATTTCTGGGTTCATACTGGGGTGCCGTAGTGAGGAAATTAATGATGAATTTGATTAAGGGGTGAATGTTTGATTTATTCAGTGTTCCATCCATCATTTGTTTCTGCAGCAACTTTATAAGAGGAGCATTTTCAGAATTGTGACTAGAAATTCAACTTTGCCATTAAAGAGGGCGTTAAGAACAATTCTTTAAACAGCAAACTCGAACTGTCAACCTGCACCCAATTGAGAGTTATTCTTTGTTAACTGTAATAAGGTAACCTAGTAGTATCCAATGAGAGAGGTAGCACTTGCAATAGGGGAACTTTTATTTTGGATTTCTCACTACCAGGACATGTATATAGAACAACTACATGTCACAATTTGTAAATAGTTTACCCTGCCCTCTGGGCTGCTCAGGTCCTACTCTATGGGTGACATATATTCATTAGAAAGGAAGATGTGGGACAGGCAAAAGTTTTATTTTGCCAGTTCAAAATAGCAGTTCAAAACTGCACACAAAGGCTGCAATGGCAGGCCTGAGACACGTTCTACAGGGCTATGTAAGTGGATGGCACAGTCTGTGCTGCAACCCTACTAGTAGCATGTAATTTAAAGGCCCTGGATACATGTGGTACCACTTGACTAGGGACTTTCAAGTAAATGAAATGTGCCAATTAGGTAACAGCCAATTCTTCCATGTGTAGGGGAGACAGCACAAGCACTTTTGCGCTGGTTAGCAGTGTTAAAGTGCACAGAGTCTTACAATCAACAAAAAGATATCAACAAAAATAGAAGGGGTGAAAGCAAAAGGTTTGTGGAAAGACCACCCTGAGTCTGACAGGTCTAACAGTTGCTGTGTAGGAAAGCGTATGCAGAATTCAGTAGGCCTTAGTTGTTGCCACCAAATAATGAAGGCCTGATTTGTTCTTTGGAAAGTTCATCCCAGATGCCTTAGGCCGGATATGTTTATTCTGAAAAGTTATGAAAAGTCAGTAAACCTAACCAGTTTATTATGAAAAGTTTTAAATCTATGCTGATAGGTGTTTAAGGATGGATTGTCATCACACTGTGTTGAAGGCTGTTGACATATATTGTTGGAAGGAAAGTCACAGGTTACCATAGTAGGCAAGGGTTTTGGGTTTCGTTAGCCCCTGTAATAAACACCTGAAGACATACACTTTGCTAATCCTTGTCAGGCCATTTGTCTGAGGGGTTGTATATTGTTTTGCCAAATGCAATTTTGTATATGTACATAATTGTATTGCTTTGCCTGATGGTTGCCATCTTATGTACATCAGAAGAGGCCTCAGTTTGTTATGACAAGCCAGTGATGAAGACTATGCTTCATGGATTTGTTGGGAAACGTTATGTGCTACACTGTAGGTCTGATATGTTTATAATGAAGGAAATAACAAGTAGTGGGCTTGAATTACTAATTGTGAAATTCATTTATTACAGTTTACATGTATTTAGGGGCGTATTGTCACAGATTAGATTGGTAATCAATGGCTTTGGTGTTGGTTACACCTCAGATAAACCCTGCGGTAGAACGTTTTCATGGTGAGAATCCCTGTTGGAATGTCTAAAAAGGGTTTTGTCATTGTTTTGCCAATTGTAATTTTAAATGTATTTGTAATTCTGGTGATGGTGAAGTCCTTTGCCCTATTTCCTACTTTGCATTACTGATTCAATCAGTGACATGTCCTGTATGAAATACCAAAGGGGGTACCATGCAAGTACATGCATACCCAGGTTCAGTGCAAATATGCTATTCCAACATGCAGATCATCATGCATGGTGACTGATATGACCAAATATAGCTGGAGGAGTTTGGGGGTACCTGCGTAGTAGGTGTTTGCAGAGTCTTTCACTGTATGGGTGTGAGAAGTTGGCCTGGCATATGCTGGTCACTAGTTATAGTGGCCATCTTGCACCAGTGCAATTCGACTCTTACGGTAGCTGTGGAGAGCAGCCTTCAGGCTAAGTCTCTGAGGAATGTAAAGCAGCTTGTTTTACCTTATAATCTCTTGAATTACCAAATGAAAAGCCACCACACGGGTATATATATCAAATATACATGTATTTATTTCTAGACACACTCTAGTAATCTCTTTATGAGATTAGAAGCCAGGAACACATTCAAATATCAACGTTTCACAATAAGTTAAGCACAAATATGGCTGGGGCCCTAGGGGCGTACAAGGCCATATACTAAAAAAGAGGTTTAGGAAAGTCGACTTGCAGAATGACAAGGCCTAGGGCCTGTAGAATCGCTGGGGCTTCACTAGTGCAGTAAAAGCAGGTAAGTAACAGACCCACGGGAGACGCATGCAGTGTGTGAACACAGCCACGGGTTCCCTATTGATTACAATGGAGCAAGTCGCGGTTTGATTTTTAAAGTTTTTGTGTACATCGAGGAAGTCTACAAGCAAGTAACTTACAAGGTAAGTAAATTGAGGGCCAACACACACTAGGGCACCTGAGTGCATGAGTTACCTCACCCAGGGAAGCCGGGTGCATAGGTGTCTTTTGGTGTCGGGTCGCTTCGCTGTTTTCTATGGAGACCAAAGAAGATTTGCTGCTTGCTTCGACTGAAGAAGTGTCCGGTGGAATCCAAGGGTGGATTTGAGATGCAGATGATCTGAAAATTGAAGGGACAGTGTTCACAGTCACTTGCCAGTGACCGGGGGCCAGGAAGCTGGTTGCCTACGGAAGTCGGGTGATTTCAGGCGATCAAGGGTGTTTTGACTCTTCACTCACGAGGTTCAGGAAGGATCGACGATGACCAACAGCTGGATTCAGAGTGTTCCACAACGTCTGCAGCTTACTGATGTGTCGGCAACTGGATTGGAGCCAACAAGCCTTGGCAACAGCAAGTCTCGTGGAAATCAAAGAAGGTCAGCGTTGCAGACCAGCAAGGTCTGAGGGACTCACCCAGCAAAGTTGAGTGAGAGCAGGCCTGGAGCAACCAGGGGAGCACTTATAGTTGATAAGAAGGTCTTCAGGGGACCCATAAGCCAACGGGCAAGGGATCACGAAGACGCCTCTTGAGGAAATGCTTCACAGAAGCCCACGGTCACTCGGGACGGGGTAGGCCTCTGATTTTCACTGCAAAACCTGCTGGAGGCTTGGGCCACAAATGGTCCAATGCACAATTTCATAGAACGTCGTGAAGGGGTTGCAATTGACAATAGTGCAAGGTGCACGGGTATTGCTGTTCCTCGTCACTCATTGGGTCCACTCACCACAGCTTTGCTGGGGACACACAATGGCCGTCGTGAAGTCAGGAAATCTACTTCCGGGACTGCAGTGATTTCGGACTCTGGTGGGAGCGGGAAAGTTTGCGACCGCTGATTAGAGATTTTGGTGCCTGCCAAGCAGGGGAGTCACTCCTTGACTCCAAGGGAGATTCGTCTGTCTTTCAAAGGTCGTGGAATGTCAAAGGGCCAGGATTCTTCTTTGTAGAGCATCGTCCAGGGTTATCTACTTTGCAATGGCAAGGTTTCCTATCTTATACTGAAGATAGGGGAGGGACTAGCTCTAGGACCACTCCTCTGGGAGGGTCAGGGTAGGGGGTGGTTACACCCACTTCCCTTTGTCCAGTTTCACGCCAGAGCAGGGACAGGTGGCCTCTGAGCTGGCATATGCACAGAGGAGCCTACTGCTCCCCCAGTGCAGGACTTCAAATCTCTCTAGAAATGCACCCACCCAGCTCCAATACACTAAATCCTGTCTGGAAGGTGGTGACACCTCCCTGTAACAGGATGCCTATTGTTGGGCTCCTCCACTGCGAGTTTCAGTCAGCAGCAGGAGGGCAGCCCAGTGTCTGTGCTGGTGGCATCTATTTTGTGATGCCAGGGCTCTTTCAGATTTCTACCGTGTTACCACAGTAGGTACATGTCGTCCCCTCTAGAAGAGTGGGATCATACTTCCACACCAGTTACCTGTGTGGGGGTATGATTCCAAGTTGTTTGACACCAAACACAACATGTTTTGATGCAGTCATTCCAAAGTTAGCATTTACCGGTAGGTTATAATGCACTTAAGAGTATATGGTTTAACCGCATCCACAAACAGCCACAGAGAATAGACTCGGCCAACTGCTGAGTGGTCCTGCACATGCAGAGGCAGCCCCTCACATTGTAAACCAAGCACCCTGCCCTCAGGATTGATAGGGCCTGCCATAGGGGTGTCTGATAGGTTTATATGTGTGTGTATGGTGAGATATAGGAACCTATACCTCAGTGAGGAGTGCTAACACTACCTCACCCAGGCTGCAGTAGCAGGCCTGTGGTGTCAGATTGAGTCTGCTTCCCAGGGGTGGCATAATACATGCTGCAGCCCCTGGTAGGCCTGTGAAGTACCTATGCCCTAGGTACCTAAGGCACCATATACTAGGGGCTCATAAGGTACCACAGTATACAATCACTAGTGCATCTAATATGCACACCAGTCATTTAAGGTAGTAAGCAGATAGGCTGGGGTTCTGGATAGCAGGATCCCAGCCAGACTAGCCAAAAACCATTCAAACACCAGGAAAAAAAGTGGGGGTAACCATGCAGTCAGATTCCACCTTCCTACAATGGGGCACAGGAGCTGTCCAGTGCTGCCTGATGATGACAAGTAGAAATATAGAACTAAAAGACCCAGGCTCTGAGGTGAGACTCCTCACCAACTAAGGTTGGTGGCCTGAAAGTTGCTGCTCAAAATACAGTGTGTGCTCACTAGCTCTGCTAAGTAGATTTCCCCTCTATTTACTTAAACTAATTAAAAAGACAAACTAAATAAATTAAATAATCACTTCCAGTATTTGTCTAAATGCAACTTGAGTGGTCTGTAGACATACCTATTTTTCCAGTCCATAACATATATATAGAATGAGTTTTGGATCAGCCCTTTGATCATGATTGTATGTCTTTGTTGTCTGTTTCTGCTGCTGTACTTCATTCAATGCAAAGAAAGTGTGATGGACAAAATGCTGAACAATGTCAAACATGGACCCCAGTACAGAGATCTGGGCCTAAATTTATTGTTTATTTTCTCTCCATGCCGTTCCATTTGAAACCCAGCCATATGCAAATCAGCCTTGATCCTGCTCCCCATGGAAACAGTCCAGCCCGAACTTCCAGGCCAGGTCCTCCCTAGATCAGAAACAAGCACCCCGGGACCGGTTTCGGGATATCAACCCTCATCAGCCAGGATAGCTTGACTCCAGTGGCATGGAGAGCATGGGACCCATTTCCAGGCATAACCATCCCACTCAGGGTCATTCAATGTCTTTCCTCTCTATTCTTGTGCTCCTCCCAGAAGTATTTTGTCTGAAAATGTTCTGATTGAATGAGGATATCCATTCTGCTTTGTCTCTCTCCCCTCTCTAGTCTTTCTTCCCTACATTATTGCTCATCGATTCCCTCACCTACCTGTTACTTTTTTATTTAGTTGACATAAAAATTTCTTTTATTGATAGTCTTTTTTGAAACGCCCAGAGCTTGAACTGGAAAATATTAGCTCCAAGAACCCATAAATTGGTAAGCAAGGTGAGCCAAGGAACAGGGATGAATTCACGAAGAGCGAACTCATTGTCTTTTGTAACGTATCCTGTACATTGATTTACATATGATTTACAGACTTGCATGATTTATTTTTTCTTTGCCTAAGATGTTAAATTCTCTGGAACCCTACACTGGGATGAGTGAGGCTATAAAAGAATGAAATAAAAAATATAGTAAACGCCATTTAAATCATTATTTGTGTAATTACCCATTCACACAGATGCAACTTGCATTCTTACAGAGCATGCACATCTCTAACATAAGGGCTTTAACAAAGCCAAAAACCTGCCTCCAAATCAAATGTTTTCTATTGTTGTTGTGAAGTGATAAGATGTGTGCCTTTGTTTCCTTCGATTCTTAGAGGCTCCTGATGGCTCCCACTGGGGATGCCAATTGAATAAACCCGAGGCTGATGTCCCTTTAAATCAGGTCTTTCTGTTAGAAATTTACACAAGTAAAATTAAGAAAGCACCTGTATCTGGATGATCCGACAGAAAGCAGACAATGTGGAAGTACTCAAGAACAAAAAGAACAACGTGCGGCTGACCAAAGGCTCTTCTTAGTTATAAAAGTTCATATAATGTCTATGCAATCACATCCGGAGTATGCCAAACTTATACTCCAGTGGAGACCAGATAGATTCATAGAAAAAAGGATGGTGCACCAGGATGAAGTCAGGTAGCTCTGTGTATATTCCAAAATAGATTTCTTTATTATTTTTTCTCAGTAAAATTTTGGACACCAGCCAACGTGTTTCGTCCCGAAAGGAACTTCGTCAGGGCAGAGATATCCTTATCTTTGTCCAAAAGTCGGATGAAATCAAATAGACACAAGATTACTAAAGGTCCGGGTTCATGAGTTATATGTGGGTAGAGTATTCATCAAAATTCCAAGATTACCCTCCGTAATGGCTATGGCTCGTCACTTCAAATCAAGAATAGAACCGAGGGCCTAAGTAGAGGCCAAAATTCCCCATTGGCATTGAGGGTCACGGTTTAAGTACCAGTTCCTTAGTTTAAGATTCAAATTGAGGGTAATCTTGGAATTTTGATGAATACTCTACCCACATATAACTCATGAACCCGGACCTTTAGTAAGTTCCTTTCGGGACGAAACGCGTTGGCTGGTGTCCAAGATTTTACTGAGAAAAAATAATAAAGAAATCTTTTTTGGAATATACACAGAGCTACCTGACTTCATCCTGGTGCACCATCCTTTTTTCAATGTGGAAGTACTGCTGAATTGTGCCATATGACTGAAAATTACACCAGGAAAAATTCAGCATATTTCACTGAGTCAGCTGGATCACAGATCCTGTTCAGAAATAGCTGCCAGGTCAGGCGGGATCACCCTATTTTGCTGCACTGCTAAACTCTGTTCAGTTTGTGTTATGAGCAAGAACATCTCTGTTGATAAAACAAGCTGCAATAGAAAATAAAAACAAGCAAGAACCCTTATTACAAGTGGGTAGTAAATGGTGTGACATTCATGGCACCTGATCAAATCTGACTCAGAGCCTGAAAAAATTGGTGCGATTAATGCCAGTCATTTACGACTTTTCAGAGAATAACAAGAAGATTGAGGTGCTAACTGCACCAACTCCATGTTTTTTTCCTATAAATTTCACCAATAATTTAAAAAAAAGGTTCATATTTACAAAGGGATTGCACCACCGGAACATCACTTTTTCCGACCTTCCGGTGGTGCAATGCCCTGCACTATAATTACAATAAGGCGTTAAGCATGAAAGGGGCATGCAATGGGTGTTGCTGTGGGAGTTCCACCGCAACACCTATTGCTTTTTGATGCTGCCCAAGATTTACAAGGATCTGTAATTCTGAGGCAACGTCAAAAACTAACACCATGCATTCTGCAGCACACATGGAAAGAGCAAAGCACCATTACTGATTGTTTATGTACAGGTGGGTGCCCCTTCCTGCACATAAACAATCATTAAATAATGATAATTTGATACTTCTGTGGGCCCGGATCTGATGTCGGATGGACCGGAGTACATCCGAAATCTGTTTGGAACTGGAACCGAACAACCTCCTGTCATCGGTTCCAGCCCAGGAAGTGGGATGGGACCGATCCCTGTTCATTCGCATGCCTATTCTTTACAATTGGAGCATGTATTCCAAAGGGAATGCGTGCTCTCATTGCAAAGAGAAGAGCTGCAGTTTATCCCTTTAAGCAGTCTGTTTCCATTAAGGGGGCGTGAAAGCCAGGGCTGGACTGGGAATCGAAAGCAGCCCTGGCAAATTTTCCTGACCCGCCCCCATATGGCACATAGTGAGCGAGCGAAGCGAGCAAGCCTGACCACTCCAAGGAGGCTTGGAGGCAGGGCTGAAGTCCAGGGTTGACATGAGTAAACACTGTCTCCCAACTATCTTCAGACGGTAGACGCTGTCTACTCTGCTGCTAAGCTAGCCACATTCCCTGGTGTGCCAAGGTCCTTTCCTATTTCTCCTGATATGCTGAACTCGTCCCAGAGTCATATTATGGCACCAGAACACTTTCAGCAACACCTGCACGTTGTCTGCTTTTGTCCGAGCAGCGATGTGCAGGCGGTGAAGGGATTCATCAGATTCCAGCTGCACCCAAAACAAAAGAGGAACTTAAGGGACCATCATGACTCTTTTTTTTAGTATCCTGTCTGGGAGCTATCAGGAGCCTCAAAACTAGATTTAATGGAGAGGAAACAAAGTCTCACATCTTAGTACTTCACAGGTACTCAAAAAAGAAATACTTTTTTCCCATCACACAAGAGATAGGCATACACACTAAGAATGTCAGATGAGTTGGTTGCCCCAGCATTTTCACAAAGAATTTAAAAAACACTATTTAGGTTTTTTTCTTTTATACAGTAATGCAAACTAGTAGTATTTAAATTGGTATTTGTGTACTTGTGATGTAAAGCGCTCTGGGACGAGTAGTGGAACTGCTCATCACAATGCAGGGAGTCAGAGCACTTACATCACATCTACAGATTATACATTGACAATGAATCATATGTGTGTAAAACAATATAAAGGATGTATTACATTTGTATTTGTATTTGTATTTGTAAAGCGCGACATTCATCCAGCGGATATCACAGCACTATGCTAGGACTTCTGGTGTGTAGCTGAGTGGTTCATGAGTGGATCATGAGGTTGGCCGATATTATTTTCCAGAGAACAGATGAGTTTTTTTCTGAAGACAAGATCATTCTCTGTGAGGCGGAGTTCTTGTGGTAGGTCATTCCAGTGTTTAGCTGCCAGGTATGAAAAGCTGTGTCTCCCTGTTCTTGTTTTCTTAATGCGTTTTATTCTTGCTAGAGCCGGGGACTGCGATCTAAGGCACCTCATTAGACAGTGAGGGTTACAAAGTGGAGGAACCCCAAGTCCTTCACACCTCACTGTGGTATTAGAAAGATTAACATTTTTGAACTGCAAATAACAAAAGGATCTCTATCTTAAAAGCAGTAACCCATTTACTCATTGACATAAAATTAAAATCTGTCATCTGCGTGTCACATAATGTGCTTTGCAGGAAACGTATCAACCCTCCATGCTACTTTGATTCAAAACTAGTACTAGGCAAACACAGTTCTCTCAGCAAATACACTACGCTCCACTGTTGTCCATCCATTATGATTATTACCTTAGATTTGGCTGGCACACAAAGATCTATGCAGCAAGTGTCTTAATCCCATAAAATATTTTGAAATACAGACATTGCAACCAATTAAGCAGAACAGATGTACTGCAACGTTTCTCCTTGTTGCCATTGCTTGGTGGCAGGGTTTAAAAAAATAATGTATTAGTTGAGGCCCCGATTTTGCTGTTGGGGTTGTGTCAATTTTTTGGCATAATCCTAATTCAAAATCTAATTTGTTAAAAATTGTAATGTGCTCAAATGTTCTTGTCAAAGAACACTCACAGCGTCCACTGACAGGTTCCGCGTGAAGGAGCCTGCCCCGGCAACAAGGGGAACTTCAGTTCCCAGATGCTTCGGGTGAAAGACGTCATACACACCATTGTGAGCAACGTCCAAGAACCCAGAAAAGGCAGAGAACTAGCAGGAGAAGCGTTCAATTATTTTGTGGTTTCCTGGCAGTTGGTGGCTGTATTCGTCAGCGGTAATGTGGATATCCTGGTCGGGTAAGGGTGCCTTGGGCACCGCTTTCCTTTTTCTGAACTTTGATTGTGGAGCTAACGTTATTAACTTACTTTACTATACTTAATGCTTTGGCTAATTACCTGTATTGGTGAGTCCTCTCTCGGTAGGGGCTCTTGCAAGCGAGAATAGCAGGTCACGATATACTAATCTGCATAAACCTTTGCTCATTGATTGCGATTGCAGTTACCTATTCGGCCAATCCTTTCCCATTGGCGAGTTCAGTGCAGTGCCACTTTCAGGGGAGTTATTCTTATGGCATTTAATCCACTGATTTGTGATCACGGAGAGTGAAGTCAACTCTCTGAACTTTTGGTTTCTATGTTGCTTAATGTGGCATAACTTTATCTTGCTTATTGAAGAAACTGATTTGCAGCAACATTTCTTTGTTTCTTTTGATGGGATACATTGATAACCTTTTAAAGGAGGTTACCCTTAACATTTTCTTGATGGCAGAAACCTTTATTGCTTACTTCATGATGCTATGAATATTCATACAACATACATTAATTTGCTATTTGGCTAGGCCTTGTGTTTTCCTTTAGCAGGTGTGTTCAGTTTTAGGTGGTCCTTCCAGAGGCTTCACCTGGCCTCTTTCACTGATACTGAGGTTAGGTGGAGAGATTTAGATATAGCTACATGTCATATATTTAGAGGTCATCAACTCATTATGGGCCTCATGTAGGTAGCTAAATACCGGTCGGTAACGGCCGAAATTCTGTAAATATCCGGTTACCGACCGGTATTTAGCAATTTGAGATGTAGGAGGATCCTTTCAGGATTCGGTAATTTACCGAATCGGTAAAATTAGCGAATCGGTAAAATTAGCGAATCGGTAAAATTACCGAATCCTGAAATGAGATGTAGGAAACACTCTAATGAGTGTTGTGTAGGAATTAGAATTCGGTATTTACCACCAAATATAGGTTGGTGATAAATACCAAATACATTGCAAAAAGCAATATTTTGCTGAAATAAGAGTGCCATGTGGCAGACATACATTCCCTTAGGGCATTTATGTCCGCCACATGTGCACACATGCAGGAATCAGGGGTGCAACAGGGTGTCAATGTGACACCCTGCCACCCTTGAATGTGCTCCCCCAATTACCGAATCGGTATTTACCAATTCGGTAATGAGGCATACCTTCCCATTGATTCCTATGGGCCTCCAGGCCCATAGGAATCAATGGGAAGGTATGCCTCATTACCGAATCGGTAAATACCGATTCGGTAATTACCGAATTTCTCCGATTCGTTAACATTTACCGAATTATTACCTACATACAATTTACCGATTCTTAAATACCGAATCGGTAAAATTCGGTATTTAAGAATCGGTAAATTGTATGCCACCTACATATGGCCCCTAGTGACCACAGTGTTCATGTTTTCCTTATGTGTTGTCGCTGCAGTATTCGGTGTAAAGAGTTGAGATCACTTGCTCACTTCCCCTGTTCGTGAGGTTGTATTTTCTTTCCTTACATGTAGATACAGTGATGGGTACAAATACTCCTAGAGGGATTTATTGTAGTTGCCTCGATATTCTGGAAGAGTATTACTATATTCTCAATTGTATCCACAGGTCTCCCTCCCCGCTGTCCCCATCCTTCCCTTCCCCCGCTTGACCATCCTAAAGTCTGTGTATTTTGTGACCCAGACTTGGGGCTGTAGAGAGTTGGACCCCGTTGTGCATCGGTTTGTTCCTGAGGATACAAAAGGGCTGGGAGAGTTCTCATGATAGGACTGCTAAACATATGTGAGATCTTAAGATCTGTTGTCACTTTCTGTGAGTTTATGGGTTTTAATGCCACATCATTTGATGCCACATGCAATGTCACGTGCTGTGATGTCACACGTGGTGATGTCACGTCCGGTGATGTCACACATGGTGATGTCACTTCCGGTGATATCACACATGGTGATGCTACACCCATTCTGCCTAAGTTGATAAGTCCTCCCTCATCTTTTTTTAGGTCTTAAGCCCTGCCTGGAGAGGATCACTCCCCAAGAACATTTGGGAAATAATACTACACATTTTTTATTATATATTCAATTGCATTCGTTTTTAAAGTATACTAAATGACGACCTTACGGTGAATCCGGATACGCAAATCAATATTTATTGGGGCTCTTCAAAGATTCCCTCACTATACCCCTCCAACAGTGCCTCTCATCTCTCCATAGCCCCTCTCTCACATATATTTCATTTGGGCTATAGTGTCTTTCATATTCAGGGGTGTAGGTTCGAGCTTGGGGTGTTACAACCCCCATAATAAATGCATTCTCTAGTAATTGTTGGGTACAGGTGCTTTATATTGGGTATGATGAGTGGTGAGGTGTTTGCAGGATTTCACTTGGGATTTTTATGTACACATGCAGACAAAAACACACACACACACACACACACACTCGTCTCTGTTTTACAGATTTTAATAAAATATCGAGTTTTAAGTTCCCTTCACAAACTGCACTCCTCTCACTTCCTACTGCTCCTTTAACCCCTCTCCTGCTTCTCAAATACTTTTTTAACAAGCAAGATTATTGGGATGTCTCTAGCCGAAATACCCCCATTCTTACTGACCAAGCTATACCCCTGCTCATACCAGTGTAGAGTGTCAGAGCATATTACATCACACACACATACAGAGACAATGAGTCATACGTGTGTAAATTAGTACATACAAAAAGTTACCTAGGACAAAGGGGACTACAAGGCATAGGATCCATATGTCATCGATACTTGTAGGCATTTTTTAAGAGTCCTTGGTCTGGGGAAGCACAAACTCGGTATTCAGAACCTAACACAGGGGTTAGGGTTGACTTTACTAAAGAGAATTTATTTCTACCCAAACAAACCTTTTTTGGCAAAATTAGGATAATGAACGACTAGGGAAAAATAACTTTCTAACCTAGATTACAATCATAACTTAGGAACTGCACACTGACAAATGGATCTCTGTGACAAAGGCAGTAACCCACTGAGCTATGCGCATAAAATAATGTTTTTTGATCTGCATGTTACAACCCTCTGTGCTACCTTAGATGAAGCTCAACTTAGGAAGCAGGTTTGTAAAACATCTAAAAATATTTAAAAAAAAGTAAATAAGTAAGACACAACAGACAAGAAAAACTCTGATCTCTTTCTAGCAGGTACATCAATCTCCAGTTATCTTGGCTCTTTTATTGTTGTCTGAAAACTGTTGGATATACAGGGAAGTCTGCAGTGCTTTTAAAACTAGTGATAATAGTGTGATAATTATTATAAATCATTTAAAATAATTAATTTTATTTTATCATTTATTTTAAACATTAAAACTCAGATGTTAAAAGTAATACTTGGGTATTAATATCTTACCCTACCCAATACAATTATATCCTTTGTAACTCTACCCTAAAACATATTAAAACAATTTTAGTTAACTAAAACTATACCATATACTTACTAATGCACTTACCTATATACCTGGTAAGGGCAGGCATTGTAGTGACCTTCATAGAAAAGGCTTATGTGTGGTAATGGCATGCGTGGTAGAATTGCCTGCATGGTTAAGACTTTGTGTGAAAGGCATTTTGTGGTTCAGGCTTTGTTGTCAAGATTGTTTACCCATTATGCAGCTGTTTGTAAGTTTCCTTATATTTGATTAAGTAAATGTCCTAGCCCATTTCCCTATAACATTTTCCAAATGTATTAACCAGTACATTTTCTTTCTGCCTTTCTCGTGTTAAGGCACATGTTCTTTTCAAGAGATGGCTACTGTTAGTATATCAGCAAAAAATAAATTTCACTCACTGTCAGCCTTGGCAGTTTTTATCTTGTACAGCTCATTTGGATTGTGTCAAAACACTATCCCAAAGTCTGAGGAACAAAATCTAGAAGTACCTTCTCAATGAAAGCATGTCTTCTGGCAACACACATCAGTGATGTCATTTGAAAAGTCATAAGTTCAATAACATCAATGATGTAATTGAACATAACATAAGTGGTATAATGTGTGAAGTCATAAGTTGGTGCATAGCAGTGGAGCAAGTTATAGTAAGCTCAGTAAACTGTAACTGGGGAATTTCAGTGCTTTTGTATGGTTTGACTGACATTTTCACTTCACTATACACTTTAACCTACACGTAACATCCCTTTAACTTTATATATATATATATTCACTGAAAAAACCATGGGTTTCACACACGTTATAGTTAGGAATTAGCATTTAAAAAACCTTAGAAATTCAATGAAAAAACCAAAGGTTTCACACATGTTATAGTTAGCTGGACATTTCACTCGTAAAAAAACAATGAAATTCCCCCGTTATAGTTAGTTCAGCTAACTATAACTCGCGCGCCCGCAATGCACTACTGATGACGTCACATATTACATCACTCATGACATGGTCACTGACATCACTCATGACATCACTCATGACATCTCAAATGACATCACTGATGACATCACTGATGACATCATCCAGTGAATGTGTGTTTTTCTGAAAATTAAAAAAGTTTAATAAATGTATATCTCAAGGTCAATGGAAGAATAAATGGGTATATAAGTGTCTAAATGGATGCTTTGTTTTTTAAAAATTTATTGTGTAACTGACTGATTAAGTGTATCATAGTGAATACATGGCTTACTGAGTAATGTTTAAATATGAAAATATCTGTATCAGTCTCTCACTTTGTGTATAAGTGGCTGCATGGGTTGGTGATTAGCTTCATGGGTGTCTATATAGGTTAATAGTTGTTTTTTTGAGTATCAGTCTGAGTGTCTGTATGGTTCGGTGGGGGGTATTACGTAGTGCATAGGTGCATGAATGAGTGATTCACTCTTTGTATGTGTTGAAGACAGCATGTGTGCAGGACTGTATGGGTGGATGAGTGTGTGTATGGGTGTGTTAGTGAGTGAATGACTGTCTCAATAGTGTCTTTATGAGTAACTACATGTCTTTAAAACTAGTATATGTGACTATTGGTATATTTAAGTGAGTATATGTGAGAGTGAGAGATTGAAAGAGTTCCTGTATGAATAAGTATGTGTTTCTATAAGTGATTGTTTAAAAGACTAAGGTGCCGATCACGATCCGGTAAAAAATGTCCCCGTACGACTCGTATCGGGTCTTTTTACCGTACGAATCGTACAAGTGCCGTACGAACTGGCAATCACGATTCGCATGGTAAAAAGTCCATACGAACCGCACTGGGAATCATTCCCCACACGTCCTCGGGTCGGAAAATGTGTCCGACACGTCCTCGGACGATTTACCTTACAAACGTGAAAAGCCAAGTCCGACCGAGGAATCACGATCCATCCCGTGCGTCCGAGCGTACAACCGTATGGAAAAAACACCGTCCGCACCGAACTCCTATAGCAACCATGGAGACATGTGCCCGCATACACGCCCAACACTCCCCCAGCCCCCGTACGTCCGACACGTACCCCCCGTGTATGTATACCCCCACCCGTCTAGGTACACCCCAGTACGTTCAAGTCGTACCCCCACCCCAGTACGTGTCGTACCACCGTCTATGTACACCCCAGTACGTTCGAGCTCCACCCCCACCCCAGTACGTGTCATACCCCCCGTGTACCTACACCCCAGTACGTTCCAGTCATACCCCCACCCCAGTACGTGTCATACCCCCCGTGTACCTACACCCCAGTACGTTCCAGTCGTACCCCCACCCCAGTACGTGTCGTACGACCCTCTATGTACACCCCAGTACGTTCGAGCCCCACCCCCACCCCAGTACGTGTCATACCCCCCGTGTACCTACACCCCAGTACGTTCCAGTCGTACCCCCACCCCAGTACATGTCATACCCCCGTGTACCTACACCCCAGTACGTTCCAGTCATACCCCCACCCCAGTACGTGTCATACCACCGTGAACCTACACCCCAGTACGTTCCAGTCGTACCCCCACCCCAGTACGTGTCGTTCCACCGTGAACCTACACCCCAGTACGTTCGAGCCCCACCCCCACCCCAGTACGTGTCATACCCCCCGTGTACCTACACCCCAGTACGTTCCAGTCGTACCCCCACCCCAGTACGTGTCGTACCACCGTGAACCTACACCCCAGTACGTTCGAGCCCCACCCCCACCCCAGTACGTGTCATACCCCCCGTGTACCTACACCCCAGTACGTTCCAGTCGTACCCCCACCCCAGTACGTGTCATACCCCCCGTGTACCTACACCCCAGTACGTTCCAGTCGTACCCCCACCCCAGTACGTGTCATACCCCCGTGTACCTACACCCCAGTACGTTCCAGTCATACCCCCACCCCAGTACGTGTCGTACCACCGTGAACCTACACCCCAGTACGTTCCAGTCGTACCCCCACCCCAGTACGTGTCGTACCACCGTGAACCTACACCCCAGTACGTTCGAGCCCCACCCCCACCCCAGTACGTGTCGTACCACCGTGTACCTACACCCCAGTACGTTCCAGTCGTACCCCCACCCCAGTACGTGTCGTACCACCGTGAACCTACACCCCAGTACGTTCCAGTCGTACCCCCACCCCAGTACGTGTCGTACCACCGTGAACCTACACCCCAGTACGTTCCAGTCGTACCCCCACCCCAGTACGTGTCGTACCACCGTGAACCTACACCCCAGTACGTTCGAGCCCCACCCCCACCCCAGTACGTGTCATACCCCCCGTGTACCTACACCCCAGTACGTTCCAGTCGTACCCCCACCCCAGTACGTGTCGTACCACCGTGAACCTACACCCCAGTACGTTCGAGCCCCACCCCCACCCCAGTACGTGTCATACCCCCCGTGTACCTACACCCCAGTACGTTCCAGTTGTACCCCCACCCCAGTACGTGTCGTACCACCGTGAACCTACACCCCAGTACGTTCCAGTCGTACCCCCACCCCAGTACGTGTCGTACCACCGTGAACCTACACCCCAGTACGTTCGAGCCCCACCCCCACCCCAGTACGTGTCATACCCCCCGTGTACCTACACCCCAGTACGTTCCAGTCGTACCCCCACCCCAGTATGTGTCATACCCCCCGTGTACCTACACCCCAGTACGTTCCAGTCGTACCCCCACCCCAGTACGTGTCGTACCACCGTGAACCTACACCCCAGTACGTTCCAGTCGTACCCCCACCCCAGTACGTGTTGTACCACCGTGAACCTACACCCCAGTACGTTCGAGCCCCACCCCCACCCCAGTACGTGTCATACCCCCCGTGTACCTACACCCCAGTACGTTCGAGCCCCACCCCCACCCCAGTACGTGTCATACCCCCCGTGTACCTACACCCCAGTACGTTCCAGTCGTACCCCCACCCCAGTACGTGTCGTACCACCGTGAACCTACACCCCAGTACGTTCCAGTCGTACCCCCACCCCAGTACGTGTCGTACCACCATGAACCTACACCCCAGTACGTTCGAGCCCCACCCCCACCCCAGTACGTGTCATACCCCCGTGTACCTACACCCCAGTACGTTCGAGCCCCACCCCCACCCCAGTACGTGTCATAACCCCCCGTGTACCTACACCCCAGTACGTTCCAGTCGTACCCCCACCCCAGTACGTGTCGTACCACCGTGAACCTACACCCCAGTATGTTCCAGTCGTACCCCCACCCCAGTACGTGTCGTACCACCGTGAACCTACACCCCAGTACATTCGAGCCCCACCCCCACCCCAGTACGTGTCATACCCCCCGTGTACCTACACCCCAGTACGTTCGAGCCCCACCCCCACCCCAGTACGTGTCGTACCACCGTGTACCCAGTACGTTCGAGTCCTAACCCCACCCCTGTACGTGTCGAACCACCGTGTATGTACATCCCAGTATGTTCGAGTCCTACCCCCAACACAACCTCCTAACTACAGAGCGCACCCCAGGCCCCAACATCACAACCGCATGTACGAGTCGTACCAAGCCACACACAAGGACAGCACCGTACAACCAAATGGCCCATGTACACACCGTACACACGCTCAAAACGCACGGACACAACCAGGACAAAACAAAACAACACAACAATACACCATTCGAATGGCACAAAGCCACTAAACATGGCCAAAAAACACCAAAACAACACCTTCACTGACCTGCAACTGCCAAAAACAAACATAGGCCCAATACACCACCACTCCTTATAACCAACCCACCCACAATTCAAACACAGCCACACCCACCAATGGACCAATAAAAAGGGCCCACACACACAAACCATGAGCCTTTGCAACAGACCCACTGCTGCCAGACCCCACAGACAACCCACAGCACCAGACCTCAACCTTTACTACACCTTACACTTGCACACCTTCACACAACCACCTTCACAAACACACCCTCATCACATTCACACACACATGCACCTGCACAACCACACCCACACACCCACAACCATCCACACACCACCCCCACCATCCACACCCCCCCCCACCATCCACACCCCTCATCATGCCCACTACCAAGAATCCAAAGTTCAGTAACCGAGAGTTGGAGGTTCTTGTTGATCAAATCCTCAGAGTCGAGCCACAGATCTTTGGAACATTGGTCAGAAACACCAGCCAGGCAGCAAAAACAGCCATGTGGCAGACCATCGTCGATGCTGTGAATACTGTTGCGGACACCAGACGGACCAGGCAGGAATGCCAGAACAGGTGGTACGATCTGCGGAGGAGGGTCCGAGCCAAGAGGCAGGATGAACACGACCAGGCCAACGCCACCGGAGGAGGGCCCTCCCGCAGACCCGTACACTACCATCCCTGGGAGGAGAGGGTGATGGCCATACTGCCGGTGGAGGCAGTCGAAGGATTAGAAGGACTCCGAGACCCGGGTGAGTACACAAACAACGCACCTCACATGGGGGGAACGGCATCCACAACCAACATCACTAACAGGCATGCAACCACCACAAGCCATCGCATGACTCAACCACACTCCATGAGCACGCACATGCCACTGCTGCCACCATGCCCCATGCACCCAGCTGGACAATGTCAAGTCACAGGCCACAGAAGACAACAACACATGACACGGTAACCCGGATGGCGGGAGGCTGGGCCCAAAAAAGCACATAGTGCAACTCAGAAGCAGACTAGGCCTGGGCGAAGCACTACGCTACGCTCGCGTAGTTTGCGAAGTTCGCGCTACTTCGCACTACACGAACTGCACGTAGCACAGTGCGAACACGCGTAGCGTAGTTTTGCGTAGTGCTGCGGTCATTTTTTGCTTGCTCGCGGTCCTCAACGTCAAGTTGGCGACCGCGAGCAAGCAAAATGACATCCCGGCGAGACTTTTTCCTTGTTCGCGATCGCGAGCATGGAAAATAAACCTCCCGGCGAGATTCCCAACGCGAGGAGGTCAGGTTTCTCATTGCGAGGGGTCGCGTATGCTCGCGACCGCTCGCGATGAGAAACTACCAGTTCGCGTTGAGAAAGCTGCCGCTCGAGTAAAAATCTACTCGAGCAGCAGAAAACTACAGCTCGCACTGTGCAAGATGCCATTTTCAATCATTGCACAGTGCCGGTTGCTTGTCCGCACTGTGCAATCATTGAAAACAACATCTTGCACACTGCGAACATGTTACTACGCAGTTCGCGAAGTGCTACGCGTAGCTCGCGTAGTGCGAACTTCACTTTGCGTAGCTTCGCGAAGTGCTACTTCGCGAACTACGCCCACCCTTAAAGCAGACAACAATTCACTCTACCCATATGGCCTAGGTAACAGCCAGACAAACAGTGTGTCCCAACACAGGAATGACTTGCCAGCAAATGGCGGACGCCTTGCATCAACACATGGGGGTAAAGGCACTGTTTTGCACATGACAGCAGCTAATGAACAGCCAACATTGTGAAAGAGTGGCAGCACACACCACCACAGCAGCAGCGCACAGACACACATCACACCCAATGGGTGCCTGGAGATCAGAAACAAACTCACATCAACAAGCCAAGGGCCACTCAAAGATCTGCTAACAGTGTGTGCCCAGGAAGCTGGGCCGAGGTGACAGAGGGTGACACACGGAGGGAGGGAGAGGGGGACAGAGAGGGAGGGAGAGGGGGACAGAGAGGGAGGGAGAGGGGGACAGAGATGGAGGGAGAGGGGGACAGAGAGGGAGGGAGAGGGGGACAGAGAGGGAGGGAGAGGGGGACAGAGAGGGAGGTAGAGGGGGACAGAGATGGAGGGAGAGGGGGACAGAGAGGGAGGGAGAGGGGGACAGAGAGGGAGGGAGAGGGGGACAGAGAGGGAGGGAGACGGACAGAGGGAGGAGGCTGACACACGGAGGGAGGGAGAGGGGGACACAGAGGGAGGGAGAGGGGGACAGAGAGGGAGGTAGAGGGGGACAGAGATGGAGGGAGAGGGGGACAGAGAGGGAGGGAGAGGGGGACAGAGAGGGAGGGAGAGGGGGACAGAGAGGGAGGGAGACGGACAGAGGGAGGAGGCTGACACACGGAGGGAGGGAGAGGGGGACACAGAGGGAGCAAGACACAGGGAGAGCTAATCAGCCGTGTTTCGTGTGTGAATGTCTGCTCGTCAGCAGGTAGACTGCGTGCATGTAGACAAGGGTGGCCAGTGCCAGAACCCCCCCTCTTCACCATGGCAAAACACAGGGCCATGTCACAACCTGTACACGGGAACAAGGACAGCTACCTGGATCATATAAGTGTGTGGATCCCCTCCATGTGCGCATGTACAGTGCTACACGGAAGGCGCCAATGCATGGCTCGCCACACCTGCCCACTCCACTGCTGACTGCAGTCACACTTGACGCAGCAAGTAAGACTGTGCCACACATAGTTAAAGGGGCCAAAGTGGTGCCCAAGGGACACACCCATGCACAAGTGCACTGTGAGTGGAATGCAAGACAGATCCTAATTCCAAGAGGAAATGTGCCAACTTTGAAACGGATGAAACATGGATGTTGCATGGACCAAAATTAACATTGTCTCTCTCACACACAGGTCAAAGTCGTGGTGCACCCCCCAACACTGGGGGGGAACACTCACAGGACCCGGATCAGCAGGAGCCCGATCCCACCGGCAGCGACCACTCTCACCACTCTGCGGACGACCCCGACCGACCTGGCCCCTCTGGTGTCCAACCACCTGCAGCACCTGCGTCAGGTACAACTGTGCCAACCACCACCCCCACTCCTGCCACATCCCAGGAGACACCCAGGATCCCTGCCCCAACACCACAATGCAGCCAGGCTCGCCAGGAGGGACACGGTGTCCCGGGCACCCAGGAGGAGGCAGCCGACAACGCCAATGCCACCCCTCAGGGGTCCCGGAGACCCCATGTGCCCACAAGTGCAGGCCAGGCGCAAGTGGGCAGCGGTGGTGGGAGTGGAGGACGGCGGAGGCGCGAGCCTGACCAGTTGGCTGGGGATCCGGTATTTTCACATGTCCGTAACATCCTGGACTCATACCGGCAGGACACCACGGGCATGGCCCAGGTTGTGTCCGTCCTCGAGGGGATCAAGGCCCAGCAGGCCCAGCAACATGCGGAGCTAATTGCCTGTCTACTGGTACACCAACGGAGGATGGAGGACAGACAGGCTGAGCAAGTGACGGCATTCCAGGGGATTCACGCTACACTCCGTCGGATGGCCGACACCATGGCCGACCCTCCCTGTGCCAGAAGGCGGAGAACATCACCACCCACAGGGAGGGATCAGGAGGAGGAGGAGGAAACATCCGACGGAGCATCCCAGACGTCGTCACGGCCTGCTGGTGAGGTTCCCCGCAGGAGGCGGGGTCTTCCACGGAAAGGACCGTGAGGGTGGCTGCTACATCACCATCTCCCAGGACACCTGGCCTGGCACCTGGCCCACTGGAGCAACAGCATCACAGCATCAAGAGACATTCTCTGCCACATGGCCCTGCTGGTCACTGGCTGACCAATGTTGACAAAGACTGTGGCATGGACTCTGAGGATTTCCAATGGCAAGGACACCAACTCCCCTACTGAACTTTGGATTCCCTAATCCCGGAAAGCCCCTCACTTTGTCCCCCCCCCCCCAATAATAAATCACACTATGAAGAGTCGATGCCTGCTGGTAGCATTATTACCTAACATGTGTCTTGTAAAGTCTAAACATGCCTGAGTCATCTTTTCTCTTCAACCATCCACACCCTGGGGCCTGAGTCTGGCACAGGACACATGGGTCACAGTTTATTAGGCAAGACAGACATGGAGCACCATACACACCCGTGATGGGCACAACCAGCTGAGGGGGTGGCCGAACAACCGTGCTGACACACACATTGAGTACACCAACAGTCATGCGCAGAGGTCAGGGATCCAGTCCAGTGTCCTGGTTGGCACCCAGGTATGTGTAGACAGGTGGCAGAACCATGTCCTGCAAGCTTGAGTCCGGTGGATGCAGAGAATGGGGGCCTGGCCAACGTTGGATGCATGGGGATGGCACATGTCACAATACCCACGCAGTCATGGACATCATGCCCAATACACAGTCTCAGCCCACACACACAGCTTGCATATTGCCACTCGACACATTGACACATAGCCACAATCAGGGAATACCATGCCAGACATGCAGGATGCACCGTGCCAACACACCAGCATTGACTGAGAAGAGGCACCTTGGAGGCATAGGGACACCTTTATTAGTCATGTATTCGGGTTTGCAGAGGCAACTCGAAGTACACATGAACACATCATGTGGAGTGACATGTGGGTCCAACACTGGCACCCCCCTTCTGCAGCACAAATGCGTGATAGCCATGGTACTGGCACACAAGCGTCGGCTAACAGCTAAATACCCACAGCTGCACACGGAGAGCCTGCCATACACCATAGATCCGCTGATGTGGAAGTCCCACACCATGTCAAGCCAATGCTAACCGTATGTGTCCGAGGGCAGTGTCACACACATTGATGCCATCATCACAATCCACTATCCCATCACTGACTGTCAACCAGGCAGCCCATCTATTCAGGTGTACACAGCTGCATGTCGTGTCCCATGGGGATGCAACATGGCTGCAGAGGAACCAAACCCTGACAGGGGCAGTGTGCACACATCGTGAACAACTGCCACACCCAATACACCCCAGATGCATCCCTTACCCCATGGAGACTTCCAAACGTGTCCGTGCCTGTAACGCTGAGTCAGCCCACGATGTCATGTCCATGAGGAATAGCAGTGCCACAACAATGCAACCAGCAAACGGCATGCGCAGGTACCTGGGGAAGAGAGACACACAAGAAGTCAGCCACAAAAAGCACAGCCACTTGCATGTGCATTTACTCGACACATGTATGGATGACAACATGCTAGGTCACAATTATGACTGGGGAAATACTACCATCACTGCCACCATCACTCCAGTGACACACCCACACACACCTCTGACCCACGTGCCATACATGCAGGTGGAGACACACATCACAACGCATGCCACACGGGGACCAATGCGTGCACACTCAGACACTGGTACTCACCACTAAGCAAAGAAGTCACGTATGAGCCGAGTCCGGATGTCCTCTTGCGGCTCCACATCCTCCACATCACTAGCCCCATTGCCAAGCCCTTCGTCCTCCACGGGTGGATGGTCTTCGTCATGTTGATTCAGGATGAGTGGCACAGCTCTTTCAACTGCCATGTTGTGCAGCATGCAGCAGACCATGAAGATCTTGCAGACCTTCGCCGGGGCATAAGGGAGTGCACCGCCGGTCTTGTGGAGGCACCGGAATCGGCTCTTCAGCATGCCAAACGTCCTCTCTATCACTCGCCTTGTCCGGCCATGGGCGGTGTTATAGCGGAGCTGGGCCGGCGTGATGGGGTTGCGGAGAGGTGTCAGCAGCCAAGGCATGTTGGGATAGCCAGCGTCCCCTACATGGGAAGCACATGGACATCGTTAGAACTGGTGAAGCGGTCGTGCTGGTCGGCTATACAGAATACAGGACAGACAGACTGTACCCACCAACAACACATGCCCGTTTGTTGCGCAGCTGCATCATCATATCAGGCATCCCGCTACGCCTCATGATGTAGGCATCGTGTGCTGATCCTGGGAAACGAGCACAGACATGTGAAATCACCATATTGGACAGACACACCACAAGGGCATTGATGGAGTGGTAGTGCTTCCGATTGCGGTACGCCACCTCCCGTGCGTGTGGTGGTACCAAAGCTACATGTGTCCCATCTATGGACCCAATGACATGGGGCATCCCTCCCAGGGCATAGAATCCACGCTTGACCTCAGTCATCTGTTCAGGGGTTGGGAACTTGATGAAGTCATCCAGGTGAATCAACATGGCCTCCAAGAAATCATGCAGCACACCGCTGAACATGCTCTGGGACATGCCACCAACATGAGCTATGGAATATTGGAAGGTACCCGTGGCAAGAAAATGTAGGGCAGCCATTACCTTCAGCTGGGGTGTCAGTGCCGTAGGATACCTGTGCTGCGGTTGCAGGTGTGGTGCCAGTCTCGCCGTCAGCTCCAGGATCAACGGTTGGGTGAAGCGGTAGAGCCGCATGCTGTCATTCTCCTGCATGGCAGCCAAGTCTGGAATTCTTCGGGCAAGAGGCGGCGCTCTGCAGTAATTTGGAAGTGACAAGGAAGAGTGAGTGCACTACGACAACAACTCATGTCTACTGAGCACATGTAAATCTGGCAATACACACATGCTACATAGGGAGTGAGGTATGTGCTACACGTATGGATGCAAGGTGACACTCCTTCCAAGACCCAGCTACACACGGAGATTGAGAACCTCCCCATGCCACGCCATGGGAATAGCTGTGTCCCAGTGCAAGTGAACAGCCCGACGGAAGACAGGAGTGACATACACCCACACATCAGCAGAAGTGGGATGCCGATTGCAGAGACTGGTTGCGGAACACCGGAGCCACAGGTCACATGACATTACACTAGGCCTGCCCACACACCTTGCCATGAAGGTGCACATGTCATGACTCACCACACATTCCTTGTGAGGATGCTGACATGGCCTTGTCACGCTACTCCGTGTCCCATGCATACATGTGCACCTCACATCCGATAACACATGTGGCATGGTGTGCGGGACAGTGTGCAATGACAATCTACACACAGACACATGTTGGTTGCTGCAACGGCTGCAGCTTTTGAGGGTGCTACAACATCAACCTGATGGAAATCCCGGACACATAAATGACATAGTCACATTGTGCACTGTGGGTAGTGACAAGTCATGTGTCATGACCCCTGTACCGGGCATCATGGGACACTTCCGTGTGTTGGTGTCCGTGCCATGCCAGTGACGCTCACCCCAAGTGCGCAGTCCGACATGCACACATGTCAAAGGAGTCAAGGGCATGCCTGGCACACATTGCACCGTCACACAGTACACCTATACACATCTCATCATACATCTGGTGCCTTCTCCACTCAGGAGGCATGTTCCACATCACAGCCTGTCACACCTGTGCCCCACACATGTAGTAATGCACAGACGATGCCTTGATGTCCATTCCTGGACAAGTATGTCCATCCATGGACAAGTATGTCCATCCATGGACAAGTATGTCCATCCATGGACAAGTATGTCCGCCCTATTCCTACCTGTGTGTCGCCTATCACCACTGTGATGTGTAAAAACCGCCGTACTGCTGCTAAGAGGGCCTGTGTATGTTCCCAAATCACTGTGGGAGTGCTGCCGTATGTGTACCCATCGTGATGGCGAGCGTACAGGCATTTGTACGGTCCGTACCACTACGAGTACGCATACGCGTGCAGACCCATAGTGATAGTGAGCGTAGATGCGTGTGTACGGTCCGTACCACTACGGGTACGCATACGCGTGCAGACCCATAGTGATAGTGAGCGTAGATGCGTGTGTACGGTCCGTACCACTACGGGTACGCATACGCGTGCAGACCCATAGTGATAGGGCCGTACACACGCATCTACGCTCACTATCACTATGGGTCAGCAAACGTATGCGTACCCGTAGTGGTACGGACCGTACACACGCATCTACGCTCACTATCACTATGGGTCTGCACGCGTATGCATGCCCGTAGTGGTACGGACCGTACACACGCATCTACGCTCACTATCACTATGGGTCTGCACGCTTATGCGTACCCATAGTGGTACGGACCGTACACACGCATCTACGCTCACTATCACTATGGGTCTGCACGCGTATGCGTACCCGTAGTGGTACGGACCGTACACACGCATCTACGCTCACTATCACTATGGGTCTGCACGCGTATGCGTACCCGTAGTGGTACGGACCGTACACACGCATCTACGCTCACTATCACTATGGGTCTGCACGCGTATGCGTACCCGTAGTGGTACGGACCGTACACACGCATCTACGCTCACTATCACTATGGGTCAGCACGCGTATGCGTACCCGTAGTGGTACGGACCGTACACACGCATCTACGCTCACTATCACTATGGGTCTGCACGCGTATGCGTACTCGTAGTGATAGTGAGCGTACATGCGAGTGTACGGCCCGCACCACTACTTGTACGCATACGCGTGCAGACCCATAGTGATAGTGAACGTAGGCATGCATGTACGGGCCGTTGCCATGCATTTGGGGTGCCCTAGGGCCCCGAAACGCACCGTACCTGTGTGTGATGCTCCAAATTACATAGGGGACAAGTATTAAGGCCTACATGCATGCTGGTTGTCATGGAGACCAAGTTCAAATTTCGAAATTGTTCTGGAAGGTGCACAGCAGAAGTCAGTTGGAATTATTCTACTTTGTTGCAATGTGTTTGTGGGGCTGACATCATGCAGGAGAATGAAACCGATAGAGAACCCACAGACTGCTAGGTTTGAAGGGATTGGTGGAAACATAGGATGCAAATGTGAGTGACCAATCACTCTGTACTCCTGTGCATGAGACTGGGCAGAAGGGCACATATAAGGCAGCCAGGTCCCATGAGGGAGTACTTGCCTGCACATCTTTGTATTCGTCGACCCAGCTGCTGCTACTGATTCCCTGGAACCATGTCAAGGGCTGTGGAGAGGACACAGCCATTCACCCTGGAGGAGAACATGGCTCTGCTGGATGTGATCCTCCCACAGTACTCCATGCTGTATGGGCGACCAGGGTATCAGGTGAGTGCATAGGCCACTGCCACAGACTGTCCCTATGTTGTGACTGTGACTTCAGGCATTGTGTCCTGGTGTGACACACATGCCATGTACTGTCGGGGGGGTCCCAGGGGGGGGGTGCCTGATGTCTCCCAGCAGTGCCCTGAGACAGGAGGGGTGGGGGCCTATCACTCACAGCAGTGCCCTGAGACAGGAGGGGTGGGGGCCTATCACTCACAGCAGTGCCCTGAGACAGGAGGGGTGGGGGCCTATCACTCACAGCAGTGCCCTGAGACAGGAGGGGTGGGGGCCTATCACTCACAGCAGTGCCCTGAGACAGGAGGGGTGGGGGCCTATCACTCCCAGCAGTGCCCTGAGACAGGAGGGGTGGGTGTGGAGTCCTCCCAGCAGTGCTCTGAGCCAGGAGGGGTGTGTGCAGAGTCCTCCCAGCAGTGCCCTGAGACAGGAGGGGTGGGGGCCTATCACTCACAGCAGTGCTCTGAGACAGGAGGGGTGGGGGCCTATCACTAACAGCAGTGCCCTGAGACAGGAGGGGTGGGGGTCTATCACTCACAGCAGTGCCCTGAGACAGGAGGGGTGGGTGCCTATCACTCCCAGCAGTGCCCTGAGACAGGAGGGGTGGGTGTGGAGTCCTCCCAGCAGTGCCCTGAGCCAGGAGGGGTGTGTGCAGAGTCCTCCCAGCAGTGCCCTGAGACAGGAGGGGTGGGGGCCTATCACTAACAGCAGTGCCCTGAGACAGGAGGGGTGGGTGTGATGCACAGTGTGAGCCTTGATCATTGATTGTGACATTGCCACCATTCCACCTGTGTACCCACTGTGGCACGTACTGCTTTTTCCCTCACCAGGGGATGATGTCCCTATGACAAAAGTGCAATGCGTTGACTGCATGACATGCCTTGTTGTAACCAGCTAATTTGTACCCATATGTCTCTCTGTGACATGTGGCTGGTGTATTGATGTGGTGTCACTTGTTCCTCCTCACAGGTAGGCGCCACTGCCAAGGAGCAGATCTGGCTGACCGCCGTCAGTGCCGTGAGGGGTGTGGATGGTCGGAGGCGGAGCCTGCCCCAGGTGAGGAAACGCTGGCAGGATATCCGGTGCTGGACGCGGAGGATTGCACGGCTCCTGCTGGGGGACTCACCTGAGAGCCACAAGAACCGCGGCCGCCGCCGTCTGAGCCACCTCCACAGGCGTGTGCTGCCGGTGGTCTTTCCAGACCTGGAGAGGCGCTTACAGGCGATGCAGCAGCCGGAAGGGGGTAGGTACATGTGTGTTTGTTGTGTGTCACCGGCATTTGTAAGGGCACAGTAGCATGAATTCACTGGCAGGGTTTAAAGGTGCTGTGCAGATCCTGTTTGCCCCAGTATAGCGCTGCGCCCCTGCCACCCTTCCCCTCCTTGCAATGTGTTCCCTGGTCTGTGTGTAGTCACTCCTTCACAAGGTAATGTAGGCTGGCGCTTTGTCCACGAGAACAATGACTGTAGCATCATGTGTGGGGGTGGTGTGTAACAGGTTGTGGGACCTTGCCTGTGCACTGTCAAGTTCACTGCATGTGGGTTCCATGTCAGTTGGCACTGATGCTGACTCCAGACATGGGAGTTGGTCTCTCATGTGTCATGTCTTACAGCGCGCATGTCCTATGTAGTGGCCTGTGACATGATGTGCATGAGTGTGCGATACACATAGTGCAGGGATGGTGACGTGTGTTGCAGTCATTACCATTCAGTAGCATGTAGTTGCGTGCCCACTACTGTCCCCTGGGGCACCTTCTCCTCAGTGGTGTATGTGTCATCATAAACGTGGACAATCTCAGTGTCTACAGCGTAGGTTGTGCTCTGTGCCATTGTCCCCTGTCACCATGTATATAGACGTGCTATTTTGTACAGGTGTCCACTGTGCAGCCTGACCTGATTGTCCTTCTTCATACTCACAGTTGCCAGTGCCTGTGTGTCTTGTTATACTCATCTGAGGATGGGCACTGGTACCTCATTATTTGTACAGGCGCACCTTCTCTGTTTGGCGTCCAATCTTGCTTTTTGCCTGCCCCTGTGTGTATCACCCAGACTATGAGATGTTGGTGCCACCTGTGTCTCAACAATTTGCCTCGTGTAGGGTCTTGTTGGGGCGGGCAATGCCTATGTGTCAAATCCTGATTTCTACTTGCTGGGTCTGGGCAGTGTGTGATGTTTCTGGACACACACGCAATGTGCAGTGACCGAGTCATGTTGGGCATGTTTTCAGCATTACCTATGCAGCATGTGTCTCAAGTTCATGGATATGGTCCCTGGTCATCGGTATTTTCGCCAACGCTGTGTGGTGCAGATGCAGTGATGGATTGTCCCCAGGGCCTGGGTGCTATGTCAGACTCCGTTTCCTGTGTTTAGCTATTGTCTCATGCTCTCCATGGTATTTCAGTGGCATGGTGGCTCAACCAACTGTGTGTTTCATGCCCTACATCGGTACCTTGTTTAGTAGATGTTAGGGATCTTCCTTTTCAGGCTATGCAGTGTTACCTATGTCGATTGGACTCATGTGACTGATGTGTACAGCTCTCTGATTAATTTCTGTCTCTCCACCCTGCCCACAGCATCGTCGGGGGACACAGAGGGAGACATGGACACAGGCAAGGCGGAGGGACCGAGCACCAGTGCCAGCCGTGACATCGGGGCTGGCACATCGAGTGGGACAGAGGTGGAGGATAGTGCGGCCGAGGACCTGTCGACTGGCACGTCAGAATACGAAGCTGACAGGTCCGAGGAGGATGTCTCCGAGTGGGCAGTGGCTGCACCAGCAGCTGACAGCGGAACAACACCTCGCACCGCCCCCTCAGTTCCCATCAGCCGCCTCCCACTTGCTCGTGTCCCTTCCCAGCGTGCCCGGTCACAGCATGTCTCCTTCCTGCCAGGCACCGCACCCCCTGCCCCTGTCTCCACTGCTGCCGCCAATGCAGAGTCTGTGGACATCCACCGGCAACTGCAGGTTGGTCAGGCTGCGATCCTTAATGTCCTCCATGCCCACGGCAAAACCCTCACCAACATCGAGGCTTTCTTGGAGGGCATTCATTCATCGCAGGCTGACCAACGCAACTTGCTGAGGTCCATAGACTCCACACTGACTGCAGCAGTGGGTCTCCTGCAGCGCGACCTCCCCCCACCTACCCCTGCCCCATCCACACTTCCCACTCCCATGCCTGTCCCACGTACACCCAGACGTCGGCATGCACCCACATCAACGGGCACCACACCAGCAGGGAAGGTCCACCGCACTCCTCCTGACACGCACACACAGGGTGAGGTAGGCACACCCACTGGGTCGGGGGGCAAACGTGTGACACGCAGCCATAGTGGGAGTCCGCATTCCACCCAGTCCACTCCCTCCAAATCCCCTCCCCTCAGCTCTCCTGGCCACATCTCCCCCAAGGACTCCTTCATGGCCGCTCTGTCCCTGAGCCCCACAGTTACACCACCACGCAAGCGGTCAAGGAGGTCCCCGGTCAGGGTGGTTGAGTCTCCCCCCTGTCTCCACCCTCCCCCGGTGGCGCTGCGACCCATCCCTCTGACCCCCCCCTCCTTGGGGCCTGAGGTCCCTTCGGGTGCAGGGGACTCCCTGGAGGACCTTGCAAAGGTGTGTAGTGCCATCCTGGCCTCCGCCTTTGGCACTGACCCACCCCCTGTGGTGGAGTCCTCCATCCCTGCACCCACAACGCCGCCCCTTTGCCCTGATGTCCCTGCGGTGCCTGTTGCTTCCCCCCCCGATGCCCTCACCAGTGTGGAAGACGATGCCATTTGACTGTGCAGGCAAGGTAGGGGACACGCATCCCACTGTGTCCCCCATCCAGCTGAGAATCATTGACTGCCCTATGGGCTTTGTGAATATTGAACTGCCTGCGATCCACGGACATTGTGCTCATGCTGAATAAAGCTTAATTTTGTTTTCATTATCACACTACTGCTATGCTGGTATTGGTGTTGGTGGGGCTGCTACATGGTTTTGGGTGGTGTGTAAGGGTTTGGGTGTGTGGGATATGTAGTAGTGTACTGCTCATTGGTGGGACCCTGGGATCTGTGTGCCATCACAAGGTGTTGGCTAACTTTCTTTGTTCATGTAAGCAGTTACTGCATGGTGCACTTGTCCCAGGGTGTATTCCTTCCTCTGTGTACCCAGCTTTCTTCCCTGCAGGGTGTTCCCAATGTTTAGCGCAGAGCTGTGTCTACATGAGCTGTGTGTGTGACGGAGCCCTTCTACTTTGGCCATGCATGCAGGGCCATGTCTCCACCTGCAACAATCGTGGCATCCTTGGTGATCACTGTACTTGTGTGTGGAGTCTGTTGACATGAGTTCATGGGGACATGTTCCCTTGTAGGCAGTATGCATGTGGATAATTCTGGCCTCACACACATGTGTTACACCCCTCCTGTCTCAGGGCACTGCTGGGAGTGATAGGCACCCACCCCTCCTGTCTCAGGGCACTGCTGGGAGGACTCTGCACACACCCCTCCTGTCTCAGGGCACTGCTGGGAGTGATAGGCACCCACCCCTCCTGTCTCAGGGCACTGCTGTTAGTGATAGGCACCCACCCCTCCTGTCTCAGGGCACTGCTGGGAGGACTCCACACCCACCCCTCCTGTCTCAGGGCACTGCTGGGTGGACTCTGCACACACACCTCCGATTTCATGATATGTACGCTTGGAACATACACGGTGGGGGTATGCTCAATGCATTCGAGGTGAGGGTACGAGTCTACTTACACTGGTGTGGTGGGGGTACGCTCCATGCATACGCGGGTGAGGGTACGGGTCGTACTTACACTGTTGGGGTGTGGGTTACGCTCCATGCATAGGTGGGTGGGGGTACGGGTCGTACTTACACTGTTGGGGTGGGGGGTACGCTCCTTGCATACGCGGGTGGGGGTACGGGTCGTGCTTACACTGTTGGCATGGGGGGTACGCTCCATGCATACGCGGGTGGGGGTATGGGTCGTACTTACACTGTTGGCATGGGGGTACGCTCCATGCATACGTGGGTGGGGGTACGGGTCGTACTTACACTGTTGGGCTGGGGGGTACGCTCCATGCATAGGCGGGGGGGTACGGGTCGTACTTACACTGTTGGGGTGGGGGGTATGATCCTTGCATACGCGGGTGGGGGTGGGGGTACGGGTCGGACTTACACTGTTGGCATGGGGGGTACGCTCCATGCATACGCGGGTGGGGGTACGGGTCGTACTTACACTGTTGGGCTGGGGGGTACGCTCCATGCATACGCGGGTGGGGGTACGGGTCGTACTTACACTGTTGGGGTGGGGGGTACGCTCCTTGCATACGCGGGTGAGGGTACGGGTCGTACTTACACTGTTGGGCTGGGGGGTACGCTCCATGCATACGCGGGTGGGGGTACGGGTCGTACTTACACTGTTGGGGTGGGGGTACGGTCCGTGAGTCCGCGGGTGGGGGTAGGAGTCGTACTTACACTGGTGGGGGTGGGGGTACGGTCCGTACGTCCGCGGGTGAGGGTTCGAGTCGTACTTACACTGTTGGCATGGGGGGTACGCTCCATGCATACGCGGGTGGGGGTACGGGTCGTACTTACACTGTTGGCATGGGGGGTACGCTCCATGCATACGCAGGTGGGGGTACGGGTCGTACTTACACTGTTGGGCTGGGGGGTACGCTCCATGCATACGCGGGTGGGGGTACGGGTCGTACTTACACTGTTGGGGTGGGGGGTACGCTCCTTGCATACGCGGGTGAGGGTACGGGTCGTACTTACACTGTTGGGGTGGGGGGTACGCTCCATGCATACGCGGGTGAGGGTACGGGTCGTACTTACACTGTTGGGGTGGGGGTACGCTCCATGCATACGCGGGTGGGGGTACGGGTCGTACTTTCACTGTTGGGGTGGGGGGTGCGCTCCTTGCATACGGGGTGGGGGTAGGGTCCGTACATATACGTCCCCACGCTATGTGATGCTTGTGCGGCCCGTACCCAGGCCTTTGCCACGTGGGTGCGATCCGTCCCGGCATTGTTGGGGTGACGTGTGTGGGCGTGGTACGACTCGTACCCACGCTCTTCAGGCGTGGGTACGGGACGTACCTGTCTGGTTGTGTTGCCGGTTCGCGTGGTGACGGACTTCCGTTGTGGCGGTCGCTGGCTTATCAGGACATGCCCCCACCCCCTCGTGGTGACCAGGGCATGGGAGTCAGGTATGTCCAGGCCATGTGTGGTGTGTGACTTATGTGGTTGTTTTGTGGCCTGCCCTGGTCCTGCCACCCCCACCCCACCCCACTTTCCCCCCTCCCTTAGTTATTCTGACCTTCTGCGGCGTCTGCGTCGTAACCTGTAGAGGAGGTGGACTGCTATGAGGGCAGGGATGACTCGTAGGTTCGGGTCCATGTCTGTCCGTCGCGTACTGGTACTCCTTGATCGCGTCGTCCTGTCGCGTACGGGTCCTCCTTGATCGCGTCGTCCTGTCGCGTACGGGTCCTCCTTGGTCGCGTGGTCCTGTGTGTCCGTCGCGTACTGGTCCTCCTTGTTCGCGTCGTCGTCTGTCCGTCGCGTACTGGTGGTCCTTGTTCGCGTCGTCCTGATTTCCCGGCAGTTTTTGGCTGCCGCAAAATATTCACCGTGCGGGGTGACGTCGGTGCGAATCGTGATTCCTGGGTCATGAATGGCTGGCTGCGAGCGTCCCGACGTCAGGTCGGCGCTTTTCCGGATCGCATTGGTAGGTTTTTTTTGGTCGGTCGGGCTTTTTTACGATTCGTACGGTACTGGTGTACCCGTGCGAATCGTAATTCCTTGTTTGTAAAAATTGACGACCGGGTACGCGTCGGATGGAGATTATGCTCCGTCCGACGGTTCGTACGCGGTTTTTGCCGGATCGCGATCGGCACCTAAGTATGTGTAAGTTTCTGTAGAAGTAAGTGTGGTGGTGTGTGTATAACTGTATATGCAAGTAAATGTATGTTTGATTCTTTATTAGCATCAGTGACTATGTGTGTGAGTAACTCTATGGATGAGTGGCATTGTGTAACAGGATGTATAGGTGTATGAGTACATATGATGAGTGAGTACATGTATGAGTGACTGTATAGGGCTGTTGGTGAATGAGTGGATGTGTATGTGGATCTTAGAATTACTGAAGAGGTTGTTGTAACTGGTATTGGTATGTCCATTGTTTTGAAAATGTTAGTCTCTATTTTTGAATGTGTGTATCAAAGGTTATATTAGGGGAAGAGGAGGTCTGCCACTCTGTTACAAGGATGATGTCATCAGTGATGTCATCAGTGATGTCATTTGAGATGTCATCAGTGATGTCATGAGTGATGTCAGTGACCATGTCATGAGTGATGTAATATGTGACGTCCTCAGTAGTGCATTGCGGGCGCGCGAGTTATAGTTAGCTGAACTAACTATAACAGGGGAATTTCATTGGTTTTTTATGAGTGAAATGTCCAGCTAACTATAACATGTGTGAAACCTTTGGTTTTTTCATTGAATTTCTAAGGTTTTTTAAATGCTAATTCCTAACTATAACGTGTGTGAAACCCATGGTTTTTTCAGTGAATTTGCAAGGTTTTTTAAATGCTAATTCTTTTTTTTTGTTTGTTTTTTTTTTTTTTTTTTTTTTTAACATATTTTTATTTTAATTTTCTATCCTTTTTTAAAGACTATGGTTAAATTTAAAAAATTCTACAATATATTTTTTAAACTAAACAGGTAAGATTTATTAGTATAACATAGTGGTTTTTTTTTCCCCTTTTTTTTTTTTTTAATTATTTTTTTAACGTGCGCGTACGGTAAGCGCACGTCTTGCTTTTATAACGTTAGATTTCTACGTTGTTTGCGTTCATTTACGCAATTTGCGTAGACGTACGTCACGCGCGCGCAGAGCGTAACGCGTACGCTGCACGCGCATGTTACGCGATAGTGAAGGGGCGTGCCTGTTTTGCGCATGCGCGCGTGCGCGTGTCTTTTTTACGCGCATGCGTACTTTTGCCGTAAGCGTAACGTAAGCGTAACGTACGCGCACGGTGGGTCATTTGATCAAGAAACACAACTTTTGATTGGTTGAAACTACTTTCAGTTCTAGAACTCTCCTACACCACACCCATTCCCCTCATTTCTGCTTGTAATCCCTTATGAGAAGGAGCTGAGTTGTCTTTGTGATACGATGGCAGAACAGCAGAACTCTTCTGAGAGTGAGGCTAGCAGCACTACCTTGAGGCAGAGAAGGAGGAAACAAAAGAGCTCTTTCATATGGGAGTATTTTTCTTTTCCAGAGGGCAAGAAAAAGGTAAATGCACCCTTAGTGACTTGTAAGCTTTGTGGCCGTGTACTTTCAAGAGGGAATCCCAACAAGAAGTATTCCTTCGGGAATCACACCATGTTGAGACACCTTCAAGATGTACACGGTAGGACACATGCTCGACATACTGAAGGTAGCCCTTCAGTAAGTCAACCAAGCACATCCACAGCAGCTCAGCCTGGTCCATCATCTGCAGGGCCGAGTCCATCTTCGGTAGGTCAGCTGAGCCCTTCATCTGTTGGGGGAGCATCTCCTTTTTCTCATCCTCTGGAAACCAACCATCGGTTTGCGAGGGTTTTAATTCGGTGCGCCACTTGTCATGATCTAATTTGTCATAGGGAGACCAGTGTTGCCCTAGTGAACAATTTAATAGATCAGCACATTTGTCGTACCGACTAATATTCCCATTCTTTCTTTCCTCTGTCCCTGCATGAACACAACGGCTCTTTTAAGAGCCAACCTTACCTTTTAACTTTTTTTTATATATTTTTTAAAACTTTTTTTTATTTTTTTTTACCGTACGCGTACGGTACGCGAAATTATTATTTTTTTTTTTTTAAAAACACTAAAAATCAATTATCACATTACAAGGTCCTTGAGAGACTACACTGATAAACTGAAAATGTGATTGTGGAGAAGTGGAAAAAAGGGACCATGAAATTTTTGACTTACCATATCCACTCAAAAAATTATTTATTAATTAAAATTTAATTTTTATTGCTTTAAAAATGGTTCAAGTTTTCGAAAATTTTCTATCTCAATCTGAAAAAAAAGAAAAAAGTATTAATATTTAATAAAACATTTTATAATACAGTACACATATTTACATATTTTCCCCAAAAATGTTTTTGCCTTTTTTTTGCTGTTTTCAGAATATATTGCATTTCACTATAAATTGTGAAAGCAATTGCATTCATCATTTAACAGCGGGCAAAAAAAAAATAACAATCTCAAAGATTGTTTTAAAAAAGCCCAGAATCTCTTCTCACTTAAACATAACATTATAGAAATCAATAATATTCTAAAAAAAATCATCTAATATCAATACTTATTTCTTTAAAATACCGTCTGACATTTTTGTTTCAGAAGTATAATCACAAAAATATATCTCAAATAACTCCACAATACATCTGGTTCCATTTCCTTTAGGCCAAATAGTAATTTTAAAATTCTTTTTTGATTAAATTTCCAATGTTATTCCAATAAAATTCCAAAATTTAAATTGTACAGATCTCACCGATTCTCTGTAACATTTTGGTTTCCGAAAGATTAATTAAGAATTAAATAAGTCCACAATACAATTGTTTACCTTTCCTCATGGCCAAATAGTAATTTTAAAAATCTTTTTTGAATAAATTTCAAATGGTAATCCAATAACATTCCAAAATTTAAATTGTGCAGATGTTACCGATTTTCTCTAAATTTTTGGTTTTCGAAAGTTTCATTAAAAATTATAAAAGTCCACATTACAATTGGTTACCTTTCCCTTAGGCCAAATGATAATTTGAAAAATCTTTTTTTTTTTTAAATTCCAATGCTAATCCAAAAAAATGGTAAAATTGTTTTGTACAGATCTTGCCAAGTCTCTCTAAAATTTTGGTTTCAGGAAGATTAGATAGGAATTTGCTAAATCAAAAGGCAAACGTTGCTTGAAAATCAATTTTGAATCATTACACAGTGTCCAGCCTTTTTCACATTTAAGATAAACTGTGTAATGTCCAGAAGTAACAGTAGGTCCTTCATGGAAAATTATTGCAACTGTTACAAAAGTTTTTCCTGAAATTGATAATTGCTGTCCTGTAAACTTCTTTATTAAAGTATCCAATTTTGAACCATCAGCTTTACATCGTTGCATCATTAAAATTACATACTGTCCGTATTCCTTTAAAATTAACGTTGAAAACATTTCAGATTGACACTCACCACATTCCATGCTATGATTAGCATCTTTAACTAATTTAGCAAAAGTGACTGTTTTACTTTCTGGCAATGTTAAATAAATAAACCTTTCAGAATCAACATTAGAGCCACATGTATTGTAACAGTTTTCACAACTATGTTCCCATTTATAAGAGACACCAAACATATTTTCAATGGGAACCCCTTCTTCTTCCAGTACCTGAAGAAAAAACATCAAGAATTCCTGTGCGTCTTGCTGTACATTTTGAGAAAACTGTGTTCGTCCTGAACATACATCTAAAAGTTTTCTAATTTCAGTAGCACTTTCTATTTGAGTTTTATCATTACTCAGCTTTTGAAAAAGGAGACTCAACTCAGAACAGAATCTTTTTCTCAGATTTACTATTATCTGCTCTTGCACACTTTCCAGATAAAATGCAACATTCAGCACTACATTAGCGTAGCAGTTGACACCAGAGCTATTTTCAAAATGACAACCTAAAACCTCTTCAACATTTTCCTTTTTCTTTTTGCTTGCAATTACATCACTCCTCTTTTTTTTCCTCCTCTCTACATCTTCATTACAGATATTCTCATTTCTCCTTTTACGAGAAACTACACGTTTCTCCAACACAGGATACTGACCTAAATGAGGAGCATAGGTTCTTCTTAATCTATTATACTCCTTTACACAATTTGTATCAGCACTAACTTTTGAGTCATCAAAGTCTATCATGAATAAACCAGATAATGTTTTCACTCGTGACAAAGCTACATAAGACATACCTTGTTTGAACACAGTTGAACCAATGTTCACAAAAGCACAATCTACAGTCAATCCTTGAGACTTGTGAATAGTTACAGCATATGCTAGAGAAAACGGAAACTGCTTCCTACATACATATAAGTCTTTCACAAGCATGAAACGAACTGAACAACGACAAATGTCTTTAACTTCTTCTATCTGATCAAATTTTATTTTTAAACATTCAATTCCATCTTTTTTCTGATAATTAATAAAACCCACAACTCTTCCCATAGCTCCATTAACTAAACCTTTTTCAACATCCAAATTTCTCCTTAAAAATACTCTACAGTTCATGCAAACATATAGATTTTTTTCTAATCCAGCTGTTTTGGAAATGTTCTTCTCTAGTGAATCCAATTTATTTTTCAGTGTGCCTGTTAATGTGATAGTAATTCTTCCATCCTCAATTTTGTCCACTGCTTCCAATTTCCTGATATCTTCCTTTTCCAATTTTAAAAGCTCCTCATTGAATATTGAGCATTCACGTAGAGTTGGCATTAAGCAGATGACACTTTTCTTTTCTGCAATGTTCTTGTATATCTTCTCTGCAACTATTTCTTCCTTTGGAAATAAATTATGTAGCAGCCGACTCTGTAATGCTTTTTTGCCAACTTCTGTGAGTAGTCCAATTCTGATATCTTTCAGAATACTTCCATATTCTTCATCGTTTGCTTGCCTCATATTAGTAGTAAGTTCCTTGTACTCAAAGAAGGACCAAATATTTGCAATACCGATGCTTCCCAATGACTTCTTTGTGTCTTCATGTGTCACAGTATTAAACACTGGTTGTCCTTTAACTGGAGTAAGTTGTAGAAGATCCCCAAAAACTATGACATGTTTTCCACCAAATAACACGTCATAGTCTGTCCTTAGAATTTGCTGCATTCTTAAATGCACAAAGGCAAGCATTAAGTTTGATACCATGCTCACCTCATCAATAATGAGAACTTGCATCTTCTTCAATACTCTTGAAACTTCCAAGCATGCTTCTCCAGTTAGCTTGTTGTATTGTATTTTGTTCTCATGCTCCACTGGTAACATTAGCAAACGATGTAAGGTGATTCCTTTTATGTTATATGCTGCTAACCCAGTTGGAGCAGTAACCACACAAGACAAAGTAGAATCCGTTTTTTGCTGTAGGTAGCTTCTGATGACTTTTATTAAGAAACTTTTTCCAGTTCCAGCTTGTCCGCTTACATACATCCTGATTGGATGAAATGATGTGCATGAGCACTCTTTTTTTTCATGTAGTAATCCGTGATCAATTTTGTTTCTGATCTCTTCATAAATTTGTTGCTGCTCTTCATTCAGTTGTCTTTCCAAATTTGGTAAGTCTATAAATTCTTCTTGACCTTGATTCATAGCCGTTTCCACTTCATTCATGGCTATTGCAGCTTCATTTTCAACGATTGGTTGTCCTAGGGGATCTTGACTGAGTGTTCCTGAACTTTGGCTGTCTTGAGAACTGTCTCTAGCTACTTCAGCTGCAATTGTAGTTTCTTGTTCAATTTCTTCATTTAACATTTGCAGATAAGTTGAGAATGTACTGCATTGTATGCTGTCTTTGCAAGCATTAAAAGAATCTTCATAGCTTTGAAATTCTCCCAGTAGTTCATCCTCTGTACGCCATGGTTTAAACAGCTGTAAAAGAGCCAAGTAGTAAAATTCCTTTTTGTCAGTAGTGTCGCAACTCAGCTTCCTGTGATTTATCAAACTTCCTTTTGTTTGCTTCACCAAACATCCTTCCTCACCAATGACTTTATATTTTCCATTGTTGATGTCTTCTGCGGCTTTCCGTGAATAAATGTAGTTCTGCAGCACTTCATAGAGACACATGTTCTCCAGATGATGACTTCTTTTTGGATAATATGTGTCCAACATGTTTGATTTCAAAATATCTGTACTTTCTGGGTCATTCTCGGCCAAATATTCAATTTCTCCAACAGATTTCAGTACTCGATTTCTCATTGCTGCAAGGCCTAAACTTGCCCAAATTATTCTTCTTGATTTCGAGTAGAGACTTGCAGAAGATAACCTATCTGAACATTCGTAGGATCCAATTTCTCGATGCGATAACATCTTTAAACTGAAACTGTACAGCTTCTTACTGACAGTCTTCTCGTGAGAAATCTCTTCCCACATTTCTTTCAATTCATTTTTTTCAGATTTAGTAATGTAAGACGTTACATATCGAGCAACAGCAATGGAATTGTCAGCTACATACTGTATATCCATGTTAGCATTCCACATGGATAAAATGACTGGGTTGTAGTCATTTATATTTTTTGATTCTTCTTTTCTTTTAAGGTTGTAGGTATTCTTAGGTGATTTTCTTGTGATAGTATGTCTCACAGATGACATAAAACTGTTTACTCTTCCATTTGAAAGAACAGGTCTAGGAAATCCAAATCGACATTTAGTGTAGTATTTATCTTTGCTCTTGTATTTCCGTCGACAGTATTTTCCACACCGATGACTTTGGAAACGTAAAGCTTGCTCCTTTAACTTTTTCTCTTCTGTACTTTTTGGTATAGCACATGTTGCATATTCTTCAATGTAAGATAACACTGCTTCATCAGTATCTGTTCCAAACTTTGGGGCATCCTTGATCCACAACAGCATATGAATATGAGGAGCACCTCTTGCCTGGTACTCTTTTCTCCAAAAGAAATCCACTACTTCTCCAAGGGGTGGATTTTTTTTATTGCAGATGAAGGACATCATAGCCTCAAATCTATGATTGAAATATCTGCAAACATTAACCGGATCCAATGAGCACAGTTCTCCTGCTGTCTTGTATTCAATGTTTTTAATGTTTGAATTTGCCTCTCGTAGAAAATCCAGTAAATCATCCCAAGCGTACTCAGCACAGCTTAGGGTAAGGAACCATGTTGGTGTTCCTAAATTCCGTAACATGCATTTTAATTCACCATGGCGTCGGTACCAATATTCATTTGTCCCACGCTGACAAGCCATCAGATTGATCAGTTGTGTTTCCAAATGATCATCTCGGTGCTGCACTTTCTCCATAAAATCCTTAGCAGACACATTTTGTAAATGTACTCCACTTTTTAAAATGTGATTTACTGCATAAGATAGTGCAGACAAGTCGCTTTCAAATAAACGATGGAACAAATAAGGAATACTTTGTCGAAATCTGGGATCTTCTGCATATAGTCTTGTAGTCCGATACTCAGAAGCTGGAATCTGTTCTGGACGTTCATCGTATCGTCCTCCTTTTCCTTTAGGAAACAGCTGGGGAAAACATCGAGCTTCCAAGCTCTCCTCCCATACACTCACGGGAGTTCCTTTTGCTTTCTTCATCTGAAACAGATCAATATTGTCTCCCAAAACTTCTTTTGAATGTAGAGGATGTATGCTAAAATGTTCATACATTTCTTCTTCCTTTGACTTGTCCACTTTTTCAATTTGTCCAGTTGGTGTTTCTGTGTCTTCTTGTAAATCTTCTTCTTCTTCTTCTTCTATATAAATTGATTCATACCATTTGTTATTCCTTTTCAAATACAAATTTGCTCTTTGTACTTTCCGTACATCTACCAGCTCCTGCCAAATCTTCTTATTCTTTGTAGGTACACCATTAACCAGAATAACTAATGGTTCAGTTTCCAAAGTATCTGCATCAATAGTTTCCATATTTTTTTTCAGATCCAAGGGCAAATACACCATTCTACCTTTTAAACCTCTCAGTAAATCTGAAAGAGGTAATTTACCAGTTTTGGGCTCCATACGTACTATGGTCTGGAACGGATGAACACATTGAATAAGTATAGACTCATATGTATTTAATTCCGAAAGTTCGGCAGGAATAGCATCCAATTCTAAATTATTATGTACAGATCTGGTTGGCATTCTATTTTCCTCTAACTTGTTGTAACAGTATTTACAAATACGCTGATCTTCACCCAATTCAAAACAATTTTCAAGAAATATATATGTGGCAAAATCCTTCCACTTATTATTATCTTCATTTTCACTCTTTCTGTAGAGATCAACATTCCTAGTTTGTTTTCTATAATGAGTTCTGCGGCAACAAATACAAGTTATATTTGGTCTTTCATTAGAGATTATTGCAAATTTTGTTATGTGATCATTAAATGTTTTACTTACAGAGGGTTCTACATTCTCTTCCACTTCTTCCTCATTTACTGTGTCCTTTTCTGCACTGTCTTGTTCAGGACCAAAGTAACAAAACTGAATTTCATCAACAACCTTCTCTACATCTGATACCGATCCACGGAACAGAGCCCTATTCAATTCATCTAACTTTATTGCTGGACTTTTAGCAAAATACAACCGTCTCACAAACTTTCTCATTTCAGTATGATGAACAGCCAGCATCCTAAAATGATGGAAAACACTATTACACACTTTTCTAGATAGACAAGCCAGAGAATGACCCTGCAAACCAGTATTCTCTCTCACTCTGCATGGATCTAGACTTTGAAGCACCTTAATCTTCTGTTTTACACTTTTTTTACTATATTCTCTTAGAAACTCACGAAATTTATCAATAGATTCCTGACGCACAGTGCAAATACTACTACAATTCCAAGTGTACACTGGGGCTTTAGGACGTCTCCCCATAGCCTCATCCGCCATCACTTGTACCTCATACGACCTCTGGTGTCAACTGCATGCAGCAAACTATTACTTTGAAAATAACTCTCTTCATTAAAAAAAGTTTCACTACTTGAACTATGCATCCATTTTCCTAAAAACACTTTACAAAAGTTTGTTCTTTTCACTACTCTTTTCCTTTTGCTTTGTGATTTCAGTGATTTTATCTAATGTACGCATCCTATTCAAAATTAAAATGAATAGTTTCCTTTTTAATTCTAATGCCTTTGCTGCAATGGCTTCAATTTCTTTTTTTCTCTTGTAATATTTTGCCTTTTTCTTATATTTCTTCACATCATTTATCAAATTGGACATAACTCTTCTCTGAAACATTTTTCTACGTATCTCTTTAAACGCTGTTTTTCTGTTTAAGTTAATCTTTGTTATTGCAGAAGGTATATTTGCATTAACTAAATTCTCAATTTTTTCCTGTTCTTTTCTTTTGAAAACATTCTTTCCAGTACAGACATTTTGTACATTTTTCCTTTTTTTGAAGATGTTCTTTAAAAAATCTTTTGTCTGCTTACCAGAAGACTTTCTCTTTTTCCCAACATGAGCATCTCCAACTAACTTAGGTCCTCCAGTTGTCTTCAAATATAGTTTTTTTTGTGGTTTTTCGTTACTCTGGATTTTGTAGGCATCTTAAATTTTGTTCACTGCTCTTCAGCAATACCTGAAAAAAACTAAAAAAAAATTCCTTTTTTATATTTAAATATATTACTACATTTTTTATGATCTTTTCAAATCTTAAAATACTAAGTACCCCTTTCCTAGAAGTGAAAATCACAATAACACATTCACAAATTAAATATCTAAAAACAATTCCTGTGTGCACACAGAGTCATGCTTTGAAATTAGGCAAAAACGAAATTTCTTTGCCAATTGGAAAGCACACATTCTACTACTTTTTTGGCAAGTAATAAGTACTTTTACAGTCTGACACATTTTGAATCCACTTTTCAGATTCTGATAAAAGCACATGTCCAAACTGCTTTTTGAGACCAGCACCATGTGTAACCTGGGTGACTGACTACACTCCAGCAAGGGCAACCAGCCTTAGTGATGCTAAATGTATTTGCATTACTAAGTGCAACCTCAAACCCCACTCGGTTGTGAATACTGTGCATGATTGCACAGGAGAAGCAGCTGGCTGTGTGCTAAGAGTCTACTTCTGCACAAAAAAATAGCTCCCCCTTTACATCTAATGCAAATGTAAAATCACCAGAGCAATAGGCAATAAATCTCTGCCTGTAATTCCTCTTTGCACACAGAGTCATGTTTTCATATTAGTCTGAAAACGTAATTTCTTTGCCAATTTGAAACCACACTTACTACTCTTTTTTTAGGCAAGTGATAAATTCTTTTACAGTCTGATACATTATGAATCCACTTTTTAGATTTTAAAAAAAGCACATGTCCAAACAACATTTTCAGACCAGCAACATGTGTAACCTGGGTGACTGAGTACACTCCAGCAAGGACAACCAGCCTTAGTGAAGCTGAATGTATTTGCATTACTGACTGCAACCTCAAACCCCACTCGGTTGTGAATACTGTGCATGATTCCATAGGATAAGCAGCTGGTTGTGTGCTAAGAGTCTGCTTCTGCATAAAAAAATAACACCCCCTTTCCATCTAATGCAAATGTAAAATCACCAGAGCAATACCAAACAGCTTTCTGAGACCAGCAACATGTGTAACCTGGGTGACTGAGTACACTCCAGCAAGGGCAACCAGCCTTAGTGATGCTGAATGTATTTGCATTACTGACTGCAACCTCAAACCCCACTCGGTTGTGAATACTGGCATGATTCCACAGGATAAGCAGCTGGCTGTGTGCTAAGAGTCTGCTTCTGCACAAAAAAATAGCTCCCCCTTAACATCTAATGCAAATGTTAAATCACCAGAGCATAACGCAATAAATCTCTGCCTGTAATTCCTCTTTCCACACAGAGTCATGTTTTCATATTAGTCTGAAAACGTAATTTCTTTACCAATTTGAAACCACACTTACTACTCTTTTTTTTGGCAAGTGATAAATACTTTTACAGTCTGACACATTTTAAATCCACTTTTCAGATTCTTAAAAAAGCACATGTCCAAACTGCTTTTTCAGACCAGCAACATGTGTAACCTGGGTGACTGAGTACACTCCAGCAAGGGCAACCAGCCTTAGTGATGCTGAATGTATTTGCATTACTAAGTGCAACCTCAAACCCCACTCGGTTGTGAATACTGTGCATGATTCCACAGGATAAGCAGCTGGGTGTGTGCTAAGAGTCTGCTTCTGCATAAAAAAAATGCTCCCCCTTTACATCTAATGCAAATGTAAAATCACCAGAGCAATACTCAATAAATCTCTGCCTATAATTCCTATTTGCACACAGAGTCATGTTTTCATATTAGTCTGAAAACGTAATTTCTTTGCCAATTTGAAACCACACTTACTACTCTTTTTTTAGGCAAGTGATAAATACTTTTACAGTCTGACACATTTTAAATCCACTTTTCAGATTCTTAAAAAAGCACATGTCCAAACAACATTTTCAGACCAGCAACATGTGTAACCTGGGTGACTGAGTACACTCCAGCAAGGGCAACCAGCCTTAGAGATGCTGAATGTATTTGCATTACTGACTGCAACCTCAAACCCCACTCGGTTGTGAATACTGTGCATGATTCCACAGGAAAAGCAGCTGGCTGTGTGCTAAGAGTCTGCTTCTGCATAAAAAAATAGCTCCGCCTTTCCTACTAATGCAAATGTAAAATCACCAGAGCAATACGCAATAAATCTCTGCCTGTAATTCCTATTTGCACACAGAGTCATGTTTTCATATTAGTCAAAAAACGAAATTTCTTCACCAATTTCAAAGCACACTTACTACTCTTTTTTTTGGCAAGTGATAAGTACTTTTACAGTCTGACACATTATGAATCCACTTTTCAGATTCTTAAAAAACAACATGTCCAAACAACATTTTCAGACCAGCAACATGTGTAACCTGGGTGACTGACTACACTCCAGCAAGGGCAACCAGCCTTAGTGATGCTGAATGTATTTGCATTACTGACTGAAACCTCAAACCCCACTCGGTTGTGAATACTATGCATGATTCCACAGGATATTCAGCTGTCTGTGTGCTAAGAGTCTGCTTCTGCAGAAAAAAATACCTCCCCCTTTCCATCTAATGCAAATGTAAAATCACCAGAGCAATACCAAACAGCTTTCTGAGACCAACATCATGTGTAGCCTGGGTGACTGACTACACTCCAGCAAGGGCAACCAGCCTTACTGATGCTGAATGTATTTGCATTACTGAGTGCAACCTCAAACCCTTAAAGTATTCCTTATTTATACCAGTACACCTTAATTTATCGTGAAAACATAGTCCATATTATTTTACATGTTCCTCACATTTAAATTTCTCCCAAAACAGAAAATGATAAACACAACTTCAACAAAACGAATTCCAATTCTATTATTAATTTCTTAATTTACCATATACATCCCCTCTCAAACTCTAAACTCACCTTTAAAATTAGTTGTGAAAGAAATGTGGCACTCAAACAGCAGATTATCAGAGCCAGGATCTCTGTTCTGTACACCTCTCTCCTCTCAGCAGAACCAGATAATGGCAAACTTTCCCTCTCTTTTTCCACACATATACATGTAAGTTTCAAATCTCAGTGCTTCCCCCTTTTTTTCAAATGTAATCACACATTTCTATTGGTTGAAAACCAACCCTTTTCCAAAAGTACCCTTCCCCCAACTTGACTTCTGCCTAGTACCCTTCCCCCAACTTGACTTCTGCCTGCTACCATAGCAACAGCTCTTGAAACACTGCTGTGCAGAGTTAGGTCAGAAGTTCACCAAACAATGTTTCATTTCCAAAGAGCAGGAGTGCTTGACTTTTCAAACCTAACAGCAAATCCATAGTACTGTTCTTTGGTAACACATTTTTCTGTACCAATACAAAACATGCTTCTATAAATTTACACATACAGCCTAGTTTTTATTCTAGAATGGTATGAAACAGCCAATCAGTTTAAAAAAAAAAAAAAATATATGTATGCCTCCATTTCCAAACTGTCTTTCATTTCTTTTTACCATTCTACTGAATTACACCTCCTGAGTGCATCCAGTTCTCCTTTGAAGATGTTCACAGTGTGGATTGTAGGGCACAGCTATGTCTTCTGGAGTGAAAAGTATGCAGAGAAAACAGGTATGGTGAGAGACCTTGCTTTGCCAAATGTAGACATTAAATGGATTGGTCAGAGAGGGTTAAAGTGGCACCAATTGATGCCATTGGTAAAATCCTTCATGCAAATCCAACACCCTGACCTCATAATAGTGCACTGTGGTGGCAATGACCTAGGCACTTTGACTGGGGTAGGTCTGGAAATGCTTATGAAGGAGACCTTTGCACAACTGTTTTCACTTTTCCCTAAAACTGCCTTTGTGTTTTCTAACATATGCCAAAGGCAAAAATGGAACTGGTCCAATCATTTCTGTCCACAGATTGACAAAGCAAGAAAGCACGTCAACAAATCTGTTTTTGCTTTCCTCCGAGACTATGGTATGGGTTCCATTTACCACAACAACTTGCGTTACGACATGCAAGACATTTATAGAGGAGATGGTGTGCACTTCAATGATGAAGGGAACAGAGTCTTCCTCTTGAACCTTAGACTCTGCATCGGTACTTACTTGTAGGTACCAATAAAAAATCACTTCATAAACACAACGGCTCTTTTTAGAGCCCCCTAATACCTAAACACTTAAATCTGCATTTCATTTCTTTTTTTTTTTTTTTTTTACCGTACGCGTACGTTGAGCTTACCGTACGCGTACCCCGCGATTTTTTTAAAAATTAATAAATGTTTTTTTTTGTACTTTTCTGTCCTTCTTTGACCCCCTTTCAAATGTTATGTGGTCTGTAACTCTATTCCTTGCCCCCTTTTCAAGTTATCACCCTTTTTTTCCTGAGTGAAACACACAAAATGGCGGCCGCCGCTTCCTGGTTTCGACCGATTCGAATGTTTACTAAGATCTAAGAGCCAATCAGAATCGCGCGCGCGCACGTCACCGTACGCGTACGGTAAGCGCACCGTAAGCGCACCGTAAGCTGGCTCATATATATATATTGATTTAAAGGCTATTTTCTCAGAATCTACTGAACAGATTTACACCAAACCTACAAAAGGCACTTCCTTGACCTGAGGACTACCTCTCTGCCAAATTTCATTAAATTCTGTTCAGCCGTTCGGGCTGTAGCTCTGTCTAAAGGTCCTATGGAAAAATGCATGGGAAAAACGCGTTTTGGGACCCCCCTTTTATCTCAGCCCCCGCTTGACGAATCCCCCCGAGACTTTCAGGGTAGGAGCGGAGCTCAACGCCCCACCTATTTTGAAACTTTCGCGAGGATTCGTCGACCGGCGCCAAAGTTATTCAAAATAGAATGTTGCGGATTTCCTATGGTAAGAGGGTCCTAACTATAACTATCTACTGGCGACCGCCAGTAGATAACATATATATATATATATATATATATATATATATATATATATATATATATATATTATCTACTGGCGGTCGCCAGTAGATAGTTATAGTTAGGACCGTGTTTCCATAGGAAATCTCAAAATTCTATTTTGAATAACTTTGGCGCCGGTTGACGAATCCTCGCGAAATTATCAAAACAAATGGGGCGCTCCGTTCAGCTCCTACCCTGAAAGTCTCAAGGTGATTCGTCAAGCGGGGGCCGAGAAAAAGGGGGGGTCTCAAAACGCGTTTTCCCCATGCATTTTTCCATAGGACGTTTAGTCGCAGCTACAGCCCGAACGGCTGAACAGAATTACGTGAAATTTGGCAGAGAGGTAGCCATAAGGTCAAGGAAGTGCCTTTTGAAGGACTCGTGTGTAAATCTGTTCAGTATTTCCTGAGAAAATAGCATTTAAAACCATGTCAATATCTATACGTGCGCACCATGCGCGCACTGTGCGCCCACCCTTACGCGCGCGAGCGGAATTCTGATTGGTTGTTAGATGTCGGTAAACATTCGAATTGGTCGAAACCAGGAAGTGTCGGCTGCCATTTTGTCTCTCGCAGTCTGAGGGGGTGAAAAACAAAGGTGGAGAATGTGAAAAGGGGGCAGGGTGGACAGTTCCTGACCCCCTAGCCTTTGTCAGGGGGTCCCAGAAGGACCCCCAAGGGCAAAAAAAAGATTTATTTTTTTTCAAAAAATCGCGGAGTGCGCGCACCCTGCGCGCACGTTGAAAAAACTGAAAAATTCCTCGAAGTTCACGAGTGCGCGCACGGTGCGCGCACGGTGCGCGCAAGCTGAAAATTCCATAAAAAAAAAATACATACATAAATTAGCATTTAAAAAACCTTTCAAATTCACTGAAAAAACCATAGGTGTCACACACGTTAAACTTACGAATTAGCATTTAAAAAACCTTGCAAATTCACTTGAAAACCATAGGTTTCACACATGTTATAGTTACCTGGACATTTCACTCGTAAAAAAACAATGAAATTCCCCCGTTATAGTTAGTGCAAGCAACTATAACTCACGCGACCGCAATCCTCTGCTGATGACGTCAGATATTACATCACTGATGACATATGTGTCTTTCTGAAAAATAAATATTTGTAATATATGTATAGCTAAAGATTAATGGAAGAAGACATGGGTAAATAAGTGTCTAAATACAGTGATGTAATATCTGACGTCATCAGCAGAGGATTGCGGTCGCGTGAGTTATAGTTGCCTGCACTAACTATAACGGGGGAATTTTATTGTTTTTTTACGAGTGAAATGTCCAGGTAACTATAACATGTGTGAAACCTATGGTTTTTTAAGTGAATATATATATATATATATATATATATATATATATATATATATATATATATTCACTGAAAAAACCATAGGTTTCACACATGTTATAGTTAGCGGAAATTTTACTGATAAAAAACCAATGAAATTCCCCCGTTATAGTTAGTGCAGGCAACTATAACTCACGCGACCGCAATCTTCTGCTGATGCTAATACTGTATTTAGACACTTATTTGCCCATGTCTTCTTCCATACATTTTTAGCTATACATATATTACAAATATTTTTTTTTCATAAAGACACATATGTCATCAGCAGAAGATTGCGGTCACGTGAGTTATAGTTGCCTGCACTAACTATAACGGGGGAATTTCATTGGTTTTTTATCAGTAAAATTTCCGCTAACTATAACATGTGTGAAACCTATGGTTTTTTCAGTGAATTTGCAAGGTTTTTTAAATGCTAATTCCTAACTATAACGTGTGTGAAACCTATGGTTTTTTCAGTGAATTTGTACGTTTTTTTAAATGCTAAGTTACTTTACGCCATTCGTGGCGTGCGCGCCCACTTAACGCAGTTTGTTCCGTGGGCGCACGGTGCACTTCGTGCACCGTGCGCGCACAGTGAGCACGCGGTGCGCTTCGCGCACCGCGCGCCCACTTTACGCAGTTAGTGGCGTGCACGCACGGTGGCCCACGTTACGCTAGATGGGCCATGTACTTACTTGTAGGTACCAAAAAACAAACAATAAACACAATGGCTCTTTTTAGAGCCATCTTATATCTAAACACTTAAATGCGATTTTTTTTAAATTTGTTTTATTAAGTTTTTTTTCGGGTGCGCGCTGGGTGCGCGCACTCGGCGATATTTTTTAACAAAATATTAATCTTTTTTTTTGCCCTACAAGGTCCTACTTTGACCCCCTTACAATGCCTACTGGGTCTATTTCTACCCACTCTGCCCCCTTTTCAAGTTCTCCCCCTTTGTTTATCACCCCCTCTTTATGCGATAGACAAAATGGCGGCCGCCGCTTCCTGATTTCCACCGATTCGAATGTTTACTAAGATCTAACAACCAATCAGAATTGCGCTCGCGCACGGCGAGGTGCGCTCACCCAGCGCGCACGGAGCGCGCTTAGATATATATATATTGATTTAAAGGCTATTTTCTCATAATCTACTGAACAGATTTACACCAAACCTACAAAAGGCACTTCCTTGACCTGGGGACTACCTCTCTGCCAAATTTCTAGTAATTCTGTTCAGCCGTTCGGGCTGTAGCCCTGTCTAAAGGTCCTATGGAAAAATGCATGGGGAAAACGCGTTTTGGGACCCCCCTTTTTTCTCAGCCCCCGCTTGACGAATCCCCCCGAGACTTTCAGGGTAGGAGCGGAGCGTAGCGCCCCACCTATTTTGAGAAATTCACGAGGATTCGTCGACCGGCGCCAAAGTTATTCAAAATAGAATGTTGAGGTTTTCCTATGGAAACGTGGTCCTAACTATAACTACCTACTGGCGACCGCCAGTAGGTAATATATATATATATAAATATATATATATATATATATATATATATATATATATATATATATAAATATGCAAAAAAGCAGAGAACTCTGGGAAGTTCCCAAGTTTAGGCGGAGAGCAGCTCCTGCATAGAGCACCTTCAACACCAGCAATACTCTAAATTTGCTCAACTCAAATGTCTGCTTTTCTATCAAAATCTTTAAGCATAGGATTATCACAGTGCCATCCATGTCGAGATAGAAAGGGGCAAAGTCCTTTGCCATTTCAACAGCAACGTTTTTAAGGATAAGAATAACACAGTGCTATCCATGCCGAGCAGTATAATGACAAAAGCCTTTAACCACTCCTGGCACAGTACAGCTTAGATTTGGTAGAATACCAACCAAGCCAACCTAAAATGAATAAAAGAAATCCCTGCACGCGTTTCACTATCAGTATAGCTCTTCAGGGAGCTTTTGTCATTTTAAAGCTCAGATATACATGCACCCACTCACTCACCCACTCACAGACTAACGCATCCATTCAGAGACTCACCCAGACACTTGACCTTCTAGTCACAGATCCACTCAGACACTCATGGATGCACCCATTGACTCAGCCACTCAGAGACTTATGCTCTCACTCACAGACCCATTAAGATACTCAAAAACCCACTCACAAATCCACTAAGTCACTCATACACCCATTCAAAGACACAATCAGACACTCACATACCCATTGAGTCCCATGCACCCAATCACAAAACCACTCAGACACACACTCCCAATCATAGACTCACTGAGTGACTCATGCACTAAGTCACAGACCTACTCAGACACTCATGCACCCACACACTCACCCACTGAGACATGCACTTGAAAATTCTTGTATGCGCTTACAGATCCAGTCAGACTGTTATATACTTACAAATGCACTCATGCATCTATTCACAGATCGACTGAGAGACCCATGCAACGAACCATGGACCCATTGAGACACTGATGCATCCATTCGTAGATGCACTGAGAGAGTCACACAGTTTGTTACAGAACTAATGATAGACTGATGCACCATTGCACAGGTCCACTGAAATACTTATAAAGTGAATGAGAGACTTACTGATACATTGATGCATGCAGGAACAGATTCCATTGAAAGAGTTATATGCTGTGTTTTAGAGATATTAAGGAAGTTATTCATGCTATTATAAATTCTTCTAGATAGTAACATGTTTAGTGTGTTGTCTATAATCTATTTTGAAGTTATAAGTTTTGCATGTGGTAGTGGCTATTGTATGTCTGCCTTTGTTTTGTCATTTTGTGACTTGTTTGGGGTGATCGCTACAGATATCATTGCGGCACCCACAATCATTGTGAAAACAGAAAGTCAGTTTTAAAGATGGTTTCTATAGAAACCCTCTTGAAAAATGTGATTTTAAACAGTGCACTTATAAAGCCCTAGAAGCATATTAACAAGGATCTATCGCCGAGTCAACTGCACTTTATAGCAGCCAAAGTAGCAATAAACTTATCGCCCCAATCACAAGCTGGTGTTCACATCCCAGAGCACCCGTTTACCCTCGATAGCAGCCGCAAACAACATCGCCACAGATGATCCCCGCAACTATCGTTAATGAGATGCAGAGTAGGCGTTCCAGTGCCAAATGCCGCGACAACACCACTCCACAACATTCACAACGAGCAGCCCGAACTGCGATAAGAACACAAAACAGGCGAGAAGGCGCGTTAGCGGCAGGAAAAAAACACCTACTCTGACCTGGTGCAAAGTCGGACCACAGCCTGCACCACAAAAGGGAGCCCAGCCCAGAGCCACACCTGAAGAACAACAGATGCACCTGGGCAACTGAACATGCCACATCAGCTACACCTAAACATGTATAAAATAATCCGCATGATGTCGCACAATCACAACTGGTGACATGCATGTGTTGTCACAAAAAATAGCATCACACATTCACTTTCGAAGCAACAAATGAAACTTTATTGAAATGAACACTGAACTGAAATGAAGACACATGGTGACTCCCTTCGGGACAATCCGTAGGTCACATCCTGCAAGACAAAAACCATGATGAGAAGGTGTGTCCTGCGCACATCAAAGGACAGAGAGAGAGCGAATGAGAGAAACAGGAAGAGAGGGAGAGAGAGAGATAAAAAGAGAGGGGGAGTGAGAGAAGAAGAGAGGGTGAGAGAAGTATAAGAAGAGAGGGGGAGAGAGAAAGAGAGAGAAGAAGAGAGGGGTAGAGAGAGAGAGTGCCGCTCCTGTGCACCCAGGCCACACTGCTCACCTGCTGCCACCGATGTGTCTCCAACCACTTGCCGGTATGTGTTGCAGTTCACCAGGTCACACATCTGAGACAGACCCGTCATCTGATACAGAGTCCAGATACATGATTGGTATGGGACACACAATTGCACAAGACAACATCGCCTGCCCGCCCATGCACATCCAGGCAGAGGCACCCCAGCCCCTCCTGCCATCCATCAGAGCATGCCCAGCCATGCATACCCAGGCAGAGTCACCCCAGCCCCTCCTGCCACCCATTGGAGCATGCCCATCCATGCACGCCCAGGCCTCACTGCTCACCTTCCACCACTGGTGTGCAGACAAGAGGTCCTACCACGTGCCGTTGCAAGCCACCTGCCCGGGGTCCGCAAACATGGCACCCTCCACATCATGCAGCCCGCTCCGCAGGCTACCAGATCTCACGTTTGGTGCTGGGTCTTGATTACTCCATGGCAGAGGACATACCAGTGTGACCGGCCTCATCACAGGCTGCACACCTGCTCAGCCCAATAGGAGCCACTAACTCTGTGATCCCGGAAGCGATGCCTCGTGGCGGTAGGCCCGCGCTGCCCGCTGGCTCTGGCCTACCCTGCGGTCCAGCAGGGCACACAAAACCTGAGCTGTCCGGACCGCCGGGATGGGGCATCATCGCAGGCTGTACACCTGCTCAGCACTTTAGGTGCCCCTACCTCAGTGCACCCAAAGTCAGCGTCCCGTGGTGGGGTGCCTGTGCCGGCCTCAAAGCTTTGAGTGCCACTAACCCTGTGCAACCCCAGTCAACGCCACATGGCGGTAGGCCCGTGACGGCTGCAATGCCTCGGGTGCCACTAACCCTATGCGCAACAAGTCATGGGCCATTTATAATTGAGAACCGTGGAGCATCCGTCATCCAGTCACAACTGGCAGAAGGGAATGTGACGTCGTCGGCCCCTTATGTTGGCAGAGTCACATGGCCTGTGATGCCTGTGCCGGAAGGGTGTGGTGTGTGTGCAAACCTGCCCTGAGGGAGTGGCTGTGACATGCTGGCAACTAGACCAGTTACCTGCACACCACCAGCGAGTACGCCTGCGACGTGTAGCAATGAGGGCCCCCCCCTCGGAGCTTAAGCGTAGTGGTCTGGCCTGCCATAAGCTGGACTAGTGCAATGCATGCAACAATGAATCGTGGGCTCTAGGCGTGGTTCAGTCCATGTCCGGACATGGAAGTGACTGATGCGTGTGTCTCTGTTGTAATGTCCACGGCACCTGGTACACAATATGCAATGTAGCACCCTCGGACTGGCATCCCACAGGATGAGCATCATTGATGCAAGGGAAATCACTGTCCCTACATTCATCCACACATTTATACATGAATGATGAAAGTCATAACACAGCAGTGCATTACTGGATGTTTATTGCATATCCAGTGCAGTTTTGCAGCTGGAGCGGTACAGGGCAATGCAAAGCACACTACACAATATGGGCCCATGGAGGGCCAGCCAGAGTCCATCCAGAGATGACAAGTACTGTGGTCGCCATGTCATTGGTCATCAAACAGGATCTGTCAGTCCATGTCACTGTCCAAGGTGAGTGCAACGGAGTGTATTGGGGTCAGTGGAAAGTCATGGGGCCATGTGTGGCACCAAGCAGAAGCAGGCCAGGTGTCAGAAATGAATGCTAGTGCCTCCTGATCACAAACCCATCCACATCCTCATCCCGGATGTGTGCTCTGCCCCACCTGTGGGTGTTGCAGTACCGGCTGAGGCACTGTGTGCCACTGACACATCAGGTGCCGGAGTGGATACGTCTGCTGCACTGTGAGGCAATGGCACACCAGGGGGCGGAGATGTGGATGGTGTTAGGGCAGCAGCATTCATCATCGCCATGCCATGATGAGGATGTGCAGGTCATGGTACATCCCAGCTGGTGTGCAGCTGTGGCTGCCATCCTTTCCACCTCCATCTGCACCATGTTCTCCATGAGCCTCCACATGTGTGCCAGCTCACGGCTGGTATCGCTAGAGCCCCTCTGAGCGGGCAGGTGATCTTCTCTCCACATCATGACTCCAGCGATGTCAGTCAGGGCTCGTTGGAGACCATGGAGCCGGCCTAGACACCCATGGATGGCATCCAGTTTGGTAGCCATGAGGTCGAACCCCACCCGCACCTGCTCAGCCGTCTCCTTCTGGCCCTCCAGCACATGGCGTTGGAAGGCCGTGTGTTGTTCCTGGGGGTCTTGGGAGACTGCTAGGGCCGTGGGTGCCTCCTGCTGGGTGGTTTGGGTGGTGGGTAGGGTCTCCTCGATGCAGCTGGGCAACCCTGATCCTGGAGGTGAGTCGCGGATGATGTCAATGATGTCTAGGAGGGCTTGTGCATCGATGCTGGGGTTGTCCTCCTCGTCATCAGTGAAGAGTGGCTGGGACTGCTCTGCAGGGGGTGTTGACAGTGGCCCTGCAATGCGAAGGGGAGATGGTGTATTGCAATGTGTCCACATGTATGTAGCCACATGGTACATGTTGACATTCAGACAGCATGGCATTGTACATTGTGACAGTCTAATGATCTGGGCGATGACCCAGAGTCATTGAGGGTGTGCACTGTGCTCTGCTTGATTGTGCATGTGTGCCATCGTGGCCATCTCCACCCATCCCCCCAGTACCAGGTGGTCACTCACCCTGTTGCGGTTGTGTTGTGTCCTGTCGAGCAGTGTCCGGTCCCCCTACTCCGGCCACAGTATCCACACTGATGACTGTCGACACCAGCTCCTCCATGTCATCCAGCACGAGCTGTGGCGCTAGACCCTACCTCCAGTCTACATTGCCGCCTTCTGGTTGGCTGCGAGTTTCTCCTTTGATTGGTGCCCAATAACACGTTGGAGGTGATGAACAATTGTTGATGGTGTTCTATCACCTCAGTGACTATGATCCTGTTTGCCTGCAGACTGAACTTCGTCTTCCTCTTCTTCTTGTCCTTGCCCTTCCCTGTCCCCGAGGTCACGGGCTGGTCGTCCGGGGTGCTTGTGGGGTTGCGCTCGTCCTCTGCGCCTGCACCAGCTGCCTCCATGGTGCTTGGGTGTTGGTCAGTTTGTGTTTGGGTGTTTTTCTACGTTTATGGTGATTAACTGAAGTCATCGTGACTCTCGGTGTAGTCGCAAAGACAGAATGTAGGTTTCAAAGACAATTGTTTTAAAAAGTTACTAGAAAAATATGTGTACAAATATGTTTTTAGGCAATAATTTAGTTAGTAATGTGTGTATTGTAATACTTAGAACACAGTTTTTCAAGTAATTTTTTTTTATTTGGTGGTGGTCTTTGAATATCTGCTTTTGTTTGTCGATTTCGCAACATGATTGCGGTCATCACAACATTGTCTCCGATTTTGAAAAGTCCCCACAAAATTTATTTAACAAAAAAATGAAAACAATTTTGGGCTCTTTGGTGGCTCTCACAAAAGCCTTTGGTTTGAGAGTGTGTAAAATACAGCTACAGATAACACTGTATGCAGAGTTTCAGGTTGCTTAGAAACACGCTGTGCCTTCATTTATTAAGTGAACTTTTACAATTCTATAGATTCCATGCATGCCAAAACACAGGCTGTTGTGGTAGATAGAGCCCATGTTGTGGTCTCTGAGTAAAGCAGAAACAGTTTTATTAACATGTTTCCTGGCTTTGTCAATCTGTGGACAGAATTGATTTGACCACTTCTTGTTCTGTGTTTGGCATATATTAGAGTACACCAAGACAGTGTGAGGGAAAAGCGACATCAATTCAGCAAAGGTATCTTTCATTAGGATCTCCAGTCCTACCCATTCAATGTGCCTAGGTCTTTGCCACAACAGAGAACAATCATGAGGTGAGAAGCTTAGCAATCCACAATGGTTTTAACCAAAGCCAGCAACTGGTTAAACTTTACCCCATCTGGCCAGACCAAGTAATCTCCATATTTGGCAAACCCAAGTCCCTTTCAATACCTCTCTTTTTTGCAGCCTCTTTAGCCCAATAGACATAGCTGTGCCAACAATCCACACTCTAAGCATTTTATGAAGTGAAGGAGCAATAGCACTCAGAAGAAGGCTAGAGCTGAAAGTGGTAGTTTTCCAAATGAAAAGCAGTTCAAATGGAGGTGTTTTCTTTAAAAAACAAAAAGATGTATTTCATTAGATGCTGTAAGAATGTAAAAGAATAATATTAGGTAGTGTGTTGGATACAATAGCTAGAAGTTCTATTATTGGCTGTTTAAAAAAAGAAATGTAATACAGACATGAATATGCTTTTGTGGAGTAAATCACACCTGCTGCATCTCATTTGCTTGGTCTCTTGCTGCATCTCATTAGCTTGGTCCTTCTCTAATGTGCAGTGAACTTGTGACTTACTGTTTCCCCTTGGTTGCTAAGTACACTGAGCTAAGAGGGTATTGGGTGTTAAAGAGACAGAACATATTTTAAAAAGTTGAGGAGTTATGACAAAATTTCAGAAATGGCAAGCTTCAATTTACCACTCCGGACTAAGCAATAAACTATTGTGCAGTGTTTACATTTGGAAAGAATTGAAGCTAAATATCGGTTTGGACTCCTGATTTATTTCCGATTACTCTGCGTTGATCACAAAAACATTGCGAAAATGCGGAGACAGGAACCTCATTTTGAAAGAGAGGGAAAGTGTTAACATATGCTAACCATTCACATGTGGAGATAGAGTAGTCTAAAATGAAAGACATGATTTCATTTGCTGCCTTTTTCATGATCATAGAGGGGAAAGTTGAAGAGGTTGCGATTTTAAAGTTGCTTTGTATGACAGCGGTGCACCATTCTTCTGCTTAGTTGTTACAAGTCTTAAGAATGTCAAAATGATCCAGAAAGAGCTAAAACAACAATATAATCTTTAAACTCAATTAACCGGTGTTTAATTATTTAAAAAATATGCATTTGAAATGAAGAAGCATTTTGGAGTTAGATTAAAAAAAAGTATGACAGTGATATCAAAAAATATATCAGATGAGCAGTATCTGGCACAGGTTATGTGTTGAGATGTAAGTACTGCTGAAAGTTACAATGAGCAAAGCCTTTAAAAATGACAATGTTTTAAATGTCTAAGCATCATATGCAGAATAGACAAATCTATATTATCTTAATTCTGGGAACTGTAGCACTTTTAGTCACATTATTAAACAGGAATAGTGTAGTCATGAATAAAAGATAAGAAAATGTGCTGCGCCTGTATATGAATTCTAAATTAGTATACTTATTAGGTATATATTAGGAAGTGTTTGTCAGTCTTGGGTTTACTTAAAGATGTAGAGCACTAGTAGGCCTGTAGGAGTATATCTATTATGAAATCAAATATATGTTTACATGGTGATCTATGTTCTTTAAGGTTGCTGAAAATGTCATGTATATGGTTAGGGTGGTGGATGTCTTTTAATGTGAGCTATTTAGAATTGAGGAGGGTTAATAGTGCAGAATGTCTTTTTGGGAGTTCTTGTTCTAGCTTCAGTTGGTGTTTACCTTTTCTTTGAGAAATGCTGAATATGTTTTAAAGACACAACAGTAACAGAGCAATGTATGCTCCTATACAGCTATGTATGCAATCATATATCAAGTGTGATATGTAGAATTCACTCACACATAGCTCAGCAGAAAAGGGTAGATATGCTAAAATAGTTAGTTTGATACTGACAGAATGACTTAAACAATGAGTCAGAGATATAGTCACAACTGTTAAATAGCTAAAAGCAACGGAGGTACATTCACAGTCAGCCAATCACTACTCAGTCGCTCATCCAATCACCCAACCACTACTCAGGTAGTCATCCCATCACTCAAACACTATTCACACACTTATTCAATCACACAGGCACTACACATGCACTCTTCCAATCACACAGGCACTAATTATGTAGTAATTGAACTTTGCAGGCACTACCCATGCATTTATCCAATCCCCCAGGCACTAACCATTCACATATACAATCACTAAAGCTGCACCTATACTGTCATTCAAACACCCGGGCACAACCCATGAACTCATCCAAACCGCCACTTACAACTCATACACTCATCAAAATACAGAGGCATAACCCATGCACTCATCCAAACACTTCGGCACTACTCATTCACTCATCTAATTACGTAGGGAGTAATATTGCAGTGAACTTATCACCCATCCAGTACCTATGCACTCATTCAATTACTGAGGCAATACTCTTGCCCTAATTCAGTCACCCCAGCAGTAGACTTGCTTTCATCTCATCACTCAAGTGTTAACAATTGACTCATGCAATCACTCTTAAACTATTCATGTACTCATTTAATCATTCAGGCACTACTGATGCACCCATTAAATTATTCAGGCACTACCTATGTACTTATTTAAATACCCAGGCACTACCTGTCCACTGAACCAAAAACGCATGGGCAGCAGCCATGTAGTCACCCACTTACTGAAACATTACTCATTAACTCATCCAATCGGCTAGGTGCTATGCATGTACCTAAACAATCATGTATGCACTATCCATGCACTCTATAAATCACCTATATACTATGTATGCACTCCTTTAATAATCCAGGCACTAGAGTTGCATATGTAATCATCCAAACACTATCTATGCATGTATTGAATTATTGAGCCATTAGTCATGCACTTATCTAATCATGCAGGCACTACTCATGCGCTCATCCAAACACCCAGATTGTAATAATATACTCATGCAAACTCACAGGCAGAAACTATGCAGCTATGGAATGACCCATGGAGTTCTCATATATTAGGGAATCATCCAGGGACTACCTGTATCCTCAGGGAATCACCTAGGCACTACCTCTGCAGTCATTCAATCAATGGGAGTATTGATGTACTCAATTTCTAATGAATGTATTTTTTGTGAGGAACATTTAGTCTTTTAGAACTATTTATTTATTTATTTTGAAAGTTTTATACAGCGCGAACATGACCACAGAGGGTATCAGAGCGCTTTACAGATTATGCAGTAGGCCAAGTACATGATAACACAAATAATCAGCATAACGACAGGTACATATATATAGAATGTCCAACATTCTCAAGAACGTAGCATCTTGGGCACAGAACAGCTTCAAATGTTCTGGGAGTCAAGAAGGAAAGGAAGACTGAGGCAGATATCTCTTCATCAAGAGCTCTTTAACTTCTGATTTGAACAGGGCAGAGGAAGGGATCACCCGGACTTCGGGGGAAGAGAGCTACAGATCCTTGGCGCCATACCTGAAAATGATCGATTATAGGTCTTTTTTTTCTTGAATTTTTGTGGTTTGAGTAATAGGGTGTTGACACTTCTAGAGGCTCTTGAACCACATATCAGTTTCTGAGCGAGGTACATGGGGGTCTTGAGGTGGATGGCTTTGTGTGTCATGCATGCAATTTTAAGCTGTATCCGAGCTTCATAGAGGAGCCATTTAAGAGCTAGCAGGTCCGGAGAGATGTGGTTGAATTTTTATGTGCCCGTAACAGGCCTGGCCGCAGCATTGAAGGTCACCCTAAGGGGAGCCGTTATCACTCTGGGCAAGCCACACAGCGTAGCGCTGCCATAGTCTAGCTTTGCAATCACCAATGCTTGCACTGCAACCTTTAGGTCATGAGCAGGGAGATAATGTTTGAGCTTCCTAAGGATGTTGAGCTGGAAGTTCGCTCCTTTGGTGAGGGAACTGATGTGTTTTTGCATGTTCAAACTCTTGTCTAGTATGATACCAAGCGAGGATGCAGAGTCAACGAGGTGAGGTCTGCAGTTAAGAGCCGTAAGCTGATTCAACCATTGTTCAACTTCCGGTGATTGCTTATGGGGTGAGATAAGGAGGAATTCTGGTTTTAGAGCATTTAGTTTCAGGTGGTTACTTGTCAGCCAGCTTTGTGCATCCAGTAGGACTGAGGTGAGGGACTGAATGCCCTCAGGGGAGGCGATCTTCAGGTATAGTTGAGTATCATCCGCATACATGTGATGCAACTATGTGGTGAATTATATATGAAAGCTGTGACACATTATTTGCATGTACTTGGTAGAAGTAGTGAACTATATGCTCTGATAGAAATTAATGTGCACATTTTGATATGCACTGTTTCCCAAAATTTGAATGAGATATACTTAAGAAGAAAAGTACTGAGATACTTAATACACTACTGACACAGTGGTAGAGAGGTACAGAAATAGCTCTTATGTTGTCTTTTTGGATTTACAGCGTTGAGACACTCTATGTACTTCTACAAATTGGTTGATGTTCATTTAAAAAATTACTACAGAAGGAATAAACTGGTCTTATACCATGTATAAGTTAGAACTGACATATGGTGTAGCTGTGTTGTAGGAGAGGGTGCTATAATGTTACAAGATAATTAATAAATAACGTTTTGTGTTTTCATTTGAGTTTGGTGTATTGGTAAGTACATGAAGTTATATAGCTAGGCTCATCTGTAGATTTAAAACTGCAACATAACATAAAAACTGTTTTTGTATTATGTGCAAATCAGTAGTAAATTCGTTGGTTTGTTGGCTAGAGTAAAAATTAAAAATAAGTTTTTTTTATTTTTATAGAATAATTTCTATATAACTACAGACAGTTAGAATACCTACAACTTTTGCGGGGAAAGCAACAGAAGCAACTACAGTATCTCTGCAGAACCGAGACTCAAAAGCGGAAAAATGCAGAAAAAGTCGGGAAAGAGAAAACAGCTACTGGTAGGAAGAGGAAAGAATGTTACAAATATCTACACACAGAATGTTTCATAGCAGAGTGGTTATGAATACACTGAGAAATATGACAACGTATAGAAGAAGGAGAGAGGCACTGAAACAGAAAGAACAAGTTGAGGGAGTAGTTGATAAGGGCTTTTCTTTGAAGAGGAAACTTTTCATTTTAATTACAAATAGAATGAAGACTCTTGACAAAATAGTGTTATACATGAGGAGATAAAACCAAAAGAAGAGGTTAGTCAATAGAACTAACTTTAGTACAGTTTTTAGTAGAGAATGAATACCCACTTATGCTACAAAGCCTTTCTTTAATGAAGAAAGCTGTCTCCAGGATAACATATTAGTTTATGCTATTGATGAAAGAGTAAAAAGTTATGAAATGAAGAATGGCACTCTTATAGCAAAAGAGGTGATAGTGTCAAGAAATGTAGAGCAAGTGATTGCAGAAGAGGTACACGTAAAGTGTAGTTAGGCTGTATATACAAAAGGTATTCTAGGAGCGTTTGTAGTATAAAACAGTTATCCATTGATATAATGAGAAAATGTCTTCCTATTTTTCCCAAGGCGAAGTTTTAAACACAAAATAAGGAGTTTACAAGGATTGCATCATTGCAAGAAAAGCATACAAATTTGGAGGGACACTCAGTATCTTGTTTATCAAAGAGAGTGTGGCAAAGCACCTTTCATTATTTCAGGATGTAAGCTGTACAATTCTCAACAATGCAAACATTTGTTAGGAGTTTGTACTATGTGAAAATTCCTGCTTTATGTTTAGGAGCATTTTTGTACGGTACTGTGACAGAGGTAGAAAAGATTTATGATGATGTGCAGATTTGTTTGTTTTGTCCAGAACAGGACTCTATGGAAAATGAAGGTTTGATAACAGGAGGAGTTGCAGAACAGGACACAGGTACTATAATTGAAACCAGAGTATGTTTGTATATGTTCGACACACTCACTGCAAGATTCAAACACTGACTGTGGACTTGTATTTAAAAAGTGGAAAAGAAAATAATGATAACTGGCAAGAGTTTATTGTGTACTTATTTGTAGAGGAACCCTTTTGCTTGTCCACAGAATAAGTTATATGTAAGTACGGTTACAATAAATTAGTGGATAATAAAATGCCCGCTAGAGATGTGCATAACAAGCAGGGCCATACTGGTCATAGCAGGCACGGTTGTTTCCCCGGTGGGCTGCCAGGGTGGTGGCCGGTTTTGGACCCCCGGGGGGCATTTATGTTACCTGGACCGGTTTTACAGCATCGCTGTAATATTGCCCCCCGTCCCCGCTGCAGTATTCTCCTTGTGCATGCCCCATCCACCCCTTCTCTCTGTGGCCGTCCAACCCTGATAACAACTCAGTACTGGTTCCAATCCAAGAAACACTTCAAAGGTCTTAAATTTTTATGCGTCAATTCTTATCCAATATATACATCAATTTCAGGCTATAGTCTGCATGGAGCCAAAGACAGACAAGTTACCACCAACAGAGCTGCAGAAAGGTCTAAAAGGTAAAGTACTGTCCTGGATTCATAGTCTTTTCTCAAGATGTTCAGCAGGATACTCACAAATTATTAATGGTAATGCTAGGACTATTAGAGGAAGAGGATGTGAATATCAATAAATTATTTGGTTTAATTTATATATCGAACAATAATTAGGAAGATTGTGAATTCACCTCTAGCACTGAAATTAATTCAGAACGATTCCTCTACTTCACATTGCCAGATTGTAAAGCATTGGCCTTTGAAAATGCAACCAAAAATGCCCATTAAGGTATGATCTTTCAAAACTGCAGATTATAACTTATGTTTACGTTGTTGGTACACATGTATGGGAAATATGTCATAGTCATGCTACAATGATGCACAGTGGAAGGTAGTAAATTAGAAACTGAAATTGCAAACTTTGTAGCTGGACACATTTCAGTTTCAAAAAGAAGTTTCACAAATACACCAAACATATTTAATGAAGGAGTTAATATGACCACTACACACTACACAATATATTAAAGATGTCAAAGAGGATGGACAGAGTGCAATGACACAGAGATGTCATTCAAATCAAGACTACATAAAAAGCAAACATACATCTGCTATTTCTAGAACCGAAGTTCGAAGGACAATTTAGGATACCAAAATGTGGAATTGTGTTGAACTGTATATGAATTATGAGTTTCTGAGACATTTTTCGTCCTATTAGGGGTATTGTCTACTGCAAGTTGTTAGAAATTAAGTACTGTTTTTAACTGGAGGAAAGGAAATTATAAGACATTACAGGACTACTTTCTGTTACTACAGATAAAAACTAAACGAAGGCACTATAGTACCAGTCTCTTCTCTACTTCACCATTGTATATCATTTTGTTTGCCTAATGTTCAAATGAAACCCTGATACATGTTTCTTTATTTCCATTTTCTGACAGTGACTGAACTGCTGCAATAAACAAGAATAAGAATGAATAGGTATGGTTTTTCACATTCTGCGAAATTATATCCACAGACTGCTTCCCAGCTGTTACAATGGTGTTATAATTCATGCAGAAGGTAGCAAAATGCTTTAGTTCTGGTGACATTTTACTGCATCTTCTCTGCACTTCAGCTGGGACTTTGGAGTACATTTACAAGAACTGCGGCTAATGGGTTTTTGTGGTAGTTAGCGGCAATTTTTTTTAACATCTCCTATCTCCAAAAACTATCGTCCTGTTATCGATGTATTTACAATATGTCCCTACATGGCAATAGTATCAGCTAACCACGGCGAAAACTACCATTACCACTAGCCTCAAGCTGATAAAAAATGTTTAGTTAGCAAGAGAAAAGTGACGAAAGGCTAATTAGCTGCAAAAAAATTCACGTTAGTCAGCCCCATGTCACTTTTCAGCCTCTAGAGGCAAAAATAACCAATAAAGACACCCATAATGAAAAAAATGACAAAAACAATGTAATGCTGAATGGATCAGCCAGGACCAAGTACAGAACAGGTCAACAACCCCCACCAAATCCCCCAACAGCCCGGATGACCAGCCAGAGTCCCAGGGGAAGAAGAAATGCAGAATCAGGGCCTCATTTATGAAAAGAGGAGCATGGCTGGGGAAAAACAGTGATGCAACACTTTGCATAGCACCATCCTTGCAACACCGTGGCAGCCGATGCCTAGAAGCGCGGCCTGCATCTGAGATGCAGAGTGGGAGTCGACGGCTAACGGTGGAGATGGTCCACGTCAGGCCCAAGCCTGGGGGCTGTGGTGGTAGACATTGAGGCATCGGTGATCGCTCTTACCTAGTGGCAGAGTCTGGCAGGTCGCATGGAGACACATTGCTAACCTTTGTGAGAAGACTGTCTGGTGCCCCTTGGAGGTGTGATTGGTAGATGTGCTCCTGCTCACGGATGTAGGGAGGTCTGCATTGCATAAAACACACCACCACTACACCGGGGTGCATGGAGGAGATTGTGGGTTGCACCTCTCTGCATCACAGGCTGGAGGATGTGGCGCTGCCCAGATGCTGTGCTGGATGAGGCCCCTGAGCTGCACCAAACTTTTGTGGCGGGAGCACCGTAACTTCACGCCTAAGGGGGCCCATGTTGCACCACCTGCATTGGGAGGTTCCCCAGCATTCTTGCCGGTGACTGCTGTACCCAGTCTTGTAAGATCCCGCCTGGCTGAGGCTCCTGAGTCACAGATTGGGAGAGAGCATGGCGGATTGATCCCCGATGTAGTCCAGGTGAGGAGAAGGTGTGATGCGGAGCGGAGGAGCCCAGGTCTTGCGCCGGTGGGTGGCACACACCTTGCCCTCAGGAATTCCTGTGCTGCAGTTGACCTACATCACAGAGGGCACTTCACAAGAATGGTGTGTGACTCTACAAACTGGCTCTAGTTGCTGAAATAGCCATTGGTGGTGGCGGCTGCCAGGTGCACAGGGATCGGTTCAGGCCCAGGCCCTTGTGCACACAGCTTTATCTGCCATCACTCACTGGGGCACAGGGCAACACAGAATCTGCTCACCACTGTTAGATCGGAGAAGGCGACCAGGTGATGCTGCCTTTCCTTGCGCCTGGTGGTGAGCTTTTGGGTGTATGGGGGATTTCCATCTGTGCGGCCCGAAGGAAGATTCCTGGCTAGCATAAACCTGACTGGAGAAGAGGGGCAGGCTGGCCACACTGCACTGCACCGCATGACATACATAGTGCCTCGGCATCTGGTGCAATGATGGCCCGCCTGCACATGTTCATTATTGGTGAACCGAGTGGCTGGGGATTATTAGCCGCCAAGGCAGGTGACAGTGAAAAGACTGAACTCCAAACTAGACTCTGTGCTAGCTGCGGGTACCTCCATCGAACATATGTGCACTTCCTTTGAGGGCCACATAGACAAAATCACAGTTCACTTCACCGTGGAGCGCATAGATAATCGCAAGCTGACTTACAAGGTACACAACATTGATCAAGAATCGGCTAAAGTCGCCCTGATTACCCTGACTGCAGTGTTGGAGTCTTCCCAAGGGAGCAGAAGGGACTGAAGCAGTGGCATACACTGAGACATAGTTGCATGGTCTTCTGCTAGCAGGTGTACTTTCAACATTCTTTGTTGTGGAGCAGGTCCATTGAACGCTGCAAGTCGTCTGCTGATGGGGACAGGTCCTAGACCCTTTCTCTTTTGCCTCCAACAGGGATCGTGATGCTGTCCTGAGGGAGGTACGGAAGCTGGGGGAGGTGAACGTGGATAACACCACAGTTGTTTCCCTCCCTGACTATGCCATGGGGTGCAGAAACTATGCCATGGGGTGCAGAGGTAGAGGGGGTCGTCTCTAGAGGTTAAGCGACACTTCAGAGAGTTAGACATCCAATACTACCTCCTCTTCCCGTCAAAGCTGCAAGTGGCCTCAGATGGTGACAGGCACATTTTTTACGCTACTGAACAGGTGAGGACCTGGCTGCAATCTACTCTTCACCAGGTGCTGGGAACAGGGAGTGAGGGTCTGTGCAATAAGCTGTCATTCGCAAAGCCAGTCGTAGTGGTAGGCACAGGATGAGCAGACATCCCCCGCCACAACTATAAGCCACCCCCAATCTGAAGCAGGTTACACAAGAAAGACGGAAGACGCTACATGTGATGGTAATGATGCGCAATCGCACTCAGAGACAGGATCCCAACACTTTCCCTGAATGCTCCCCCAGCAACGCGATGTGTTCCTCTGGTGCAAGACTCCAAAGACGGTAGACTACCTAATTTAATGTTGACTGGTTGTGTGTCTCTCCTTCTTCCACAGTTACAGACAGCTCTGGAGAGTCTCCGGCTTTATGCAGTTCCTGGTCTTCAGCTTCCTGTTGCTGAAGTTCCAATGTACCGAGGTCAGAATTTAGAGAGAATCAGGTCCAGTTTTCTCAGAAAGGGAATGGAGCAGTTGTCCAGGTGAGCAATGCATGTCTGGGGTTGTGATGATGGTATCCTTGATCCCTCGAGCTGCAATGGCAGGAGGTCCATTGCAGTTGTTGACCTTGCCAAGGAGTTGTTCTATTCTCCAAGGGAGTGGCACTCTTGGAATGCTGTGACGTCATTAGATTGACCTTCCGGTGGTGCAGTGTCCCGCAGCATGTTTACAAGACCATGCAAAGCCACTTTATGTGGCTTTTCCCGGCCTTGTAAATATGTGCCCCTTTCATGCATTAAACAGTGTGAAAGAGGTGTTCAATGGGTGTTTCTATGGGTGTTCCCATGCTAAAGCAATGGAATCTGAAGCATTCCCAGGTTTACCAGAAACCGCAAACCTTCGGAATACGTTAGATTCTAGCGTTATGAGGATAAATGTTGTAATTTCTCCTCTTTTTTACTTTTTCTATTTGTAAAGCATTCTGCAGCATACAAAGGATAGGAAATAATCTGCATTGATAGGTTTGTGCAGATAGGTGTCCCTTCCTGCACAACATCAATCAACTCTGCAGCACAGTGATCCTTACACCATGGTGCAAGGGTGCCTGTGTTGGTCCATGGCAGCCATTGTACGCCAACGTAGGGGAAAAAGACAGGGGATCTGATTCATGAGCCCATTCCAACTGTTTAACGCCACTGGTGCATCATATTCTTGATGTATTTGCAGCATGAATTTTGCACCAAGTTGCGCCTTGTTTGCAAAGTGATGCATCCAGGCATATGCTTGACCTTGTAAAGCCCTCTGCCACATTATTCCTGCATCAGGTATGATGTATGCAGAGTGGGCGTTCCCACGCAGCAAAGCCTCAAAGGAGTGCCACAGAGAAATCTATCAGAATTCACTGTGACAATTTTAGGACACCACAGCATCAAAACCTTATGCCTGCATCATGGCAGGTGTAAGGGTGATGTAGTGCCATAGAGATAGGCTGGCTCCATGCATTGCTGGAGTTGCGTCATGCTTGCGACACAACTGCAGCAATGCGTGACTTTAGTGCTGACAGATACATCAGGATTCCAGACGTATCTGTCATTGATTGCAACATGGAGCGCGATACAAAAATATGATGCAGACATGGTGTCGCAAGGAGGGCACAGTAAAATGTGTCCAATATCTGTTTTATCGCAGCAATGTGACACTTTTCATAAATGGTGCTAAGGAATGCACCCTATCTTATCTCACATTCCTGACCTTTTGTTTTGGTGCAGGGCAGCGCTGTCCAGCACCCAAACATCTTATCTGTTGGCACAAATGTTTGCACCAATTTTAAGACCAGCTTTATTCTGGACTCAATAAACTGCCTCTAATTGGACTTAGCAGCAGTTTTTGGGGTTTATCAACATACTGGGATTTCCTTGTAAATTTTTAATTTGTGTTTAGCTCCAGTTTTTTCATGGGAATGCCCACCTCTCATCTCATTTACATTAAGTCCCACTAACAAAGGTGGCGACCTTGAAAATTCCCATTTACGCTGAAAAATATCCACTAACTGGAGATAGCTGCAATTTAAAAAGATGGCGATGAAAAAAAGCTGCCTGGGTTATTGTGGGAGTGCATAGGTAGTGCCTGGGTAATTGCATGATTGCAGGGGTTGTGCCTGGGTGATTGGAGGAGTGTAAGGGTAGTGCATGGGTGATTATATAAGTGCATGGTTACGGCCTGAGTGATTGAAGGCATGCATGAGTAATGCCTGGGGGATTGCATGAGTGCAGGGGTAATGTATGTCACTGACCATGTCATGAATTATGTAATATGTGACGCCATCAGCAGTGCATTGCGGGGGCGCGAGTTATAGTTAGCTCAACTAACTCCAACAACCGAATTTCTCTGGTTTTGTACGAGTGAAATGTCCAACTAACGATAACGTCTCTGAAACCTATGGTTTTTCAGTGAATATATATATATGTATATATATATAAATATATATATATATATATTATTCTTTGGGGGGAAAAAGTTGCGCCGCACTCAGGATTCAAAGTTCAATCATTTAATTTCAATCCACCATTAAGCTGCCGTCTGCGAGACAAACCAACGCATTTCAGCCACAAAGGCCTTGCTCACGGTTGGAGAACTGTTGCCCATAATGCACTATTTATACTTTTACCCAGTGTAGCCAACAAAGAGGCATCCTGGGAAATGCAGTGTCAATAATTCAAACCAATTTGAAAATCCTCCTTTTCGCAGACAATTGTACCTTGTACAGTTACAATTATTCATTTTAACAGCAATGTGTGCTTCAAACATATTGTGTGAATACCCAGTGTTATATTCTTACCATTACAGTTCTAAAGCCACACTTTTCACTGCCAAAATATTCAATGTTGTGACCTAAAAGGTTAAGTAACTCTATGAGTCACAAGTACATTGTCCACACTGCCATGCACGCTTCCCCAAGTCTAGTGACCTTGTACACCACTGGATGCCGTCAACTAATGTAGATCAACATAGCATAAATACTGAGAAATCTCATATATATCTAGTATATGCATCCAATGGTAATACAATGGCAAACAAGCAACCAAATTGTTTGTTGAGATACAAAATTTCATTGAAATCAAGTATGCTTTGATCTAAATTATATGTCAACCTTCTATAGTTGGAATGCAGCACAAAGAGTTAGCTAAAAGATTTGCAAAATTGTAAAAAAAGGGAGAGAAAGAGGAAAGGCAAAATGTGACAGCAATTAAATACATAACAGCATATATATATATATATATATATATTTCTGGACTTCGCCCAACAATCCACAATCTCCTGGACAGACGAATGCAGACCCAATTCAGTACAATGTCATTTATTTTTAGAAAACGCCCTGCACCGCCGCCATTATGCGCTTTGGCCTCCGTGATGCCTTGATCACATGATGGGCACTCAGGGTGCTTTCACATATTTAAAGTGCAAAACACATGATACAATTCACGAACAATCATAGACATAGAAAAACAGTCAAAACGCGTCCACATTGTTATCCTGAATAAAACCATTGTGTCAATACAAGGTATTACTAAAATGAATTCACAACACAAAAAAAGCATAATATACAAATAGTTATGATTGCATAAATATTTACAAAGGCATAACATTGTTTAAAATAAACATGTTAAATATGTTAAAACGAGCAAAACATCATCACTAAAAATGACATAAAAGATAGAGGCGAAATGCCTTTCTGAAATCATATCAGGAATAGTTAATTACGCTCACATGCCCTTGGCAGATTCCACAGTTTAAATATTGCTCTGAATACTGCTCCATAATAATGTTTTTTCTGTGAAATTCATCTGCAGTGATTAGACAAGCCCAGCCCAAGTGGGCCTTGATTGTTACCTATGGCTATTACATAAAGTGCAAATGCATACTATACAGGTGCTGTCACATCATTAAATCACAGCAGTGATTTAAAAAGTATGTATGTGACAATTTAATAAACAGTGAAAGCTAAAAACACTCTCTGAGGCAGCAAATAAAACCAACTGAATCTATTGACAATGTCAATGCATAAAGTCACAATAGTTAAATGCAAGTATAAAAATCCTCATTGGAATTCAAACCATATGGACTTTTACTGTCCTACTCCAAGATGTAGCAAGTTTCCATAACATTGCTTCCCGGTTGCCTCCTCGTCTAAGTGGTAAGACAGCATCCACGACAAAATATTTGAGGATGTTTAAATTATTGTTATGAGAGTCTCTAAAATGTCTTGCAACCGGGTAGGTAGCATCGCTGTTGGTAATAGTCTTGATGTGCTGGAGTAGTTGTTTGTGGACCTGCAATTTAGTACTTCCCACATACTGCACGCCACATGAACACTCCAGTACATACACAGCATACTCACTTTTGTATTTGAGCATTTTGATAATGGCTACTGGCTTGGGTTTGGAAGGGGTTACATAGGAGGATTTGCTTATCCCATACTTGCAGGCCCTGCATGTGGCACATTTAATAAAACCTTTCCTGGAATTAAGCCATGTTGCACTGGAGCTAATCTCAGGACTGCTCTTTACCAGAGAGTTACTCATAGAGCGGGCCTTCCTGAAGGTGATATTAGGGCTTCTTGTAATTTGGCCCCCTAGTACTGTATCATTTTGCACTAAGGCCCAATATCTGTTCCCAATCCTACACAAAGTTTTATGTTGTCAGTTATTTGTTAGGATTAGGCATATGGGTTGATCTATTTGTTCTTGATTACTAATCATGGGAGTTACCTTGATTGCTAATGTGTCAGACCTGTCTTTTCTTTTAGTTTTCTCTATAGCATTACTGAGTATGATTCTAGAGTTACCAGTGGCTAAAAATCTGTTCCTACTTTCGCCCTGGGCATTCACGCACTCAGTCTCTGTGCTGCAAATCCTGCTAATCGGCAGCATCTCCCCAAAGGGAATGCTGTGGATAAGGTGTTGAAGGTGATGGCTTGACGCATGCAGAATTTTGTTCCCTGCTGTTTATATTCTGTAAAGTTTTGTCTCCAACTGATTATCTGACAAAAACACTTCTATATTAAGGAAAAGAATAGACTTCCTACTCATTTGAGCCGTAAACTGTAAGTTAAGGCTATTGACGTGTATCTGTTCTATGAATTGTCGGGCACTCTGTTCTGTGCCTTTCCAAATCAAGAACAGATCATCTATATATCTGTACCAACATAGCACATGTCTAGATAGAGGGTCACCATGTGATGCCATGAGAACCTGTTCCTCCCAAAGCCCCATATGCAAACAGGTATAGCTTGGAGAAAAACAGCCCCCCATGGCAACTCCTCTGACCTGCTTAAAAACCTGATTCTGAAAAAGAAAAAAGTTATTTTCTAAACAGGTTAAGATCTTAGTAATCAACATTCTATTGTGCATGTACAGGGACATCGGTCTAGTGCTCAGATAGTACTCAACCGCCTATGAGATGTCATCAGTGATGTCATCAGTGATGTCACTGACCATGTCATGAATTATGTAATATGTGATGTCATCAGCAGTGCATTGCGGGGTGAGAGTTATAGTTAGCTCAACTAACTATAACAGGGGAATTTCTATGGTTTTCTATGAGTGAAATGTCAAACTAACTATAACGTCCCTGAAACCTATGGTTTTTTCAGTGAATTTCTAAGGTTTTTTTAAATGCTAATTCCTAACTATAACGTCTGTAAAACCTATGTTTTTTTCAGTGAATTTCGAAGGATTTTTAAATGTTAATTTCATATTTTAATATTTATAAAACATATATTTTTTCTATTTTTTTGTAATATTTTGGAACTCTATTATCCATTTTTGTTTTTAATTTGAAAAATATGTAATGTTTTATATCTTCAAAAAAAAGTATGTAAATTTGTGTTTTTTAGTTTTTTAGAAAACTGAAGTCCCGTACCAGTAGTGTACCAAGCTCCATCTGCACGCCAATCCTATCCGCCGCATTGCTAAACTCGTAAAGGATGCGCATTTCATATCCGACGGGTTCGTGGCACCGCGTCCCGCGTAACATCATATACGTATGTGGCCGTGCCAGCTGCTACTTTGGTATGCGATGGGTATGCAGTACCAAGCCGGGCCTTATGTCAAGTATGTATGGGGTCGCGCCCGCTGCGCGTTGCGTATGGAACAAGTGCACCCTGCCAGGCCCTGTGTTACATCATAGACGTATGGTGTCGCGCCGGGAACGCAATTCCCTTGTTTTTTTGTCTCAAAACTATAGCTAAATAAGTTTAAAGTGTATATGAGAACAAGCGATAATCTAAAATATTTCAAACATTTATATACTTCTAACTGTAATAAACTTATATTATGGTAATATTTTCTCAAAATCGCGTCGGGTGCGGCCTCCTTGCGTGCTCGCTGCGCGATTGCCATGTTACCTTAAAGAGAAGCATTTGATTGGTTCATAACATTTCCCATTGTAACAGTTGGAGGACCCCACCCATTTTTGCCATTCTCTCTACAGCATTTGATGAGACACTCCTCTTCTGCTTACAGAGCTTTTTTGAAAACTTTTGGCTATGTACACATATCTGACAGTACACACAACATGCAACCAACATCTTCATCAATATTGATGCTCTGTAAAGCAGCCTTCCACCTGTGATAGCCATGCATCTAAAAGCTACATAACAGAACTTTTCCCCACTGCCAGAGGTAACATGGTTGCATACGCTGTCCACAGCACAATGTAATGTGGTACGGCCCAGGGGCAGTATCATGCATACATAATGAACACACAGACACAGATAGATAGTGGAAGTGGGTACGAGCACGTGCGCTTGACTCCTTTTTATTACCAGGGTTACATATCCAGTGATGTCTGTGCTGGATGCATGTGGGATGAGTGTAAAGCAGCCCTCAGGGAATGATTGCTGCTAGCATCAACTACAACAGTAATCATTGGATCACACACAGAGATTCAATAATAAAAGGGTCAATAGTTTGTGCTGCAGTAAGGTAGGGACACTACATGTGAAATAATACAGAAAAGATTGTATTGTAAAACAACCATAACTTGTGGTATACTAAGATACAGGCAGTAGATCTGAAATAATACACAAAAACATTCTATCATAAAAGGTCCATCAGGTCTAGTGCACTTAGATAGCCACATCAGAAGCATTCAGCATTCAGCATTTGCACAGCCAGCGATGATGCATGCTGCGGGTGGGCCGTACTAGGAGCAATGTCTGTTGCCTACAACACTACATCATCTGCAATAGCGACTCGATCTGAATTGTAAACACTGCTGTCTGCAGTGTAGGCCAGAGAGCGGTCAGCAAGGGCCCACAGCCACGTGCCGTTGACTTGAGTTGCCCAGTTTGCTGTATGCGAAGCAACAAAAACCGCGTGCTGACCCTGTGATGATGCGTATGCGTGGTGCGGACAGAGCGCACTGGAGCAACCTCTTTTGCCTACAGGACTGCGTCATCTACAATAGCGACTCGATCCTAATTGTGAACACTGCTGTCTGCAGTGTAAATTGAAGGCAGTAGTGAGCACAGTCTTCCATGAATACTTTTTCTCAAGTCCTCTTCACAAAATACAACAACAATTCGAATTGCGATCTCTGCTGTCCACTTTGTACACTGTTATTCAGCGTTCTTTACCACTACCAAGAAGAATTTGGTCATTGTACTAGACCTATAAGTCATCTTAAAAAAACTTCTTCAAGCAAGTATACTAAAAGGCTATTGTGTATATTTCAATAGACGTTGAAGTTAGTTGCCTACTGGATTCTGTAATTAAACAATCACCACTCCTTCTGAATTGTGAGCCCTGCTGCCCACACTGTAGGCCAGAGGCAGTTGTCATTAACGCCTCACAGCCACGTGCCGTTGGATTCGGAAGCTCGCGGTTGGTTGCACCTGATCGGAGTGGGTACACAGAAATCATCACAAACTTTAACTTCTGACATCCTCAATCACAGAATCAAGACCCCGTTTCACTGTTCCGACCTGCTGTACCACAGTGTACTCCACCGACTGCAATCAACCGAGCCCAATAATCATGTGCAGCAGTTAGCTACGGAAGCACAGAGTCTGATGCACCTCAACGGACGGAGTTTTGTCAAAATCAAGCAGCAAGTAATATCGGACATTGTCTATTTTGGGATCAAGACACCGTTCCACCGTTGGGACCTAGAGTTGCTTGCACCTGGTCGAAGGGAGTACCTTCATCTCCACTCCCAGACACAGTTCTAACATCATCCATTGTAGGATCATGCTGTACCGCGGTGTACTCCACTGACTGCAGTCACCCAGCCCCAATAATCATGTGCAGCAATTAGCTATGGAAGCACTGAGTCTGATGCACCTCAACCGAGGGAGTTCTGTGAAAACCAAGCAGCACGTAGTATCGGACATCTTTCATTCTGGGATCAAGACACCGTTCCACTGTTAGGACCTAGAGTTGGTTACACCTGGTAGAAGGTGGCACCTTCATCTGCACTCTCAGATGCAGTTCTAACATTGTGCATTTTCAGATCAAGACCCCGTTCCACTGTTCGGACCTGCTGTACCACGGTGTACTCCACCGACTGGTGTCAACCAAGCACAATAATTATGTGCAGCACTTAGCTACGGAAGCACAGAGTCTGATGCACGTCAACGCAGGGACTTCTGGGAAAATTCACAAGCAGCAGGTAATTTCGGACATCGTCCATTGTGGGATCAAGACACCGTTCCACTGTTGGGACCTAGAGTTTCTTGCACCTGATGGAAGGGAGTACCTTCATCTCCACTCTCAGATTTAGTTCTAACATCGTCCATTGTGGGATCAAGACACCGTTCCACTGTTGGGACCTAGAGATGGTTACAGCTGGTCGAAAGAAGTACCTCCATCTGCACTCTCAGATGCAGTTCTAACATCGTCCATTGTGGGATCAAGACACCGTTCCACTGTTGGTACCTCTTTGACTCTGGGCGCTGTCTGCCTGTGTCGTGGTAGGCAGCATTGATCTCATGAGCCTTCCCAGCTCGCAGGGCTCGGCCCAAAAGCTTCCGCCGGCACATGGTGGGACCTCTTTCGCATGCGACGGTGTCGAAAGGTGAACTGTGGGGCATATGTGCGTGGCAGCGGCCATGACGGTTTCTGGGTAGCAGCAGGCTGAGAGCATTATTCCTGCAGCCACCTTCACTCACGGTGTCAGTCTTGTGGCGGTGTAAGCTGCACAGACCTGACAGAAATGTTCGCCATTCCGGAAGAGAACCACACCCACAGAAACATGACTTTTATTCATACCCCTACGCTATCCTTGCATACGCCGATCCAGCCCACTACGCTAAAGATTTGGGGGGAGGGGGCACATACGTGCTATGTTTTCATAATCTTCCCTACTGACTGTACTATCATGGTTGCGTCCACTGTCGATTTCACTCAATATAGACCATCAGAGTATGTTGACATGTAAATGTATGTGCTCTGCCGACTCAAGTCTCTCCGGCACATCCCCTCAACACTTTGCATTGTATACTTTTATAATCGAGAATCTTGCCACCTTCGCACACACTTTGCTCCCATCTCTCCCCACATTCTGCATTGTGTGGCAGAGGTGCCATGCCATGTTTGATTTGTGTACATTGCTAGCCACGGTTCCCACAGTTTATAGTGTTGTTGTGTCTGCTAGGTGTACATGTTGTATGTGATTATATAAGGTAGCGCGTTTATTTACGAGCAGTGGTTTCTCCCATTTACATATCGCTGTCTTAAAGAAGATACAGAAGATTTTCTCACAAGTGAAAAGTGCGACCACAATGGCAGTCATTCATTACTATGCAAGAATGTCCAACTGCACGACGCTTCTAAGCTTACAGCCCCCAATCTTGCGTGCTTTCTTAAAAGCATGCCAACTCCCTCAATCAGACTAACATTCACACAGCTTTCAAACGGCAGTTATCTGCTTCTTAATAACATGGACTGCTACGCAATGTGAGCTGGCATACCGGATGTCCTTACTATTTCGAACCGCATAACTTCCTCTGGCAATCTCTATTCCCACCCACACAAAGTAACTCCCAAAGTTCAACTTGGCCTTCAATACCTACTTTGAAAACAGATTTTATTAAAAGGAGCAAACTGAAAGTGCTTTTGTTTCAAACAGAAGTGTCCCTCACTTCTCCAAAAGTAATTTATCGACTGCAGATAGCACGAACTTCAAGTAAAATACACTCCCTTTTAAATACGAACCTCCCATTACACTTTGTGAATTGTTACACAATTTTCAACGCATCTGACATTTAAGGTCTGGCACACTTTTTTAACATTGTCTCCTCCGGCCTTCTCACAGGCTTTCAAACTGTTTATAGTCTAATACCAGACTTCATTCATTCGTTCATCTCTGGAATAACAGCAACAGTGCCCATAATTCTCGCTCTGTTTGCGGCCATCCTACTACTATTTAAGCTTGTTAAAAATGGCTACGGTCCCTGTGGTAACAAGCATGTCCGACAGAATACGCCTGTACGCGAAGCTACATCAATACCGTGAAAAAATGGAACAGCTTTTCGGCTGCCTGCCTCTATCTATTATCGGAGCCAGCTAGAACATGACATTTATTTACACATATACAATCTGCGTGCAGCCATCTTTTTATTGCAAAACTTGCCCAATCGACTGGCGAATGGATCTATGCCTTGCCAACATCCCAGCAAACGCTCCCGATATCCAGCAGGTAATGGAGTATCTTAAAAATTATGAACTTGATTGTTCGGGCAGTGGAGCAATAGCGGATGCAACGCAAAAAGGTATCCTGGTGGAATGGGATTTCTGCACAGCCGCGAAAGATCTCCTGCAAGGTACGACCTTTGACAACATCGCAGATTGCCTGCCAATTCAAATTGCCGCTCTAACATTCGAGGAACATTACTGTCCCTTCGAGGATATGAATTGGATCGCTTTGCTTTTCTCACACGATGGCAACAATCGCCTCTTCGAACATTACGCATCTCAGGCCACTGAAGAACTTCCAAACTGCAATCTCCAAGACTTGTAAGAAATTCCCTTTATTCTTGGATTGATTTTTTTCAACTTTTTTGACTTTTTCCTATTACATTGTTTAACACGCTTCAATTGAACTATTTTCATATAATACATTTCTAAGTATGCTTAGAGCATTTGAACTCTGTTTTCATTATTGGCCCTTACCTCTCCACACTAACCAGGGATGGATGATGTATGGCCTATGCAAATACGCTATTTACTTGCTAAATTAGCCTAAACCTGACATCCATTTTGAAACCATATCTATTCTTTGTACACATGTCTCTCTGCCTGCCTCTTATCTACGAAGCCCTTTCACACAAATTAGCTCATCCTCAGCCTCTGCTCACGAACTGGCGATCAAGATAAAAAAACATGGCATTGTTTAGGAACTGGTTGGCACAGTGTGGTAATCATATCCTACCTTTATTTTCATTCTACAATTTACAGTCATTCATGTCTAATAGATATTGTTTATGTCACATGGAACTGTAACATGTAATGTGGAATTGACTGATGCAGGAGCTTAGGTTTGAATACAGCAGAAGCGGTTGGAGTTTGCCTCAGCTGGATGCCTTAGCTCTTGCACCAGTGGTTCCATTTATGGCACTTACATAAAGACACTTTTTATATAACTTGCAGACTCCATTGCTTTATCCCACACAGCTACTTTCTCAAACACACCTGATTTCACCATTTGTCTTCTGTGGCATTGCAACATTCTGCATTATACTCGTCATGATTATTTCTTTATTCCTGCTTGCTAAAACACTCCATTCGAGTCTTCAGACTGGTAGGGGTGAGTAGTTTGCTTCACACTCCCACTATAGTCTAAACCCATACTAAAACCACTTGCAAAGCTATGCTACGGCGGCCAGTATGCTACCGTGCCAGGAGCACATCAGTTTACAGCAATCAGCTCACGGTTTCATCCCCGAGTATACTGGCACTTCACCTCAGCACCATCTCACTCTGGTCAAAACAGCACTTTCACACAGCTAGGGGTGAATACTTCACTTCACAATCCCTGTATAGCACACCCTAACCACCCCACAGAGCTCACACCGCTATAATCTAAACCCACACTAACACCACTTGCACAGCTATGCTACAGCAGCCAGTATCCTACAGCGCCCAGAGCACATCAGTTTACAGCAATAAGCTCACGGTTTCATCCCCAGTGTACCGGCACCTCACCTCAGCACCATCTCACTCTGGGAAAAACAGCACTGTGTTTATGTGTAGGTAGGGACGGGGATCCGCTTGTAGGAGCCGCTCCGTAGTGGATTTGCCTGACGTGTTTCAAAGCTCCATATGCTTCTCTTCAGAGGCTTTAACGGAAGCGGTGTGCACAACCGCTGACCCACTTCACCATTTTCCATATGACACACCCACCAATGGGCGGCTCAGATGAGACTGTGCATTATGGGAAGTGTAGTGCGGAGAGCACACAATCAAGTCCTGTATGGACCCTGCAAGTGGGCCAGTCCTCGATCCTGTATACGGCTGCTGTTTCACTTTCGTGACCCCCAAGAATTATGGGATGGTGCACACTCCGCGGCTGGACGGCCGCGTGTTATATACTGCTCCAAAAGTTGTCCACCTTTAAGTAGCACTCGACCAGCAGCTTGGTTTATGTGAAGGTAGGGATGGGGATCCGCTTGTAGGAGTCGCTCCGTAGTGGATTTGCCTGATGCGTTTCGAACCTCCATATGCTTATCTTCAGAGGCTTTAACAGAAGCGGTGTGCGCAACCACTGACCCACTTCACTATTTTCCAAGGCAAATCCACTACAGAGCGGCTCCTACAAGTGGCTCCCCGTCCCTACCTAAACACAAATCAAGCTGCTGGTCGAGTGCTACTTACAGGTGGACAACTTTGGAGCAGAATATATATATATATATATATATATATATATATATATATATATATATATATATATATTATCTACTGGCTGTCGCCAGTGGATAGTTATAGTTAGGACCGTGTTTCCATAGGAAATCTCAAAATTCTATTTTGAATAACTTTGGCGCCGGTTGACGAATCTTCGCGAAATTTTCAAAACTAATGGGGTGCTCCGCTCAGCTCCTACCCTGAAAGTCTCGGGGGAATTTGTCAAGCGGGGGCCGAGAAAAAAGGGGGGTCCCAAAACGCATTTTCCCCATGCGTTTTCCCATAGGACCTTTAGTCGAAGGTACAGCCCGAACGGCTGAACAGAATTTTTTGAAATTTGGCAGAGAGGTAGTCCTCAGGTCAGGGAAGTGCCTTTTGCATATATGGAGTCAATCTGTTCAGTATTTCCAGAGAAAATTGCATTTAAAAGCACATACATATCTATAGCTGCGCACCGAGCGCGCACTGTGCGCGCACCGTGCGCGCACCCCAACGTGCGCGAGCGTAATTCTGATTGGTGGTTACATGTCAGTCAACGTTCGAATCGGTCGAAATCAGGAAGTGTCGGCTGCCATTTTGTTTGTTTTCAGTGCGAGAGTGGAAAAGGAAGGTGGCGAACGTGAAAAGGGGGCAGGGTAGAGAGTTTCTGACCCCCTAGCCTTTGTCAGGGGGTCCCTGTAGGACCCCGAAGGCAGAAAAAAACATTTTTTTTTTTTAAATGTATACGTAGTTTATTGAAAATAAATATATAAAAAATGTTTAAATACATACTTAACTTAGCATTTAAAAAAACATATAAATTCACTGAAAAAACCATAGGTTTCACACACGTTATAGTTAGGAATTAGCATTTAAAAAACCTTGCAAATTCACATAAAAAATCATAGGTTTCACACATGTTATAGTTAGGTGGATATTTCACTCGTAAAAAACCAATGAAATTCCCCCGTTATAGTTACTTCAGATAACTATAACTCGCGCAACCGCCACTCTATCACAAGGATGATGTCATCAGTGATGTCAAGAGTGATGCCACTGACCATGACATGAGTGATGTAATATGTGACGTCATGAGCAGAGGATTGCGGGCGCGCAAGTTATAGTTATCTGAAGTAACTATAACGGGGGAATTTCATTGGTTTTTTTCGAGTGAAATATCCACCTAACTATAACATGTGTGAAACCTATGGTTTTTTAAGTGAATATATATATATATATATTACCTACTGGCGGTCGCCAGTAGGTAGTTATAGTTAGGACCCCTTTTCCATAGGAAATCCGCAACATTCTATTTTGAATAACTTTGGCGCCGGTCGATGAATCCTCGCGAAGTCCTCAAAATAGGTGGGGCGCTATGCTCCGCTCCTACCCTGAAAGTCTCGGGGGGATTCGTCAAGCGGGGGCTGAGATAAAAGAGGGGTCCCAAAACGCGTTTTTCCCATGCATTTTTCCATAGGACCTTTAGACAGAGCTACAGCCCGAACGGCTGAAGAGAATTACTAGAAATTTGGCAGAGAGGTAGTCCCTATGTCAAGGAAGTGCCTTTTGTAGGTTTGGTGTAAATCTGTTCAGTAGATTCTGAGAAAATAGCCTTTAAATCAATATATATATCTGAGCCCGCTTACGGTACGCTTACGGTACGCTTACCGTACGCGTACGGTGGTGTGCGCGATTCTGATTGGCTCTTAGATCTTAGTAAACATTCGAATCGGCCGAAACCAGGAAGCGGCGTCCGCCATTTTGTCTCTCGCACTGAGTGTTATTTATCAAACATGATGCCCAAAAACATGTTACGGGGCTGTTTTGACAACTCCCTCCCACATAGTCATGTTGAGGGAGTCCCCAAACATCCCCCAAGAGCAAAAACGGTTTTATTTTTTTTTCGGCAATTTCGCCGAGTACGCTTACCGTACGCTTACCGTACGCGTACGGTAAAAAATAGAAATAAAAAAAACACTATCCACACTTACCCCACCCCCTGTGCTTTTCGTGGCCGTAGGCCACCAAATGTACAGGGCTTATTAAACCAGTAAAAAAACTATATTTTGGCAACATGAAATTATAAAATCGAAATAAAAAAAACACTATCCACATTGACCCCACCCGCCACCAAATGTACAGGGCTTATTAAAGTTGATAAAAACCGTGCACGGAACGCACTGCGTTAAGTGGGCGCGCACGCCTCGAATGGCGTAAAGTAACTTAGCATTTAAAAAACCGTACAAATTCACTGAAAAAACCATAGGTTTCACACACGTTATAGTTAGGAATTAGCATTTAAAAAACCTTGCAAATTCACTGAAAAAACCATAGGTTTCACACATGTTATAGTTAGCGGAAATTTTACTGATAAAAAACCAATGAAATTGCCCCGTTATAGTTAGTGCTGGCAACTATAACTCACGCGACCGCAATCTTCTGCTGATGACATATGTGTCTTTATAAAAAAAAATATTTGTAATATATGTATAGCTAAAAATGTATGGAAGAAGACATGGGCAAATAAGTGTCTAAATACAGTATTAGCATCAGCAGAGGATTGCGGTCGCGTGAGTTATAGTTGCCAGCACTAACTATAACGGGGCAATTTCATTGGTTTTTTATCAGTAAAATGTCCGCTAACTATAACATGTGTGAAACCTATGGTTTTTTCAGTGAATATATATATATATATAGATATATATATATATATCAATCAGTTAACGCTCATAGATGCATGCAGGCATCACAACGAGAAACGGACACTCCAATACGCTGATTCTGCTTGTCATGATTTAGTTCTTTTATTTTTAAATATTAGCGGTGCAAAGCGGTCATTACGCGTTTCGGCCAACGCAGTGGCCTTGATCACATGAGTGCATGACGGGTAAGTGAAACAAATTTATTAGATACCAGTGTACCCCGTGATAGACTGTCAGCTGACACCATAGACATAGTGAAAATACTATGTATAGAAAAGGCCATAAACAAAGAATGCACTTATGGAGATATTTCCTTTGACCAACATATAAAGATCGTAATCAATATTTTAAAACTAGGTAAGTTAGAAACAAATGAATTTTTAAACAAATAGATTTATAAGGCATTGGCAATATAACCATGACATAAATAATGTAGTCATGGGTGTTATATCTAAACTCAACCAGCCTATCGGACTTAATATATAAAGTGCACAAATGCAGAAATATATTAAGTAAAAGTCAAATACATATAAATGTTGCTCCTGAATTTAAAAACAAGTCGTTTTAAAAAATTCTAAAACCACCTGGAACTAAAATATGTACAAAGATGCAAAGTACAAATACTTCTTATTGTCAGCAACCAAAAATACACTCAAAGTTTTCCATTTCAACTGAGTGCATAATTGATTAAACATTCGGCCGTTCTAAAGTGCAAAATGCTGACATTCCCAATATCAAAGTGCAAAGTGCAAAAATAGTGCAAAGATACTTCTGGTGAAAATAAAAAATCAAAGATCTGGTGGAGAAAAACAGCATATATAATAACAAATGTACATAAAATCCATATAAACACCAAATTTGATTATGTACTGTCTGTCATTTTGCAAAAGCTATATACAATATAAAGTCTGCTGGAATCTGGGGAGCCCCCCATAAAAATACCCGTGATGTCATTCTAGATGATATATATATATATACTGCATCATAATACTTTAGTAATTAAAATTATTACAAAAATGACATTACCAGAATAAATTGCATGTATATATATCAAAAAATTAATTACAATAATATAATAAATATAATGAATTAAACACGTTATAAAAGTAACAAAAAAATTAAAAAGATAAATAAAACAATAGAGAAAAATATTCAAAATAACATTTTTCCAATCTAACCAACAGAAGGGACACTGTTGGAGTGTGGAGGAGTTAGATTTACTCTTTCCACTCAAGTTTACGGAACAGTAGGGAAAGCATTGCACATTGGACGGGTTGGATTCAGTATTTCCACTCCAGTCTAGGCAAAAGTATGGAATGTAGTGGACTTTGGAAGGGTTAGACTTACTAGTACCACTCCAAGTGAGGAAAAATATTGGATTTTGGTGAGCTAATGTTTACTAATCCCACTCCAGTCTAAGCAACAGTAGATAAAGTATTGTATTTCATAGGGGTTATGTAACTATTCCCACCCCAGACCAAACAACTGTGGGGAAATTGGTGGACTTTGGAGGGGTGAAATATAGTAATTCCACTTCAGTCTAACCAACAGTAGAGGGAGTGTTGGACTTTAGAGGAGCTACATTCACTATTCCCATTCCAATATGTGCAAAATTATGGAAAGTGTTAAACTTTTCAGGGATTACATATGCCATTCTAGTACCTAACTGCAGTATATTATTAAATCTCATGTTACACAAAAATACAAATATTAATTAAAACAATACAAAAGATTTGTTTTGAAAATTATTGCCATCTCTCCCTACAACACAGATAAATACAGACTACACAAAAAACATTTAATTTAAAACATTGCTAAAATTAAACAAACAGAATTGAAATAAAAATAAAAATATAAATTATGTTAAACATGTAGTGATAGTAAAATGACATGACAATAAATTAGTAAATAAATTATATGCTTAAAGAAAAATGTACACAACTAATTATCAATAAAAAATGAAATAAGAATAAAAAATATAATTTCAAAAACTTTCCTACTCTATAGTCCTACAAACCCAACAACCTGCTACTATATTATAAATTACTAATTACATGTTTTAAAATTTACACTTTTAAAATTACAAATGATATTTTGCATGACTAACAATTTACCAGGCATTCTAGCACAGTAAATTAATATACTAAAAATAAATATTAGATTAATTAAAACCAATATTTATTAAAATTATTGAATACAACAATTGTCATACAAAAGATGTTGTATGCCAAATATATGATATTCTTTCCTTAGATAAGGTGTTCCATGATATTTTGGTAGTCACAAACGTTATGAAATGGCATTTATGGTGCACAATATTTTTATTACGGTATTTTGGCCATTTATCACAGCTATGCCTAGCACTGGCAGTTGGTCTGCAGTTGGCTACCCTATTACTAGAATTTGGTTTAATATAGATTTGTCCTGACTTGGACCTGCTAAACATAGAACAATGAGCTGAAGAGGTGCTGCTGCCAGAGAACTATTTTACTTTTTTCTTTCACTTTCCAATACTGGAACTTTTCCTTTGTCCAAAGCATGGTGCCTTCTTCATCACAGAAACATGGTTCACTCAAACATCCTTGCATATCCTGGAAATCCATTTTTCACAGGCTACTTCAGCCACATACATAAGGAAGGAGGATTCCTCCCTGTGACACTCAACTCCATGATGTTGCTGACATACCATTTCCTACTCTCTACAAATCAGACCACCACCCCCCATTTCACTTACACGCCTGCCGGGGAAAATAGGGCCTTAATTGAAGAATTTTCAAATCACATTGCACCCTTCTCCGTCTGACAAGCTCTCAACACCCTCTTGGTCGACTTCAACCTCCAAGACAATACAGATTCCAAAACACAAGACACCCCCAACCTTATCAACATACTCAACATGATGCAGCATGTTACACAGCCAACACGCTCTAATATACCACATCCTCTTCCCTGTCTTGTCAACATCACCAACCATGGTAATCACTAGGCCTGGGCCAAAATTTCGTTCTGTTCGCGGAAATTGTGATAATTTGACATTTTCGCATTCCGCGGAAAGCGCGAAAATGTGAAAATTTCCGCATTCCGCAGCTTAGCGATAATTTGGTTCTTGCTCGCGCTATAAAATAATACATTCTCGCCTTACCTGAATCCCTGCGTTCGCCGACAAGTTTTCTTAATCCGGTCGCGTTCTCCATGAGATGTTGTATTGTTTTTAGCCATTTGCCCTGTCTCGCGACAGTTCGCGCCCGCAGTGACGTCATGCGTCGCGCGATCACGTCTTTCTTCTCGCGATCATGCACCGCGAGACAACTGAAAACAGCGCAGCCGCAACCATGCAGAAAATCTCGCGAACATGCGGGAAAAAAACTTCCGCATCTTTGCCATATTTCTGAGTGTTTGCGATAATTTTTAACATTTTCGCGATAATTTGCGAAAGTGGATTTCGCAAATTCCGCCCACCCCTAGTAATCACCCACACTACTGGAATGGACTGATCACTTCACCATCCCTATCTCCCTGCTCCCTCTCTGACCAGAAAACCAAGGTCAACGCAAAATTGTAGACCAAATCTTGAACTCCTTCAAAGACTTCTCAATAGACAAAATAATACATGAGCTAATCTTTCACCCTCTCACGTCTAACTTTAACATCCTTCTAAACAACTGCAACACATTTTAGGCAAACTAAGTGAACATCCACAATCCAGTGCTTAATTTGAGCCAGTCGTTTCCGGTGCTAGGTGCTGGCACTTAATTGTCAACACCAGTGCCTGAGACAGTCTTCGTCAAGGTGGCGCCAACAACAACACAATTAATTATTAATTCAAATTACATTACAATGACTATTACCTGCAACCCAAGGCCTTCTTATAGATTTGGGGGCCTGAAATATTCCGAATTGTCACACTTGTAGGAATGTGATGATTAGTAATAGTGTTGTAACCATTGTCGGCAGCATGGCAGAGGTAATGTTTGGCACAAGCTGCAGTGACCTCCTGACAAAAGCCCTGGAACTTATTTTTTACAAATTAAGCACTGCCACAACCCAATTACAGCATACAAACACAAGCTAAATCCTACAATGCCCTGGTAAACCAAAGATCTTACTGACAAGAAACAATCCATCAGCAGATAGAAAACAAAATGGAAGAAAAACAGAACTTTTGATGACCTCACAAAGCTGAAATTACTCCACGCAACTTGCAAACAGTTCCTCTCCACAGCCAAAGCAAAGTACTATACTAACAAGATCAATAAAGCCACCGCCAGATGCAGAACGCATTTCAAGGTTCAAGGTAATCAAGCATTGCATCAATACCAGACCAGACCCACCTATTCCTCACTCTACAGAAATGTACAATGGCATCAACTTCTTCTTTAGTGAAAAAATACAGAAGCTCCAAAAGTCCATTAACAACGTCAAGTCTGTATGATCTCTTATGTCTACCCTTTCCTGAAGAATACAGTTGCGGTCCTTATTCAAAACCCTATCTCTTACAGACCTTGCCAACATACTTAACTTCCTCACAGCCACTTCATATAAAGATGATCTTGCCCAATTCCTTCATCTATCTCTGGAGATATGTCTCACCCTTCCTGTTAGAAACTGGGTTGTTGGTTGACTGGCATAAGAGTCCTGATCAAGCAACAGCTGTAATCTCTTGCAGGGTAAACCACAAGAAGTCACTAAAGTAACCTATGTTTAACCCTGGGTATCTTGCCATAAAAAGCAGGCAGGCTTTATTTATACGCAATGAGTAAAGTATTTATGAGGCAGACAAAGAATAATAGACTGAAGACACAGCGCAAGAAAAATTCCAAACCAATTAAAAAAAATAGAGTACATTTTAATAAATTATTTGACACCAAAACTACAAAAAACCCACATAGTAGAACCAGAGTAAAGAATGTCTAACTATTTTGGTAGAAATAGCGCCAAAAGGCACGAAGCGCCAACTTGGGATATTTGGTCAAAATGGACCGGGCCACAGACACATTTTCAGGCTGACCACAATAGAGCGCAGGTTGGCTAAAGTCACCACATTTGGCCCACTGAAGTTTACCATCTCACATTTGTGCCAAAAGTTCTGCTCACTTTGGAGAGGGCCGAGAGGAGCCAAGAGAGTATTGTGGGAGACTGACAGCATAGTGCAAAGAGTCGGCCTGTATCGTGGGAGGGTGTTGCTGGAGCTTCTTGTTGGCAGTCCCCTACTAGCGGTCAATGCTGTAGCACAAACAGGCGACTGCGCAGCTTTTCATTGAATCACAGTGCAAGTCCTAAAGCCAACAAAAACAAATTCTGCAGAAATGTAGAGGGTAAAGGCACCACTTGGGAGTCAGGAACTTGCTGCAGCTGCATCCAGGGTCTGGTGTAGGATGTTAATGAGCCTTGTATGTTCCTGAGACCCAGTTCAGGAGGCCAGCAGACTACCCTTGGACTCACTATGGTGTCCTGGGTTCAATGGTAAAGATGCAGGTCTAATTCTTTTCTCACCCAGACAAGAGGGCAGTGGGTGGCAGGCCATGACAACAGGGCAGCAGTTCCTTCAGAGCATAGGTCCAGGAGAATGGCAGTCATTTCAGCAGCACAGCAGTCCTTTGTGACAGAGTATCCACAGGTCCAAGGTGTACTGAAGAGTTGGTGTCTGAGGTTTCCATTTTTACCCTGGTGCCATAGTTCTGAAGGATGGGAGAAGCTTCTAGATAGTGGCTTTGAAGTGCATGGAATTTCCTGACTCCTATGCCCTGGCTTTAAGCTGGATGCAAGGACAATGTGAAGTGGTTTAGCCCTTTGTGTGAAGGCATAGCACAGGTTATTCAGGTGCAAGGAAGGCTGTGCTCAGCTCCACACTCATCCTGCCAGCAGATGGCCTATTCAGGCACACCTAATCCCTCTATTGTGACTGTATGAGAGGAATTCATAAAGACTAACTGTCAGTTACAGCTAGTCATGTGGCCCAGGGCAGGGTACAGGTACAAAAGGGCTAAGGGCAGAAAAATGACAACTTTCTAAAAGTGGCTTTTTTAAAACTGATATTAAAAAAAAACAATTTTACCATTAAAATTACCACTGCTAAACAGTGCTAATGTGCATGTGCTGACTCCTTAAAGCACAGTAAAATTGGCTGGAATGGGATTGGGATTAGCATGGTAGCTTTTCACCAGCCTCCTAAAGACACCAAACATTACAGAGCTATTAGCTCACAATTGGAAATTTAAGCCTAGTAAATCTAATAAGGAATTCCCAGTGTCATCCTGTGAGAGGGTTGGGCCTCACAGTAATGGAAAATGAATTTAGCAGGACATGTACAACTTACAAGTATATGTCCAACCTTTTAATTACACAGCAACATCCCCTGTGGGCTAACTAAGGCTTAATTTAGGGGTGACTTATGCGTCATAAAAGGGGAATTTATAGCTTGGCAAGGAGGTTGAAATGCCAAATTGATGTAATAGTATAAAACTATTTTCAGGTTGCAATGGCAAGCCTGGGACGTGTTTTAAGGTGCTGCTTAAGTGGATGGTACAATGAGTGCTGTAGACCCACTGGTACCATTTTCCTGGGTATGTGTTATACCACTCTAGAAGGGAATTATAAGAAAATTAAATATATCAATTTAGTATAAGCCAATTAAACCATGGTTAAAGGAGAGAACACAAGCACTTTAGCAATGATTAGCAGTGGTAAAGTGCACAGAGTCCTAAATCAAGCAAATGAAATTTAGCAAAAAAGTGGAGGGTAAAGGCAAAAAGTTTATGGCGGCCCTGAAGAGAGGGCAAGGTCCAACACTTACTTACCTTTGTCAATGCCTCCATCATTGAAGGCATCTTCCCAGAAGCTCTCAAGACAGGCCCAATTGTAAACCTACAATACAACCTGATGGGCTTGCTAACTACTAGAACTTAGCTACAATTAATCAGCAGTCAATATTCAACTCCAAGCTCACATTTCCCATCTCCTACAGGACTACCAGTATGGCTTTATATCAAGCTGCAGCACAGAGACTGCTACCTTACATGCCATAGATGATGCCCTCCTGACTACAGATGAAGATGACCTCCTGTCTCTGAATGTTTCTGGACCCCTCCCAAGGATTCCATACTGTCACCTGTCATCTTCAACATCTTCTTGGAGCTTCCTGGTGTTCAACTTACATATAAGAGCATTCACATTCACCAATATGCCAGTGATACACAACTCTACCTGAAAGTTTCCTCTGCTTCAGACATACAACAATTCAAACACTGCCTTCCTGACAGGTGAGAACCTCAACATCATTTCACTCAATGCAACGTCTCTTGAATTCATCCTATGAACCAACCTCACCATGAAGGACCCCACTGCCCAAAAAACAAATGCAACCTGGTACTAGTTATCTAAAGAAAGACTAACCATTTATTCAAAGAAATGACTTCAAAGCTGCCATTCAAGCTCTCATACTTTTGCATCTGGTTTGTAGCAACACCCTGCTCAGTAGCCTCCCAGGGTCCATACTGGAACCCTTTAGGTATAGTCTATATGCCACGGCAATTCCTATTCAGGGTCAGAAGAAGTATCATCAAATAAGCCCCATCCTGATGGAACTCCTTTGCCTCCCACTGCCAGCTCGCACCATCTTCAATGCCAGCAGCAGCATTTACAAAGCATGATCAGGATCCCTGTTTATATTGCAGACAAGGTCATCATCTCTGGTAGCTGTGTCAATAAGCCGCCCTCAGCATAACTTATTGCTAGGACGGCCATCTGTGATTCTCCCTGGTGTAGTTGTGCTTCCTGAAGTCTCCCTGCTTTCTCCCATTGGTCATACCGCTGCCATAGCAGTTGAACCAAAGTTTATTTGGCTGGATCACTAAAGCATTTAAACATAGTTTTCTCCCTTCAATTCTGACCGCTGTATTGGAGTCAGGGCAGCCAGATAACATTTAATCTCTATTACATATTAATCAGTCCAAACTCAGTGTTTAGCTATGGCTGCATTGTATATTCGTCTTATCCTCAACAATGCCTTACCAGCAGCTGAGAGCAACCTATGGAAAGGCTCAGAACCTTTATTATTCTTGAAGGAGTGTATATGATGCCTGAGCTGCTCTTAATCCTAAGACGAATTTAGTGGGAAATGCCCTCATGCACCATCTGACTAATAGAGGCACCAGAAGTATGAGGTCTAAAATCAATTATACCGTGTTATCGTAGGTGAGGCCTCCTTCAAGGATATTAAAGTGTATGATATCATGCAAAATCCATCCTTGTAGCAGGCAGTAGTCTATATGGGATCGATAATTGTGAATAGAAAAAGGTGTATTATTGATCTTTTAGTTTCAATAAGAGCCAAGCACCTTGTAGGCCATGGCCCTTCAATACATCTTGAACCTGAGTCCTATCAGATCTGTTACATAGGTTAATTTTCCCTGATCAATCTAGATCTGGGTATGGTACCAGATTTCAGTCATCTCCTAGTAGTACAGGCGTATTCCCAAATTCAAACATGAGACTGGCAAGTTATACAAAGCTGCATGTTTTATCTGTCTGAGAGGCATGTACTGAGCCTAGGAAGATGAGTACTGAATTTGATGAAAACCCAGTTGCCCTCTGCATCTGTTTATGTTTTGAGAAGCTGTAAGGAAAACATACTACATATGAGAATCACTACCCCACATTGCTTGGAGCATCTATGAGGGAGAAAGACATCCCCATTGGCCTTACCCATCCAACTTCTTCTGATAACAGTTACCACTCAATCTCTCTTAAGTTTTTGCTATTCTTCTGGAGACAAGTGAGTCTTCTGTAAGACACCAATTTAGACCTGTTTTTTTCATAAGCAATGCAATAACTCTGCTCTTGAAATGTGACATTCGATTGACATTCATAGGGATCATCAACAGCAGTTTTGACATCATGAGCCTCAGAAGGAATGGGGGTGGGAGGGCCAGTGAGTGAAATCAAACTCTGAGCACAAACAATGAGAACAGCAGGACTACGAGGTATATCAGGATAAAAAATCAGAGAATAGAAGCTGCAATTTGTATTAATCAGCAAAAATGCCAAAACATCAGAGAACAGAGTGGTGAAAACAGTACACTGCGAGACTAAATATGTGCTATTTTAGATGGTGTTGGCCTACCTCTGCAAGTGGAACAAGTCAGTACCGGGGGAAAAAATCAAATCAAATCTAACCAAATCAAACATGGTATGGACCAATCGAGTCAGACCTGAGAAAATCAAGTAGGTGACAATAAAACATGTGTGGTGCTAAAATAGGGAAGGGTGTGTCATGATGTTGTAAATTAAGGCAGAATGTGATTAAGCATTCACTGAAAACATTAGTGTTTCCCTTTTATCGTGTCTTCCTCATTATGTTGGCCGAAGTCCGAACTCCATTTTGTATTGACATGCTGCCACGTGCTCACCACGAGGAGAGTCCGACCTCTGTGTTAGTTGCTCTTGTAATCTGCCTAGCAACAGTTATAAATAGCTCTCTCTCGTCCATCTGGCGCATGCCCAGACTTGACCACATCTGTTATAATTAGCTTTGCTTGACCATGTGTTTTCGCGGGCCCAAGGAGTGTGTTAGCTCCGCCCATGTATTGATTTGGTATCAAGAATGACCCTAAATGGTAATGTTCTTCGACTTCATGTGGTATCCACCCACTCATGAGCCCCTCTGTTGTGTATAAAAGGGGACAATGTACGCCAGTTCTGTGTGCTACTCCTTGCAATACTGAAGAGTGTTGTGTGGACTGTAGGACCACCCTTAAGGGTTAATAAACGTTGTTTTTGTACTTTGCAGTTTCCGTGCCAACTTCCTTATAGATTTCGTTACAGAAGAGCGAACCCTTGTCTCTTGCGGGCCTAGCTGGGGCTTGTATTCATCAATTGGCGCCCGTCACGTGGGGCTCATCGGCGACTCGGATGCTCGAAGGACTGGTCGCGACGAAGGTGAGGAGTTTGGCCGGGGACGTGATCACTGCCAGCGGCGTCTTAGCCCTGGCATCCCGAGGTTTTTCTTCCTTCCCTTCCGAGCTGACCATCTGGGTAGCGCCGGTCATCGACTGAGACCTCTTCTGTCGGTCCTGCCGTGAGAGCCGTTTGGGCGATTGTGGAGCTTGGCAGTTGGAACCTGGACTCTTGATTGGTAAGAACCGTTGTACGGTACTTGCTCCGAGTTTTGAAGCCTGGTCTGGCTATTTGAGTTTGATTGATGGTGACTAGTCATATTTTGAATTTGTCTTTGTGAAAATATATGCGTTGCAACACATATAGGCAGGTAATGTGGAGAAATTTCTCCGGAGCTGTGTAAACTTGGAACGGCGCAACGATTAAGTGCCATTTTTCTTGATAATACTGCATATTTTGCATTATTCCTAGCATGCCTGCTTTTAGCGCACTCCGTAAGTGGTGCTGCTGTTTGGATAACCGGTTGAACCTCGAGGAATCTGCTCCAGCTCCCCCAGAGGGGACTCCTAATAGGGATATGTACGTGAAGCATGGTCTTTCTTCCATAATGTACAGCACGTTATGGAGGAAATATACTAGGAAGGATCCTGAGTTGCGATGGCCTTTGTATGGATCGTTTGATATACGTAAGATTGAGTATGTGGAACAGTGTATGTGTAAGCGACGTGCTCGTCAGGATATGTTTGAGTGTGTGCGATTATGGGTGAAGGAAGTGCGTGAGCGAGAGAAACGTGAGAAAGCACTGGCTGATAAGGAGCAACGCAAGAATGATCATATGCGAGCGCAGGAAGCGAAGCATCGGGAGGACAAAGAGCAAATGGACAGACAAGAGAAAGAGCGTAGGCTACAAGTTTCGGGTCAATATGTTGTTCGCCAGCCGCTTTATCCTGTCCTTAATAATCCTGATGATGATTTTTATTTGCTAGATCGCTCTCCGCCCCCTTATGTTGGCGCATCCGCTCCGCGGCCGCAGGATTCTGACCCGGCTTCGGGTAAGGTAGACACACGGTCCATGTTGCCGGCCGAGCAAATGGCTGAGCTTCGGCAAATTTCCTTCCGTGCGCTTAAAGGCAAGGTATCTATGGAGGAATTATTTCAAATTTGGGGGCCATGGCAGGAGAGAGATAAAGTGTATTTTCTGGGTCATTTCGCGGATGAAGTGATTAATGCTTTCCGAAAATATTCTCATGTTTTTGAGCCTGACGAAGTGTCTTCGGATGCCAGAGCAATACGTAACGGTGCTTTTTCTCCCTCTAAGGCTCCTGAGGCGGCTCGGCGGCTGTTCGCCTTGCGGGACGAGGTGCTGGCCCTTCGAGAGAAAGCACGCCAACGAGCGGAGGAGGAGAAGCGGTCGGATTCAGTTGCGGCAGGGGGCCACTCATCCACCTCCCAGTCAGATAAGGATAATGTAGTGCATGCTAAACCGATGCGAGAGGCGGCACCTTTGTATGTCCCTCCGAAAGGAGCAGGGACTAGCTCGGACATTAACTCCGCCGATGCTAGGGGATATTTTGTGTATAATTGGGTTTATACTCCTTGGCATAGGGCCGATGTTATGGCATTAAAAAATGCATTGCCTGACCCCCGCAAGAATCCAGCGGCCTTCTATGAAGAAGTCGAGGGGGCCTTGAATTCTTGCATTATGACCTTAGCGGATATAGACCTGTTCTTTGGCCTTATCCTACCGCCGGATACGTGGCGCTCTGTCCGAAGGGTAGATGATGCGGTTGCCTTCAAGGCCCGGTGGTCCGACCTTGAGGATGAGGATAGGGAACGGAAGCCCGCACAGAAACCACCCCAGAATATTTTAGATCTCCCTGCGGCTATTGTGGCTAAGTTGAAGACGATTATCCCCCCTAAAAAGATTGACTGGAATATGTTAGCTGCATGTAAACAGAAAGTTGACGAGTCAGTTGCGGACTTCTTTACGCGCTTTGAGGAGACGTTTCATGATTTTAGTGGCCAGTCGCTTACTGACGACACGGGCCGCCACCTTTTCGCGGACAAATATGTGGCCAATTTGCTGCCGGCAGTTGCGGCCCGGTTAAAAGCGAGTGAGAGTTCTTGGTCCTCTGCGACACCGACGGCCCTTCTGACCATCGCTCAGTATTATGAGCGTCAGGAGCACGAGGCGAAGGGCCAGGAGGAGAAGAAATCGAAAGATCTTAAAACCAAAGTGATGTTAGCACAAGTATATGGCCCGCCCCGCCGGGGTAATAATAATAGAGGAAGGGGCGGATCTTATGGTCCCCCTTCGGGCCGATCTGATTTGAATAGGAACCAGTGTGCGTATTGCAAGCAGTTGGGCCATTGGGCCAGGGATTGCCCAGCGTTGCGTGCTTCGCGTCAGGGGCACACTCCGGGTGGGCCGAGAGGTAGAGGGGGCTTCTCGAACTTTAGAGGGAATTCCAACGATAATGCCCGTTTCGATACCGCTGGACAGCACCGAGATAGCTCAAATGTTTTTGATCGCCAGCATCAGTATCATGTATCGGACATCGATCACTCGGGATATCATGATTCTCAGCATGCATAGGAATGCGTAGGATGGGGGTCCGAATCAGTTGAGGTGCCGGTCGATCAGACGGGTCCTTATGTATCGGCTGAGGTTTTAGGTTCTACTGATCAGTTCCTAGTGGATACAGGAGCGACACGTAGTGCATTGTCTAGGTACTTGGTTCCGGGGGCTCCCCCATCCGGCTCAATAGTTACATCGGTAGGGTTTGACGGTACACTCTCCCGAAGCCCTCTTTCACAGCCCCTTGCGTTTAAAGTGGATTGTTTTTCTGCGCCTTGTCCGTTTTTGCTTGCTCCGTACACACCGGATAACATTATGGGCCTTGATATGTTAAAGTACTTTAGGGCTACAATTCGTTGTTCCCCTGAGGGTGTGAGGGTGATTCTAAATGACAACTACCCCCGATCTGGGCGGATTTGTACGATCTCAGAGGATGCGTTGTTGGCTACCCTCCCCCAAGCTTTATGGGCGACTTCGGACACAGATGTCGGCCAAATGGTGATTCCTCCGGTCCACATTAGTGTCCAGGAGGGGGCGGTGCTACCACGCCTCCCACAGTATCGTATTTCTCAGGAGGGCGAGGAGGCTCTCATACAGATTGTGCAAGACTTGATCGCAGTGGGGGTAGTGGAAGAAGTTCCCTATAATATCTGTAACAGTCCGATTCTCCCTATTCTGAAAAAGGACACGGATGCAAAGGTTTATCGGTTCATAATTGATTTGAGGGAGGTGAACAAGATCGTGATACCTCAGTACCCGGTGGTTTCTGATATCACGACGTTGCTTACCTTGGTCCCGCCTACGGCGACCGTGTTCTCGGTGATTGATTTGAAAAATGCCTTCTTCTCTATTCCCATTCACCCTGATAGCCGATTTCTTTTTGGGTTCACATTAAACAATAGATCTTATCGTTTTTGTAGAATTCCCCAAGGCTATACAGAAAGCCCTAGTATTTACAGTCAGGCTTTGAAACGACAGTTGGATTCCTTTGTCTTACTCGAGGGGGTCGCCCTCATTCAATATGTCGATGACATCCTGTTGGCGGCTGACACCCTGGAGTTGTGTGAGAAAAGTACGATAGCCTTACTTTCCTTTTTAGCATCCCACAATCACAAGGTCTCTAGGAAGAAATTGCAATTCTGTAGACCAAAGGTGACTTATTTGGGTCACCTTTTGTCTAAGGAGGGGTGTGCACTCACACCAGATCGTATACAAGTAATTTTGGACACACCGAGACCATCCACGCAGAAGGATGTGCGTGCATTTTTGGGTCTTGTTTCTTTTTGTAGACAGTGGATATTGGGGTTTTCACACATAGCTAAGCCATTACTAGCGCTCTTGACAAAAGACACGCCCATCCCGATCCCCTGGTCAGATGAATGTGACGCTGCTTTTCAGCAATTGCGACAGGCCCTTTGTTCAGCACCAGTGTTAGGGACCCCTGATTATGCAAAACCCTTTTCGTTGTATGTGCATGAGAAAGATGGATGTGCATTATCAGTTTTAGTACAGATGCATGGTGATAAGCAGCGCCCTTGTGCATACTTTTCGGCTGTACTTGATCCTGTCGCCCGAGCATTGCCGGGGTGTTTTCGCTCAGTTGCGGCGACAGCTGTGTCAATACGGCAGAGTGAAGGAATTGTATTGTCCCATAAACTGTTGGTGTTAGTTCCCCACGCTGTTGATGCCCTGCTTAATCAAACAAAGACGCAGCATTTGACCAGTGCCCGTTTAACGGGATATGAGTTGACGCTTTTAGCTCCTCATATTACGATAAAAAGGTGCGTGACATTAAACCCGGCCACATTGTTGCCATACCCCGAGACCCAGCCTGAGGCGCAGAAAGCGCATGATTGTATTCTTGTGACTGAGGAACAAACAAAGGGTCGTATTGATCTCCAGGATACGCCCTTTTCAGATGTAGATGGAGAGTTGTGGGTAGATGGATCATGCCTGAAGCTACCAGATGGTACGACTTCAGCAGCATATGCAATTACCACGTTACAGACGATAGTGGAGACAGCACGCATACCACAGAAATCAGCCCAAGCAGCGGAACTGATAGCGTTAACACGAGCGTGTGAGCTTAGTACAGGATTGTGTGTGAATGTTTACACAGACAGCCGCTATGCCTTCGGAGTAGCGCACGATTTCGGCCTACTCTGGAAGGAGAGAGGGTTTCTAACGTCACATGGGGTGCAGATAATGCATGGGGAGTTAGTCCACAATCTTTTAACTGCATTGACATACCCAAAGAAAATTGCCATTGTTAAGTGTAGCGCCCATAGGAAAGTGGTTGATAAGGTTGGAGAAGGGAATGCGTTAGCGGATCGAGTAGCACGGGAGACCGCGATGCAGCCCGGCACTACTGCCATGTATGTAGTGAAGTCACAGGTGGAGAGATGGCATGATGCAAAGGAGCAAGTGCGAGAAATACAAAAGACCGCTTCTGACAAAGAGCGGGAACAATGGGTTAGCGAAGGAGAACTGGATGACGAGGGTTGCTGGAGAAATAAGCAGATGGATAGATGGAAGTTACCCACGGCTTTTGTACAACCTATGGTCCAGATGGCACATGGGCTAGCACATGTTGGAGCTTCCGCAATTGTGAAATTGCTTACCCAAGTCTGGGAGCATCCAGAGATTGCTAGCACAGCAAAGAGGGTGGTGCAGACCTGTATGATCTGTCTGAAGTATAACCCAGGGAAAGGTACGCGAACTCCAGCAGGAGGATTTGCGACACCCACTGCACCCTTTGAGGTTCTGCAGATGGATTACATCCAGCTTGAGCGCTGTAACAATTTGAAGTATGTTCTAGTAGTGGTTTGCGCCTTCAGTAAATGGGTTGAGGCGTACCCTGCGAAAGACAATACTGCAATGACTACAGCGAAGCTGTTGCTGAAAGAGTTTTTCCCCCGATACGGCGTCTGTAGACTTCTGTGGAGTGATAATGGCCCTCACTTTGTAGCAGATGTTATAAAGTATGTTTTGAAGGGCCTAGGCATCACCCAGAAGTTCCACGCCGTGTTCCACCCTCAGTCTGCAGGACTAGTCGAGAAATATAATGGTACACTGAAGCTTAAGATCGCAAAAATTCAAGCTTCAACATCTTTGACTTGGCCAGACGCCTTGCCACTGGCGTTATTGTCAATTAGGTCGGTGCCACACTCTCGAACCGGCCTTACACCTTATGAGATTGTATTTGGACGCCCAATGAATATTTGGGGTCCACCAAGGCCTAAGGCTGTGTATGATGTACCTTGTGTGATGATGAGTGATTATCTGGCACAGTTAACGGATAACTTGGTTTCCATTCATCAACAGGTCCGAGAGGCGCTCCCTGATCGGTCTACTGGCGAAGGACATGGTCTCCGGCCCGGAGATCATGTGATGATAAAGGTCTTCGACAGATCGAACAGTTTGGAGCCGAGATGGGTCGGACCTGAGCAAGTCCTTCTTGCAACGAGGACGGCAGTGCGAGTCTCGAACAGGAAGAATTGGATCCATTCCTTGCACTGTCGAAAGGTACCGCCCGGATTGGTGGAGTCTGCCGTGCTGACCGATCAACGAGAAGTCCTAGCGGCAGAGACAGGCTGTGCTGCGGGGCTAAACGACACTGAGGAGCTCTTTTCGGACCACACGACTTCTGGAGGAAGGCGATATCATCTGCGACCAAGGAAGTGAGGTTTCCAGTACCGGGACATACTGTCAGAACGGCCCTTGGGTTAGTGAAACGGAGAGCCGATGAGGCAAGGGGGGGGGATCAGCCCTGCATTAGTGTAGTGACACCCGTCTTGGCCCGCTGGTGAAGAAATCAACCGCTGCCCAAGGGGAAGAGTTCTGACAGACTTTTTTTTAGTTTCAGGAAGATACCAGGGTATTGTTCTCCTTTGACATGGAGAAGAAGAAAATTCTTTGTGCACTGGGGTTCATGCTAACAGTAGCTATCATTGGTATAACCACATGGTTTGTGGAGGAGGCAACTCCTGCCCGAGAGACACTTGTGTTGACGACTCCAGTGCCTGCGGAGCACTACTTTTACACATTGCCATACCAAGAGTTGAAGCATCGACAATCCTATTTGAATAACACTTTCATTCAGATGCTGCATCACACCCACGTTGCTACAAATGCTACGAACTGTTGGATATGTGGGATGATGCCAGCCCATCAGAAGAAAGGAGGTACGCCATTCATACCCCTTCCTTTCTCTCACAATGGCTCTTGTAGAGCATGGTACACTCTGTTGTTTGCTACTCGAAAACCGACAGTGGGACGATTGCTTTTCAGACTTAATAAAGAATGCCATCAGGATAAGAGTGGATATCCACAAGCGAATGGAACAATTTGGGAATGGGAAGAGTACCGACCGGACAATGAATCCATTCCCTATATCTTCACGAATACCAGAGACACTGTGGGGAAGGAAAAATTTGTGATCCAAGTGGCCCAAGCCCAAGCGGACCTGTGTGTCCAGAGTGTGGGTTTTATCCCTGTCGGTGTCAGTGATTGTATAACCGTATTAAACATCGATGGGCTGAACAACAGCACCTTCCTAGCATCCCATAATACCTATTTCGTATGTGGAAATAAAGGTTATTACCGTTTACCGGCTGGGTGGTCTGGGGTATGCTATGTATCATTCCTATTACCTCCTGTATTTCTAGCACCCGCGTCCTATCATAAGGATTTGAAGTTGTTGAATAATGTGACTGTAAATAGATATAAACGTACTTTATCGACTGATGATGTGGATCAGACTGATACTAGCTTGCAACAGTATATTGATTTCAACTTAGGACTGTTTTTCTTTGTTGGAGCTGCTTTGAATAGTAGGAAGATCCGAAGATTAACAAGAGTGGTAGAAGCTGTGACTAATCAGACTGCTGCTGCACTTGGGAATCTTACGGAAGAATTACAGATTACCAGGATTGTTGCATTGCAGAATCGTATGGTGTTAGATGTAATGCTAGCTGATCGAGGAGGAGCCTGTAAAATTATTGGAAGTAGCTGCTGTGTGTTCATCCCTGATCATACGCCATCCGTTTATAACGCCATTAATAAGCTGCATAAAATAGCAGCTGAAATCCACACGGAAAACGGCACTTGGTCCTTTTCTGGATGGTTTTGGGCGTTGGTTACTGCCTGGGGATGGAAGGTCTTAACTGGTCTCTGCATTATTATAGCAGTTCTGTTCCTTTTCTGTATGTGTATTCAATGTGGACCATTGTGCTGTTCCGTATGCATTTCATTTTGCATTCCAGATAAGAAAGCTATTGCCGATGTTGCCCGCCAGAAGGGTCTAGCTAAAGAGGTTAAAGGAATGATGATAATTGACATATACGATGATTATTCTTGGAAACCGGATGTCTTCAGTAAATGCTGAAAGGGTCGTCTGTTGTAAATTAAGGCAGAATGTGATTAAGCATTCACTGAAAACATTAGTGTTTCCCTTTTATCGTGTCTTCCTCATTATGTTGGCCGAAGTCCGAACTCCATTTTGTATTGACATGCTGCCACGTGCTCACCACGAGGAGAGTCCGACCTCTGTGTTAGTTGCTCTTGTAATCTGCCTAGCAACAGTTATAAATAGCTCTCTCTCGTCCATCTGGCGCATGCCCAGACTTGACCACATCTGTTATAATTAGCTTTGCTTGACCATGTGTTTTCGCGGGCCCAAGGAGTGTGTTAGCTCCGCCCATGTATTGATTTGGTATCAAGAATGACCCTAAATGGTAATGTTCTTCGACTTCATGTGGTATCCACCCACTCATGAGCCCCTCTGTTGTGTATAAAAGGGGACAATGTACGCCAGTTCTGTGTGCTACTCCTTGCAATACTGAAGAGTGTTGTGTGGACTGTAGGACCACCCTTAAGGGTTAATAAACGTTGTTTTTGTACTTTGCAGTTTCCGTGCCAACTTCCTTATAGATTTCGTTACAGAAGAGCGAACCCTTGTCTCTTGCGGGCCTAGCTGGGGCTTGTATTCATCAATGAGCTAGGGAATTACAGACATAATATTGACGCATACAATATTGAAGCACAAAAATATACGGTAAATAAATATCGCTAACAAAAATATTGCCTTCCTATATTTAGCTAATAAAACTACAGATATCGAGAATACAAATATCATTATTAAAAATATAGATTTCTACTTATATCAAAAACACAATTAAAATATTGTCACCTTGAAATGTCAATAATATCAATTCACACAATATTGAGTACAATATTATCACAAAAATAATGACATCATCATTTATAAACATAAAAAAATCTTGTTTTACGTAAAAAAATATTTAAAATGAAACTGAAAATAATTGTCTAAACATTTAAAATAAATAACCAAAATTGTAACAATTCCCACCAATAAAAAATATGACCAAATTTATTATAATATAACTAAATAAATATATATATATATATATAAACGCTACTACTACCAAATGAAAGTGTCAGCACTCACAGGGTTTCAGGATGATTTATTTCAAAGAGCAGACGCATTTCGGCGATTGCCTTTCTCAATGCTCTTCCAAATACAAACAGGTTTTCGCCAGACTCTCTTTTCAAGGTGTTCAATCACCATGTCATTTCCTGTCTAGAGAAGGGGTGGATGCTTGATTCACTGTGCTGTGGTGAGCGCCATCTTAGGTGTATCCTAATATTGCACTGAATGGGAGTGTCCTCACAAGCAGTCTGCCCTGGATAGGCTGTCTCCCCCTTCTTCGATCTGCAGCCCCTCAATTCATTTTGTTATGTCCATTGCCCCTCACCCATACCGCAAGCCATGTTTCCTCAGCAGATCACTGCCCGCAGGGGTTGGTACAATGACCTATCCCAGAGACTTGATGGCTTGCTGTATGTACTCAATTCATATTTAAATAATATGGATATCTGTGACCATGGTGGATCTGCGAACCCTCCCGAGCACAAGCTTGAGTCTGATTGGCTGCCAACACTTCAGACCAGGAACCAGGTTGAACCGAGTCACAAGAAAAAAGGTGGAAAAAAAGAAAAGGCCTGCTCAGGGGGTCCCACAGGTTCCCCAAGGGCCCAACCAAGCATTACGGTCCGCGAATCCAGTCGAAATATTTTTAATAAACGAACCGTGGTCTCCTGCGGTTCATTTGTTTCAAGCCCTTAGGTGGGTCAGGTCCTGGGGGCAATGGTTAATTGTTATGCAGGAACCCATGGTGGCCCCCAAAGAACCGAGGACCGCCATCTCCCCAGGGCTTTGTTAATAATGTGTGGGGGGTATACGTTCCCCCTGCATCCCAGGGGACCGCCACCCCCCCGGGGCTTTTTATTAAAAATGGGTGGATGAGTTTGTGCACTCGCTGGGCCCCTCAAGGCCTGAGGACCACCACCACTTCACTTTTTAAAAACCAGTGTGGGGAGGCTCCTGCTACCCCACACTGCCCTAGGGACCAGCACCTCCCCAGGTCTTCAAACTTGATTAGAGAGAGGGCCAAGTGGCCCCCTCTAGGAGCCACCCTTGGCCCGTGGGACCGCCGCCCACATGATCGGCTCCAGCAATGTCCTGTGGTGCCCACCCTGTAGTTTGCTAGGGCACTCCTATCCTGCCATAGCAAACATATATTTCTCTTCATGGAAAACTGCTCTCACTTCCATGAAGCAAAGCAGATTTGCTTTTGGGCAAAGGGAGCTGCATATTAGCACCTCCCCTTTTCCAAAAGCAATGTTGGCTCCCACAGGAAGGGGGGAGCCGGCAGGGACCGCCGGGGCATTGGTGTTCCCCCCGTGGTCCCCAACGTGAGGTCAGGCCCTGGAGAATGGGGTCTCAGGGGCTAAATATGGCTCAGGAGGGGGGCCACTAGGCCCCCATCTCTTTTTTATTTGTTTTGTTTTTAAAAAAATGAAGGGTGGCCCTGGGGGATATGGTCCCCGTGGCCATATTTGGCCTCAGGAGGGAGGCCACACCTCACCCCTTCAAAATAAAAAGAAAAAGAAAGGCAGGGCAGGCCTCGGGGTATGGGATCCTAGGGTCCAAAAGAGGCCCAGGGAAGGGGGCGCCACGCGGCCCCCCTTCATAAATTAATTTTTGCTGGGGCAATGGTTTTGCGGGGCCGAAATTGGGTAATGGAACTGGGGGGGCATACATTTTTTTTTCTCTTGACATAGGAGTCGTGACCCCATTGCAGCTCTCAGCGCGGCCCCCAGTGAAACGTTGCAGTGGATTTGCGGATCTACCATAAATAAATAATTTAATAGTATATCATTTAGAAGGTAGAGGTGCATTTCTGAACTTTTTTTCTTGAGTTAGTGAGATTGAAATTAATAATCACATGACATTTGATAGAGTTAGTAATAATATTAAAAAAGAAGTTAAACTTGTGTTGTAGTACATTGAATTTGTGCTTTTGTTTCGCGTATTTGCAATGGGTTCACTAATCCAGAAGAAAAATAACACAAAGTATGTATGTTTTAAAAAAAATAAGATTGACTGTTTGGTTATAGGGTGGCTTTAAAAAGAGCCCTTGCTTTCATTATGACTTTGTTAGAGCTACATGTAAGTGCGGACGCACATCTTAAGGTTGTTGAGAAATACTTTGTTCCCTTGATCTGTGAAGTGAACTCCTTCAGTTATGTAGATGTCATCCATATAAAAATGCAGATTGTTGTTATAGAAGGAGCCCATCCTATAGTCTCTGAGGTAAGCAGAAGCAGCTTTATTGACATTTCTTCTAGCTTTCTTAAACTGTGGACAGAATTTATTTGACCACTTTCATTTTTGGCTTTAGCATACATTAGAGTATACAAAGACAGTTTAGGGCAAAAGCAACATCGATTGTGCAAAGGTATTCTTCATTAGCATTTACAGACCTACCCCAGTCAATTGCCTAGGTCATTGCCACCACAGTGAACAATCATAAGGTTGGAGATGCAAAAAGGTTTTAATCAAAGACATCAATTAGTGCCACTTTAATCCTCTCTGTGCAATCTATATAATATCCACATTTTGCAAACCTAGGCCTTTCTCATTACCTCTGTGTTCAGCATACTTTTTGTACCAGAAAACACACCTGTGCCCTACAATCCATTCTGTAAGCATCTTGAAGAGATGTCTGGAAGGAATAAAAAGATATCTCTAGCTCAGGCAGTCAGTTGTTAGAATGCAAGGTATCTAAAATGGTGGATAAGATGATGTTTTAGAAAAAGCTAATAAGGGATTGGTTGTTCATTAACATTGTGCACTCAAAAATAGTTTGCAAGTTATTTTCCTGAAGAAGCTTGTTTCTTATTGGTTATAAAAAAAAATTGAAAGGTACAGTAGATAGGATATGGTAATATTTTGCAAAAGTCAACCACACCTGCTATTTGCATTTGTAAATTACTGTGCTGAACTTGAAAACATGGTGAACTTGTGGCCTGCCAGTACAGTTAAATGTTTCAGAAACTGTTACTATGGATACTGGGATTAAGCAGAATGGGGGAAGGGTTGAAAGTTACCTGTGAACTTATATATAAGTGATGTGTTACTAAATTAAGTTTTTCTAAGTCAGCAGTATGTGTAGAAGTTTAAACAAAAACTAGTATTATTAGAAATAGGTTTTGAACTCTTGTATGGATTTGTGGCTCCATCTCAACACTACACTGTGGCACCACAGTGGAGTCGCGACTCCAAAAAATAAGACAACCAGTTTGGGCACTTTTAGAAGACAGTTAGAAAGGGTTAATATGTCTAACCAATAGAAATGTGTTTCATAATGTGAAATGAAGTAGAAAGCTATTTTGATTTGTTACATACATTTTTGTGTGCAGAAAGAGAGGGAAGGTTTGCCATTACTGGTTTTACCTTGTTGAGAGTGGTGCATTACATGTAATGTGTGCAAAAGAAAATCTTTTATGAGTTTCTGATATTTCATATTCTGTAATACTATTTGAAAGGTGAGATAGAAGTTTGTAAGCTGTGTTATATTATGTAGTAGTGCTTCACTCTTTGTAGTGATATTATATTTGAAAAGCATTATTTTCAAAGTTTTGCATTTATTGGAGAAGTGCGATGTTTGAAATATGTTACGAAATGTACACATGTGTACTGTACTTTGTTTTATTGTGCTGAAATAATGATTGAAATAGTTTGTGCATAGTAATATGCGTACATTGGTAGATTGATTAGTGATTATAGTAGTTTGTATGAGTTATGGAAAGGTGCATTTGAAGTATGCCCCATCATTTTAAGTGTCTCTTTGAAATGAGAAGTGAAGTCTGTCAAGTTTTAAGGTCTGCATGACAAAGGTATGTCTCTACTTGCTTCTCGTATGTGTTATGCATCTTAAGATGCTAGATATAGAAAACACAGGCATACATCTATTTGTATGTTTCTTGTATGTATGATGCCACTTGCAAATGGTACAGACATATGCATGCATATTTTTAGAAATATGGTGAGACTTACAAGATACACATGCAAAGGGTTACTGCTTTATATTTGGCTAGGCCTAACACCCTAAGTAGTTGCAGAATGGTGAATGTGCAGCTCAAGAGTGAGGTTCAAGACATGTTGGCAGAGGGATTACTGATTAGGCTGCTTTGTATGAGTATGTGGAAAGGTACACTTGAAATACGCCTTATAATTTTAGGTGTCTGCTTGAAATGGAAACAGCATTCTGTGAAGTTTATAAATCTACATGGTCTTGTGACTGAGGTATGTGTGTACTTCCACATGTATTCTCATATGTGTTATGCATCTGAAGATGCTACATGTATAAAACACACATATACGTCCATTAGTATGTTTCTTTTATACATGTTGCAACTAGGAAATGTGCACACATATGCATGTATGCTTTCTGGAATATGATGAGACTTACAAGAGACACATGCAAATAGTTACTGCATTATATATGGCTAGGCCCAACACCCTCAGTAGCAGTAGAATGGTATAGCTGCACCCCTAAATTGAGGTTTAAGACATATTGGTGGAGGGATTACTGATTAGTCTACTTTGTATGAGTCTGTGGAAAGGTATACTTGAAAAATACTGCTGCATTGTAGGTGTCAGCTTGAAATCGGAAGTGCATTCTGTGAAGTTTTAAGGGCTGCATGGTCTTGTGACTGAGGTATACGTCTAATTCCACATGTATTATATTATGTGTTATGCATTTGAAGATGCAAGACATATAAAACACAGGTATACATCTATCTGTATGTTTCTTTTATATATGATGCCACTAGGAAAAGGTGCAGACACATGCATGTAAGTTTTGTGGAATATGATGAGACTCACAAGAGACACATGCAAAGGGTTACTGGTTTATATTTGGCTAGGCCCAATAAGCCTCAGTAGTTGCAGAATGGTGAATGTGCAGCTCAAAAGTGAGGTTTCATACATGTTGGTAGAGGGATTAGTGATTAGGCTACTTTTTATGAGGTTGTAGAAAGGTAAATTTGAAATACGCCACAAACTTTAGGTGTCTGCTTGAATGTGAAATGATGTCTGTGAAGTTTTAAGGTCTGCATGGTCTTGTGAAAGAGGTATGTCTCTACTTGTGCATGTATTCTTGTGCATGTTATGTATCTGAAGATGCTAGACATATAAAACACAGGTATATGTCTTTTTCTATGTTTCTTTTATATATGATGCCACTAGGAAAAGGTGCAGACACATGCATGCATTCTATCAGGAACATGGTAAGTCTTATAAGAGAAACATGCAAAGGGTTACTGCTTTATATTTGGCTAGGCCCAACACCCTAAGTAGTTGCAGAATGGTGAACATGCAGCTCGAAAGTGAGGTATAAGACATGTTGGTAGAGGGATTACTGATTCAGCTACTTTGTATGAGTGTGTGGAAAGGTGCACTTGAAATACGCCACATCATTTTAGGTGTCTGTTGAAATGGGAACAACATTCTGTGAAGTTTTAAAATCTACATGGTCTTGTGACTGAGGTATGTGTGGACTTCCACATGTATTCTCAAATGTGTTATGCATCTGAAGATGCTAAATGTATAAAACACAGGTATATGTATATTTGTATGTTTCTTTCATATATGATGCCACTAGGAAGAGGTGCAGACATATGCATGTATGCTTTCTGGAATATGATGAGACTTACAAGAGACACATGCAAAGGGTTACTGATTTATATATGGCTATGCCCAACACTGTAAGTAGTTACAGAATGGTAAACGTGCAGCTCAAAAGTGAGGTTTAAGACATGTTGGTAGAGGGATTAATGATTAGGCTACTTTGTATGAGTCTGTGGAAAGGTATACTTGAAAAATGCTGCTTAATTGTAGGTGTCTGCTTGAAATCGAAAGTGCATTCTGTGAAGTCTCAAGGTTGACTGAGGTATGTCTCTACTGGCACATGTATTTTTGTACGTGTTATGCATCTGAGGATTCTAGACATATAAAACACAGGTATATGTCCATTTGTATGTTTCTTTTATATATGATGCCACTAGCAAAAGGTGCAGACACATGCATTTATGCTTTCTGGATTATGATGAGACTTTCAAGTGACACATGTAAAGGGTCAATGCTTTATATTTTGCTAGGCCCAACACCCTACGTAGTTGAAGAATAGTGAATGTGCAGTTAAAATGTGAGGTTTAGAACATGTTGGTAGATGAATTAGTGATTAGGCTTCTTTGTATGTATGTGTGGAAGATACACTTGAAATATGCCACATAATTCACTGAAAAAAACAAAAGTTACATGGACATTATAGTTAGGAATTAACATTTAATAAACCTTAGACATTCACTGAAAAAGAGAAGTTTCACTGAAAACACCACAGGTTTCAGGGACGTTATAGTTAGGCTGACATTTCACTCGTACAAAAGCAGAGAAATTGAGCCGTTATAGTCCGCTGAGCTAACTATACCTTGCATCCCCGCAATGCATTGCTGATGACATCACATATTACATCACTCATGACATGGTCAGTGACATCACTGATGACATCACCGATGAGATCTCAAATGACATCTCTGTGACATCGCTGATGACAATATCCACTTAATCCCCTTAATTCACTTAATAGCTGATGCACATCCTCACACCCCAATATGTACTTTCATACACCCACTCTAAAATATGGACTACCATTCTCGAAAACATAGAAACACCAATACCGGTTAGTACATACCCACTCACTGATTCATAGGTGTGCACACATCCACTCACTCACCCATACAGTCACTTATTGACGGAGTCACTCATCAATGCAGCCACTAATATATGCACTCATATACCCATACGGATACTCACAAACCACCACTCACCCAAAGAGCTACTCATACACTTAGTCAGTCACCCAAATAATCAATCACACTGCCATTTACTCACCTATACAGTTATACACAAACCAACTCACTTATTCATACAACACTGACACAAGCACACACTCATCCATACAGCCACTCTCACAATCACCCACTCTCACATATAGTATCTTATATACTCCAACACTTACATATACTGCCTTTCACATATGTAGATACTCACACATATACCACTCAGACATCCATACACTCACCAACAAAGCCATATGCACACTCACTCACCCATACAGTCCTTCGAACACACACTCATGAACCCATATAGCCAGTGATTCACCCACTCACACATCTATGCAGGGAGTCACAAACACACTCATCCACCCACATAGACAACAGGCACAAATACAGGTACTCAGACAACCAATGAATAACCCATATAGACACTCATGAAGCTACTAACCAACTCATGCAGCCACTCACATACAGACTGAAAGACTGATAAAGACATTCAAACAGATTAGTCACTCACCCATACATTCACTGTGAGATGTGTATTCACTCAATTACAGAGTCAGTCACGCACCTACTGAATCATCCATACAGACACTCATACACCCATTTATTCTTTAATACACCTTGGCGTATATATATATATGTATATATATATAGCTATATATATATATTTATTTTATTTTTTTCATGCTCCGATTCCGTCTCCCTCCCTTTACTCGCAGTCGGGTGCTTTGTAATGCGGTGATGGACGCGCGTGTAGATTTTACGGGCTCAAGGTAAATGAATACCAGCACTTTTTCAATAGTTGAATAAGGCGGTTGCCGAAATGCGTCTTGTCATGTTTGTTCTATCCTAATAAAATCCTGGGATGTGACTGTTCCCGTGAGTGCTGTTATTCATTTACCTTGAGCCCGAAAAAAAAATGTGTCATCAGTGATGTCATTAGAGATGTCATCAGTGATGTCATCAGTGATGTCACTGACCATGTCATGAATGGTGTAATATGTGATGTCATCAGCAGTGCATTACGGGGGCGCGAGTTATAGTTAGCTCAACTAACTAAAATAGGGGAATTTCTATGGTTTTGTATGAGTGAAATGTCCAACTAACTATAACGTCCCTGAAACCTATGGTTTTTTCAGTGAATTTCTAAGGTTTTTCAAATGCTAATTTCTAACTATAACATGCCTGAAACCTATGGTTTTTTCAGTGAATTTCAAAGGTTTTTTAAATGCTAATTTCTAATTAAAATGTTCATTAAACCTATCTTTTTTTTCTGCGTTTTTAAATTATCATCCCATTCTCAACCTGGTCAAAACTGCAAATCTCACTACTTTTCCATCGAAACCTTCCTCCAAAAAAATGAGAGCCACAACTAACGGTAATGATATGCAAAGTAGGCGTTCCCGTGAAAAAAAAAACTAAAACCCATATTTTCCATGACCAGCCAAATCTGCAATGCGATCCAAAAAGCAGGCAATAAGCTGAGTTAGCAGTAAGAAATTAACATCAGCCTTTAACTGGTGTAAGGAGGTTGAATATCTACAGTGTGAATTGGACCCAACTCACAGCCACATCTAAAGACCAACACGTGATACAGCTACTGATCATGCAGCTCCGACACCCAACAAGGCCACAACACCCACTGCCACCACCACAAGGACCTCACCCCGGACCACCCCCCTACTACCACCGAGGCAGCGCAAAACAGGACAATGGACCTTCCTAAAACACCATGGCCCCTCAGCTGCATAATAGCTGAATGTTGGGAGATGTGGTGACCAAGTATGTGTGAAGGAGGGAAGTCACCCATCAATAATAATGCATACAATATCAAGTGTAGCTGTGATGTGCTGGACAGACCTCACTATGCAAAGCACAAACCTCTCCATGTGGACATGAAATGAAATGAAAAGTGGATTTATAAAGCGCAGTTGCTGCCAGAAGGCGTCCAAGCGCTACTTGAAGAATGGAGTGAGGGCTGGCCGGGAACACTTCGGGAAGCTAATTTTGGAAAGTAAAAAGAAAAGTTTTCAAGAGTTTACGGAATGAAGAGAGATTGGAGTTGGATCTGAGTTGAAGGGGCAGGAGGTTCCAAAGTTTGGCGGCATTGAATGAAAACATCCTGCCACCAGACCGCATTCTTCTAACTCTTGGTACAGTTGCTAAGTAGGCCTGACTGGATCGGAGGTGCTTTGTGGGATGATAATGAGACATGAGGTTCCGGCAGATTGCCGGGCCAGTATCCCAGAAGGCCTGATGAGCAATGCACAGCGCTTTAAAAAAAATTCTTTGACGGACCGGGAGCCAGTGCAGTTTCCTCAGTCCGGGTTTTACTGATATTTTCCGGGGTAATTGGAGTAGTGTGCGGGCAGCACAATTTTGCACTGTCTGCAGCTTGCGGAGGGTGTATTCGGGGGCGCCTAGGTATAGAGAATTATTGAAGTCAAGTCGAGACTGTATCAAGCCCTGTATAGTGACTTGCCTGGCCTCCATGGGTAGTAATGGGAGCACTTTCCTAAGCATCCTAAGCAGGCCGAAACAGGTTGCAGACAACTTCGTGGCTTGGGTGTTGAGTGTTAGAGCCTTATCCAGCCAAATGCCCAGACTTTTTATATTGTCCTTAGGGACATATACTACTGATACTTGTAGTGTTGTGCACAGTGGATGCAACAATGTTACCTCAGGCAATGGGGAAGATCTCGGTCATGTAGCTGTGTTGTCCCCCCCGGAAGCATAAGCAGAGTGGACTGGTCTAACGTACGGCACTCCAGCATAGGAGTATGAATAAATAGGCTGGGGCTCTGGGAGTGGTTCACTTGTGGGAAGGCCAAAGTGTCTGCCAGAGTGGCGGCCCTCACCCTGCCACGTGGCTGTTGCCAAGACCGCGGGCCTCCTCGACACAGGCTCCCTGCAAACCCAGCGGCACAGCACCGCAGACTTATGTCTGTACAGACTACTTCCTTCGATCTACACTGCGGAGAGCAGGGCTCACAATTTAGATGCAGTGGTGATTGCAGATGACGCAGTCCGGTAGGCAAGACACTTTGCTGCCACTGCAGCCCGCCCGAACCATGCATGATCGCAGGCTGCGCACACGCTGAGCTCCTAAGGTACCACTAACTCAGTGCACCATAAGTCATCGCAAGGAAGAGTGACCAGTTTTATGTCAGCAGTGAGGCATACTATCACTCGAAAATCGAATTGAGGCAGAATTCAATAGACAAAAGACATTGATATGAGTGCGGCCCCCCCGGACCACGCATCATCGCAGGGTACGTACATGCTCAGAGCCAAAGGTACTTCCAACTCACTGCACCACAAGTCATCACCACGTGGCCTTATTGAGGCAGAATTCAACGCAAGCCGCAACATATGGTGCCATTAACCCTGTTCAACAAAAGCCGGCGACACGTGGTGCCACTAACCCTGTTCAACACAAGCCGCAACACGTGGTGCCACTAACCCTGTTCAAAACAAGCCGAGACATGTGGTGCCACTAACCCTATTCAACAGAAGCCAGCAACACCTGGTGCCACTAACCCTGTTCAACACAAGCTGATCCCATGTGTGGAACTGTGTCCTGAGTCATTAATGGCAGTGACCCCAAGTCCGATGCAGCGACCACAGCACCAGACTCCCTTTGATCAGTTAGGCATATTTCCATATGCATGGCCGGCGACACGTGGTACCACTAACCCTGTTCAACGCAAGCCGGCGACATGTGGTGCCACTAACCCTGTTCAACACAAACCAATCCCAAATGTGGAACTGTGTTCCTGAGTCCTGAATGGCAGTGACCCCAACTTCATGGGACCGACCACAGCACCAGACCCCCTTCAGGTTTATTTGTTGTTGTTTTCTTTAAATAAAATGTTTTATATGACAAAGATTCTTGTTTGTCCAACTGCAAAGGGACACTTCCGGCCCCAAGAAGGTTGTTGGGGGTATGCTGGTAATGTGGGAAGAGGGTGTGTTACCTGCTGAAGTGGGGAGAGGCAGTGTGAAAGGGGTATCGCTCACAGAAAGAACTCCGATATGTTTTCAGAAATGCCTCGGACAGATGCCAGCTGACGGACTGAATCACAAAATGGTTTTTCAATGCTGATCTAGTGTGAGTTATGAACAGTTTGCACCCAGGCTCGCAGAGAGACAACTGCGGCACGTACGCTCGACTCACAGACGCAGTATTATGAAGCGTCCGCTCCCAAAGGAACAGCAGCACAGTAGCTCGCAGAGGTACAGGCACAGCAGCGTACTAGCTCACAAAGGTAGAGAGCTGCGAGCTGAAGGACTGGCTATTAACAGCATAGCTGCAAAGTGGTGATGTTGGGCAGAGGGAGCGTGAAAGTGTTATCTCGCAGAAACAGACCTTCGGTATATTAAATTGCCCCCAAGACCTTTCTTTTATATTGTCATTCGATGCGAGAAAGCACGATTTCTGGACCAAGACCTTTCTCCCTGCCAAATTTGGCATAATTCCGTTCAGCAGTTTGACCTGTAGCCTTGTCTAAAGTTTCCTATAGAAAATCCATTGAGAAAACATGTTTTCACCCCCCCCACATAGCTACCTGTCGCAGGCGTACTCGCTGTTGGGGTGCAGGTCAGTTGTCTAGTTGTCAACATCTCACGGCCAGTCCCTGAGTGCAGGTTTGCACACACACCACACCCATCCGGCACATGCGTCACAGGCCATGTGACCACGCAAATATAACGTCACAACCTTTATTGCTGGTTGTGACTGAATGGCAGACGCTCCACAGGTCTCAATCATAAAGAGTCCATGAAAAGTTGCGCAAAGGGTTAGTCGCACCCTGAGCTGTATAGCTGTCAGGGGCCTACTACCATGTGGCGTGGACTTGAGTTCCACAGGGTTAGTGCCACCCGAAGCTGATGTGGCTGTCAGGGGCCTACCACCACTTGGCGCAAACTTGAGTTGCACAGGATTAGTGCCACCCGAAGCTAATGTGGCTGTCAGGGGCCTACCACCACGTGTCGCGGACTTGAGTTGCACAGGGTTAGTGCTACCTGAAGCTGATGTGGACATCAGGGGCCCACCACCACGGGGTGCGGACTTGAGTTGCACAGGGTTAGTCGCACCCTAAGTTGTATGGCCGTCAGCTGCCTACCACCACGTGGCACTGACTTGCATTGCACAGGGTTAGTGGCACCAAAAGCTGCTGTGGCCTCCGCCATTGATGACTCAGGACTCAGCGACATCTGTGAGATCTGCCGGGCCGCAGAGCTTTGACGGGCACATGGAGTTGTCACTGGTAGACAATCCGGTGGCAGCAGGTAATTATTTGGTCATGGATGCGCAGGGGCGGCAGTATCTCTCTCTCTCTCTCTCTCACTTCCCTCTCTTCACTCTCTCACTCTCTTCCTTCCTTTCCTTCTCTTTCTCTATCTCCCTTCTCCCTTTCTCACTCCCTTTCTTTCCTTCCCTCTCTTTTTCTCTCTGGCTTTTTTTTCCTTCTCTGTGTCTCAATCCTTGTGTTGTCGACATTCATGGTCCCGACAGGAGTCTTCCGCCTTGTTGTTTTGTGTTCAGTTTGTTAAATTTAGTTTATCATTTATATATATGTATACCTTTACAAAAAAATTAAGTTTGAAAAAAAAAAGAAATTCAATAACGTTTTTGGTTGTTACTTAATTGCTGTGTGACTCTTTCTCATTCTTATTACTGTTATTTCGTGGTGTCCACCATGGTGTTAAATTTTGGGGCAGTTATCACGGGAAAACTGGTGATGTCTGCAGTTTGCAACAGCTTATGAATAGTGTGTTAGATTTATCTCAACTTTAGATGCATTAAAGTGCTGATAATGAAATGGTAGGCGTTCCCATGCAAAAAAGACACGAGGTGCACCTTTGCGATTTATTCTAAATACTAAAATCCTGTATTGATTGCACTGTGGTAGTGGGTGCACTTACAGTGTACACACAAAATCAATGAAGAAATGTCATTGTATTTATATTGATTGAGAATAGGGGGTCAGGTGCTGGATTTTGACGGGATACACTGACCAGTTTGTTTATTTTTCTGTACACGAAAATACCACATCACAACTTTCACAACAACTGCGATGCGAAACAAATTCCGGCAATGAGCCGCGTTAGCACCAGGGATTTTACACCTGCTTTCTGCTGGTGTTAAGCAGGACGACTACCTGCAGCATGAAAGGAAACACAGCCAAGAGCCACACTGAAACATGCTCAAACCAATTTTGTCCTCAGATTGAAAAATCTGGAATAATGTCAACAAAGCTGTGTCTGCATACCTCAAAGACCATAGAATTGGGTCGATCTACAACAACAACATACATTTTCATATGGCTGATATCTACGGTAGTGATGGAGTACACTTCACATATCAGGGAAATCGAGTTTTTCTGAATAACCTGAAGCTGTGCATCTGCACTTATATGTAGCTTCAACTAATAAACACATGGGCTCTTTTTAGAGCCGCCTTATATTCCCAATATTGGTTTGCAGAGTGACAGCTGCGATCCGGCTAGCACAGGGAGACCTGTGGGCCGTCGAGCAGCTTTGCAGAGGGATACCTGCGGCCCGTGGGCTCAGCTCGCAGAGGGAGAGCTACGGGCCGTCGGCTCGGCTCACACAGTGTGAGCTATGGGCTATCGGCTAGCAAACGCACACCAGCGTGCTGGCTCGCAGAGGGAGAGCTCTGGTCTAACTCACAAAGGGACACCAGCGGGCCAATGGCCCTGCTAGCAGAGACACACCTATCACCTAACGGACTGACTCGCACATGTACAGCTAGGGACACAACGGCTCTCAGACGCACAGCTGCAAGCCGACGGACTGCTACTGTTTAACGCTTTGGGGTAGTACAGTGGTGTTTGGGTAGTGTAGGGGGTTGTGCTGTTGGTAGTATTTTAGGGTTTAGGGTAGTGCAGTGGTGTTTGGGTAGGGGTCGTGCTGGGGGAAGATTTAAGGTTTAGGGTAGTGCACTGGTGTTTGGGTAGTGTATGGGATCATGCTGGGGTAGTGTTTTAGAGTTTACGACAGTGCAGTGTTGTTTGGGTAGTCTTTGGGTAGTGTAGAGGGTCATGCTAACAGGCTGACTCACAGAGCTCTGAGACGATGGATGAGCTTCTAAAGGCATACCCGCGACCTGGTTATATGAGGAGAGGCAGCATGAAAGGCATATCTCACACAGACACAGATGCCAGTGTTGCCTCGCACAGGTAAAACTGCGGACCCGATGGCTTCTACACAGAGAGATGCAAGCTGATGGAGTAAATCACAAACCCCTCAGCCAATCACATGTCAGAATTCTCAAATTTCAAAATCTGTAAAATTTGATATTTCTCAAAAACTACTGAACGGATTTACATCAGTGAAACCAAAGCATGCTTTCTGGACCATCACCTTTCTCCCTGCCAAATTTGGCTTAATTCTGTTCAGCAGTTTCACCTGTAGTGTTCTGTAAAGTTTTGTATGGAAATTCCATGGAGAAAACACATTTTAGGACCCTCTTTTTTCTCAGCCCCTACTACGCCATTCACCCCCAAACTTTCAATATAGGAGCTAATCAAAAAAAGAGAAACTTTTGGGATAATTTCATGAAGATTCGTCAAACAATGCCAAAGTTGCAAGCACATAGAAGACTCCAGGAGAGGGGCCACGTAACTCCCCTCCCAACATAAGTGAAGCCCCGGGGCTGCGTGGACCCCAGCGGACCCCCCCAACCCCTGCGAGCCCCTGCTACTATTTTTTAAGAAATACCCCCGCAACCTAGCCCACCCAAGGGCCTCATTAAAATAAAATGTGGGAAGCCGCGACCCCAGCGAGAATGTTTGCCTTTTTTTTTTTATGACTTTTTGGGCCCTGGGGGTCCTCCTGGGACCCCCTGAGCAGACTTAGTGGGTCAGGGTTTTTCTAACCTGCCCCCTTCTCTTGTTTAATACCTTTGTTTTTCTGTTTTAGGGTGACTCGCTTCTACCGAGCCACAAGATGGCTGCCAGCACTTCCTGGTTTGGAGTGCTAGCAGCCAATCACAGTGAAGCTCGCGCACACGACTTAGGCTCTGCCCAGATATCGAAACTTTTATTTTTCTACTTTCTCAGCAACTACTAAATGGATTTACACCAAGAGGTCACTTTCCGACCCAAGCACTACCTTTCTGCCACATTTGGAGTAATTCTGTTCAGTACTTTCGGCTGTAGCCCTGCACAAAGTTTCCTATGGGAAAATGATTTTTTTACTCTTATTTTTTGAATTTCTCAAAAACTACTGAACGGATTTATACCATTTAAAAAAGAGGTCGCTTTCGGAACCAAGCTCTACCTTTCTGCCTAATTTGGGGTAATTCCGTTCAGCATTTCGAGCTGTAGCTCGTCACAAAATTTACTATGGAAATTAACATAGAGAAAACGAGTGCTTGGACCCCCCTTCTTTCTCAGTCCCGCTTGATGAATCAACCCCAAACTTTCAAGATAGGAGCTGACCTGGAAAGACCTTTTTTTTGAGAATTTCAGGAAGTTTCGTCAAATGACGCCAAAGTTATTAGCAAATCAAGAAATGCTTTTCCTATGGAAACTAGGTTCTAACTATAACTACCTACTGGCGATTTCCACTAGGTAATATATATATATATATATGTATTCACTGAAAAAACCATAGGTTTCAGGCACGCTATAGTTAGGAATTAGCATTTAAAAAACCTTAGAAATTCACTGAAAAAACCATAGGTTTCAGGTGCGTTATAGTTAGCTGGACATTTCACTCGTACAAAACCATTGAAATTCCCCCGTTATAGTTCATTCAGCTAACTATAACTCGCGCGCCCGCAATGCACTACTGATGCCGTCACATATTACATCACTCATGACATGGTCAGTGACATCACTCATGACATCACTGATGACATCTCAAATTACATCACTGATGATATCATCCTTGTGCTAGAGTGGCAGACCTCCTCTCACCCTAATATAACCTTTGATACCCACACTCAAAAACTGCATCGCAACTCCCTGGCGCATATTGGAGATACCTGTTGGGCTAGTGGTCCCTCTGGGACCCTCAGTATTGAAAGAAAATTAATTCCGCAACTTACAACTCGCCACGGGACGCGTTTGCACAATGGTGAAGGAAGGGGGCATGGCCTGAGGTGACATGTCTGCAAACACGCCCTGTGGCGCGTTTTAAGTTGGAGAATTCATTCCTCCTCAATCCTTAGGGTCCCTGGGGGCCGACTAGCCCACCATGTACCTCCAGTATGCGCCAGAGAGCTGTGTTGCAGAGATGTGTTCAGAGGCCACGCCCCTTTTTATAACACTCTGCAACGCAGCTCCGTGGCACCTACTGGAGGTAGCTGGTGGGCTAGTTGGCCCCCAGGGACCCTCAGGATTGAAGAGGTATTAATTCCTCAACTTAAAACGCGCCCTCCCTTCACCACTGTGCAAACGCGCCCCGTGGTGCATTTTAAGTTGGAGGATAAACTCCCCTTGAATTCTGAGGGTCCCTCGGGTGCAACTAGCCCACCAGCTACCTCCATTAAGTACCACACAGCTGCTTTGCAGAGCGGTGTAAAAAGGGGCATGGCCTAGAACACCTCTCTGCAACGCTGCCCCCTGGCGCATACTGGAGGTTCCTGGTGGGCTAGTTTGCCCCCAGGGACCTCCAGGATTCTTGAGGAATTTGTTCCCCATCTGCAAACGTGCCAGGGGGCGCATTTGCAGAGTGCTGTAAAAAGGGGGTGTGGCCTCCGAAGCAATGCCAGTCTTTTTTTTTTTTTTTTTTTATAGTAGGGAGGCTACAGCCCCACTTCATTTTCTCATTTTTTGGCCCTGGAAACCCCATCCCCAGGGCCTGCCCCCTAATTTATTTTTTAACATTATAAATTCGGGAAGGGGGCCGCGTGGCCCCCCTCCCGAGGCCATAATCAGCACCGGGGACCCCATTCCTCGGGGCATGGACCTTTTTTTATTATTTTTATCATATTGGAGGGGGCTGCGTTGCCCCCCTCCTTAGGACATTTATGGCCCCGGGGACCCCATCCCCCGGGTCGGCCTGTATTTATTTATTCATTTTTATTTTGTATTTGTTTTTTTAAAATTTTTTGGACTGGGGCCGCGTGGCCCCCCTCCCGGACCACTATTAGCCCCGGGGACCCCATCCCCCGGGGCTGACCCTCTCCGTTGGGGACCGCGGGGGGTCCCCAATCCCCCCACGGGCCCGCCGGCTCCCCGCGTCCTGCTAAGATGCAGCTCCCCCTGTGGAACAGCAATTGTCTTTGGTATTTGGAAAAGAGACCAGGTTCTATGGCAGGATGGGAGCTGTGAGGCTCTCGCCCCGCCATAGCAAACTACTGTGTCCCAGGGGTAGGCACCCTGGGACACTGCAGGAGCTGGCCCTGGGGGGTGGTGGTCCCCAGGGCCATAGCAGGGCTCCAGGAGGGGGGACTGCACGGCCCTGCTCCCACCATTCACAAAGCCCGGGGGAGGTGGTGGTACCCAGGGCTGGGGGGTCTGTCACGGACCCCCCCAATTGTAGTGTTTAGAGCCCCGGTGAGGTGGCGGTCCCCGGGGTGTGTGCGGAGGGCTCGAGTCCCCCCACACAGGTTTTTTTATAAATAAACACAAGCCCTGAGGTGTGGCGGTCCCCGGAGCTGCGGGGTGGACGTGAGCCCTCCGCATATATTCACATAATGCCCCGGGGGTGGCGGTCCCCGGGGCTTGGGGGGCCTTACAGCCCCCCACACATTTATTATCAAAGCCCCAGGGGGTGGCGGTCACCGGGGATGGGGGGCTGTGAGCCCTCACCTGCATACTTACTGATGAAACCCTGGGGGTGGCAGTCCCCCGGGGCTGGGGGGGCCCCTGAGTGTATTCCTGTAAAAGAAGTGAGGGGATGAACTGGAATTCCTGATGCTGGCCAATTGAGATGAGCATACCTCTGAAGAAGGGCGGAGCCCGAAACGCGTCAGGTGACGCAGCAGCCGTAGATCTTCCCTGACCTTTAAGAACCCTCCCGCGAGTGCGCCTCAATCGAGGGTAACCTTTTATTTCATGTAATACGGCCAAACCCAGGTCGGGAGGTGCACCGCCGTGAGATAACGGGTCCACTGCAGTGCGAAACTGTGGCATATTGAGCAGGAGGGCAAGCGGAGAAGATTACATGATCGGATGCTGTGTTCTTTTAAAAAATGTGCTTCAACAACTGACCAGCAGCCCACGTGGGCATAATGGAGGACTTCCAGTCCCAGAATGCTGAGGGAGTAAAACTCACCTGAGTGTATTCCTGTAAAAGAAGTGAGGGGATGAACTGGAATTCCTGATGCTGGCCAATTGAGATGAGAATACCTCTGAAGAAGGGCGGAGCCCGAAACGCGTCAGGTGACGCAGCAGCAGTAGATCTTCCCTGACCTTTAAGAACCCTCCCGCGAGTGCACCTCAATCGAGGGTAACCTTTTCTTTCATGTAATACGGCCAAACCCAGGTCGGGAGGTGCACCGCCGTGAGATAACGGGTCCGCTGCAGTGCGAAACTGTGGCATATGGAGCAGGAGGGCAAGCGGAGAAGATTACATGATCGGATGCTGTGTTCTTTTAAAAACTGTGCTTCAACAACTGACCAGCAGCCCACATGGGCATAATGGAGGACTTCCAGTCCCAGATTGCTGAGGGAGTAAAACTCACCTGAGTGTATTCCTGTAAAAGAAGTGAGGGGATGAACTGGAATTCCTGATGCTGGCCAATTGAGATGAGCATACCTCTGAAGAAGGGCGGAGCCCAAAACGCGTCAGGTGACGCAGCAGCCGTAGATCTTCCCTGACCTTTAAGAACCCTCCCGCGAGTGCGCCTCAATCGAGGGTAACCTTTTCTTTCATGTAATACCGCCAAACCAAGGTCGGGAGGTGCACCTCCGTGAGATAACGGGTCCGCTGCAGTGCGAAACTGTGGCATATGGAGCAGGAGGGCAAGCGGAGAAGATTACATGATCGGATGCTGTGTTCTTTTAAAAACTGTGCTTCAACAACTGACCAGCAGCCCACATGGGCATAATGGAGGACTTCCAGTCCCAGAATGCTGAGGGAGTAAAACTCACCTGAGTGTATTCCTGTAAAAGAAGTGAGGGGATGAACTGGAATTCCTGATGCTGGCCAATTGAGATGAGCATACCTCTGAAGAAGGGCGGAGCCCTAAACGCATCAGGTGACGCAGCAGCCGTAGATCTTCCCTGACCTTTAAGAACCCTCCCGCGAGTGCGCCTCAATCGAGGGTAACCTTTTCTTTCATGTAATACGGCCAAACCCAGGTCGGGAGGTGCACCGCCGTGAGATAACGGGTCCGCTGCAGTGCGAAACTGTGGCATATGGAGCAGGAGGGCAAGCGGAGAAGATTACATGATCGGATGCTGTGTTCTTTTAAAAACTGTGCTTCAACAACTGACCAGCAGCCCACATGGGCATAATGGAGGACTTCCAGTCCCAGAATGCTGAGGGAGTAAAACTCACCTGAGTGTATTCCTGTAAAAGAAGTGAGGGGATGAACTGGAATTCCTGATGCTGGCCAATTGAGATGAGCATACATCTGAAGAAGGGCGGAGCCCGAAACGCGTCAGGTGACGCAGCAGCCGTAGATCTTCCCTGACCTTTAAGAACCCTCCCGCGAGTGCACCTCAATCGAGGGTAACCTTTTCTTTCATATATATATATTGAAAAAGGCAAGTGTGCTGAAACGCGTCAAGCAGAGAAAAGAAACTGAAGCCTGGATAAAACTCACCCAAGTGTCGGAGTCTAATTTCGGAAGTGAAATTGGAGGTGGTTTGAATATATATATATATGTATATATATATGTATATGTATATATATATATATATATATATATATATATATAATCTACTGGCGGTCGCCGGTAGATAGTTATAGTTAGGACCGAGTTCCCATAGGAAATCTGAAAATTCTATTTTGAATAACTTTGGCGCTGGTTGACTTATCTTTGTGACATTTTCAAAACCAATGGGGCGCTCCGCTCAGCTCCTACCCTGAAAATCTCGGGGTGATTCGTCCAGCAGGGGCTGAGAAAAAAGGGGGGTCCCAAAATGCGTTTCCCCATGCATTTTCCCATAGGACCTTTAGTCGAAGGTACAGCCCGAATGGCTGAACAGAATTATTTGAAATTTGGCAAAGAGGTAGTCCTCAAGTCAGGCATGTGCCTTTTGCTTAAATGGTGTAAATCCGTTCAGTAGTTACTGAGATAATCAAAAGTAAAATCACATATATATCTGGGCGGAGCCTAACCACACATCTCATCGTGAGATCTGATTGGCTGTCAGCACTTCATCCAAGAAGTGTTGGCAGTAGGGGTGGGTGGAATTTGCGAAAGCGACTTCCGAAAATTATCGCGAAAATGTTAAAAATCTCCGCAAACAAGCGGAAATATCGCGAAGATGCGGAAGTTTTTTTCCGGCATGTTCGCGAGATTTTCTGCATGGTTGCGGTTCGCCAACTTACCCATGTGGTTGCTTGCGGGCGCGGCCATCTTGTTTTCAGTTGTCTCGCGGTGCATGATCGCGAGAAAAAAGACATGATCGCGCGACGCATGGAGAACGCGACCGGATCGGGAAAACTTGTCGGCGAACGCGGGGATTCAGGTAAGGTGATCGCGCGCGCGAGAGAATGTATTATTTTACAGCGCGAGCAAGAACCAAATTATCGCAAAGCTGCGGAATGCGGAAATTTTGACATTTCCGCGCTCTCCGCGGAACGCGGAAATGCCAAATTATCGCAAATTCCGCGAACGGAACAGAAATTTTGCCCAGGCCTAGTTGGCAGCCATCTTGGGACCAATATACATGATAGCACCTCATTAAAAAGCATTGCAGTTAATAGAAGGTTTTAAGACTTTAGTTACATTATAAATCATTTGTTGATGGTACCATACTCATTTTAGGAATTGTGGTGTGTTCTAAGGTGATTTTACCATGTGAAAAAGCCTTCTGCTGTGATATCATGAATCATGTTTGAGAGAAAACTATTTTCTCATGCTTTTCCCACAGAGGTTTGGAAGGTGATCTATAAGCTAACTGAGAGCATATGTTCTGTAAATTCACATTATCTTTCTCAGTCATGTGAGAATGAAGTCTGACATTCTCAGTAAAACATGTACATCCAACAAGGGCAGAGACTGTCAGTTGATTCCTTTGTGTTCTACTGCAGCTTCCCAGAGTGTTCTAAAGAACAACTAGAGCGCTAACAGTCCTACTTATGACAAACATATGGCACACCTGAAGCCATCTTGGTTGGAATAAAGTGGTAATTCGTAAAACATTTAATTTAAAAATGAACAAAATGAGGGGTTTCATTTTGCCATAGAAAGTATGATTAGTGCTGCAGAAAGAAAAATTAGGGCACATTTTGAGTGACTTCTCAAATCCTCTTTTATTTCATTAAAAAATTCTGACATGCAGACTGAAACATGCACTTTCAATACCAGCAGCAGACTTCCCTGGTGAGCAGTAGCTTTACTACAGTGATCTAATAAGCAACTAGAGTGCTAACATTCTTAATTTATGGCAAATTGGTGACACATCTGAATGCCTTCTTGATGGAATCAAAGTAAAAAACTGAAAGTATTTCCTACTGAGGAGACTGTAGTAAATGAGGAAATTAGGAAACATCATAACAAATAAGTCTCCCAAAATGGCCACCAGAGACAAAAGTGCCCAAATGTAGCCCAAATATCACCCAGATGTAGCCCAAGTATAGCCCAATGACAGAATTTATTTATTTATTTATTTGTGTATTTTGTAAAGCGCAACAGCTGCCCCAACGGGGCGTCCCGGCGCTGATAAATCATGGAACTTAGAGACTAGGCACCAATGGGGCGTTAAATGGGGAAGAGATGTGTTTTCAGGGACTTTCGGAATGCTAATTCGGTTTGGCAGGCTCGTAATGCAACCGGGAGGTTATTCCAACACCGAGTGGCACAGACCTCGAATGTTTTCCCTCCGGCGCGAGTACGTTTAAATCTGGGGGTTTCCAGCAGAAGTAGGGAATTTGAACGTAATGTCCTGATGTTGACATACGATTTCAGAGTGCTTCTCAGATGGGCCGAGCCTTTGCCCTTGGAGGCCCGGAAAGCCAAGGTCATGGCCTTAAAAATACATCTCTTGGAAATGGGGAGCCAGTGGAGTTTACGGAGGTGTGGGGAGATGTGATGTCTGGCAGGAATTCTCTCCACCAGCCGAGCAGCAGCATTCTGGACAGTCTGTAGCTTGTGGCAAAGGCCTGCTGTGATGCCAAGGTATAGTGCGTTGGCGTAGTCCAGGTGAGATATTATCAGGGCTTGTACCACAGTCTTACGGCAGTCCATCGGTAGGTAGTTGATGAGCCGTCTAATTGTCTTGATCTTAGCAAAACAGGATGCTGCTACTGTTTGAACCTGGGCGTTAAAACTGAGATGATTATCCCAGCGCACTCCCAGGTTTCTCACCGAGTCTTTAGGCGTGGGGGCATGGCTGAGATCATCCGGCCACCATAAATTAGAATCAAGAGGGGATGATGAGTTAAAAAACAGAATCTCTGTCTTTCCAGCGTTGAGTCGGAGGGAATTGGAGTCCATCCAGCTAGAGATGTCTCTTAGACAGTTTTTCAATGGGTCGAAGGCAGAGGCAGTGGGGGTATCAAAAGTGAAGAGTAACTGAATGTCATCAGCGTAGGAGGTGGATTTAATCCCAGTTTGCGCAATCAGTTTAGCCAAGGGGGAGAAGTAAACATTGAACAAGAGCGGGCTCAGGGAGGAGCCCTGTGGAACTCCCCATTTTAGTGGTCTAGCGGTGGAGGTGTAGGGAGGGGTGTATACCTGCTGAGTACGGTCACCCAGGTAGGAAGAGAGCCATCTCAACACTGTACCGCCGAAACCCAGGTCTCTCAGCCTTCTCAGCAGGATCTTATGAGAGACGGTGTCAAATGCTGCTGAGAGATCCAGCAGCACTAACACCGCCCTCGATCCTCGATCCAGCGTCCATCTCACAGAGTCAGCCATTTCAACAAGGGCCGACTCCGTGCTGTGGCCCGACCGAAAGCCGTGCTGAGAGTCATGCAGGAGCCCATGGGATTCGATGTAATTGGCAAGCTGGGCGTGCACCAGTTTTTCCAGAATCTTAGCTGGGGCAGGTAGGAGAGAGATGGGCCTGTAGTTACTAGGGTTATCTGGGTCAAGATCAGGCTTCTTAAGGATGGGGACTAGGGACGCATGCTTCCATTTTGCGGGAAAAATGCCCGTTCTCATGGATTTGTTCCAGATATGATTAAGGAATGGATTGAGCAGGGGTGCCAGTTTTTTATATTGTTTGGCTGGCAGCGGGTCCTTGGGGGAGCCAGATTTACAATTGAGTAATTCTACCAGTGTGTCAGCCTCAGAGATATCTGCAAATTCTAGCAATGAGGGTGACTGTAACGGGTACGTAGTAGATTCCTCAACCGACCCTTCACTACTGGTGATGGGAAAGGAGGAGTAAATAGCCTGGATTTTTTCCTCAAAGAATTGTGAAAGTTTATCACACAGAGACTGGGAGGCTGGTTGAGTTCGAGTCAGAGCGCTGGGGTCCGTGAAGGATCTGACTATGTTGAAAATCTCCCTGGCGCCGTTACTGGCATGTTTAATTCTGGAAGCCAGGAAGTCCCTTTTATGATCCTCAATCATTCTGCGGTATTCTTTGAGAGCTGTTTTATAGGTGATTTTACTGTCGAGGGAATACTTCTGCCTCCAGGAGCGTTCGAGGGCTTTGCATGATGCCTTTTTCTGGCGAAGCATGTCAGAGTACCAGGGTGCGGATGGTGTGGCCCTGTAGGTTTTGATGGGTTTGAGAGGGGCCAAAGCCTCTAGGGCTTGGCCGATCCAGGCGTCGAAATGGTCAATACCACCATCCGGATCAGATGATGGGGAGGGTAGAAAATTATTTTGGTGTTCCTGGAGCGTTTCAAGGGTGATACGACTCCAGTTTCTGCCTGATACTTTGGGGGCGATGGTAGGTCTGATAGAGCGGGAGATGACGATCTCAAAAGGGATGAGAAAGTGGTCTGACCAGGTGACCGGGATGGGAGAGGCTACCAGAATGCTGGGTAGGTTGGAACAAATCAGGTCAAGGGTATGTCCCGCTTTGTGAGTGGGGGAATCTATTTTTTGCTCTAGATTGCAGGTCGCCAGTGTAGAAATAAAATTATTGCTGTGCGAACATGATTCATCGTTTACGTGAAGGTTAAAATCTCCTAAAGCAGTGAAGTTGGTGTAGCGAGTGCTGAGCTGAATGATGTAATCCGTCAAGGCCGGCAGGTGGGAGAGATTGGAATGGGGAGGGCGGTAGATAAGTATTCCAGAGCAGGAGGTGGACGAGGAAAAATGGATAGTAAAAGGTAGACCCTCTATGCAGTCAATAGGGTCATATGTAGGGAAGGAAGCCGTCCATTTGGATTTATGGATTAAGGCAACTCCACCCCCCTGTTTACCGTTAGGTCTATTGGCGCAGGCGATGCTGTAGCCGTCCGGTAAAGCAAGAGTAATGGTGGGGTTAGTGGTCTCATTCAACCAGGTTTCAGTTAAGAAAAGCAGATCCCAGTTGTTATCCTGGAGGGACTGCCAGATGTCGATAGCATGTTTGTTCAGAGACCTGCAGTTAATCAGTGCCGCTCTGAGGGCGAGAGAAGGGTCGGCTCCATGAGAGGAAGCAGAGCACCGAGCGAGGGCCGGGCCAAGAGTTGAGTCCAGAGAGGGTAGTGAGAACTGGCAGGTTTCACATACATAAACGTGACTCTGGGCGTCCGGGATAGACCAGAGGCAGGTAAGGCAAGGAGAGGGTCTCAGAGACAGCAACATGGTCCGAGAATGGATTGTGGGGGTAGTGCTGGTGAATCGGGCAGGGGAACCGGCCCCGGTCGCGTCATGATCGCGGACGAGCGCAGACGAGCTTGCCTTAAGCGCGCCTTCGGCGCGCAATCGGCGCACCCGCTGCGCTCGTCCGCTGCGCTTCCGGTAGATACACATGTATAAAGTGAGGGGGCGTGACCTCGAAGTGGGCGTGTCCCTGTCGCAACGAGGACAATGGCGGGAGAAGTGGATCGGCGATTTCGGCCGTTTCCAGCGCTCGTTTTAGATGCAGAAGGGTGCCTGCACACTGTGCTCGTGTGTCAGGAAGTGAAGGTGGGTGCTGGTTAAGAACACAGAAATACAATTTTAAAATGAAGAGCTGCGCAAAATTCTGACTGCTCCCGGCTGTGCCTCAGGAGGTTCCGTGATTAATCTGAATGTCCCAGAGTGTTCTAACGAATAACTAGAGCGCTAACAGTCTTACTTATGACAAAAGTATGGCACACCTGAAGCCATCTTGAATGGAATAAAGTGGTAACACTTAAAACATTTAATTTACAAAGGAACACAATGAGGGGATTCATTTTGCCATAGAAATTATGATTAGTGCTGCAGAAAGAAAAATTAGGGCACATTTTGACTTCTCAAATCGTCTTCTATGTCATAAAAAAATTCTGACATGCAGACTGAAACATGCACTTTGAATACCAGCAGCAGACTTCCCTGGTGAGCAGTAGCTTTACTACAGTGATCTAATGAGCAACTAGAGTGCTAACATTCAGAATTTATTGCAAATGTGTGACACATCTGAATGCCTTCTTGATGGAACCAAGTAAAAAACTGAAAGTATTTCCTACTGAGGAGACTGCAGTAAATGAGGAAATTAGGAAACTTCATAACAAATAAATCTCCCAAGATGGCCACCCGAGACAAAAGAGCCCAAATATCACCCAGATGTAGCCCAAGTATAGCCCAATGACAGAATGTCCCAGAGTGTTCTAATGAACAACTAGAGCGCTAACAGTCTTACTTATGACAAAAGTATGGCACACCTGAAGCCATCTTGATTCGAATAAAGTGGTACACTTAAAACATTTAATTTACAAAGGAACAAAATGACGGGGTTCATTTTGCCATAGAAATTATGATTAGTTCTGCAGAAAGAAAAATTAGGGCACATTTTGACTTCTCAAATCCTCTTCTATTTCATAAACAAATTCTGACATGCAAACTGAAACATGCACTTTGAATACCAGCAGCAGACTTCCCTGGTGATCAGTAGTTTTACTACAGTGATCCAATGAGCAACTAAAGTGCTAACATTCAGAATTTATGGCAAATGTGTGACACATCTGAATGCCTTCTTGATGGAACCAAAATAAAAATCTGAAAGTATTCCCACTGAGGAGACTGCAGTAAATGAGGAAATTAGGAAACTTCATAACAAATAAATCTCCCAAGATGACCACCAGAGACAAAAGAGCCCAAATGTAGCACAAATATCACCCAGATGTAGCCCAAGTATAGCCTAATGACAGAATGTCCCAGAGTGTTCTTAAGAACAACTAGAGCGCTTACTGTCTTACTTATGACAAAAGTGTGGCACACCTGAAGCCATCTTGATTGGAATAAACTGGTAACACTTAAAACATTTAATTTAAAAAGGAACACAATGAGGGGGTTCATTTTGCCATAGAAATTATGATTAGTGCTGAAGAAAGAAAAATTAGGGCACATTTGGAGTGACTTCTCAAATCCTCTTCTATTTCATAAAAAAATTCTGATATGCAGACTGAAACATGCACTTTTAATACCAGCAGCAGACTTCCGAGGTGAGCAGTAGCTTTACTACAGTGATCTAATGAGCAACTAGAGTGCTAACATTCAGAATTTATGGCGAATGTGTGACATATCTGAATACCTTCTTGATGGAATCAAAGTAAAAAACTGAAAGCATTTCCTACTGAGGGGGCTGCAGTAAATGAGGAAATTAGGAAACTTCGTAACAAATACATCTCTCAAGATGGCCACCAGACACAAAAGAGCCTAAATGCAGCACAAATATCACCCAGATGTAGCCCATATGTAGCCCAATGACAGAAGTGTGCAAAACACTTATTTTTTGTGTATTTGCAGTTTTATATAGTGCAGACTTGTCAGGTATTGGAATGCTTTACATGAGCATTGGTTACATCACACAAGATCAAATTCATTTTGGTTGTAGACATGGGGAGGTTAAGTGATTTGACCACAATCACAGAATGTTGAGCTGAACCAGTAACTCCAATCTGGTTCCCCAGTTGCAAAGTCTGCAGCTCTGGAAGTAACACCACATCCTCTTGCCAAGGTGCAACATTTAATCAAGTGGTCAACTGGATAAAAAAACATAAAGATTACAAATAATTTAAAAGTTCTTTGTCGCTATTTGAAAACTCAGAAAATATGTCCTCATTTTAGTTTTTTAGAGCACTAACCATAATTTTGATACAAATAAGACCCTCTCATATATGTAATTTCTAAAGGAAATACTCTAGGTATTACAGTTTTGATTACATCAAGATGACGTCAGGCGTTCCGCACTTTTGTAATAAATATAGAATGTTAGCAATCTAGTTGTTCATTAGGATACTGTTGAGAGGCAGAGGCCAGGGGCACGGACTCTGAAAATTGAAGGCAGGTAGGAGAGTGCAGAGGCAACAATTTGACCACACTGGGCAGGCAGGAAGGGCAGTGGCAGCACAACAGACTATGGAGGGCAGTGGAAAGGGGGGCAGGGGCAACAAACCAACAATACAGGACTGGCAAGAGAGGCTGTGGCAATATAATAGACCATTGTGGGCAGAAGGAAGAGGTAGTGGTAGTACAACCATACATGCCAACAGACCCGTTTCAGCCAGGAAACGTCCAATGTTTTTAAGCTCAAATGGGCTTTATTTGATCTGTCTCCTGTCTACAATCTCCTATTTTTCAATGTAACTCAAATGGGAAAATCAATACCCCAGTTTGTTTTCAAAATCTCCCTCTTACCAAGTTCAAAATGTTCGCAAGTATGGTACATTGAATCATGGTAGGCAGGAGGAATTGGGGTAGGGACATGGACTCGGATAACAGAGGACAGAAGGGACATGGAGAGGTGCACCAAACTGACCCTACAGGGCAGGCATCAGGGTTTGCAGCAGCACAATACACCACACAGCGCATGCGGGACGGGAGTGCAGCACAACACTCCATAGAAAGCAATAGGGAGGGGACAGGACCATGCACATGGACAACAGAGAACAGATGGGAAAGAGGCAATGGTAGCTAGCTGACCATAATGGACAGACAGGAGAGAAATCTGCAGCATAACAGACCATAAAGGGCAGGAGGGACGGATCAGGGGCATTACAATGGAACAGACAAGCCAGGAGGGAGGGAATAGGGGGTCTGCACATGGAAACAGAGGGCTGGGGGCAAGATGGCAGGGCAGGATCTGCAAGATGACCATGGAGGTCAGGCAGGATGGGCACTAGAAACAAGACACACCATGGAGAGCAACAATGAGACTATGGGGGCATACACACAGACCATGGAGGGAAGGTGGGAGGGGGTCAGGGGCAGCTAGCTGACCACACAGGGAAGGTGGGAGGGGCCATGGCAGCACAGAAGACCATGCATGGCAAGCGGGAGGGTTAGTGGCAGTACAATGGCTATGATGGGCAAGAAGGAGGGTGCAGGGGCATGCACAAAGGACCATGGAGGATAGAAGGGAGGGTCAGGACCTGGGCACAGACAAGAGAGTTCAGGGGAAGGGGCCTCACAACAGACCGTGCGGGGCAGGCAGGAGGAGCAGTTGCAGCACAACAGATCAGGGAGGGCAGAAGGGTGTGGCAGTAAAATGGACCATGGAGGACAGGAGGAAGGGGATAGGGGCATGGCATGTGGACAGGCAGGGTGGAGGTGGCAGGGAAGGTTACAGTCATCTGACAATGCTAGGCAGGTGGGAGGGGAGTGGCAGCTCAACAGAACACTCAGAGTAGATAGGAGTGGCAGGTCCATGGAACATAGTGGGCAAAAAGGATTTAGCAGGGGCATGCACAAAGACATCAGAGGGCAGGGGGGAGGAGAATAGGGGCAGCAAGCTAAGCACAGAGGCTAAGCAGGAGGTCAATGATGGGCCATAGAATTGGGCAATGGAGGGCAGGAGGAGTGGACTGGTACATCATGCTAAATGGAGGGCAGTGGCAGCACATCAGACCATGCATGGCATGAGGGAGGAGGCTAGTCCATGGATTCAGACAACAGAGGATAGGGAGGAGGTGGATGGGGCAGCAAGCTAACTGTTCAGAGAAGGTGGGTATTAGGAACTTTATTGTTTTTAAAATGTGTGTCTGTGCGAACTACTTAAAATATGAACAAATATGCAGCATCATCTCACTTTTATTCAGGAAGAAGAGGACATTTGTTACTGTGACTCCGGGCTCACTTGGCAGAAACATCCCCTGACCCTCCACCCCCATCTCAAAATGTAATGCCAGTGAAAAGGGTAGGTGGACGCAGTGTTATATAGAACATAGTCCTGAGAGCACGATTGAAAATGAAAACTAGATGTAGTATATGGCATAAACTATGCACCAAAAAGTGTGATATAAGATGAAATGAGGCGTGAAATATAATATGCAATACATTGTGCACAATGACAGATTCATTGGAGACCGCGAGATAGCACAGGCATTAGCGCGTGCTATGCGATATGCGCCTTGGAGTGTAATATGCACAGGGCAGTGTTGTGTAACATAACTAGTCAAAGTTGTAATATAAAATATATGCTGGGGAGTGTAACGTTGCATATGCACTGTGACAAAGATATGGATCCCAGATTGTAATATGTATGTCATAGCGGTGTGAGTTATAACATACACATCGAGGAAGGCACGTTAGATGGGGCAATATAACCCGTGCGAAGGGAAGTGTGGCATGACATATTCACGGGGTGGTGTTACAGTGCACATGGGCTAGAGAGTGTCATAGCATACGCACTAGCTGGTGGAATACAACACAGAGGTATGAGGCAATCGCCGGGCACTGGTGGGTGTAACACAGCATTGGGCTCAGCCAGGAGCACGCTGTGACTCTCAAGTGAGGTTCATCTCCTTTCCAGAGAGTAAAATAAAAAGTATTACACATCCGGCGGTGGATGTGTTTTTTATTAACCGTGAGGGGGGTTTCTTGCATAGTTTGGTCGAATTTTTGTCGAATCCCCTTTGAATGGCTTGGTGTGCGTGTATATTAAATGTGCCCGTCAATAGCTACCCATGTTTGTATAAAAAAAACGACAAGGGTGTCTACTTGGAGAGTATCCACCGGCGGGGGCGCCGGGATTAGGCATGGTAGGGCGTCAGACACGTCAGAGCATCACTAGCGGTGTAAATACATTCCATGTGGATTCATTCTATGCATAGTCGCCTTTTAATTAATATCACGCAAATCGTCATGGTGATAGGTACATACGGTTTGTCCAGCATGTCCTAGGTGTTTCTATAAATATATATATTTTTAAAATAATAAAAAACAAAGGCCGGCCCTGGGGATGGGGTCCCCGGAGCCATAAGTAGCCCGAGGAGGGGGGCAACGCAGCCCCTCCTAAAGAATTTAAATAAAAAAAAGGCCATGACCAGGGGGTTGGGGTCCCCGGGGCCGATTAAGGCCTTGGGAGGGCCAAATTTATTTCAACAAAAAAAACTTAGGGTGCAGGCCCTGGGGGATGGGGTCCCCAGGGCCAGTAAATTAGAAAAGAAGGGGGGCCACACAGCACTCCTTCTTAAAAAAATAAAATAAATAAAAGACCGGCATCGCGCTGGAGGCCACGCCCCCTCCTTGCACCTTGCAGCACTCTGCAAACGCGCCCCCTGGCCAGTTGTAAATTGGGGAATTAATTCCCCTTCAATACTGAGGGTCCCTGTGGGCCAACTAGCCCAACAGGTATCTCCAGTGTGCGCCAGGGAGCTGCGTTGCAGACAAGTGTTCTGAGGCCATGCCCCTTTTTACACCTCTATGCAACGCAGCTCTGTGGCGCTTACTGGAGGTACCTAGTGGGCTAGTTTGACCCTAGGGACCCTTAGGATTCAAATTAACTTAATCTCCCAACTAAAAACGGCCACTGGGCGTGTTTACACAGTGGTGAAGGGAGGGCACGGGGCCTGAGTTAACGTGTGCAAACAAGCCCTGTGGCTCGTTTTAAGTTGGGGAAATAATTCCCCTTCAATCCTGAGGGCCCCTGGGGGCTAACTAGCCCACCAGGTGCTTCCAGTAAGCGCCACTGAGCTGCGTTGCAGAGAGGTGGTCCAGGCCGTGCCACTTTTTACACCTCTCTGAAACGCAGCTCTGTGGCGCATACTGGAGGTACCTAGTGGGCTAGTTGGACCCTAGGGACCCTCAGGATTCAAATGAACTTAATCTCCCAACTAAAAATGGCCACAGGGCGTGTTTACACAGTGGTGAAGGGAGGGGACGGGGCCTGAGTTAACGTGTGCAAACAAGCCCTGTGGTGCGTTTTAAGTTGGGGAAATAATTCCCCTTCAATGCTGAGGGACCCTGGGGGCCAACTAGCCCACCAGGTGCTTCCAGTAAGCACCACTCCGCTGCGTTGCAGAGGTGGTCTAGGCCGTGCCCCTTTTTACATCTTTCTGCAACACAGCTCTGTGGCGCTTACTGGAGGTACCTAGTGGTCTAGTTGGACCCTAGGGACACTCAGGATTCAAGGGGACTTAATCTCCCAACTTAAAACGGCCACAGGGCGTGTTTACACAGTGGGGAAGTGAGGGGACGGGGCCTGAGGTGACGTGTGCAAACACGCCCTGTGGCACGTTTTAAGATGTAGTTTTAATCCCCTGCCCTATTATATACTAGGGGCTTACAGAGGAGGTCATGCTGATCACAGGGGGACCCCAATGCATAGTGTTCCCTAGTGTATATAGGTGTTTTCACTGTATTCTGAGTGTCTTTTAACATAGCACTGGCTCTAGGACTGGTTGGTCAGACTCAGTTACCACCAGTATCCATCTGAAAAAGTTGAGGGTACAGGATGATTTTTCAACAAGGCTTCTTTCTGCTCTTCTGTTTGTTCTTTCTGCATGTTATCTTTCTTCCTGCACTTTTCTTCGTCTTTGAGGACTTCTGTTGCTTCTTTCTGCATTTCTTTTTTTTCTTTCTGTGCATTTTTTCTTCTTTCTTCACATGTCCTATCTCTGTAGGCATAGTTAGAAATTAGCATTTAATTAACCTTTGAAATTCACTGAAAAAACCATAGGTTTCAGGCACGTTATAGTTAGGAATTAGCATTTAAAAAACCTTAGAAATTCACTGAAAAAACCATAGGTTTCAGGGGAGTTATAGTTAGCTGGACATTTCACTCGTACAAAACCATTGAAATTCCTCCGTTATAGTTAGTTCAGCTAACTATAACTCGCGGCCCCGCAATGCACTGCTGATGCCGTCACATATTACATCACTCATGACATGGTCAGTGACATCACTCATGAAATCACTGATGACATCTCAAATTACATCACTGAGGACATCATCCTTGTGCTAGAGTGGCAGACCTCCTCTCACCCTTATAAAACCTTTGATACACACACTCAAACACTGCAATGCAACTCCCTGGCACATATTGGATATACCTGTTGGGTTAGTGGTCCCTCTGGGACCCTCAGTATTGAAAGATAATGAATTCCCCAACTTACAACTCGCCACAGGACGCGTTTGTACATTGGTGAAGGAAGGGGGCGTGGCCTGAGGTGACATGTCTGCAAACACGCCCTGTGGCGCGTTTTAAGTTGGAGAATTAATTCCTCCTCAATCCTTAGGGTCCCCGGGGGCCGACTAGCCCACCATGTACCTCCAGTATGCGCCAGAGAGCTGTGTTGCAGAGATGTGTTCCGAGGCCACGCCCCTTTTTACAACACTCTGCACCACAGCTCCGTGGCACTTACTGGAGGTAGCTGGTGGGCTAGTTGGCCCCCAGGGACCCTCAGGATTGAAGAGGTATTAATTCCTCAACTTAAAACGCGCCCTCCCTTCACAACTGTGCAAACGCGCCCCGTGGTGCGTTTTAAGTTGGGGATAAACTCCCCTTGAATTCTGAGGGTCCCTCGGGTGCAACTAGCCCACCAGCTACCTCCATTAAGCGCCACACGGCTGCTTTGCAGAGCGGTGTAAAAAGGGGCATGGCCTAGAACACCTCTCTGCAACGCTGCCCCCTGGCGCATACTGGAGGTTCCTGGTGGGCTAGTTTGCCCCCAGGGACCTCCAGGATTCTTGAGGAATTTGTTCCCCATCTGCAAACGCACCAGGGGCAATGCCACCCCTGGGGTTTCATCAGTAAATATGCAGGGGAGGGCTCACAGCCCCCTAGCACCGGTGACCGCCACCCCCTGGGGCTTTGATAATAAATGTGTGGGGGGCTGAAAGGCCCCCCAAGCCCCGGGGACCGCCACCCCCAGGGCATTATGTGAATATATGCGGGGGGCTCATGTCCACCCGCAGCCCCAGGGACCGCCACACCCCAGGGCTTGTGTTTATTTATAAAAAACCTGTGTGGGGGGACTCGAGCCCTCCGCACACACCCCGGGGACCGCCACCTCCGCGGGGCTCTAAACCTTACAATTGGGGCGTCCGTGACAGACCCCCCAGCCCTGGGGACCACCACCTCCCCCGGGCTTTGTGAATGGTGGGAGCAGGGCCGCGCAGCCCCCCTCCTGGAGCCCTGCTATGGCCCTGGGGACCACCACCCCCCAGGGCCAGCTCCTGCAGTGTCCCAGAGTGCCTACCCCTGGGACACAGTAGTTTGCTATGGTGGGGCGGGAGCCTCACAGCTCCCGTCCTGCCATAGAAACTGCTTTGGTATTTGGAAAAGAGAGCTGGGAACCTTCAATATACCAAAGACGATTGCTTTTCCACAGGGGGAGCTGCATCTTAGCAGCTCCCCGTGTGGAAAAGCAATGCCGGCTCCCGCAGGACACGGGGAGCCGGCGGGACCGTGGGGGGATTGGGGACCCCCACAGTCCCAAACGGAGAGGGTCAGCCCCGGGGGATGGGGTCCCCGGGGCTAATAGTGGCCCGGGAGTGGGGCCACGCGGCCCCGGTCCAAAAAATGTAAAAAAAAGTTACAAAATAAAAAATAAATTAAAAAATACAGGCCGACCCGGGGGATGGGGTCCCCGGGGCCATAAATGGCCTAAGGAGGGGGGCAACGCAGCCCCCTCCAATATGATAAAAATAATAAAAAATGGTCCATGCCCCGAGGAATGGGGTCCCCGGTGCTGATTATGGCCTTGGGAGGCGGCCCCCTTCCCGACTTTATCATGTTAAAAAATAAATTAGGGGGCAGGTCCTGGGGGATGGGGTTTCCAGGGCCAAAAAATGAGAAAATGAAGGGGTGCTACGCAGCCCCCCTACTTAAAAAAAAAAAAAAGAAAAGACCGGCATTGCTTCGGAGGCCACACCCCCTTTTTACAGCTAAATACTTCAAAAGCAATGCAGCTCGAGGAAACTCTGCCGGATTCTCGGACCAGACCCTTAAAAGAGAAATATATAGTTTACAACTACCTAACCATGCAAGTCAAACTTATATTTAAATGTAAAATAGCAAACGATTCACAAAAACTCTCCAACTTCGGTATCTTTACTTCCTAAAAGAAAATGATATAGCTTTGAAAAGTGATTACCTGCCCTAAAACACTTATTTAATCTGTATTTATTATATAGAACTTCCTAGAAAGGGAAGCAGTTAATAAGGGCCTGACTACAATGCCGGTCTGACCGCATTACGTGGCTCTGTCTCAGACCGGACAGACCGAGAAAGGTCCAGTTGGAAACAGTTGGTCTGATGGCTGCATTACGATGCATCCAACCTGTACTGACCACTGACAGACCGCCGACTTTGACAGCCTTCTTCGACCCACCGAGATGGCGGTCGGATGGGGAAAGGCAGCCATACGAAAGTACAGGGATATTCGACTGCCATCTGAAATAGGATATGGGTTTCCAATGATTCGACCATGGTGCCCCGACCACCTGCCTCGAATTGTAAGAAATGAAGGAAATTTGTGAATACTCATTGGATTTCCCTTATCCACAGTGGGCTCCAGCGTGGATCTCTTCCACCAGGCCCCATGTACACCTCAGCCGCTACACCCCAAAGTGGACAGTACTGTGGGTAGCAGAATCCAGGTAAATCTTCATGTGTCCCCATTGACAGGACTGTGCACATTTCCCCACACTTCAGCAATGATGTACATGGTAGACAAAGCATATCACCACATCTGTCATGCAGGTGTGTAAAAGTGCACATGTTTCCTGTGCATTTGTACCCACTTGCAGTGACATGTCTGGGGAGCGAGGCACCGCTGACAATGAGACATCTGCAGTAGCAGTGGTTGCATCGTAATACAGTGGGCAGAGCTTTCCTGACCTTGCCGGTCAGAATCAGTTTGCGGCCATGGCAGTGGGATGGGTGGTCCGACTGTCTTCGTAATCAGGCCCTAAGTCGATTGGGCTACACCTACAGCCAAGAAAGTACATAGACAGAAAGTGTGAATTGGAAATGTACCAAACATTATTGTAATGCATGCTATGGCAGATACACAACAAAAGATGTTTTTTTCATTAAGCCACCTTCCAAATGCAACAGATATAGAAGTAAGGGAGGTAATGTAGTACAAAAGAGAGGTAAACATTAGCCACCATGAACCCCCAACCAAAATCCTAAAAGATATAGGTGCTAATTAGGATGTCAAGCGGACTTAAATCTGCCCTACACTCCTCGATCCTGGGACCAACTGGCCTCTGGTCCGCGGTCCCGACCAGCTAATTAGGATGCAACAGAACACTGTTCAGTCACATTCCTACATTTCCCTATGGGAGCATGTATTACGGCTATAAACCAGCCATAATACATGCTCCCATAAGGAAATGGGAGGTGCTGTTTATCCTTGTACCAATGGCAGCCACGGGGTTCAGAGATCAACAGGGGGGGCACCATAGGTGCTGCCTCGGCACCCAACCAGATCCCACGGACACAAGGGGTCCAGCCAGGGGCCCCCAAACACACTTTCTGAGATGGTTTCCATGTCATACAGGCCGGCATGGGAACCCTGACCAAAACCGCGTATCATAATCCCAAGGGCGGAAAGGCCCACCCTTTGGGATTATGAGCAAGTTCTGACTGGTCAACTAGCTCCTTGAGCCCGTTGGAAGCCAGACGGAATGACCAACTGGTTTAGTTTCTGACTGCTAGCATTGCTGATTACGATGCGGCCCGGAAAGCTATTTTCTATTGTACAGCGCTCTTACACCTTCGGGTAATGTCCGCGCTTTATAAAAATGCACAAATAAATTCTAATCTACCCCATATTCTCTAAAGTCCCCAAAGACATCACAGGGCAACTGCTACCTACACCTTTCTTTGCACAAACTAAAATAGCCATCAGAAGAGATAATCCTGCCCCTAGATGGTACCAAGACACAGAAATACCTGAACATTTAACAAGGACACATAATGTGGAACCTTTCCTATGATATGGCAACCCAAACAATGCTAAAGAAATCCTGATATTTTTTACAGCAGGTAACTTACTAAAACAATGTCCTTGTCATACCTGGATAATGTATAAGACATTCAAAATGTATCCCAAACTATGCACTCACATATGCACCATAAACTACTCTGGGCAGAATCCAACCTAAACAAATATCCCTTTTATATATGCCCTACTGCAATATAAACACAGCAGCATTTACTACATACTCTCAAACCACATAAAAAACACAAATATACTACCCACAAAGAATGATCATAAAATTTGAACTAGCCACGATTCTAACCATTTTAAAAATGTACTCCTGCACAGCCATACAAGGTTATTCCTACCATTTCAATCAAAGCAGATGGAGACACCTCTAGCAATTTGCACTGCATGTGGAATATGCTAAAAACAGCCAATTTGCTTTTGAAATGAAAAGAATATAGCACTAGCCTCTGTCCTTGCCACAAAGCTTGCTAACTGAAATTTACTAATAGTAAGCACTTTCTACCAACAAAACTAACACAAACTAAACCCCCTAATGGTTTATTTGTAAGACACCTGGGTTGGCAGACTGCATAATTCCAGACACAGAAGCCAACCAAAATTCCAAATACCATGGTGGAATATCTATGAATGCACCTTGGCACAGGAAGCCAAAACAAACAAGACAATGCAAGGATCACACAATTCCATGCGATATGTACTGGGCATAATCCAACCTACACACTATACATTTATAGAAGCAGTACAAAAAGAGCAAAACTACCAGAAACTACAAATGTAACAATATGTAACCCAAACTACACCTACAAAAGAATGCATGACGCTACAATTTACAGTAAAACTCTTCAGAAACAACAAGGGAATAGATTACTTAGAAATAATAGCCAAAAGCATATTACGAAATAAATACTAAACTACAAAACTCCCAAACGATTATAGCATAGCCTTAAGCAATATTTAAAACAGCTTTTTTTATATAAATAATAAACAGAATATTTTATTACATCAGTCTAAACAATAAATAAATCTACAATGTTAAATAAGACTTAGATAATAAATTCATATATAAATCATTTACATGAAGAATCTAAATGTCGCCAACCAAAAAGCTGAAAATACAAAGCCAATCCATCATGTAAAATAAATACAACACATAAACCACACATTTCCAAGTCACAATCATATGATATTTATAAAAAACAAAAAAAGTAACATTTCCCACACAAAACAACTAAAATAAATATGACTTGCTGTAGCTGCAAAACCTCCTCTGTATCCATGCAGTTAAAAAGAATCCACCAAAAACAGAAAAAATATTTTTCAAAAAGCCCAAAAAATGCAAATATAAAATGAATCCAATAGAGAACCCTCAAAGCATTGCAAAGTATCTAGGAGCCATAGAAAAAATATTATAGTCCCAAAAATACATATAAATTACACTTAATCATCATAAAATAAGTAACATAACACAATAGAACATAACAAAAAATCACTAAAACAGTGTAAGAAAACCTAAAACTGCACACTAGTTTAAAACACTAATATTAATACAACTAAAGTCCCGAATACGATGTCGACGGAAAGCCTCCGATCAGCCGTCCAAGGCTTTCAACCCAACATGGTAGGTTTAAAGTCTGACCGCTGTATTAGGATGATGGTGGTCAGAGAATAAACCTGTGGTAGAATCTGACATGGCTCCGATGGGCTCAAGGAGCCTGATGGTCAGTTTGAAAGACCTCATAATCCTTTATGGATGGCGTTTCCTCCATCGGAATTATGATACGACATTCCGAAAGCAAATCCATGTGTGCCTTTCTGACAAGGAACTGCGGTCGGACAGTGTTTTTGGGGGCCCCTAGCAGGGCTCCCATCCCTCCTCTGCCTTTGCATACTGCCCTGGGAGGCACCTATGGTGCCCCCTCTACATCCCTGAACCATGTCGCAGGCAATGTGAGATGCATGCTATTAGATTTGGGTGTCTCTAGTTGGCATAGGTAGGTACCACTGTCCAAATAGGGACCCTTACTTCTAGTCAGGGTAAGGGGAATACACTCTTTAGATAACCCCTGCTCAGCCCCTTGGTAGCTTGGCATGAGCAGACAGGCTTATCAAAGGCAATGTGTAAAGTATTTGTACCAACACTCACAGTAACACAGTGAAAACACCACAAATGGACTCCACACCAGTGTAGATAAATAAAGTAATTTTATATAAACTACAAAAGACCAAAACGACAAAAATCCAACATACTCAGTTCAAGAATATGGTTTCAAAAGAGTTCTTAGCTTAGCGATAAAAGAATCCACATTAGCGTCGATTTTAGCCAACAGTACCTGGTGATGCGATAAAATTTCCTAGCGGCGCTCAGGCTTCGAAAAACAAAGACCCTGGGGAGGCGATGCAACAACCCCGCTGCAAGCAAGCAGCGGGTGTGTGCGTCGAATCCGGTCTGTATGGGGAGTGAGGCGATACTTGTATGGATTCCAAGGTGTAGCTTCTCCGGTCGAAATTTACTCGCAAAGGCACGATGCGACGATCTTCGATGGCTCTGCGATAATGTTCCCAGCGACGAAATGCGGCCCACTAATGAGCGGTGCGACGATCTCACTCAGCGGCGGCAGGCTCTGCGATGATACTCGCAGCAACGGGAATCTTCCCGCTCCGGGGGTGATGCGCTCAGAAGATGAACGCGGAGTTGATGTTGCAGCGGCGACAGGCACTGCAACGTTCTTCATGGAAACAGTCATTTTCTCGCTAAGCCGGTGGTGCGTGAACAATTTGCAGATCTTTTACTTCTTTTCTCTTGGTCAGCTTCCCAACAGCAGGCACAACTTCCAGAGGCCCCACAATTGGATCAAGCACTCTAGGAAGGGCAGAACTCATGCATCAGAGTTCGGGGGGAAGCTGGGGGTGAAGTCCTTTTGTTCCTGGGACTTCTTAACAGGAGGCCAGCTCTACTCAGGCCCTTGGAGATTCCTTCAAGCCAGGGGACACAGCACACAGAAAAGTCCTTCTCCTCTCCTTGGCAGCAAAAAAACTGCAGGTCAGCCTCACAGCAGGTCAGTCCTTCTTCTTCAGTCTTCCAGCTTTCTCCTTGGCAGAGGTTCCTTCTTGATTCCAGGATGATCTAAATTCTTGGGATCAGGGTCCCAATATTTATACCCCAAACTCCTTTGTCCTCTGAGGGCAGATGGACCTTTGCCCAGTCCAAACCAGTTCTGGAGCACTCTGTTTACATGACTCCTTCTTTCCTTTCACAGTGCAGGGCAGAAACATCAGACGCCCCACAGGAGGTGGAGCCAGCATTGTGGAGGGAAAGCACAGCCCCGGAGCACTTTGTTGACATGATTCCTTCTCTCCTTTCGCTGTGCAGTGCAGAGACATCAGACGCACCACAAGGGGTGGAGCCAGCACTGTGGGGGGCAGGCCCTGCCCTATTCAGGTCCCAGGTGCAACTCCTCCCTCCCATCTAGATGCAGATCTCTCTATTCAGCCCTGTGCTGGCTCACCCTGTCTCCGGGAATTCCCCAGCCCAACTTCACTAAAAGATGTATTTTATCATTCTGAGTTCAGGCATACTAAACCCGAATTTATACCATGTTCCCTGAGTCCGTTTAGGATTATAAGATGTAATAATCAAACTGCCCATTCTGGCCTATGGAGAACAGTTAGCCTTGCAATAGTGAAAAACGAAAATGGCTGTAATTCACTACCAGAGCATGTAACCCACACTAGTACATGCTGTACCTTTCACATACACTGCACCCTGCCCAGAGGGGTACCTAGGGCCTTCCATAGGGGTGTCCAATGTGTATAGAAAGGGAAGGGTTAGGCCTGGACAGTGTGGACACTGGTCAGGGCAGCAAGGCAGTTAGCAACTGCACCCAGGCACCGCAGTGGCAGGCTCGATACACCATTTTAGGGCTACTCATGTGGGTGGCACAATCAGTGCTGCAGGCCCACTAGTAGCATCGGAATAACCAGCCCTGGCACACTTGGTGCACTTTACTAGGGACTTCCTGGTAACACAAAAATACCAATCATGGATAACCAATTACAATAACAATTTACCTAGGAAGCACTAGCACTCTGACACTGATCAGCAGTGGCAAAGTGCCCAAAGCATCTAAACCAGCAAAAACTAAATCCAGCACAGCGTCAAAAATACAGGAGGTAGTGGCAAAAAAGTCAGGGGAAACCACACCAAAGATGCCAGGTCTAACACCTGCCACATGGTACAGGGATGTTTAAAAACTTACATTTCACAATGGCAGCTTGTACTGTGGGATTTTTGTGAAATGGAAGTTTCTGACCACCACATCGTAACAGTGCGGTTGGAACCGCTGAACTAAGGTTAGGCGGTTGCTTTTCACAACTGTGTTGGCCAGACCCAAGTCCGGCCAACATCGTAATAATGGCCTAAATGTACAAAAAACCCACAATAGCACTATAACTGACCTCTAGACCTCTCCCCCTTCTTTTTCCAATCCTTCAAATCATTAAGAAAATCTTTGAAATGGGTTTATTGCAACAAACAGCAGCACGTTACTGGCTCCTTGATCCCTGAAAAGAGACAAACAATTACACAAATTGGCCTCAAATAGATGGTAGAGGTCAAACAAAAATGAGCACTAAAATACATTTAAAAAAAATACTGTCCCCCATAGAAGAGAATGAGCAAAAATGTAAACATTTTGAAGAAATGTATTGAAAAATGTGGACAATTATAAAACATGTAAAATATGTCAAAAAATGTTGTTAACAAATGTAGATACATTGTGAAGTATAAGTTAAATAATAGTGTAAAATATTATTTCATATATACTGAAAAACATTTTAAAATTGTGCTGATAATATGTATACAAACAATTTAAGAATCAATAAATTAGGTTAAACAATGGAAAAAAGTAGAAAATGTACAACATACAATACTATATCAATATGATTTGCATTTTCATGAAAAATAAAAATGTACTAAAACATGGTTCAAAAAAACTATCTGTAAACATTTATTTTTAAGTTGAAATTTATATATTACCAAAAGTAAAAATATATATGAAATAATCTTTGAATACATATATAAAATGTGCAAAATATTTAGCATGTCTTTGTTCTATAGAAATATGTAATTACTAATATTATTTCGTACAAACACTTTATTATATTTCTAAATATCATTAATACCAATTAAATAACATAATCTTTTTCCACTACATACAAATTAAATAATCACACTCCAACGTAAACCATTTTTACGAAAGTGTTGGAAACTAAAATTACATTTACTATTTCCCCTCCAATTTAAACCAATTTGGGTAAGTTTCTGGACAGTAGAGGAGTAACAGTTACCATTCCCAATCCAATCTAAACAAATTTAGGGAAGATGTTGGACACTAAAGGGATGATATTTACTATTCCAACTCCCCAAAAAACTAATTTGGGGAAGCTGTTGGATGCTAAAGTGGTGACATTTTCTACTCCCACTCCGATCTAAACCAATATGGGGAAGGTGTCGGACACTAAATGAGTGAAATTGACTAATCCCACTACAAACAAAACCAATTTTCACTTGAAAGGACTTGAATCCAGGATTTTGTGAACCAAAGTATCATCTGTCAGATGTATCCTCAATACAAGCAGCAACTGAGTTGGAGAATGTAGACTGAAACTGCATAAAGTGTAGTGTTTATGGATGTATATATAAACATGTCACCATAATATGTGAACAAAAGTAAAATCAATTACAAAGAACCCGAGTCTCAAATATGCTTGCAAGGATCTCATTATGAGTGGACTCTTATTTTTTTTGTTGTTGCAGATTTATACTGCGCAAACTCGACTCGAAGGTATTGGAGTGCTTTACATGACAAATTCATGATTTTTTGGGAGGTAGGCACGGGGAGATTCATTGATGTGCCCAAAATTACAGGATGCTGAGCAGAAGCCGGGACTCAAACATGGTTCCCCAGTTCCAAAGTCAGCAGCTCTAGCTGTAAGGCCACAACCTCTCCATTTCTGATGGGTTCTATGGCAGAATTAACCAGCCCCATCTGAATTATAAGTTATTGTTATTTACACTCAGAGTTTTCACTTGCTGGAAGCAAATGGATATTCCGAGGGACAATCTGGCTCGAAGTAAGGAATTACAAATGGAAGCAGACCTGGACATACCGGTTCCCCCATTCTTCAGTTCTTAGGGGACAGTCTGGGTTCAACTCTTAATGGGCTGAATTGTGCTCCCCAGATGTTATCAGTACCCAGGGCATTGGTAACTATCAGGTGGGGAAAATCAAGCCTATTTCGCAGATCACTCACAATGAGAACTTAAGTATCTCTCTCTAACTTCAAAACAAAATATGAAAAAATAACATATTTTTTGAAGATTTCGCTGTAATGTCAGTGACACCTGGTGCCAAATTTAAACGTACATTATACTGGAAAGAATCACAAAATGGTTTCTGAAGAGTCCTCTATTTCCATGCCTTACAAATGTGGCATTGTTTTTGAAAGGAAGAGAACAATATGTGACTTGAATCAATAGCGTCAAACACAACCTGGAAACACTTTCGAAAAGGCCTCTCACTGAATTCTCTTCTCTCTTTTCCCCAAAGAAACATTTACCAGATCAGTTTGTTAATCACTCTAGAGCATTGACACAGCACAAACCGCATTTCTACTGCTGGAGGGTATCTCATGTAGGAATTGATAAATGTTGCCCACCGCATTTTGTGTCACAGGTAATTAATCTAGGCCAGTCTTTTGAAATATCACAGGGGATCCTCTACTCCAGGCAGGTTCAGCAGTGATCCTGAAAGATTAGTCTGCAGAGGAAAGACTGACCTCTGTCTATAATTCTAAACATAGGAGTGGTTGTGACAGGAACATGCACCTATCATATTTCATTATGGTGTTTAATACTTGTTTTGAAAATATATGTTTATCATAGACTGCAATAGAACAATATATTTGATTCTCAAATTTTTAGGCACCTGTTGTACATACAGGTTGGAAACAGTGGTTGCAAATTGTGAGCCAATTTTTTAAACCTGTTTGTCAATATCCAATGTCACTTATGTTCTAATAGGTCACATTGCAAATCTGCATTCAGAAACTAAATTAAGTATTAATTAGTCTAGTTGTCATTTATGACTCGATCCAATTGTCTACAAACACATGAATGGTAGCCCACAAGTGACATCAGATTTGCATTTCTGCATTTGCATTCCGAAATAGGCAACAATTTATTAAAGCAGCATGTACCCCTTCCGCTTTAAAAAAAAATCTTATCCTATTTGCAAAGACATAAAGAGTGGAATGAAGTGGTTCCCTGGACCACTGACTGATACCTCCAAGGCTGGTCAACACTGTTTGCGAAGGGAAAGCTTTCCAAAACAGACAGTTTTCAAATCACTTATCAGATACCATTTTCAAATGGGGTATTGTACATGGGAAAAACATATATTGTATTTGCAAAGCCTGTGACTTTTGAATCACTGACTTTACGACCAAAAAATGCTTTTGCACATTTGGACCAATATCCATTATTTCCATCACCATGAGCAAACTATTTGCAGAAACAAGCAACCTCATTTACTGTATTTTGATGAACGGCATTGCAGCAAGCCCCCCTGCTGTGATGCCGTGCATCAAAATAAAAGGGCAGGAATGTGTGCTCTGGCGGATTCCTGTCCCCCTGCACTGGCGCCAATGCAGACATCCTTACATCATGTTGCAAGGGTGCCCGCGTTGTACAGATTATTGTTTTTGTGCAGAATGGCATACCTTCCTGCACAAAAACAATCATTATTCTATGCATGCTGGGGAACGCAGTACGAATAGAAAGTGGAAAAAACAAGGAGAAGTAAAAGTATTTCTCCTCGTTGCGCCATACCTATGCATCCCCCGGAAAGGCATAGGATTCTGACCGATTGCCAGTTTTACAAAATGTTGTACAACTTGGAATGGGCCCAGTTCCATGGAGGTTGCTTGGGAACACCCACAGCAGCAACCGTGGAATGCCCCTTTCATACAGAGTAATGCGTGAAAGGGGCCCATATTTACAAGGCCATAAAAAGTCATGAAGAGTGACTTTAAGTGGCTTAGTAAATATGGGTAAACCCATTGCGCCACCGGCGCGTCAAAAAAAGTGACCAACCTGCAGCGCAATGGGTTTGTAAATAAGCCCCATGGGACGTCAGGACAGGACTTTTAAAAACTATCATAGCAATACTCAGTTTACAGAATATGCAAGAAAAAAGGTAATCTATTTTTCTAAAATTAAAATTTGTATTACACTTTAACCACTAATTGCACCTTACTCATGTATACCTTGGAGGAATTTAAATAATACAGGCAAAGTTAGCAAAACTCCCAAATTTCGCATTGAATTTTTTTGTGTAATGTTAACCTGCAGTAGACTGATTTGTTTAGAAAATATCTTGCTAAGACCAGCGGGCATTTCCAAAGGGGGCTGTAAGGGTGGAGGCCAGTTTTGTTGTTAGGGGCCGACTTTTCTGCTTAAATATGTCTCCTGCTGTATCCCTAGTGAGCTAAATGAGTCATTTCACATGATGTCCACTGAATAGCTCTACATTATGGAAAAAATACATAATGTATCACACCCCAGTACTATAACATTCGATATAACATGCAGTCAGTTCCTTTGTTTTCTAAAGTTTATCCATTACACATTGAATCTCATTTAAGAGAGAGTAAACAACACCCCACTCGCCGCATGAAATAAAAGGAATTAAATGTTGCCAGAAAGTTCTCTTTATTCATGGAATTAGTGTGACTTAGACATTGTCAATACAATGTTTCAAATATATTACTCCAGAGTGAAATAACACAGGTAGATTCATGGGCAGGATGTGGATTAAGACTGTAATGCAATATATCAGTTGAGGTCTCTTAGCAGCATTGGAGGAAACTCCCACTTAAAGAGGCCTCGGCATTAGGACCAGTTCTAAGATTTACTCTGGGGGAATTCTTGGGAATAGCAGTATAAAAAGTACAACAAGCATTGGCAAAACAAATCATTTCTTGCCTGTCAGACCGGGGCAAAATGTATTTCCTATCCCATTGCTTTTTTCCAAGATGGCCGCCATGCAATTTTCTGGCACGGGCAGCCACTTATTCTAACAGGCTCATGTATTGTGTATGCGAACTTCAGCCATTCGAGCGAATTTTCTTATGCCTTATGATAAACCATCCCAAGAGGGCTGCTTATGCACATGTGTGGACAGCCAACTTGGGATGGTTTAACAATCAAAGATGGGCACCTTATTCCTGTATTAATGACATGTTGCAGCAAATGGCCACTGGAGGAGCTCATATGTAAATAAACAGAGCAGGAGCAAGAAAGGAGGCGGAAGTAGAGAGAAGAAATCGTGACAACGCCACTTAAAGGATGTAACTTATTCACTTAAAGCTCTGTGACATTGAAATCTTACTTGGCAGGACAAAGATAAGAACAGTAAAGAAGGTCATGGAATCAGATGTAGGGAAATTAGATATCTATAACACAGTGGTGGTCCCCAAAGGGTATTTAGTTAGCTCAATGTTTCCATAGGAAATGCATTATTTGTGTTGATAAGAACATTTCACCGTTTAACAAATCTTCACACTAGTTCGTACTTGGAAAGTTTCAAGGTGAACCAACAAGCAGGGTCCAAGAAAAAAGGGGGCCCCAAACTCAAAATCCCCATGCATTTTCCATTGGCATTTTAAAAAGAATTGGCTCAAAAAGTGCTGAATGGATGACTCCAAATTTGTCAGGAAACTAGATCTTGGTCCGCAGTTTGTGCTTTGTGTGATTTTGTGTTAATCTGTTCAGTAGTTTTTGAGAAATTAAGGTTACAATATATTTGTATTTCTGTATGGTTGGGTCTGCAAGAGGAGTCCCACGCGGACAATGATATCACTGATGATGATATCAATGATGACATCTCAAATGACATCATCCAGTGAGTATGAGTATTTTCTAAAAGTATATTAGAGTTAAACATATATACCAACGTACTACAAAAGTTAAAATAGTATACTTTCTGGACAACTTATGAGTGATTAAATGTGTTAACATAGAGTATGTGAGTGGCTATGTGACTATGTGTATCCGTGTATGAGTGGTTGTCTGAGTGGCTGTAGGGATGTGTGAGTGACTGTATGGGTGTATTCATGGGTGTGTAGCTATGTTGTGACATAGTGGCTGTGTGAGTGGCTGTTTTGGTGAATGAGTGGGTGTGTCAGTATTTGTATGGGTGAGTGAGTAGCTGAGTCAATGGGTTTATGGGTGGTTGAGTGAGTGTATAAGTGCCTGTATGGGTGAGTGAGTGGGTGCCTGAATGGCTATATGAGTGAGTGAATGACTAGCTTTGTAAGTGCTGTACAAGGTGAGTGAATGGCTGTTTGAGAGGATGTTTAGTTAAAGTGGCTGTATTGTCGGTGTGAATGTATGTATGGGTGAGTGAGTTGTGTGTGAGTGATTGCATGGATGTGTGAATTGGTATGTAAGTGGTCATCTGGGTATATGAATGAATGTGTGAGTGCTTGTATGGGGAATGAGTGGGTGTGTTAGGAGGCTGTATGTGTGTGTGAGTGGGTGTGTTAGTGGCTTAAAAGTTGAATATGTGGGTATGTGAGTAGCTGTATGGGTGAGTGACTGGTTGTATTACTAGCTGTATAAGTGAGTGTGGGGGTGTGTGAGTGGCTCTATGGATGAGTGAGTGGTTGTGTGAATACTTGTATTAGTCTGTGAATGGGTTTTTCACTGGTTGTGTGGGTGTGTGATTGGGTGTGTGAGAGGTTGTATAGGGGTATGAGAGGGGGTGTGAGTAATTCTGTGGATGATGTTATCAGTGATATCAGTTGAGATGTCATCAGTGGTGTCATCGGTGATGTAACTGGCCATACCATAAGTGATGTTATACGTGAGGTCATAAGCAGTTGATTGCGGGGGAGTATGTTATAGTTACCTCAGTGAAATATAACTGCTGAATTTTACTGGTTTTGGATGTGTGATTTCTGAGCCTAACTATAATGTCCCTGTAACCTTTGTTTTTTTCAGTGAATTTCTAGTTGTATTACTTCTATTTCTTAACTACAACATCCCTGTAACCTTTGACATTTTCAGTGATTTTCTAAGGTTTTTTAAAGGTTGTTTCTTAACTATACCATCCCCATAACCTTTGTTTCTTTAAGTGAATTTGTGAGGTTTTTTAAATTGTATTTCCTAATTGTAACTAGGCCTAGGTGGAGCTCACGTAGTTTCACTGGAGGTCAGCGAGCAGGTGGAGTATGATTGTGAGCGCTTGTGGAGTTACACATTCAATCATGAGGTTTGTAAGGTCTTCTTACCCACAGCACTAAAACACACCAGTTATACAAGTAGTGTCCCTTCACTCTGCTCATCTCAGAAAGGAAACCTGTTCAGACAATTCTAGCAGTTCACTGCTTGCACCCCTACTGATTCATACGGTTGCAGCTCCCTAAACAAAAACCTTTAGGTATTTATATCAGTTCCAATCAGACTTCACCTGTTTTGTGGTGTTTACAGCACAGCTTACTTCCATAAGTAGGCCTAGTGCGATATTGTGCAATGAGATCCTCTGACGGGGATTGTGACAGACTCCAAATGTAAACCTCGTCATCTGTTCCATCACCTTCCATATATCCAACTCCAGCAGACTCCATGCCAACAATTAGTCTGAAACCTGGCACCGCCCCGCACACTGTATGATCTAAAGCAAAACTTCTTGCCTCACCTGGCTACTGAAGTCCCATTGTCTCCCTGGTTCATGGTGTGATCTAAGGCAGTATACATTGACCCACATCTCCCTGCTGGAGTCTCTGCACCTCCCTGCACATGGTGAGATCTAAGACAGTATCCATTGACCCACACCTCCCTGCTGGAGTTCCAGCACTTCTCTCGCTTGGTCAGAATTACCCACTACCCACCAGCCTCTCTCTATCACTAGGTGTAACCTCTGGCTTCTCGCAAACACCAAGTGATTGGAATCTATGGCACAGTTGGTATGATCTTGAACAACCCACAGGCTTCTCTCTTACACTAGGTGCAATATTGGACAGGATGATGTGCCTCTGATGCCTTTCCCTGACACCTTGAATGGTCCCTGGGTGGTTTATCAGCCTCACATTCAATGGAATCTCAGGCAGGATGACCTAATACACCCACCACATCCTAGGCATCACCAGGTGTGACCCTTGGCAGTATGATCTACCACCCCACCTGCTCCTCACTGACACCAGGTGTGATCTTGTGGAGATTACCTATTACTCATCCCAACTCCTAGGGTTCTGAGCTGCTGTAAAAGCACTATATTGACTCTGGTGGTAACTTGAGGGAGAGCAGGATTCAAAAGCAAGAAAGAAATGAGGGGTGCAGAGGGAAGGCATTGAAACCTGGTGTGCAGTGTCACTACACCACCATTTACAGGAGTTACTTTTGCAAATTAAATGTTTATAGAAATTGTGCTATGTCCCACAGGCCCATTACACAGACAATAAAGTCATAATTCTAGGAACTTACTAAAGTGAGCATTAATTAGCATTTACAAGCAGATGCATTTACGCCGCACCAATCTTCTCACAGATGCTACCGACGTCACATTTGGCAGTAGGGTCTCGTAGTGCAGGCAATGGCTAAAGTGCAACCTAGTTGAGGTTTAAGTGGAAAAGATCACCCATGACAAAAAGTTGTGACCCAGCCCGTGTGTGTCCAGGTCAAGCACAGCCTTCTTAGCAGGCCAAAGCACCGCCCCACTGAGGCAGGGGTCACCTAACACCAGTATGTGTCAGCACAACACGTCAGTGTTTACTCATGCTTATCCTATCTGTCTGGGGCCAAATATACTTATTAATACATTTTTCTCTGGGGAAATGACACACATCCACATAAAGAGGTGTTTCCTAGCCTCATTTTATCATAATAAATCGTTTAATGTATTGGTATCCATTGATATTAAACTTAACAAGTTTATACAGCTGATAAAATCCCGTATCATATCACTGCAACTGAATGCCACAGCTTATCTCCTAAAAAATAACGCAGATGCTCCTAAGGCTCAGTCATGCAGGGCCGGGCAACTATTCTAGAAATATTACCCAGCTAACACGGACAAAGCAAACCTTATCCTTATTTCACACCTTACACTATTTGGAGGAAATATTTCACAACAGAACATAAATGAATTTTGCTGAAATCTGCAGGTACTGTGTCTAGGAATACATCTTTGCCTCCATCGTACCAATTCATCGTCCAATGAAAATTCATCAATCCAAACCCACCATGAGATCAATCCATCCATCCCCACTAATAGATGCATTAATCCATCCATCTGTCCATTCATCAGACTTAGCCTCCCACCCGCCTGCTTGTCTAGGATAGATAGGTGAATACATGGGCAATCTGACCAATCTGTCAATGGATAGGTTCAAAGTTAAATGCATAGAAATATTTTAGATACCAGGCCAACTTAAAAGCTGAGGAGAGAGATGCAGAGGGGATAGAGGAGGATGTAAACTATAGTACTACCATTCACTCAATCCCACCTACCCAACCATATAGAGGTCATGGGTAGATAGATAGGCTGATTGCGTAATTGATAAATAGACCCAGATAATAAAAGAAGACAGATATATTTGGAAGTAGAGGTGAGTGGGGAAGAGATAGGGACACATAACTATAGGCTAAGAAAGGAGCGAGAGAAAATGACAGTAGGCATATTGTAAATTTGTATAGCATGTGACTACTGTCATTATTTTACAACGGTGAGCAGTTCTACGACCCATTGATTAAGTGTTACTTTAATCAAAATTCACAAAGTTTAGTTCATTTGCTAATATCTATGGTGCCAAGTTTTTTTTCTGATTTCTACCTGAGTGCAACGTTGAAAAGAATCTGAGAGCCTTGCAGCCAAATTTATGCAAAACACAATAACATATTGCCATTTTCTTGTAAACAGAAACACTGGGCACTAGAGAGTATCAAGTCTCTGTTTTCCACACTTTAAAAGTAGTAAAATTCATAGGTTCACTGCGGTGAGCACTGGTAAATTCTGCCATGTAGTGTAAGGAGAGTTTTTGCTGAAATCTGCTCTCCATGTGGTGCTTGGAGTAGCAAAACTCTGTGAATTCTGCCCATGGAGCAGAGCTTACCACCCAGGGCCAACTGTAACCAGTGACCTTTGACTGTGAGTGTGTAAGTGAGTGAATGAGTGTCCCAGCAGTGAGTCGGTCTGCCAGTGGGTGTGTGAGTGTCTGAGTAAACCTGTGAGTGGGTGGATGAGTCTCTGAATATCCATTCTGTGAGTGGTTGAATGAGTGTGTAAGTGGGTTTGTGAGTATCTGAGTGGTTCTCTGAGTGAGTGGATGTGCCATCGATTGGGTCTCTGAGTGGATGTGTGAGTGTCTGAGTTGGTCTGTAGGTGGGTGTGTGACTCTCTGAGTGAGTTCATGAGTCTTTGAGTAGGTCTGTGAGTGGGTGATTGAGCTGCCACATGGCCTCAGTGATATACATTTCCCTGCTTAAAAGAACCATATTACCACCTTTATCAGCTGGCCTCACGATAATGGAATTGTCGTTGGCCAGACTCCCGATTGCCTCTCTCTGAACACTGTCGAGATTGTGCTGTAATGTATAATGTTGTCTAAACCATGGTTTCTGCCTTAATCTTAAGAGCTGGTTAGACACGATGTCTTGAAAAGTATCAATGTTGTCATGTGGCATCAAGAGGGGAAAAGTGGATTTAGGTTTGAATCTTGTTGATGCTGCTTTGTCATAAGCAACCTCTAGATTGTCTAATATCTGGTGTACGTTGATGGTATCCTGATTTGTCCCACCCTCCAATTCATGCATGGCTACAAGGTTATCAATGTCACTGATATTCAATTATGTACCAGTGATCGTCCTCTGAGTAGTTCTTGGTTCTTGATTGATGAGGGGTTTCAACTTGTGCCAATTTTTTAGTTTTAATTTTCTGCAAAATTTAAACAAGTCTATCTGAGTATCCACATAGTCAATAGGTTGAGTGGGGCAAAACGATAAGCCTAAACATGGAGTTCTTCTCTCAAGTTGGCTGAGTGGTTTGTCTGTAAGGTTTATGATGGTACGGTTTACCTGTTTGTCATCCATTATGTAGCTGTTCTGGAGCGAGTCGATGAATTTCCCACGTGCTCCTTGTTGTTGCCTCTTGCTCCACTTCTGCTTGAGTCTCTTCCATCTTTTGTGCTGGCATCCTGGCCTCTTCCCCTGACTCGTCTTCATTGCTTCGGGTTCTTAGTTTTGGGTTTCGGGGTCACCCTTGTTGTTTGCCGGCCCCGACGTAGAAGCCGGTATTCATCTAAAAAAGTCTTAGGACGAATATCCGTTTCGCTTCCTGAGGTTGAGCTTAATGAAGTTAATGACATGGCTGTTGTATCAGTGTCAGGATCACTCGATGTTTCCCTATTCTCTTCTGTTGCTGCCGCAGTGTGACTGGCTAGTCTTATTCTAGTTTGATGTTTTTTGTACATGTGGTCATACTTGAGGCTGTATGAAAGGATTCGTCCTGACTCGTAATCAGCACAATCATGATGTAGTTTTCTCTGTTTACCAGCCTTGTGTCATCCTCATAACTAATCAGCCTTTGTTTCATTTCACTGATGAATTTGGAGATGATATCTTGCTAATTACTTTGATTCAATTAATCTTTTATACCTTTGATGTCATTTATGGATACTTCCCTGTCATGCCAGGCGTATTTAACCAGTATTTCCATCATAGTTCCGGAACTTTTGGCACAATTGGCAGCCAATTCTTCAAGCATGCTGGGATTTGGTGACTCATAAGATGGAGTGATTTATATCAGTAAACCTCTTGGCACCATCTCTTTGTCAATGTAATCTTGGAGGGAGATCGCCTCCCACCATTTGGAAATCTTGTTCAGTTTCTCTAACTTTCTGAGTGATTCCATGGTTGTGGATTCCTTTGTTACTGCATTGCTAATTGTCTGCTAATTGTCTGACCTTTTCCTGGAGCTCTTGCAAATAATGTGTGTGCCATTGCATGCCTGTCTGTGTCATCTTCCATATTATCTGATACGGTAGTCCACAGTGTGCATAACAGAAGTATTGAAGTCCTTGGTGTTCCCCCTTAAACTAATATAAGGTTCCTCCTGCCGCTGTGTGTGTTAGTGAAATGTTTATATGGACATGCGTTCTTTTGATAGAAAGGCAAAGCATGGGTAGTGGTAGACGCTCTTATTAGTCCCAAGTGAATATCGATGAAAAAATAGCTGTACATTTGCACACCATGTGACAACTGTTGAAATTAATATCGTGTTACTTGCCCATACATATATCTTATATATTATTTCTCTTTCTCTCTATCTTTGGCCTGCACAGCCTTTCTTTAGTCCTCTTTATTCCTCTTGTCTCTCTACTCTCCTATACACCAAACTGGGTTATGGAATAGTTTATTATCCGCCTCGAAGTAAAACAATGGTTGTATGGTTTGCTGGGCCAGAGGGAAAATCCTATTGATACATTAGATGAATGTGTGGGGAATAATATATTATCAACCAATGTGGGGAATGGAGAGTGCCTGGATTTGAATTCCATTGACCATCTTATCGACCCCAGTTTTGACCTAGAAATCCCGAGTTGTAATCAAGTATTGACCCTGCTAAGTAGGCTTCAAGCAAATGGTGCCCCCGGACCCAATGGGTTACCTAATGCCCTGTTTCGTGCTAATGGTGACATATGGGCTGGCATTTTGCACTGTCTATTCAGGGATGTGTTGACTCTAAGAATGGTCCCAGAATCTTGGCAAGGCAGCATACTGCAACTCATTCATAAGAGCGGCCCAGTGGCCAACCCTGCTAACTATCGATTAATATCACTTGCTGATGTCGATGCAAAGGTGTTCCCTTCTACTCTCTTGTTAGAATTGGAAGGTTGGGCTATGCAGGAGGGCATAATGCCATTTAATCAGACTGGTTTCCGGAAAGGCCAATCCACTATCACAATTCTGCTGGCTTTAACCTTACTTGCGGAGAGGGTTGTCTTAAATAAACAAAATTTATACATTGCTTTTATTGTTATTAAGGCAGCCTTTAACTCTGTGCCACGAAACCTGTTATGGGAAAAATTGGTGGATGGGGGCATTTCAAGGAAACTGTTGAAGGCTATCATTCTTTTGTATACCGATACTTGGGTTCGAGTTAAGTTGGGTGATGGCAATTACTTATCAAGGAAAATAAGAACATATAACGGCCTAAAGCAGGGTTGTGTTCTTGCCCCCTGTCTATTTAATTTATTCTTATCAGATCTTTACCAACATTTGGATGTTGTTAATGGGCATGTTCCTAGGATGGGGGTGGGAATTAGTTACCTCCAGAATGCCGATGACACCATCCTCATGAGTCATACTCCTATCGGCCTTCAAAGACTTAATACCGCCTTAGATGACTACACCCAACAGAATGGCCTTGAATTGAATGTCAAAAAAACCAAAGTGATGAAAATTGGTGTAGCAAAACAGAAGTTTAATTCCTGGAAAGCCAGAGCAGGTATAATTGACACTATTAAGATGTATAGGTACCTAGGGGTGGTGTTTGACAACCGTGTGTCTTTTAAATTTCATCTTAAGGATCTAAGGGCCAAGGCTGTGACCTTGATCCACGCTTTTAAATGTCTTAAAAAGTCACTGAACTGCCAATCATATGATTTTCATCTTAAAGTAATTAAAGCCAAATTACAACCAACCCTCATATATGGTTCTCCGATTATTAGAGGGAAAGATTTGAAGATCCTTGACCTATTGGTTGTCAAGGTCTTCAAAGCAACTTTTGGGATTGCCAAATCAGTGTGTCAAGCAGGAGTAAGAATGGAGTTTGGTCTCTAGAGACAGATCCTGGTATCAAAAGGAGCTTTTTTTAAATGCATGGTCGCATTGTCAACATCAGTACCAGCATCCTTAGGGAACATTTGTTGGCAAGAAATAGACAAGTCTGTTTATGCGGCTAAATGGAGATCTTATATTTTAACTTCCCCAAGAGATATCGGTCAGCAAATTGAACTGCATGATCTGAAAATGCCCAATTACAAGTTAATTTTAAAAAAGCTCATTAAAACTAAATCGATTAAATTGGATAAAATGTGAATTAGCAGAGAAAAATTATGCATGGCATGTGATTAATTCATACCAATTCCTCCGTATTCTGCCGTATTTGAATGTTTTTTTTGTAGCAAAGTTTAAAAATACATTTTTAAGGTTACAGATGGGATTAAACCCAACAAAGGAAGACACGCAATTGCGGATCAAGCAGTGGATGGACTCTAACTGCAGACTTTGTGTTTGGCCACAGGAAACACTAGTCCATATAGTGTGTGTGCCCCAAGTTGATTAAGCTTCAATGTACAGTTTTGAGACAACATTTCTTGAAGAGCGGGGTGAGATCTGCTTGTCAGGCCTTAATCATGTCACTATCTGGCGAATCGATTCCATTATTGTGTCATTTTAAAAAAATGTATTGGCAGTTGAATTTCTTTTTGATACAATAAGGTAGATGTCCAGTATTTTTATGGTTGTGCTGACTAATAGTATTGTTTGGCTTATAATGTTTACTACTTTATAATAATGCTATAAGGGTGACATTTTAACATGTTAAAACAGACGTGCCACTACTACTGTAAGTTGATGCACTTTATTATTGTTTTAATATGATGATTGTTGTAATAATCGCATATTAGCACTCTACAGTACATTGACGCACTTTATTATTGCTCTGATATGATGGTTGCTGCAATAATTGCACATTAGCACTTTTGAAATGTAATTTGTGCATGAAATGTACATTAGAAACTTTTTTGTTTGAGGTAATTTTGCATTTTAGAATTAATGCTTTGAATTACAACATGTGTAAAGATTTCCAGCTGAAATTAATTGTCATTTGTTAGAATATCTTTCCATTATGTATAAGGAAATAGTCTGTTGTGCACGCCGTCACCTTTAAAATATAAAATGTGCAATGTTATTCTGTAATTATTGATGTTATGTGATTGGATTTTATTTTATTGATAAGTTTTAAAATTGTATGTATAGGACTGTTTCTTATTTAATGTGATGGGAAGATTTTTTGCTCGTAATGAATTTTCAATGATTAATCAAGTTTTTAAGATTGAGATTTGAAGTTGTTGTGATTGCAATGATTTTAGGTAATCAAGCAATAAATATTATTACTTATTCTCCTATACCCTCAATTTCTGCTTCTACATCATGATTTCTCTACTGGCTTTAATGTCTACCTCTTTAAAGCCAGATCCTTGTGTCTCTCACATTTATTTTCTCTATTTCCTCAGTAGGAAAGGAAGGGGCCCATGGATCTGCACCTCTGACCATTTGGGTATCCTACCCTTTTCTTCGCTTGATTTGATCATCCAGGTGTCCACCATACTTCAGATAAGGATTTGAATGCGTACAACTGGTATTTTGCGTGATGGATTTTACAATGGATTTTGCAATATCAAGGCACTTTGTCGCATATATCCAACATTGCAATTGTGAACGTTATACTCTGTTCAGACTTTGCAATGTACAGGCTGACGTGCGTTTTCATTGGGACTGATTCCATCTGTCACATACTTTCACAAGGACTTCTGAATGATGAAAAATAATGCCGATATACATATTTTTTCAGCCCACCATTATCACACGATACCAAGTCTTTATGGTTGTACTTACTGTAATTTTGATTCCACCTTATTTCTGTACACATGGTCCAAACGTAGTCATTAAGTTACATATTGATTGCTTTCCTCTATCAACCGTTCAGGTTGCAGGATATTTTGTTGCGATTTTGGATTATCAGTCTTTTTACTTTGTTAAAACGGCACTCACCAAATGTTTGACAGTCCTATTTCTATCTCTGTCACATTGCACTAGTCTTACGTTTGTCTTTAGTATTTATGACGCTCTTTTCTGTTATACACTCTGTGTGAACAAGACCGCTTGGCGGTTGAAACGTGTCACAACGATTGGATTTATGAAGCAATAAATCCTTTTTGTATTGAAATACTCCTATAGATATATATATATTACCTACTGGCGGTCGCCAGTAGGTAGTTATAGTTAGGACCTAGTTACTATAGGAAAATGGCAACATTCTATTCGCAATAACTTTAGCGCCGATTGATGAATCTTCATGAAATTTTCAAAACTAATTATTTGTTGAGATCAGCTCCTATGTTGAAAGTTTGGGGGTGATTCGTCAAGGGGGGCCAAGAAAAAGGGGGCTCCCAAAACATGTTTTTTAAATGTTAATTTCCATAGGAAACTTTAGACAAGGCTACAGGTCGAACGGGTGAACGGAATTACCCAAATTTGGCAGGGAGAAGGGTCTTGGTCTAGAAAGCACGCTTTTGTTTATTTGGTGGAAATCCGTTCAGTAGTTTTTGAGAAATATCGAAATTTACAGATATCGATATTTGGGAATTCTGCCATCTGATTGGCTGAGGCATTACGAGCACGAGCTTGATGCTGATTGGCTGTGAGCGCTGCGAGTGTTTGCAACTAGGAAGTGTTGGCCGCCATTTTGTGATTCCGTTGAAGCAAGTAAGGGGAAAAAAGGGTGAAAAATGTGGGAAACAGGAGGGTAGGAGCACTGTAACCTTTGTGGGGTGTTTACGGTGTGGTATAGAGGGGGTGCAAAGTGAACTAATCATATCTACCGGTATGAAAGTTCTAGGCTACGAAAATTAAGTGAGGTATTGGCTAGTGTGTGATGTTTCTAAGGTGAGCTTGTGCGCGACTTGAGGATTAAAGCGTGAGCCCACACCTTGTGTTATATGCTGTGAAGTCATGTACCCTGGCCGCTGCAGTACAGTTGTGGAAGTAGTGTCAGCATGTGTTTATACCTACTAGGAAGAACTACTGACCCGCAGTGATGTGAAAGTCCTGGGTACGGAAAATATGTGAGGTATTGTCAAGAGTCTCATGGAAGGTGGAAGTTTTGGCCACCATTTTGTGATTCCGTTGTAGCGAGCAAGGGGAAAAAAGGATGAAAAAGTGGGAAATTGGAGGGTAGGAGCACTGTAACCTCTGTGGGGTGTTTAGGGTGTGCTTTAGAGGGGGTGCGAGGTGAACTAATCATACCTACCGGTGTGAAAGTGCTAGGCTACGAAAATGAACTGAGGTATTGCCTAGAGTGTGATGCTGCTAAGGTGAGGTGGTACGGGACTCGGGGATTAGAGCGTGAGTCTAAATTGTGTGTCTTATGCTGTGAAGTCATGTGCCGTAGACGCTGCAGTACAGCTGTGGAAGTAGTGTCAGCATGTGTTTATAACTACTAGGACGGACTACTGATCTGATAGTTCTGGGGTACGGAAAATATGTGAGGTAGTGTGTAGAGTCCCATGCTGCTAAGCTGAGCTGCTGCTGGACTCGGGGATGAAAGAGTGAGCCCAAACTGCGTGTCATATGCTGTGAAGTCATGGGCTCTAGCCACTGTGCCACATCTGTGCAAGTAGTGTCAGAATGTAGTTATAGCTACTTGGAGAAACTTTTTTTTTCGAACATTGTAACTTCTGTATGGTGCTTAGGGGGTGTTATATAGGGAGTGCGAAGGTAAATTAATGTGTATGAAATGAATTTGGTATTTGGAAAGTGGAAAGCACTGACTCCTACGGGTCTGATGGCGCTGGGGGCATAAGGTGATGTGCTGCTAGAGTTGGGAATAAAACTGATGAACTACTGACCACTATTGTGAAGTTTTAACATGCACGTGCCGTTGAATGTTCGATAAAATGTTGCAAAAGTATATCATTAGGTTAAAAAAAAAAATGATGAACTTTTGACCTGCAGGTGTCGTAGAAGGTTATAGAAAGTGTGGTGATAAAATAGGTTGAACTTGTCACCTTTATGTGGCGTGGAATAATAAGTAGCTTTTCAGAAGGAAAATTCAAAATTAACCAATGGAGGTACGTTTTGGAATGTCGTTGAAGGAATGAAGTATTCTGATTTGTTCTTTACATGTATTTATGTGTGGAGTGACAGAGACATTGTGCCATTCCTGGTTTCATCCTTGATGAAGTCGAAGCTTTACATGTACTATGTGAGAAAGATAGGCCTGGGCGGTAAATTCCGTTCCGTTCGCGGAATTTGCGGAATTTGGGTAATTTCGCGTGCCGCGGAGAGCGCTAAATTGCCCAAAAATCTGCGTTCCGCAACTTCGCGAAATTTTTGCTTGTTTGCGTTCTCAATATGCGTGTTCGCGAGATATTTCACCCCGAGCACGCAAACAGCGATCGCGAACAGGAAAAAAGTATCGCGAACAAGCAATTCCGCATGTTCGCGGAATTTCTGCATGTTCGCGGAGATTTTTTACCGTTTCGCGGAGATTTGCGTAACGCGATTACGCAAATTCCGCCCACCCCTAGAGAAAGAGAGAATTGTGTGCGTGTGTCATTTGAAATCTGGATAACTACAAAGGTGAGTTAGAAATGAACAAGGTGTGTTATGTGTTTTATAGTGTTGATTAAGTATTTGAGGTGATGTTTTTAATTTTGAAAGTGTTTTTTATTTCAAAGTAATATTGTGTTAGTAAAGTGCAGTGTTGATATTGATTATGAAATATATATAAAATTTGAGCTGTTGTTATATAAGTATTTTATATATGTTTAGGAATTTTTCAAAGAGAAGAAGTGTAGTTTGTCATCTTTATAGGACTGTATTGTTTTGAAAATGAAGTACAGTGGTAATTTGAGTTTGTAATGTATTTGGGGAGATAAAGAAAATGTTGCACGTTTGCAACTGATACTTTTTGTGGAAATAGTTGGGTGGGGGTGGTGTTAGGAGATGTATGTGTTATTAAGTCAAAAGCGATAAAACAAAATGCAGAAATGTTATGTGGGCAGGTTGTGGTCTTATTTTTGACATTGAGAGGTAGGTTTGAATGTAAATCAGGGTAGGTTGTTGTACAGTGAGGCCGTGTACAGTGTTTGGAGATTACATGGAGAGGAGATGGAGATAGGAAAAGTGATACGTTCCTTTTATATGTACGCATAGTTTGAATCATGTGATCCTAAGTTGAGATATAATAAGAATATGGGTTCTAGTTTGCATTTGGGTATAGTTAATAGTTTTTGTAGTTTCTGACTAGTGAATAATAGGTAGATATACTAAAATATATGGTAATAAACGTATTAATTATTGTCTGTTCTTATGGAATAGAAGTAGTTGGGGAGTGCTTCTTTGGAAGAGATGTTTTATAAATGTGTGAGAGATAAAAAAAATGTAAATGTGCGGTATATTTTCTGTATGACTATGTTGACATTAGAGAACTACATGTGATTATAAGTGATACCATTTGTCAGGCTGTGTCGCTGTGGCGGATATATGTAGGTGTTGAAGTGGTTCATGTTTTACTGATGGTGAGCTTCACTATCCCTTTTGAGACACTCGTCAATTTATTAATTCCATTTAATATCTTTAATATAGATACAGTAAAGGGACTGTAGATCAAAATTTTGGGAATTAGAACTTTGTTTACTCTCCCCATGCCCTGCTATACACTCTACAGAGTGTTTAAATGACTTTCGTAACATATAGATGTCTAGCTAGTAAAGGTGGTATAGTTCGACTGGGCCCATTTATAAACCGTGCTATGGGATGGTTTATGTTTTACCCTCCAATTTGCATGTTTGAATACTTTTTGCTGACAAGTGTTCCGGCAGACACCTGTTAAAATTAACATCATATATGGGTATCGTGGCGCTACTAGGAATGGTGGGGGTTTCTGTTTGATTTCGTAGGGTTAGGCAAGGGCGGGGGTGGGTGTGGGGGAGGTGGTTATATTGCTGATTGAAACACAGAATATAGTAATGTGCAGATATCGAGCTAGTAAAGGTGATCTAGTACCACTGGGAGCACTTACAAAGCACCCTATGGCATGGGATATGTTTTAGTCGCAAATTTGCATGTTTTAATACGTTTGTGCTGGTGAGCGTTTCGGGAGACATCTGTTGAAATTCAGCCTCTGTTTGGCTATTGTGGCACTTCTACGTTTGCTGGGGCTCTTTCTTGTATTGCGTAAAGTTAAGCAAGGGCGGGTGTTGAGGTGGTGTAGTGGTACTGTGACTAATTATAAACCGTCTTATTGTATGGTGTATGTTTCACTTGCAAAATTGCAGGTTTTAATAGGTTTTGCTGATGAGCGTTATGGCAGACACCTGTTGACATTAATGCTATGTATGGCTATAGTGGCAGTAATGGGAGTGCTGGGGTTTGTTGTTTGATTTCGTAAGGTTAAGCAAAGGATGGGTGGGGGTGAGGGAGGTGCGTATGTTGCTGATTACAAGACGGATATTTGTAACGTGGGCATGTGTAGTTACTAAAGGTAATGTAGTTTCACTAGGCCCATTTATAAACAGTGCTATGGGATGGTTTATGTTTTACCCGCCAATTTGCATGTTTGAATAGTTTTTTGCTGTTAAGTGTTCCGGTAGACACATGTTAAAATTAAGCCTGTGTATGGGTATAGTGGCGCTACTAGGAATGGGGGGTTTCTGTTTGATTTTGTACTGTTAACCAAGGGCGGGGGTGGGTGTGGGGGAGGTAGTTATGTTACTGTTTGAAATACAGAATATAGTAACATGGAGATGTGGAGCTACTAAAGGTGATGTAGTACTACTGGGAGCACTTATAAAGCGCCCTATGGCATGGTATAAGTTTTAAACAACAAAAATCCTCTTTCTGTAGTATTCACATTAGAACTGTCCCACAGAAAAAATATAACTCTTTATCTATAAGAGTTTTTTTCAGAATTATTTATCTTTTTTTCAATAGGTTAATTTCTAAAATTTATAAAATGTACATTAATCCATTTAGACAAAATGAGAAAATCTCAAAAAACGACAAGGCTATACACTTAGTGAAAGTACATGATTCAACAATATAATACATAAATAACAACACAAACAAAAAAAAGAAAAAATGTCAATCAATTAGACACACAAGAAAATACAATAAATCAAGGAAACAAATAAAGTATAAACATTGACACTACATAATCATAATATACATTACAAATAATGTATACAACACAAATGGTATATGTTTTACCCACACATTTGCATGTTCTAATACGGTTTGCTGATGAGCTTTTCAGGAGACATCTGTTGAAGTTAAGGCTGTGCATGGCTATAGTGGCGCTTCTATGTTTGTTTGGGCGGGTGTTGAGGTGGTGTAGTGGTGTAGTGGTACTGTGACTACTTATAAACCGTCTTATTGTATGGTGTATGTTTGAGTTGCAAAATTGTAAGTTAGTAAAGGTAATGTAGTTTGAGTGGGCCTATTTATTAACCGTGCTATGGTATTGTTTATGTTTTTTTCCCACGAATTCGCATGTTTGAATACTTTTTGTTGATAAGTGTTCCGGCACACATCTGTTAAAATTAAGCCTGTGTATGGGTATAGTGGCGCTACTAGGAATGGTGGGGCTTTCTGTTTGATTTCGTACGGTTAAGGAAGGGTGGGGTTGGTGTGGGGGAGGTGGGTATGTTTCTGATTAAAACACAGAATTTAGTAACGTGCAGATGTCAAGCTACTAGAGGTGGTGTAGGACCACTGGGAGCACTTATAAAGTGCCCTATGGCATGGTATATGTTTTACCCGCAAATGTGTATGTTTTAATACGCTTTGCTCATGAGCGTTCCGGTAGACGGTTGTTGAAATTAAGTTCTTGTATTGGTATAGTGTGTTTACTAGGTTTGGTGTGGCTCTTTCTTTAATTTTGTGAAGTTAAGGAAGGATGGGGAAGAGGGTGGTGCAGTGGCAGTGTGCCCGTTTATGAATCACTTTATGGTATGGTATATGTTTTCTGGCAAATTCCCATGTTTTAATACATTTTGGTGATGACTGTTCCAGCAGACAGGTACAGAAATTACACAACATTTCTGTGGATAAGAAATCTACGTGCTGATAGACACTCTTGTACTGTGGTAGAAGGCTGATAGCGTTGATGGAAAATTATGAAACTTGGTGCCATTTTAGATATTAATGGAAGGTTACACTGTTTGTTTGTTACTATGGTGTAGTTAGGGTTCTAAGTGGGAGAACAAAAAGGGGGGTGCTCTAAAAGGGGGGCAAAGCTCTTAAAAGGGTGTGGGCTATGCAAGTTGGGGTGTGGTCTAAATCAAGATAAATATCATTGTGTGCTTTAGAAAATCCTCTCCAATTATCGTAGGTTCGGAAAAAAACATTGCTTAAAGGATTTCCCTTTCTTCTACAACGTGGGTAACCTAGCATGATGTTTCCAGTTCTCAGTATTGAGCAAAATAAGCATGCATACATCGATGTGCATGCTGTCACTGCAGTGTAATAACAAAACAAAAAAATTGTCTATCTTTGTGAGGGCTCAAAACAGAGCCTGGTAGAGAGTCGTTTGGAGGCTGCCTGAAAATAAGTGCCGGTCCCCAGACCCGGCCCAATTAAAGTGCAATATCCATGCATCCTAAGCACTGTGCCATTCAACCATCTTTTAATTGATCGATATATTCCTACTTATATATACATAAATCTGTTCATGCGCTTATCTTAAGCATCTATGAACACACTCACCTATAGTAAGCACTGTGCCATTCATGCAGCGATACGCTTATATATGCATAGATATATCTGTCCCAGCTTCAATCCTAAGCATTTATCAGCCCACCCATCTATAATAAGTACTGGTCTTTGCATTCATTCATCCTTCCATCCATCCATACATTGATACATTGATCTATGTATCTATCCATTGATGCATCTGGCCATGCCTCCACTCACCCTTTATTCAACTATACATTCTTATTTCCGTGCATCGTCCGCCCCCGATCTTAAATACGACGTATTATACTCATCCAGCTACCCTCTTAAGGCATTGAAAAGGCTTGCGAAAAGCATTGACAGGCAGATATTTTAATAAAGAATAGCAAAGCTTTGAGTTACTCTTTGTGGAGCATACTTCAACACCCTTCTCTGGTGGTGTTTTAAACAAAGGTACATCTACGAAAGACATGTAAAGGAGCTTTTAAGTGTAATACGTTAATGTAGAAACATAACGCTTTGTCGAGTTGTTTATAGATACACTGTTTTAAAGTGGCCGTGACTGACATATACTGAATACCTGTACTTCTTATATTTGAGAAAGCATACCAGAGAGCTAATTTGGGGTGGTGAGAACCTTGAGTTCTATATTTCCATGTGAAGTACAGTATAGGAATATAAAAGTAATTAGAAAGCTTTTATATTCATATTAAAGAGGGGGTGTGAGAACTTAGTGAGGAAGGCAAAATGTGTGTTTTCATAGCACTAAAACAAGACCGTGTGTAAGGTGAGAGCAGGTTTGTGCTGGAGTTGCCTTGTTGTGGTCGTTTGCAGAGGCGCAACCAGAGAGAAATTTCGGGGGAGCCTAATTCTTTCAGCAATAGGCAGAGTGGGTATGTAGGGGTTGTTAAAAGGGGTGAAAAAGAACAGAGTCTCCTTTACAAAAAAATGATGCTTTGAAGACCGGTGAAGTACTCGGGTGCGGCTCTGTGTGTGGGCGCCCGGGAAGCTGTGCCAGAGAGTCCAGGGCAATGGGCATTGCGCGCCTGGTGGTCTGTCTGGTAATCTAAGCCTAACCTTTCTTTTATTTTTCTAATTTTTATTTGCTTTTTTTATTTTCTTCAACCTTTATTGTTCACACGCACATATATTTTTCTATTTTTCTTTTATTCTGTTTTACTTATTTCTTTATTTTCTCATACTCTACCGTTATTTTTTCTTCTATTCTATCAATTAATATACCTTTAGTTTACCTATAGCTCCGTTCACACCTTATTATGAATTGCGTATAATGTTATGAACAGTGCTACATTTGTTTCAGCATTCTCATTCCAAGATGGCCACCATTTATGCGTCAGATTAACTGTCCGCTTTTTCCACTTAAAATGTGGTGGAACAATTGCCAGCACTAGTTTTATCAATTATGCGTACATTGTGCGTGTTTATTTGAGATTTGTACGTATAATTTTATGAATAGCGGTCTTACGTGTTTAGGTATTGTCATTCTAAGATGGCTGCCAATTGTGCGTCAGACTACTTGTTTGTTTTCACTATTTATAATGCGTTAGAACAACCGTTAGCACTCGTTTCACCATTCGTGCGGGCATTATGCGTGTTCATTTGTGATTCTTAACTAAGGTAAACCCAAATTTAGTGAATATTACTTTCACAGCATTTTGAGTATTCTTGTCCTTCTACGGTGGTTTGGTTGTTTTTACACCCAATCTCCGGGCCATGCACCCGTTCACGGTAATCTTATTCTGCACTTTTTGAATCACGGTGTTTTTAATCACTTGGTTAAGGGACTTTGTTTCTTATTTCCTTTGCAAACTTAATCACGGTGATCTACATTATCGCGGTAGACATTCTATAATTGAGTTAGTTTTATGGTTAAATGGTTATCGTTTATCTAATTTAATTTTCACATCTTTTTGAACGTGGATTTTCTTTTAGTTTCTAGCTTCTTCTTTTTTCATGATATCGTTGATGTTTATGTATTTTTTCTAAGCTTCTATTGGCCAGAGGGTAGTGACACTTTCTCCTATCCTTATATTCTCAGGATTCCTCCTGACGAAGGGTTACCCACCCGAAATGCATTGGGGATTTATCCTTTGGTTTCTTTTTGAAGTTAATGGAATGGATTAAGTAACTTCATGGTTAGATATTCATGATGACAATGGATATATCGTTTTGAATAAAATTTCAAGATCAACTTCAATGATATTTTATTTGGATACTCAGCGATTTTCTCGCATCACTACAGCTGTGCTGCTAGAGGGACACCACTCATAATCGAGTTGTGCAACTGCTGTCTGGCAATCACCCCACGATGATGTTGCTGGTGCGTTGCAAAAAGAGAAGGGAAATACTGAGAGATAATGGCTCGCTCTAAAGGATTTCTCTTCTTCTACAATGCGAGTCACTTGTCTGCACTTCTAAGTAGTGAGCAATATGCATGCTCTCACAGTGTCACTGCAGTGCAATAAAGAAAAACAATGGATTACGTTTGTGAGGTCAGAAAATAAAGCCCTATAAACACCTGTTTCGAGGCTCACAAAAATAAATTGCTGGTGGTCACATCCCCACAGACACCCCCTCCAGTTAAAGCCCTGGGTGCAGTGTTATGTTTGCGAAGTTGTTGATAAAATTGTTAGGTAATAATGGAATATTTTATGTGTGCTGTTTGGTTGATAATATCATTCTAAGTACATAGATTAACATTTTTAAAAGTACTATTTATAAGGTCTTTGGGGCATTCCAGTTGAAGGAGTATTTGCGTGTCATCTGCATAGTTATAGCACGTGAGGTGAAATTGATTGATCAGTTCCAGTAATTACTTCATGTAGATGTTGAAAAGCATGGGCGAGATGATAGATCCTTGAGAGACCCCTACTTTTGTGGAGTATGGTTTGGACGAGCAAGGTGGGGTATGGATGACATTAGTTATGTTTCGAAGGTAGGACGCAATCCAGTCTAGGGCAGTTCCCTCTATGCTGGCTTCATAGAGTCTTTGTTTCAGAGTGTCCTGGTCAACAGTGTCAAAGACAGCCGAGAGATCCAAGAGGAGTAGTGATGGGTTGCAGAGAAAGTGGTGTGGGGTGGTGGGGTGTGGCAGAGAGGTGAACAGTATGAGGTAGTGCAGTTACATATAAATTGTAAAGGAGTATGTAAATAATTAAATAAATACTTGCTGTATGTTCTATGGCACTACTTGTCATCCTAGTGCTCATCTGTCGTGCTCCATCATGTTGCAGCACTGGGTCTGGAAGTTGTTAGTGGAAGTTTTGTAATTGTATGTTATTATTTTAACAAAGTGAAGAAATGTGAAAAAAAATTGAATATATTTTTTGTTTTTAAGAAAATTATTTCGGTTGGATTAAAATTTGAAAATGCCTAGAAGAAGTGAAAAAAAAGAAAAGAGAAGAAAAATATATATTTGTCGAAAAGGAAAGATCTTGAAGTATAAAAAAATGCGAGTAGTAGAGAAACTGTTTGAGTAAAAACAAAAGACAATTTTTGAGAAAAATATTACAAACATTAAATGAGAAAAACATCACACAAAGCAAAAAGAATAATTTTTCAAGTAAGGTGAAGCAGAGTTCAATTTCAAATACGAGGAAATGGAAAGCCAATAAAGAAATAGTATCTGGTACTCGGAAACAAAAACAATTCTAAAGAAATTCATCAGAGACTTTTTCAATCTAGAGTGAATCAGAATTTATTGAAAACGTGCTGCAAATATAAAAGAAGAATGTTCCAATTCAAAGAGAAGCAGCGTATTGAAAGTATAGTGGATACTGCTTTCAATTTGAAACAGAAGTTGTTCATTTTGATTTTAAAGAGATTGAAAGTATTGGATAAAATAATGAAAGTATTGAAAGACAAAAGTAGAAAAAAAAGACTTGTGAACAGAACCAACTTTTGTAAAATCTTTAGTGGACATTGGAGACATACTTCTAGTACTGAGCCTTTTTTGAATGAGGAAAGTTAATTCCAGGAAAATAGTTTATCATTTGCAGTTGATACTGGATGTCGTTGCTACGAAGTTCAGGATGGTGTTCCTCTTCCAAAGAAGGAAATGGTTGGTAAAAGTGCAGAAGAGTTAATAGCTGAAGAAGTGCAAGGGAAACGTCCACGAGCTCCTGTGTATAAGTAGCATTTGTAGTATTCGACAGGAATCCATTGATATAATGAGAACTTTGCTACAAGAATATACTCAGAAAAGAATAAAACAGAAGATTAAGTTGTTACAAGGACTATATCCATGTAATGTAAGAAAATATACTGAGAAGTATGGGCATTCTCTGGCTTGTCTTTCAAGAAAAGTTTGTAAAAGTGTTTTTCATCATTTGAGAATGTTAGCAGTAGATCATTCAGAAATGCGGAACTTTGTAAAGAAACTGCACTATGTAAAAAGTCCTGCATTAAGTTTAAGTGAACTGAATGGAAGTCTTTTATATGGTTCTTTATCAGATGTTAAAAAAAAGTGTGATGATATGGAAATGCGATATTTTGGTTCAGAAGAGCAGTTCATAGAAAGTGAAAGTTTGGCAATTACAGATGTTGGAGGAGATGAGAAAGTGATTAGCACTGATCAGTTTGAAGACGAAATTGGAAAGTTTAATGTAGTGTGCTCTGAAATATCAAACTATGTTTGTATTTGTTGTCGAGGTACTCATTATGAAAGTCAAAGTAGGAATGTTGATTTGTATTTGAAAAGTGAAAAGGAGAACAATGGTAAGTGGGAAGAATTTGCAACTTAATTGTTTGTTGAAGGTCGATTTGAGTTAGGTAGTGATCGACGTATATGTAAATATTGTTACAACAAATTAGAAGAGAACAAAATGCCTGTTAGAGCAGTGCATAATAAGTTGGCGTTAGTAGCTATTCCGCAGCTGGCCAAATTGAATACATATGAGTCGATTCTAATTCAATCTGTTCATCCTTTTCAAACTATAATTCGGATGGAGCCTAAAACAGGTAAACTGCCACCAACAGACTTGCAAAGAGGGCTGAAAGGAAGAGTGGTGCACTTACCTTTGGATTTTAAGAAAACATAAAAATTATTGCTGGAGAGAAAGAGGAAGATGAAGCAGTAGTTATTTTAGTAAATGGTGTACACCACAAAGAGTCGGAAAATATGGCAAGAATTTGTGGATGTTAATAAAGTTGAAAAGGCTACCTTATATCTTATAGAGAACAATATTTATTACAAAAATGTAAATGTGGATGAACAGGTAATACGTTTAGAAGATAATTTTGAAATTTCAAGTGGTCAAATAGAGATAGTGGACAAGTCAAGGACTGAAGAGATTTATGAACATTATACAATATGTCCTTTGCATTCAAAAGAAGTGATAGGAAGTAGCATTGAGTTATTTCAAATGAAAAAAGCACAGGGACCTCAAATGAGTGTATGGGAGAAAAGCTTGGAAGCTCGTTGTTTTCCACAGTTGTTTCCTACTGGAGAAGGTGGACGATATGATGACTGACCTGTACGAATTCCAGCCTCAGAATATCGGTCAACAAGATTGTATTCTGAAGATCCTAGATTTCGACCGTGCATTCCATACATATTTCACCTTTTGTTTGAAAGTGATCTGTCTTCTCTCTCGTATACAGTGAATCATATACTTAAAACTGGAGTTCACGAATCACTTCTTTCTGTGAAAGAATTTGTGGAAAATGTTTAAGAAACAGATGAAAATTTAGAAGCACAGTTAATCAATTTGATGGCATGTCAACGTGGAACAAATGAGTATTGGTATTGTCATCATTGAGAACTCAAGTGTAGGTTACGAAACTTAGGTACACCAACATGGTTTGTCACACTTAGCTGTGCAGAGTATGTATGGGAAGATTTGCTTGAGTTTTTAAGAGAAGTAAATTCTAATATAAAAAATGTTGAAATAAAGACACCTGGTGAACTGTGTTCATTGGATCCTGTAAATGAGTTTACAGACATTTTAACCCCTTGCGTGCTCATGACGAGCTGGACTCATCATGGCACACAGTGCTCGTGTGCTCATGACGAGTCCAGCTCGTCATGAAACATCGCATTGGAAAGCCCTCTTTTTGTGTAAAGAGCCTCGGGAGCTAGGGAAGAGCTTCCCCAGCTCCCGAGGCCCCCCACTGGTTTCTCTGAAATGACGATCTGTGCGCACGTCGCGCTGACGTCATTTCAGTGAAACCGAAACTGAAATGAGCCAAGAGGCTCATTTCATTTTCAATTTCTAAGTGCTCAGGGGGCTATCTCAGCCCCCTGAGCACGTAGAAAGACGGGAGAGGTATCGTTGGAAAGGGGAGAATCCCCCTGCTTGGGGATCGCCACAGGACGGCGGTCCCCAAGCAGGGATCCACCCACTAGGCACCAGGGAGGGGGGTGCAGCCCCTTGGGCAAGGGCCTTTGCTCCCCCATGAATATTTTGGGCACAATTAGTCTTTCTGCCCCCCCAGGGGGTAGAGAGCCCACTAGACACCAGGGATTGTGTGATAATTTATTCATTAGGGGTGGGTACTGCCCACAAAATGGGCATGCCAATGCCCCCACCCCCTCATGCACACAATTAGTCTTTCTGCCCGTCCTGGAGGGCAGATGGGGCAGTAGCCCCCAATCTTCCCCCACGGGGGGCAGAAAGCCCACTAAACGCCAGGGATTTTGTTTTTGCCCCATTTTTTGGGGAGATGGGGACTGCCTGAAACAGGCATGCCAATGCCCCCAGCCTCCACCACCATTACAGCCTTTCTGCCCCCCCCTGGGGAGCAGATGGGGCAGTAGCCCCCAATCTGCCCCCCGGGGGGGCAGAAAGCCCACTTGATGCCAGGGTTTTTTTTTGCGGAATTTTTTTTAGGGTGGGGCTGCCCAAAACGGGCATGCCAATGCCCCCACCCCCACCACCATTACTGCCTTTCTGCCCACTAGACACCAGGGTTAGTTTGGGGCAAATTTGAATTAGGGTGGGGGCTGCCCAAAATGGGCATGCCCATGCCCCCACCCAGTCCCCCGCAAAAATTAGCCCCTATTCTGCCACATGGGGGGGCAAAAAGACCACTAGACGGCAGTGATTTTTATGGGCAAATTTTTATTAGGGTGGGGGTTGCCAAAAACAGGCATGCCAATGCCCCACCCTAATAAAAATTTGTTCAAAAAACTCCCTGGCGTCTAGTGGACTTTTAGCCCCCCCTGGGGGGCAGATTGGGGCATTAGCCCACAATCTGCCCCACCGGTGGGGGGCATAAAGCCCTCTAGATGCCAGGGTTTTTTTGAAGACAAATTTGAATTAGATCGGGGCAGCCCAAAATGGGCATGCCCATGCCACCACCCCCTCCCCCGCAAAAATTGCAGCCTTCCTGCCACCCCGGGGAGCAGATGGGGCAGTATCCACCAATCTGCCCCCCGGAGGGCTTCCAGGGAGGTATGGCTTGCATGGATCCCCCAACGTTTCCTTACCCAGAATCCGCAGCAAACCTCAATTTTAGCTGAAAAAAACACTGTTTTCACACATTTTTATGTGGGAAAGTTGTGGCATCACCGAGCTCACTCAAATTTCCCACCACCCAGCGTTCCCCCAGGTCTCTCGGTAAAAATGGTGCCTCATTTGTGTAGGAGGCCCAAGTACCCGCGACAGGAAAGGGACCAAAACGTAGTGACGCAAAATCAAAATTGCCTATCTCAAAACCACCTGGTTTTGCAAGGGGGGTCACCTGGGTTTTTGGCCCGGTGCTCGGCGGCCATCTAGGGAAACCTACTAAACTCACACATTTCTGAAAACTAGACACCCGGGGGCTTCCAGGGAGTTATGGCTTGCATGGATCCCCCAAAGTTTCCTTACCCAGAATTCCCAGCAAACCTCAATTTTAGCTGAAAAAAACACTGTTTTCATACATTTTCATGTGGGAAAGTTGTGGCATCACCGTGCTCACTCAAATTTCCCACCACCCAGCATTCCCCCAGGTCTCTCGGTTCCAGAACTTTCCACCACAGAAATGGGGGAAAATGTGTTTTTGGGGATAATTTTTAAGGTTTGCAAGGGATTCTGGGTAACAGACCCTGGTGGGAGGCAGTCAAGTCACCCCATCCTGGATTCCCCTGCGTGTCTAGTTTTCAAACATGTATAGGTTTGCTAGGTTTCCCTAGGTGCCGGCAGAGCTAGTGTTCACAAACTACAGCTAGGCACTTTGCCAAAAAAGGCTAATTTTTCACTGCAAAATTGACGTGTGACCACGTTGTGTTTTGCGCCATTTCCTGTCGCGGGCACTAGGCCAACCCACACAAGTGAGGTACTATTTTTCTCAGAAGACTTTGGGGAACGCAGGGTGGGTGGAAATTTGTGGATCCACGCAGATTCCAGAACTTTCCACCACAGAAATCTTGGGAAAATGTGGTTTTTTGGATAATTATTAAGGTTTTCAAGGGATTCTGGGTAACAGACCCTGGTGGGAGGCAGTCAAGTCACCCCATCCTGGATTCCCCTGTGTGTCTAGTTTTCAAACATGTATAGGTTTGCTAGGTTTCCCTACGTGCCGGCAGAGCTAGGGTTCACAAACTAAAGCTAGGCACTTTGCCAAAAAAGGCAAATTTTTCACTGCGAAATTGAGGTGTGACCACGTTGCATTTTGCGCCATTTCCTGTCGCGGGCACTAGGCCAACCCACACAAATGAGGTACCATTTTTCTCATACTACTTAGGGGAACGCGGGGTGGGTAGAAATTTGTGGATCCACACAGATTCCAGACCTTTACACCACAGAAATGTGGGGAAAATGTGTTTTTTTTTTACAATTGTTTAGGTTTGTTTAGGTTTGCGTGGGATTCTGGGTAACAGACCCTGGTGGGAGGCAGTCAAGTCACCTCATCCTGGATTCCCCTGGGTGTCTAGTTTTCAAATATTTATAGGTTTTCTAGGTTTCCCAAGGTGCCGGCAGAGCTAGGGTTCAAAAACTAAGGCTAGACACTTTGAAAAATGGGCTAAGTTTTCATTGTGAAAATGTGGTGTGTTCACGTTGCGTTTTGAGCCATTTCCTGTCGTGAGCACTATGCCTACCCACACAAGTGAGGTACCATTTTTATCGGGAGACTTAGGGTAATTCACATTGGTAAAGCAACTGTTACTACCTATTGATTTTTGATGCCTTTCAGCCTTCCAAAAGAAAGACATTGTGTAAAAAAGAAGTCATTTTGAAAAATGACCGATAATTCTCATGCTAGTATGAATATTCCCAGTTTCGAAAATGTGCAAATATGTACTGTTTGTAAACTCTATAATTTGTTCCCATTTCAGAAATACATTGGTGTCTTTCATACCAATTTTTCCATGTATACATTTTCCCACAATAATTGCTATATACCCGGAACATAATAAAAAACCATTGCAAATTGCTGCTCAGTTTTTGACTCTGGGTTTGTCGGGTTCTTGGTGAACCTACAAGTCCTATATATCCCCACAACCAGGATGGTCCAGCGGATGTAACGGTATATTGCTTTTGAAGAGATGTCATAATTAGAAGAAGTTACAGGTGAAAGCGGTGACACAAAAGGCTGTTTTTTTCAACCAATTTTCAATTTTTCCTATATTTAACTGTTAGTTTCTATAAAGACACCTTGATGGATCTACACAAATGACCCCTTGCTGAATTCAGAATCTTATCTACTTTTCCAAAATGTATAGCTTTCCAGGATCCATTATTGCTTTCAGACCCATTTCTACCATTAACTGGAAGGAGGTTGAAAGCACAAAAAATAGCAAAAATAGGCAATGTCCCAGAAAAATGCCAAAACTGTGTAAAAAATGTTGGTTTTCTGACAAAAGTCTGTCATTCCCTAAAAGCTGGGAAAGTGGGGATTTTAGCCCCACCAACCATTTTTTGATACCATTTGCAGAGAAAACCCAGACGCTTTCATTTACAGCCCGTTGTTTGTCCCATTTTTCCCAAATAAACAACATTTTGCTGTATTTTGGCTAATTTCTGGGACCCCTCCAGGGGAATCCACAAACCCTGGATACCTTTACAATCCCCATGATGTTAGAAGAAAAGGACACAAATTTGGCGTGGATACCTTATGTGCTCAAAAAGTTACAGGGGCCTAAGCGTGCACTACCCCAAATAGCCAAAAAACGGCTTAGCACAGGGGGGAAAGGCCATCAGCGAAGGGATTAATCATAAGTTTCAAGGTATGATGTCTTTTATCTGTAATAAAAAGACTCCACCTCTTGGAGAAGTCACTGATTTCTTTTGGAGAAAGGAGTACCAAGCAAGAGGTGCACCTCATATACATATGCTACTATGGGTCAAGGATCCACCTAAATTTGGAACTGATTCTGATGAAACAGTATTGTCTTTCGTCGAACAGTATGTGACATGTGAGATTCCAAGAGAAGGAGGAGATAGAAGCTTGAGACAGCAAGTTTTACGTTTCCAAAGTCACCGTTGTGGAAAGTACTGCAGAAGAAAATACAAGTCTAAATGAAAATTTTATACCAAATGTCGATTTGGTTTTCCCCGTCCAGTCATTTGTAAAGGAAGTGTAAATTAATTTTTTTCTTCTGTGAGGCACACAATAACTCGGAAATCTCCAAAGAATACCTACAACTTAAAAAGAACAGAAGTGCCAAAGTATATCAATGACTACAATCCAGTCATTTTAAAAATTTGGAATGCGAACATGGACATCCAGTATGTTGCGGATAACTCAATTGCTGTTGCACGTTATGTTACATCGTACATAACAAAATCTGAAAAATAGAGATGAAACAAATGTGGGAAGAAATTGCACAAGAGAATAGTCTTAGCAAAACAATTGTACAGCTTTAGTTTGAAAATGCTTTCCCACCGAGAAATTGGATCGTATGAATGTTCAGACAGCTTGTGTTCTTCAAGTTTATATTCAAAGTTACAAGGAATCATTTGGGTAAGTTTAGGTCTTGCCTGCAAATGAAATAGAGTGTTGAAATCATTGGAAGAAATTGAACAATTAGCAGCAAATGAGCCAGATAGTACAGACATTCTTAAAACTAATATGTTGGACACATACTATCCGAAAAGGCGTCAACATCTGGAACAGCTATGTCTGTATGAAGTACTTCAAAATTACAGCTTCAAAAGAAATGTTAAAGAGAATTTAAAAGAAGGAAGGTTTGCAGTAGTTGGATGTCATGGTTGTTTAGTAAAACATGCAAAGGGTAATCTTATAAACCACAAGAAACTTAGTTGTGAAACTCCAGATAAGCGAGAATTTTACTATTTAGCACTTCTGCAGCTGTTTAAACCATGGCGTAGCGAAAGTGAATTACTTGGAGAGTTTGACTGCTACGAAGATTCTTTTATTGCTTGTAAAGACAGCATTCAATGTCCAATTTTCCCTACATATTTAAAAATGTTGCATGATGAAGTTGAACAGGAAAAGACTATTATAGCTGAAATAGCTCAAATAGCTCATGAAAGTTCTCAAGATAGTCATAGTAGTGGTCCATGTAGTCAAGATCCTCTTGGACACCCAACGCTGGAAAATGAAGCAGCGATTGCTATGCATGAAGTCGAAATTGCATTGCAACAAGCACACGAGGAGAATATAACATTGGAAAAGTTAGAAGAACAAGTAAATGTTGAACAGAAAGAAATATATGTGCAAGTGAGAGAACGGATAGAACATAGTTTGTTGCATAAAAAAAAGAATGTCTGTGTTCATCTTTTAAACCTGTTCTGATGTACATCAGTGGTCAAGCTGGGACAGGTAAAAGTTTTTTAATTAAAGCTTTGACCAGTTATCTTCAAAAAACTACTGGTTCACATTTATGTTGTGTGGTAACAGCTCCAACTGGATTAGCTGCACACAATGTTAAAGGAGTTACTTTGCATAGATTATTGATGTTACCAGTGGAGCATGATAATAAATTACAATATCAGAAGTTGTCTGGAGAAGCTTCCTATGAAGTGTCAAGAGTGCTGAAGAAAATGAAACTTTTAATTATTGATGAGGTGAGCATGGTCTCAAACTTAATGCTAGCTTTTGTGCACTTAAGAATGCAACAGGTATTAAAAACAGATTACAACGTTCTGTTTGGGGGAACACATTTAATTGTATTTGGAGATCTGCTACAACTAACCCCTGTAAAAGGAGAAACCGTGTTTAAAACTCTTCTACATGGAGACACTAAGAAATCTTTGGGAAGTATTGGAAATGTGAATCTGTGGTTACATTTTGAATATAAAGAACTCACTCAGAATATGCAACAAGCAAGAGATGAGGATTATGGAAATATTCTAAAAGATGTAAGAATTGGTGTTCTAAGCAAACATGGTAAACAAGCTTTTCAAAGTCGTCTACTAAAGAACTTGTCTACAAATGAAAACACACCAGCAGAAGTAATGTACAAGAAAATGAAAGAAAACAAGTCTATAATTTGCTTAATGCTTACAGTGGAAGAGTGTTATACATTTAATAGAAAGCTTTTCAAATTGGAAAATCAAGAAATAGTTCACAATCAGTTCATTTGTAAAGCATACTACAGATCTGTGACGGTTTCAAGGTGCTGAGGGGGGGGGGTGGGGGTTTGCTGCTGCTACTGGTCGAAGAGCCAGGTCTTGAGTCATCTCCTGAAGGTCAGCAGGTCTTCGATTTGTCGTAGGTTGAGGGGGTGGGTGTTCCAGGTCTTGGCGGCGCGGTGGGAGAAGGACCTGCCTCCGGATGTGGTTCTACAGATGCACGGGACCGTGGCGAGGGCGTGGTCTGCGGAGCAGAGTTTCCTGTTCGGTACCTAGAAGGAGAGTCGACTGTTGAGATAGGCTGGGCCGGTTTTGTGGAGTGCCTTGTGTGCGTGGACCAGGAGCTTGAAAGAGATTCTTCTGTCGACGGGGAGCCAGTGCAGGTTCCTCAGGTGGGGGGTGATGTGGTCGTGGCACGGGACATCGAGGATTAGGTGTGCAGAGGCGTTCTGGATTCTTTGCAGTCTGTTGATGAGCTTGGACGATGCTCCGGCGTAGAGGGATTTTCCGTAGTCGAGTATGCTGCGTACGAGGGCCTGGGTGCCTGTTTTCCTCTTGTCTGTCGAGATCCATCTGTAGATCTTGCGGAGCATACGGAGGGTGTTGAAGCAGGTGGAGGAGACAGCGTTGACTTGTTTGGTCATGGTGAGTTTCGAGTCGAGGATGACTCCCAGGTTGTGTGCGTGGTTGGTAGGAGCCAGGGGTGTCCCCAGTGATGCGGGCCACCAGGAGTCTTCCCATGCTGAGAGGTTGGGCCCCAGGATGAGGATCTTCGTTTGTCTGAGTTCAGCTTCAGTCGGCTTTCCTTCATCCAGTCGGCGATGGCCTTCATTCCCTGGTGGAGGTTGGATTTGGCGGTGAGGGGGTCCTTGGTGAGGGAGAGGATCAGCTGCGTGTCGTCAGCGTAGGAGATTATGTTGAGGTCATGCTGTTGGGCGATGCGTGCGAGTGGTGCCATGTACATGCTGAACAGCGTCAGGCTGAGGGAGGGTCCCTGTGGAACGCCGGAGATGATCTCTTAGGCTTCAGACCGGAACGGGGGAGGTTCTGCCGGAGAGGAAGGAGGTGGTCCAGTTCAGGGCCTTGTCTCGGATCCCTGCGTCGTAGAGGCGCGTGCGTAGTGTGCAGTGGCAGATGGTGTCAAAGGCGGTGGAGAGGACCAGGAGGATGAGGGCCGCCATCTCGCCTTTGTCTAGCAGGATCCTGATGTCGTCTGTGGCGGCGATGAGGGTGGTCTCGGTGCTGTGGTTGCTGCGGAATCCTGATTGGGAGGGGCCAGGATGCTATTGTCTTCGAGGTGATGGGTGAGCTGGATGTTAACTATCTTCTCAATGACCTTTGCTGGGAACGGAAGCAGGGAGATGGGCCGGAAGTTCTTGAGGTCGCTCGGATCCGTCTTGGGTTTCTTCAGTAGGGCGTTGATCTTGGCATGCTTCCAGCTCTCAGGGAAGGTAGCGGTCTCGAAAGAGAGATTGATGATGTTGCGCAGGTGGGGTGTGATGGAACTGCCGGCTTTGTTGAAGATGTGGTCTGGGAGAGGGTCAGACGGGGATCCGGAGTATATTGTGCCCATGGTCTTGATTGCACCCTCGGTGCTTACGTTGGCCCAGGTTGTCAGGGAGTTGTGGTCGATGGGATGCGGTGGGTGCGGCGTGTCGAGGCCTGTAGGGGTCGTCCGGGGGTTGAAACTGTCATGGATGTCAGTGATCTTTTGGTGAAAGAAGGTGGCGAGGGAGTCACACAGGGCTTGCGATGGCGGGATGTCGTTGGCGCTGGAGCTGGGGTTGGAGAGTTCCTTCACGATGCTGAAGAGCTCCTTGCTGTTGTATGCATTGTTGTCAAGGCGGTCTTTGAAGGAGGTCCTTTTGGCGGTCCTGATGAGGTGGTGGTGGTTGCGGATGGCGTCTTTGTGGGCAGCCCGGCTGTCCGGCGTCTTGTCGCTATGCCATTTGTTCTCCAATTTCCGGCAGGTGCGCTAGGAGTTCCGGAGTGAACCAGCTGGCTCTTTTGCTGGTGTCTCTGTTGGTGGGCTTTTTCCGCTGGCCTAAGGTGTTGGCGCAGTCGTCCATCCAGCGTCTGAGGGTGCGTGCACCATCGTCGGGGTTGGTGGGGTTGGTCGGTGGGTTGAGTGCGAGGTTTGTCTGTAGTTGTTCTTCAGTGACTTTGCCCCAGCAGCGGCAGGGGATCTGTAGGGTGTGGTTGTGTGTGAGGGGTTTTCAGAAGGAGAAGTGGATGCAGTGGTGGTCTGTCCAGGTGAGTTCGGAGGCGTAACTGAAGGTGACGTGGAGGCTTGAACAGAAGATGGCATCAAGCGTTTGACCGGCAATGTGGGTCGGCGTCGTGACGAGCTGTTTTAGTCCGAGGTTGGCGTGGCTGTCGATCAGGGTGGAGGAGTTGTTGTCGTTGGTGTTCTCCAGATGATAGTTCAAGTTTCCGAGGAGGATGTAGTCGCTGATGAGGTCGGCGATGGAGTCGCAGAATTGTGGCTGTGATCTGGAAGTGCATGTGTTCGGCGGTGCTGAGAGTGTCATTGGTGTTTGTTGAGACCCCGATGGTGTTCTTGTGGACGATGGCGATTCCTCCTCCAGCTCTGTTGGTGCGGTCTCTGCGGGTGATCTTTTACCTGTCGGGGATGGCTATGGCGATGTCTGGAGAGGAGGCTTCGTTCATCCGGTGTCGAGTAGGTCCCAGGGCTCGACGGCATGTTTGCGTGCGGAGAGGGTGTTGATCAGGTTCCGTTGTGGCAGGTGTCTCGGTGCCTTCGAGGCAGGTGAAGCTACAGTTTCGGCAGGCGAAGGGACCGTGGGTGTGCGTCAGAGTGGCCTTGCAGCAGGTGTGGGTCCTTCCTGGGTTGAGAGTGACGAGGGTGTTGGCGTCGTAGCGGAGGTGGTCTTCATGGCTGGTGCGGGGGGCAGGGGTTCTGGTGCTGGGCGCAGTCCAGGAGCAGATGGTTGCAGACGGGATTGCTTTAGGCGTGCCTTGGCCGCCATATATGGGGAGGTGGGGAGGGAGGAGCAGCTGGGAGGTGGGAGGTGTGTGTCAGGGGCAGCGAATGGGTGCGGAGGGGGCAGGCCGCAGTGGAAGCAGCGGCGGGGATGGGAGCAGGGAAGCGGAGCGGTCGCGGGAAGGAGACAAGGCAAATAGGGGTACAGAATCAAAAAAGGGGGCACAGAAGTAAGTCAAGGGGTACAGAATCAAAAAAGGGGGCACAGAAGTAAGTCAAGGGGTACAGAATCAAAAAATGGGGCACAGAAGTAAAGCGGCGAGCGGGAGGCAGAGGGGTACAGAAGAGGAACGGGTGTACCGAACGAGGGTAGCGGAGTACAGGAGGGAGACGGGCAGACAGAGTTCCAGGCACATTGAAGCTATTGATAAACTAGAGCATCAAGGAATAACAATTGTTATTTCAGAAAAACTACAGACTAAATTGGATTCTTTGGAAAAGTCTGTATCATAAACTGCTGGCTTTGAAAAAAATGTAGATGTATGTTTAAACTGTCGGGTAATTTTGAAGCGTAATCTGAATGTAGAAGAAAGTTTAGTGAATGGAGCAATGGGGAAAGTTTTTGATTTTGTGAAATATAAAAATAGAAATGGAATTGAATTTTTAAAAGTTACATTTGATCAGATTGCAGAGGTAAAACAGATTGCAAGTTCTGCCGCACGGTTTTTGCTTGGAAAAGACTTGTATGTTTGTAGGAAACATTTTCCCTTCTGTTTAGCATATGCAATAACTATTCACAAATCACAAGGTTTAAGTGTAGATAATTCTTTGGTAAATGTTGGAAAAACTGTGTTTAAAGAGGGAATGGTATATGTTGCATTATCTTGAGGTAGAATGTTGTCTGGTTTGTATTTAATTGATTTTGATGAGAACAAGGTTAGTGCTGATGTTAATTGTGTACGAGAATATAATCATTTGAGAAGGTTTTATGCTCCCCATTTAGGTGAATATCCTATTTATGAGAAACGTGTTGTGTGTTCAAAACGCAAATATGTTGATGAGTTAACTATGGTTGAAAAGCAGAAGGAAAATCAACATAAAAGAAAAGATGTAAAGAAGCAGAAAATACAAACAAGTGATGATGTTGTTGGATACCAATTAGAAAATGCTTCTGGTGCCAACTGCTATGGTAATGTCATTCTAAATGTTATATTTTATCTTGAAGATGTTTGTGGTGAAATTATGGAAAGTCAGGAAAAAACTTTATGTTCTGCACTCTACACTTTATTTCAAGAATTGAGAACTGATAGAAGTAAGATTCATTCTGCTTCTGGTATTCACCAACTGTTGGATACATGTACTGGACCTTTAACGTTTACTGCTAATATACAGCAAAGATATGGAAAATATTTGATTATAATGCTGCAACGCTGTCGACCAAATGGAAGAAAAGTGGAAACCAAAATTAAAAATGCTGTTGCTAATCAAGCATCTATTTCTGGAGGAACTTTTGCAACAGTTGCTATTGTTTTCCAACTACTACCAGTGGACTTTATACAGTTTATTTAAAGTGTAATAATGGTTGGAGTCACTGTAATGATACACACTTGGAAATGAAACCGATATTGCATTATGAATTACCCAACTCATACTTAATTTTTCTGCAACAAGGATTTTAAATACACTAAACGGCTTTAATGGGAAGGTGTATAGATATTTAAGGAATTCATACTGGATGCTTTCAAAGCGAAATTTTTGATATATTATCTTGCGTATTGGGAAAATGTGCAGAGAAACTACGTAAGATCTTGAAGGAATTCATACTGGATGCTTTAAAAGTGACATTTTTGATAAATTATCTGGCGGATTGTGTAATTTGCAGACAATCTACGAAGTAAAGGTAAGCTTTGAAAATTTGAAGTATTATTGGATGTGTTATTTGTGTTGATTTTGTATTATATTTGAGAGAATTAGGGCTTTGTTTTTTTTTAACAATCTAGTTGATTGTTTTTTTTTCCCTGCTGTTTATGATGAAACTACACTGGCATCACTGTGAATAGTGAAGGTAAATAGTAGCTGATGACAGCAAAAAAAGGGAGAAAATTGTTATCTGAATGTTAACCCCTTCGATGCTCATGACGGAATGGTTCCATCATGAGCATTGGTGCTCCTGTGCTCATGACGGAACCATTCCGTCATGAGGACAGTGGCAAGAAATACCTCTGCTGCAGACAGCAGAGGGATTTCATTTTCTTCCCCAGAGCCTCAGGAGCTGGGGAAGAGCTTCCCCAGCTCCCGAGGCCCCCTCCCTGGTTTCTGTGAAAGGATGATCAGCACGCACCTCGCGGTGACGTCATTTCACAAAAACCGAAACTAAAATGAACCTTTAGGTTCATTACAGTTTCACTTTCAATGTGCTCAGGGGGCTATCTCAGCCCCCTGAGCACGTAGAAAGACGGGAGAGGTATGATTGGAAAGGGGAGAATCTCCCATTTCTAATGGTACTCCCTAGTGGATCCCTGCTTGGGAATCTCCCCAGGAGGGTGATCCCCAAGCAGGGATCCACCCACTAGACACCATGGAGGGGGGAGTGGGCCCATGGGCAAGGGCCTTTGCCCCCCATAAACATTTGGGACAATTTAGTCTTTCTGTCCCCCCTGGTAGAAAGCCCACTAGATACCAGGGATTTTTGTTTATATTTCAATTAGGGGTGGGGGCTGCTCAATATGGGCATGCCAATGCCCCCACCCCGGCCACTAAATCTCAGACTTTCAGCCCCCCCTGGGGGCAGATGGGGCAGCAGGACCCAATATGCCCCGGGGGGGCAGAAAGCCCACTAGATACCAGGGATTTAAAAAAAAATCATAATCAGGGGTGAGGGCTGCCCAAAATGGGCATGCCAATGACGCCACCCCTCCCGCCACTAAGATACAGTCTTTCTGCCCCCCCTGGGTGGCAGATGGTGGCAGTAGCCCCCAATCTGCTCCCCCAGAGGGGCAGAATGCCCACTAGATGCCAGTTTTTAGAAAAAATATATATATAATTAGTTGTGGGGGCTGCTCAATATGGGCATGCCCATGCTCCCACCCCCCCACAAAAATAACAGCCTTTCTGCCCCCCAGGGGGCAAAAAGCCCAGTAGAAGCTGGGGATTTTTTGGGCACATTTATAATTAGGGTGATGGAATTGGCAGGCCCATTTTGGGCTGCCCCACCCTAATTAAAATTTGCTCAAAAAAATCCCTGGGGTCTAGTGGACTTTCTGCTCCCCCTGGGGGGCAGATGGGGGCATTAGCCCCCAATCTGCCCTGCCCCTGGGATGGCAAAAGGCCCACTAGACGCCAGGGATTTTTTAGGGCAAATCTGAATCAGGGTGGGGGCTGCCCAAAACGAGCATGCCAATGCCCCCACCCCTCCCCCGCAAAAATTACAGCCTTCCAGCCCCCCCTGGGGACAGATGGGGCAGTAGCCCCCAATCTGCCCCCTGGGGGCAAAAAGACCACTAGACACCAGGGACTTTTTTGGGCACATTTATATTAGGGTGGGGGCATTGCCATGCCCATTTTGGGCACCTCCCATCCTAATTAAAATTTGCCCCAAAAAATCCCTGGCATCTAGTAGACTTTCTGCCCCCCCAGGGGGTAGATGGGGGCAGGACCCCCTAATCTGCCCCAACCAGGGGGGCAGAAAGCCCACTAGATAAAAGGGATTATTTTTAAAATTATAATTAGGGGTGGGGTCTGCCCAATATTGCCATGCCAATGCCCCCAACCCTCCTGCTGCAAAGGTACAGTCTTTTTGCCCTGCCTGGGGGGCAGATGGGGGCAGTAGCCCCAATCCGCCCCCCCGGGGGGCACAAAGCCCACTAGATACGAGGATATTTAAAAAAAAATTCTAATTAGTGGTGGGGGCTGCCCAATATGGGCATGCCCATGCCCCCACCCCCTGCAAAAATACCAGCCTTTCTGCCCCCCTGGGGGGCAGATGGGGCAGTAGCCCCTAATCTGCCCCCCTGGGGAGCAAAAAGCCCAGTAGACGGCAGGGATTTTTTGGGGCAAATTTGAACTAGGGTGGGGACTGCCCAAAACAGGCATGTCCATGCCCTCACCCCTTTCCCCACAAAAATTACAGCCTTCCTGCCCCCCTGGGGGGCAGCTGGGGCCGGAGCCCCAATCTGCCCCCACAGGGGGGGTAAAAAAGCCCACTAGACACCTAGGATTTTTTGGGGCAAATTATAATTAGTTGTGGGGGCTGCCCAATGTGGGCATGCCCATGCCCCCAGCCCCCGCAAAAATGACAGCCTTTCTGCCCCCCAGGGGGGCAAAAAGCCCACTAGATCCTAGGTTTTTTGGGGGGCAAATCAGAATTAAGGTGGGGGCTGCCCAAATTGAGCGTGCCAAGGCCCCCACCCACCCACACAAAAATGACAGCCTTTTTTCCCCCCCATTGGGCAAAAAGCCCAGTAGACGCTGGGGATTTTTTGGGGCACATTTTTAATTAGGGTGAGGGCATTGGCATGCCCATTTTGGGCTGCCCCCACCCTAATTAAAATTTGCCCAGAAAATCCCTGGGGTCTAGTTGACGTTCTTGTTCCCCCTATCTGCCATGCCCCTGGGGGGGGGCAAAAAGGCCCACTATTTGCCTGGGATTTTTTTGGGGCAAATTTGAATTAGGGTGGGGGCTGCCCAAAACGGGCATATCCATGCCCCATCCCCTCCCCCATAAAAATTACAGCCTTCCTGTCCCACCTGGGGGCAGATCGGGCAGTAACCCCCAATCTGCCCCCCTGGGGGCAAAAAGCCCACTAGACTCCATGGACTTTTTGGGCACAGTATGGGCATGCCAATGCCCTCACCCCTCCTGCCGCAAAGGTGCAGTCTTTTTGCCCTGCCTGGGGAGCAGTTAGGGGTAGTAGCCCCCAATCCGCCCCCCGGGGGGCACAAAGCCCACTAGATATGAGGGATATTTAAAAAAAATTATAATTAGTGGTGTGGGCTGCCCAACATGGGCATGCCCATGCCCCCACCCCCTGCAAAAATACCAGCCTTTCTGCCCCCCTGGGGGGCAGATGGGACAGTAGCCCCTAATCTGCCCCCCCTGGGGGCAAAAAGCCCACTAGATGCCAGGGATTTTTGGGGGCAAATCTGAATTAGGGTGGGGGCTGCCCAAAATGGGCATGCCAATGCCCCCACCCCTACCCCACAAAAATTACAGCCTTTCTGCCCCCCTGGGGGGCAGACGGAGGCATTTTCCCCCAATCTGCCCCCGGGGGACAAAAAGCCCAGTAGACGCCAGGGATTTTTTGGGGCAAATTTGAACTAGGGTGGGGACTGCCCAAAACAGGCATGTCCATGCCCTCACCCCTTTCCCCGCAAAAATTACAGCCTTTCTGCCCCCCTGGGAGGCAGCTGGGGCCGGAGCCCCCAATCTGCCCCCACAGGGGGGGTAAAAAAGCCCACTAGACACCTAGGATTTTTTGGGGCAAATTATAATTAGTTGTGGGGGCTGCCCAATGTGGGCATGCCCATGCCCCCAGCCGCTGCAAAAATGACAGCCTTTCTGCCCCCAGGGGTGCAAAAAGCCCACTAGATCCCAGGTTTTTTGGGGGGCAAATCAGAATTAAGGTGGGGGCTGCTCAAATTGGGCGTGCCAAGGCCCCCACCCACCCACACAAAAATGACAGCCTTTTTTCCCCCATTGGGCAAAAAGCCCAGTAGACGCTGGGGATTTTTTGGGGCACATTTTTAATTAGGGTGAGGGCATTGGCATGCCCATTTTGAGCTGCCCCCACCCTAATTAAAATTTGCCCCAAAAAATCCCTGGGGTCTAGTTGACGTTCTGCTCCCCCAATCTGCCATGCCCCTGGGGGGGCAAAAAGGCCCACTAGATGCCAGAGATTTTTTTGGGGCAAATTTGAATTAGGGTGGGGGCTGCCCAAAACGGGCATATCCATGCCCCATCCCCTCCCCCATAAAAATTACAGACTTCCTGTCCCACCTGGGGGCAGATGGGGCAGTAACACCCAATCTGCCCCCCTGGGGGCAAAAAGCCCACTAGACTCCATGGACTTTTTGGGCACAGTATGGGCATGCCAATGCCCTCACCCCTCCTGCCGCAAAGGTGCAGTCTTTTTGCCCTGCCTGGGGGGCAGTTGGGGGTAGTAGCCCCCAATCCACCCCCCGGGGGGCACAAAGCCCACTAGATACGAGGGATATTTAAAAAAATTCTAATTAGTGGTGGGGGCTGCCCAACATGGGCATGCCAATGCCCCCACCCCCCTGCCAAAATAACAGCCTTTCTGCCCCCCCTGGGGGGCAGATTGGGCAGTAGCCCCTAATCTGCCCCCCTGGGGGGGCAAAAAGCCCACTAGACACCAGGCATTTTTGGTGGCAAATCTGAATTAGGGTGGGGGCTGCCCCACCCCTCCCCCACAAAAATTACAGCCTTTCTGCCCCCCTGGGGGGCAGGCAGAAACATTAGCCCCCAATCTGCCCCCCGGGGGGCAAAACACCCAGTAGACACCAGGGATTTTTTTGGGCACATTTTAATTAGGGTGAGGGCATTGGCATGGCCATTTTGGGCAGCCCCTACCCTAATTAAGATTTGCCCAAAAAAATCCCTGGTGTCTAATAGACTTTCTGCCCCCCTGGGGGGCACATGGGGGCATTAGCCCCTAATATGCCCTGCCGGGGGGGGGCAAAAAGCTGACTAGATGCCAGGCATTTTTTTGGGGCAAATTTGATTTAGGTTGGGGACTGCCCAAAACAGGCATTCCCATTCCCTCACCCCCTTCCCCGCAAACATTAAAGCCTTCCTGCCCCCCCTGAGGGGCAGTTGGGGCAGGAGCCCCCAATCTGCCCCCACAGGGGGGCAAAAAGCCCACTAGACACCAGGGATCATTTTGGGCAAATTGTAATTAGGGGGGCATTGGCATGCCCGTTTTGGGCAGCCCCCACCCTAATTAAAATATGCCCAAAAAAATCCCTGGCATCTAGTAGGCTTTTTGCCCTCCCTGGGGGGCAGATGGGGTCATTAGCCCCAATCTGCACCCCCGGGTGGTGGCAAAAAGCCCACTAGTCACCAGGGATTTTTTTGGGGCAAATTTGAATTTGGGTGGGGGCTGCCCAAAACAGGCATACCCATGCGTCCACACCTTCCCCGCAAAAATTACAGCCTTCCTGCCCCCCTGGGGGGCAGATGGGGCAGTAGCCCCCAACGGCCCCCCGGAGGGGCAAAAAGCCCACTAGACACCTGGGATTTTGGGGGGCAAATTTTAATTAGGGTGGGGCTGCCCAAAATGGGCATGCCAATGCCCCCATCCCCCAACTGCAAAAAGTACAGCCTTTCTGCCCCCCTGGGGGGAAGATGGGTGCAGTAGCCCCCAATCTGCCCCCCGGGGGGGGGCAAAAAGCCCACTAGACACCAATGATTACGCTGGCTTTTTTATGCATGGGTTGGGGGCTGCCCAGAATGGGCATACCAACGCCCCCCAACCCCCAAAACAATAGCCACAGTGTTTATTCCCCCCTTGGGGGAATATCGGAGCAACCCCACCCCCCGATATCCCCCCCAGGGCAGCAGAAAGCCGACTAGACACAGATTTGTTTTGAGCAATATGCCTACCTGTGGATTTTGGGCCCTAGTGCAGCCGGCACGTAGGGAAACCTAGCAAACCTATTCAGTTTTGGAAACTAGACACCCAGGGGAATCCAGGATGGAGTGACTTGACTGACTCTCACCAGGTTCTGTTACCCACAATGCCTTGCAAACCTAAAAATTTGTTGAACAAAAAACAAATTTCCCTCACATTTCTGTGGTGAAAAGTTATGGAATCTGCGTGGATCCACAAAATTCCAACCAAACCACGTTCCCCAAAGCCTTCCGAGAAAAATGGTACCTCTCTTGTGTGGGTAGCGTGTAGTGCGCGTGACAGGCAAGCGCCCAAATCCTATTGAGACGATATCAAAATTACCTCTCACAAAACAACCTGGTTTTGCAAGGTGGGGTCCCATGAGTTTTTGGCCCAGGGCTCGGTGGCCATCTAGGGAAACCTACCAAACCCACACATTTCTGAAAACTAGCTACCCGGGGGAGTCCAGCAAGGTATGGCTTGCGTGGGTCGCCTAATGTTTTCCTACGCAGAATCCCCTGCAAACCTCAAGTTTAGCTGGAGAAATCACTTTTTTCGCAAATTTCTGTGTGGGAAAGTTCTGGAATCTGGGTGGATCCACAAATTTCTTTGCAGCCAGCATTCCCCAAGGTCTCCTGATAAAAATGGTACCTCACTTGTGTGGGTAGGCAAAGGCCCAAATTGTATTGTGGAGACTTCAAAATTACCTAAAGCAAAATTACCTTGTTTTGGGAGGGCACCTGTTTTTTTGGCCCGGGGCTTGCCGCCATCTAGGGAAACCTACGAAATCCACATGTTTCTGAAAACTAGTTTTCTAAAATGTATAGGTTTCCTAGGTTTCCCTAGGTGCCGGCAGAGCTAGGGTTCAAAAACTACAGCTAGGCACTTTGCCAAAAAAGGGTCATTTTTCACTGCGAAATTGAGGTGTGACCACGCTGCGTTTTGCGCCATTTCCTGTCGCAGGCACTAGGCCGACACACACAACTGAGGTACCATTTTTCTCGGAAGACTTTGGGGAACGCGAGGTGGGTGGAAATTTGTGGATCCATGCAGATTCTAGAACTTTCCACCACACAAATGTGGAGAAACTTTTTTTTGGATAATATTTTAAGTTTGCAGGGGATTCTGGGTAACAGAACCTGGTGGGAGGCAGTCAAGTGACCCCATACTGGATTCCCCTGGGTGTCAAGTATTCAAAAATGTATAGGTGTGCTAGGTTTCCCTAGGTGCCGGCAGAGCTAGGGTTAAAAAACTACAGCTAGGCACTTTGCCAAAAAAGGGTCATTTTTCACTGCGAAATTGAGGTGTGACCACGTTGCGTTTTGTGCCGTTTCCTGTCGCGGGCACTAAACCGAACCACAAAAGTGAGGTACCATTTTTCTCAGAAGACTTTGTGGAAAGCGGGGTGGGTCGAAATTTGTGGATCATTGCAGATTCCAGAACTTTCCATCACAGAAATGTGGGGTAAATGTGTTTTGTTTTACAATTTTTCAGGTTTGCAAGGGATTCTGGGTAACAGAACATGGTGAGAGTCAGTCAAGTCACCTCATCCTGGATTCCCCTGGGTGTCTAGTTTTCAAAAATGTATAGGTTTGCTAGGTTTCCCTAGGTGCTGGCAGAGCTAGTGTTCAATAACTACAGCTAGACACTTTCCAAAAAAAGGGTAAATTTTCATTGTGAAAATGTGGTGTGTTCACGTTGCGTTTTTGAGCCATTTCCTGTCATGGGCACTATGCCTACCCAAACAAGATTCAGATTAGTAAAGCAACTGTTATTACCTGTTGATTTTTAACCTCTTCAGTGCCCCGCCCTTTCCACGCCCTGTGCCGGGCGTTTCATTAGCGGGCGGGGTTCATGACGAGATAGTCCCGTCATGGGCACAGCGCAACCGCGCTCCATGACGAGACTATCTCGTCATGGGCACTGAAGGGGTTAATGCCTTTCTGCCTTCCAAATGAAAGACTGTGTAAAAAAGATGTCATTTTGAAAAATGACCGATAATTCTCATGCTAGTATGAGTGTTCCCAATTTCGAAAATGTGCAAATATGTACTATTTCTAAACTCAATAATTTGTTCCCATTTCAGAAATACATAGGTGTCTTTCATACCAATTTTTCCATGTATACATTTTCCCACAATAATTGCTATGTGCCCGGAACATAATAAAAAACCATTGCAAATTGCTGCCCAGTTTTTTACTCTGGGTTCATCGGGTTCTTGGTGAACCTACAAGTCCTATATATCCCCACAACCAGGAAGGCCCAGCGGATGTACCGGTATATTGTTTTCGAACAGCTGCCATAATTAGAAGAAGTTACAGGTGAAAATGTTGACACAAAAGGCAGTTTTTTTAACTAATTTTTAATTTTTCCTTTATTTAACTGTTAGTTTCTATAAAGAAACCTTGATGGATCTACACAAATGATCCCTTGATGAATTCTGAATTTTTTCTACTTTTCTAAAATGTATAGATTTCCAGGATCCATTATTACTTTCACACCCATTTCTAGCATTAACTGAAAGGAGATTCAAAGCACAAAAAATAGCAAAAATAGGCTATGTCCCAAAAAAATGCCAAAACTGTGTAAAAAATGTTGGTTTTCTGACAAAAGTCTGTCATTCCCTAAAAGCTGGGAAAATGGGGATTTCAGCCCCACAAACCCTTTTTTGATACCGTTTGCAGGGAAAAACCCAGACGCTTTAATTTGCCGCCCGTTTTTCCCATTTTTCCCCCCAAAAACAAAATGTTGCTGTATTTTGGCTAATTTCTGGGACCCCTCCAGGGGAATCCAAAAACCCTGGGTACCTTTAGAATCCCCATGATGTTGGAAGAAAAGGACGCAAATTTGGCTTAGATACCTTATGTGGTCAAAAGGTTACAGGGGCCTAAGCGTGCACTACACCAAATAGCCCAAAAAAGGCATAGCACAGGGGGGAAAGGCCTAGCAGCGAAGGGGTTAAATTGTTTTGTATTATTTAAAAACTCATTGTAATTTGTGGAATGTATTACGTTACATAGTACTTTTGCAGTTTATTTTATGTAGTTGAAAAGTTAGAAAAAATAGTATTAATGACAAATACACAATAGTAGTTTGATATTTAAAAAACCTTTGAAATTCATTGATAAAAACATAGATTTCAGGCACGTTATAATTAGAAATTATCATTTAAAAAACCTTTGAAATTCACTGAAAAAAACGTAGGTTTCAGGCACGTTATAGTTAGAAATTAGCATTTAAAAATCCTTTTAAATTTACTGAAAAAACCATAGGTTTCAGGCATGTTATATTTACAAATTAGCATTTAAAAAACCTTAGAAATTCACTGAAAAAACCATAGGTTTTAGGGACGTTATAGTTAGGAATTAGTATTTAACAAAACCTTAGAAATTCACTGAAAAAACCCATAGGTTTCAGGGCCGTTATAGTTAGTTGGACATTTGACTTATATAAAACCAGAGAAGTTCGCCTGTTACAGTTAGTTGAGCTAACTATAACTCGCGCCCCCTCAATGCACTGCTAATGACGTCACATATTACTTCACTCAGGACATGGTCAGTGACATCACTGATGACTAGGGGTGGGCGGAATTTGCGGAATTAACTTCCGCAAATTATCGCGAGAATGCAGAAAATCTCCGCAAACACGCCGGAAATATCGCGAAGATGCGGAAGTTTTTTTGCCGCCTGTTTGCGGTATTTTTTGCGTGTTCGCGGGTCGCCAACTTACCCATGCGGTCGCTCACGGGCGCGGCCATCTTGTTTTCACTTGTCCCGCCCTCTGGCGTTGTTTACTTCCTGTTCCGGGTCGCGCAATGCATGTTCGCGGTCGATATTTCCTGTTCGCGATCGCTTTTACTTGATCGCGTTGCTTTTTGCTTGCTCAGGGAGAAAATATCGCGCGAACTTGCGCACGTGGTCGCAACGGGCGCGGCCATCTTGTTTTCCACTCTATTGCATGGTTCTGGGGCCTGATTTTCAATCCTCCCTAAATCTTTTCAATCCTTTGTTTATAGCCACTTTTTTTGGATCTTTATTACTTATTATTTCTCTAACTATTTTCCTGCCTCTATATTTTTGGTTTTTGTGTACTTTTTTTTTGTTTTTTAGCTACTTTTTCTCTTTGTATTGCCCGCTATTTATTTCCTTTACTCCTTTATTTATTTTACCCTTTCTTTCCCGCCCCGTCCCCAGAACCATGTCCAAGGGCAGGGCTGTTCGCCGGCGCAGCCAGAGCCGCGACCGCCTTCCTTGCGGAAGGCGGCGCCCACAAGGGGTGCATGCACGGGCCTTATTTGGGGAGGCGGAGTTGGCTGCACTAACTTTCTTTGTGCAGCGCCACCTCCCCTCAACCCTGGCAGCAGGTGGCAGGCCTGGGTCCGGGTACGGCCTCCGGGAGCGTCGGCAGCGGTGGGGGAAGGTGCGCCGGGCAGTGTCGCGCATCTCTGGGGTCCGGCGCACCCAGGCACAGCTGACGCACCGGTGGTCCGACATCCTGGACCGTGAGCAGGACCTGCTGGACCTGCTAGGAGTGGAGGTCCCGGGGCTTGGTGAGTACCTATTTAATTATTACAACTTTGTGTCTGTTCTTCTGCTCTATGTTATATATTGTGAATATCTTTTTTTCCTTCTAACCAGCTAGAATGTTGCTGCTTGCAATACATTCCAGGTTAATAACGTTTAAAAGTCTTCTGTGATTATGACACAGGTGCTCTTCTGCGCTACTACTAATCTTACTTGTTTGCAGCTTTGCGTTTGCGCTTGCTTAGCGTGATTCTTTACGAGTTTATTTTAGAGAAATTAAGTTACGTAATGCTACAGTGACTCACGTCCACTCCTTACTTTGTCCTGTCACTAATAGATAGGGGCGGATTGATACATAGGTTTAGGTACTTTGTATGAGCTTCTAATTGGTTAGTGGTATGCGTGATGCCCCCCTCACTCAGTTACGTGACGTGCTGCTAGTACACCAGTCTTTAGAACCTTTCTAGTTTGTTCAATGAGTGGAGGTAGGCTTTGCAGTTACTTAGCAGTAGCAGATCAGCATCAATCAAACCAAAATTTGGTGTATACAAAAAATGTAGTCATGTTCATGTGTCCTCCATGATTGGATCATACACATTGTTTAGGAATACAGTGGAAATGCATACTTAATGTACAATTGGCATGCCTGGAATAGGTGGGCTAGGTTGGGTGGTACGTTGTACTAATACTTAGGCTTACTTGTAACTTAGTTTTCTGGAATCAGAATGGAAGAATGGATTACTGTTGATAAATAGTAACTTAAGTAGTCGAACTGCGAATCCCTCGATATTACATGTTGACCAGATGAGATCGGTCAATGTAGTTATTGCAATTGTTTACATATGTGTTTTTTGACCGTTGTTGAAAAATATTGTATTTGCTTAAGTTGACACCATCCATCAATGTTTGTCTCTTTCTTATATCTTTCCTGTTCATCAGCACCCAGGGGCAGACGGGCAGGGACTGGGCAGTCGGCGGGACAGGAACACCACCAGGAGGACACCGCTGAGGGCTCCTCTGCTGGCCCCAGTAAGTCTTCTTGTTTTTAATAATATTTCTTATTCCATAACTTTTACTGCCCCATTTCTCCCGAACTATAGTGTGTTTCCAAATGCTATTTTTTTACCACCAATTATCCTTCGATCTGTACGGTTTCAAAAAGCTTATCCCTGCCTCCGCTATGATGACTGAGTACTACTACATACTATCAGTCTGTCTGTCTGTACTGTAGTAGCTAGTCTTGCCCAGTTGGCCAGTGCCACTCTTTGTGAAAGGTTGTAATATAAAACTCATATTCACCAGTAGCTCGTACAATCCGTTGGGTCGTTGTCTTGTACTACTTTTTACTCTTGTTGATGTTTAGGCTTTGAAAATTCACAGCAACAGCCCTACCAGATTTCTTAATATTTTGATATGATACCCTATAGGACATACAACTGTTGTAGGGATCTTGCACATACATTTGCACCAGAAAATAGGATGTTGGTGATGGTAGGTTGGACCTTCCTTGCACACCTCAATCAGAAATTCCGCACCCACCACAATTCCACTGCTTGACTATAGTACTGTCTTGTCATACCTATTAGGTCTCGGAACCCTCCCCCCAAGATAACCAACAAGTAGACAACCCAGAACATTAACACACCCAACCTCTGTCGTGGAAGCAATTCACATGCACACCCTTACTTTAATTTGCTCACTCGTGTAAGTTAGTCCACTCCACACCAAATACCACAAAGTCTATGTAAGTTTAAAATTTTTATTTCAATTTCTTAGCAGCACCAACCTGCAAATCAATAACATTAAAACAATATACATTGTTACACTTATACAGTTGGGAATTAAATCATGATAACTGAAGTGGTGGAAGGCAGCACCACCATCCCATAGCAATTTAGTTTATATACATTTATAAATGAAGATGTGAGTGAAGGGACCCCTCACCTCAGAAGAACCTAGTACTGGTAGTTGGTGCATCGTTCAGAAGCTCTGGTTCGTAGAAGCGAATCTTGCGTCTGTAATGCGAAAAAAGAAATGGTGTGCGTTAGTATATTGCAACTTGCAAGCATTTCTCAGCCGTGCCAAAAAGTGTAGCATCTATGGATAAGCAATATGAACTAACAGTAACAGTAGTACACCAGTTCTTCCTAAAAAAGTGGCTTGTTAATGTTTGTTGACCGCCTGTACGCAGCGCGTAGACTAGACAGTAGCAGTGTGAGGCAGGTCATGTGGGCTCAAAGGTGTCTTAAGAAGCTGCAAGGTAAAGGTAACGTCACATGTGCATGGCTAGGGCTAATCAAGCAAATGCTACAATGATCATATAACTTAGTGTCTACTCTACTACTACCTGATTTGTACTAGTGATTTATGTTAGTATTAACTCATTTTTCAACCTTGCTACTGATCAATAGGGGGGAGGTGTATATGTTGCCTAATAAATGTGTAATGTTTTCTAGGCGCACTACCGACCACCATTGCTGGGGCCAGCGAAGGCGACGCAGAGGGCGAGGATGCAGCAGTTGCAGATAGCAACGGAGGGGGAGTGGCAGCACCAGTGGCAGGCGGTGGTAAGTTAGATTCATAATCTTTAACTATTGTTGAACTTGACAGCACACTCACTGCAAAGGTGTACTGTATGTATATGTATACTGTACAGTTGTGAATTAGGGCCCCATTAGGATGGTGGGCGTATTGCCCCCGCCGGGCTGGCTGGAATTCACTGCCGTCACAGCAGGGGCAAACCTCCCGCCATCCCTGTAGAAAATATTCAGACATGTCTAGGCGTAAAAGGGTTCAATATGGCGGTGGTGTCTCTCTCACCACACCGGCAGCCATATAATCTGCATTTTGGAATGCCTTTGCGTGGCGGCATTACCGTCCGCCACGGAAAGGCATGCACACATTGCAGAGTATGCTTGGGGGCCCCCATGGAGGGTACCTACCGATGCTATGGTACCCCCCCGACTTTCAAAGCAAAACGTGACAGGCTCCGTGCGAGGCCCGTCATGTTGTGCTTGGAAAAGCAGCACAACATTTTAGCATTGCTTTCAGCAAAGCCAACCAGAATTTAAATTTAAAATAACAGGGTGCGCCCGCCACTGTGCCGGGCGCATCATCCTAATTAATTGTCCCCACGGGACCCCCACCCTTTTTAGCAGTCGGATGGCGGGCGGACAAAGTCCGCCCGCTATCCGATGTCGTAAGTAAGTATGAGTTCTTGGGGACGTTTGAAGAGTGAACTAGAAGACTAGAATTCCCTTTAATTGGTATAGGACTAGGAGCCGGAGTATTGAGTAACCAATGTCCTCATCTATCTGATTTCAACTCCGCTTTGAAAGTTTTATGGAGAAGAGCACCTGGTGCACTGTTCAACTAAAAAGTGTAAGACAGGTGGAAGGAAGAAGGACGGGCGACATTTAAAATGTTATGTACTACTGTGCTTTATTTTATAGTGCTACTCTACCATGCCACTATGTGTATAAATAATTACCTTGTCCTACTGTTTTATTAAGACTATATTTTACAATTGTCTTGTTTTTTTCTTTTTGATACACAGCAACTCAGAAAGTCAACCGTAAGGAGTTGGCCGCCAAGGCACGGCGCCGGAAGCTGGAGGCAATCCAGCAGGAATACCGGCGGCTGCTGGTCCTAGCCGAGGAGGAGGAGGAGGCTGCTGCAGCTACTGAAGGCTCCTCCATTGCCCCGGGCCCCAGCCACCGCCCTCCAGCGGTACGGCGCCACCGCCGGGCGGCTGCCCGCCGCCACCGTGCCATCTCCGGTGCCCCCCCCCCACTGTGGCTGCAACTGCCGCGGCCTTAGATGCCGCGTCGCCCATTTAGAGGACCAGATTCGTGTCCTCCTCCAGTCCCGTCCCACCAGTTAGTCCCTGTCACTGCCCCTTTTTTAATTCCTGTTCGTTCTTCACTCGTTTGGGCGTTCTCTATTTCTATGGACAGTCGTTGGGGTTAGGGAGGTGGGTGGGTTAGCTTTTGTGGGTTTAGTTTATTTGTTAGGGTCAAATAAATATATTTTTCTATGTTACATGCAATGTTGTTAATGTTTTGTAGGTGGGGTAACTGTTTTACATCACACTGTTTCTTTGCTGGTGCATGGCCGCCCATAGCGTGTGTTTGATTTCAATAATTTGCTGACTGTATAAGACACAAACAGATAGATGCGACACACCTCACTCATTGACTGGTCCTACTATGCATTCCTTGGAGTGGTGTTTGAAACTGACATCATTGACAACATGTCCATTATTGATTCTGCCTCCCCCAAACTTCTCTCTTACCGGTGCTTGATGTTTATGTCCAACTGTGGCACAGCACTGGCTGCATGGTGAAGATGGTTTCCTTTTTCATACATGCCATGATTGGGGTGGTGGTGGTAGTATAGTAGTAGTAGTATACACTGGCAGGGTGGCAGCATTTCCAAAAAAAGAAAAGGAGATAGTCAATCGCCTTTGAGAGACTGTTAGAGGAGTAGTTGAATGAAGTACATCACAGAATTTACCGAGCAACAATTATATGCTCAAATATTTGACAAAAAAACTGAATGCTGGTTATTATGAGGATAGCCTACTAGACAGAGTTACAAACTATAGTTTTGTCGACTTGGCTATGCCTACAGTCTAACAGTTAGTGCTGTATATGAGGAATGACAACAAACAAATCCAATCAATGCCGGCAATTCATGCTGAGGTATATGTTCCTTTGTTAAATAAAATAACCTGTGAAATATCCTACTCATGGGTGGGCAAGCAGAAGAAGATCATCGCTCTGCATTGAAATTGAAGTAGTGTTGCTTTCACCACATCCGCCCCAGCAAGTGTGTGATTAAGTATTGGTGTACATTTAATTTAGTTACACCTCGACAATAAGTCACACAGCCCGGGGGAAGAGGGTTAGGGTCCGTTGATTGGATGGGAAGGGGGATTTTGGGAAAGGTTTGACATAGAAAAACAGTATGCATACATAGACAAACAAACGACAATCATTGAAGACTACCATACCATATCCATTCCATATGTTAAGGTATAAAAAAGGAAATGCATGCATGATGAGACCTGGATTACATACACTTCTATTTCTTGTTCTGTTCCGGCCTTAATACTTTAACAGATAGCAAATAGAAATTTTAAATATTGGTAGTGAAGAATCGTAAACACAGAGCAAACGTAATGATGATTGATAATAACAACTCCAAGAACACACTGTTGTAAAGAATGTATACAAGATATTAATCAAATTATTTAAAAGAAGTGAAAAGTGGATACTGTTACTGTCTTATCCTGGTCAAAAATGTGGACTGGTTTTTTGCATCTCGGCATTCCTCTTGCTCCTCTCGTCCATCAATCTTGGGTGTGTCGCCTCACCACTCGCCACTGCCCGGCTGGAATAAAAAGGTGATTGATTGGTAAGGTAATTAATATGCATTGTAATGTTTTACAAAGTTTTGGACAAGGCCCGGCCTGTAATTTTAGATTGAAAACCAAAGGGGATATTCAGAAAGAAAGTGAAAACAAATGCACAAGTGATGGTGTAGTGCAACAAGAACACTTTCCGAGGTGGCATGTATGCATATGCATCATCTCTACTGTAGTCTGTTTCCAGCATAGACCTTCAACAGTAACAGGAGAGATCAGGCCCACAGTGCTTACCATTAGCACATCCTACGTTAACACTTTAGAGTCCTTTTTTTTTTTTCTCAAAGAGTTGGACAAACGCAAAGCACATTATCCATTCCAGACATAGCATTTTACAGTTAAAGTTAGTAAAATCAATGCACTGCAGTCATCCCACCGCTACACTCTATTCAACTTCTACACAGACATTTGGGTGTGCTGTGGTTGTTGTTCACGTGTTTACCTTTAGGCTTTTCCGTTTTATGCCATTCATGAAACATCCTCCTGACTTCATCATCAGCTCTGATACTTCTACTGACTGAAGATCGGCCTGCAGTACAAGTGTAATTTTTATAACACAACAAGAGTAGAAATATAAATATTACTGACTTGAGTCATTCTTTATTGTGTACAGAAAGATAGATTACCACTAGTACACTTTGACATCACTTTGTGCACAACAAACAACGCAAACACAAAGACCAATAGCTCAGAGTCAGGTGTCCAATGCATGCCATTAATTATCATCATTTATTACCTGTTCCTTCTCATCTTAAGTTAACGGGCCGTCTCTTTCGCCATCATCATGACGGACGGTGCTGTTAAGTCACAGTCATTTGCATTGCGCAGATTGAGTGAGTCCCCTCCCTGTATTGAATTAAAAGCAATGTATCACCAAGATGCAGGAGAAGTACACATTTCTTGTTTGCCAGAAGAGGAAAATTAGTAATTACTAGTGTGTTCTGTAGAAAGTTGATTAGTGGCAGTGCACAATTACATCAATTCATGCGCAACACACCACAAAATCTACATCATTCAGTCTGCTATTCTGCGGCCAATGCATGGCATCAATCATTACCTGTTGCATCTCATCTCGTTAACGCTGCAGGCCGTCTCTTTCGCCATCATCATGATGGACGGTGCTGTTAAGTCACAGTCATTTGCATTGCGCAGATTGAGTGAGTCCCCTTCCTGTATTGAATTAAAAGCAATGTATCACCAAGATGCAGGAGAAGTACACATTTCTTGTTTGCCAGAAGAGGAAAATTAGTGTGTTCTGTAGAATGTTGATTAGTGGCAGTGCACAATTACATCAATTCATTCATGCGCAACACACACAACAAAATCTACATCACTCAGTCTGCTTTTCTGCGGACAATGCATGGCATCAATCATTACCTGTTGCATCTTATTTTCTGTTAATGGCCAGTCTCTCTCGGCTCTGAAGGAGGATAGCTATAGAAGTCATCAGATTCATGGTCCACTTGTTTTGGAAGGACGAGGAAAGTTTGAATTTGTTGTTACCATCATCCAATCATCATTCATGAGGGAAATGGAATTGACCAGGAGATGCAGTATGATTGAGCGGAGGAGCTGGATTCTGAGGACTGTAGTGTCAAATGGCAGACACCTGAAACTTGTATCTTAAATTAGAAGATTAGAAGACGGTGATAATGCATTGGTTGCGATTCACAAGTTTATAACCGGAACAACAGACACAAAGGGGGAAAAAAGGGAGGAAGACAGTAAGTGCGAGCCTAATTGTCAGGGAAGTATAGCTCGTCCTCAAACTCTGGGGGATCTTCCAGTAGTAGGTAATCATCTGACACAATACTTCCGTCACCTGAGCCGCTGTCCTCATCTTCCTCTGTTGATTCATGCATTGTGTAATTCGGTGGTATGAAGTGCTGATTCATTTTGATCATTGTTAACCTCTCCACGTTTTTGGGAGATAGACTGGTCCTTCTCAAGGTTACAATGGAATCTGCAGCACTGAAATCACGTTCGGAAGAGACACTTGCGACAGGGCAAGCCAGATAGCTTATCGCCAGCCTGCTGAGCTGTGGCCATTCAGACCTTTTCCTATGCCAATACTGCACTGGGTTTTGATCAACGTACACCTCTGTTGGGTCGTCCAGATAGGCCTGGACCATCCGCTCAATGTTTAGGGTTGCTGCTGGTAAGCTTTTGTGCTGTTTTTTCTGTGCATCAGCACTGTGCTTAAGGCCCATCTTTACATACCAATCTGATAATGATTGTACTCGTCCGAATGATCCAGTTATTGTTTTTGTAGTCAATGGTGATGGTGAGTGTTGCGATTGTGAGCCAACCGCACTGCCCTCAGCCGACGAAGTTGCACTTGATTCTGCATGGCCTGCTTCAGTATCAGTACTTGTTGTGGGTTGATGTGGCGGGCTTTTAATTAGCAGCCCTTCGTTTTCAAACTTGATGGCTGCGTCAGCTATACAACTTTTGTAGCGGGCAACATCAGTGTCGGAAAAAGAACGGAATAGTCCTAATTTTGCACGTGGATCCAGAATTGTGGCACAAATGTAATGTTCTTGTGACAAAATTTTATTTTGTATCCTTACATTTTCTGATAAGCGCCTGGATAAGCTCTCCACCAAGTCATGGGCTTGCCTTCTGTCCTCTACACCTTTGTAGGATTCAGACACATTATTCAGCTCATGCTCTAGCATTTGCAACAATGGGATAGCTTGGCCCATTGTACAGTCCTCCTTGCTGACTTCACGTGTGAAGATCTCAAAAGGAGACAGCATCTCAGTCAGGCATTGAATTAGGGTCCATTGCTCCCTCTGAAGGGTCATGCCTTTAACACTAGCATCACTGCTTCTGTACCAGACATAATCATTGAGTGACCTGTGCTGTTCGTACAGACGATCAAGCATGTAATACGTTGAGTTCCAACGTGTTGCCACCTCCTGGATGAGTGCCTAGGCCTCAAAATGGCCACCAGCCACATGGCCAGGCCCAACAACATCAGCAAGGCCACCCCAAAAAACACACTTCCCCAACTCAATCCAATGCCATCCATGCCCAAAATGATGCCTAATTCAACAGAGCACACAGAAAACAGTAGATTACTAAAGCTGTGGCTACCTGCTCTGGTAGCAGTGGATGAAAGCAGGCCTGCTGGCAGACAAGGCCAGGCAAGCTTGCAGGCCTAGGCCTCAAAATGGCCACCAGCCACATGGCCAGGCCCAACAACATCAGCAAGGCCACCCCAAAAAACACACTTCCCCAACTCAATCTAATGCCATCCATGCCCAAAATGATGCCTAAATTCAACAGAGCACACAGAAAACAGTAGATTACTAAAGCTGTGGCTACCTGCTCTGGTAGCAGTGGATGAAAGCAGGCCTGTTGGCAGACAAGGCCAGGCAAGCTTGCAGGCCTAGGCCTCAAAATGGCCACCAGCCCCATGGCCAGGCCCAACAACATCAGCAAGGCCACCCCAAAAAACACACTTCCCCAACTCAATCCAATGCCATCCATGCCCTAAATGATGTCTAAATTCAACAGAGCAAACAGAAAACAGTGGATTACTAAAGCTGTGGCTACCTGCTCTGGTAGCAGTGGATGAAAGCAGGCCTGTTGGCAGACAAGGCCAGGCAAGCTTGCAGGCCTAGGCCTCAAAATGGCCACCAGCCACATGGCCAGGCCCAACAACATCAGCAAGGCCACCCCAAAAAACACACTTCCCCAACTCAATCCAATGCCATCCATGCCCTAAATGATGTCTAAATTCAACAGAGCAAACAGAAAACAGTGGATTACTAAAGCTGTGGCTACCTGCTCTGGTAGCAGTGGATGAAAGCAGGCCTGTTGGCAGACAAGGCCAGGCAAGCTTGCAGGCCTAGGCCTCAAAATGGCCACCAGCCACATGGCCAGGCCCAACAACATCAGCAAGGCCACCCCAAAAAACACACTTCCCCAACTCAATCCAATGCCATCCATGCCCTAAATGATGTCTAAATTCAACAGAGCAAACAGAAAACAGTAGATTACTAAAGCTGTGGCTACCTGCTCTGGTAGCAGTGGATGAAAGCAGGCCTGTTGGCAGACAAGGCCAGGCAAGCTTGCAGGCCTAGGCCTCAAAATGGCCACCAGCCACATGTCCAGGCCCAACAACATCAGCAAGGCCACCCCAAAAAACACACTTCCCCAACTCAATCCAATGCCATCCATGCCCAAAATGATGCCTAAATTCAACAGAGCACACAGAAAACAGTAGATTACTAAAGCTGTGGCTACCTGCTCTGGTAGCAGTGGATGAAAGCAGGCCTGTTGGCAGACAAGGCCAGGCAAGCTTGCAGGCCTAGGCCTCAAAATGGCCACCAGCCACATGGCCAGGCCCAACAACATCAGCAAGGCCACCCCAAAAAACACACTTCCCCAACTCAATCCAATGCCATCCATGCCCTAAATGATGTCTAAATTCAACAGAGCAAACAGAAAACAGTAGATTACTAAAGCTGTGGCTACCTGCTCTGGTAGCAGTGGATGAAAGCAGGCCTGTTGGCAGACAAGGCCAGGCAAGCTTGCAGGCCTTGGCCTCAAAATGGCCACCAGCCACATGGCGAGCCCCAACAACATCAGCAAGGCCACCCCAAAAAACACACTTCCCCAACTCAATCCAATGCCATCCATGCCCTAAATGATGCCTAAATTCAACAGAGCACACAGAAAACAGTAGATTACTAAAGCTGTGGCTACCTCCTCTGGTAGCAGTGGATGAAAGCAGGCCTGTTGGCAGACAAGGCCAGGCAAGCTTGCAGGCCTAGGCCTCAAAATGGCCACCAGCCACATGGCCAGGCCCAACAACATCAGCAAGGCCACCCCAAAAAACACACTTCCCCAACTCAATCCAATGCCATCCATGCCCTAAATGATGTCTAAATTCAACAGAGCAAACAGAAAACAGTAGATTACTAAAGCTGTGGTTACCTGCTCTGGTAGCAGTGGATGAAAGCAGGCCTGTTGGCAGACAAGGCCAGGCAAGCTTGCAGGCCTAGGCCTCAAAATGGCCACCAGCCACATGTCCAGGCCCAACAACATCAGCAAGGCCACCCCAAAAAACACACTTCCCCAACTCAATCCAATGCCATCCATGCCCAAAATGATGCCTAAATTCAACAGAGCACACAGAAAACAGTAGATTACTAAAGCTGTGGCTACCTGCTCTGGTAGCAGTGGATGAAAGCAGGCCTGTTGGCAGACAAGGCCAGGCAAGCTTGCAGGCCTAGGCCTCAAAATGGCCACCAGCCACATGGCCAGGCCCAACAACATCAGCAAGGCCGCCCCAAAAAACACACTTCCCCAACTCAATCCAATGCCATCCATGCCCTAAATGATGTCTAAATTCAACAGAGCAAACAGAAAACAGTAGATTACTAAAGCTGTGGCTACCTGCTCTGGTAGCAGTGGATGAAAGCAGGCCTGTTGGCAGACAAGGCCAGGCAAGCTTGCAGGCCTTGGCCTCAAAATGGCCACCAGCCACATGGCGAGCCCCAACAACATCAGCAAGGCCACCCCAAAAAACACACTTCCCCAACTCAATCCAATGCCATCCATGCCCAAAATGATGCCTAAATTCAACAGAGCACACAGAAAACAGTAGATTACTAAAGCTGTGGCTACCTCCTCTGGTAGCAGTGGATGAAAGCAGGCCTGTTGGCAGACAAGGCCAGGCAAGCTTGCAGGCCTAGGCCTCAAAATGGCCACCAGCCACATGGCCAGGCCCAACAACATCAGCAAGGCCACCCCAAAAAACACACTTCCCCAACTCAATCCAATGCCATCCATGCCCTAAATGATGTCTAAATTCAACAGAGCAAACAGAAAACAGTAGATTACTAAAGCTGTGGCTACCTGCTCTGGTAGCAGTGGATGAAAGCAGGCCTGTTGGCAGACAAGGCCAGGCAAGCTTGCAGGTCTAGGCCTCAAAATGGCCACCAGCCACATGTCCAGGCCCAACAACATCAGCAAGGCCACCCCAAAAAACACACTTCCCCAACTCAATCCAATGCCATCCATGCCCTAAATGATGTCTAAATTCAACAGAGCAAACAGAAAACAGTAGATTACTAAAGCTGTGGCTACCTGCTCTGGTAGCAGTGGATGAAAGCAGGCCTGCTGGCAGACAAGGCCAGGCAAGCTTGCAGGCCTAGGCCTCAAAATGGCCACCAGCCACATGTCCAGGCCCAACAACATCAGCAAGGCCACCCCAAAAAACACACTTCCCCAACTCAATCCAATGCCATCCATGCCCTAAATGTGATTGAAAATGAAATATATTCAAAAAACAAAAGGAACAGTTGCTTCATCATGCACACACACACCCATGAGGCCATGCCCATGGCTAGCTCGGGCCTACTACTACAACCCACAAAATTAAAAAAAAAATTAAAAAAAAAAGGAATGATGATAATTAATTATCAAAAATAAATTGTAGTTACACAACAACTGCAATGCCCACAATCAAACACAACAACCACTTACTTGTAAAATATCCTATTCCAAAAATCCTGAAATCCAATTGCAATGATGCAGCAGACAAAAAGAGTGATCTTTCCAGCTCCAAATCCAAAGGCAGAATGAGCAGGAGATGGACAAAGCACTGGGAGGAGCCTGCTGGACAGGAACAGGAAGTTGGAGAATCTGTGTCACTTCCTCCCTCTCTCCACCTTGTAAAAAAAAAATGACTCCTTGCACAAAAAAGGAAAGCCAAATGTGAATGTAAGGAGTTCTTTTCATCCAAAATCAGTATTTGCAGATGGTTTCATGCTGCTAGAGCCGATATTCCTCTCCAAATTGTAAATTTTACGTTGTTGAGTTCTCCAGCTTCACATTACTTCCGCCGGCGTGTCGAAAACGATATGATCGCGTTCTCTTCTTTGTCCCTGTCGCGTTGGATATGACGTGTTCGCGGTCTCTTTCTCCTGTTCGCGTTCGATTTCATGTGCCCGCGTCCTCATTCTCTGGCTTGCGATGTAGAATGACATGTTCGAGATCTCAATCTTCTCATACTCGCGCAGTGCATGATCGCGAGAAGAAAGACGTGATCGCGCGACAAATGACGTGATCGCGTGAAAAATGACTTGAATGCGGCCGCGAACTCTCGCGAGACAGCGCAAAATGGCTACCAAAATTCAACATCTCGTGGAGAACGCGACCGGGTCAAGAAAACTTGTCGGAGAACGCAGGGATTCAGGTAAGGCGATCGCGCGCGCGCGAGAATGTATTGTTTTACAGCGCGGAACGCGAAAATGCCAAAATATCGCAATTTCCGCGAACGGAACGGATTTTTGGCCCAGGCCTACTGATGACATCACTGATGACATCTCATATGACATCACTGATGACATCATCCACGTGAAAATCAGATGCACCTGATCAGACCCTAATATAACACTTGATACACCTAGTCTAAAATACAGACTATCATTTTCAAAACCGTGAACACACCAATACCAGTTAGTGCATATCCACTCTCTAATTTGTAGGTCAAAACACAACCTTTCATTCACCTATACACTCACTCATACATACAGTCAGCCATCAATACAGCATTATCATATCTAGTCACATATCTATACAGACACTTACACACTGCCTCTCATTCTTAGAGTTATTCACACACCTAGTCAGTAATGGGAATACTCAATAACACTTTAATTTACTCACCTGTACAGTTATACACATACCACGTCACTTATTTAAACATATACTAACACATACTTACACTCTAATACAATAACTAATACAAGGACACACTGATACATACAGGCAGTCTCACAATCACTCATTCTCACATATAGTAATTTATATAGTACAACACTCATATATACTGCCTTACACATATGGAGTTACTCACATGTACCACTGAGGCATCCATTCACTCACCGAGACACTAATGCACGCACTCACTCAGCCAAACAGATCTTCACAGATACAGACTTGAACACATATACCTAGTGAATTAGCTACTCACACATGTATGCAGAGAGTCACAAACCCCCACCCATCCACACAGACACTCAGGTACTCATACAGGTACTCAGACAAGCAATGAATAGCTCATATAGATCCTCATTTAATTGCTAACCAAACCATGGAACTGCTTACACACCAACTAACAATCTAAACTGTGTCAGTTGCTAACACATGCATTAAGCAAGACACAATTAATTAGTCACTTATAAAGTTAGTCACACACCTACTTAATGATCCATCCTGAGTCTTATACACTCATTCATTCTTCAATAAACCTTGGCATATATATTTATAAAACATATTTAAACTTTACAGAAACACACACTCACTGGATGATGTCATCAGTGATGTCATCAGTGATGTCATTTGAGATGCCATCTGTGATATCATGAGTGATGTCACTGACCATGTCATGAGTGATATAATATGTGACGTCATCAGCAGTGCATTGCGGGGCCACGAGTTATAGTTAGTTCCACTAACTATAACAGGCGAATTTCTCCCCCCCGTATACAGGCCATTTTCCATAGAAATCGTATGCTGACAACCCGGTACAAATCGTACTTGACGGTTTGGACAGCCTTTTTACAATTTGTATGGTCTTTTTTACAAGTCCGTGTCGTACAACTTTTCCCGATCCGATTTGTAAGGATCGGGCCGATTTGTATGTATTTTTCCCGTATGAATCGTACTACACGGGTTGTAAGGGACTTGTACGATTTGTATGGAAAAAAATACGGATCCGATTTGTATAGGATATAAAAATCCAGGATCAGAATCGGCCCCTTAAATTTGATTTTTAATTCTATTTTTTTAATGATTTTTTTTCTACCATGCATGCACCGTGCACGCACAGTGCACGCACCCCGCGATTTAAAAAAAAAAAAGAAATGATTTTTTCACCCTTCATGGTCCTTCAGGGACCCCCTGACAAAAGCTAGGGGGTCAGGAACTCTGTACCCTGCCCCCTTTTCACGTTCTCCACCTTTCTTTTTCACTGTCACACAAAAAATGGCGGATGACACTTCCTGATTTCGACCGATTCGAATGTTGACTGACATGTAACCACCAATCACAATTAAGCTCGTGCACGGCACCGTGCGCGCACGGTGCGCGGCTATAGATATTTATGTACTTTTAACCGCAATTTTCTCAGGAACTACTGAACAGATTGACACCATATATGCAAAAGGCACATCCCTGACCTGAGGACAACCTCTTTGCCAAATTTCAAGTAATTCTGTTCAGATGTTCGGGCTGTACCTTCGACTAAAGGTCCTTTGGGAAAATGCATGGGGAAAATGTGTTTTGGGTCCCCCCTTTTTTCTCAGCCCCCGCTTGACGAATCACCCCGAGACTTCCAGGGTAGGAGCTGAGCGGAGCGCCCCATTAGTTTTGAAAATTTCGCGAGGATGCGTCAACCGGCACCAAAGTTATTCAAAATAGAATTTTCAGATTTCCTATGGAAACACGGTCCTAACTATAACTATCTACTGGCGACCACCAGTAGATAATATATATATATATATATATATATATATATATATATATATCTATATAAGCTTTAGGCATTCACAAACTTCCAGCGCATAGCGCGTAGCAAAAATGGACGCACAAACTCCTCTTCGTCGGTGAATAAAGTTATTGTTTATTTACTCCCTTTTGTCTGCCATGACGTGTTTCGGCCAGTGGGACAGCCTTGATCACATGAGGCTGGCTTTGCAAGTAGCAATTTTTAAAGTGATAGCACCCGTGTCACGTAATAAATGGACATGAAAAATACACTATGTTACACAGTTTGCTTTCCTGCATTAGAAGAAAGGCAAAATCACATGTGCCATAACAAACTGCAAGAACAACGTAATGTGTTGCAAGTCAATATATAGATTAAATACTTCACATGTATCCTATGGATTAATTTATACATGATATCATAAACGCATGAGTGCTGTTCATTTGATGCCATTCTGTGGATAAAGCACAACAGAAGATCAGGCTAATTAGGAGATTACTGCATAAATGCCATTTATCTTTGAAAAACTGGTCACATGTCAAATGCAAAATATGCTAATAATATTAATATTAAGTAAAAGGGTATCCATTTATGAGCCTAAATATAGGATAAGTGAAAACTGCAGATACATTTTTTTTATTTTTTATTTCTGTGTTGATAAAAATTCCATACTGGGCCATCTAACAAATGATATCCCATAAGGTTAATCCCAATGTGTAAAAAGTGTGTATGTATGAAAGTGCAAATATAGCTGTAAAGTGCTAAGTATGGATAATGTGCAAGATTTGCTAAATTTTATTGGTCTATAAGACCTGTACGCACGATTAAATGAATTAAATATAAAAACCTTATATAAATATGTTGTTTATAAAGTTATAATATTTAAAATATTTGAGAAGTGCTATCATAAAAAATGAAGAAACTAATGATATGCGAGGTGAAGCTAAATGCCAATATGATGGTAAAAGAAATCCAGTAAGAAGTATGAGTAAAAATATTATGATGGAAAGGGGAAAGGGTGGTTAATCATGGCTGAAAGACTATCACAGTTTACGCAGAGTGTGTGATTCAGGGATTGCACCTTATAAAAAATTGTGTAGGTCTTCCGTAGTATTGAGTCCAAATGGGGTCTTACTGTCTAGTTCTATAATGAGTCGAGTCTCGAGTTGTCTCAACATGCGTTCTCTGTTACCCCCCCGTTTGAGTTTGGGGATGGCATCAATTGAAAAATATGTGAGGCAGCTAAGGTCATTGTGATGTGCGATTTTGAAATGCCGCGCCACCGGGTAGGTGGCATCGTTGTTAACGATGGCTCTTAGGTGCTGCAGGATTCGAGCATGCACCTGGAGTTTGGTGCTGCCTATGTAGTTGAGGCCACAGGTGCAAGTGAGTACGTAGACCGCGTATTCTGTGTGGCAAGCGTAATGTCCACCTATTTGGACTGGTACAGAGCTGAATGGAGTGCTGTAATGAGTTCTATTGACTTCAAATTTGCAAGCCCTGCATGACGTACATTTGAAAAAACCTTTGACAGGTTGCAACCATGTCCCTTTATTTGTGCATTCTGGATTTTTACTGACCAATTGGTTTCTCATTGAGACCGCCCGTCTAAAAATAATGTTTGGTGCGGTTGGAAGTCTGGGTGCCAGGACTGCATCAGTTTTTAGTATTGGCCAGTTGTTATTGATTATTGTCCTGAGCTGTTTATGTTGTTGATTGTGTGTAGTATTTAGGCGGGGTGCATTGCTGTCCAATGAATCTGTTATGCATGTAATTGACTCGAATCTCTTGTTGAAGCTTAAGAAAGTTTCTCTAGTGTTAAGAGCAGTCTTATCTGTAGCTTGTTGGAGGATGCTGTCACTGTACCCCCTTGCCTTAAATCTAGTTAGTGCCTGCTGGGAACATCTTGTGTATTCCTTCTTAGTACTGCATATGCGCTTAACTCTGAGGAGTTCCCCATAGGGGATACTCCTAATTAGGTGGTTGGGATGAGAGCTGGTGGCGTGAAGGGTCGCATTACCAGCAGTTGGATTTCTATATAAGGTAGATTCTAACTGATTGTCAGATACATAGATGGTAGTGTCTAAAAATGCAACCTTTGATGGACTTATATGTGCAGTGAACCTGAGATTGATGTTATTACTGTTAAGTTCAGATATAAACATTTCAACACTTTCTTGGTCACCCTTCCAAACAAAAAATCATCATCAATGTATCTAAGCCAATGCAATAACGTGTTCTTCATACACTTTGGAGAAAGGGCCCATGAGAGCCTGCTCCTCCCACCGGCCCACGTGCAAACACGCATAGCTGGGAGAGAAGCAGGCTCCCATAGCCACACCCCATTTTTGACGATATACATTGTTGTCAAACATGAAGAAATTGTTAAACAAACACCACTTGACCATTTCCAAAAGCATCATATTGTGATTGTAACAGACTAAAGGTCTTTTTTCCATGTAAAGTTTCACGGCAGTTACACCGGCGTGGTGGTCTATACTAGTATAGAGTGACTCTATATCCTTCACAACTAGCAGTAGATTATCATCCCATATGATGTTTTGGATTTTGTCCATGAAGTCCCCTGTGTCTCTTATATATGAGGGGAGTGATTGCACAATTGGTTGCAAAAAATAGTCTACATATTCTGAGATATGTTCGCTGATACCGCCAATGGTCCAAATGATGGGTCTGCCCGGCGGAGGATTCATCTCTTTATGAATTTTATGTATTAGATGTAGAGTTGGTATGATGAGAAAATCATTCATCATAAAGTTAACTTCTTGGTTGGAGATGAGTCCTTGCCTTTTCCATCCCATAAGATCTTTTTTGAGGGTGTATATATATATATTCACTGAAAAAACCATAGGTTTCACACATGTTAAAGTTAGCGGAAATTTTAGTGATAAAAAACCAATGAAATTCCCCCGTTATAGTTAGTGCAGGCAACTATAACTCACGCGACCGCAATCCTCTGCTGATGCTAATACTGTATTTAGACACTTATTTGCCCATGTCTTCTTCCATACATTTTTAGCTATACATATATTACAAATATTTTTTTTTCATAAAGACACATATGTCATCAGCAGAAGATTGCGGTCGCGTGAGTTATAGTTGCCTGCACTAACTATAACGGGGGAATTTCATTGGTTTTTTATCACTAAAATTTCCGCTAACTATAACATGTGTGAAACCTATGGTTTTTTCAGTGAATTTGCAAGGTTTTTTAAATGCTAATTCCTAACTATAACGTGTGTGAAACCTATGGTTTTTTCAGTGAATTTGTACGGTTTTTTAAATGCTAAGTTACTTTACGCCATTCGTGGCGTGCGCGCCCACTTAACGCAGTTCGTTCCGTGCGCGCACGGTGCGCTTCGCGCACCGCGCGCCCACTTTACGCAGTTAGTGCCATGCACGCACGGTGGGCACGCGGTGCGATGACAAAGCAAGAAAGCACGTCAACAAATCTGTTTCTGCTTTCCTCCGTGACTATGGTATGGGTGCCATTTACCACAACAACTTGCGTTATGACATGCAAGACATTTATAGAGGAGATGGTGTGCACTTCAATGATGAAGGGAACAGAGTCTTCCTCTTGAACCTTAGATTCTGCATCGGTACTTACTTGTAGGTACCACTAAAAAATAATTTCATAAACACAACGGCTCTTTTTAGAGCCCCCTAATATCTAAACACTTAAATCTGATTTTCATTTTTTTTTTTTTTTTTTTCTACCGTACGCTTACCGTAAGCTTACCGTACGCGTACCCCGTGATTTTTTTTAAAATCAATAAATGTTTTCTTTGTACTTTACAGTCCTTCTTTGACCCCCTCACAAATGTAAAGGGGTCTGTAACTCTCCTCATTGCCCCCTTTTCTTGTTTTCACTCTTTTTTTTCTGAGTGAAATACACAAAATGGCGGCCGCCGCTTCCTGGTTTCGGCCGATTCGAATGTTTACTAAGATCTAAGAGCCAATCAGAATCGCGCTCGCGCACGCCACCGTACGCTTGCGGTAAGCGTACGGTAAGCGTACCGTAAGCGGGCTCAGATATATATATTGATTTAAAGGCTATTTTCTCAGAATCTACTGAACAGATTTACACCAAACCTACAAAAGGCACTTCCTTGACCTAGGGACTACCTCTCTGCCAAATTTCGAGTAATTCTGTTCAGCCCTTCGGGCTGTAGCTCGTTCTAAAGGTCCTATGGAAAAATGCATGGGGAAAACGCGTTTTGGGACCCCCCTTTTATCTCAGCCCCCGCTTGACGGATCCCCCCGAGACTTTCAGGGTAGAAGCGGAGCGTAGCGCCCCACCTATTTTGAGAAATTCGCGAGGATTCATCGACCGGCGCCAAAGTTATTCAAAATAGAATGTTGAGGTTTTCCTATGGAAAAGGGGTCCTAACTATAACTACCTACTGGCGACCGCCAGTAGGTAATATATATATATATATATATATATATATATATATATATATATATATATATATATATGCAAAACACTGGAGGGAGAGAGGTGCAACCCTTCCCTTCATTCTCCCTGCTACTCACACTTGACCACACAAAAGCACAAAAGAAAGGAAAAGGAAAAGGGGAATTCAAATAGATATTTTGTCTTTCTAAGAGCTGCTTGATTTTCTACATTTGAAAATCCTTTCATGTTTAAATACTGCCCTCACACCCTGAATCATGTCATGCTTCATCTCAGGGCGTGCATCAACACTCTGATGCAGACCAACGTACACATTATTTGTTATTATCAGATGTTGAGGATCTAGAGGAGATCTCTCTGTCCCATCTGGATAAAGGATCCTCTCAACACCAAAAAGATCTAAAGTTACCTGGGGACAGTCCACCTCACTTTATTCTGGACTTCTCCTGGCAGGATGAAAAATTGTTCAGGTGGGGTGTTATTGGATAATTAGTATCCGTTCTTCCTGATATTTGTGTTCATTAGAATCGACATGTTTCGGCCTTCAATTTGCTGGTAGGGTCAACAGGCCTTTCTCAGGATTTAGATCACTTTTTAATGTGTATACTCTGTGACCCCCTACTATCCGTACCTTGTGTCCTCAGGTATGTGTGGGGGTATGTAGTCACACCATCAGCTTACTTGTTGATAATACGACTCTCCTCAGGAACATCCTGCAAGGAAACAAACTCTCATAAAAGTATTTTCCATACAGGGAGGTAGCTCCTTCATTCAGGACTCTTCTTGTGTTCTCCATAACACATCTCATCACATTTATCACTCTCATCACACTCCTCACCCATCATGGTGTAATCACCTCATGGTATGCATGCACATACTTCTTGTGCATTTTATGCATGAAATGCGTTTAGCTGCACACATTCCTCTTACCTGAGTTTCATCTGTATTCCCCTAAACAGGGTAGTGTTGGGAGTGAGGGGCAGATTTACCAATATTTCACACAATGCCGCAAGACAACTTGCTGCACTGCATTGTGTGATAGGGAGAGATTAGAAATGTACCATTTCTAGTAAGATATTGCACATTTCTTCTGTCTCCTGGCAATGGCACACATATGGCTCCCAGGTACCCAGCAGGTACTCTTGTGTCATTTTGCAAGGTTACCTGCGTTATGTGCAGGTTGTTCTTGGGAAGGAAGGGATACCTTCCTGCAGAGAAACAATCCTAAAAGTCATGTTCCTCTTTCTATGTGTGCGGCATTCAGCATGGAAACAAAGAGGAAGTAACAAGGAGAAAATATATATTTCTCCTCTTTATGTAGAGGCCTGGTATGTGCACGAATCTAGGGCAATCCTGGATTTACAGAATTTAGTACATTTGGGATTCTGTCAAAAACCATGGGTGGTTGCATTAATTATTGAACAAGAAATTGCATAGCCTGAAACACTGAATATTCTCACATAATATTGGTTTCAGAAACTGTTACATTCTATATTTACTCAGCTGTTACTTGTGTTATACGCAAAATGTACAGTAAAAGCATAATATATTCGAAAGTGGAATGAAGTTGTACTGTATTTATGGACCCTATGACAGCATTTTATTACCAATACTTATAACTTAAAAATGTACATCCATTAAATGCATATTTTATTTACGGACCATGTAATTGTATCCATGTATGAAATATACTCTAAAACAGGAACTATTTCACATGTCCTGATTCCAACTTTTGTGATTAACAGTGAAGAATAGGCCTACACCAGTATAAAAACCACTTAGATGATTATCATTATCTATTTGATAAATATTTTAACAACAATCATCAAAATGTACTAACAGAGAACTGCAGGCTGTGATACATGCGTTTATGAGAGAGTTAGCACATTGGATTGGAAAAGATATGCTTAAAACTCATCCAGAATTATGAGGATAGTTATAAGATTGTATGTCAAAGCAAGTCAATGCTGTTTGTGTAAATAAGAGAACAATCCCTGACATCAAAAAGATATCTCGTGACTTATAAAGAAGGGTGTGTGCCCTAATTTTTAACAACCAGGAAGAACCTATGGCTTTAGTGAAAATATTAAAGAACCCTTAAGTTTGGAACTAGTAGAAGAGTATATCAAATCAATTGTCCATTGAAGAAAGAAGTGGTCCAACGGACAAGGATGAAAACAATGCAGAAATTTAAGTTACTATTTTTTTTAATTAAATACTTTTAACGTAAACGTTACTTTAGAAATAGAAAATAAGAATGTTATGCAATAATTGTATTAGTAAAACCAAATTTTTGATTGTTTAATGTATACATGTAAAATGACATATTTTTTAAGAATACAAAACTTACATTTGTTTAAAATATTGTTAATACATACATGACTAGTGACATTAGTACATGCAACAAAATAATATTTAAGAATTAAGTTAAGGCATATTTTTTAAAAGCATAATTAAACTTCATTATTTATCTAGATATTAATAACCTGAAGAATGTGAATGAAAAGGAGTTACCAATAAGTAATGTACAAGCTTGAAGTAAACATGATCAGAAATAATATCTAAAAAAGAGCCACTCTCATCAAGCAACGTACAACAAGTTAAAGTATAACATTAAAAACCATAGGTTTCAAAGGTAAATACAACTATATTATGATCATAGATGTTGATGAAAACCAATGTTTTAATTTTTCCGTTATGATTTCAAATAATGTAACAATGTAAAATCTTATATTTGACGAGAATCATGATACAATCTATATGTTCATCAAGAATTGCTGTTTCCATCAGAATTCACAGACAACCTGAGATCCAATTCTGACAATAAGATAAATTAAACTCTGTGTGTACATTCAAGCATGAATGCTTTGCAGGATGGACAAAAACAACAAAAATGCTATTTTAAAACCTCAGGATAATAGAATGCAAGCACTGTTAAATCAGGATGAGATATACAGCCATAGGAACAATAAGAAAGGTGTTTAGACAATTGAGAAAAAATAGTGATGCTTAATAAAGAAAGAAGTGAGAAAAAATATTTTTTAACAATAATTGTATTTTATATTTTATACAAGCTTCTATTACACCACTTAAAAATACCAGGTCTCTCAGTAGTTCTTAATTAACTTCTTTTTATTCTATGCGTTCAGTTATCCAGCCAATACGTATTTCATCAAAATGGATGTTAAGCTATGATTAATCCAAAAGGTTTGATATACTTGGACTGTTAGTTGACCATTTGAAAGAGGACTTGCCAATTCTCATTGACTGGCCACAACATGTACAATATGTTGTAGGTAGCAATTACAGGACTCAGGGATATGGTCCCTGTCTGCTGAAAAATGATGAAAAATAAAAGGGGGCATAAAGAGCACAACCTGAACCCCAGGGTCGTGTGGGGGTGATTGGCTGGCCACAACATGTACAACAAGTTGTGAGACCCATTACAGGTCTTTGAACTGCACTTAGCGGATGCCAGCTTTTGAGGGTCAACAAAGGAATCACATATAAAGGGTGATGCCAGGTTTTAGTCAGCAATAGAAATCATTTGTTGGTGATGCCATACAAATTTTGGGAATTATAGTGAGTCCTTAGGTGATATTAGCCTGTGAATCATGCGGATTCGCTGCTGCTATTTGATGAGCTAGGTTTGAGAGACAACAGTTTTCTCTCATCATATGCTCATAAAGGTTATGTCGGTATTCCAGAAACTAACATTTAAGAACATTTTCTTTAACTACATGTTATCTTCCTCAGTCATGTGAAAATAAAGTCTGATGTTCTTAGTACAAAATGTCCTTTAAACAGCAGCAGTTGTTGGTCATTTGATTCCGCAGTGTTCATCCTTAGCCTCCCAGATTGTTCTAATGAAAAAGGACATTGACACTTTGTATGTCTGAAACCATTGTGGCACACCTGCACACCATTTCAAATAAAGCTGTAAAAGCTAAAGTGTATTATTTACAAATGACCAAATAAATTAAAGGAGTTTTTTTGTCGTAGTAATTACAAGTAGTGCTCTAGAAAGATAAACTGAGAACACATTTGCTATGAGTTTCTATGAGTTCAGAGATATCTTGATCATACATGTCATTAACTTATTACGACATGCAGAATTAAACATGCACTTTCAATACCAGCAGCAGCCTATCGATTAACTCCTAGTGATCAACTGCAGCAACACAGATTTCCAAGGAGCAACTAGACTGCTAACACTCTGCATTCATGGCAAATGTGAGGTACTCATAAACGCCACATTGTTAGAATAGAAGCTTTTGAATTGAAAGTCTTTTGTGAGGAGGTGACTAAAGTAAATGAGCACTGAGATGTTAATGCAAGTATGTTAGGTTAACATGTGAGGGGAGGTATGCATTTTCCGTTGTTTTTAGTGACACTGTACATATTTTTAAAAAGCTAAAAATAATTATAGCAATCAATGACTTCATATTTACTGAATCTCGCTTTCCACATATGTTTACTCAGCCTACCTATTTTCTCAGTTGGTTAAGAGCTGCCGAATTTTAAAATAAGAAATAGGCGCAGAGCAGCTCCTTTAGATGGAGCACGCAGCAACACCACAAGCATTCTGAATCTGCTCATCTCAAATGTATGTTTTTCCAGCAGAGTTTGTAAGCATATGATTAGCATAGCTGAGCTGAAAAATGACAAAAACCTTTTATCACTCCAGGCACAGTATTACAGCTTTGGTTAGCAAAACACCAAACAGCCCCTAATACATTCTCTGCTCTAATTGGAGCTTTAATTAGAGCTCATCAGAGAGGTATAGCTTTGTACAGACACATAGGTCAGAGTAAGGCTATCATTTGCTGAAGTGCTAAGCCCTGTTTGTTAAAAAAGCCCTTGAATCCACTGAAGTAAAGAATAGTTAAAGTTACTCTGTGTTTGTTGTGGAATGAGACATGAGCTAACATTAACAAAACCACTGACATTTGCTAGTTATGTTTTAGTGAACTAACTGCAACTTGCACCCCCATCATGTGTTGCTCAATATCTAATATATAACACCATTCACATGTTAAATGGCATGATTGATTAAATTACTGATGTAATTTGAGTCATAGCCTCTGGACAGGCCCAGCATCCACATTGTATCATGATTTGTCTTGCTCTAACCTGATTCAAATTTGTGGAAACTCACTGTAAAGAAACGTTAATACCACAGCACAAAGCCCTGTATTGCACCACATCCAAGTGGCTGGTAAAAACAAAGGGCCACATGTATCAAATTTGGATATGATTACCTAATTGCCATTTTCAGCATATTGCCAATAGTTAATCTCTATTCCTCATGTATGAAACTCCAAGAGTTTCATTAAGTGATTTCTACGGGATCGCAAATCGACCTACCTCATTAATATTGATGAGGTAGGTTGCAATTTGAGACCCCCCATAGGAATTGCAAAAATCATGAGGATGGTGACCTCAAAGGGTCAACAGACCACCATGTCTGTGATTGCTTTTCAATAAAGCAATCTTTTTGCTTTTTTAAATGCAGCCTGTTTTCCTTAAAAGAAAATGGGTTGCGTTTAAAAGAAAAAAAATAAAAGGTTTTCTTTTAATTTTTTAAGAGCTGGCAGTGGTTGTGGGACCACTGCTTGCTTTTAAAAACCTTTTTGGCCATTATTACCAAAAGGGAAGGGGTCCCTTGGGAACCCCTTCCCATTTGCCAATGGGTTACCCCCAACTTGATGTTGGTGGTAAAATGTGAATGTTTCGCGGCTGCATTCATGGTCACAAAACATTCATACATACCACTGAGATTCAGTATTTGGAAGGCACGCTCTAAATACACCCCTTCCAAATACAGAATTTCAAACGCATTTTGCAATCAGTAACAGGTTACCAAATCACTAAATTGGGTTCAACACATAGGACAAGCCTTTTTTTCATTCACAAACAGGCTGATTCTGCGAATCATCTTGTTTGCAAACTCAAAATAGGTTCATACATGTGGCCCAAACTGCCATAGCAGGATTTGTTTAGGGAATTTTTGCATTCATGTTCTGGAAGAACGAATCACGCACTTGGGGCTCTGTTGCTCCCACAAATGAGTACCAAAAAGGTGGCAAGTGATACAAATTCTATTACCTTCTAAGAGCAAAAAAAGGCCAAAACATAATGTGGTGCTTGCACTAATAGGGTGCAGTTGTATAGGTCTCACTGAGAAAATTTGGAGAAAGGCTCTGACTGAGCTCCCTGTTCCCGCCTTGTGCATTTTGTTCTCCTCGTCCTTAAGTTTTCTTCTGCCTTTTAAAGATTCCACAGCAGCCAGTTGGAGCAATACTGCTTGTAGAAGATGAAGGTACCAAACAACAAGTCAGCAAGTGAGCCAACACTTTGAAAGGTATCCCACTGTTCTGGGAGGTAATTAGAGAATGAACTTTCAAATCTCCAGCAGACATTCTTCAGTCTAGTTAAATCAATTGACAAGGGTGAACATACCAGTCCTTGCCTCCTTCTGTGGTAGCCCTTACACCCTTCATTATCAAATATCAAGAGATTTGGTTTGCAGAAATATATTTCCATATGTAATATGTTGTTTCATTCTAAAATGGCTACTACTGCCATTTATTACCAATAGACTGCCTCTATTGGATGGATAGAGTATAAGTTTGCACCAAATCAGATATATTGGTCATTGCTCAAATGTTATCATGTGTAATTATTTATTTGCAATGTCCCCTTAGGAAAGAAACGTTTTTAGAATTTCGAAATTAATAGTATGTGTGTCATCAAAGATCTTGCTCCTTTGAAAATGGCAGCACTAATCAATGCTGCCATTGAAAGGTTAGAGCACATATATCTCATTCACTTTGGGATATTAAAGGGGTTAAATATGCAATGGGTTGTAGGCCATTGTGCTAATCAGACTGAACTGGACAGCATAGAGTTGTCTGAGGATAAATAACACATATCTCTTTCCTCCCGGGAGGAAAGGTGTGTCCTGGGTAGGGATTGGAAGGCCTTATTGAGGAAAGCCCAATCAGCACCACTTTTTGGCCTCGACTCCCTCTTCAATTTGGGGAAGTCAGTTGATGAGAACTATGGGGCTCTTTGCAGGCATTTGTTGGACACCATTAATCTGCTTGCTCCCCTGAAGCGGATCAGGAAACGGGGGAATCCCTCTGCCCCATGGTTTACGGAGGAATTAAGGAGTTTTAAGATCCAGTGCAAACACGCAGAGAGACAGTGGCGTAGACAGTACTTGGATAATGATAAAATAATTTGGAAGGATCTTTTAGACAGGTACAAAAAAGCTATAGTGGCTACTAAGGCGACATACTTTGCGGACCTTATATTAAAAGCACCTAACAGTGTGAAATGTGTTTTTAATATTCTGAGAGATATTACCAACCCGGATTGTATTAGCAACAAGGTAACTCCCACGCAGGAGCTATGTGAAGGGCTGGCAGTCTTCTTTTATGATAAATTCAAAGGAATTATTGAGGGTTTGCAACCAGATTCCTTGTCTGGTACTAGGGTTGGGGTAGAGCCAATGCTAGCTAATCCATCCTGTTGCATGGACATTGGAATAAAACTGCCAATGTCAGGGCCTTTTCTTGATCACTGGGCCTCCCCCACAGAGGAGGAGTTCGTCAGGCTGGCCAAGGACGTGTGTTCTGGATCGCCGCTGGATTCTATCCCTCAGAAATTTTCGAAGAAACTGGGTGTTGAGACTTTTCCGCAACTCTACCGGATATGTATTCAATCACGCAGTAGTGGAGTGGTTCCGTCCTGTTGGAAGGATGCGATGGTCTCACCCCTTTTGAAGAAACCTTCTTTGGATCCCTCCTACTATGGGAAATACAGACCTATCTCCCTGTTCCCTTTTCCAGTAAAGATAGTGGAGCGCCTGGTTAGCCGGGCACTCTCTGGGTTCCTGGAGGTCAATAATAAGTTGGAGGAAAATCAATTTGGCTTCCGACCCGGGCACGGGACGGAGACCGCACTGGTTACCGTGTTAGACGATCTTCGGATGCGTGCGGACAAGGGTCAATTTGCAACGTTGATACTGTTAGATCTGTCTGCCGCATTCGATACGGTTAACCATTATATTCTATTGCAAAGGCTAGAGGAGGTGGGAGTCATAAAATTGGCTTTGAAGTGGCTTCGCTCTTATCTGTCAGGTAGATGGCAGGCAGTATTTCTGCCTCCGTATCAATCAGTTTTTCTGCCTAACGAACATGGTGTTCCTCAGGGATCTTCAATCAGCCCTGTCTTGTTTAATGTATATATGTGACCACTGGTGGAGATTATTAAAACTAATAACATCAGGGCGGTCAATTATGCTGATGACACGCAACTGATTGTATCCCTGGAGGGGGATCATGCGGACTCTCAAATAATGTTTCACAAATGTGTGACCGAAATAGTGTCTTGGTTGAAAAACAATGCTCTGCAATTTAATAATGCCAAAACCGAGATTCTGCACTGTGCAGTGGGTAAAGTGCCGAAGGTTTTGCCATCTAATTTTTGGCCTCTCCCCTTGGATACACCTCTGGTCCCTGTGAAGACAGTGCATAACCTGGGGGTTAGTTTAAATGAGACGCTTAGTCTGGAGTCACATGTGAATAAAGTAGCCTCGAACTGCCATATGATCATCAGAGGCTTGCGCAAGGTGCTACCACTTCTACCCTCTAAAGTTAGAGGTATAGTGATCAGATGTACTATTCTTACTCGCCTGGACTGCTGTAATGCCTTGCTGCTTGAGTCTCCTGGCTACTTGGTTCTGCGACTCCAGCGTATCCAGGCAGTAGCAGCAAAGCTCGCTTTAATGAGATCTCGCAATGCATCAACTACTAAGGCATTAGCGGAGCTACACTGGCTCCCGGTGCGACAAAGAATCTTGTTTAAATCTTTGTGCACAGTTTTTAAAACTCTTCATGCGCTCGGACCTAGACCGTTGCAACGTAGGTTCAGCTGTGTTCCCATGCGCAGCTTGCGCTCCGCGGTAGCCAGATTAGCCAGGATTCCAAAGTCAAAGAGATCTACTATAGGGGGGGGCGAGCGTTTAGCGTTGCAGCTGCCCGTCTGTGGAATAGTCTCCCATTAGAGCCGAGACAGATTCAGGATCTGTTGCAGTTCCATAAGCTAATTAAGACCTGGCTTTTTCCCAGAGCATAATTTGCGGGTCTTGTCCACCTGTAGTTGTGTTTAGCTTCTTTGCTGTGTCTTAAGTGCCAGAATGCCCGTAGGGTTACAGTGCGCTCTAGAAATGAAAATACATACATATCTCTTTATATCCAGTTTAACCACAGTGCCTGGCAGGAACATATGCCATCCACATACCTGGTAACTCTCTTGGCACTTTTAATGAAATATAAACTCAAAGATAAACAGCAACTGGTCTCAACAATCTTAGTGATATGACTGGTCTCAGCTACATTAGAGATATGACTACATGGAAGCTCTACACACACTGACTTATCAACTGTCATTTTCTGCCCATAGAGGAGCTTGTGGGAAGTGGTTTCCAGTGGAAGACCTTCTTTGTTCCTGGGACAGGCTGCAGGAGCAATTTGGAGGCATTTCATGAGGGTCTATGTGGTGAGTTTACCTCTGTTTTGTTCTCCTCAGCTGATGCTCCTTTCTTCAGCTGAACTTTGTGTGAGGTGAGGTGGAGGCGGGCATTTCTCCCTCAACACCTCCACTTCTGAGAAGCTTTCCGTCCCCTTAAAGGTATTTTGTTTAACCTAGCTTCCTGAATCCCTCTTTTTTTTTGCTGTGCTTCCCCTCTTCTTACATTGATAACTGTTATGAGAGCCATAAAAATCTTCAGTTAGACCTGTTGTTAATTATTTCAACACTCAAGTCATTCACTATTACTATAGATCTCTCTGTATTACAACATGGAATCTTAATTAACCCTGGGCGTAGTTCGCGAAGTAGCACTACGCGAAGCTACACAAAGTGCACTTTGCACTACGCGAGCTACGCGTAGCACTTCGCGAACTGCGTAGTACCCTGTTCGCACTGTGCAAGATGCCATTTTCTATGATTGCACAGTGCGGACAAGCATCCAGCACTGTGCAATCATTGAAAACGGCATCTTGCACAGTGCGAGCTGTAGTTTTCTGCTGCTCGAGTAGATTTTTACTCGAGTGGCAGATTTCTTAACGCGGACTGGTAGTTTCTCATCGCGAGCGGTTGCGAGCATACGCGACCACTCGCAATGGGAAACCTGACCTCCTCGCGTTGAGAATCTCGCCGAGATGTTTATTTTCCACGCTCGCGATCAGCAACTTAATGTTGCTGATCACGAACAAGGAAAAAGTCTCGGCGGGATGTCATTTTGCTTGCTCGCGGTAGCAAAATTGATGATGAGGACCGCGAGCAACCAAAAAATGACCGCTGCACTACGCAATGCTGCGCTACGCATGTTTGCACTGTGCTACATGCAATTCGCGTAGTGCGAAGTAGCGCAATCTTGGCAAACTACGCGTGCGTAGCGTAGTGCTTTGCCCAGGCTTAATCTAAATCGTTATCTAATCACTCAAATAAAAGGTTTTTCCAACTCCTGCGAAATCTAAAGCTATGGACTCACAAAACACCTCATTATCAAAAATATTGGAGGGAATTCAAACTATTCATACAAATACTGACACCATATCCTTGGATATTAAAAATATTCAGAGAGACATTGCCTCCCTATCTGTGAAAGTCACAGACAACAAAATTAAAATTACAAATATGGCTCTACTTCCCTCAGGTTGCTTTTCTTCAGCGTTATTTGCTAGATTTGGAAAACAGAAATAGGCAGTACAATTTACGCATACTTAATGTTCCTGAAGGAGTTGAAGGACAAAGTTGTTGTCTGTTCTTAGAAAATTTACTACCCAAGCTTCTAAAAATCAAATTTTCAGACCAGTTTGAAATCGATAAAGTTCATGGAATCTCCTCTATTCGAAACCCCCACCAGCTAAACCGCGACAAATCATATTTAGAGTTCTGAAGCATCATCATCTCCTTCTTATAAGGAAAGCTGCACAAGAGATCCCATCTCTTTTGATAGAAGGAAACAAAGTGTTCATACATCAAAACTTTGCAAAAGAGACAGTTCACATAAAACTTCAGTTTTCTGAACTGAGACCGTGTCTCCGTGAAGCTGGATACAAATATGGCCTCTTCGACCCTTCTGTTGTGCGCATCTGGAAGAATGATGTCTCCAAGTCTTTCACTTCACCTTCAGATTTATTACAGTTTTCTGGACCAGCATGACCCTCTTCTCATGGACTCCCAACCTTCCGGATCTGCAAGCAAATGTGTTTCTCCTCTTATTAAAGGACGTTACTTTGTTTATTATAGCAGGTGTACACATGGTCGTGACTCTTGTTTTGTACCTGCGTCTCCACTGCTCTACTTGATATGAAATCCTGGAGAATGACCTCATTATGTGTTGTCTGTCTTGTTTTGTCTTTTTTATATGGGCTACTCTGTCTTCTCTCTTATTTTTCTATCTATCTTCTCTCTCTTACAACTGGGTATGGCCACACCACATAAGTTAGTTGTTGTTTCTTTTCATGTTAAGGGGCTGAGGCACCCTGTTAAAAGTCGTAACGTTTTAGAGTATTTAAAGAAGTTTAATGTTGATATTTGTTTATTACAAGAAACACATGTGGAAGATAAAATGTTAAATACTATGTCTAAGTGATGGGTCGGAATTATGGTTTCATCTCCTGCTGCAAAATGTAAAAATGGTGTAGCTATATTTTTTCCTATAAAGTACAAATACAGCTAATGTCTCATCACCACAACTAAGATGGTAGGTTTGTTTGTGCTCAAGTCAAAGTTCAGAAGCATATTTTAAACCTTGTCAATAGATATGCCACTACATCAGATGTCCCTTCTTTTTGGTCATATGTTTCTACTGAAATAATTATATTAGATACCTCGTTTATTATTGTGAGTGGTGATTTTAATCTCATCAGTGACCCCCTTACTGGTCCGTTATTCTGCATTTAAATTTCGACCTAGCAAATACTTTTTTGCTTTAAAATCATTTCTCTAGTTACTAAATTGGTTGATTTTTGGAGACTAGGACATCCTACTGATAAAGATTTTACTTTCTATTCTAATGCTCATTCCTCTTTTTCTAGGATCCATTACATATTGACTTCGCAAAACCTGTCCAATATGATAAATAATTAGGTTATTCACCCGATTACAGTTCCCGATCATGCCCTAATCTCTTTTTACTTACTTCTCTCAGATCCTGAGATTCCCCATAAACGATGGAGAATGAACTCTGATATAATTCTAAATTCAATTAATTTAAAAAATATTGCCTCATCCATTAGTGAGTATTTTTTGCATAATAATCCTTGTGATACCTTTAAAAAAGTCCACTGCAATGCCATTAAAGCCTACATCTGAGGAGTTACAATCTCTATTTTGGCTCATGACAATAAATAATTTTATACCCATCTTTCCAAATTAGAAAAACACATAGCAACCTTGAAAAGACACTTCATTTCATCTTGAGATCCACAATATCAGTGCCAGGTATGAAAGCAATAGTATGAGTAGTAAAAGAGCAGGATTACTTATCTCAACAGAAAAAGCAAATTTTCATTTTAACAAACAAATCTGGCAGGCTGTTAGCTAACTATTTACACAATTAACATGATAAAATTCCAATCCCAGTCATCAAAATAAGTAACGGTACATTAATGACAAATACTGAAGACATTTTTAAAGAGTTTTTATCCTTCTACTCCTCCTTATACCATGAACGTCTTGCCCTGCAAAATAAAGTCATTGTTGATTTCCTTAACACTTGTCAATTTCTAACTCTGATAGGCTAGCTTTTGATAAGACATAATCTGTATCCTTCAGCTGAAGTATGTCCAAGGCTTGAGAGTGTTGCCAAGACCTTCTTTCAGTGAGAAAAAACAGAGACGTAGCAGCATAACAATAAACACTGCAATATTAATATACACTTCTATCAACAAGGACTATGCACAAATTACATAAATGATATGAAGAGGAAATTACCAAAATCCATGCAAGTAGCGTAAAGTAAGTAAGCCTGGGCGGTGAACTACGCTCCGCTCGCGGAGTTTGCGAAGATTAGGTAACTTTGCGATTCGCGTAGAGCGCGAAGTTGCAGATTGCTACGCAATCTACAGTGTGGCGTAGTTGTTTTGCTTCCTCGTGTGCTCAATATTCATTCTCGCGCCCGCGGTAAAGTCTTGCCGTGATTCTGGATTTGCCAACTCGATTTTCTTTCCGTTCGCGTGCGCCACGAGATTTGTAGTATGGCCGCCCGATCCCGCGAGAGTGTGCGAACGCGAACACGTCATTCGGATGCGCGAGCTGACTTCCGGCGGCTGTCTTGGTAAGATCGCGATCCCGAACATGAGAAAACTACAATCTGGCGATGAATATCTCTCGAGCATCATAAAACCTTGTCGAAAATGATCATTTTGCTCAGAAAAACTCGGATTGTGATTTGGCTGTAGTCTTTTGTGCAAGGAGTCCTTTTTTTTTAACTCTTTTTTTCAAGAAGAAGGAAGTGCTCCTGAGTCTCCAATTTCCTGCTCCTGTCCAGCAGGCTCCTCCCAGTGCTATGTCCATGTGCTGCTCACTTTCATTTGGATTTGGAGCTGGAAGGATCACTTTTTGTGTCTGTCTGTTGCATCATATCATTGGATTGGATTTAGTTGAGGACTTTTTGATTTGAGATTGGAGAATTGGTGTACATGTTTGTTTCATTGGGGCTTGTTTGTACCCACATTTTTCTGGGCTTTTCATTGTTTTTAAAAATTATTGTTGTGGGTGGCCTGTACTTTCAATGGGGGCCTAGTTGTTTTTCTTTGCAATTTCAGCCAGTAGGGTACCCATGTGTCCATGTTTCTGTGGTGTCTGTTGAATTTAAATATCATGTTGGGCATGGATGGCATAGGATTGAATTGCTAAATGTGGTTGTGGTGTATTTCACTATTTGGGTGTGTGTGTGTTAAATACCTTTGTTGGATGTGTGTGTGTGCTTGATGTGTAACTTCTTTTTAATCCTTTCATAGCCCTGTTGATTTTCATTTTTCTATTAAAGCTGTGTTGTTTAGCAGGCCTCCTTTGTCCGGTCATATATAGGCCTGCTTCAGTTCATTGTTTTCCATGGCCTGTTGTGACTGTGAGTGCCCATGTGGCTTGTGGCAATTTTGTGGTGGTAGTTAAGTAGTGTGCTTCTTTTTCCATAAAGGCCTGCATGTCTTTTCTTTGTTCCCCTTGGCTTATGCTTGTTGTTGTTGTGTCCTGGCCATGTGTGTTGTAGCCATTTTGTGAAGACGGGCAGTGTGCTTTTAGCATGGGCTTACATTGTCTGTCTTCCATTTCTTGTTGTTGTGGGTGGCTAGCGGCCATTTTGTGGAGCCATCCAGGCAGTGTGCTTGCTTTTGCCATTCTGTTCCAAACTTGTTGCCTAGTCTGCCAGTAGGCCCAGAGGTAGTCATCATCAAATCATGGGTGCATAAAAACTGTTTGTGTTGTCTGTTGAATTTTAACACCATGGATGGCATTGGATTGAATTGCAAAATGTGGTTTTAGAAGTAGAATTTCAGTTTTTGGGTGTGTGTTAAATAAATAGGGCTTTTCAGCCAGTAGGTAACCCTAGGAATTCAGCTCGCGTACTTTTGGCAACTCTGCACAGCGCGACAAAGCGGACTTACAGTTTTTGTCATTTTCGCGCTCTCAATATGCGTGTTAGCGCACGCGATAACGACTTTTTGTACAGGTCGCGATGCCGAACACGCAGAATTCAATCTGGCAAACAATATCTCGCGAGCAACATAAAACCTTCTTCAAAATGATGATTTTGGGCATTTTGCTAAAAAAACTCCTCAGGTTGTCATTTTGCTGTAGTTTGGAGCACAGAGCCACTTTTTTTTTTTTTATTTTAAAAGAGGAAGTAAGTTCCACAGAGACTCCAACTTCCTGTTCCTGTCCTTTGTATTCACTTTTTTGTTATTATTGTGGTGGGTGGCCTGAGCATGTGGGTGGCGGCCATTTTGTGAAGCCAGGGATTGTGCTTTTGCCATAGGCCTGCATTGTCTGTCTTGTATTCCTGACCTTTTCTTGTTTTTGTGAGTGGCCTGGCCATGTGGTGGCGGCCATTTTGTGGGACCAGCCACTGTGCTTTTTCCATAGGCCTCCAAGCTTGTGACCTAGTCTGCCAGTAGGCCCAGGGGTACTACTCATCAATCATCACGGGTGCATGGAAGTTAAAAAACTGTTTTTGTGTTGTGCGTTGAATTTCATCATCATGTATGGCATGGATGGCTTTGGATTGAATTGCAAAAGGTGGTTTTTGGGGTGGAATTGCAGTTTTTGGATGTGTGTTAAATAAATAGGGCTTTTCAGCCAGTAGGTAACCCTAGGAATTCAGCTCGTGTACTTTTGGCAACTCTGCACAGTGCGACAACGCGAACTTACAGTTTTTGTCATTTTCGCGCTCTCCATATGCATGCTCGCGCAGTTTGCGATGCCGAAATTGCAATCTGGCAAACAATATCTCGCGAGCAACATAAAACCTTCTCGAATTTCAACATCATGTATTGCTTTGGATTGAATTGCAAAGTGTGGTTTTTACTTTTTTTCTGGGGTATATTTCACTTTTTGGGTGTTGTAAATAAATGCCTTTTTTATGTGTATGTGTTCGTTGTTGTTGCTCCCTGATGCTGCATCCATCCCATATGATGCACTCATTTTTATTTAGGGCAAACAGGCTACACTAAATTAATGTTTTTCTTCTTTGCTATTCTTCTTCTTCCTGAGTGTACACAGTACAGTAGTACACCAGGAGCCCTGGCCTTGTTGTCAAAGTCTCATAAATGGCTACACTGTTGTTGTTCACTGACTTAATAAGATTTAATAATTGTGACCACCCACCACACACTAAGAAGTTATATATTCTATTAGTTTGATTGTACTATCTTTTGACTGATGTTCTTCTGGCAACGAACGGCTCTTAATTAGAGGCCCGCCACCCCAGGCCAGAAAAAGTACTACAGGGCACCCAGAGTCAAGTTCTACTTCAGAGACTGAGAGCAGTGTGTTTGCCTTGCAGCAGTCACCAACACTACCAGCAATAACATCAACAACAGCACCAACAGGATTATCAGCCACATCAAAAAAATGGCAACTGATTGGTTTCTACGGAAAGGGTTTTGTAAGTCCATTGCTGAAGCCAAGGCAAAAGAGGCCAAGCAAATCGGAGCACCTCTGAACATTGAGCGGATGGTCCAGCCCTATCTGGATGACACAACAGAGGTCTTCATGGAGCAAAGCCCATTGGTATGGGAAAAGAAGCCAATGGCCAGTGCTCAGCAGGCTGGCGATAAAGTATCGGGCTTGCCCTGTCGCAAGTGTCTCTTCTGAGGATGTTTTCAGTGCTGCTGGTGCCATTGTTACTGTGAAAAGGACCAGTCTCTCACCCAAAAGCTTGGAGAGGTTAACCATGATGAAAATGAATCAGCACTTTATACCACCGGAGTACAAAATACATGAATCACAGCAGGAAGAGGAGAGCGACTTCGATGACATAAGTAGTGAGTTACATGACATACTTCTGTCCGAACCACCATAGTTTGAGGACAAGCTCCTCTTCCCTGACAACTAGCCTTTCAAATTGTTCTTCCTTCCTTTATTTGTGTGTGTATCTGTTTTTCTGGTTCAAATCTAATCACAACAAATCCTTCAACACCGTCTCCTCTTTTTATTTCCCTATTGGAGTTGCACGTCTATGCATAACTGTCCGCTCCTCTCCGCAGAGTCCTGCTCCATCTTCCTTACTCTCTCTTAATACATTTCAAGCAAGCCAGACATTGGATGGAGATGGAGAATAGTACAATACATGTTGCCTCAAACAGTCCCTCCATAAGAAGTAAAACGTGACTACAGCTATCTTCCGTTTTGTTTCTGAGCCGAAACTCATCACTGTCAGAAGGCTAGGAATCTGATCTGACAGCCAAAGAGAAGAGCAAGACAGGTAATGATTATTATGAATGATGGCATGCATTGCATTGGATGCTTGCTGACTACGAGTGAATGTGCATGAAGTCGAACTATACTAGTTTATCTACAAAGTAAAAGTGACTCTTAGTGACAGTCAATGTTTCCTTGTTGTTTAATAACCACATTGTACTCCTACTCTGCAGGTGCAGGCCAATATCCGTTGCAATTTTGTAATATGGAATATATTATAAACTTAATCAGAGTCACTACAGACTGAGTTGGTGTTGGAGAACACGTACCACACGGTCATGATGCTGACCATACTATCTTTGCACACAGTCAGTCAGTTGGATCGGAGATAATTGATGGAATAACTGCGTTTCATGGACTGGCATAAAAGGTGAGCATAATAATTCAACAAAAACCACAGCAGACCTAGACTACATGTCCGTGTAGGGGTGTGGACTGGAGTAGAGTGTAGTGGTATAAGCGACAGTGGCGCACTGATTTAGTCACTTGATTTGGAAAATGCTAGGTTGCTGCATATGCCTTTTGTCTGGCTCTGTCAAAATTTAAGGTAAATGGGTGTTGGGTGCCGGGCCTGACCTGTGCTGTGGTTGCCGTGTTCTGTGCTGGCTCCTGTCCTGTTGTTGTTGTAGCTTAACCCCTTCTGTTGCACGCCCTTTCTCCCTCCTGTGCCGGGCGTTACATTAGTGGGTGGGGTTCATGACGAGATAGTCTCGTCATGGGCACAGCGCGACCGTGCTCCATGACGAGACTATCTCGTCATGGGCACTGAAGAGGTTAATGCTGTAGAGTAGACACAATGTATCCAAGCCGCCTCAGTCTGAAAGTGTTCTCTCAAGAGTCTTGTCTTCTCTTCTTGCACTCCACTCTAATTGAGTTTATTTTTTTTCATTCAGTTATTTTTCAATACCCCTTTTGTTTTTCCATCTACACTTACAGGCTGGCCTTTACCCTGTGCTATAGTGGGAGAAACAACTCACACTTACCTTACCAATCCGCATCAGGCAGGCAGTGGTACCCAAGATTGATGTGCAGAGTGTCCATGGAAAGGAGGACCAAGATGAATGACGAGAATGATACAACTCCACATTTGGACCAGAATAATACAGTAACTTTAGTATCATTCATCATTCGGCCTTTAATTTATTTGATTCCTTTTTTCTCTTCAATCATTACGACTGTGTGTTGTGGTTTGTTTGGTAATTGTCATTGATCGCTACAACTATTTTTTTATTTTCTTTGCTAGTTTTGAAATTAAAAGTAAGTCCAGTACAGCATGTAACTTGTTTCGCTCTGAGGGCAGACAGGCAAGGCAAATTTCATATTAATAATTTCTGCCCTGTACTGTCTAATTGTGTAGTAGTAGTTAGTAAGTACAACTCATTAACCATCAAGTTCTCTTCATCATCATGCATGCATTTCCTTTTTCTCCCTTTATAGATTTCTTGGATAATGGATCATGGTCGTCTTCCAAGATTGTGTTTTACTTTTGTTGTGTCCATGCATACTGTCTGTTTTTCTTTGTCAAACCTTTCCCCAAAGCCCCCTTCCCATCCATTCATCAATCCCTAACCCTCTTCCCCCGGGCTGTGTGATTTATATTGAGGTGTGATGTGACTACATTAAATGTACACCAAAAATTGAGCACATGCTTGCTGGGGCAGATGTGGTGAAAGCAACACTAATTGAATTTCAAGGCAGGGCAAGGATCGTCTTCTGCTTGCCCACCCATGCTGTACTTTACTTCGTTCTACTACTCCTCCCACAGTCTCTCTCAGGCAAGTGACTGTCTCTTTTTTTTTTTTTCAAATGCTAGTGCCAGTGTCTACTACTACCACCCCAACCATGGCATCTTCTCCATTCACTTGGGAAACCAACCATGCAGCCATCACTGTGCCGAACTTCATCATCATCAATCACAGGTAAGATACGTTTGGTGGGAGGTATAATGGACTAGGAGGAGAGACTGACAGTACTAGTAGGACCAGTAAAATAACTCAGTGAGGGGTACCACATCTATCTGTTTGTGTGTTACAAAATTGGCAGAACTTTGAAATCAAACACTGGCTGCGGGCCTGCAGCAGCAAGAAAACAAAGTAACAAACCATGTAACGTAAATTTGTAAAACAGTAACCCATCCACAAAACATTAATGTCGTATGTTTAAGTAAATAATATATAATTTAATACCCTAGCAAAAATAAACTATGCCACTCTGACCTGACCCACCCCCCTCCCTAACCCCAACCAATGTCCAAAAGTGAAAGTCAGGTGTTTGTCAACCAAGATCTTCACCCGCTCCTCTAGGTGCTCCTCCAAGCGGGCCATCCGGAGGAGCATCTGGCGGCGAAATGCCCTGCAGTTACATCCAGGGTGGGGGGCAGCAGTGCTTGATATTGAAGCATGGCGGCGGGCGGCTGCCTGACCATGGTGCCATAAAACTAGAGGCGGGGCCTGACTGGGGCCCGGGGCATTGGAGGAGGCTGCAGCTGCAGCCACCTCCTCCTCCGCCTGAGCCACCAGCCACCGGTATGCCTCGCAAATGGCCTCCAGTTTACGGCGCCGGGCATTGGCTGCCAACTCCTTCCTCGTAGGTTTTGGTTGGGAAGGACGATCTATATCAAGAAAGAAAAAGAACATTGTTGTAACCAATACTCTTAGCAAAACAGTAACACAAAATTAATTCAACACATAGTGACACAGTATCACTAGCAAGCATAGTACATAACATTTGTGGTAAGTATCTATCCTCCTACTTCCACTGACTCTATCATTTGTGGGAGTTTCAGGCATTATACTAGCACTATGTACTCCAGTACACACCAGTCGTCTTGTTCTTATCTCTAGTTTAGCGAAATTACATAACCATGTTGTAGCCGGCATGCCAGCTCAGTCAGCTAAGCTTGCACCCAAGAGAAACAGATATGAGTCACATGATGCAGACTCACGTCAGTTTTATTTACTACTACTGTCTGCAGGCGGGGAAGCTCATATTTTTGTATTACGGGTGGCACTGGCCATACTCTCTCTATTACATGAGGGCAATTGCTAAATATCACTTTCACCCTGCCCTGGGTACTACAAAAAGGCAGATTATTTATCGGATCCAATGATCATTGCTTATATTATAGATGGTAACACGACATCAGGTCAGTAGCGGTCGGTGGTGGGAGTGCTGCCGGGTGGTGACGTGGGGAGGTGCAGGGTGGGGGTAGTAAACTATGGATTACAGACAATCACGGGTAATTAAACAATACATATAAATAAATAAAACAAATTTCGTTGCACGCACTGCATCACATTTGGCGGTGCAGTGCGCACAATGAAAATCATTTTATTTATTTTTATGTTTACTTACCTGTATTTGGCCGTAATACATAGTTTACTTCCCACCCACCCTACCCCTCCCCACATTCACCGCCCGCCAGCTCTCCCACCACTGACCGCTGCTGCATAGGGTACTTTGTTTTCATTGATTGTGTAACCAACAGATAGGCCACCCTTTGCAGGCTGGCTGACACAATCGAAAATACATTAACATAGGTAGGGAGTGGTCCTTGGAGGCGGAGGAAGGCGCTTGATAATATATATATATAAGATGTGCTTGCAAACTACTGTGAGTCAACTGTATTCTGAAAATACTACTTATATTCCCCTCCGCTTTGCTACTCTGGTGCAGTTTCTTTTACATTCTCTTCAAAGTAAGACTCTCCAGTGACAGTCTCCACCTATGCTGTCTATTGATGATAGTACATACAGGCATACATCCATTAAAGTAAATGTCTATCATTCTTTTTGATATATCTCTTAACAAACCTTAGTTGGTTTCACCAACAACCAACCATGCGTCCACTACTTCCTTGCTTGCCTTGGCTTTGAGTTTGAACCAAACACCGCTGATGATTCTTGCTATCTAGCCACCTATGCATGCTTCCAACATATCCTTCTCTGCCATTCATATTACATCTCGCCCGTCCTTCCACTCTTCTTTCCCTCTTTGTTCAACACATCCATCAAGGTCATCTGATCTGAGTTTTAGTCTTCTCCATAAAACCTTCACAGCTGAGTTGGAGTCAGATAGAAGAGGCCATTGGTTACTCAACTCACGCTGCTAATGCTAAGTAAAGGGTGTCTTCTTCAACCGTTGTATAATGTTCACTACCACTTAATAAGTCTCACAGTACAGTGAGTGAAGTGAACACACTTCCATCTAGTAGTAATGTCAAGAAGTAATGAATATAACTTACCACTGCCCGCCACTGCTGCTGGCTCCCCCCCTGTAGCTCCTGCAGGTGCCGCCTGGTCTCCCGCCCACCACGGAATGGCCGCATCACCATCGCCACTGGCTCCGCCAGCACTGGTGGTTGGTAGTATGCCTAGAAAAAACATTACACATTTTTAGATGCCTGGAAACCTCCCCTATTTTATGAGTGTTCACTAGGAAGATTGAAAAAAAAGTTAATACAACATACATTATCACTAGCCCAAATCGGGTACTAGAGCAGTAGAGTCAGTAGACAGACACTAGTAGTGCTATATGTTCCCTAGGGTCATCTAGTCCTACTCTACTCTTTGGAAAGTTAGCCTGAGCCATGTCACCCTTTTAGATTCATCATGTCTACTACTCTTTTTACGCATATTATACCTCGCAGCTTATTGTGCAGTAGACGTCTTTGAGGCCACATGACGGTTGCGTACAAGTGAAGAGGTCAAAAAACAAGCCACTTTGTTATGGAGTTCGGTTAGTCAGTATTGCTTAGCCATCACATGTAAATGTTACACTTTTTGCCATGACTGCGAAATGCTTGCATTATTGCAGTATACTATCTAACGCGCACCATTTTTCTCATAATAGGCAGAAGATTCCCTTCTACAAACCAGAGATTTGCAGAGCTTATGATGCATGATTTCTACGTTCTACGGTCAGGGGTCTTCCAGAATTCACACAGATCTTTTGTCGTGTCCTGCACTTGTAAATGTTTACTGTTTTAGTCTTATGCTTTTTGCTGTTGACTCTGGCTGTAGTAAAATTTCATATAACAACGTACAGAGCTTGTTACTTATTTGAAAATAAACATTTTGAACTTACACATAGACTCTGTGGTATTTGGTGTGGTGGGGTGGACTTATACAAGTGAGTGAGCAAAAGGGTGTTATTATGTTCTGTGTTGTCTGTCTCATCATCATTGTGTATCTTCTTCGTGTGGGGGGTCGGGAGTGGGACCTAATGAGACACTATAGCTAGTCGGTCAGGGGATTGTGGGTTCTTCTGACTGAGGTTTGAGTAAGGTCCAACCTCCCATCACCAACATCCTATTTTCTTGTGCCTAGTTCTGTATGTGGCTCTGCAGAATCCCTACAACAGTAGTAGTATGTACTATCCGATCCAAAATACTAGTCAAATATCTGGTTGGGCATTTTGTTGGTGGGAATTGTCAAAGCCTCAAGTCTAAGAAGACTAGAAGAGAACAACCCAAAGGACAGGACACAGTGGCTAGAGCTATTGGTCAATCTGAGTTTTATTCCAAAGAAAACGTTCAAGAAAGAGTGGCCAACTGGGCAAGCTTAGCTACAGACAGACTCATAGTAGTAGTAGTACAGAGAGTCATAGCAGAGGCAGTTAGAAGGAAATTAGAGGCAGGGATAACAAGAATTTGGAAACAGATAGTCAAGGTCAAAGAAGCTTTTGTAAAAAATAGAATTAGAAAGTGGAACCATAAATAATAGTTCGAAAAAAAAGATGCAGTAAAAGTTAGGGAAATATAATTGTTAATAATATCCACTGGAGGACTTACTGGGGCCAGCAGCAGGAGCCTCGGTAGAGGAGCGGTCCTCTCCTATTTGTTGTTGTCCCGCCGACTCGGACCCTGTCTTCTTGCCCCTGGGTGGTGCTGATGTTCATGTAAGATATAATAAAGAAAGAGACAAACATTACGGAGTGCTGTGAAACAAATAAATCATTTGGAAAAAAAAAATCAAAAAACATTTTAGGAAACAGCAATTGCAATAAAATTGGCCTATCTAATCAGATGGATCGACTACTGGGCTGCTTGCTGGATTCACGGATCATCTGCTTATTTATGAACACTCCAGTTTTCCATAATCATTCTGATTCCAAATACTAACGAAGCCTAAGTACCACCTGACCTAGACCACCTATTCAAGACGGGCCAATTGTTCACTATGTCTGCATTGACATTTTTTTTAGCCATCAAATGCATAGATGAGATGGAGGACACATGCATATATTTGTGCATACACCAAATTGTGGGTTGGTTGCATCTGATCTTGTTCTGCTACTGACTGACCCTGCTAAGCCTAGCACTCACTAAACAAAATACAAAAGGTTCTACGGAGGACTGGGGTTAGCAGCACTCAGTGACAGAGGAGGCGTCAAGCAGACCTTAAAACAATTATTAACTAATAGTAACTAAACCTAGTATCCATCCACCACTATTTCACAGGAGGACAATGGAAGGACTAGAGTCTCTCTAGCAATAGCATTACCTAACTTCAGTTTTCTAAAATAAACTCTTACATTAATCATCCCAAGCTAGCGCAAAGTTGCAGACAAGTAAGAATAGCACCGAGCACCTGGGTCCTACAATCACAGAAGATTTTGAAACGTAATTTACCAGCAACGTTAGCAGCAGTAATCTTGTTATTCGTCAAACATTTATACACAACAAGACTTATACTAAGTTACTCACCAAGCCCAATGACCTCGACACCTAGCAGGTCCAACAGGTCCTGCTCCCGGTCCAGGAAGTCAGACCACCGGTGGGCAAGCTGGTTATGGGTGTGCCAGACCTCTGAGCGCCGAAACACTGCCCGGAGCACCTTCGCCCACCGACGGTGACGCTCCTAGGTAGCGTACCCGGAGCCAGGCCTGCCGCCTGCTGCCAAGGGCAAGGGGAGGTCGCGCTATATGAAAAAAACAAGGGTGGCTACCTCCACCTCACCAAAAAGCTGCCGGGCCTGAACCCCTGCAGGACGCATTCTGCCGCAAGGCAGGCGGCTCTGGGGCGCAGGCCCCTTGCCCTTTGAGCCGTAAGTGGCAGTACCCTTGGCCATGGTTCTGGGGTGGGTTGGAGGCGGAAAAGAAAAGTAAGAAGCGAAAGAAGAAAGTTAAGGGGAAGAAGTAAGAAAGAAGTAATAAAAGTAAAAAAACACAGTAAAAGTAGAAATAAAATGCTAAATATAAACTTAGGGACAGATGATAAATAAAAGAAGTTAGAAAAACTGTGCAAAAAACGAAGGATTCCAAAGATTAAGGGAGGATAGAAAAGTAGGCCCAGAACCATAGCATAGAGTGAAAAACAAGATGGCCACGCCTATTCGCGACCGTGTGGGTAAGTTCGCCCAATATTTCTCACGAACACGCAATAATCGTCGCGAACAATTAAAATGCGCTCCCGGACACGACATGCGCATCGCAAACACGCTATACGTGACCCGGAATAGGAAATAAGGCATCGCGAGCAGGCGGGACAATTGAAAAACAAGATGGCTGCGCCAATTGCCAACTGCATGGGTAAGATCGCGAGATATTATCCCCGAGCATGCAAACAGCTCCCCGAACATGCACAACGTGCTCCCGAACAAGAAAACGCATCGTGAACGGGAACCCCAAGCAACTACGCACGCTCGCTAAGCTACGCGTAGTGCAAGAACATCTTCGTGTAGCTTCACGTAGTGCGACTACGCGAACTACGCCCAGGGTTAAATGTAAGCTGAGTGGGAACAAGCGGGAACTGTGATATAGGAAACAAAGTCAGGAAGTCTTTGACTGCCAAGAGTTTTGTGCAGTTACCCAATATCTCCCCGATAACCAGAAATGAGTGGGAGTCAAAACAATGGAATTCCACTGAGCACAACAGTTAAATGTAGCCCAAAACTGATTTAGACTTTTCTCCGAGTAGCAGCAGCAAGGATAGAACAGGACTCGTCTGACCAACACCTGCAGAGAAGAGCTGTCATGCCGGAGGATCTTCAACAGGAAACTCAATGCAAAGCACTGAAGATGAGCCTGGGTGAGAGTTAAATACCTTTTGCCAGGCTGATGAGTCATGGATGTTGCTGAGTCATGGAGGCTTGTTGAGACATGGAGGCTGCTGAGACATGGAGGTTGCTGAGTCATGGAGGCTGCTGAGTCATGGGGGTTGCTGAGTCATGGAGACTTGTTGAGTCACGGAGGCTGCTGAGTCATGGAGGTTGCTGAGTCATGCTCTGGCGTTGCCTGGAAACAAAGATAAGGAAAACACCACTACATACCGGAGCAGAGAATTAAAGAAATATGTCAGCTTTTCTTCCTCAGGGAACACAGGGAGTAAAAGAGGGGACAAGCGGAGAGCATGAGGCATTTGTTGAGAACCTGCTAGGAGCCCCCACCCGACAGGAGAGTCTTCCTAGGTAGGATGGAAGTGGGTGAAATGCACCTAGCACCTTAGGATTCACCCTGAATAGTTCTCCCCTACTGCTAGAGTGTGGAAGGTCGTGGGCAGTCCGATGGATTCTGACACAAAGGAGGTCGTTATGATAGCAGGTGGATCGCCACCGCCCGTATGGCGGTGGCGATCTGCCTTCCAAAATATACCGCCCACATGACTTTTCCCCCTGCCACATTACGATGGCCACGGGGCCCCGGCAGACGGGAAGACCTTCCGATGGTTTTCCGCCGGTAGGCAATCCGCCCGTTTTGCCTACCGGGCAGAAAAGCCCAGGAATATGGTAGCGGTGCCTGCAAGGCACCACCATCCATATTATCATTATTGCGGTGTACTGCCTTTCCATTGCGGTGACTCAGCCATGGAAAGGCAGGTGGTTTTGTCCTTGGGGGCCTGTTGTGGGCCCCCAGGCTGTTCGGGGGGTGGTGGGTGCACATGGGGTTACTTTGCATGCACAAGGTGACAGGCAATGCGCGGTGCCTGTCACGTTGTGCATTCAAATGCACAACATGCATTTTAAACATTGCGGCGGGTGCTGCTTGCAGCACCGCCCACTGCAATGTTTAAAATGCGGAATGCGCCCACCAGTCTGGCAGGTGCATCCTGATGCCATTTGCGGGACCGCCGCAACAATGGCGGGCAGTCCTGTTTCTCGATACGGTGGCGGGCGGATCGTATTTGGCCCCATAGCGTCAAAAAATTGATGCTACGGTGGCGTTAAGTTCTTGTATATATGCCCCAGAGTTTTGTTTTCTCGCCAGTATATTTTAACAGGGGTGTCGATAAAGTGCTTGTGCCACTTTAGTTTCTATTTTGTTGGGGGGTTTTCCAAGAATGTATTATTTTATTTTTTTATATAATGAATGTGTCCATTCTCCCAACCCCACATTCCTCTTGTTGCTTCGCAATTGGACTAAAAGGGTAAATTGTCAGAACATGGCAGTACATATAGCAATATAGATAGATCTGTCATATAAATTGCCTCTTAAACTCAGAATTTGAGAAATGGGGTCCTCTCCCAGACCCAAGACATAATGACCTCAAAGTTCTGGGGCCGTCATTTACCAGGCCTTTGCTCGATAGATAGCCCATTTAAAGGTGCCATTGCTCCTCAAATTTATGGTCCATATCTGCCATATTGCACAACATTTTTTCCATAGCTATGAGTGTCCAGTTTGCCTACAGATTCCTGCGTAGAAGGCATGGTTGAGGTCCTCCACCCCAGCACCAAGAGCTGCTTTGACTGCCAATAAAGATTTTCTTGCTCATTTGAATGCCAAGAATCAGAAAAGCACACCTCTCTTGCCACCGGTGAATGGTGTGGTTGCAATATCAGTGCCCTCTAGAAGAAAGTTCAGGGCACTGTACTGGAAAAGCTTGAACTCAAATCAATTTTTCAGTATACTTTGAACCACCTATTCATCTCACAAACACAAAATGAAAGCTTATACGGACAGACACAGCTGTGCTTGAAACATTGGGATCAACAGAGGAGACCAAGGGGCACATGCATCATTGAAAATACCGGTCGCAAAGGGTCAGATTCTGCGAATCTGCTGCTTTGCAACAGGTATTTTTGCATTTGGGATGCATCAAACCAAATGCAATGTCACAACTTAGGTTATCGCAAATGTTGAGATTACCTAGATTGCAAATACATTTAGGAAATCACACATTGCGATTCTCTAAATGCAATGCATGATGCACTTCAAAATTGTGATTTCGCAATTTGGAATTGCAAATTACCATCAATTTCAAATTGATGGTTATTTGTGAAAACTTTGAAAAATGCACAAAAGTGCCCTTTTAAAAGTTCCATGTTACCCTGCATGTCATTACAACTCAAGCATTACAACGCATGAATTGTAACAGCGCAGCACCATTACAATGCCATGTTTACAACACATCGGCCTTTACAACGCATGCCTTTACAACGAATTTCATTGTAAAGGCATGAATGCAGCAAACATAGAAAGAGGAAGTAACAAGGAGAAATAACGATATTTTTCTTTGTTACACCTCACTTGGGGAGGCCTAAACTTTTTGACGCATTCCCAGGTCTACCACTCCTGGTAAATCTGGGAATGTGGCAAAATCCATGGATGGATGCGTGGGAACACCTTTGCGCCACCCATATAGCACCTCCCTGGCACGGAGTAATGCAAAACAGCAATTTGCATTGCATTGCGTTACTCTAGATTTATCAATTCATTCAGGGCCACACAAGCTGGCTTTGCGTGGCTTGATAAATCAGACTTGAGGGTGGCACCCCTTTGTGCCGTAAGCACATATTATTCTTTGTTTACATTTCATCTGTTGTAATGTGGCACCAGAAATGCTATTGCTCATTTTTTGCAGTAGGATTGGGCTTTGTGCAAAGATAACATCTATTTTCCAGCTCTGGCACCACACCAAGGAGCAAACCAATCTTGACTGAAAGCAATCCAAGAAGCAGAAGGCCACCTTTCTCTTTACAATTTGATACAAAAACGTAATTTCAAAATGATGTTTTCTTTCTCACATTTCAGGGCACGCTAAGTTGCTTTATGAAAAACAACTTGTAACAAGACAGACCAATTTGTGACAAAAGATAATCAATCTTTTCAGAACAAATCAATTGGTGACTCAAAATGATCAGTCCCAAACACTTCTATTGCTTTAAAACCAACTTCAATTACACATTCTGACATCCATATTTGTCTGTAAAACTATCTGGATGTGCAGCATATTTGTTTTACTGAAAATAAATTCACACACTACTATTCTGTCAGTCTTCACAAATATCTATTTAATAAAGAAGATAAGAAGTTAGAATAAGCTTGTATTTTCTATACATCTTTGTGGTGTCTACAATCATGTACATGCTCAGCAAAGGTAGGCTATTCTCGCATGACTTAGAGTGAGAGAATTAAAGACAACCAACATCTATGGCTTGAAGGTTAAATTTCCATTGATAGGAACATTGAAATATCAATAGATAGAACAGAGTTTCTTTGCAAAATGGCTTATGAGTCTGATTTACTGCAACTGTGTGAAAGATTAGGTTTTATTATTCTGAGAAGTGCTCTTGAGCCAGTTTGATTGTCAGTAAATCCTTCCGTTGAATAGCAACTGTCAGTCAATTCATTCCTGAGCTTCACCTAAATTAAAGAAAGGCACCTTCATTCTTCACAAAATATCTCTTTGCTCATTCATGAGTGCAGTGCATTACATACTAAATCAAGTGTGGGAATTCATTACTAAACGTGTCTTTGTGTAGATGTTTGGGTGTGAAAGGTAATTCTTACATCATACAACTTTCACTCAACAATATTTCACAAGTTTTCAGTTTCACGCAGTTAAAATTGACAAATCTTGTCCTGAACAAAAAGGCACACCATAATGAGAACTGTAGTTGCATAAGATCTTCACACATCGGAAAGGGTAACATCAACAGAACATTGATAATCATATCACCATTTATGTGTTACAGCCATCCATCAGGAAAAGGCTAAACAAATTGCATGGAGCAACTGCAAAGGCATAAGGGGCAAGTCTGTTTTGAAGACTACTCTTTACCAAGTTGCATTATTCCTGTAGGATTTCTAAACATCCAATAATATAAACTCAAATAAAGACTAATGACAGAATTTATTAAATTGCGCCCATTATTAGTATATGTCCTTAGGTGCTATAAGCTCTCAAGCTCTCTTTCAGTCCTGCTAAAACTATTAATATATAAGTATTTCCTAGCATATGTGATTATTGTAATTCAGCATGCTCTTTAGAAAATAATGTATTTCTCGCGGGGAACTAAGATGGAGTTTTGCAGCTGAAACCAATATTGTGGCTCCGTGCCGTGAGTCCTGGAGATGCTATAAGCTGCGTTAAATTTGGGAGGACATCCCCCCAATCCACCTAGCCCTCCGCTTGACTTGTGCCTTGTTCGAGGGGCCATTTGATGGTTAGCTGGCCTTTTGTGGTGTTTCAGGCTTCACTTCGGCTACCAGCATTGAGGTTCAGAGCCAGCTGCAATGAAGGTGTTGACTGGCTTTCGCTGGTATTCATGATGGCCCGATTGGGTGCCGGCAGGCAGACGCTGCCAGCTGAAACTGGCTGAGCATATAACCCTGGTTTGGCTGCCACTGGGGAGGCTAATGGTTGGCGGTCCTATGGTCTCGCTCCTGAACTGCTGCAGAGGCAGAGCAAGGTGTGCAGTGGCAGTGGGAGTTACTTTGTTGCAGGCTATGTCCTTCAGGCTCTACTTGTTTGCAGGCATGCCCTACCACCCGATATATTGTTGCAGGCTGGAAGCCTGGTTTTACTCCTATTAACCTCTGAGGTGTCGCAGAGGAGGAAAGTCCTGAGGCTAGAGCGTGGGGGGAGTAAGAACTTTAAATTTAAAGGGGATGCCTGTGAATGGGGTTCCTAAAAAGGGGGATGACTGGGAGCAGTTCACTCTCATGGTTACCAGACTTCACTGAAGCCGTAGAAGAAGTGCTTGTTGACTGGCAAAGGGGTGAATGGCAGCACCAGTTCTCACAGTGGTTCAGGGGTAAGAAAATTGACTCCTGCCCCCCTCTCCTTCTAAAGCTCAGGAGAGGGCTGAGGATTTCCATATGACCACGCGTGAGGTGTACCCAATTGAGAGGACACCTGGGGACACTGCTGGATCGGATGCACCAGGGAGAGAAAGCTTGGTGCCTCACAGCCAACGGATATTGGATACATTTTTGATGATGGGGCCATCTTTCCCTGTTACTACTGCTGAGTCTGGTTTGAATCGGGTGCAGAAGACTACATTTGGGAGTGAGAAGCTGATCCCACCGATTCTCATCTCCCCTCCTCAATATGATCTTCCGGTGGTCCTGGGTCAAGCCTCAGTCTCTGTTGATTAACAGTACTATGATCATTAATATTTGATGTGATGACTGTTATTGTTATTACCTAGGGCTGTGATTGGCTGTAAGTGGCTGGTGTACTATTGGTTGTAGGGCTTATGGCTAGAACTGTAACTGGTTACGTTATGGGTTAGAGTTTTTATTGGCTGAAGGGGTCACCTGATTACTAGAGCTATTAAAGCTTAGGGCGTCTCAGCCCAGGCAACGATGCTAAGGGCTGAGAGGACAAGGGCAGTTGCCTGTTTGAGCCTGTTTAAGACTGGTCGGGACCGGTGTACAGACATAATATTGACTTTTTAATTTCGAAATACAGAAATATCGAGTTGTGAATATCGAAGGGACAGAATATCGACATCAAGAATATCGGTGACCAGAATATCGACCTGAAGGTAAGAAATATTGTTTTTGTTAATTTCAAAGTCAGTAATATCATTTGCAAAAATATCATTGTTAAAAATATCGATGTTTATGTTAGTGGTATGCATTTTAGTATGTATTTAATATGTGTGTGTTTCACATGTTTTGTATTTTTTGTATTTTTTTTTAAATATATGTGTTACATTTTTAGAAGTTAGTAATTTTTTTTAAAGTACAATTTGCATTTTAGTACTGTAGCAGGTTGTGAGTTTATAGGGGAACAGGATGGGAAGTAATTTAATTATAGTAAATTAAATAATAATCTTTGGAAATTATTAATTATTTTAATTCAATTTTGCATTTTAGTTCAGTAGCGGGTTGTGAGATTATGGGGGAATGGGGTGGGAAGAAATGTAATTATAATAAATTAATTATACATTTTCATTTTATAGTATTGATAATTAATTTATTGTTAATTAATTATTAACTCTTTGATGTGAGAATAGTAATTTGTACGCCTATGCTATCTAACACTTTCCCTACTGTTGCACTCTCTGGAGTTGGAATAGTAATTTTAACCCCCATGCTATCCAACACTTTCCGTACTGTTGCACTCTCTGGAGTGGGAATAGTATTTTAACCCCTTGGCTATCCAACACTTTCCCTACTGTTGCACTCTTTGGAGTGGGAATAGTAATTTTAACCACTTCGCAATCCAACACTTTCCCTACTGTTGCACTTTCTGGAGTGGGAATAGTAATTTTTACCCCTACGCTATCCAACACTTTCCCTACTGTTGCACTCCCTGGAGTGGGAATAGTAATTTTTACCTCTTCACTATCCAACACTTCCCTACTGTTGCACTCAGCGGAGTGGGAATAATAATTTTTACCCCTACGCTATCCAACATTTTCCCTACTGTTGCACTCTCTGGAGTGGGAATAGTAATTTTAACCCCTGCGCTATCCAACAGTTTCCTTACTGTTGCACTCACTAGAGTGGAAATAGTAATTTTTACCCCTTCGCTATCCAACACTTTCCCTACTGTTGCACTCTCTGGAGTTGGAATAGTAATTTGAACCCCTACACTATCCAACACTTTCCCTACTGTTGCACTCTCTGGAGTGGGAATAGCAATTTTAACCACTTCGCTATCCAACACTTTCCCTACTGTTGCACTTTCTGGAGTGGGAATAGTAATTTTTACCCCTATGCTATCCAACACTTTCCCTACTATTGCACTCTCTGGAGTGGGAATAGTAATTTTAACCCCTAAGCTATCCAACACTTTCCCTACTGTTGCACTCACTGGAGTGGGAATAGTAATTTTTTCCCCTTCTCTATCCAACATTTTCCCTATTGTTGCACTCTCTGGAGTGGGAATAGTAATGTTTACCCCTACGCAATCCAACACTTTCCCTACTGTTGCACTCTCTGGAGTGGGAAGGGTTATTTTTCCCCCTACGTTATCCAACACTTTCCCTTCTGTTGCACTCACTGGAGTGGGAATAGTAATTTTTAACCCTACGCTATCCAACACATTCCCTACTGTTACACTCTCTGGAGTGGGAATAGTAATTTTATTCCCTCCGCTATCCAATATTTTCTCGTTTTTGTTAATGCAGTGTATAATTTATTTAAAAAAGATTAAAAATATTGTAATTTTTCAATGTGTTATATATATTTGTTTATATTTTTATTTATATTATTGTTGTATGTGTATATATGTATTTAACAATTTATAAGTTATTAAAATCATTATGTATGAATAATATTAAGTAAGTATATATATATTATATTTTATATGTATATGTTTAATTTATTTTTACATTATGGGGTCGATTCTGATCCATTAAAACAAATTTCCGTACGACTCAAATCTGTATTTTTTTCCGTACCAATCGTACAATTCACGTCCGACCCGTGAAGTACGATTCATACAGGAAAAAGTACGTAAGGATCGGCCCGCTCCGTACGAATCGTAGCGGGAAAAGTTGTACGAGACGTACCTGGACACTTTTCCGTACGATTCGTACAGAAAACGGCCCGTACACGGGGAATGACTCTACCCGCTACGAAGCGAAGTTTATATGACTCGTAGCCCGGGAAAAGTTGTTCCTGGGGTACGAGTCGTACAGGCACCCCCACCCCCCGTATGTACGCACCGTACTCCCACCCCGTATGTACGCACCATACTCCCACCCCCGTATGTACGTAGCGTACCCCCAGCCCCCCCGTATGTACGCACCGTACTCCCACCCTGTATGTACGCACCGTACCCCCAGCGATACGCTGGGGAATCAGCTTTTACGGCTGTTTTTGGCTCCCATAAATAAAGAGCCGTACAGAGTGCCGTAGGGACGGATCATACTAGCTAGGCCGTAAAACGCTGCTTACATCCGTACGGACGGCGCGTACAGGCTGTTCCGGAGAAGATTCGTACATTTTTTTTACCCGTACGGTCTTTTGTACGATTCATACGGAAATCAGCTTTCTGTACGAATCGTACTTCCTGGCTTGTACGGACAGTTTACCGGGTACGAGTCATACGGAGAAAACGCTCCATACGACGATTCATAGGGCCTTTTTACAGGATCGGAATCGACCCCTATATGTATTAGTTATAATTTTAAACATTTTAAAATATTTTTAACTTTGTTTATATGTATTATTTACTTTATTTTACATTATTTTTTTAACATTAAAGAAACCCAATATTTTTAACAATATTTTTGACATCGATATTTTTTTTCTGATATTTTTGTACTTACCATAAAGTAGATAGGACTTTGATATTCTGGACATCGATATTCTTGTGTCGATATTTCTGTACTTCGATATTCTGACTGTCGAAATTCTGTCAGTGATCCGTCGGGACCAGGGCAAGAAATGCTGTCCAAATCCACATACACCAGCACTCACCCTAGCCCATCCAGAACTAGATTAACATATTAACAACAGATGTACTCCACTCATTAACTACAAACTAGCCCTATGCACAGTTCAATGCATCAGCACCCACAGCTAAACCACACAAGCCACATCTATACACCCTTCCATCCCAGCTACCACACATTTGCACCATCACCTACAAACAGTACACAACTCTATCCTGCACCACTAACCAATCCACTCATCACTAACACAACCAAAATCCACGCCATGCTTAACAATATCCCATCCAAACACACATTCCCCACTCTAATTACTCCTAACAGACCCCTTTTTTGTCACTATCAAACCTATGCACAGCCTTGCATCATTTCTTCAACCAACACCGACTCTTCTTTCTACCACAATAACACAACCACACAACACTTGCACTCCACCACACATATTACCTCTTGCAGCAAACAAGTTGTTGGACTTGAGTCTGTTTTCAGGATCAACCCAGAACATTTTGCCTTCCTTCTGTATTTTTTCTCACCTGTTGTTGTTGGTTTTCTGACTCTGGGCACTTTACCACTACTGATTAGTGCTAAAGTGCATGTGCTCTCTCTTGTAAACTTGGTAAGATTTGTCGACATATTTAATTTACCTGTAAGTCCCTTGTACAGTGTTATCCCATATAATCAGGGCCTGTAAATTAAATGCTACTAGAGGACTTGCAGCTCCACTTGCACCACCCACCAAAGTAGCCTTTCAAACCTGTCCCAGGCCTCTGCTGCTGCAGGGCCTGGGTGTATACTTTACTGCTGAAGTGACTTGGCATACAAAGTGCTTGCCACATCTGCAACTCCCCTTTTACTGCATCTCAATCACCCCTAAGGTAGGATGTTGCTAACCCTATGTGCAGGGTGCTGTGTAGGTAAAAGGTAGGACATGTGCCTTAACTGTGTGGCATGTCCTAGTAGTGACAAACAGCCTATTTGGTTTCTCACTGCTGTGAGGCTGCCCTCTCCTAGTTTTGCATTGGGGATTCCCTGACATGTGCTTCAGTCGTAATTACTGACATGAGTGGGGTAGCATGACCATGTTTTGTATGTTTGGACTAGTAGTGATAAATCCCACTTATTGATGAAAGCAGACTTGTCATCACTATTTTAGGAATGCCACTTTTAGAAGTGGGCGTGGGCGTTTCTCTGTGTCTTCGGGGAAGCAGCAGTTACATCACATGCGGTACAACGCATGCGATTACAACACAGTTGTTACAACAACCGCGTTGTTACAACGCTAACCATTACAACGTAGTTTCTATGACTTTTGTAGGGGGCGCTCTGAACTAAGGAATTGAATAATTTACTATTCCAACACCTTCCCTACTGTTGCGCAGGCTGGAGTTGGAATAGTAAATGATACTGTTCCTAAGTCCAGCACACCGCCAGGAGCAAGTCGTAGAAACTACTTGCGATGTAATGCTATGCGTTGTAACACCATGGTCGTTGTAACGACTGCGCTGTAATCACATGCGTTATACCGCATGTGATAAAACATTGCATATTCGTGTCAGCCTGGATGTGTATTCACCGTCTGGTTTTGACTGACAGTTGAGAGGGGATGTGCATTCACTCTAGACAGTCAGATGAGGGGTTGAGGTGTCTCCTGCCTTTCTTGGGTGACTCAGCGCTAGGCTGAGTAGACCTTAGTTGAATTTAGAGTAGCGGCAGGAGTTTCCCTTTTACCTGAATAGGCCTGATCTGCATTTAGAGTGGTGGGAGAAGTTGCACCTACACCTGAATAAGGCTGTGCCTGCCTTCTACAATGCTGTCTCTGCCCTTCTGATGTGTGTTTGGCGCCAGGGCTTAAAATGTGAATGGGGTGTTGTGCACTTCTAATATGTGTTTGAAGTGCCCTCAGAACAAAGACTTTTGCACCATAAATACAGGGGCTTTGAACTCATGAAGAAAAAAGACACTGCGCGGACTTATAACCAAACACTGCTGCTTCTGTATGCTGCCCCAGTGGATTGCTGTGCTGCCATCTGGATTTTGCCTGTGTGCTGGCCTGGGCCTGCTCCCTGATCAGGCCCCCAGTGATCTCCCAGGGCTTTTTTGTCCTGTTCTGTGGAACTTGAGAACAGCGCAGGGTGAGTGCTGTGTTCCTCACCTGGTTTTACCTCACCTCCCATATGGAGGGCTGCTATACCGCTGGCTCTTTCAACTAAAGCGCGTGAGGTGAGTGCAGGATGGGCACAGTGCTTTCCCCTTGATTGAAGGGAAAGCGCACAGGAGGGAGTCTCTAAAGTATCCAGGTAGTGCGGCACGCAGGGCGTGCCGCACTGTCTTATCCCGAGGGTCCTGGAGGAGCGGGAGGGGAGAGCTGAGGGGAAGTTGAGCTCTCCCTCTCTATGCTCGCAACAGCAGTGAGGTGAGCGGGAGGTTGCCTGGCAACCGACTGAAGCAGAGGCACAGCCCCAACAACAAAGAACTGCTGGATCATGCTCCATGGTAAGGAGCTGGCGCAGCTGTGTTTTCCTCTCCTGAGAGCTAAAAGAGGGCTCTGAACAAAGTGGCGGTGTTCTGCCAGACGGCCTCACTCCTGGCAGGACTGCCTTTAGATTGGGCAGAATGAAGGTACCAGCCCCACTTGAAGCCACTGCAGGAGACGGGGGAGGTCTCCGACTCATTCAAGTCATTGTCACAGCTGCACCGCATGGTGGCAGGCAACTGCACTCTTACCTTCTTTTGGGGGGCATTGTCTTGACGGGCATCAAGGGGTGGATCTGCGCTGGAGGCCCACGATCCCTGAGGGGAAGGAATCCCCGACAATAATCAAATTTCCTGGTATAGGAGGGCAGGTGGTCCAGAAGCCTACCGGGTGAGGAATAGAACTACTGCTTAACCTGTAATAAGAGTGCAGGTGCCGCTCTTAGTGATATCTACTGTTATGCTGGTAAGCCTTAAGTGTTTTTTACCTCACATACTGCAAATATGGACCCTGATATGGATGTATGATGGTTGTTGATGCCTTTTACTGGTCATAATAACACGTACTTTCCCAGGACCTGCAGGATATCTGCGGTGATGGTGTAAGGCGATGTTCTCATCACATGCCGATGATGGGTGCAACTTACAAGTGTTTGCGTAAGTAGTTTGCTTATGCAGTTAGTGTGCTTGGCGAGAGCTGCAGCTGCTATCTTCTACACTTTTGTTATCCTTTTCTCTGTTCCTATGTTCTTAGGTGTTGTATGTTTACTTAGTGTTTTTAACGCTTTACTTATCTCAGGGATTTTTAAATAACTTCTCTTTGTGCCTACCTTTCTTTGTGCATTCTTTTGCCTCTCTCCTCGCTCCCCGGCCCACCGCAGCAGATAGCCTACTGTTTGAGTGGAGGGAGTTTCTTTTCATGGGAGGAGGATCTTCCATCTTCCACTCACTTCCGGTGTGCCATTAGGTTCCGCCATCTTGGTGGTGATACGCTCTAGTCTCCAACCATTGAGTCAGGTTCCTAAAAAATGTCGAAGCCAATGGCGCCGACCCGCAGGAGACAATAAGTAAGCAGTTAGTGTGCTCGGCGAGTGCTGCAGCTGCTATCTTCTACACTTTTGTTTTCCTTTTCTCTGCTCCTATGTTCTTATTTATTGTATGTTTACTTATTGTTTTTAACTCTGTTTATTAGCGCTTTTACTTAACTCAGGTATTTTTAGAAAACTGCTTTTGCGCCTGCCTTTCTTTGCACATTCTCATGCCTCTCTCCTCTATCCCTGGTCCACGGCAGCAGATAGCCTGCTGTTTAAGTGGAGGGAGCTTATTTTCCTGGGAGGAGGATTTCCCATCTTCCACTCACTTCCAGTGTGCCATTACGTTCTGCCATCTTGGTGGTGAGACGCTCTAGTCTCCCTCCATTGAGTCTGGTTCCTGACTATTTCAGGGCAAATGGTGCCGAAACGCAGCGCAAAATAAGAAAGCAGTTAGTGCGCTAGGTGAGAGCTGCAGCTGCTATCTTCTGCACTTTCGTTATCCTTTTCTCTGTTTCTATGTTCTTATGTATTGTATGTTTACTTAGTGTTTTTAACTCTGTTTATTAGCGCTTTTACTTAACTCAGGTATATTTTAAAATGGCTCTTTGTACCTACCGTTCTTTGCGCATTCTCTTGCCTCTCTCCTCACTCCACAGTCCACCGCAGCAGATAGCTTGCTGTTTGAGTGGAGGGAGTTTCTTTTCCTGGGAGGAGTATCTCCCGTCTTCCACTCACTTCCACTGTGCCATTACATGCCGCCATCTTGGTGGTGAGATGCTCTAGTCTCCCTCCATTGAGACTGGTTCCTGACTATTTCAGGGCCAATGGCGCTGATGCGTAGCGGACGCCACTGGGGCCTGCCGGCGGCTCGCCAAAGGCATGCCAAAGCAAGCCCATCTGCGCCCGTCCGTGTGCTGGCCAGGGCCACTTATGCTGCCCAAAATTCTGCTGCCTGCTTGCGTGACTGGGATCGAGATGAGCTCCTAGCTCTTAAACCTCCCACCTGCCCGGACCAGGTACGCACATTACTTGGAGACCCAGATGGGACTTATTCTTGCCCCTGCTGCAACTTTTCCATTAATCCTAGCCGTGCTTCTTGGCTGGATAAGGAGTTATGTCCGACCCCTCCAAAGTCCTCCAGGCCCTCTTGCTAAAAAGCCTGTCTCATTAAGTGTAGGTCGCTGTCAAAACAAGCCCTCGACATACACCAATCCCTAGTGGACAATAACTGGGACCTCATGTTCCTGAAGGAGACTTGGTTATGTGAAGACTCTAACCTAGCAGTGCCCTAAGCTATTCCATAGCGCTATGGTATAGTCTGTGCGAATAGGCAAAATAACAGACGCGGGGGTGGTCTGGAGATTATCCATAAAGACACCTGGGAGACGTCAATTACCAATTGGGCAGATGGGCAGTATTGTAGGACTCCCCTTCTGGATTAAACTTTCCTCCTCTGCCTCTTTTGCAGGGCTCCTTCTCTACAGGCCCCCGATTTGCTGCCATAGTTCCTCCCCCATTCTGGCAGACTATATCACCAGGCTAGCACCCGCTATTCAAACTTTACAGTCCTAGGCTACTTTAATCTACATGTCGACGATCCCTCCTGCTCTCATAGTGCAAATTATATTAAGTTGCTTGCTGGTTTTAACCTGATCCAATTGGTCTCTTCTCCTACACACAAAGTGGGCCATATATTGGACCTTATCTGCTCTAATCTACAGGAGGTTAAAGTGAATACTCCCACTCCAGTGATTTGGTCTGATCAAGTCAAATCAAATAAACTTTATTCGGTTTAACAGATATAAAACCATAAAAATTGAAGAACATCCAGATTAAAACAAGGTGGATGATTCTATATAATAACAAATCAAATTACACATAGTTTAAATACATAGCACACCCTCCAAGAACAATCTCAATCAATATAATGCAAATTCAGATAATATCCCCCTATAATCAACACTCTCCACTAAAAGTTAACCCCACCCTCAGCCCGAATATAACATCATTATGGTCTAAAATCATTGTCCTAAAAACAAGCCCTGGACTTCACCGTGGATTTCAAATAGCCAACAATAAAAAAGATACAATCATCCTTCAACAGTTGGAGATACAGTAGAGCTGGACAAACCGGCTTAAAATTCATCTTCTTTAAAATCGGAACAAAAAAATACTTCCGGGGCACATCATAAAATTTACAGACAAACATAAAGTGCAGCAAATCCTCCTGTGGAGACTCAACGTTGCAGCTACAGGGTGCTAACAACTGACCTCTACTGCTTCCTCTGGGATTGCAAGCAGGAGGTGAAAGATATCCAAACAGAACCTAGTTAATAGGAACCGCTCATAAATAGATAGAAATCCCAGAAGATAGGGCTCGGCAGATAAGGTTGTCTTTAGCAATAAGAATTTGCAGACACTAGGTTTCCGCAATTCCACATCTTACCTTTCCAATTTCCTTCGACTGTTGAAGGATTCCCTGATTAACCCCACATCCTTTTTTGTGATTAACTCAGGATTAATGAAAAGGTCAGCCCGCCCTGGCTTATCGAAGCTGCTCTTATTATATCTAAGCCAGGGTATGCAGAGCACGTTGTCAAGGGTTATACAGTCTTTTAGAACCAGCAGGGTTAAAATTAATTCCTTGTTCAACCAACTGTTTAACCAGAACGTATGGGGGCGAAGTGCCAGAGTATCACATAAATAGGGCACCCCCAGTTCCTCGTGTACTACCATATTGGATAGACCACATGGAACACCCAACAGCCTTTTCAAAAAGGTGATCTCCACCACCTGTAAAGCTTCGGTGAAGACATGCCCCTATATTTCACACCCGTAGGCGGCTAAAGCTACACTCTTTGCTTGGTATACTTTCAACAGGGCGGCGACAGGTCTGTTTCCTAGTTTATAGCCAAAGTTAAATATGGCCACATTCACCCGAACCAAATCCCCATTTTTTCTATGTTTTAGGTGCCCCCACTTCAATTGATCATCCAATATGACACCCAAGTAAGAGAAAACATCTGTGCGGGGTACTTTAGCAGGGCCTACCCCAAATTGGAAACTTTTTTTCGGTCGTGTTCCCACCTGCATTATGTAGGATTTCGAGTTATTAATGGAAAGATCTCGTTCAAACATAAAACTTGAAAAGGCATCAAGCAGGGTTTGAAGGCCCCTAGCCGTCCTGAATATGAGAACTGTATCATCCGTATATAGTAAGATGGGTAAACCACATCACCCTACATGCAGATAGTCAACCCCTGTAGCTAATAAAGCTCTGTCTAAGTCGTTTATATAGAGGTTGAACAAAAATGGGGCCAAGCTACATCCTTGGAAAACACCTCTCTTTATATCAAAGTTACGTGACACTTGAAGGTCCTGAGAAAATCTAACGTTGGCCTGGGTTGCCTCTAGGAAATTGACGATGCTATGAAGTCCATGAAGGCTAGGTAGATGGTACCGGAGTGCACAACAGTATATTTGTTAAGTAACATGGTTACGTTAAGGCATTGGGCCATGGTTGACCGACCAGGTCGAAACCCAAACTGGACATCCGAGATTATATTATGTTCCTCAGCCCAGATGGACAGTCTTCCCAGTAATACGCGGCCCACCACCTTAACCACTGAGTCCAACAATGAAATCGGCCTGTAACAATGTGGGCTATCATGATCACCCTTTTTAAAAACTGGTAATATGGTTGAGATTGCCCAGGACTCAGGGCATCCTTTCCTGGCTGCCGCCTTCAACACGGGCAGCAGGACCTGCGCCCAAAAAAGAGGATCAGATTCAAAAAGATCCCGGGGGATGCCATGGAGCTTTGTTGCTAGTTAAACCGGCAATTCCCATCACAACCTCCCCCTGTTCAAAGACTAATGCGGGGCCTACTCTCTCTCGGCCTGACTGACTATTTTGCTCGAACGGGGTTTCGAACATGATTTTAAAGTGAAGCACCCATTCATCCTCTCTGATATTCGTGCCCAAGTCGCTGCCTTCATCATTGCCAATATCAATTTATACTCCCTGCGGCAAGCTCTAACCAAAGTCAGATTTTTCGGGTTACCAATAAGGGCAAAACCATCTAGGGGTCGAGATGGCTGTTCTCTGTGCCTGGGCACTCAAAAGTTCACCTAATTTTGTGGAGATAGTGTTAAAAGCGCTGATAACCTCCCCCGGGCAAGTATCTAAAGAGGTGCACAGTGCTAATTCAGTGGCGCAGGATTCTTTAACTGATCTATAAAAAAAACGTCAGGAGAGATCTGCAACCATCTAAGCCGTTGTCCGCCTTCTATCGGTCGTGTCGTCCCCTTATGCTCTACTCTTCTTATATTTTTCAGAAGTGGCCCACACATTTGGACGCAGAGCAGATTGTGGTCAGTATAAACACTTTCTAGTATGGTAAAACCATGGAATAAAGATTGTAGAAAAGATGAAATAATAATAAAATCTATAAAAGTACCACTGTCTCTCCCCTTAAAGGAAGGAACAAATACCTTACTATGCGCATCAGGTATGGACCTAGGGGGCATTAAGTCAAATTAATTCAGGTTATGAATTATTCAATGCTTCCCCCTGAACGGAGTGTTCTAAATGGGTCCCCCACACCCTGGGGCAGTCTAAATCAGCTGAGCTAGTGGCCCTTGGGTCTCCACACGGGTGTATATTAAAATCCCCTACGATCATAAGATTTTGTCTTTCGGCAGTGTTGTACTGCCTTATGAAAAAGCCCAACTCTATAATATTACAGCCACCAGGGGAATTTGCTACAAAATTGTGAAAGTTTATAAGACCCAATTTGTTAGCCCCCAGTCTTAAAGCCAAGGACTGTAGACCTGGACTCGAGGACGACAAACCCAGTTTCTGGCAATCTAATGCCAGATAGATATAGATAACCAGGCCGCCCTTAGGTCTGCCCGCGATAGAAGGGGAGACTGGGACAAAGAAAGCCTTATAACCTTCAAGAAATAAATTTGGTCGCTTTCCTGATACACCTGAAGGTTAGGGCTAGGGTAACCGCTCTACCAAAGGAATTGAGGAGGAACTGGAGTAGGATCTCCCCCGAATCCATAACTCCTCTTCTTAAGGACTCCAAACCCCTCCTCTCAAATAATCTTGATGATAGCATTGGAAAGTGGAATACCTGGTTCAGGGAGGCCCTGGATAAAATTGAGCCACAGAGGCCTGTTAGCTCTTCAATAGCAACCCCTTCCGCTCATTGGTTCTCTGGGGACATCAGAGCAAACAAAAGTGACTGCAAAAGACTTGAGCGTAAGTTGAGAAAATCATATAGTACGGAGGACAAAATTGATTATCGAGCTGCTCTGAAAGAATACCGCAGCGTCCTCGTTATTAAGAGAAGAGACTTCCTGGCCGATCTCATTGCCAGCGCTAAGAGCTCCTAAAGGGATGTTTTTAAGATCGTGAAATCCTTCACTAACCCCTTGGCACTTTTGGACCCGGCTGTCCCTTCATTGGAGATGTGCAACAGTCTTTCACATTTCCTTGAGGAAAAAATCTCTCAGATCCATACCTCGTTCCCGGGGGCTCCCCACCCTAATGGGGTGGACGTCTCTGCTGGTGTTTTCTGAGTTCGCAATGATCCCCATGGATACTTCCCTGGTTGAACTTCAGAAATGCAAATCCGAGTCACCTTGTGATCCCTGGCCAGCTTACTGGCAGAGTGACTTAATCCACCCCTTAATGCCATTTGGAATTCCTCACTCAGGCTAGGGTTTTTTCCACCTGCCTGGAAACATGCGTTTCTTCTCCCTATACTGAAAAAACCTAACGCTGACCCTGAGGTCACCAGCAATTCCAGGCCCATTTCTGTGCTCTCGGCCCCGCAAAAGTCTTAGATAAATTAGCACATCAGCGGCTGGCTGCCTTCATTGATTTCAACGGGCTACTGCATGACTCCCAGTCTGGCTTCATCCCTGGCTACAGCACTGAATCTGCGTTGATTGAGATGGCTGATTCCATTTGCTGGGTGGAGGATGAAGGTTCTGCGGCCATGTTGGTACTCCTCGACCTGTCAGCAGCATTTGACACGGTGTCTCACTCTATCTTGCTCGATCGTCTTAAGCACATTGGCATTTGGGGGATGGTGCTGGACAGGATCGAGTCCTAACATCATGGCCGGAACAACAGGTCTTTCTCCACCCTTTTACCTCTGCTGCAAAAACGCTAAGATGGGGGGTGCCTCAGGGCTTGGTCCTGAGCCCACTTTACTTTAATATCTATTTGACACCACTGGCGGAGCTCATTGCTAATACCGGGATCAAGTTGATATCCCATGCGTATGATACCCAACTGATATTTGTCTTCAGTGGGGTATTGGCATCAGTCTTTGACTCCTTCATGGATTGTCTAAAAAGCATTTGTGTCTGGATGAGCAGCAATTTTTAAAAGCTCAATGCCGATAAGATGGAGGTTCAGTTTTTTAACAAAGCAGTCCCACCCCCAGCAGCCCTGTGGTGGCTGGCTGAAATGGGATCTGCTCCTGTACCTAAAGACTTAGTCAAGAATCTTGGAGTCAGATGGGACAATAACGTATCCCATGCTACCCATGTTCAGCACTTATCTGCGGCCTCCTTTGGCAAGATAAAAACAATTCGAAAATTCATCGACTTCTTGCCAGAGATAGCTCCTAAAACTGTAGTCCATGAGTTAGTCACCTCCCATCTCGACTATGGCAACGGACTCCACATGGGTCTGCCTAGCGGTTTGATCCGTAGGCTCCAGATAGTACAAAACGCGTCCGCTAGATTGGTCTGCAAGGTCCCTCTCTGTCAGCATATTTCCCCCCACCTTAGACAACTCCATTGGCTCCTGATGGCCAAGAGAATCGAATTCAAGGCCCTTTGCTTTTCGGACCCACCAGGGTAGAGGTCCCAACTATCTGAGGAAGAGACTTCACCCTTACCAGCAGGGCAGATCATTGCGGTCCAACCATAAACGCTACCTCTCAATCCCCAGTTTTGCTAAAGCGAGAATGAGGGGTAGGAGACTTGAGTTGGGAACTACTAAATTCTGGAACGACTTGCCTTTTCAACTACATATTATGAACTCTGAACAGGAATTTAGAGAGGCCTTAAAGACCTGGCTGTTCAGTCATAAAGACTGAACAGCCAGTGCGCCACCACTGCTTTGCTTTGTTGTTGTCCGATTTAGTGCCGGGACAGCTCAGTTGAGGTAGCTTTCCGCTCTACAAATGCCTTTATTATTATTATTATTATTACTTGTTTGCACTCAATTGTAATGTTGTGATAGTTGCCCAATTGGCCAAGTGATTTAAGAATCTATATGACATCATGACAAGTGCCTAGTGGCATAGTGATGTATGTGATTGTGGTCTAATGTGTTTTTGTGAATAATACAAAGGATATTTTAATATAACCTTGTGTGGAGTCTCTTTTTGTAGTGTACCTAGTATGTCATGGGTGTGTGTGTGAGTGCGCTGCACAAACACTTTACACTTTGCCTCTGGGTTAAGCCTGACTGCTCTGCTGAGCTACCAAGAGGGTGAGCAGGGGTTATCTTAGATGTGTAACTCCTTTGCCCTGATTAGAGTGGTGGGTTCTGCCTGGCTGAGCTTCATTCCCTAGCCAACCAGAAGCCCCATTTCAAACAAAAGTCTAAGACAAACACTCTTAACTCTACCTTATCTCATATATAACACATGTATACAGATGGCCAGTACAACTTTGTAATTACTCGAGACAATCCTCCAAGCACACACGCGTGGTGAACTGCATTGACCACAATGCTCAGGGGCGACCCGCTGGGAGGTGAAGCAGTGTGATCCCACATTGGTTTCCTGTTTAAAAGGCTCCCTCGAGCCGGTTGAGCTGACGAGCTCGTGGAGTGGCACCTGCGCGCCTTGAGAGGTACTGTGACCTGAGAATACTTTGGCAGCCTGCTCAGCAACCCCAAATATTTGATGCCTAATCTCTACTGATGACGGCTAATGATCCAGAAACACATGTATAGAGATGGCCGGTACAACTTTGTAATTACTCGAGACAATCCTGCAAGCACACACGCTTGGTGAACTGCATTGACCACAATACTTAGTGGCGACCCACTGGGAGGTGAAGCAGTGTGATCCCACATTGGTTTCCTGTTTAAAAGGCTCCCTCGAGCCGGTTGAGCTGGTGGAGAGGAACCTGCGCACCTTGAGAGGTACTGTGACCGGAGAATACTTTGGCAGCCTGCTCAGCAACCCCAAATATTTGATGCCTAATCTCTACTGACGACAGATAATGATCCAGAAACACATATATAGAGATGGCCAGTACAACTTTGTAATTACTCGAGACAATCCTGCAAGCACACACGCTTGGTGAACTGCATTGACCACAATGCGCAGGGGCGACCCGCTGGGAGGTGAAGCATTGTGATCCCACATTGGTTACCTTCTTCAACTGGAATGCCACAAAGACATTGGAAACTCAGCACTTTTCAGTTGTTTCAGAGCTGTGGATCAATGGATGATGTGGAGCCATCTCAAATTGAATGCTTCCAAAATGGAAATACTCACATGTGGTGATTGGAAACATTATAACCCGCTTTCCGCCTGGCCTGATGATCTGGGAACACCGTCTAAAGTATCGAAGGAAGGAAGAAACCTCAGAATTACCATGGACTCCAAGCTATCGATGATTGCCCAAGTCGGCAAACTAGCAAGATCAAGCTTTGTTACTACAAAAACTTTGTGATGAATCTTCCACCAGTTGGAATTTACACACAAGGTCCAAGCTACCATCTCTCTTTTTCTGTCAAAACTTGATTACGCTGATAGCCTCTATGATGGATCACCTTTAACGACCATGAAAAGACTACAATGTATTCAGAACTCGGCTGCCAGAATACTCAAACATATAAAGCCACAAGCCCACATCTTTCCTGCCTTGAATGCCCTACATTGGTTACCGGTTGCCAAAACATCCACGTTCAAGCTGCTTTGATCACCCCAAAGCGATACAAGGATCATCAAGAATAAAATCACCAAACACATTCAACAGAAGAACCTCCGCTCTAGAGTGGCATCTCAACACAACATCCAAAAGAACAAGAAAAAACAGTGGTGGCACATCCTTCTCTGTACAAGCAGCTAAACTGCAGAAATCATCACCCCCACAGAAGATCCTTTGATATCCACCTTTTCTTCAGAAAACTACTCAAGAATTGGCTTTTCCCCACATAAGCATCATACGCAAACAGAAATATACAGCATATCCATCTGTATATAAGCATGTATTTGTATTATAGATATGTACCTACATATGTGTATTCCATTGTATAAACGTGTAGAATAATTATGTTTAAAAAAATATATAGATATTCATAAGTTTTTAACATGTATATAAGTGACTGCATAAATAAGCAAATCTTTTACCATAACTATTTATCCACAATTCCTTCACTATAACAATTACAAAAAAAATCCCACTATATATATATATATATACACACACACACACACACACAAATAAATAACATTAATTTTAAGTACAACAACACTTGAAAGCCGGAGTTTATTTACTGCATCTTTAATCTACATATACTTACTTCATTTATGCATCTGTATACCTTCTATGTACTTCTGGCTTTATATATATATTACTTTTCTTCTTCTTCAGCGTACCTAATGAGCTACCCTATTTCTAACCCTATACTTCTCCCAATTATATCCTCTACCTCAACTCTCTGACTCATCTCAAACCTCTTTCTACTACTCTTTCCAATGTACTTCCCTATTTCTCACCCTATACCTATCAATATATACTCTACCTCCACTCTTTCATTCATCCCAAACCCCATGCCACTACTATTATACCAAAAATAACCCTTTCTAGACTATTCCTTAATCTAGCCCTCCTTGCATCATCTGATACCTCTTTTACTTTTCCGATCCCCTATAACAAGCCTTTCTAAACCCTTCCCTCTGACTCTTCCCCCTCCACATCCCTTTTGCTCACCCCAAGCCTGCTCCTACTGCTATGACCTCCAAAACAAACAAAAGAAATGTCTAAATATTTCCCTCTTCTATCTCTCTACTATGCTTTCAATCTAATTAACAGACTAACATGTCCACAACTCAAATTAATTTCACATTTCACTATACTAATTCACCACTAGTCTTTTATGGGTTCCACAGTAACGTATTACTCGCCAAAAAAGTGTTTCAACACCTCATCAAGGGTATCAAGCACTAGATAAATGCAAAGCTTTTTCCCTCTTCTATCCCTCCGCTATTCTTCTGAATCCAAATAACTGACTAACATATTCACTACTCAAATAAATGTAATAGTTCACTATACAAATTCACCACTAATCCTTTATGGGTTCTGGAGTAGCTTGCTACTCGCCAAAAAAGCGCTTTGACGCCTCTTCAGGGATTGTAAGTGTTATATAAATGCAATTACAGTACAATTACAATACAATATACAATCAACCTAAGTTCTGGTATTTTTTTTTTCCACAAGAGTGAAAAATCATGAAAAGACACATCTCTTTTGTGACTCAGGCTTTCATTTCAGGCAAAAGTGTGACAGTTCACGTTTCCTCAACAAAGCCAATACACTTTTGTCACAGCTTTTCTCTCATCCATAAAACGAATTTTGAGTTATTTTGAAAACATGTTCAACAAACTCCAATTTTAAATTCGTTTTGGTCTATAGAACATATAAATGTAATAAACTAAATGGCAACATATGTGTATTACTTTGCACAAGACATTTTGTATTATATGAATACAATGTTCTACAAAAAAAATCACAATGTGGAAAAATGTTCGGTCTCATCTGTGGCACCCTCATGCAATAGCATCCTGTAGCACCAGGAGGCCAGCAATAGACTGAACAAGGTAAGGAATCCTTATACTAGTGTACAAAATAAAAACAGCACTAACACACATTTAGAGGGCAATTATTTGTCCCATGTTGTGTCATGTTGACTGATGTGGCACTTAAGGCGGCAGAGAAAGCATCTAAGTGTTTCTGATTGCTTCCAGTGCTTTTAGAACAGTGGTAGCAGAGGGAAAGCACGACCATTAATAATCCATTTCTACTAGCTATGTGCACAAAGAAAAACCCTCAGAAGATTTTTCAATTTTTGAGCAAAGAGTACATTGAGGAAGATCTGGTGATGTTTTCACCCTGTTAATAGATAACCACTTGGGAGAAATAACATACTGTGGACTGCACGTATAAACATTTTCTAGAGACGAGATAGAACAAAACACAGAATACATTTGTAAAGAAATCATTTAGGATGCTGTAAGTGAATAAACCAATATAATGGCCACTCTTTACCAAACAATTTAAATAGTGAAAGTAAACAATGTGAGCCGTTTTTAAACTATGTTTGAAATTGAAAGGACACATCGAGGCACTTAATAAGTGTGCTTAATCATAGACCATCCCATGAAAAAGTAAGAGGTTCATTTTTCAAAATGATTGATTGTTATATGTAATTGTCTATTGGCATTTCGTTACACATAATAGTGCTCGTGTTCAGTGGATGGTGGACAAATCAGCACAAAAATACCATTAAATAAAAAGCATCTACATAAATCCATTCAACTTAAAAATCTGAAAATGCACACACTTGAAGCATAATCGAAAATGAAAGTATTAAGAACCTCTGTCATGTTTAAGCGCTGCAAAAAAGAAAAGATGTTCTTCATAGACTCACACTACTCCCTGGTTACTCGACTGCTCCCTGGAGACTTCTGGGATTCATATTCTCCTTAGTTTCTTTACACTTCTTGGAGAGTGGAGATCCATGGCTCCACATCTGCAGTCTGAGGGTCACTCTGCATTGTGTTTTAAGTATTTCATGTTTTAACTTTCACACTCTTTTTTGATGATTTCGTTGATAGTAAGAACACTAAGGGAGCTTAGCTGTTGACTGGGATTCAGTCTTGTATTTTATTCCTTCCCGGCCGTCTCATGGATATTAGGGCAGCAGTCTAAAAGGTCACCAGCCAAGCTCATGGCCTAATTTCTAACAGTCAGCATCCGTTAAATTGACTAATTTAACTCTTTTTAATGGACAAATATCAGAACAGACATACGATAATATAGACAAGAGGGTTTGAACCTTTATTTTTCACAGTAAGATCATATCTGAGTGCGGACTTGATGAAGCATGCCACTGGTGACCCTTGTGGGTGACAATAATTTTAAAAATAACAGATCTTCCTGTGGCAATCATTAAAAGGCAACACAAAAAGCTACAGTGGGGCCTCTCTCTTTTGATGTGGTTTAATAGTTGGGAAGTGGAGTGTACACGCTGATAAATGTGTTACTCCCTCTCTTTAATTATTGCTACTTTTTAACTGACACAGGTGAAAAGCACATATTTGCATGTTCACACTCAAGGCACACCCGTACCCGAGACCCTGGCCATCAACCACTTCACTGTTGAAATGCCTAACTTATTATTCAGCTTTACTGCACTCTCTCAACCACAAAGGAAACAATTCTGAAGTTTGCCCTATACCCATATTTTAAGTTATGAAATCCTTCATTTGCTTCAGCTCTTCGGTTTTTAGCCTCATTGCCACAGCCCTTCCTCTCTTTGAGTCTCTTCTGCTCCAACCTCTAACCAAAAACATCTCAGATTGAACTGCTAAATGCTTTTTGATTAACGCTTGATCACTACCCAAACACCATTCAGGTATTTTCAACTTCATCAGTTCTCTCAAACCCAATGCCCAGTTTCACACAAAAACTTGGCTCAGTGATGCATCCTCTCCCGAAGTAGCCTCTGCTATTCATTAAGTTTGACTTACTATGAAATCTACCTTTATATGTATGCTTTTTAACAATGCTATCTTTACTCTGGCAGAATGAGTGATGTTTAACCTAAGTTTCAGTTCAGCATCTCCGTTTCCTTTCTAAAGCACTATTTCATAGCCCTTTTGGACCACAACTCACATTTAGCAACATGTTAGTTCACCATCTCTCACCTTACAAAGTAAAATATGGCAATTTATGAATTCTGGGTGAGCTCAGCTTACATTTAGATAATTCCTCCAATACCAATACCAATACCATTGCTCTCCTAGAGTAGCTTCATAGTTTAGGACTCACCCAGTTTGTTCCAGCCCTCACCCACAAAACAGGCCACATACTAGACCCTATATTTACCACCTTAAAAGTCATCTTACCTTTCTACCCTTTGTCCTAGTATGAATAGACCACTATGCAACATCATTTTGGTATCTTACTCTTCCAGATTCAACAACATAAATAACCATATGATATTTGCCCCCAAAAGAGTCTATTCTCCATTTGTACAGGAAAGACCAAATTGTAGCAGTCCAGCAAGTTAACCACTGGATTGCGTATGTATGGAATCCATTACCCACACTCAGTAAGAAGCAATCTCACCAAAGCAAACAACTCTCCACTGACCTCTGTACTCTGATGAACTTCAGCACGCAAAAGGGCAATGTGAATACTTTGAAAGTCAAAGGCAGATATCTTAAGACCAAAAGCACACAGAAGGCAGCAATAAATGTTATCAACTCCTTTTTTTTGCCGGTGTAAGGTTTCCTACATTGCTCGTAAAAGTCCAAACTCTTTGTTGTCTATCATTTATTCTCTTGTAAATTGCTACTTGTAACCTGATATTTGCATCAGTTGTAGCCCACCTTCACAGAAGTTGTGTTTTAAGCTATCTTCCCTTCTCCTGAACAAATCACCAATCTGAGAAAGTGAACCATTAGCTGGGGTGGATGGCAATATGCCACACGTACTCATTTTACTATGCTAGTTAGCTCCAGTAAAGGTTTCAGTAATACATGAGCCCCACCCTAGTAGATATGATTTAAACACAATGCCAACCAAATATCATAACATTATCTGCTTTCATGGACTGGTGGAATGCAAGGTTCATCTACTTACCGAAACCATTAACGAATCAGCATGCCACAACGTGCTGCAGAGTGGCTCCAAGAAGAGAGTCAGGGATTGTGCTAGCGGTGGTGTTCCTGAATGAAGTGGGCCGCAACCAAAGCTGCGAATAGGAGCTCAGAGCAACTCCTTAGACGGCTATCAAGTAAACAGCTCTGATGGAGATCCAGGTTGTGATCCAAGCTGCAAAAGTCATTAAGGCTGACCGCTAAGCCAATGAGACACAAGTTGCCAGAAAAAATCTGCTTGATCAAGTTCCACAAGAAGCACATGAGAGAACACTAATGTCCACCAAGTTTTAAATGGCTGCTCCATTCTTAAAACTGCCATCAGAAATTCATACATCAATGAAACACAATTTTGACAATAGATGGACTGTGTGGATAAAGACTTTTGAAGATTTCATAGATTGAACAGATGAAAAAATGATTAAAAGATTTTAAAGTATCTAAAGAACATGGCAGTTGAAGGAGTGAAAGAAGTCATGAAAATCATATCAAAAGAAGGTGAAGTGACGTATGATCAACTTAAAACAGCCTTGAATGTCAAATCTAATCCAATGCCAAATGTGTATTGTGAAAGATACATATTCAGTCAAGAACACCAGAGACCATGCAAAACCATGGATGAGTTTGTTGAGACGCTGGATGTTCTAGTGAAGCACTGTAAAATCAATTAATTTAATGAAGAGGAAGCTACCCGCCTCAGAGAAATTGATGAATGTCTGTCAGATTCCTCAACTATGAATGCTGAAAAAAAATCTGAACTTAGAACTAGTCCGCGAGGCTGCCCAAGCTGAAAAGCATGCTGACCATCATGCGACTGACATGGAGGCCAGAGGTGCACAAATTGCATCAGTCATGAGCTTGAAAAGTAAGCCTGGCTGGGGCAATGTCTCCTCAAAAAAAGAAAACGTGTTACAGATGTGGACTGTCGTTTCCTCATGAAGGTAAATGTCCCACCATTGGCAGATATGCTTCGGCAGTGGTAAAGTAAACTATTTCATGACATAAGAGTTTCCAGTTAAAATGACAATGACAATTGTGCAATGTCGATGTTTACTTCAAAAAAGCATGCACATGTGGGACTAGTCGAATGTGAGGAAAAATCTAAGGTAAAGAGAAATTAACACGAAAAAGCACCAAAAACATTCAAACAGTGTCTGAAGATCATTCTGAACATAATCGTGTGTTCAATATCATTCATAATTGACAGCGATGCATAGATAAATATAATGCCTGTGGAGAAGTATCACAAATTATCTCCATTACCACAGCTTACGAAGCCAAAGACTAAAGTATAAATGTGGACTGCCTCAAAGCCCTTAAAGAGTCAAGGATCATTTGTAGCCATGATGAAATATAAGAAAACTGTGGTACAAGCGTTTATTCATGTACTTCAAGGCACAGCTTCAAATGCCTGTCTGTTGAGTTACAACACTGCTGCTGAGATGGGACTGATATCAGTGAACTACAATATGAATGCTCATCATGAAATAGTAAATCAATTTCCTACAACATTTCATGTGTTAGGAAAACTCAAAACAATGAAAGTAACGTAACACATAAATATGGATGTTCAAAGACACAGACGAGTTGTGTTTCACTTGCAAGAAGCTTTTGAAAAGGAACTTCATTTTTTGCTTAAACATGACATGATTGAACGTTCCACTGGTCCTACCATTGTAATGCTGCCCATAAGAGACAGTGAAGGAGCTGTACACTTAAGCGTCCACATGCGTCAGTCCAACATGGCAAGACATCCTGGTCTTAACATTGCTGATATGATAACTCAAATGAATGGTGCAAAGATCTTCTTTTGGCATGATCTAAATAAAGGATATCACCAATTGGAGCTTGAAAAAAATCCAGGTACATTATAACCTTTCCTCCCCATATTGGTTTGTTTAACCGCAAGCAATTGAGTTTTGGTATATCCTCTCTGCAGAACTCCTCCATGACGTAATTTGATGTGTCATACAGCCTATAGTAAATGCATTTAACTATGGTGATGACATATTGTTTTTTGGAGCTACAAATACCGAGCAGGACAAATCTCAAATGCAAGTATGCCATTTGCTGAATGATGCAGGCTTCACTCTGAATGCTGACAAATGTGAAACTCAAAAGAAAAGCTTGAAATTCTTTGGCCATGCCTTTTCTGCTGATGGTATGAACCTGATCCAGCTAAAGTACAAGTGTGGTTTACTGCAAATACCCCTAAATACATTTCTATGTAACAATCATTTCTTAGAATGGCCAGTTCCTATCCTAGATACAAATCAGACTTTGCTACAGTCACTGCTCCATTCCGAGAATTAACGAAAAAGAACGTGTATTTTTATTGGTCATGTGAATGTGAGAGGAGCTTATAAAAAATCAAACAAGCTATTGAACGTGCCACTGTTAGGGCCTATTTTGAACCCAAACTTCAAGCAGAATTGTAGTTGATGCTAGCCCTGTCAGGTTAAGTGCAGTACTTTCACAGCACAATGGACAGGCAAATGTACGGAGACATATTGTGGCATACGCCACTAAACGCCTGTCAGAAACTGAATGTGCTTATTCGCAACATGAAAATGAAAGTTTGATAGTGTTTTGTTGGGCTTGTGAATATTTCCATGTGTTTCTCTATGGAAAGCCCTTCAAAGTATTGACTGATCTTTAAGTATTGCTGGTGATATTAGGCAATCCCAGAGCCAAACTGCCTTCTAGAATTCAAGAGTGCCTGTATGAAGCCCTGGTACCCCTTCTGAGACAGTGGAGGCTTACATCAATTTTATAATGATATTGAGCACACCAGCTGCCATGTCGCTATAACAAATTATCACTACCACGAGCCAAGATAGTGACATGCTAAAGTTAAACGATATTATTGTTCATCAATCGTGGAGCCAGCACTCGATACCTCTCTATAATGACAGTGATTATTTGAAGTTCAAAAATGTAAGAGACAAACTTTCAGTGACTCAAGAAGGCCTCATTCTGTGAGGTACACAAATTGTTATTTCTTAGAGTCTCTGACAACAAGTAATCTATGTTGCCCATGAGGGTCATCGGAGAATAGTTGCCACTAAGAGAGCTCTCCATGATCAAGTCTGGTTTCCGTATCTTAACAAAAAGGTCGGAAGAGAATTGAAGACTTGTCACAAATGCAACAGTTTTTTGCCTCAAACACTTTTTGAACATGTCAGAATTGTCAAATCATGTTTGGGAGAAAAGTTCTATTGATTTCTTTGCCTTTAGTCCCCTAGAGAATGGACATTATCTTCTAGTTATTGCTGATAAATACACCTTCTTTCCATTGGTTGAGACCTTTCATTCCCTACACATGAAAAGGTTATTCAAAAGTTAGATGGTATCTTTGCAACATTGGGTGTCCCTACAATCTTAAAATCTGAAAATGGACCACCTTTTAATAGTCAAGAATGCAAAGACTTTTTAAATCACCTCAATATAAAGCACTAAAAAAGCACTCCTCTTTTGCCGCAGGACAATGGTCTGCTAGAACGTTTCATGAGTACTCTAAAGAAAGCTGCTTTGTGGGCTGCATTGGAGAAGCTAAACCGAAAAGTTGTTATGAACATTACTCTTTGAGTTTACTGTTCAGTCCCTCAGTAAATGACAGGCGAAGCCCTGGAACCCTTATGTTTGGAAGAGCCATGATGACCAAGATGCCACATGTACCAACCTCAGATCCAAGAATAAGGAAGACATTCATGCTATAGACTTTGTTTGTGAACAGAAGGTGAAAACATATGCTGACAGACTACGTCATGTAAAAAATGTCACCTCTACAACAGGAGATCTGCTCTTTGACAGACGACATCGAAAAAGAAAGTCTGATGCTCTTTTTGAGGATGAATCCTTTACCATCACTAACACCAAAGATTACAAGGTGACTGCCCAACATCATGGGAAGTCCCTTAAGAGAGATTCCTCTCATTTTCTCTGTGTCTGCTGATAATTCCACCTCACCTGTGCAGATCACTGACACTTTGACTGCCAGTTCCTGGCTTCCAGCGACCCAATAAGGAAGTTTGATTCAGGCGCCACAACGCTTAATTGAAGAATAGTAATTGCCTTTATTATCTGTGTATGTATTCATGTATTTATTTTGTGTACTTTTTTATTAATTTGCTTAGTTATATATTTTTTAAAAATTAAAACATTTTATTTAACAAAGCAGGAGATGTAGTGTCTTGTAAATAAAAGAACGCTGGAACTCTTTTGGTTCCCACTGTAGACTGTAGTCTTGTGACATATTCGTTGGAGAGATGAATTGAAGGCAGTGTTGGAATGTTGAGTTCCGTCTTACATGCAGTGGAATAAAGATGTGTACAACTACTCTCCATGTGTGGTTATTGGCAAGTTCCTGGACTCGCAGGACTCTACAATGAGGAGGTCTTACCTCTTTTATATATATTTTTTTGTCTACATTTTTTCAGCTATAATTTCCAGCAACTTTTCCCTTTCCTTCTCTTTTCATCCCCTTTGTCTTTTTACTGAATGAATTATGTCACTGTATCAATGTGCGCTTTGCTATGTATCATAGGTTTTTGCACTGAACATGATGTATCACCCAGTCCGTTTATACATTGTTTAGATAAATTTAAATGGGATATGAAATATTTAACTATTTAATTTGTTGATTTTGATTTGTATTGATGTCTTTGACACAATTGGGATATGTCTCAGATGAATTGATGTGTTGATTCTAATTGGGCCTTATATATGATAATAGTTTGTTTCACCCTGCCTCTTTGGTTGCTCATGAAATACTGAAATGTTAATTTTCAAAATTTCCCATTAGATCTGTTGGGCTATGGTTTTTTCCCCTTAAAAGTTCTAAGAAATGATAAAAGTGTGGGTAAGGTTTTCCAATTGATTTGATTTGTTGAAGGAGTTGTTCCGTCCCTCTATGACATTATTAGTCTTTGCACCTCCCGCTAAGTAGGTTGTGTAACAGTTCAACCATTGTACAGGGAACCTTGGCTTTCTCCTACGATCTGACCTGCTTAGATGGCCAATCCACATGTCCTCAAAGTAATTTAGTAAGGGAGCCATTTTATCATCGTTTGTTGTAAAATCCTCAGATTCAGTAATTAATGGGTAGAATTAATCCTCACTGTCAGGACGTACAAAGAATTATGCAATTAGTTTCTTTAATTCATACTGCAGTTTAATGTCTGAAATGTAATCCTCAACTAAGGATGTTTTTGGAATTTTTCTCCAATAGGCCTGTGAAAATGGAAAAAACATCCTTGAATTTGATTTTCAGGATATCATTTAGTAATGGTGTTAATCATGGGTAATTTGAAATCAATTATTACATTTTTAGGACTTTTATTGAGTGTTTTAGATTTTACCACTGCTGAAAATTCAGTATAGGTTTAGGTCAGTTTATCAGGGAGTAAATTGTACACTAAAGGAACAGTAGTTTTATTAATATTGGTGTGAATAGTGTATATTTGGGTGAATGGATGTGGTGTGGGTTTAAAGGTCCTATCCGTTATCCAAATATCCCTATTTTCCAAAGTTACAAGGTTATGGGGTGTGATAAAGATTAATGGGCCACATGTTTCCAAACTGCGATTTCCTAACTGCGATTTTCTGAGAATCGCAATTAGGTAATCACAATTTCCTATGAATGAAACTCCATGAGTTTCATATACCGATTCGTAGTGAGTTGCAAACTGACCACCTCATTAACATTAATGAGGTAGATTGCAATTTGCTACCACCTAGGAATCGCAAAAATCACTGGGATGGCGGCCTGCTGAGGACAGCATACCATAATGTCTGTGACTGCTTTAAAATAAAGCAATCTTTTATTTGGAAAGCAACCAGTTTTCCTTAAAGGAAAATGGGATATTTACAAAAAGAAAACTGAAAAGTTTTCCTTTCATTTTTTAATAGCAGGCATTGGTCTCTGAGACCACTGCCTGCTCCTAAAAAATGCTTTTACAAACATTTGCAAAGGGGAAGGGGTTCCTTGGGGACCCCTTGCCATCTGAGGGTGGGTTACCACCTACTTGAAGTAGGTGGTAAAATCCATCAATCAATGCATTTGTAGAGCGCACTACTCACCCGTGAGGGTCTCAAGATGCTGGGAGGGGTGCTGCTACTGCTTGAACAGCCAGGTCTTGAGGAGTCTCCTAAAGGTCAGCAGGTCTTGGGTCTGCCGCAGGTGGATGGGGAGGCTGTTCCATGTCTTCAGGGTTCAGGGTGTAGAAGGTGAGTCGCTTGTTGAGGTATGCTGGTCCGGTCTTGTGGAGTGCTTTGTGAGCGTGGGTGAGGAGCTTGAAGGTGATCCTCTTGTTAATGGGGAGCCAGTGCAGGACTCTAAGGTGGGGTGTGAGGTGACTGTGGTGGGGGATGTCAAGGATGAGGCGTGCAGAGGCATTCTGTGTGCGTTGTAGTCATTTCTGAAGTTTGGCTGAGGTTCCCCCGTAGAGGGCGTTGTCGTAGTCCAGTCTGCTGCTGACGAGGGCCTGGGTGACCGTCCTCCTGGTTCCGGTGGGGATCCATCTGTAGATCTTGCAGAGCATGCGGAGGGTTTTGAAGCAGGAGAAGGAGACGGTGTTTACTTGCTGGGTCATTGAAAGCGATGAGTCCATGATGAACCCCAGGTTTTTTGCATGGTTGGTGGGTGTTGGTGCAGCTCCCAGCACGGCCGGCCACCAGGAGTCGTCCCAGGTGGAGGTGGTGGAGCCGAGGATGAGGACCTCTGTCTTGTCCGAGTTCAGTTTCAGGCGGTTGTTCTTCATCCATTCAGTGACAGCCTGCATTCCTTTGTGGAGGCTGGTTTTGGCGGTGGTGGGGGCTTTCGTGAGGGAGAGGATCAGCTGTGTGTCATCGGCATATGAGATGATGTTGAGGTTGTGCGATCGGACAATGTTGGTGAGCGGTGCCATGTAGACGTTGAAGAGTGTCGGGCTGAGGGACGATCCTCGGGGTACGCCGCAGATGATCTTGTTGTCTTTAGATCAGAATGAAGCGAGGCGGACTCTCTGGGTTCTGCTGCTGAGGAAGGAGGTGGTCCAGTCCAGGGCTTTGTCACAGATCCCTGCATTGTGGAGGCGTGTGCAAAGTGTGTGGTGGCAGATGGTGTCGAAGGTGGCCGAAAGGTCCAGGAGGATGAGGGCCGCGGTTTCTCCGTTGTCCAGCAGGGTCCTGATGTCATCAGTGGCAGCGATGAGGGCTGTTTTGGTCCTGTGGTTGCTGCGGAATCCGGATTGGGACGGGTCCAGGATGTTGTTGTCTTCAAGGAAGGAGGTCAGCTGCCTGTTGACAATCTTCTCGATGACTTTCGCCGGGAACGGGAGTAGGTAGATAGGCTGGAAGTTCTTGAGGTCCATCGGGTCCGCCTTGGGTTTATTGAGTAAGGTATTGATCTCGGCGTGCTTCCAGCTCTACGGGAAGGAGGCGGTCTCAAAGGAGTTGTTGATGATCTTGCGGAGATGGGGTGCGATGGTGGAACTTGCTTTGTTGAAGATGTGGTGTGGGCAGGGGTCTTACGGTGAGCCGTAGTGGTTGGTGTTCATGATTTTGATGGTGTCTGAGGTGTCGGTGGCTGTCGGGGGGCCTGGTTGTTGAAGCTGTCATGGATGTCTGCGGCCTTGCGGTGGAAGAAGGTGGCTAGGGAGTCTTAGAGGTCTTGTGATGGCAGGATGTCGTTGGAGTTGGAGCTGGGGTTTGAGAGTTCCTTCATGATGGTGAAGAGCTCTTTGCTGTTGTGTGTGTTGTTGTCAATGCGTTCCTTGAAGGAGGTCCTTTTGGCTGTTCTGATGAGTTGGTGATGTCTGCGGATGGCGCTCTTGTGGGCTGCATTGCTGTCCGGCATCTGTTCATGGTGCCACTTCTTCTCAAGCCTTCAGCAGGTCTCCTCGGATGCCTGTAGGTCGGCGGTGAACCAGAAGGCTTTTCTTTCAGTGCACCTTGAGGGTTTCCTGATCGGGGCGAGAGTGTTGGCGCAGTCGGCGATCCATTGCCTGAGTTTGCGGGCGGCGGTGTCAGTTGGTGGGTTTCTGGTGAGGGTGGTGAAAAGCTGATCTTCGGTGATTTTGCTCCAGCTGCGGGTGGGGCCCGTTGTGTGTCATGGTACATGGTGGGTTTCTCGTAGGTGAAGTGGGTGCAGCGTTGGTCAGTCCAATGGAGTTTGGTGGTGTGGCTGAAGGAAACCTGGTTGCTGGAGGAGAAGATGGGGTTGAGCGTGTGTCCGGCGGCGTGGGTGGGAGTCGTGACAAGCTGTTTGAGTCTGAGGTTGTTGAGGTTGTCTAGCAGGGTGGTGGAGTTGGTGTCGTTGCTGTTCTTGAGGTGGAAGTTCAGGTCTCTGAGGAGGATGTAGTCCATGGATGCAAGGGCGTGCGTGCTGATGAAGTTGGTAATGGAGTCGTTGAACTGTGGCCGGGGTCCGGGGAGTCTGTAGATGAGGGTTCCTCTGAGGGTGGTGTTGGGGTCAATGTGGATCTGGAAGTGCAGGTGTTCAGCGGCGCTGAGGGTGTTGTCAGTGTGGGTCAAGATTCTGAGGATATTTCTGTGGATGATGGCGATTCCTCCTCCTGCTCCGTTGGTGCGGTCTCTGTGGGTGATCTTAAAGCCGTACGGCATGGCTATGGCGTTGTCAGGTGCCGAGGAGGGGTTCATCCAGGTTTCCATCAAGAAGGAGATGTCTGGGGAGGAAGAGTTGAGTAGGTCCCAGAGTTCGATGGCGTGCTTGCAGGTGGAGCAAGTGTTGAGTAGTATGCATTTGAGGTGGTTGCGTCCTACCCCAGTGGGCGAGGTGGCGGCCCGGAGACTGGTGTATGATCGGCCGCTGTTGAGTGCGTGTAGGTTGCTGGCGTTGTAGTGACGGCAGGAGTTGTGGCGTGCGCGGGGCCAGGGGGTCTGGCACTGGGTGCAGTACAGGCACGGATGGGCACATACAGGCTTCCCTTTGGCACGCAGCAGCGCACCCGCTGCGCACATCCGCCATAAGAAGGGGAGGTGGGAGGGAGGAGCAGCTGGGAGGCGGGAGCAGAGCGAATGAGTGAACGAGGGGGCATGGCCACAAGGGACACAGCGGCAGGAATGGAGAAGGCTAGAAAGGGCTACAGGGAAAACTGGCAGAAAACAAAATACAAATGGAGTACAACAGCAGGGGCAGACTACAGACCGTATAATACAACAATAGAGCAGAATAAAAACAGAATGAAAAACAGTGCAAGACACGACTGATTACAATAAAATAGCAGACAAGAAATAAATGCAAAATGGTACAGAGTGGGCAGACAGATACTTAAGGCTCACCCCTGGGCCACCAGGGATGAGGCGCAGGTGGGAGCCTGCGGGTGGAGGAGGGCCTCGAACTGGCAACAGCAGCGAGATCAGGACACAGGGACATGGGCACACCAGGTGGAGCTGTGCAGCGTGGGGAGCGACCTGCCTGGAACAGAGTAAAATGTGAATGTTTTGCGACAGCATTTCAGTCACAAATCATTCATACATACCGATGCGATTTGGTATTAGGAAGGTATGCCATTACCGAATCGCAATTTTGGTTTGATGCATGAGAAAAAACAGTTTTGCATTTGGGAACTCAATGTAGCCAAATATCCTTTTCTGAGGATTTTTGTGTCATGCAAAAGAAAAGTTTCATTTCTAAGCGTTATATTAAGTTCGGGGTGAATGTTAATGTATGAGTAGGTCTTGGGTGTTATTCATTGTGGGTTGTTTTTTTTTCTTTGTATAATTCTGCACAGATTCAGAATTGTGGGCATAGAATGTGCTGTTTGCATAGGAAGGTTTTGGAATAACTCACTCACAACAGAGCCACAGGGTTCAATAGAGGTGGATGCCAACGTTTTGATTTGCAGGATAATCTCTCTAACCTCAGTCTCCATTGCAGAGGCAGAGTGGTTAGGCTTGGGTTTTTTTTCAACAATGTTGCCAAGAGTAACCACTCTGCCTGTGCAATGGGATACATAGTACTGCACACACCTCCAATGATTCCCGGGATCAGTTAGTCTTGTCTTACAATAAAGCTAGTCACTGTACTTTAGTAGCAGGTTGCCTCTGTTAAATTTGATGTAGGTTGCCTCTCTTTCTGATACCATGTTGTTTTTGTCCGTAGAGCAGAGCAGAAAAAGTAATTTTGTGTTAGAGTGTTTACAAATGGAAATGTGTATTCATTAAAACCTGTAAGGAATATGTGGTTATTACTTCTTGACTGCCTATTGACTTTTCTAGGAACATGTGCTTTATCCTATTGCTAGACTCTGACAACTATGATTTTGCACTGTGATCTGTAGTTGATGTCTGCGAAAAGAAAGACAGATTTTCTAAATTGTATTTTTTAGCTTTGTAAGTTTCTTTGATTTGTTGGTGGTTCAGGTCTTCTTCTTGTAGATATTGTAGAGTTTGATTACATTTTTCTGGGGGTGGCTAGGTTAGCCTGTTGGGGAACATTGACATAAATTGAGCTATCCAAATTGATTGTTGTCTACAGTAACATCTTTTTCAAAATGTTGCTTTTTCTGTTTTTTAAACTGATGGTTGTTTGTGTTTTTTGGTGGTTGCTTAGAAGACATGTTATGGTTTGTTTGGGTTGAGAAGTTAGGGTTTGCAAACATTTTACCTTTCTAGGTCTTTCTGTTTTTTGTACAAGTGCTGGTGTTGATGGATGTCATTCCAGATGATGTTTTATTTGGTCCTTTTTGATGGGTAGTGCAAGTCTTGTAAAAAGAAAATATAACATAATCTCTGTATGTTTCACTGTAAATGTGTTACATTTCATGGCTTGTAACTGACGAGCACCTTCCCGAATTTTAATTTTGCTCACCACTACTGACCAGCACCTTCCCTGAAGCCAGCACCCAGTAGAGTTAGAATAGAAATGTTGACCCCCCCACCACTGAACAGTACCTTGCCTGAGGCCAGCACCCGCTGAAGCTGGAATAATAATTTTGCCCTGCATCACAGACCAGCACCTTCCCTGAGGTAAACACCTGGTAGAGTTAGAAAAGTAATTGTGCCTCCCACCACTGACCAACACCTTCCCTGAGGCCAGCACATGGTGGTGTTGTAATAGTAATTGTGCCCCTCTCCAGTGACCAGCACCTTCACTGAGGCCAGCACCCTCCGGATCAGGAATTGTAATTATGTCCCCCAACACCATCTAGCATCTTCCCTGAGGCCAGCACCCAGTGGTGTTGGAATAGTAATTTTTCCCCCCGCCACTAACCAGCAGGTTCGCTGTGGCCAGCACCCAGTGGTGTAGGAATAATAATTTTGCCCCCACCACTGACCAGCACCTTTCCTGAAGCCAGCACCTGGTGGAGTTGGGATAGTAATTTTGCCCCACACCACTGACTAGCACCTTCCCTGAGGCCAGCACCCAGTGGTGTTGGAACCGTAAATGTGCCCCCCACCACTGACCAACACTTTCACTGAGGAAAAAGGTTTTTTTTAGTTAAAAAAAATATTTAATTCAAACCTACAGCAGTGGTTTGCCTCCAGGTAATGTACTTCAATCATAAGGCTGTTTTTAATGTTCAAAATCTGTGAATTTATATGATATTTAACATAAACTTTGGGTTAGGAAATTATTGGTGTTCTTATTAAGTTTGTTTTTTGTTTATGTTTCACATGCTTGATTCAATAGGTGGCTGTGTCTGTCTAGGGAATTGTTGTATTTCTCCAAGCACCTTAGCGGTGTGTGGTCACCACGGACATCAGCGTACGACTGAGCACAAAATGGTGGTTGGCTGAATTTATACGTTTCCACTGTTTTTCAAAAATATAAAAAAAATAGTGTGTTGGAATGTATTTTTTCCTGTGATTCAGAATCTGATAGAATGTGTGTTTATTATATGTTGTGAAATAAGAAGAGTTCTATTTGTTCCTTTTTAGAATGACAGCCATTTTGTGTAGACCTTTGCTGTACTAGTAGAGTGAAAATAGAGGATGGACATCAGTATTGCTGTATTTGGAATAAACACACTTTGTTTCCGAATGGCAGTACAGAATTTTAACGAACATTTTCAGTGTTTTAGGACTACATTACCTATGGAAATGTTTTGCAATTTTGACATTTGTGCTTTGTAAATATTTTTTTAATTTTATCCTGTATTTTAGGGGGGACTAAAAAGTATATTTGGTAGGTTTTATAAGATGCGTTGTAATACCATGCGTTGTGATTTATACATTGGAAAGGCATTTTTACTGTTTTCTATGGGGATGTGTTGCAATGATATGCGTTGGAAAAAAACGTGTTGTAATGGTAGGCGCTTTGTAAAGTCCGCGTTGTAAAAGCATGCATTGTACCTGTATGTGTTATATTCCCATGGCGACACTTGCTTGATTTAATGATATTTGCACTTTGGCTGCCCATATTCGATGTGATTACTCTTAGTAACTATCATAGCCTTAACATTTTTTACTTCAAATTAATGATATGACTAGTAATTTAGAAGCACTCTGTGAATTTGCTTTGTACACTTCACACTAATTATCCATTGAATACCGCACATGATTAGATTTGTGCCCTTATTTGTCCGAGTTTTGTATTTTGACAGCGATACATTTTCAATAATAATTTTAAAGGAAAATATTCTTTGATTTATTAAAGGAATTTTATTATTCATAGATTGAGAAAAAATGGGAGTGATATTGTACTCAATAACTATGATTTGATGAGTATTTCTTTTATTTCTTTCACTCTCAATATCTGTTGATATGAAGTTTGGATTATGGCGTATCAATATTTTTGAATTGCACATTATTTTAACATATACATTGATATTTATTGTGATGTTATGTATCACTGATAGTTCATGAAAGGGCAGAGCTAATAATTTGTTCATTACGCATAGCTGACAAGGTTTCAAATTGCCTGTGTGTGACATATTCATATTTTCAGTGTAATTATGAGTGGCATTCTCCGACTATGAGAGACGAGGTAAACAAATTAATATCAGAAATTGCACCAATTTGAGCAACATGAAACTGTAAGAAGATTTTGAAAATGCTGCAAAGCACCTGAAATTGAAGGGCAGTAAATTAAAGCCCTTGTAAACTGATCGTGCAGTAAAACAATTTTGTAACTATGCAGTATATTATAAGTGTTTGGTCTGAAGAAGCGCAAACTCAGGATTAACAACGTATCACTGTGGTTGGGGCTGGTTTTACTAATAAGAATGCATTTCTACCCAAACTACCCTCTTTAGTAACATTAGGTCCTGTGAAGTGTATGATACACGTTCTTATCAGCGGTCACATTGGCCTTCTGCGCTACTGGAGAGTCAACTTGAACTGGGCACATTTCTGATCTCTGCCCAGCAGGAACATTAAACTCCACATTACCTACTTGGTGGCATATTTACAAGCCAGGCGATAAAATTATCCGCTAAAACAGCGATAATGGGCTTGATAATATGCTCTATGGAATTCCAATTGAAACCCATGTTAGATGTGAAGGACGTCTAACCTGAGCTTCAATTGGAATTCCATAGAGCATATTATCAAGCCCATTATCGCCGCTTTAGCGGCAGTTTTCTGCTTCTAAAGCGGCGATAATTTTATCGCCTGGCTTGTAAATATGCCCCAGAGTCACTGACAATGCTGGAAAAATAACTCCTGCTGATCGGCCTATTCGCTGTAGCTGCGGTGTGTGGAGTCACTCTTAATGCACACAGCTGCTCAGCCTGTGGACAGTGCTGTGATGTGCTGGAGACAGTGGCCAGTTCCAAGAGGGTAGGCTAGTACAGTGACCTGGAAGATCCTGACGCTCCCCTCTGTATACCATAGATTACTGTGTTGCATCTACTCTGCAGCAGTAGATTGAAGGCATCATGAACAGGGCATGGCATGACATGCTGTCTTCAGAGCCTTTGGGCCTTTGGCACCTCCTTGCATTGTGACTGAACATAGCTGCCGGTGATGCCCCCCCACCCACACACGAGCAATTTATTCCAGTAGCAGCAATTCCTGGTGGCTCAGGCTGACCGTGGCAGGAATTAGAAATTGAAAACATTGTGCCTACGCTGCCTGTAGCCTTTCAGTCCCTGTCAATGTCTGTCCACACAAGGAGGCTGCTGAACTTATTTATCAGCACTAACACTGCACAGATCGCCTGGCAGTCAGGGTCGAATTGGGATCACAATTAGGCCCGGGCACTCCCAAAAAAGGGGCCCACATTCGAGGATCGTCCCTTTCATGGATCACCATCTGTTAGTCTCATTGGAATCTGGACGGTTATTTTAGGTAAATACATTTGTTGTAGTTGTATATATTGTGAACTCGGCACTAAGGAATTAGAGCAATGCTCATGAGCAACACTTACATTACACAATTCATTCCTATTTCAGGTATGGAGATTAAGGGGCATATGTATCAAGACCTTTTCCCGTTCGCAAACGGGCCATTTCTCAGAAACAGCCCGTTTGCGAACGGGAAAAGGCCTTTTGGGATGTATCATTCCAAAAGGGCATCGCAAATTGCGATTCCCTATTTTGCCTCTTGGCCCATAGGAATGAATGGGAAGGGATTCCTTAATTGCGACTTGCAATTTGCGAGTCGCAATTAAGGAGTATGAGGGAGTCACAAAATATTTGCGATTTTTTGATAAAATCTCGTTTTGCGATTCTCAAATAGAGATTCTCTAAAAATCGCTATTTGGAAATCGCAAAACCTTTCATTGATACATATGCCTCTAAGGGATTTGCGCAGAATCACAGGTTGTTGAGCTGACACCGGGACTTGAACCTGGTTTCAAGGTTGGCAGTTCTAACCACTATGCCACGTCCAGTTTTATACACTCTCCCTCTGGTCCCTCCTCAAAATCGCATAAAAGACACTAGGGCCGAGGTGACAACACCTGGCCCCTAGAGAGGCCACTTCTCTTACACACCCCTCCCCAGCTGTCTATAGCCCCAGAGTGATGACCTGGCAAGGGAGGAGCCAAGCAAAGTACACTGCTCCTGCTGCTCGAGGGGGACTTAGGTGAGAATGGCCAAATGGTGCAAAATCACTTGCCTCCTACAGCGGATCCCTGCATACTACCACCCTCCCACACCCATCATGGCCTAAATGCTATGGCCCAGCAGGGGATAACATTGCTTCTGGCAAGGCAGGTCACAGGAGGCAGGGCGCCGAGGTGCGAATACCCCAAAGGCCAAAGGAACACTTGGACCCCAGCCTCAGTTTACAGCATGGCAGGGGAGTTCTCATGAGGCTGGCCACTTTACTGTGGCCTGACTGGGACTGGGGTGTAAACTAAGTCTTGGTGCAGGTTTACAGAGGCCCAAAAAAAACTGGCCCAAGGTAACCCTGAGGCACCAGCCCAGCGCCCAATGCCCGACTGCCCGCCTTCCCTATCCTACCCTGTTGGCAGTTGTAAACTTTGTTGTATTGGGCAGGCCATATGGCTGCATGCATGTGTGCCCTACTACTGACCAATTAGTGCAGGAGGGTATCCAGGTCAGCCTGTACTACATAATGCAAACAAAACACAGTCCAATCAGGGTAAACCGGCCTGGTCCCATCAAAGCATAAGTGGCTGTTGTGCACCACCTACTTTGAGTCACTGTAACCCTGCAAAACATCGGATTCTACAAAGCATGAAAACAGGTAATACACTCAGCTTTTTAGTAAGCTGATTTCCCTGACAATCTTTTTACTTGCAGTAATGTGACTTAAAATGTATCAGTGTAATGCCAGATGTGTGAAACTTGGCAGGGCTGATTAGCAATGTGCAGCATTGCTTCTATGTCTGTAAACACGATTTTTATTTCTATATCTCGGGGTGCACAATGCTTTTACTTGACAAAGCTGAAGCAAGTTGTCTTTGTTGGCCTGCCCGTTAAACAATTGCACTGCAGTTGGTGTGCCGCTTCCTTTCTGAATTGAGGATTGGTGTGTTTTGAGTTAGGGATGGGCGACACATGCTGCCGCTGGCAAAAGAGCCGATAGGTGGAGGTATCGGCAGTTCTATTACTGTACACACTGGAATATATCACTGCTTTCTTTCATAATTGTCTTGGTCTCCAGTCAATACCTCTTTACATTCTTCCAAAGTATTTGCTGGAGCTTGAATCCTTTAACAGCACGTTTGTTCCAATGACTGTTGCCTCATACCACGTAATACTCTTAAAAGAATAATCTTTTCTGATTGGCCAGTCTACCAAAAATTGAGACAGACCTAACTTTGTGGAAATGTTTATTGGTTGTTCTCAGGCTGATTAGAAAACAGACTTTTAATATATTAAGGGGCATATTCACATGGACTTATCTCCGATTTATCTCCACCTTAACGCATCAGAAGTGGAGATAGACCTAACACCCCATTCACAAGCGGGTGCAAACTGCAGACATCGCCAGTATTCCCGCGATAACTGCCCCAAAATTTATCACCACGGTGGACACCACCAACTAACCCTAATGAGATGCAGAGTAGGAGTTGCCGTGCAAAAATATGCGAAAAAACCACAACACCACTTTCACAACAAACTGCCGGATCTGCGAAGTGAACCAAAAACATGCGATAAGCCGCGGTAGCCGCAGTTATTTAACACCTGCCTCAAGCAGGTGTAAAGACGGACGACTACCTGCAGTAGGCAACAGAGCCCCACACACAGCCACACCTGAAGAACAAACGATGCCATGGAGCTACTCATCATGCAGCTCGGAGCACCAACAGGGCCACAACACCCACCGCCACCAACCCCAGGACCGCCACCACCCCCCCCAGAACCCGGACACACCCCCCCGGACCACCACAGTGGTAGCACAGTGTAAGACAGTGGACCTACCCAAAACGCATCACTCTCACAGACCTAACGCCAGAGGAAGTCATTGCCCACTACAGACTCAAAAGGACAACCATCCTCCGCATCATGTCCTACATCTCCCACAGGCTGATGGTCCCAACACAGCGGAGGACCAACAACCCTCTGCAGACAAAGCTGCAGTCTGTGCTGCACCTGTTGGCCTCTGGTACCTTCCAACCAACAACTGCCAGAGTCGGAGTGGTCTCACAGCCAGCTCTATCAAAGTTCTTCACACCTGTCCTGGATGCCATCCTCAGCTTCAAACCTCAGTACCCTCACTTCCTCAACACTGAGCAGGAACAGCTGGAGACAAAGCAAGGCTTCTAAGCCATAGCCGGATTCCCGGCCGTGTTGGGGCAATCGACTGCACACATGTCCCAATTGTGCCCCCTGTGGGTACAGCACACCACTACTGCAACAGAAAGCATCAGCATTTCATTAATGTGCAGGCAATAGTGGACCACCGAGGACTCTTCACCAATGTCGTCACCAACTAACCAGGCACTGTGCATGATTCCTTCATCTTCGGACAGTCCATCATCAACCAGCGCTTCCAGGATGGCACATATGGAACGGACTGCTCATTGGTAACTGCCAAATCAACACATCACACACCCCAAAGCCAGCAACACACAATGCACAACTGTGGGAATTCTCACGTGACCATACCACATACAACATGTCAAACTACACAACCACCTACCAGAAACAACAACACCATTCCATGGTCATCCTGGGCTACCCCTGGACCCAATACAGACATTTCATGGCACCACAGCCACACAACAGATGAATGTGTGGAGATACGGAATGCAGCCATGTGCGAGGATGCACATGACCCGTGAGTTGGAATGCACACAACGAGAAGTGAGGTGTGGATGTGCAGGACAGACATGGCTATGCAAACCACTGATATGTCCATGCAGACCACAACTGCTGGTGACTGGAGAGTAGTGAGCAATGGACGCAACCATGTCACCCCAGGCCGTGGGACAGATAGCGTAAGTGTCGCATACTGCGTCCCCCTCATGTGTGCATGAGCGTAGTGGGTTGGTCCTGAGTATGCCATGGCTGCGCAGGGGTGTGCTGAAAAACCCCGCCAATGTCACTGACAGTGCAGTGCCACGTGGCCTGCCACGAGGCCAATGCCGTGAGCAGCGGGCCCTGCGACCCTGTGCACCTGCTACATGCTAGGACGCTTATGCACAGACCAGCCCTGCCCGACCCAGCGCACCAGGGCTTGCACTGCTCACCTGCCAACACCCATGTGTGTAAAAGAGGGCCCAACACGTTCCGGTGCAAGATCCAAGCCCCAGTCCTGCGACCTCTGCAGGCTCCGCAGTCAATTGCTTGCCCCCTGGACGCTGGTCCGCATCACTCCTTACTTATTTACATGCTCCACTGGCGTCCTCTTCGGCCCAGTAGGTCCGGCATGTGGAACAGTGTCCTGAGTCCTGAATGGCAGTGACCCCAAGTCTGTGGCAGCGGCCACAGCACCAGACTTCCTTCGATCAGTGAGGCATAATTCCATAATGCAGGCCTGCGAAACGTGGTGCCACTAACCTTGTGCGCCATGAGTGACCGTCATCCTCCGGTGGAACATCGTTGGTGTCTGAGCCTGTGGCCTGGGGGTTGTCATCAGCAACAGACAGGTACGGACTTGGTGTCTTGCCTGGGTCTGTGGCATTCATATCCGCCATGTTGCCAGACACAGCTGGCATGCGCCCTCTGCATCATGCCCTGAGGGTAGGCCTCCCACTCTACCCTGTAACACTCCACAGAAGGCACCTATGACACATGCAAGGCCCTTCTCTACCCTTATGACCCTACCCCTGTCTCCCGCAGGTCAGCGTCCCGTGGCGGTGGGCCTGTGTCAGACGCTGTGCATCCAGGGCCACTAGCCCTGTGCGACTCGAGTCATTCCCCCTTGTTGTACTGACATTACATTTCTGAGTGCCTGATGATTGTTGGAGTTGTTGCCAGCACCTGCTACTCACTGAGGGCTGGCTTACACTCACCCCACACACAGCCAGCAAAGGTGTCACTGTATTATTGGGCCTGTCATCACATCCTGCCGAACCAAGTATTGACTCTTTTCTCCCTGCACTGTCACAGGTGATCAAGGATATGCACTCTGCCCTTGGATGATGTCACCCCTCCGAGATCCGGACAAACCCTCCCAGAGGCAGTACAATGTGGCCCACATAGGCACCAGGTGCATCATTCAATGCACATTTGGCGTGTTGTAGTCACGTTTCAGGTGCCTGGACGGCACAGTTGAAAAACTCCTGTACAGCCCAGACATCGTGTGCAAGATGATCGTTGCATGTTGTGTGTTGCACAACATCTGTATTCGCACCAATGCCTCATGGATCCCAGTTCCAGAGGTACCAGACGATGATGGTGACGATGGGGCAGGTGGCTCACATCCCACTGCAGCTGCGGCAGGAATGGCCAGTACGAACTCCATCATTGACACTTACTTCTCATGAGCACTTCACATTGTGGCTGTCCATGGCAATCATGAGACAATAGAAGATGTCCAATTGCACTGCATGTGTGATTAAAACGTATTTGCAGGTTACAGGTTGTACTTGTACATTGTCATGTTAAGTTTTCCTGCGGTGTCAGATTTGATTTGCCATGTTGTGCACATTTGTGGAACCAGTTGTGTCCTGTGTTCTGTTGTGGAGGGGTTGCTGTTTGTACCAGGATGTTGTCAATGTCGAGGTGCATTTATGCTTATGTGCGTATGCTGCACGGTGGGTGAGTTGTTCCTGCAGCTCTGATTTGTCTGCCACTGGTCTCTTTCATGCGGTGTGCCTGTCAGTTCTGTTCTTCCACGGTGCTTGGTTGTTGTGGTGTATATGTTGTCCTCTGCAGTCAGTGAGGGTGCATCCGTGGTACTCCGCTGTTGTATTTTTTATTGTGGCATTTTCTGTATGCTGTTCTTGTGCTTTTTCCCGCATTACGCATGAGTATTGCTGCCCTCGCGCTGGTTGTCACTGTTTTCTTATCATGCTTTGGCGCTTCACAGGTTTTTTGGGGGGTTGGGGATTGTGTTTTTATCTCCGTCGAGGTGGTTGTATTGCGGGCATTGGCCGTGGTTTCGGCAAATTATCACATGGGGCCGCCTTGTTGTGAATTCCACGTTGACACAGGCTTATTTTCCCGCGATAGGCTGCGATGTTGAGAGTTGTGTTAAGCTGCTCTTGCTGTAGTTATCACACGTTCTTGTGAATATACCCCAAAGTCTTTTACTTATGCAACACTGGGCTGCTGCAAGATAAGCTATCAATGGACTGTGAGTGTGTTGCATCTTTCATTCTGTATGTATTTGTTCACCTGTTGGATGAAAGATAGGGATCAATATATGAGAACTCCGAGATTAATAATTTCCTGCAATGGCTGTAACAACAAGCTAACGACTGTGCCAAATAAAACTCAATTTTGCGATGACACTCACTGAGCAATGAGAAGGATATCTTTAATTCATTCAGGCAAAGATAGGCTTGGTGCAGAAGCTGCAGGACAGGTGTTCAGACTAATTCTAAACTTGACTTGAATTTTGGTGGCAGATTTAAAAGGAAAGTGACTCAGTGTGTGCCGCGAGCCATTTGGCTGCTCCGCACTGAGTCACTTTCAAAGTACAGGGATGCAACATATTTACAATAATATGTTGCATATCCATCCTTCCCCCTGTGCTGCTGCACAAACTGCTGCCGTGCGCCGGCACAGGCACCCTTGCACCATTGTGCAAGGGTGCCTGCGTTGTGGGGAGATGTTTATGTGCAGGAAGGATTCTCTTCGTGCACATAAAAAATCTGAAATGGCATTTTTCAACTTCTTTGTGTGCTGCATTAGCACACATAGAACTTGCAAAACGTCATTGTTTTACTGATTGTTAACATGAAGGAAGGGACACCTTACTGTACATAAACAATCACCAGAAGTGATTTCCTTATTCTATCTGTGCTGCAGATTGAAGCACACATAGAAAGAGGAAAGGAAAAAAACGTGGAGAAATGAATACATTTCTCCTAGTTGCGACTCCCTCCGTCGCCCCTGGGAGGTGAAGCATTCAGACGCATCTCTAGATTTACAATTTCTCGTAAATCTGGAAATGTGTCTGGTTCCATGGGTGTTGCGTGGGGACACCCACTGCAACACCCATGGAAGACCACTTTCACGCAAAGTGCTGCATGCAAAGGGGGCATGGTTACAAGAACAGGAAAAGTCATGCAGGGTGGCTTTTCCTGTCTGTGTAAATATGGGGCACTAACAGACGCGCAGGTGCATCAAAAAAGTGACGCACCAGTGGTGCAAGGGTCTTGTATATCTGTCCCTAAGTGTTTCCTGCATATATGTGGAAGCCAATGCTTTTGAATTACTAAAAGGTGGAGTATGTGAGCCCTATTATCCTATAAAGAATAAGCAAGCTGACTAGTCTGGTAGAACTGCCAAGAGGTTTTTACTGTAATTGTAGATTGAAAATAGGAATGTTTGGTGTGATGGTGAAGATTACCCAGGAACATTTTCACCATCTTAGCAAAATGGTCTGTAAACCAAATTGTGATTAAGAGCAGTGACAAAATAGCTCCTAGCTTGGCTTAGCTATTATGAGCATGTTCATGTTCACTGTGTTAGTTGGTTCCCAGATTGAACACACATTCAAGTGTGATTATTGGGTATAGCAATGAACGATAGAAAAGTTCTGGTCCCACGTTTTTTCAAATGTTTTCATTGGTGAGGTTGATTCTGTATTACTGTAACAATGCAATGCAGGAGACCCAAACTATTTGCACTTTTAATTGAGTTGACCACAAGTTCCCTTCTCTGATCGTTTTGTCTTTATTTATGTACAGTTTCGGTCTGTTCCATATATTAAATCATAATTGAGGGTCTGGGTTGTGTATTTCTTCTCAAACCCTAATGCTTCAGAGTTGAAATGTCACACTCTCTAATTGCAGCCGCCTTTTGTAGGAAGTGTATGTTAGCACTTTGCGTGGCCCTGAGTGACTTGATAAATTTGGAGTGACACAACGCAGCGCAAATTACTGTGTTGCATTACTCTGCCCCAGGGAGGCATTCCATGGGCATTGTGTTGGTGTTCTAATGCAGTTTGATGCATTCCTAGATTAACCATAACTGGTAGACATCGGAGCGCATCAAAATGCTACGCTACCGAGGGAAGCATAATGAAGAGAAATATCTTTATTTCTCCTCATTACCTCCTCATTCTATGGGTGCTGCATTCTGGTGCAAGTGTGCCTCCATTGGTGCTAGGCAGCCCATTGTGCGTCAGCACTCGGAAAAAGCAGGACTGTGCTGGATTGTGATAAATGCGGCACAGTCCTGTCCTTTCCCTGTAACGCAGCCCTCAGTTACTTTTTCATAAATATGCTCCTGAGTGCCCTTCAGTACAATGGCTGTTTGGCCAGTCCTTTAGTTTTGAGTGACCTCTTTTTATAGTTCCCCTTTCATTTATTTGCTTCTCCTCATTTTATTTTAAGGTTTCTCAAGAGGACGCTACAACTCTCCAGGCAGTGCTAATGGGTTGCTTACTTGCCACTCATTTCATTTGCAGTGCTCCTCAATCCACATGCTAGCGTCCTCTAAATCAGGAGATCATTATGGAATGCTGTTGTCTGTAATACTATTCCAAAATGGCCAACACATTGGTTCTATATATGGTGGCCATAAGTGAACTTTAAAACACTGGTAGACTATTTACAATACCTTTGTAAGAGGTACACCTGCTTGCATGTTTTGCTTTGTTACTGCAAACATATGCACGCCGTATTTTCTTTTGTCTAATTTTAATTTATCTTGCATATGTTGTAGAGGTAGTGTGTGTTTTATTGAGGTTGTGTCACTGGGTGACTGGAAGGATGAATATGTGGTTTAATAAATGGGAGCATGAGAGCAAGGATGAGTGACAGAGTTCATGCATTATGACTTATTGAGCGTCTACACCCATCAGTGACAAACATGTCACTTTCATTTATTAGCCGGAGATATTGTAATAAAGCTTGTTTATTATCTTGGTTTGAGGTATGATGCTTTTCTCAAAGAATAGGGGGAAGCTTTCTTGCCAGCACTGAGTTGAAGCAAATGCATCAATGACATCACATAAACCTCCCCATAGTCTGTCTCAGATGGGTTAGACCTTTGTGACATTCACATTGCACTCATACTCAAAGCTAATTGTTATAAACATGTTAAATAGTGGGAACATGTAGCAATTGAAAACCACTTGTACTACTTTGTACAACTCCACAGGTCAATATATACACTGATATACACAATTGTATACTAAACAGACCAACTTCCAATATTCAGACATAGAGACCCAGGTAAACATTTACTAATGTCTTTTAATGTAATTGATTGGCCCGCAGTGCAAAACAAGATGAGAGCATTAAAATGGATCTATATGCCTACTCTTTTGCAGAAGATAATATAGTCAATCCTCAAACACCATAAATAATATTCTCCCACTCCCAAGGAGTGGCTTACGAGGCCCCAGTTAATAGGAGTGAGGCCATTGAATGAAATGAAATGACCTAATCAGATTTTCTGTATGTAATTGAAGGTAGTGCCTAACTTTAAAAGGGTCAGTGACCTTTTGAGCAGATTTGGGATCAGTAGAAGATTCATGCTTGTCTTCTTTATTCATATAAAATACATTACTGGCTTTTAAATGTATATAACACCCACAAAACAGGTAAATATTAAGGGCCAGATTTAGATAGTGGCAGGAGTATCCAAGTACTCCACCAAGCTGATGGTATCCTCCCTGCTGTATTTAGATGTGTGTTGGCCGAATCACCGTCCACATCAGCAGACTGTTTCCCATTGTGTAAGAAGCACACAGTTGTTGAGGCAGCAGACTCTTCTGCTGGCTGACAGTACTCCATCACCACCAGGTTGGCGGGTTTGCACGAGCCTATTTAGATGTCCTCATTGGGCTGGTGTTGTCCTAGCGGTGGTTTGCTGATGGATTGGGTCCCTGGTGGAGCAGAAACTCGTCAGTACTACTGATTTATGTGTCAATACACATATGGTGTGTTTTAAAATATATGTAGGTAGCGTGTCATGCACCTTTACTTACATATTGCATAGCACATAAACAACACACTTACACTATTGAATGCACACCCAAAGGCACCACAAGCACAACACCCACAACCACCACAAATACATTTTTATTTAAGTGGCAATACAGCTGTGTTCATTTTCCCTTGATAAGTTGTAAAAAGTTGTAAAATGTATGTAAGAGCAATGTAAAAAAACATTAAGACTAAAGCAATTGTCAATACAATATTCATAATAAGATAAGTGTAAAAGAACCTTACCTGTCATCCTAGAGACAACAGAATTAATTAGCGTTGTGGTCATGCAGTAGCAGCAAAGGGAGGACCTATACGATGGAGTTCAACCTGAAAACGAAAGTGGGAAACTGAAAAATGGTACGTTTCTACCTCATTTCCTTTGATTCCACCAACTCAAAGTAGGAGTAATCCCTGCCACAGTTTCCTCGATGGAAAAGTACTTTGTGATTGGTCCAGCTGTAATCTTGGTTGGACTCCTGCTGAAAGCCGCTTCTGCTTATGATGCCATTGACGCGGGTGAAACTTCCTGGCCGAGTCAGCGTACTCAGTCGCAATCCCTGGCAGGATAAACAAGAAAAGTCATTGATATACAAAGCAGTCCTGCTTAACTAAGAGGGAATGTTTAATGTATTTATTTAGCACAATAACAGTAATAAATTAAAAAACAACAAAAATACTACACCAATTTAGAAAACTAGAGTAAAGTTTTATAAATTATTTGAAACCACAACTGGTCAGCACTTACCTTCTGACTTAGATTATGAAGGAAAGTTCTGAGAAAGTAAAGTTCAGCAGACCAAGGCTGCAGGAAATGTCCAAGGATGGAGCGTTGTTGTTAAATGAAGTCACTGTGAAGATTTCTATGTTCGATCTAGGTCGATTTTTGTGAAGTCAAAAATCCCTAGTGGGACGAGGCAGGAGGCTGGACCCAAACAGGCTTGTCTCCTGTTGGAGAGCAAATTCCAGGGCTATCAACTTGATATATTGCTGTCCTTCTCCTAATTTAATTTTATTGTGTAGACTATTTATGTTCAATATCAATATATCCAAATTACACAATTGTCTTCTTGATGCATACTGTGATTTTTTATTTTTACTATAGGTTGCCTACAGAATGAAAGGTCAAAAATTGCAAGTCATTGATACTGCAATTAGCAACTGAACAAACACATAATAATGAATGCTTGTACAAGTTAGCCAAAGTAGCTTCTGGTGTTAGACAAAACAGCAGTATCAGAGCTGCACCACCAACACACCATAAGCAATCACCGGTCATTGAACAATTGTTGTATCAGATTATGGCTCTTAACTGCAGACCTCACCTCGTGGACTTGGCATCCTCGCTTGGTATCATACTAGACAAGAGTCTGAACATGCAAAAACACATCAGTTCCCTCACCAAAGGAGCGAACTTCCAACTCAGCATCCTTAGGAAGCTCAAACTCTATCTCCCTGCTCATGACCTAAAGGTTGCAGTGCAAGCATTGGTGATCGCAAAGCTGCACTATGGCAGTGCTACGCTGTGTGGCCTGCCCAGAGTGAAAATGGGTTCCCTTAGGGTGACCTTCAATGCTGCGGCCAGGCTTGTAACAGACACAAAAAAATTCAACCACATCTCTCCAGACCTGCCAGTTCTGAAGTGGTTCCCTTATAAAGCTCGGATACAGCTGAAAATTGAATGCATGACACACAAAGCCATCCACCTCAAGACCTCGATGTACCTCGCTCAGAAGCTAGACCTCTCATATGGTTCACGAGCCTCCAGAAGTGCCGGCACCATCTTACTCAAACCACAAAAATTCAAGAAAAAAAAGACCTATAATCGAACATTTTCAGGTATGGCGTCAAGGATCTGGAACTCTCTTCCCCCCGAAGTCAGGGTGATCCCTTCCATCGTCCTCTTCAAATCAGAAGTTAAAGAGCTCTTGATGAAGAAACATCAGCCTCAGTCTGCCTTCCCCACTTGACTCCCGGGCCTTTCAACGCTGTTTTGTGTCCTAGATGCTAGGCTCGTGAGAATGTTGGACATTCTAATTCTATGTACTTTTCGATAAGTTGATTATTTGTGTTTGCATGTACTCGTCCTACTGCCCAATCTGTAAAGCGCTCTGATACCCACAGTGGTCATGTTCGCGCTATATAAAACTTTCCAAATAAATAAATATACATGAAATACAAAAATACCACAGTGTCACAATTGGACATAAATCTTCTGGCCATGCAGAACGTATGTTAATCTTTGCTTTATTGCGGTTTCATTCCATTCTTTAAAAAGCATCAGCCAACGCGTTTCGTCCACTCAACATTGGACTTCTTCAGGGCAGTATGACTATAAGCCGTCAGTTACAATCACCAAAGTGCACCTTAGCCAAGGGCATTTTACAAAACATGTGCCAAATATTGGCATCTGTTTGCGCTCGAAAAAATTATAATCCAAATGTGGAAATTGATCAAATCAAATCAAAAAAACATCCAATAGGCAAGTGAAAATTATTTTTAGGACCCGTAGTGTTGAAACCAATTGGCAACGTGAAGTATCCAGATTAACGTTTCCCGCTAGAACGCACTAACATTTATTGGGCACATGAATTGGTGGATAATCCCCACCATGGAGTGACCTTTATATTCGGATTTGCTCGTTTCACGTTGCCAATTGGTTTCAACAATGAAATCCTGTGGATCAATTATTAGTGTATTAGTGCTTCTTGGAGTCCTGTGAATCAACCACCAGGAAAGACTACCATCGAATGAACTGGAGCCCACTCACCTCAGAAAGGCATCATTGGAATTATGAAGACCATCTATCCAGGGTCCCCAATAGACCCCTGCCCTCACCACATGTACAACCTGGGAAGTACACTGATCAGTGGTAACCTCACCACTATCATAAACTCCTCCATCCTTAATGGAACCATCTTAGATAGCTAATAACTGCAAAAGTCCCAGCTCTCCTGAAAGAAATGCTTGGCAAACTTGCAAGAAGCAAATACAGACCCATCTAGCTCCTTCTTTTCTCATCCAATGACCTGGATAAAGTGATCACTAGGCAACTCTCCACCCATCTCAAACAGTACCAACTCCTGCACTTCATCCAGTCAGTCTTCCACATAACCCACAGCATGGAAACAGCACTCCTGGCAGCAACCGACTACATCCAGTCCATCATGGACAGTGGTGAAACAGCTGCTCTCATCCTTCTCAACCCCTCGGCCGTCTTCCACACCGTCTCCCACATCATCCTCATCTCCAGACTCCAGGACTCAGGAATTCAAGGCCCGTCCTGAAATGAATTGCCTCTCACCTCTCCAGCAGAACTCAATGAATCAGACACCCCTTACACCTCTGACCCCAAGAAGCCTGTCTTTGTTCCTCCCTCAGCCCAACCCTTTTCAACATGCACATGGCACCCGTCGACCACATCATAAGAGCCCATGGCATGAACGTTATCTAAGATGCTGAGGACACTCAACTTCTTCTCTTCCTCACTGATGCAAACCACACCACCAGGACTAACTTCGCCTCCTGAATGACCAACATGGCCAACTGGATGAGAGAAAACTGCCTTAAACTCAACATGGAAAAAACGAAGATCCTGATCTTCGGAAACAAAAGCTTCCCAGGGACTGCTCCTGGTGGCCTTCCGAACTAGGCTCCAAGCCCACCCCCACAGACCACACAAGAAACATCAGTATCATCCTAGATAACAAAATCATGATGAATAAACAGGTCAAGGCTGTGACTGCATCCTCCTCTCATTCCCAGAATGCTTTGCAAGATATTCAAATGTCTCACAATGTACACAAGAAGCACAGTCACCCAGGCCCTCATAACCAGCAGACTCGACTATAGCATCATGCTGTATATCCCCATCTCCAACCAGCTGATGTAAAAACTCCAGACCATCCAAACTCCACTGCCAGACTCATTCTAGATATCTCAGAAGTGCTCACATCACTCCCTACCTCTGGAACTACATTGGCTACCCATCCAGGAATACTGGCAATTGAAACTGCTCATCTACACCTACAAAGAGGTCCACCACTCTGGATCAGCATACCTCAATGACCGACTTCAACTCTACCAACCTTCCAGACAACTACACAACTTACCTCTCCCACCTACGCACAGGTCCCTCACATCTGCAGAAGCAAGTGAAGAGTGTGCTCCTTCTCGTTCATCACTGCCAAGAACCGGAATGAACTTCCTCAACACATCACTTCTCAACTTCCGCAAGAAACTGAAGATCAGGCTGTTTAACTAGGAACGCCACCCTTTCTATGTTCCTGCTCCAGCACCTGGATACCTTCATGGGTGAAAAGCTGTGCCATACAAACAGTCATAACAACGTGAGCCCTTTTGCCTGCTCGTAATTCAGCTCAACTATACCAACACTCCCACTGCCAACACACATACGCAAGTCAGAACTTAAGAACCACACTCACACATCACCACACACCCACCCTGCACTACAGCACTCACTCGCATGCATGCTCGTAAACACACACTCCCTCTGTTGGCACTCCATCGAGATTAGGGACCTCATCGACTCCAACACACTGGACCTCCTCTTCCTCATAAAGACCTGGCTCAACCCCATATTGGCATCGAACATCACTGCAGCCATACCTACTGAATACAAAATCCCTGCACCAGGACCAATCCTATAAACTAGGAGGAGGACTTGCAATCATCCACAGAGTATCAAGTGTATCTCTTACATTGACCCAGAAACCTCTTTTGTGAAACACATGCACTTCAAGCTTCAGACAGACAGTAAAACCATTATAAAAGGCATCCACACCTACCAGCACTAGGACCTCACTAACATTTCAGCATCCTCCACACACACCTCGCCACACCCCTTTCAATGGGCATGAAATAATTCATACTCCTAGGTGATCGAAACTTCCATTTTGGTGACCCCACAGGCTCCAAATCCACAGACTTGCTAATAAATTACAGAGCATCGGCCTCACCCAGCTCATAGAAGGCCCTACCCACATCGATGCACACAACCTCGGCCCCATCTTCTGTCCCAGCAACAAGGTTAAAATTAGCCACATCATTTCACTCAAATTGATGGACTACTCAGTCATTCATTCCACATAACAGGGCCACCATCCACTCCTACAGAGTCAAGCAACAGCCCTTGCTTCTGCTGGAAAAAGTTACAGAATGGAATGGCTCAACACTCTCCAATTAAACTACCCAGACTTCACCAACAACCTCATCAACAACACAAATAACTTCAATAAACTAGATCACCACCTGTGCCAATATCCTGGCGCCCCTGAAAAACGCCAAACCCAAAAGATCCAACAAACAAGCTAGCTGATACAACTCTGACCTCAAAAAATTCAAGAGAGTTTGCAAGCAATTCAAAAGGAAATTGAGACCTACCCAAGGAACCAGAGCAAGAAAGAACTACACGGCCACACTTAGATATTATCACCACCAAGTAAAAGAGACCAAGATGAAGACCCTGACCCTGAGAATCGAATCTAGCTCCAACGACTTCAGGGAACTTTTCACCACTGTCAGGGAATTCACCAACCCAACAGCGCAACCTAAACAATCACCTCTACACAAGAACTCTCTAAATTCTTCCATGAAAAAATCACCAGGATCTACAGCAGCTTCAAACCCCAGCCATCCCCCCCATTGATTTCTCAGCCTGCTGTTCTCATCAACCAAAAGCTACCAACTGACAATATGGAACCCTCTATCCATCTAGGACACTACAGCAATAATGAAGACAGCCCACTCAGTGGTTCAAATAGACTCCTACCCCGACTATAGCTACAACCTGGGAAAAGCATAAGCAGCATTTCACTCAATTCCATCATCAACACCTCCTTAAAGACAACAACCTTCTTAGATAACTGAAAATATACAAAGTTACCCCCTCCTCAAAATCCCTCAGCAGACAGAATGTACTCAGCAACTGCCAACCCAGCTCACTTTTCCCCTTCTCAGCCAAAGACATTGAGAAGGCCATCAAAAAACCACTCTCTGACCACCTAAAATGCCACAAATTCTTGGACGACTTGCAATTAGGATTCTGAAACAACAACAGCATCTAAAAAGCCCACATTGTTGCCACAGATAACATATGAACCATCCTCGACCATGGACAGACCATGGCCCTCATACTCCTCAACCTCTTTTCCGCTTTCGACACCTTCTCCCACCACACACTCATCACCAGACTACTTGCAGCAGGAATTCAAGGACCAGCATTCAAATGTGTAGCTTTCCTCCTCTCTGGAAGAACACAATGTGTCAGGCTCTCGCTGTTCACATCAGAACCCAAGGACCTCATCTGCAGAGTTCCTAAAGGTTCATCCATCAGCCCCACACTTTTCAACATGTACATGTCTACTCTGAAAAACATCCTTAGATCGCACAGGATCAACATTATCTTGTACACAGGCAACAACAAGCTAATTTGTTCCTGCTCAGACAACGCCGTCACTAGAAAGACAAACTTCAAACAATGCAAGAACAGTGTGGCCAATTGGATGAAAGAAAACTGCCTCAAGCTAAACATCAATAAAACTGAAGTGCTGATCTTCAGAAATAACAGCTCACCTTGAGATTCCATCTGATGGCCTGACGGTCTGGATCCTGCACCCATCCCAACTGACCATGCAAGGAACCTAGGCCTCATCCTGCATACCAACCTCACCATGAAGTCCCAGATCAATGCCAATACCACCTCATGCTTCCACATCCCCCACATGTTCCATAAAATCTTCAAGTGGGTCCCATATGAACACCAGATATTCCATCACACAGTCCCTAATCACAAATATCCACATTTGTAAAGCACAAAAAATCACCCGTAAGGGTCTCTAGGCGCTGGGGGCCTTCAGGAGATTTAAGCAAGCTATTGCCCAGAGTCACATGGTGCTGGGCTGATCTGCTGGCGGCGCCAGGGATCGAACAGTGATCCCCAGATTCCAGGATCAGTCGCCCTTGCCGCGGCGCCACACCTCTTCCATTTGAACTACGACAATGCACTCTATAACAGAATCCCAAGCCATCTTTTTCACAGACTTCAAACCTTCCAAATCTCTGCAACTAGAATCATCTTTGACCTCCCGTGCCAAAGCTACGCCACACCACTCCTCATAGGACTCCACTGGCTCCCCATCCAGAAGCACTGCCAGTTCAAACTTCTCACATGTTCATTCAAGTCACTACACAACAAGGGACCGCATAACGCAATCACCGGATTCACTGCTACCAACCAACCAGACAACTTCGCTCAGCATCAGTCTCACTCTCATGCACACGCCACATCCACAGAATTAGAACAGGAGGTCGATCATACTCCTACCAAGCCAGCATATCCTAGAATGGTCTTCCCCAACACATCAGGGCCTACTCCTCACTTCCTGAATGCTGCAAAAAGCAGAAGACCTGGCAATTCAATCAGTGTTCTTGCGGGACCATTGAGACTGCCTGTATTCAGGCCAAGCCTCACCTTACCAAAAGTCACCTACTCAGCACCTGAATACTCTCATGGGTGACAAGCAGTGCTCTACAAGTCCACGTTACATAACAAAACATAACATAACATACCATAACATAAAAATAACATATCAACATGGTACATATGTTGTCATGCCACACTCTTGTCAATCATCAACAACAATCCTTGTCAGGGTGCTACACGTGCAAACCCCAAATTTACGTGTGCTCAACCCCCTGATAGCTTGACACAGAGCAGTCAGGCTTAATTTAGAGGTAACATGTAAAGTATGTATGCAACACTTCAAACAGTAAGACAGTGAAGACACACTACAAAAGTAGCCCACAGTAGAGTTAGAAAGATAGAGTATTTTTTAAATAAATAAAACAAGATCAAAATGATAAAAATCCCTTTAGTAGAACTGGAGATTTCGAATTTTTATATTATTAGAGAAAATGTGCAGAGTGTCAACTATGGATATTTGATCACACTGGACCAGGACAGAGTCACAAGTTCAGGCCGACCATGATGGAGTGCGGACTAGCTACAGGGATTCAGTTAGTTCCATTGAACAGAGTATCTTAAATCTAAGATTGCACAGCATTGCATGGATCTGAGCTGAAGATGTGTTGCTTCCAAAGTGCTGCAAGGCTGCAATGCGGAGTCTGTCATCATCATCAATGCTGCCGTAGAGGAGAGATGCGAGGACCTGGGCAGAACATGTGTCACCCAGTGGCAGTTCCAGAGGAGATCAGGGCTGCAGCAGCAATGCGAGTCTTTGTAACAGGTTCAATACATCCAGAGATGCGTCAGTTCTGCTCGGGGTTTGCTCCACACAGCAGAGGTGATGTGTCAGTTCTGCTGGTTCCACAGGGACTGACAAAACACCTTAAACCTACTTCCAAGTGTGCAGGACTGGGGTGGCACCACTTGATAGACTCACAGATGTCAGAGTCAACGTGCAGATGCAAGGTTGTTGGAAGCCTGTTATATTTCTGAGGTTTAAAATCAGAAGGCCAGTCAACTAGCCTTTAGAGTCACTCTGGGTTCAGGGATCAAGAGATGCAGGTCCAGTCCTTTTCACCAAGGCAAGATGGTATAAGGCAGCATATAAGCACAGCAAAGCAGGACTCAAACAAAGTGCAGTCCAGCAGAGTGGCAGTCCTTTAGCAGCACAGCAGTCTGGAAGGTGGGAGAAGCTTCTAGACAGTGGCTTTGAGGTGCAAGGAATTCTTTGCCTCCCTGCCCTGGCTCCAAACTGGATGAAGTGACAATACAGGGTTGTTAGGACCTTTGTGTGGAGACAAGACTCAGCCTATTCATATGTCAGTGAGGCTGTGTCTGACACCTCACGTAGAGGGATAAAAATGGCAAATGATACATTTAATGCACTTTCCCAATTGTATAGATATTTCCATTTCTGAATTAGGCCCATTTGTCACAGGAGTATAATATATTTAGACTTCAATCTGCACAATTTCAGAACACTGTTGACCTATCTTATTTTGGGACTCACTGTTCTGAAAATAGTGCCTTGTTGTTTATATCTGTTTTGAGTGCTCTCACTTTTTTTACACCGGATGAAGTATGCTCCCTATATGCATCTTTTGACAATGGCACTTCAGACTTTTTAGACAATACTCAGATTTACAAATCATGAATTTGTTAATAGAAAATTCCCTGTTTGGATTGGGAATGGTACATTTTGACACATTATAGCTGTTTTTGCATGCTTTACCATTCTTATCTCCCTCTTTAGATGTACCACTGTTAGTGTGAGTATCTCTTACCATGTTGTTGCTCAGCCTAACCGTGAGAGATGTATTCTTCCTGTGCGTAATTCTATGCTATTTGCCCACATATTTAGTCAGAATGTCCTCAGTATCTAGATCATACCAGTGCTTGAGCATGCTACCTTTAATTTGAGAAGTTTTGCTGTTAAATATGGCGATTAACCTGGTGCTATTCTCAGATCCTGTTTTGAGTCATTTTTTCCATAACCTGATTTATGGTTCTATGGCTGGAAGCCCTGCCTAGAAAGTGTTTAGTTATAATCTTACTCTCTGTTTCAAACGCTTCTCTGATGCTGCAATTCCAGTTTGCACACAGCAAGTGACCATACAACCTACAATAAATCAAATTAGAGGGATGTGCACTAGAGATATGTAACAGCCTCTTACCTGCTGTAGCTTTGTGGAACAATTGTGTTAACAATTTGTCATCAGAAAGTATCGCCTTTAGATTAAAAAAGGCAACAATCGTCCTGCTAGTAGTACCAGTGAAACTAAGATGCAACTCATTGTCATTCAAAGCTCTGATAAAATCATCAGCTGTACGTTCAGAGCCTTCCCATATTACAAGCAGGAAATCCATGTTTCTGAAACAAAGCACTACATGAAAGTGATCAATATTGCTAATTTGAATTTTAATACACAATTTAGTTAATGTGCTTTACCATGTTATTTTATTAATGCTGGGTTTTAATTATTTTTATAAAGAAAAACATTTTAACATTTCATGTATTTAAAGACTAATAAACCATAATAATTGTCACTACTTTTCCATGGGGGGTAATCTCCCACAGTAGTGGAGGTCTCAAACTATTGTTAAAAACGAACAGGTTCTACCTTTAAATGTGTAAATCTTGATGTATGAGGTTCCACTAGGCACTGTCTGAGAGGATTGTGACATAATTAGGTATGACACAGCATGTCTGAAATATGTGACATGCTGCTGCAGGTGGGCAAGGGACATGGTTTGCTGTGAAAGAAAATCATTATATAAGTGGACTGAGTTATTGTGGAAGAGGCTGAAAAGGGCAGACATAAGGGGGACAGTGCCACAATGAAAGAGAGGAAGGGTTATTTGCTTATAAGTCAAAAAACATGTTTGTGCATTTGTGGTATGTAAATGAAAATCAAGACGGAAATAGAAGAAAGACTATTGTAAATATGTGTTAAAAGGAAATATAGCCACAGTGCTAATGCAGTAAAGCAGTTGGTCTGGTGGTAAATAGCATTGGTTAATGGCTAGGGCTCAAATCCCACCTGTAGCTATTAATTTGTAATTGTTATTTTTTTTAATTCTTCTTATTTTATTCTTATTCTTCTTATTTTACCCAAGTAAAATCACCCACTGTCACCGTCTGGGGGATGTGCAGCATAAATGTCATGTCACAGCATGGCAGAAAGTATTGACATTCTGTGGCATGTGGGAGAGGGGCATGGTTTGCTGTGAAAGAAAACCCCTAATTTGTGGAATGTGTTGCAAAGAAAGACTGGCAGGAAAAAACATGTGTGGGGCCAGTCTTACAATGAAAAGGGCAAGGATTATTCACTTGTAAGGCATGAAAAACTATTGTGGGATTGCAGCATGCTAAAAAAACGGTATAGTAATAAAAGGACCACAGCAATATCAACAGCTTAAAAAATATGTAGTCAAGTCTTCAAACCGACAAAAGATTTGGTATGGTGATAAATTTAATTGATTTGCAATCATGTTACTTAGGGTTTAAACTCCACCTTTAGTTAGACATTTGCTTTTTTCATTATTTTACCCAACTGAAAGTGGATCTCTTGGGAAATCACCCACTGGCACAATTTGGGAAGCTTTGCAAGTTTAGGCATGCATAAGGATGTAATAAATCTGTGACATGTTGTTACACATGTGACAGAAGTTGCGACACATGTCACATGCCAGAGAAACACGTCACCTGCCAGGAATGGGTTTCTACGATTCTGTGTCACCCTATACTCACAACTACGTTTACTTTCACTTGCCTTGTTCATAATGTACTGCATTTAGCCTTTAAGATTGCTTCCATCATGCAACACTCTCACTGTTCTCATGTCAAGTAGGAAGTGGCTCTTTTTAGAGAGCTTGGGGTGAATAATGTATCGGAGATTTGTATGGAGATGCAGTGACTAAGCATCCCTGGGACTGTTTGAACAGGACGTCCTTTATTCGTTCTTGAGAGGATTTTAACGAGACAATAAATACGTTTCTAAAGATAAAATGGAAACGAGTCAATACTCATTTCAGTTTAATGGGTGAATCACTTTGACTGTTGTTGCTTTTCGATTTCCAAATTACTTGTACTTACATTTTTATTTTTTTGATCCCGGCCAAAATTCATATCATACAAATCCGCTCGTGAACTCAGGAGATAAGAGTCTTCAGACAGAACTGAAAAGCTTTGCTGAAATTCATTTGAACGGCATGTACAATTGCACCAATATAACAAGCCTGAGCGGCAACATAACTGGAAATAAAAGATGCCCAAAGAAAAGAAGAAACCGGTGGAAAGAAAACATTAGCAACTGAGGAAGTTGTTAATATGCAGTTCCGTTGACTTCATTAAAAGCTAAGATCCTTCTCAGAACTGTCAGCGGAAGAAGTGCATTAATGCGACCTTCATCTTGAGTGATGTAAAACCCTGGATTAAATACAGCCTTATTTTGCCGAGGAAATAGATATTTGTGTTTGAATTGTGTCCTTATGGCTGCCCTTCGACTGAGCGCTCGATAATTCCACAGTAATGAACCGGCAGCTAAAGTCTCCACAGCAGGTGAATTGAAAGAACAATGCATGAATTTACCATATATACTTTCAGTTCTGTTTGTGGGGTTCCTGCTGAAACGGCTAGCATCTGTTTATTTTATACTGACTGCCAGTGATACGGCTAGTCAGGGCGAAAGTAGTAAAATGGGTGCCGTCCTATAACGAAAATTGAATTACGTATGCCATGCATAAAAACAATACAAAATAAACAAGCATTGGCATAGCCAATAGGCCTCGCCTTTGGGACCTTATAAATATTTAATTATGCAGCACAATATCCTTGGTGCAACATCAACTGTTGCATGGCTAAACACTTATAATGTCCCAAAGGTGGGACCTATTGGCTATGCCAATGATTGCTTCTTATTGCTACCAAACCAGCCTCATCCCACAGTCCTGGTCTGGAAGTATTGTAGTTCCACTCCTCCAAAAAGGCACCCGATGCTCTCCGAGTAACTATCGGTAAATCCCTCTCCTTGACGCAACAGAGAAGATCTTCACGGCCAGCGTCCTAGACCACCTAAAAGACTGGGCATTTTCCAGGGGATTGATGGCCATGGTTCAGGTGGGTTTCCAATCAAGGCATTCAATGACAGACAATATCTCACTTCTGCAAACATTAATTGATAAGTATGTGTCTGGTAAATCGCAGGCGCTAGATAGTGTGTTTGTTGACTTTTTAACAGCCTTTGATAGGGTCCATAGGAAACTAATGAAAATGGGAGTTCCGGCAATTCTCTTAAGGCTAATAGTAGATGTCCACTCATCCAATTGGTGTAGAGTACAAATGGGAGGGGGCAAGGGTTTGGCTCGGACGATTCTCATACTAAACGGTATAAAGCAGGGCTGCCAATCAGCCTCTCTTTTGTTCTCCCTATTCCTTAGCGACCTACCTGACTATTTTCAAAAGTAAACCGCTTTTTACCCAAAAAAGCATACTGTTATATCAATATTCTGATGTACGCAGAAGATGTGGCCATTTTTGACCTGACACTATCGGTCTATAGCACAATATTGACGCCCTTCATAGCTATACTGAGATCAATATTTTGAAAGTTAACATCTCCAAAACAAAACTGCTACCATTTAGGGGAAGAAAACAATACAGACACCTTGATTGGAAATAAAGTGGGAAACCAGTCGAGATAGTGAAGCTGTACATTTATCATTCTTGCGAGAGTTTTTTTACAGTCACTAGAAACCACTTCTCATTTCCAGCACTTGGAGCTGAAGGCTGCATCTTATATAAGTGCTATAAAGAGATTCTACTCTTCTTCTGGACAGAGGCACTTTTAGCCCCTCCTTGAGATTTCCCGCGCTAAGATCCCCTCCACTTTGTCCCATGCACTGGAGTACATATTTGTAAAAAAGGGGTCTATCTTAAATTGGAATGGAGGGAAACTTCTATGCAAGATGTCCACAACTAGCCGATCTATACCGTACAATCCGTAGGTCTTGAGCTTAATGTAGTCAGTGCATCTCAAGGGCTCTGGCTAATATAATGAGGTGGGCAACCAATCTACAGTATGCAGCAGATGGTGCAGTGAGAGCTTTAATAAAGCAAGAAACTTTCCAGGTTAGTGTAAGACAGAACAAAAAGCTTGTGATGGCTTTACAGCCCTTTCAATGCTCTATCGTACTCTTGCAGTCCTGGTCACCGGTACTTTTGAAGGTTTTTCTGAATAAAATGTCTCCAATACTGAGTTTCGACCTCGACTGCAAACTGTTCCCAATTCGCTCACTATAGGCTCTTTGACGCTAATCTCGACTACAAAACCGATCTAAGGGGCATATCAACAAGGGCTTTATCTCTGCTTTTTTGGCTTTAAAAGCCAAAAAAGCAGAGATAAAACGAGCACCCTATCAACAACAGGGTGCTAACACGCAAATTTGCATGTTAGCACCCTTTTACTCTACGCTTCCCCTTGCATCTCTAATGAGATGCAAAGGGGGCGTTCCAGAGTAAAATAATAGGAGAAATGTCGCTAAGCGACATTTCTCCTATTATCAAGAATGTCGCTAACCCTGTTAGAGACAAAAAAAGCAGCGCTAACCGCGGTTAACGCTGCTTTTTTACGTCTGCTAATTTTCAGACTTAGCCATGATATCCTATGGAAGGAGGATATCATGGCTAAGTTTGCCTGTCCCTATCAACAAGGTAACGTGTGATTATCGCTGGGTTTCCAGCGATAATCTCACGTTAGCCTGTTAGCGTGAGGATTTTTATCGCTATTGAGATAAGCGTTGCTAATAGCACGCTATCTCAGCGATAAAAATTCACGCTAGCCGGCGATAATTATCCTCACGCTAAGAGCGCTGAGCGATAATTATCGCCGGTTGTTGTTGATATGCCCACAAAACACTTGATATTCACAACAGACCATAGGGTTAGACGATGCATATTAATGGTTTGTTTATCGATTCTACCATTAAAAGCACATTCTAAACACTGAACTAATACAAGTGATAAGTTGGGAACTTGCGATTTGTGTGGGGGAGGCAGGCAAGATATACCGCATGTCTTATATATTTGCACAAACAAAGTCTTGGTGGAAGCTCGGTGCCGATTGATAAAAGCTACATGTTTTAGATATAATTTATTCAATAGTAATGATCTGACGGATTTGATTAAATCCCCTCCAAGTGAATGTATATGTTATACCTAGTATACGTTTATTAAATCTTTATTACCATTGTTTTAAAGAAGTTATGTATATGAACCACTATATTTAAACACTACTGATTTTGTATATACTATATATTGTTGATCTCTGACGAGGTCTAATTCAATCAATACATGAAATGCTGCCCCCTGTGAGCTGAACAGCATGCCAGTCTGCTGCCCCCTGTGAGTAGGACAGCCTGCCAGTCTACTGCCACTTCTGTGAGCTGGACAGATTGCCAGTCCGCTGCTCCCTATGGGCTGGACAGAGTGTCAGTCTGCTGCCCCCTGTGAGCTGGACAGCGTGTCAGTCTGCTGCCCCCTGTGAGCTGGACAGAGTGCCAGTCTGATGTCACTTTGACATCGTGCCAAACAGTTCAGAAGAGTCAGAGTGCCCTCAAAGGTCTACAGCTCTAGAACAGCCGCCGATCCCTAAAACACATTTGGCCGTCCTGACACTACACGCAGCAGAGAGGCCTGGATCTGAATGGGCCCCCGTCTGAACTCCACCACATCTTGTAGCGCACAGGTGCTTGGTTCACAAGGATTGGAAACTATAAGTCCTGCAGATCCGTGCTCTGAGTCTGATATCTGCCACGGGCTCTATATTCACTAACTAAGCCGCCCCCAGCGCCTCGAGGTCAATCAGCTGGCACTAAGCTCATGTGTAACCTACTTACGTTTATCAGCCGTCTGGCTGCATTGTCGTGCTCCCTCACAAAGTGTTATCAAGCTCACTAAAGCAGAAAGTTGGACTCAGTGAGTTACACGCTCCTGTAGAAAGTATGCATGTGTGGGCGAGGCTTGTTTGTTTGCCGGTTTAAATCGTTCCGAACTAGTTCAACACCTCTCATTTTTTATATGTACAACGTTAATAATATTCAACTGGTTAATAAATGCACCTGTTATGCAAGTGCCTATCGATCGCATCGCTTAGTTTCTACACCAAGAATTGAAACGCTATATAATTAATAATCTGAGCATAGCCGTGATGTTATTAAAAGTATTTTATTGCCAATGACGTACTCACAGGCTGCAGCAGTGCCTCAACCTACTGAGCCATTCCCCGGGTGGATTGTGTCTGATGATCTGTGGTAACGACAGAGTTAATATTACACAGCAGTTCGGAATGTATCAACCTGGGGAGGATGAAAGCTTCGTCTGGCAAGGCAGACCTTGTACTGCATGCATACTAACCAACTGAACTATCTTGCTGGCAGTGTCAGTAAATGGCTGCCACATGCACAATGCCTTGTGACTTGGACAGACTTTCGGCATGTACACAAGTCTGGCGGCCTGGGGGCTTTGTCCCAGAGAGAGGGGGTAGAAGAGGAGTGTGAGAGGAGGGGGTGGGGGGCACGGACACGTGGACCCCCCACAGGATTAGCCTACCCCGCCTGAATATAGCAGGTCACACAGATGTCATTGTCCTTCTATGAACCCAGTCACGGGGCCATTAATGGCCGAGAACTTGTCCCCCATGAAGTTCTCAGACCCGGGATCGTGATATAATACAAGCGCTCTGAAAGGGGAAAAAAAAGCCAGGACATTGGTTCTATAAATATTGAAAATGTCACACTGGGTATTACTTTTATCTTTCTCTGATAGAAAGAGAGCGTGAGTGATTGAGCAAAAGGGTCTAGATCTGTTACCATGATTCCTGGGGATCAGTGTTGTCATGTTCAGTGGTTGCGAGAACCATTTGCTACCTGTCTAAGTTTAGAGGTATTTATGGTGGCACTGTAAGTTATCCGGCCTATAGGAGGACATATCCGGAGGGGGAGCAGGGGACCAGTGTGGCACCATACAAACCATTATGTTGTCCACAAACATGCAGTACCTACCGTAGGGTAGAAACAATATGACTCCTTGGCTCTAAACTCGTGAGACTGTTGGCTGCTAGAGACTGAGTAGGTCAACTTAAGTGTCATCTTCCTCCCATGACAGATATGCTACCCACATGCACTTACTACGTGCTGTGTTTGTCTCATTAAAGTGTTCCCTAATTCCTCTTACCCATCCAGTCATAAGTACCCTAACACTCCTTCCACAAGTCGCGAAATCTACTGTGCTGTTTCCTTTATTCACCATCAACGATAGGGCCGATGTGGCATCAATAATGCTAAACTGTTAGAGTGAAGTTAAAAAATATATTAATAATTTGCCCACACAGTCACACACCACTCCCTTATCTAGGCCAATGAAGAACCTCATAGTACAGAAAATGAATTATAAAAATCCTAGGCCAATGATAGGTAGGGTACACTTTTTCCACTATCAATAGAGAGCCCTTGTACCTAAGGATTCTTCTCTTTTGAAGAGACCTCCTCTAGAGACATGATTGAGCACTTACTTTAGTAATTAACTCTTACAATGTGTTGAGTTGTTAACTTTAATTATGCTGGTCTCTTGCTTGAATTTTTCACTCATTCTGTTTTTCTGCTTTTTGTTTTAAATTGCAGAGGAAGAAACCTTCTTTGCTTGTTTACCTGCTCCATTTCAAATAAGATGAACCTTTTCTTCCTGGGAGATCTTCCTTGTTTGAATCTTTTAGGGCCCCTAGCAGTTAGTCCATTTGGAAAAAACAGGGCATCATCAACATAAACAACAGCACATCTTAGGTAGGTGGCAGACATGAAGGAGGGAGTGATTTGGTTTGGAGTTGGACATAACTTTGAACTATGCATTTATAAACACATTTGTTGTACTCCAAGGTTTGCTGTAAGCAATATTTCCCCTTAGTGATGATTATCCATGATTACATGCAGATCGTACGGTAATAAACAGATTTTACTGCTACTGCTGACTCATGGGAGGTTGGGTGGTCTTTGTGGACATTGAGGCATGAAGGAGAGAGTAAAGGGTAATGTGTCATCAGTTATCCACCATTGATTGCAGAAAGGTCAACTGGAGGGTTCGTATTGAGATTAGCCTGGTAAGGTAGCACACATCAACAAGATAGTAGACCAGAGGAATGACCGTGAGGGTGGACAATTGTACAATTTCTTTCTGATGGTCAAGACTTGGGGTTCAGCATCTGCTGTGATAGTAGGTAGGTAGCGCATCCTAGTTCACAGATGTTATAGTAAAAAGTACAATTAATAGCAATATTATTAATCATTGTATAATAATAATGACAATGATAACGGTAATAATAATAATAATAATAATAATAATAATAATAATAATAATAATAATAATAATAATAATTAACCATAATACAAAAAATGCATGAGTAGGAAAACATAAGGACAAAATAAACCCATCCACAAACCTGTAAAGGCCCACCCCCTCCAAAAATCCCTCAAAATCTGACAAAAATAAACAAATACCCCCTTTCCCAGCTGTTGCCACCCATACCACACACAAAAGGTGCACGTCTCTCCATTTAGATGCCACTCTAAAACTTCCAGTCTTTTTGAAATGTCGCTCTGGCCCTCTTTTAATTCTTTCATACCTTAGAGAGCTTTGTGAATGGTGACTTCAATGGTTGAGGAGGGAGTGGCTGTGATGGCTCCATGAGACAATGAGTATATACTCGGATGTCTGTGGAGACTTGGGGGATGGTGCCTGTAGGAAAGTAGGATCTGCTTCCACGTTTGCCCCCACGTTTTGCCTGGCGCTAAGCTGTGTTTGACTAGTCTGACTGGGACCCTACTAATCAGGACCCCAGTCTACCTGCTTTCTCACTAAATTGTTGTGTTCAGTATTTAGGTACATCCCAGATTGGATATTGTGGTACCCTTATAAGTCCCTATTATATGGTACTATGGTACCCAGGGTATAGGAACCCCAGAGGTCTCCCATGGGCTGAAGCATGTATTATGCCATCCATGAGAAACCACTAAAAATGGAACTACAATCCTGCCATTGCAGTCTGTGTGGGCTGGTGCTAGCACCACTTACAAAAGATATAGGTTCCTATTTCTAGGGTCACTGCACTTAAAACCTTTAAGTCATCCCTATAGCAGGTCTTTGTAATCCAGAAGGGAGGGTGCTTGGATCTAAGTGAGGGGGTACCCCTGCATGAGCTGAATACCCTTATAGCCTATGGAGTCCATTCTCTTGGGTTGTCGGTGAAGCAGCCATATACCATATAGAGGGGCACCACGTAAATATGCGATGACAATATTGAAAATGGCTGCAACTAATCCTATCATGTTTGATATCAAACATGTTGAAATCATATCCCACACCGTAAATGGTGTGGGAGGTATGATTCCAAGCACTGGAAGAGCCCTCCGTTATGCTCTCAGTGTTCCTGGTGCCAACCTTCTAGACCCGGACAGCACAAAATGGTTGCTGCCGACCAGAGACACATTTCTGCCCGTCTGCTGCTGAGCCAAGCTCGAGCAGGGGATGGCAGAACAATAGGCATCCTGTCACAGGGAGGTTTGACCACCTCCAAGACAGAAGTTAGTGTATTGGGACCGGGTGGGTGTGCTTGCCAGTGCCACTAACTCTGCATAAGAGGCACATTTGGTGTCCCCGTGCATAGTCCAGTTCAAAAGAGTCCTGGGAGCCTTTGCTTCTAACCTTCCCCCTGTCCAGACCCTCCGCTAGGAGGGTCCCCTGAATCATTCTAACCCTTTCCCTGGGGTACGTAGGGGCTTACCTGGGTGTAGGACCATAGATTTATTGTAGGATATGATTCAGATCAGACACCACTTCTTCTTCTCCTGTCTGGGCACTCTGGACTTCGCTGGAATTTGTTTGGGCTCAACTTCATCTCCCTTCCAGTCTGCTGCATCATCTGTGCCTGTACACCATACAGGAACCTCCCAAGGCCTGTGGGCATCAAAGACTCCTGAAGTAATCTCCCTTGGAGTGAAGGAGTCATTCCCCTGCATTTGCAGGCACCATAACTAAGTCGACCGATCTACTGATAATGAGCTCCTCCGGACTCTGTAAGGTTCTGTAACACAGGTGGCGTTTTTCCACATCTCTCGAGGCCTGCCCTGCCCTCTTACGAAGTTTGAGGCCAGTATCCCTGATTGCAATAACCAAACCCCTGTGCACAGCGTCAACTTGCAGTTGCAAATGCTAAGGCTTGTTGGCTTCCTTCCAAGAAGATCTTCGGGCTCCAAGTTTCTGCAACCTCGAGCACCTCCACTGACCAGAATCTTCAGCCACACTGCATCGTGAGCATCGTGGCCTGCAGCTTTTGGTGAGCTGCTCTAGGTCCTCTCGTAACTCCAGTGCCTCCGGCCTGTGGGTCCATTTGCAGGGTCATCTTTGTTTCTTTTAGGCTCCCCTGATTGCTCGGGGATTGATCTGACTCCCCTGCTTGTGGTGAGTCTTCTGGACCTTGCTGGGGACGATTTTGCTCCTTCTTCAATTTCTGCGTTGGTTGCATTTGCCAAGGATTGTTGATGCTCCTGCAGGACACTAACCCCTCATTACTCGATATCCTTCGTGGGACAGTTCATCCACAGCTCCTAGTCCTTGGGTCCCCAGCACTTCTACGTCCTCTCGACCTTGTCATGACCCGAGTCGTGGTTCTTATACTACTTTCTTAGTAAATGGTTTGCCCCCCCTACCGGGGGCCCGTTGTGTATTTTGTGCTATTTACTGTGTTTCTTTGCTTAAGTATTGTGTGCATTGTGCATATATGCTGGTGGGAGATATTTCTATGTGTTAGAGAGATATATATAACAAATACGCATTTTATAAATACTTTGTGTGGTTCTTTATCACTTATTCTATGCTATAAGATTGCATTCTGGTAAAACAAGCTGCTTTACACACCTTCTGGACCAAGCTTGAAGGTTGCTCTCCACAGCTACCACTTAGAGACCTTTCTAAGGTTGTCTAATACCTCTTAAATCACCATAAGGGTTGACAAGACTGGTGCAAGGTGTCCACTTACATAAATGTACATAATTTACCAGGCCAGCTTCTCACAGTGCCTTGTTCTCGGTTCTGCTGGCTAGCCACTCGAAGACAGAACTGCTGTTATGTTACTGCGCCTTCTCGTCCTACTGCAGTATCACCAGCCGGAGGTAGGCCACAGTGATCACCTCCATTTTTGGAAAGTGTAGTCAAGCTACTACTTCTCACTGGCATATTATTATCTTTGACAGTATCGGTGGAGCTCAGAGCTGGGTCCCTAGTAGGAACTACAAGATCTTGATGTGAGGAAAGAAAAAAGAATATGAATTGTATAAACCATTGGAAACATGTTTGTACAATCAGTCAGTGACAATGTGTTGTTGGTTCTCTACCACTGGAAATTGTTTATGTGATTCTGTTTGTTTGTGACTGACATGCTATTACTTAATCCACCACAAGGACATTCATAATTTAAATATTGGTTCAATTGGAAGAAGAACATAAATAACATTTAGGTAAATGATTTCATGGGGTGACACTTTGTTTCACCAGACTATTATCATTTATAGAGAAATTACTAGACTGAAAAGTTAGGTACAATGCCATTGAAAATGCTGGTGCTTAAAAATTATGCTGCATAATTAATTTTACAATATTATGTAACATTAATCGAGTTAACCAGGTGGGGCACCATGATGTTTGCAGATGTGTACCTACTCTTTCTATACTCCTGAGTGTTGTCCGAGTCCCACTGCCACAGCACAATTTCTGCCCCTCTAATTCATTTCCTATGAATTCACTTAATTCATGGGATAGTGAGTGTAAAGTACGGTTGATGTTTTAGACCAGGATGTGGGCTAATTTTAAGATGGGTTATGCATTGTTTGGGTGGTTAATAGAAGGTAAAAGTCAGACCAGTGTAAAAGGTTGCACACAAGGAAGAAACTTAGAAAGTAGCTGAGGGATAATTGTTGGCACATGTTGGGAATTGATTGCGAAGTAACATATTTGAATGTGCAGTGGGCATTGGACACTGGGAACAGGCAACATGAACACATCTTTTCTTCTTCCCTCAATATAAATGGCCGAGGGGCAAAGAAAGGAAAATAGGAATGTGGAGAGCATAAAAAGGATTGGGACCGGGCTAAGGCAGGAGCAAGAGATAAGTTATACCATAACAAACAAAACAAAGTGAGCAGCAGTCATTGTGGGCCCTTTGAATTGTCACTCTTTGTTCTAGCACGCACTACAATTAATAAATGCATCATTTGCACAAGAAAATAAATCTAAATTGATGGCTTAAGAATCACTTTGCAAGATGTAATCCTACGTTTTAAATATCAAATAGTCAAACATTTAACATTATAAATGTTTTAATAATGGGAAAAAGGCTAGAAAATGACTAGGATAATATGGTGCAATAGAAGAAGAAGAAAGGAATGGAGAGAAGAAATGTAAATATAGCAGAGTTCGATAATGCCAAAGTGAGAAAAAAGGGGGGAAATAATGGAAATCAAAGAAGATAGGATGTAGAAGTTGCAGAAATAAAATGGAATTGGCAATAATACTAAGGTGGTGTGCAGCCAGTGCAGGCACTAACTAAAGTAGATAAATGGGAAGTTAGGACAAATACAAAGAAAGAAAAATACATTTTGACAGAAGGCTATGATATGTATTATTATAGGTGAGATTGTTAAATAAAATATAAGAATATAAATAACTATATACATGTCTTAATGGCACCAGAGAGAATACATGTGGGTGTGATGGTGGCAGAAAAATCCTTCTTTCTGGGCCTTTTCATCTTTGGCATTTCTGGAATTAGCAAAGAAAAAAAGACTCTAATCATTAGAAGCCCTGTTTTTTAAAAATATATTAAAGTGCATGTAAATTAAATAAACTGCTTAAGTATACCAACCCAAAATCACCCTTATATTTACATATAATATTGCCCCTCTGCTAACTTCATGAGTTTTTGCTACTGTCAGACTAAAACAATATTATGCTGCACCACATAGTGACATGACTGGGGGCGAGTGGTTGAAAAGTTTCCACACTCCGTCCACATCTTGGTGTATTTGCTATGTTCGCCCTGAGTGGTCAAGGGTATGCCCAGACGTGGGTCCCTTGCTCGCTGTGCCACTAGATTCAAGCTAACCTGGCTGATGAGGGGCGAAACCCTGAAACAGGTCCCAGAAAGCTTGTTTCTGGTCTAGGGGGCACCTTGCCTGGGAGTTCAGGGCTGGACTGTTTCTATGAGGAGCAGGGCCAAGACTGGTTTGCTAATGGCTGGTTTTTAACTGGGGTGGCAGAATGAGAAAAAGAACAATGGATTCAACCAAGATTTCTTGACTAGTGGTTGAAAGGTTTCAGCACTCCATGCATCTTCTTGTTGTGTTTGCTCTGTTCGTACCTCATGGTGAAGCAGACTGTGCTGCGACAGTGGTGTCATGGAGGAGCTCAACCACTATTGAGATTGAGATCTTCCCTCTCTCCTCTCACTTCCTAACAATCAATCTAAGCCTAAGCACATCTTCTCCAATGCAGATTGCTGACATCCTAGGCGACCTCCACCCAACATGGATTAGTAGAACAGAAATTCAAAAATCCTAATGCAATGACTTGACTTCCAGTCCACTCCCATTCCTCCAGTCCTGACACCTTCCCTGACATGCCACACTAATTTCAGTTCAGTACTATAATTCACACCCCTGTCATGCACAGTGTTGTCATCAATGATGTTATTTGAGAAGTTGCATTGATTTGCTCAATGGTTGATAGAACATGTCATGAGCAAAGTAATATGTTTGGTAATGAACATGGCAAGGGGACAAGTTATAGTTTCTTTAGGGCACGAGTTATAGTTACTTGAGATAACTATAAATGGCTAATTTCAGTAGATTTCTTTCTTTAAAATGGTATGTTTCAATTAATATTGTCACTTAACAACAACGATCCTTTATCATTTCAAAAGTTGTTTTAATGTAAAGTTGGAAGGCATTACAATTCCTAAAGAAAACCTCACTTTATTCTTTGGTTTTTCAGTAAGTTTCTAGTGCTTTTTTAATGCAAAGTAAAATGTCCAACGCTGTACGCTGCTCAATGTCCTCTGTGAATGGCCAAAGGCTGTGCACAGCAGGGGGTTGGGACCAATGCCTGACCTGTGGACTGACCCTGCTTAAAACCACCCACAGGCACCCAGCCCATCACAGCTAATTACCACAATCTTTGTTACAGTTACCCATCAAAGCCACTAAATTAACCTGAGCTTAACCCCCTGGCAGATACAGAGCAATAAACAAAATAACACCATAATTTAAAAAAGCCATTTAGGTGAACCGGAGATATGCGCTTTTAAAGTGTTATGTAAAAATAGTACCAAGAAGAACAAAGTGCAAATGATCGTCAATAGATGCAGTAGAACAGAACCGTGGTGTGGCGTAATTTGATGCTGACTGCAATGGAGAGCGGGTCATATACACTACCATGGTTCATCCTGGTTTATGTTTTACTTTCTGACTTTGGTTCAATCCACCACAGAAGTACACTTCCAAAGACCCCTCAATCAGTCCCTCTACCCACAACAACGTCAGAGACAGAAGTCTGGTAGAACAAAGCTGAGTTTTCATCAACCAGACATGGAATACACAAGAACTGAGACACTCTCCCGGAAGTGCCAATTTTTGTATATCTGGACGGTTGCATTTGAGGGACTCTCACATGAGTCCCCCGAACCCAATTTAAAAAAAAATCTTTCTGAATGGCTCAGGTAGCTTTTTCCATCTGGGCTAATTTGTTCTCATAGGAGACATGCTGCTCTGGGAGCGAGCATTCAAATTGGCTTCCTGCAATTTGAAGAAAGATGTTGCTGACTACTATTACAGGAATCAGCAAATAAGTCCCCTGTCCAGAAATTTATTAAAAATATATAGAAGGGTCAGGGTAAGAACACCCTGCACCCCAAGGCATTCTGAGGGGATCACAGAGGGACCACCCTTGGGGTCAAAATAATGCTTTGCTGCTTTTTAAAAGGTAATATTTAAAATTTTAATACTTGGAACTTTGAGGAGGGCTAGGACCAGTGGGTCTTTTTAGGAGATAATTGGTATGGGGACATAAGTGGGTACCCCCTCCCTTGGCCGTCCTTGCCCCAGAGATCTAATCACACATGGCCAAATACTAAAAGAATGGGAGGGAGTGCGCTCCCCTGCCTGTGCTGATATCAACCCCTGGGACCCCATCCCCTATGGTGCAGTAATCTACTCTGTCCCTGTTAGTGCACCCCTGAGACACAAAGGTTTCCTGCCCAGGAGAATGCATTCATACCCTGGCAGCACTATCCTTGGCAGAAAACTTAACCTTGCTCCCATCTGGCGGGAGCAATAGAAACTGCTCCAGCCCGACGGAGCATAGAGGAAGTGCCGACTGCTACCACCACCCTCTGTGGTGCTGCATATGAAGCTGACTGGAGATGTAGGGGCCCTGGGGTTGTACCTGAAGCCCCCCACATATTGTTTTGTGGGTGATCTGGATGAGCATCGGGGAACCAACCATTTGTACCCTTGGCCTCTGGGGATTGTGTCCCTAGAGCCCTTAAGGCTTAGGGAGGGGCTCTGCCCCTCTATCCTTATTTTTAAAAGTTAATAATAAATGAGTGGTGGATGGTGCTTAATTATTATTCAGTGCTCCTTTGAAGGAGTGCCCCATAATTCCCTAAAAGAGATTTATTTTTTATACTTTTTAGATTTGGTGGTGACCATAGGGAGGTGCACCGCCAAATCATCCTGCAGCTCTCCAGCACCATAACAAAACAAAAAAAAGCCTCCTGGGTCTTAATATCCAGGAACCCAGGAAAACTTTACATATTTTTTAAGGCACTCCTAGCTGGAGCGCTATGCTCTTCAGCTGGAGTGCAAGGCCCTCTTGTGATTGTTTTTATGATTGCATTTTCTGGATCGAAAAATGTAAAAAGAAAGACTCAGAGACATGTTTATTTTCTTTTTTTCCCAAAAACCCGTTATGTCTGTAATGCATTTTTTTACATAATTCACCTACAAAATGTAATGGTAAAAACTAAGTAAGAAAAAAGGGGTACAGATATGTTTTTTATTAAAAGTCTATTCAACATTATTATATTAATCAATATCGTTAAACATTGTCAGTCAGTCCAAACATAGACTTATTTAGACTTTGGCCTTTTAAAATTTATAATAAGTAAAAACCAGCAAATACTTAAAAATTACAATTTTTTCCCTAAAGCGTAATTTACAGATAATAAGACTTCATTTACTGATGATAAAATCGCTCTAAAGCACAAGTTACATTCAAATACTGTATGTTAAAAAATATAATATTTGCTTGCTCTCTTTCCCATAAAACCATATTTTTGCAAAATTGGCATCAATAGCATCTTCCGTTGGATTAAAAACCACAGACAATCTAACAAAATGTGCTAAATCTCCTTTCATATTAAGACTGCAGTTACAAATTCTAAATATATCTAAAAGGGAAGATTGTGCTTGAGAAGATAAAACCTGATTAACACGACATCTTAATTTTAGAAGTCATCTACTTAAGCATAACCTTGGCAGGTTTTCAAGATGGGGGAATGTCTCATCCACGAGCCATGCTTTCAGTATAGGGATGCAGATTTTAGTCCTTAGATATCTCAGATTATTTTCCCTAGCCATCTGTTTTCTCACCTTTCACAACTCACAATATGGCTTTGTAATTCTAATTTCTTATGTAGGTCTTTAATTTTTTCCCTGGCAGTTCTTGCCCAATATAAATCACTATTTATGATTTCCGATTTACACTGTGTGGATTTTTTTAGGCCATCCTTTACCAAGAATTGTAATTTCTCTGCAGAAGCTAAATAGCTCCATGCAGTCAGTTAATTTCTATCCTAATAGCCTGTACCATGATAGAGGGTGGTTGATAGAGAATTTTGTTTTACGTTCTTCTAGATCCTAGCTTGATTTCCTACTGATACTGAGCACCTGCTACACCATACTAGAATTGAGGCTGTACCATTCCGTGCTGTGCTGCCAAAACGTGTCTGGATGATGGACCTTCACACATTTTGCAAAATTTCTTCAGTGTCCCTATTGAGGAAAAGGCCTTTGCCTGAAGTGATTCAAGGTAATGAAAGGTTCTTCCCATACTATTTCAATCAATTTTCACACCATTTAGGGTCCAGTGGAACTTTATCTTCTTCTTCTCAAATGGTAGCACTTTGAATTTTTCCAGATTTATCGTAAATTGTTTCTTATCACAATAATTCCCAAAAACATCTAACTCCCTCAGCAGGCCAATTTCTGTCAGGTCCATGATTACTAAATCATCTGTGTAAAGGAGATAGCTCATGTGTATGCCATTCACTATAGGTCTAAATATATTGGATAAGCTCAAACTTTTTGGTAGGTCCATGAAGAAAATGGTAAATAGAATAGGTGCCACGACACAACCTTGTCTGAGGCCTTTATTAATCTCTATTCACTTTGAGAGGCTCATTGACATCTTAATCCACTTGGGCACAAATGTTTCTGTGTAGTTCGTGTAAGACTAAAAGCCGGTGATTTGTGATGTGATAACTTTTTTAGAGCTTCCTATAACAATGCCTGATCAACTGTATCAAATTTGGACAAAAGCAACAAAGCAGCAATATAGCCCTCTGTGCTTAATAAACATTGCTTTGGGTTATATATATTGATATGCTCACCCCTTGATAAAGTCGAAGCTGCACTTTTTATATTTTGTTGTTGCAGAAGGCCGTGTGTGGCGCAGGGCGTTTGCTTGCCAGCAAGGGAACATCTGCTCATGGGATTTGGATGCAGAGCCTGTCCGTAGACTGTGCTTGGCAGGGGTTGGTTTTATGTATGGCAATAAACTGTTTATGTTAAAAAGCCTGGAAATTCACTGAGAAAACAAAGTTTAAAGTGAAATTATAGTTTTATGAAAAGTTCAGTGACACGGTTATCTTTTAATATAAGAAAACACTGAATGTCACCAGTTATAGCTATCCATAGTATCTATAACTTGGGCCATAAGGGAATTATAACTCATGCACTCACCATGCATAGTTTATTATCCCACATATTACATCACTCATGACATGTTCTATAACATCATTGATAAAATCACTACAACATTGGAAGTTACATTATTGATGAAAAGTCTGTGCATGGTGGGCCATTATAATTTCCTTAGGGCATGAGTTATAGTTATAAGTGAAAGAAAACTACTGACCCTTGCCTGGGAGAGTAAGGGCAGAATATGAACAAACCCTCCCTGGCAGGGTGCCCACCCGAGAACAAGGCAAAGTATTGAGCCTGTCATGAGTTCCCTATAGTACCCATTATATTTCTCCCCTAAGTTAGCCTAACTGTCTGCTTTAGGCCTCTTTGGTTTTGCACGTGTTATGAAGTTACAAGTTTATTTTTGTGCCACATTATTATTTTAGACCTCAAACTACCCAATGAATACCAGGAATTTTAAAGACATTTTTGACCCTGTGAAAGCCACCCAACTGCCCCTTCTGAAGAACTGAAATCTTCATTCTCAGGGTAATATAACAAAGAACTTGGCAAAGAAGCTGAAATATGAAAAGACATCTTTATTAAAACTGAAATGAGTGAGACTACGTCACACAGAAGCCTTAGCAACTGAATGAGGCAGTCCCAAGAATGGTCTTAGCTCAGACCTTTTATACCATTTATTATGCCCTAGGCATGCAAGGGAGTTGTACCAGTCACATTCCTAAACAAATGAAAAAGCTAGAGAGGCAACAGGTGAGTAGCCTTTGGGGTTTTAGCAGGATATGGGCAAAACATTATAATTACAGGGTTTCATAAAGGTTACAGTCGACAAAGGTAAAAAGACCAGACAAAACCAACATTCTTCTTTAGACAAGCTGGACAAACCCATAATAAAAATGGTCACCTCCCCATCGTAAATAGACCATTAAGAACAGAAACAGATAGGAATAAGATAAGGCATGTTTGTGTGTAATAAATATTTACAATGTCCTGTGCTCTGATCCTTAATCTTGATCAGCTAAAGGGCAGGAACTGGCTTGGCAAGGTCGGCCTCAGGCAATAGAGTCAGCTTTCGCCAGGTCATGCAGGAGTCAGCACAAACCCAAGCTAAGGTTAATGTGTCCTAAATACTTGTTCAGCCACAGTCAGGGCCTATGTAAAGGGCAACCACAAAATGGCTGCCATGCACAAAATGGAACCCAAGGGTTCAGAACAAAACCTTCAAATACACAGTGAATCCATGGGTGTAACATGACGCAAACACTCGTATTTGCTGAACTTCACTATTTACGGTTTGCTGTTACAAAAATCATAACAGAATCATGACATTTAAAACACAGGTTCAGAATTTACGGAACCACAGACCCTCCTTTTGCCCTTACATAGGCAATCACTCAGTCGACCCTTGACCTTCGGGTAGGTCGCTCCCCTGCCCACGCAGCGCCACCAGTGCTCTCCTGCCTCCTGCCTGCTGCCTTGTGTGCCCAGTTGTACCCCTTGTGTGTATCTGAGTATTTCCCCTTCTCTATGTGTATCCTCGTATGAGTGCCCCACAGTTGATGGTCTGAGTGATTAATTTCCCTCTTTTTTCTTGTCTCCCTGAACGAGTGTCCCAGAGTGCGTGCTGACCCCTTCTCTCTCCTTGTACCCCGAGTGCGTGCCCCCCCCCCGAGTGCCCGGTCCCTTTAGTGCTCGTTTCCTGTTTTTTCCGCTTTTTTTGGCCGTTTCCCCGGCCCCTTACCGTTTACTCGCCTTTTTAGGTGCCTTTTCTGGCCCCTCGCCGTTTTCGCGGACTTCGCCGTTTTCCCACTTTTTTTCTCCACCCCACCTACCCTCCCGCCGCCCTCCTCCCAGCTGACCCCTTCTCCCCGGCTACCCCATATATGGTGGCCGCTGTGCGGCAGAGGTAGCGACCCTTGACCTTTGGGTAGGTCGCTCCCCTGCCCACGCAGCGCCACCAGTGCTCTCCTGCCTCCTGCCTGCTGCCTTGTGTGCCCGGTTGTGCCCCTTGTGTATCTGTGTATTTCCCCTTCTCTCCATGTATCCTCGTATGAGTGCCCCACAGTTGATGGTCTGAGTGATTAATTTCCCTCTTTTTTCTTGTCTCCCTGAACGAGTGTCCCAGAGTGCGTGCTGACCCCTTCTCTCTCCTTGTTCCCCGAGTGTGTGCCCCCCCCCCGGAGTGCCCGGTCCCTTTAGTGCTCGTTTCCTGTTTTTTCCGCCTTTTTTTGCCCGTTTCCCCGGCCCCTCGCCGTTTTCTCGCCTTTTTAGGCGCCTTTTCTGGCCCCTCGCTGTTTTCGCGGTATTCGCCGTTTTCCCGCTTTTTTTCTCCACCCCGCCTACCCTCCCGCCGCCCTCCTCCCAGCTGACCCCTCCTCCCCGGCTACCCCATATATGGCGGCCGCTGCGCGGCAGAGGTAGCACCCTTGACCTTTGGGTAGGTCGCTCCCCTGCCCACGTAGCGCCACCAGTGCTCTCCTGCCTCCTGCCTGCTGCCTTGTGTGCCCGGTTGTGCCCCTTGTGTGTATCTGAGTATTTCCCCTTCTCTCCGTGTATCCTCGTATGAGTGCCCCACAGTTGATGGTCTGAGTGATTAATTTCCCTCTTTTTTCTTGTCTCCCTGAACGAGTGTCCCAGAGTGCGTGCTGACCCCTTCTCTCTCCTTGTACCCCGAGTGCGTGGCCCACCCCCGAGTGCCCGGTCCCTTTAGTGCTTGTTTCCTGTTTTTTCCGCCTTTTTTTGTCCGTTTCCCCGGCCCCTCGCCGTTTTCTCGCCTTTTTAGGCGCCTTTTCTGGCCCCTCGCCGTTTTCGCGGACTTCGCCGTTTTCCTGCTTTTTTCTCCACCCCGCCTACCCTCCCGCCGCCCTCCTCCCAGCTGACCCCTCCTCCCCGGCTACCCCGGCGGCGCGCAGTGGGCGTGCCGCCGGCGCGCCGAAGGCGCGCCTAAGGCAAGCCCGTCTGCGCCCGTCCCAGCCTGGACCACGCCCAGCGCCATGACCCCTGGTCCCCGCGACCCCCACCCCCCCTGCCGCCTCCGCCTGACCTATGACACCGCCTCCCTCACCGCTCTCAACACCAGCCGCACGCCGGGCTGCTGCCGCGCCACCCCGAAGCGAACCCACGGAGCCTTCACCTGCCGCAACTGCTGCTTCACCTGCCTACGAACACACAACACAATCCAAGAAGAAAAACTCCTCCGGAAATAACCTCGAATGCATCCTGATCAACACCCGATCCGTCCACAGGCACGCCATCGAACTATGGAACCTCATCGACTCAACAAACCCGGACAACGCCTTCCTCACCGAGACCTGGATGAACCCCTCCTCGGCACCCGACATCACCATAGCCATCCCCGACGGCTACAAAATCATCAGGAAAGACCGCACCAACCGAACCGGAGGAGGCATCGCCATCGTCCACAAGAGCTCCATCCGCGTCTTGACCTACACCGACGACTCACTCCCCGACGCAGAACACCTCCACTTCTCTATCCACAGCGACCCCAAGACCACCCTCAGAGGCACCCTCATGTACAGACCACCAGGACCACGCACAAAGTTCAGCGAAGACGTCACAGACTTCATCAGCCCACACGCACTCCCGTCCACCGACTACATCCTCCTAGGGGACCTCAACTTCCACCTGGAGAACCGCGCCGAGAACAACACCAACCTCGGACTGAAACAACTGGTCAACACCCCCACCCACTACGCCGGACACACTCTCGACCCCATCTTCTCCTCCAGCAAATACATCTCTTTCAGCCACATCTCCGAACTCTCCTGGACGGACCACAGCTGTGTCTACTTCAGCTTCAAGAAGACCACCGTACACCACCACGTCCAACAACCACCAAGAAGGCAGTGGAACCGTATCACCGATGAACAACTCACAGCAGACCTCTCCCAGAACCTCCCTGCCAGCACTACAGACCCCGACGAATCCGCCAACAACCTCACTAACTGGATCTCCGAATGCGCCAACACCCTGGCCCCCCTGAAGACCCAAGCAAACAAAAACAACCACAAGAAAAACTCCTGGTTCACCCCCACCCTCAAGGACTCCAAAAAAGAATGCCGCACCCTCGAGAAGTCTTGGTGCCTCAACCAGACTGACGAGAACATGTCTGCTCTCAAGAACGCCACCCGCAAACACCACCAACTCCTCCGCGCCACACGAAAATCAGCCTTCCAGAACAGACTCAACGACAACGCCCACAACAGCAAGGAACTATTCGGCATCGTCAAAGAACTCTCCAACCCCAACGCCGAAAACAACGCCATCCCCCCCTCACAGGATCTCTGCGACTCCCTCCCAATTTTCTTCCACCACAAGATCACCGACATCTACAACAGCTTCGTCACAACCAACAAGAACCCACCACCGGAACTCGCCACCGACAACACCGCCATCCACACCTGGAACCCAACCACCACTGAGGAAACCACCCACATCATGAACTCCATCCACTCAGGATCACCATCCGACCCCTGCCCGCACCACATCTTCAACAAAGCCGACAACATCATTGCACCCCACCTCCGAGACGTCATCAACGCATCTTTCACCACCGCCACCTTCCCGGAGAACTGGAAACACGCCGAACTCAATGCCCTCCTAAAGAAACCAACAGCAGACCCCACCATACTCAAAAACTTCCGGCCCATCTCGCTCCTCCCGTTCCCTGCCAAAGTGATTGAGAAAATCGTCAACACTCAACTCACCACCGCCCTGGAAACCAACGACTCACTCGGCCCCTCACAATTCGGCTTCAGAGCTAACCACAGCACCGAGACCGCCCTCATCGCAGCCACGGACGACATCAGATCTCTGACTGACAAAGGAGAGACCGTGGCCCTCATACTCCTGGACCTCTCTGCAGCCTTCGACACGGTTTGCCACCGTACCCTAATACGTCGCCTCAGCAATGCCGGCATCAGAGGCAAGGCCCTGGAATGGAGCATCTCCTTCCTCTCCGGAAGAACCCAGAGAGTCCGCCTTCCCCCTTCAGATCCACTACTACGGAGATCATCTGCGGCGTCCCCCAAGGATCCTCCCTCAGCCCAACACTCTTCAACATCTACATGACCCCCCTGGCGAACATCGCACGAAAACACGGACTCAACCTCATATCCTACGCCGACGACACCCAGCTCATCCTCTCCCTCACCAACAACCCCACCTCAGCAAGAACCAGACTACACGAAGGCATGAAGGAAGTAGCGCACTGGATGACAGACAGCCGGCTCAAACTTAACACAGAGAAGACGGAGGTCCTCATCCTCGGCCCTACTCCCACCGCCTGGGATGACTCCTGGTGGCTCCCCGCCCTAGGCAGCACTCCCCAACCCACCGACCACGCACGCAACCTCGGCTTCATCCTGGACTCATCCCTCTGCATGACCAGACAGGTCAACTCGGTGACCTCGGCATGCTTCAACTCCCTTCGCATGCTCCGCAAGATCTTCCGCTGGATCCCCACCGACACCAGGAAGACCGTCACCCACGCCCTCGTCACCAGTCGCTTGGACTATGGAAACACTCTGTACGCCGGCATCACTACCAAGCTACAGAAGAAACTACAACGAATCCAGAACGCGGCCGCACGACTCAACCTGAACATACCTCGCCACCACCACATCTCCGGACACCTTAAGAAACTTCACTGGCTTCCAATCAGCAAGAGGATCACCTTCAGACTCCTCACCCACGCACACAAAGCCCTGCACAATATCGGACCAAAACTCATCAACCACCGCGTCTCCTTCTACACCGCTCCTCGCACCCTACGCTCGACCGGACAAGCCCTGGCAGCCGTGCCTCGCATCCGCAAAGCCACCGCCGGAGGCAGGTCCTTCTCCTACCTGGCAGCCAAGATCTGGAACTCTCTTCCCAGCCACCTGCGCGCCACACAGGACCACCTCTCCTTCAGAAGGCAGCTCAAGACCTGGCTCTTCGAGCACTGACCCCCCCCCCCAGCGCCTTGAGACCCCTACGGGTGAGTAGCGTGCTTTATAAATGCAAATGATTGATTGATTGATATTTGCAACTGTGCCCAAAGTCCGTTATAAGCCTCTTTGGAAGGCTTCTATTGTCCATCAAATCTGCTTCCGTTGTCTTCTTCCGCGCTGGGCCTCTCAATTCAGGCCTCTTCGTGAGAAAAGTACTGCTTAGTTGGAGTGCCCTCCTGGCAAACACCACAGCTCACTCGAAAGTCTCAATGTCTTAAGGCAATACACCAGTGTCTCTCCTCTGTGGCAGACACTACAAACAATGTGCTCTTCATTGATCAAGGGCACAAATCATCTCGTGCAGACCCAAGCACTATTAATTGGGAAATAGCTCAAGCTCAGCAGCACTTTCAGACTCCAACACTCATTATTTAGTTTCAGAGGACGCTCAAGCTGCTCTTTCATGGGCACCACAATATAGTGCCTTTTTCCAAACTTGGATCCTCAGGTGTACTGCCTTTCCGCTGGAGCAAAGGAAAAGAGGTGTGTGGCCAAAACTGAGGCCAAGGGGCTCAAGGGATTGCACACTGTCAGAGGTTACCAGCACATGAGAGGTAGAGAAATGAAACCTCAAACCAGCTCTGCCATCAACAACAGGAATCCTTCTCTTTAGCTCTTTTACACTGAAACTTTTTGGTTTTGTGATGTCCAACGCCGTCTGATGGAGCAAGTACGATACCATGCGCTGGCGATCGCTGTCCAGCTTTGCTACTTTCTGGGTGCTGAGACTGTAGGGCCAAGACGTCCGTCTTTCATCTGTAGCTGTCACTGAGGGGAATTAGGCTTAAATCAATGTTCTGCAGGTTATTATGACTTGATACCCGCAGAATCTAGTGACGTCGGAAATGTGACACAGTTGTTAGTTTCCTTCAATTTAGTACAAAAACAGTTCATGGTTTTTAACAAGGGGACTGCAAGCAGGTGGTCTGCAATCTTCAAAGGAGTAGCCATACACCATGGGCATAGAATACAAAGGCAGAAGGGCAAAACAGGGTCTCTAGCATCTTCAATTGGGTTCTCTCCATTATTCTCTGCCATCTATAGCTACATAAGAATTATATCTGAATGGATTTCCTCACACAGTGGCATTGTCTAATGGGGTAAACACATCTTTTCCTCAATGATTAAGTCTAGGTGTTCCTTCTTATCTTAGAACATCTCAATAGAGAAATCACATGATGCAGATTATCAGTGACATGTAGAAACCTTCCTTTAAAAACTGTGCATCAGGTGCACTATGCAATACACAGGCTAATAGTCAAATGTGCAAACAAAAGACAAGAACTAGAGGGTCCTGATATTTGCATGATTAGAACACATCTGATCCCACCAAAAATTAAAGCAGCAGGAACAGAAGGGAACTGAAAACCAAATTAAAATAGACATTGATAATTCATCATGTTCAAAAAGGTAAACATAAGATATCTCCTATTGAGATGGAAAACTTGTCTTACTATAATATTGAGTCAGTTAACCAGTCTATCACTACCCTGACAGACAGGCTAGAAAACATTGAAGTAGGCCTAAGGAAAATTCTTGCAAACCAGTCTGGTCATACAAAAGGGAATTATACATAACATGGGGGTCCCTGGTACATCACTGCAGTCTGGAAGTGTGAACCTGAACAATACACCTACAATGATAAATGGGCTGACTGGTGAAAGGAATACGGAAAAGGGAAATGGAACTAGGACACAACTAAAATCCCCAATAACTAAGCATGATGCGGCATTGGTCAGGGGAGAAGTAACAAGAGAAAAAAATCTATAGGAAGAACAAAAAAATTATTTGGGTGATAGTCAGGCATGTGACACAACACCAAGAGTACGGGTGATACACAAAGGCCAAAGTTACACAAATGTTAACTCTACCTCAGGCGACTACACCATATACAGTAATCCTAGCTAATGTTCCAGTTCCTTCTTCAGGGAAAAATGAAAACCTGGTTTTCTTTTAGGGAACAAAAAGCCCTATGCTACTTAGGAAACAGAACATCATTAACTAATGTAATATAGAAAGTAGGCCACCTTGAGTTACAGATCTATAATTTCATCCTTAGGTCCAATCAAGGATACATAAATGTAAGGCTGCCTGTTCCTTTAAGGGAAGGGGCAGTAACGTGACTAACTGCAGGTGACACACTTTGATCCTGATAGATCTCTTTTGTTTTCTGTAATACCATTATAGCCAATTTAGACATGCACTGGTAAAGTGCTGCCTGTCTTCCTCACAGTATGAAAACCATATCTGTGAAATGTATTATTAGACCAAATCCACCCAATTGTTATGTAACGATACATATCGTCATACGCATCCCTTCACAACACAGGGGAACTTGTAATAGTATAAAAGCAACAACATAAAACAAAACATACAAAAAATAAAAAAATGCACAAATATAAAATGCACATGTCAAGCCATCAGATATACTCGCTGTATATCAAGCACAAGAAGCATAGACAAAACAATAGCATATGTGAATAAGCGGTGACACACAACACCATGTCATGTACTTTATGCACTGTGAACCTGAAACCCAAAACCCAATATTTGGGCCTGTTTAATTTGTCAGGTTTAAAATCCTTACCCTCCTTTTGACAGTAGATCACCAGGCAATGGAAATCCGCTGTCAAATATAACTTTACTGTCTCTCTTCTAACATACAGGACCAGCAAGAACAATTCATGATAGGACCAAATACACAAAAATAAATTTCCATTACTTAACTGTTACCCTCTTGTCAGTCACCTTGCAACATCAAGCCACCTTAGTTTTACCTTTCTAAAAGTAAGAATTGTTACACTGACACTCCATATTAATTTGGCACCTACAATTTCCACTGTGAAAAATAATTCTTAATTGGCAAATCGTTCTCACTTAGGCATGTATCCTTCAAAATTTTAGAAAAGGGCTGCATCTTATTTTCTGTCTAAGACTTAATGCAACACTTCGTTTAAAAGCAACTAGCAGGCATTATTATTCTTTTTTTTTTTTAGAGCGGAGACACAAATGTATCAGTTCTGCAGAGCATTTAACATGATGTTGGGACTTTCAAAGAAACCCTTTTTTTTATATTTTCTCTTTGGAATTAAGTTCTTTAATTGTATTGATGTTCTTATGGAGAAACCAGAAACCCCACCTTTAGAGGCCCGTTTAGCAAGGTCATTCTGCATTCCACAGAGACAAGGCCCTAATTTAAAAGGTCACAAATGTCAACATGACAGCCTTCTCCATTGTTTACAGGGAAACAAAAGATAGCATCTCAGCGCGGCTTGAGCCAGCCTCTGCAGCTCCCAGATTCTGCCACTCTGAATCTGTCAAAGACAGTAGGCCTTCCTAATTCCTCCTAACCTGCAATAATTCACTCTATTTTGAAAGATAATTTCTCCTTTTTAGGCGCTAAAAATTATCTCTACTCCCAGTTTATTAAACTACATTTACTGTGAATAATTCACAAAACCTAATAACACACATACCAGTTTTTAGAATATATGCTTGTTGCAATGGTACTTATTTCATCAACCTTAAATGGATCTCACTGGGCCATTAAAAAAACAAAAAACAAACCCCAAATGGGAACAATCCTGCAAATTTGTATTATACCTAAATGTATGCATTTACTAAAGCCTGAGACACTTTAAAAGCTACTCTGAATGAAAGAAAATGCAGTTTAAACAGTGCTTTTGCCCAAAATCGACTTTGATATTCTAGGCATTAAAAAATGAATATCCTACAATTTTCTTGCATAATATGCATTACCAGAATGTCTATTACACAACCCATGAGTCAGCCATTGAAAATATTAACTTATAGTTTATAGAAATGAGCTTGTTTGCTCCTGCGCCAAGGGACAATTGCACATACAAATGTCATTTTAGCGGTGCAACATAAATTAAATTAAATTTTAATGCTAGGAGGTCATAGTATAGGTATTAAGCTTTATAAATATTAAAAAACGATTTTTGAAAGGCACTTATTCTTTAAATAATTTTTCCATAATTAATAATTTTCTTTTTTTTTAAACCAATTATTCTTTTTTTTGGTGATAATTCCACATATAAAAGCAAGCTGCATCCCTTGCCTATCATTTTTGGACACATTTACTCACAAGCCTTAAGCGCATAAGCCTAACTTGAAACGCGTCACATTTTTACGCCACTTTCATTTAAAAGGACGGTTATGCAAAATTCCACCCGTGTTTAACTGGGAAAGTGCTGGCTGAATGAACATTCCTATGAAATATACTGCAGCTGATCTATTGAATGTGTTTTCTAATTTTATCCTTTAAGCATTTAACGGCAGTTTTGTATATGTGCACAATTGCTCATTCTATAAATTAAAGAGCAACATATAGCTATTTTAGCACATCACATGGTTCATTTCTGGATTTTTTCTAAGTTTCTACTTAATATTAATTAACCAACATTTTACTTAACAGACTGAAAACATCAAGAAGACCCACAAACACACATTGAGCTCATTTCAGACATAAACAGAATGGGGTCAAACATTCAGGACACACAATACAGCGCGCTTTAGCCATTTTTCATAAATAGCGCCGTCACAATTTACTCACAGAACCGTTTGCAGATACTAGTTGTAAGTCATATTTACAAGAGAAAAGAAAACTTTTCTCAATAGTGTTCCAAAAACTGCAAAAACAGCCTCACAGACCTTTATTTCCAAGAATAGCGGACCCATACTTTATTAAACGTGATGGGGCCCACGCCGTGTTTAGAATAGAGCTCATAAGTTGGAGTTCCCATCGGAGGTATCAGACATGAATCCTCCAATCGGGAATCCCTGTTGCAACAAAAACCAAACCAAGTGCCAAATTTGCTACGATTAGGCATCTTCGCTCACTAACCGAGCTTCAAACTTCAAGGGGCTATCTCTATCGATACACTCGCAAATGTACGAGACCCTCGGTTTTTGAAAATTTCAATCTTCAAATAAAACTAAGGACCAATACTAAGAACCAAGAACCAAAAACTAAGAACCAAAGGACCAAAGAACTAAGGACTGGGAGCGAGCCACTTATACTTTAACTAAAGCAGATGGAGAAAAAGTCTCTTCATTACCTGCCTACACAAATTGCAATTCGTGTATACAAACCTATACAAACCTATCAAAGCTATACCAAACAAATAGTTGTCCAAATTCTAACTGCCAAGTTCTAACTGCCAAGTTCTAAATGACCAGACAGTCCTTTTTTAAAAATACTTACGCCAAAAAGGTTCTCAGTCAGGAGTGACATCTTTTGGAGAGTCAAAGTCAGAAAGATCAGAGATATACTGGGCCGCAGAGACAAAGAATCCCTCAGAACCTCTGTGCACAGAGTACCTGCTTAGTGGATTTCTGTCCTGTTCTCCCCAGTAGATTTCTGTCCCCTGACAAGATCGCTCCTCCAGATAGCCACTTCTGATGATGCCCTACGTTGGGCGCCATCTGAAGAACTGAAATATTCATTCTCAGGGTAATATAACAAAGAACTTGGCAAAGAAGCTGAAATATGAAAAGACATCTTTATTAAAACTCAAATGAGTGAGACTACGTCACACAGAAGCCTTAGCAACTGAATGAGGCAGTCCCAAGAATGGTCTTAGCTCAGACCTTTTATACCATTTATTATGCCCTAGGCATGCAAGGGAGTTGTACCAGTCACATTCCTAAACAAATGAAAAAGCTAGAGAGGCAACAGGTGAGTAGCCTTTGGGGTTTTAGCAGGATATGAGCAAAACATTATAATTACAGGGTTTCATAAAGGTTACAGTTGACAAAGGTAAAAAGACCGGACAAAACCAACATTCTTCTTTAGACAAGCTGGACAAACCCATAATAAAAATGGTCACCTCCCCATCGTAAATAGACCATAAAACAAGAACAGAAACAGATAGGAATAAGATAAGGCATGTTTGTGTGTAATAAATATTTACAATGTCCTGTGCTCTGATCCTTAATCTTGATCAGCTAAAGGGCAGGAACTGGCTTGGCAAGGTCGGCCTCAGGCAATAGAGTCAGCTTTCGCCAGGTCATGCAGGAGTCAGCACAAACCCAAGCTAAGGTTAATGTGTCCTAAATACTTGTTCAGCCACAGTCAGGGCCTATGTAAAGGGCAACCACAAAATGGCTGCCATGCACAAAGTGGAACCCAAGGGTTCAGAACAAAACCTTCAAATACACAGTGAATCCATTGGTGTAACATGACGCAAACACTCGTATTTTCTGAACTTCACTGTTTACGGTTTGCTGTTACCAAAATCATAACAGAATCATGACATTTAAAACACAGGTTCAGAATTCACGGACCACACCACACAGAGCCTTTGATTGCTGCATAGATCTCCTCCCAGGAGCAATGCTGCCCTGCAGTAGAGTTTATTCCTTGACAAAGCCTGAAACTCAATATCTAGGCAAATATCTGGATGAACTACTAGAGATTTTATACGCCACTCCATGTCGCCTGTATCTTCCTCAATCTTCTTTGTACTGTGGAGTGGTCAATAAGGTGACTGTTAAGAGCTGCTATACTCTCCCATAAACTCCGGTACTACTTTGATCAGGTCAGAAATTCCACCATTTACACGACACTAGATTAACTGGGAGTTTACCACTTAATCCGTGAATTAAAAGTCGATGAATCGAAAGCCACCTTTAGGGCTAAGTTTGGGATGTTTGAGTATACTGTTATGCCCTTCAGGCTATGCAATGCTCCAGCAACATTTCAATATTTCATTAACGAAGTCTTGAGGGACTTTTTGGATGTGTGTGCAATAGTCTACATAGACGACATTCTGATTTAGTCAAACTCAGAACAAGAACATGTACAGCATGCATGAGCCATCTTGCATCGCCTTATGGAAAATGCTGTCTTTGCTAAATTAGACAAATGTTCCTTCCATGTACAGCCAGTAGAGTTTCTGGGGTATCACTTATCTCTGACAGGCATCAATTTGGACCACTGAAAAGTTAAAAGCCATTACCAATTGGCCAACTCCAACAAATGTCAAGGAAATTCAAGAGATACTTGGCTTCACCAATTTTTATTGTTTTTTCATCCCATACTTTTCAGAGATAGTGGCGTCCATAACACAGCTGCTAAAAAAGGGGCAATCATTTGTGTGGTCTCTAGAAGCCAATCAGGTGTTGCACAACTGTTAAAAATGAAATTCACCACTGCACCCATTCTTCAGCATCCCAATTCAGACCAGCCCTATGATGTTAAAGTAGATGCTGCTCAGGTAGCCGTAGGAGGAATATTATTGCAAAAGAACCCAAGAACTGGCCACATGCATCTCATAGCCTTTTATTCCATAAAACGTCTATCAGTGGAGAAAACTATATGGTGGCTGAAAGAGAACTTCTGGCCAACAAACTGGTATTCACTGATTGGAGGCATTACCTACAGTGGGCTAAACAAACAGTCACAATATTCTCAAATCATAAAAATTTTCAATTCTTTAGCTCTCATTAGGGCTCTCACCCCCAGTGAAAGGAGATGGCTGTCTTTCTTTAGTAGGCTAGATTCCATCATTACCTATCACCCAAGGACCAAGAAGTTACAGTCTGATGTTCTTTCTATACTAATATAAGCTCACTCTTCCCATTCCACATCAGAAAATCCTACTATTTTCCCACTGGAAAAGATAGTCACGGTCAGCGAGGGTGACACCTTTATGGCAGCCTTACATGAAGAATATATAAAACTAAAGGCTGAAGAATGGATCAAAACACCTACCCGTAGTATTCCAGACAAGCTGTTCCTTCACGCTCAGAAACTGTACATCCCTACTATACAATTAAGACATCAGGAAATTCAATGAAATCATGACACAGCATTAGCAGGGTGCCCTGGAATAAGGAAAACCCTACTGAATTGTCAAAAAACCTTCTGGTGGAAGAACATGGGGAAGAATATACAAGAATACGTATCTGGTTGCCTAAATTGTGCACAAAACAAGAACACTCACACTGCGCCAGCAGGATTATACCCCTAGTTTCTTGGCACGCCCTTAATCTGGATTTTATTACTAACCTTGTGGCAATAAATACATTAAAAAATGGCACATTTCATCCCCCTCCAAAAGATAACCACCACCGCAGAATTTAGTCCAATATTCGTTGATCATATCGTAAGACTGCATGGTCTACCACTAACTACTCTACTCTAGTACACGATTTGTACTAGTGATGTATGTGATGCATGTATGTATTGTATATGGCATCTAAAAATGTGTAATGTTTTTTCTAGGCGTTCCCTACTACCAGTGCCGGTGCCATCGGAGGGGCAGGTGACGCCACCAAGGAGGGAGCAGTGGATGCAGCAGCTGCCGCAGGGGTGGGTGAGCCAGCAGCAGTGGCAGGCGATGATAAGTTATACCTATATTCCTTACTTATTGGCAATAGTTACACACTCGCTGCAACAGTGTACACTGTACTGTTGGGAGAGACTAAGTTGTTGTGAACAACTGTTGAAGAAGAAGACAACCTTTTCGTAGCATTAGCAATGGCATTAGCAGAGGGAGTTGAGTAACTAATGGCCTCTTCTATCTGACTTCAACTCAGCTGGGAAAGTTTTATGGATGAGACTAAGAGTCAGACAATCTTGATGGATGGGTTGAACAAAAATGGAAAGAAGGATGGAAGAAGGAAGGACGGGCGAGATGTAATATATGACTGGCAGAGAAGGATGCGTGAGATGCATAGGTGGCTGATAGGAATCAATGGGTGGTTGAAGGATGGGTGGAAGGTGAAAGAAAAGATGCCTGCCTGGATGTGTGAATCTATATGGGTGATAGGAAGAATCCTCCGGGGGGTTTCATGGGTCAAACTCAAAGGTAAGCAGGGGAGGACGCATGGGTGGTGGTTTAAAAAAAAAATGTATGTTGTTGGTGAAACTAAGGTTTGTTGAGAGATTAAGATGAAATGATAGACATATTTACTTTGAATGGATCGATGCCTGGATGGTATTCAATCATCATAGCATAGGTGGAGACTGTCACTGGATGAAGAGTCTTTGAAGAGAATGTAAAAGAAAAGTAAACCGCGCCAAGGAAGAGAAGATTAGAATTAAAAGAATATAATGCTAGAAGAGCAAAGCAATGATTGATAAATGAAAAAATCGCTGGGAAGAGAAACAAAAGGACTGGCTTTTTGCAAGGTTTTTGATTCAAGGTTGTATTTTCAGAATACTCCCTTGACTCATAGCAGTTTGCAAGCACAGCATATATATTGTGTATGTATGTTATCAAGCACCTCCCTCAGAATCTGCAGCCCACTTCATACCAATTTCATTTATTTTCGACTTTGTCAGCCTGCCATGGGTGGCCCATTGGCTGCATGGTTACACAATCAATCAAAAGTACCTCATGCCGTCCCATATATAATCAATGATCATTTGGATCAGATATCATCTGCCCTGTTGTAGTAGTCAGGATTAAAGTGAAATTGAGCAGTTGCCATTGATGTAACAGAGTATGGCCATAATATAAAAATAAGATAATTGTGTTGTTGTAGACAACAGCTTCCCCACCTACAGACAGTAGTAAATAAAAATAACGTGAGTCTGCGACATGAGTATATTTGTCGAGTGCGCAAGTTGACTGAGCTGGCATGCCTACAACAAGGTTACTTTAGCTAAACAAGAGAGAGAAGAAGGGACTTGTCTACTCCATAGTGCCTAGTAGTAGTAATGCCTGAAACTCCCACAAATGTTAGAGGCCGAGAAAGTGGGAGGATACAACATATGTTATGTACTGTGCTTGCTAGTGCTACTGTGCCACTGTGTGTAGAATTAATTTTGTGTTACTGTTTTGCTAAGAGTATTGGTTACAATTGTCTTTTTTCTTTCTTGATATAGCTACTCCTTCCAAACCAAAAGCCCAACCAAACAGGAAGGAGTAGGCAGCCATGGCCCTGTGCCGGAAGCCCGAGGCCATCTGCAGATAATATCACCGGCTGGTGGTCCTGGCGGAGGAGGCAACAGCGGCTGAAGCCTCCTACAATGCCCCAGGCCCCAACCAGGCCCCCCCAGTTGTATGATACCACGGTCTGGCAGCCGCCCACCGTGCTTTATTCAACACTGCTACCCACTCCGAGGATGCAACTGTAAAGCATTCAAGCTTCCAGGTGGCAAGCCTAGAGTAGTAGATAAAGGTCCTGGAGGGTAACAAGCGAGCCCGCCACTAGAACTCCATCACCTTGCTCCTTTTTTAATCTTTTTTTTGTTAGGTGGAAATTGGGTGTTGGGGAAAAGTTGGGGTTTATATTTATTATTTATTATGGACAATGGAGCGGACATCGAACTCTTTCTTTATCTTTGGACATTGGTTGGGGTTAGGGAGAGGGGTCGGTCAGGTGTTGTGGGATTTTTACATTACTTTATTTTGTTAGGGGAATACATTATTTATACTTGAAGTTGACATACGATGTAAATGTTTTGTGTGGGAGTTACTCTTTTACTTCACACGTTTTTCTATGCCACTGCATGGCCGCTGCCAGTTTTTGATTTAAATAATCTGTTCATAGTGTAACACACGAACAGATAGATGTGGTACCCTCACTTGTGAGTGACTTGTCCTACAAGTACTGTCAGTCTCTCCTCCTAGTCTATACAGTCTGCAACTGGACTTGGACGGGTGTGGGTGTGTGATTAATCAATTAATGTCCATATTATTATTTATGCCTCCCCAAAACTTCTTCTCTTACCTGTGATTGATGTTGATTTCAACTTAGGCAAAGTAATGGCTGCATGGTGATGATGGTTTGGTTTACCAAGATGCCATGGTGGGGGTTTTAGTAATAGTAAACACTGGCGGTAGCATTTGCAAAAAAAAAGAAAATGAGACAGTCTTTCACCTGAGGGAGACTCAGGAAGGAGTAGTAGAAGTACAGTGCACAAGAAGACTGCCAAACAAGAAACCATGATGATGATAAGCAATGCAAAAGTAAAATAAAACATAATGGTGGCAGGGATAGCCTAGTACAAGAAACAAACTGTAGTTGACTCGACCTATGAAGTGGACAAGCGTAACCTTTAGTGCTGTAAGGATGATGAATCGATGCCGGCAATTAATTATGATGGATTATGTTTCTCTGGAAAAAAATTGACGTGCAAATACTGAGCATGGGTGGGCAAGCAGAAGAAGATCCTCGCCCTTCCTTGAGTTAGTGTTGCTTTCACACATCTGCCCCAGCAAGTGTGATCAATTATTGGTGTAAATTAATTTAATTTAGTCACACCTCAATATAAATCACACAGCCCGGGGGAAGAGGGTTAGTATTTGATGAATGGTTGGGAAGGGGTATTTGAGGGAACGGCTTGACAAAGACAAACACTACATATGGACAACACACAATCTTGGCAGACAACCAACATAAATCCGTTAAGGTAGAAAAAGGAAATGCATGCATGATGATGACTGGATGGTTAATGATGAGTAGTACTAGACTAGTAGGACAGGGTAGCAGTATATTATTAATTATTATTATTATGCAATTGCCTTGCCTGTCTGCCACCAGAAAGACCAAATTTACATACATTTTATGTTCTGTTGTACTGGGCTTCCTTTTAAAGCTAGCAAAGAAAATACAAAAATTCTGTAGGGGTCAAATATATAAGCAAACATAATAAACCACAACACAAAAAGTTGTAAAATGATTGAAGATAAAAAATTAATCAAATGAAATAAAAGAGGACAATACTATAAGTTACTATGTTATGGTCAAATTGGGAGTTGCATCTCGGCATTCCTCTTGGTCCTTCCTTCCATTGACGATCCGTAGATCAATCTTGGGTACCACTGCCTGCCTGGCGGATGCAGATTGGTAAGGTAAGTGTAAGTTGTTTTTTCCAGTATAGCACAGGGTAAAGGCCGGCCTGCAAGTGTAGATGGAAAAACAAAAGGTAAATGAAAAATCAAGGAGAAAAGTAACGTTAAATTGTATAAATTAAGGAGGAGTGCAACAAGAACACTTTCACAGGTGGCATGGCTAAATCATATCTACTCTGTTTCCAGCATTAACCTACAACAACAACAACAGGATAGAGGCAGGCCCGCGGTACCCACCCAACCTCCACTTAGCTTAGATTTTGAGCCAGACAGCACTGAGCAGTCCACTCATACACAGCAACATATAATGTCCCAAATTAAGTAACTAAATCAATGCACCGCTGTCAGTCATACCACTACACTCGCCTCCACCACTACACAGACATGTAGGTCTGGTGTGGTTGTTGTTGACATGTTTACCTTTTAGGCCACTTCATGAAATGCCCCGAGTTATTCCATCAATTATCTCCAATCCTACTGACTGCGAGTATAGTACGGTCATCATGGTGTCCAACTCTGTAGTGTACCGAGTGAGTCCAGATTTCAGAATCAAAAATGCAATGGATCGGCCTGCAGTAGTACAATTTTGTTATTAAATAACAAGAAGGGAAACATTGACTTGAGTCACTTTTTTGTGTGTAGATCACTCTAGTACACTTCATGCACAACCCCAACACAAACACCAATCACTCAAAGTCAGCGTCCAATGCATGCCATAATTTACCTGTTCTTAGGAGGCAGTCCCTCGCGGCTCGGAAAGGAGGATAGCTATAATTACTAGTCAGGTTCTTTGGAGGGAATCGAGTCTCGACGAGGCAGGCACATATTTCTTGTACTATTCTCCACCCAATGTCTGGCTTGAGCGAAATGGATTTAGGGTGAGTCAGGAGTGGACTGGAGCAGGACTCAGAGGAGTGGACTTACTTCTTCACTGACTGCACACAGTTGCAACTCCAATTCAGCAATAAAAGAGTAAGACAATGGTAATGGTGTTGTGATTCAAACAAGAAAGACAGAGATGGACACAAATAATAAAAGTAAATAAGCAAGAAAGAAAGTAACAAGTTGAAAGCCTAGTTGTCAGGGAAGTAGAATTCATCCTCAAAATCTGATGGTTCACCCAGAAGTAGGTCATCTAACATACTTCCATGACCTAAGTCGCCATCATCATCTTCCTGCTGTGCTACTTCAGGTATGATGTAATCCAGTGGTATAAAGTGCTGATTCATTTTGATCATGGTTAACCTCTCCACGTTATGGGGCAAGAGACAGGTCCTTCTCACTGTCAGAACGGCACCAGCAGCACTAAAACACATTCAGAAGAGACATTTGTGACAAGGCAAGCCAGATACTTCATCGCCAGCCTGCTGAGTGCTGGCCATTGGTGCCTATTCCCATACCAATACACCAATGGGTTTTGATAAATGTAGACCTCTGTTGGGTCATCCAGATAGGCCTGGACCATCTGCTCAATGCTCAGGGGTGCTCAGCTTTGCTCGGCCTCTTTTGCCTTTACCTCAGCACTGGGCCAAACAAGCCCTTACTGTAGAAACTATTCCTGTCCCGATTTTGGTGGGGCTGATGCTCCTGTTCTTGTTGATGTTGTTCTTGGTGTTGTTGATTGTTTTGACTGCTGTGAGCCAACCACACTCCCCTCGGGCTCTGAAGTTGAATTTGATGCCGGCTGCCCTGCAGTACTTGTTGTGGGCTGGAGTAGCAGGCCTCTAATTCCCAGCAGTTCTTTTTCTAAGCAATGGCTTCCACAGCTATCCAAGTTTTGTACATGGCAAAATCCACTTCTGCAAAAGGAATCAATGTGTTAGTGTTCAGTACTGCATTGTACCGTGGATCCAGAACAGTTGCAGAAATGTAATAGTTGGATGGGACAATGCCTCTTTGCACCCTTGTAGTTTCAGATGAGCGAAGGGTTAAGCTCTCCACCAACTCATATGCTTCTTTTTTTTCATCCATACCTGCGTACATTGCAGACACCCACTTCAACTTTTCCTGTAGCATGTGCAACAATGGGATCGCTTGGCCCATAGTAAAGTCCTCCTTGCTGACTTCACATGTGAAGAGCTCGAAAGTAAGTAGCATCACTGTCAGGCATTTAACTATGCCCCATTGGTCCATCTCAATGGTCATGCCTTTCACAGTAGCATCCTCTCTTTGCATGGCATATTCATTGATTAGTCTGTACTGCTCAAACAGATGATCAAGTATGTAATAAGTTGTGTTCCAACGTGTTGGCACCTCTTGCTTGAGTGCTCTAACTGGCACTCTATGCTCACTTTGAATGATTCTCAGCTGCTTCTGGGCTTTAAAAGAATGGCTGAAATGTGTGCAGATTCTTCTGCAATTGGTTAGTAAGTTGCCGACTCTGTCTTCTTTTTTCAGAAAGTCTTGTACAATGATGTTAATGCAGTGCGCCAAACACAGGACCCTGAAATAGCCACCATCGTACAAAGCCCCAACTATATTGTAGGCTATGCCCTTTTAGGTGCAGCCATTCAAAGACTTTGCTTTAAAAGTCTTCCATAATGTTTGAAGCAGTATGAGATTACTTCATGTCGAAGATCCAAATGGAATGTGGAGCCTCGCACTCCTTGTAAATAGGTAATCACAATTGAATTAATTTAGGGTGCCTGGTAAGTAACACCCTCCTGGGCGAAAGGGCGAAGCAGAAGCAGGAATTGAAAGTGTTATCTCCCGCGGGAGTAACGTCTCTTACTCAGCACTCCGTTGTTTGTATATTTTAAAAATAACTGTGCGTTGTATGTTATGAACACTTTCTTTAATTCTTTTGGACGTATTTCTGTGATATTCATACTATTACACACATAGTATTCAAGAAATGTTATTTTTTGGCAATCATCATATTTCTGCCCAATGGATTTCGGGCAAGCCCTTCATCAGGGGTCTTGAATTCTGAAAGCATTAAACGAATTTCCAATGAAACAGTGAAATAAATGCAAAGTATCAAACAACATTTACAATTTTGATTACATATTGATAGTGCTAACAGTAACAGCGGGGTTATCATGAGTGAAGAAGGGTTAAAGGATAGGGCGCCGGACTGCAAAGTAAACTATGTATCTGCTAAGTTTTACTAAACACGGGTGTTCTGATGTTTAAACGGAAGAATCAATCTTGTGTTTATATCCCCAAAGTGTGTTGGAAGGTGCAAGACTTCAAAAGTGATCTTAGAAATGAAAATTCAATGTGATCTTGAGATCGTACCCGATCGTGACGGTTGAACAAGTCATGCGCTCTGTGACAAAAAGTGAATTAGCGGTGCAACACGATGTGTGATTAATTAGAAAAGAAAAAGAAAATGAAAAAATTGCAGCTTCTGACCCTTCTAGTTGGTTTCACCAAGGTCCAAGATAACTGCCATGATTCATGGCTTTAAATTCAAAATGATGGCGGGACGTAGAAAGAGTGCTCTCATGCGTAATGATAAGTATAACGAGCGTTGAAACGCTTGTAAATCAATCGTGGTGATTTTAAACGTGAAAGCTTACCGCGATGGTTAACTAAATTCCACAGATAGGATTCCCGTCCGTTCAAGGACTTTTACTTCCTGGGTGCAGTAAAATACCAATGAGATTTAATCACGTGATTATAGAACTCAAAAGCAGACTAAGGTGTGAGTCCCGATCTAAATAAAGTTAAGTGCGAACAAACTGTTTTCTAAAATATCAATGTTGATAATTCAACTGGAATTCACTGATAGAATTCCCGTGTATTCCAAAATTCAAAAATGTATGCTTCCTGGGTACAGGAAGATACCGCTACGCTTTAGTCACGTAATCAGAAAATTCGAAAATAAATTACGATGTGGGTCCCAATATAAATAATTGCGAACAAACTATGTTATGAATTAACAATGTTAATGTAGGTAACTGTGTAGATTTATTGAAAAATAAAGTGATGGTGAATAAAGACCTATGTAACAAAGTGATTTATGAAATGTGTTAGCGTGAATCAGAAACTACTAGTGTCAATAAAGTTGAATGTGAAAAACAATGTAATGGTGCACGAAACTTTATAGTATCAGAAAAATTGAATACACAAAGGCAATTTTTGGTTTGTAGAAACAAATCCAGAGATGAAGGTAAAAAGTCAGAACAAGATATACATGAATGCATCAATAAGTTCAATATTGGTAATTACGAAAAACAGTTAAAGTCAAGCCGTTCATTCAGTCCTTTTGGCTGGAGGGTAATAAGATGGGTAATCCAGAATATTTCTCTTCGTAAGAGGTGTTGGGCATTGTCTCTTCCTGGAAGGATGGGTACATTCTCAAGTATGCAGAAACGTAATTGACTCGGGTTATGATGCTGTTGGTTAAAGTGCATGGCTACTGTGGATTTCGTGTTTTTTAGTCTGATGTTACTCTTGTGTTCGATAATCCGAGTCTTTATTTTTCTCTGGGTCTTTCCAACATAAGCTTGACCACATGGACATTTTAACATGTATATAACATTACTGCTGTCACATGTGCCTGTGACTCGTAGTTTTATAACAGATCATTTAGTTGGATGTAAAATTTGGTTGCCCTTAATTATGGCGTTGCAGTTGCTGCAGTTATAACACAGTAACGTACCACGATGTTTTACTCTGGAAACATCTTCCTTGGGTTGTAATAGTTCCTTAAAGTTGCGAGTGCGTTGGTACGCGAATTTTGGATTGTTGGAAAAGATTCCTTTGAAATCTTCTTCGAGCGCAAGTAGTGGCCAGTGTTTAAGGATAATTCTTTTGACATTGTAACTTCTTGTGGAAAATTTGGAAATGTAAACTGATCTTTGTTCTTCATCTTTGATTTGTGGAATCAACAACTGTTTTCTTTCAAGTTTCCGGACCCTTTCCATGGCTTCATTGAGCGTGGTCTCGGGATATCCTCTCTGTTTGAATTTGTTGATGATGTTGGTTTGATATTCGTTATAGTAATCCTGTGTAGAGGAAATTCTTTTGATACGGAGCAATTGAGAATAGGTAAATGTTGTTTTAATGATGGTTGGTGAAAACTAGTATAATGCAGAAAGTTGTTTCTATCAGTAGGTTTGGTGAATACTCTGGTGTCTAGTTGTCCATCATTGTTCATGACAAGTACATCCAAAAAAGATATTTCCTGTTTGTTGATGTTAGATGTGAAACTTATTCTGTCATCAACTCGATTAAGTTCTTCAATTGCTGTTATTAGTGTGGATTCCGTGCCTTTCCATAGTACAAAAATGTCATCTATATATCGTTTATATAGAATGAGATTGTGGTTCCACTGTGGATTGTCCAAAATGTGATCCTGTTCAAATTTGTACATAAAAAGGTTCACATATGCCGGTGCGGCACCATTGCCCATAGAAGTTCCTGATGATTGGACAAAGAAATGTTCACCCCATTTGAAGTAACTGTGGTACAAGGTGAAATGTAGTAATTCCATCAAAAACACTTTGAACGTTTCTTCTTTGTCACTTGATATTAAGAAAGATTCCACGGCTGTTAAACCCATGTCATGGGGCATAGATGTGTACAGAGATTTTACATCAATTGTACACAATGTCATATCTTTGGTAAATAGTGATTTATGTGTTTTCAAAATGTTGAGAAAGTGAGTGGTGTCTTTGATGTAAGTACTCATCCGTTGAACGATAGGTTGAAGATGTCTGTCTAAAAACTTTCCTACTGCTTCGTGAATAGAATTGATGGTGGAAACGATAGGGCGAAATGGTGGTGTGTTGGTATATTTATGGATCTTTGGAATCATATAAATGTATGGAATTGCAGGATTGACTTTGATCAAGTAATCTTTTTCTTTGGTACCAATGATTCCTTGATCTACAGCTGTATCAACTATCCGACTAAGGATGTGCTTGAATTCATTCGTTGGGTCCGTATCAAATTTCAGGTAAATATTGGTGTCGTTGACATGTTCATTAACATTGTTAGAATAAAATTCTGTATCCATAATGACAAGGGCGCCTCCCTTGTCCGCTTGTCGAATGGTTATGTCTTTGTTCATAGCCAGTTGGTTAAGAGCATGTCTTTCCTGTTGGGTTGTGTTGGTAACTTTTGATCGAGGTTGTTTGAATGTGTTGTGAACGTCTTTTAAGACGATTTTTTCAAACACGTGCAATACTTTGTGACTGACTGGTGAAATGTAATAGTATGAATATCACAGAAAAACGACCAAAAGAATTAAAGAACGTGTTCATAACATACAACGCACAATTGTCGCGCAATTGTTTTGAAAATATACAAACAACGGAGTGCTCAGTAAGAGACGTTACTCCCGCGGGAGATAACGCTTTCAATTCCTGCTTCTGCTTCGCCCTTTCGCCCAGGAGGGTGTTACTTACCAGGCACCCTAAATTAATTCAATTGTGATTACCTATTTACAAGGAGTGCGAGGCTCCACATTCCATTTGGATCTTCTACATTTCCCGTCCTGAGCTAACGTGAACACGCACCCAACCAAACATCATGCAATTTGAAGATATAGCACACACATCGGACCAACGAGCTGACACATTTTTATTCACTGAGGAAGACACCCAACGAATGTATTCGTTAATTGAAGACACTGAAAGCATTACAACCACCACAGGATCAACCCAATCTAATATCAAACAATTGATGTACATGTCAAAGCGAATCATCAACCAACGTTTACACGCCAGCACATTAATAAAATAGCATAAAGCTCAAAGAATACTGCGTGGACTACGGATATCCCACAAATCTACACTATGCAAAAACAACGCACGTTTCAAGGAGAAATGGTTTGCTATTCTCAATAAATGTTCTTTAGATTTGATACTACTTATTATCGAAGAATTGGCAAAGCTCATTGACGAACTCAACAAAGAGGCAACTCAACTATTTATTTTATTTATTTTGAGATTTATAGAGCGCCTGGTGACCCGAGGGCATCCCCGCGCTATATGAGTGTAAGATCCAGGACGGGCGGAAACCAGGAACTATTTGGGGAAGAGGAGGGTTTTGAGTTTTTTGCGGAAAAGTGCGTGACTAGATTCCAGGCGCAGCAGGCGAGGGAGAGCGTTCCAGTTAGAGGCGGCCTTAACCGAGAAGCGGCGGCCACCGGTACGCGACTTTTTGAATCTTGGGACTGTGGCCAGATGTTCGTTGTCCGAGCGAAGGTTTCTATGAGCTTTATAAGGTGTAATCATATCTTTGAGGGCGGCAGGTCCGGCCCCATTGATGAGTTTGTGCATGATGCACATGGCCTTAAACTCAACTCGCTGTCGGACCGGAAGCCAGTGCAGAGATTTAAGGGCCAGTGTAGTCGGGGCTCTGGGAGGGAGGTTGAGAATAAGTCTCGCCGCGGCGTTTTGTGCACGCTGGAGTTTGGCCAGGGTGGAGTCAGGAGCGCCGAGGTAGGCGGCGTTCCCGTAGTCCAGACGTGCTAGGATGAGCCCTTGAACTAGAAGTTTCCTAGACAGGGGTGGTAGGAGGGGGAGGATTTTACGAATTGAGCGGAGAAGGCCAAAGCAGATCCCCGCGGTCTTGACTGCCTGGGTCTTCAAGGAGAGGTCCTGCTCCAGCCAGAAGCCCAGTGTTTTAATTTCTGTCTTAGGAGTGGGGATGTCCCCGAAGGAATCCGGCCAGACTGAAGGAGGGACGGAGGACCATTTGTTGCCCAGAAGCATGATTTCTGTTTTTGTCCCGTTCAACTTCAGCGAGGATTCACACATCCAGGTGTGTATGTCTTGAAGGCAGTTAAGTAGGATTTTAGGGTTATTGTCCAGCTGGGAAAGAGAGACGACGAGTTGGGTGTCGTCAGCATAATTGACTATTTTTATCCCATAGGGGGTAACCACATCCTCTAACGGGGCCATGTACACATTAAACAGGGTGGGACTGAGCGAGGACCCCTGGGGCACACCACATGTGAGCGGAAGGGGGTCTGAGCGGGAGTTGCCGTCCCACACCTGAAATGAGCGACCTGAGAGGAAGGATTTGATCCAAGCATGTGCCGTTCCCACAATTCCTGCCTTGGCCAGGCGATGGAGGAGAACACGGTGGTCCACCGTGTCGAAAGCGGCACTGAGGTCCAGGAGGATCACCGCCACTGATCCTCCTGAATCCAAGATACACCTAGCCTCCTCGATGACGGAGAGGAGTGCGGTGTCTGTGCCGTGGCCCGGCCGGAATCCGGTTTGTGACTGACGTAGAATTTTATTCGTTTTGAGGAATTGGGAGAGTTGTATGTTGACTAATTTCTCAGCCACCTTGCTGAAGCAGGGGAGGAGCGAGATGGGTCTATAATTTGCCATATCGTCCGGGTTCAAATTGGGCTTTTTCAGCAGGGCCTTGACAACTGCGCTCTTCCAAGAGGAGGGCACTGTGCCTTGGGCAAGAGATGTGTTAATCAGATCCCTAATGGTAGGTGAAGTGCTGGGAGAAACGGTTTTTAAGAATCTGACGGGCGCCGGGTCCAGGGGGGATCCACTTCTCATTTTGGCCAGCGTGGTGGTGACCTCATCGAGGGAGACTCCTCTAAAGGAGGACAACCGTGGGCAGGTGGAGCCGGCGTCTGCCTCAACCGGGATGAGGGGGCTGATTGGGGGAAGAGACTCCAAGATCCGCGTGATTTTGGAGTCGAAGTAAGAGGCTAAGTCCTTGCATCTGTCCGGGGGGGGAGGGGAGGCAGCGGGAGGTGAGGGGGTGTTGAGCAGTTCCTTGACTATCAGGAAGGATTCTTTGGCCGAATTGGTCGCGTTTTTAATTCTATTGTCGTAGAAGGTGGTCTTGGCTAGTTTGATGGCCGATTTGTAGCGTCTTACCGCTATGTTGTAGGTATCTTTATTACTATGTAGCCAGTCTTTCCTCCAAAGTCTTTCCGCTCTTTTGCATTCCTTGCGGAGGTCTCGAAGTTCCGGGGTGTACCACAGGGCATGGCCCATTGTCCTATCTTTGATCTGCCGACTTTTTATGGGAATCAAGCTATCGAGGGAAGAGGAGAGCCAGCTTCTTACTTGGGTATCAGCATCGGACGGGTCAACCGCAAGGCTCGGGGTAGAAGAGTCCAGAGCTATGGACCAGTCCACCGCAGAGAGTTTGGCCCACGATCTATCTTTAGTGACGATGGGGGCTTTGTGGGGTTTCTTGGTGGCCCCGGGAATGTGGAAAGTGATCAGAAAATGGTCCGTCCATGGAAGAGGTTGGGAGTGAATAAATTCAGGTAAATTCACGTTATTACGTGCAAGAGTAAAACAAGATTAAAACCACAATTTTTAAAATGATTAAAAGGATTCCCCGCTCCCGGCTTCCGCCTCAGGAGCTCTATCTGTCACCAATACGCGCTGTGCGACGGCGCGATTTAAATAGTGTGGGAGGGGGCGTGGCCGAGCGTCAGTGGGCGTGTCCAGGAGCGAGGGGCTTCCCTGGAATGGCGCCAACACCGCGGGATGCAAGTCAGGTAAATTCACGTTATTACGTGCAAGAGTAAAACAAGATTAAAACCACAATTTTTAAAATGATTAAAAGGATTCCCCGCTCCCGGCTTCCGCCTCAGGAGCTCTATCTGTCACTCAAAGAAGAACTAAGTACCTCTTTAAACAAGGAAGAATGGGACAACGTCCTTAAAGACATCAATGTACAATTGGAAACTTACTCCAAAGAAATCAATGATCGAAAAATAAGGAAATTTAAACAAGATACTACTGATTATAGACTGGGAGAGGTTTACACTTGGGCAGATATATATGCACGGCGTAGACAACAGAGACCAACCACTGGTAGATCGTCAGAAGACACTTCATCCTCGGATGAATTTCAACACAGAAGACAGCCTCCACCCACAAATACTTATTCAAGACCAGACAAATCGGCTTCTTCTGCATCTAAAGATACTGAACCTTCTACATCCAAAGATACGTCTTTTTTAGAGAGAGGAACTATTCAACAAGAAGAACCCAGAGGGGTAGGTTAAAAAAGAAAACCCACGCCGGATACCATCGCCAAGAATACAAGAAGCCAGAAACTTTAGTAATGAACATATCAAAACAACCGATTTCAAATCTCCAGTTACAAACATTACAAAAAGGAACTTCGTATGTCCCAACATATCATTCGAACATCGTGGAGACACAAATAAGCATATATAAATTTCTTCAAACACTGAGGCTTAGACACTTTTTTTCAAATGTTTTGGAAACCCCAGAAGAACCCTCACAGAACAAATTATTGGGCCTAAGAAATCCGAGCAAATCAATTTCCCAAGTCAGTCACAAAGTATTGGACGCGTTTGAAAAAATCGTCTTAAAAGACGTTCACAACACATTCAAACAACCTCGATCAAAAGTTACCAACACAACCCAAAAGGAAAGACAAACTCTTAACCAACTGGCTATGAACAAAGACATAACCATTCGACAAGAGGACAAGGGAGGCGCCCTCGTCATTATGGATACAGAATTTTATTCTAACAATGTTAATGAACATGTCAACGACACCAATATTTACCTGAAATTTGATACGGACCCAACGAATAAATCCAAGCACATCCTTAGTCGGATAGTTGATACAGCTGTAGATCAAGGAATCATTGGTACCAAAGAAAAAGATTACTTGATCAAAGTCAATCCTGCAATTCCATACATTTATATGATTCCAAAGATCCATAAAAATGCCAACACACCACCGTTTCGCCCTATCGTTTCCACCATCAATTCTATTCACGAACCAGTAGGAAAGTTTTTAGACAGACATCTCCAATCTATCGTTCAACGGATGAGTACTTACATCAAAGACACCACTCACTTTCTCAACATTTTGGAAACACATAAATCACTATTTACCAAAGATATGACATTGTGTACAATTGATGTAAAATCTCTTTACACATCTATACCACATGACATGGGTTTAACAGCCGTGGAATCTTTCTTAATATCAAGTGACAAAGAAGAAACGTTCAAAGTGTTTTTGATGGAATTACTACATTTCACCTTGTACCACAGTTACTTCAAATGGGGTGAACATTTCTTTGTCCAATCATCAGGAACTTCTATGGGCAATTGCGCCGCACCGGCATATGCAAACCTTTTTATGTACAAATTTGAACAGGACCACATTTTGGACAATCCACAGTGGAACCACAATGTCATTCTATATAAACGATATATAGATGACATTTTTGTACTATGGAAAGGCACGGAATCCACACTAATGACAGCAATTGAAGAACTTAATCGAGTTGATGACAGAATAAGTTTCACATCTAACATCAACAAACAGGAAATATCTTTTTTGAATGTACTTGTCATGAACAATGATGGACAACTAGACACCAGAGTATTCACCAAACCTACTGATAGAAACAACTTTCTGCATTTTACTAGTTTTCACCAACCATCATTAAAACAACATTTACCCTATTCTCAATAGCTCCGTATCAAAAGAATTTCCTCTACACAGGATTACTATAACAAATCTCAAACCAACATCATCAACAAATTCAAACAGAGAGGATATCCCGATCCCACGCTCAATGAAGCCATGGAAAGGGTCCGGAAACTTAAAAGAAAACAGTTGTCGATTCCACAAATCAAAGATGAAGACCAAAGATCAGTTTTCATTTCCAAATTTTCCACAAGAAGTTACAATGTCAAAAGAGTTATCCTTAAACACTGGCCACTACTTGCGCTCGAAGAAGATTTCAAAGGAATCTTTTCCAACAATCCAAGATTCGTGTACGAAACGCACTCGCAACTTTAAGGAACTATTACAACCCAAGGAAGATGTTTCCAGAGTAAAACATCATGGTACGTTACAGTGTTATAACTGCAGCAACTGCAACGCCATAATTAAGGGCAACCAAATTTTACATCCAACTAAAGGATCTGTTATAAAACTAAGAGTCACAGGCACGTGTGACAGCAGTAATGTTATATACATGTTAAAATGCCCATGTGGTCAAGCTTATGTTGGAAAGACCCAGAGAAAAAAAAAGACTCGGATTATCGAACACAAGAGTAACATCAGACTAAAAAACACGAAATCCACAGTAGCCACGCACTTTAACCAACAGCATCATAACCCGAGTCAATTACGTTTCTGCATACTTGAGAATGTACCCATCCTTCCAGGAAGAGACAATGCCCAACACCTCTTACGAAGAGAAATATTCTGGATTACCCATCTTAATACCCTCCAGCCAAAAGGACTGAATGAACGGCTTGACTTTAACTGTTTTTTGTAATTATCAATATTGATCTTATTGACGCATTCATGTATATCTTGTTCTGACTTTTTACCTTCTTCTCTGGATTTGTTTCTACAAACCAAAAATTACCTTCGTGTATTCAATTTTTCTGATACTATAAAGTTTTGTTAACCATTACATTCTTTTTCACATTCAACTTTATTGACACCAGTAGTTCTGATTCACGCTAACATATTTAATAAATCACTTTGTTACATAGGTCTTTATTCACCATCACATTATTTTTCAATAAATCTACACAGTTACCTACATTAACATTGTTAATTCATAACATAGTTTGTTCGCAATTATTTATATTGGGACCCACATCGTAATTTATTTTCGAATTTTCTGATTACGTGACTAAAGCGTAGCGGTATCTTCCTGTACCCAGGAAGCATACGTTTTTGAATTTTGGAATACATGGCAATTCTATCAGTGAATTTCAGTTGAATTATCAACATTGATATTTTAGAACACACTTTGTTCGCACTTAACTTTATTTAGATCGGGACTCACACCTTAGTCTGCTTTCGAGTTCTATAATCACGTGATTAAATCTCATTGGTATTTTACTGCACCCAGGAAGTAAAAGTCCTTGAACGGACGGGAATCCTATCTGCGGAATTCAGTTAAACATCGCGGTAAGCTTTCACGACAGAACGACCGTCGCTTTAGTTTTAAATCACCACGATTGATTTACAAGCGTTTCAACGCTCGCTATACTTACCATTACGCATGTGACTTTCTTTTCCACAGAGAGCACACTTTCTACGTCCCGCCATCATTTTGAATTTAAAGCCATGAATCATGGCAGTTATCTTGGACCTTGGTGAAACCAACTAGAAAGGTCAGAAGCCGCAATTTTTTCATTTTCTTTTTCTTTTCTAATTAATCACACTTCATGTTGCACCGCTAATTCACTTTTTGTCACAGAGCGCATGACTTGTTCAACCGTCACGATCAGGTACGATCTCAAGATCACATTGAATTTTCGTTTCTAAGATCACTTTTGAAGTCGTGCACCTTCCAACACACTTTGGGGATATAAACACAAGATTGATTCTTCCGTTTAAACTTCAGAATACCCATGTTTAGCAAAACTTAGCAGATACATAGTTTACTTTGCAGTCCGGCGCACTATCCTTTAACCCTTCTTCACTCATGATAACCCCGCTGTTACTGTTAGCACTATTAATATGTAATCAAAATTGTAAATGTTGTTTGATACTTTGCATTTATTTCACTGTTTCATTGGAAATTCGTTTAATGCTTTCAGAATTCAAGACCCCTGATGAAGGGCTTGCCCGAAATGCATTGGGCAGAAATATGATGATTGCCAAAAAATAACATTTCCTGAATACTATGTGTGTAGTAGTATGAATATCACAGAAAAACGACCAAAAGAATTAAATAAAGTGTTCATAACATACAACGCACAATTGTCGCACAATTATTTTGAAAATATACAAACAACGGAGTGCTGAGTAAGAGACGTTAAAAATCTCAGCAGTGTCAACAACACCTGCTGCAGATATTTTTCTCTAACACCCACAAAAGAGATCCAGTGTGCAGTGATGCACATGTAACCAGTGGCTTGGCAACTGGTCCACATGTCTGTTGTTAGGTGGATAGTGTGAACAGCTGCAAAGCTTGGCCAAGCAATTCCATCACGTCATGATGTAGTGATGGAACAGCAACTCTGGCGAAATAGGACCAGCTGGGAACCTTCCATTTTGGGCAGATGGCTGTCACAAGGTCAAGAAAACCCACCCCTTCCACAAAAGAAAAAGGGAGGAGGTCCAAAGCTAACATTTTAGCCAGAATCGCATTGTACAAACGTGCGTTGGGTGGTTGCATTCGTTCTGCCCCTCCGACCTAAACATGCTGAGAATGGTAGACTGACTTTTTTTTCTTTTCTGCTGTCACTGATGCAGGTGACTTATTGACGCCAGATGCTGTTAGGCCCAACACATGTTTTTTTCGTTGTGGTACTCTTTTGCCTGGGTCCCCTTCGTGCCTCAGCCTGACTCTTACTCTTGTGCCACTGAAATGTTGCTGATGAGGATGTGGGCAGTACCACTGCACTGCTTGGGACAGGGCTACTTTATGTACCAGAGAAAATGTTTCCCTCTTGTTCACCTTCTACCGCGATCGTATCGTCTTCTACTTCTTTGTCATCCCCTCAACAGCAATGGGTGCGGTTTTTGGGCCGCTAAGGTGTGCCTCCCACTGGATCAAGTTGTGTTTTTTCAGATTGGTTATTTGGCCTTCGGTACCATAGTTTGCCCCAAACTTACCGCGACTAACACCTTGTCCACAAATGGAGCATATAGCAATGTGCTAACCGAAAAGAAGTCCCAAACTGGGGAGGTCAACTTTCTGGCGCTTCTGCTGGTGCCACTTGCAATGCTGGATGAACTGGGAGGTGGGCGTGAAGTTTGACACTCTGCCGTACCTACTACTAAGGTGGTACTTGTGGTGGATGTACGTGGTTGCCGATGAAATATGAAAGCTGGAGGTGGTGTTGGTGGTATGATCTGTATTGGTAGTGTCACATGCCACATCCCTCAAAGCAATTTGGGATGGGGTAATGTCAGTCTCCACTGGGGCAGGAGTAATGTCCATGATGACTGGTTTGTCATCATCATCATCCTCTTCTACGTCCACCTCCACAACGCTAAGGCTTTCTGGAACCTTCCTTTTCCCTAACCATGTCTCGTGGCATGTCACACTCCCAGACTGAGGTGGTTGGATCCAAGTGGCATCTAGATCATCAGAAGGGGGGCTTTCAGAAGAATTTGATGGACTAACCCTCCTTTTCCTTGTTGCGGATAAGGAAGACAATGGATCTTCTGAAAGAGTGTCTTGCTCTTCTTCTTTCTCTGCAGGAAGCTCAATCTCCTGAACTGTTCCTGCTTCGGGAGGAACAACTACTATTGGTGGTGGTTGCGGCTGTTGTTGCCCACTTATCTCAGTTCCCTGCATTGATTGGGTACTACTTTGCGATAATGATAAGTCAATTTCAACATCACTGCTCGTCGGCGTTGTCGTGATTAGACTGGCTGCCTCTGCAACAGACATGGGCTTGGGCCTAGGTTGGTGGGGTGGGTCCACTGATGTGGGGGTGCTGCTCTCAGCTTGCTCCCCGGACACCACTGCTGCAGGCGCAATTTTTGGTTTCCCAAAAAAGGTCTGGGTTGCATACCGGCCTTGGTAAGTGGCAGTGCCTTCTTCTCACTGGCAACTTTCTGGGTACCGGACCTGGTACCTTTCTTTGGGGCCATGTTGAAGATGGCAGCACCACGCAGTGCCACAATTTGAAGAAATATCTGTGGTTACACGTCATGTGACGTCATGCGCAGCAGGACTTCTGTCTGGCAGTTCAGTGGGTGATGTTGTCTCCTCCTCTTTTGTGCACCTAAAGGCAAAGAAGCAAGAAGAACATCAGTGAAACGTGGCATTCATTGTTGTGGTTTAATTACTACTAGTAGAAACAAACAAATATAATATATTTAACTTAGTGTGTGGTGGGTTACACTTGTTAGTGTTATTAATATTATTAAATTTACTACCTCAGTTATTAAAAAAACATACCAAATACAAGCCATTTGTGAGACTTTGACAACAACAAGGGCCTTCATGGTTGGTGTACTGTAGTGTACAGTACACTCAGGAAGGATAGGAAAGAAGAAAAACAAAAATACAAATGTAACAGACCCGGTTTGGCATTGTGCATGACGTGAGATGCAGCATTAAGGGAGCTGCAGCTTACAACGGATGGAAGCAATAAACCAAGAGGAAAAAAGGAAAGACATGCAGGCCTATGGCAAAAGCACACTAGCTACCACCAAAAAGTGCCCACCACCCACATGGTCACTCACAACAACCTCAAGCAGGATGCCTTGAAAACAATGAACTCAAGCAGGCCTATATGGACACAGACTTTACAAAATGGCCCCTGGCCACATGGGAACGCTCAGCCAAAGCAAATGCTGGCACACGCACTATTACAAAAACACTCAAACACTGGCCAGAAAAAGGAGGCATGCTAAACAACACAGCTTCAGTACAACCAAGCCAAAAATGAAATTCCACAGGGCTAACAAAGCTTTGCATGTTACACAACAACCACACACATCCAACAAAGGTATTTATTTAACACACATGAAAAAAGTGAAACCCCCCCCAAAAAACATTTTGCATTTTAATCCAATGCCATCCATGCCACAGAAACAGTTGTTTTATGCACCCATGAGTAGCTCTGGGCCTATTGGTTGGAAACCCCATTGGCAGAATAGGCCACATAGTGAATCAATCAATTCAAATTAATAATGTTGCAAATTTATTAGAAAATGTAGTGAACAGTGCTACATTTTTTGCTGGATAAAAGAAGAAAAAATTAATTGCAAAACAACAACCAACAAGAAGGCATGGCCGCCACAAAGAAGGCTTGCAGGCCTAATGCAGAAGCACACTGGCTGCCCCTTCACAAAATGGCCATCAGCCACATGGCCAGGCCACAACAACAACAAGAAAGGGAAGACAGACAATGCAGGCCTATGGCAAAAGCACACTGGCTACCTTCACAAAATGGCTGCCAGCCAAATGGCCAATGCAAAAACAACAGTTGATGGGCAGAATGCAGAGCAATGTCATACATTCACCCCAGTACAGAGATCTGGGCCTAAATCCATCGTTTTTTGCTCACCATGCCATTCCAGTTTGAACCCAGCCATATGCAAATCAGTCTTGACCCCTGTGCCTCATGGGAACAGTCCAGCCCGAATTGCCAAGCCAGGTCCTCCCTGGACTGGAACCAAGCATCCTAGGACTGGTTGCTGGGTTTTACCCCTCTTCAGCCAGGATAGCTTGATTCCAGTGGCATGGAGAGAATGGGACTCACGTCTGAGCATACCCATCCCAACCGGGGTGACAAATGCAAAAACAACAGTTGATGGACAGAAAGCAGAACAATGTCATACATTCACCCCAGCACAGAGATCAGGGCCTAAATCCATCTTTTTTTGCTCACCATCCCATTCCAGTTTGAACCCAGACATATGCAAATCAGTCTTGACCCTGTGTCTCATGGGAACAGTCCAGCCCGAACTGCCAAGCCAGGTCCTCCCTGGACTGGAACCAAGCATCCTAGGACCGGTTTCCGGGTTTTACCCCTCTTCAGCCAGGATAGCTTGATTCCAGTGGCATGGAGAGCACGGGACTCACGTCTGAGCATACCCGTCCCACTCGGGGTGACAAATGCAAAACCAACAGTTGATGGACGAATGCAGAGCAATGTCATACATTCACCCCAGTACAGACATCTGGGCCTAAATCCATCATGTTTTTGCTCACCATGCCATTCTAGTTTGAACCCAGCCATATCCAAATCAGTCTTGACCCTGTGCCTCATGGGAACAGTCCAGCCCGAACTGCCAAGCCAGGTCCTCCCTGGACTGGAACCAAGCATCCTAGGACCGGTTTCGGGGTTTCACCCCTCTTCAGCCAGGATAGCTTGATTCCAGTGGCATGGAGAGCACGGGACTCACGTCTGAGCATACCCGTCCCTCTCGGGGTGACAAATGCAAAAACAACAGTTGATGGACAGAATGCAGAACAATGTCATACATTCACCACAGCACAGAGATCTGGGCCTAAAGCCATTGTTTTTTTGCTCACCATGCCATTCCAGTTTGAACCCAGCCATATGCAAATCAGTCTTGACCCTGTGCCTCATGGAAACAGTCCAGCCCGAACTGCCAAACCAGGTCCTCCCTGGACTGGAACCAAGCATCCTAGGAACGGTCTGGCAAAAGCACACTGGCTGCCTTCACAAAATGGCTGCCAGCTACATGGCCAGGCAGGCCACAACAACAAGAAAGGAAAGACATACAATGCAGGTCCATGGCAAAAGCACACTGATGCCTTCACAAAATAGCTGCCAGCCACATGGCCAAGCAGGCCACAACAAGAAGCAATACATCAGGAGGAACAAAGGAAAGAAGACATGCAGGTCTATGGCAAAAGCATAGCAACCACCACAAAATGGCCACTATCCACATGGTCACTCACAACAACAACAAGCAGGAGGCCTGGAAAACAATGAACTCAAGCAGGCCTATATGGACACAGACTTTACAAAATGGCTCCTGGCCACACTCGAAGGCTCAGCCAAGGAAAATGCTGGCCCACTATTCGAAACACACTCACACACTGGCAAGACAAAGGAGGCATGCTAAACAACACAGCTTTAATGAAACAATGCCAAAAACGAAAATCCAAAGGGCTGAATACAAGGGTGAATACAAGAAAATCGCACAGTTCGACATTTGTTGATTTGACTACACTGGAGCAACTTCGTCAAGGGGTGCACATCACTCAAAGAGCTCAGGTTACAATGATATTATAATACGTTGGAAGGCTGCATACAGCAACCAAGAGTCCCAGTTCTAGTGCCCACAAATGGTCAACTGAGTCATTCATGTAAAACACCAATAGAAAGAAAAGAAGAACAGGACATAGCCGGAAAGAAAGAAGAAAAGTGGGAGGGGGGATGAGGAGGGGAAGAGCTCACTGGCTTCCTGAGGGAGCAGTGTTGTAGGCTATTGCCGGCTCTGTCTGCACGCAAATGGTGCCAGCCAGCTGCTCTATCAAGCTGCCAAACAGACAGGGTCGGCTCCGGTCAAGCCTGGGGTGTAGGTGTGAAGGTATCTTTTTAGCAGTTCCCAGATGTCCCGGTGTCGCACTTGCTCGGATACCAACTTGCAGGATTCAGACAGTAATTCCTGACTGAGCGCCGTGTCTCTAATCCAGTCATTAACACGGGGGTATCTGCGGCGAACCCAGCACATTGCTATTTGGTGCTTGGCCAAAAAGAAAAGCATAGCCACCAGTCTCCTTACCATGACAGACACAGAGTGCACATATCCAAGCAATCAGGGGGGAGCGTTCAAGCACACATTCCAACATCACTCCCAGCGCGTCAAAAATGCTACCCCAGTATTGTGCAATTTCTGGGCATTCCCATGCTAAGTGCAAACATTTTGCATCCTGGGCACTGCACAGCACACATCTCGCACCGTCCCTCAAACAAACTCTGTGCAGCCATACTGGGGTTCTATAGAGTCTGTGTGTAAACTTAAAATGGATCAGCCTCAATCTATGGTTGAGGGACAGCGATCTGGCTTGTGTGCAGTGATTCTTCCAAGTTTCCTCCTCAATGGGATCTCCTCCCAACCACGTTGCACCTCAGGAGTGCAAATTGGTGTGGTACGTTGCATGCCTGCATATAACCAGGTAATAAGTTTGTGTGGTGAGGGATTGCCCACGAACTCCTCTAGGACTTGGAACACTGGGGGGGGATGGGCATTGGGAATTAGGTAGTAGAAGCTCACAGCAAGGATCTGGCAAAATGTCATTCTTTCCAATACTCCTGAGTTCTCCTCTGCCAGTACCTTATCAGGCGTGATGAATAGCTCCTCTGTGAATGCATCCACATAGTGCGTAGGCCAAGACTTCCAAGTCTCCGGCAGACCCCGCGTCCTCAGAAAAAGGTAAATCTGGGAGGCGCAGCAGTGGCACTGAGGGGGAGAACAGCTTCCCCAGAAGCGCCCTCCGTCCCAACTTCCGCCATGCCCGCACTGTGCACCCAACCATGTTTACTGTCGCATGCAGCACAGTCCGTGGCTGATAGAGGCCCATGTGCAGCGGTGTCAGGGCTGCCTGGTCATGCTCAAGTGCAGTATGCACCATGAATTGGGTCAGAAAGATCCAGTGTAACCCAGATTGAGCTGGTGCTCCCAACCCACACAGTTCGAAAGACAGTGTAGGGATCTCCCAGGAGACCCTGGGTTCTTTGACAGCCCAGGCGAGAATTATGAAATTCGATAGTAGTCTACTCTTAAAAGTTGTGCTAAGGGGAGGCGGGAGGTTGACGAACATGTAAAGGAATTTGGGGAGCATGACCATCTTTGCTATCGGTAGTTTCCCCGTCATAGACAGCGGTAATGCACACCAGTGACTCAGTCGCCTCTCCAACCAGTTCATCAGTTTGCTGTAATTGCATTGCCAAAGCTCCTCAGTATTTCGACTCTGCCAGATTCCTAAATATTTGACTGGGCCATCTGCCCAGCTGAGTAGGTATTCAGACTGAAACCGCTCTGTGGCTGTAGTTAGCAGGAATATTACTGATTTCCTCCAGTTAACGGCTATCCATGATAGGCCAGAAAACCTATTGATCTCCCTAAAGAGGGGTCAGGGTTTTCTGTCTGGCGCTTTACATACAGGGTCACGTCGTCTGCATATAGGAATACCAGGATCGCTCTGGTGGTAAATGCTGTACCGTGGTTCGTGTGATGCTGTCGTAACCGGGCCAACAGGGGCTCCATGGCCATTGCAAAAAGAAGGGGAGACAGCGGACAACCTTGTCTCGTACCCTGATGCACTGAGAGGGGGGGTGATCGTCTTGTTTATCCGAAGTCTCGCCATTGGTGAGGTGTACAGCAGGGTAATCAGTTTAAGGAACTTGGTGCTAATGCCCAGACGGGAGATGAGTGCAAAAAGGTATGGCCATTCTAAAGTTCTGGATTTTTTAGTGGCCTCAAGAAAAATCGTGGCTGCAGGAAGAGAGGGATCTATTTCTTGCATTGTTTCAAAGAAGGTACATAGGTTGTGTGGTGTGCCCGTACCGGGGACAAAGCCGCATTGATGGGGCTGAAGTATGATGGGCAGCAGCGGGAGCAATTTGGCCATGATGAGTTTGGCCAGAATTTTATTATCTAGATTTATCATTGAGAGCGGTCTATATGAGTCGCATAGCAAAGGGTCCTTGTAGGGTTTGAGAATTTTAATGATAAGAGCTTCTCGGACAGAAGGGGGAAGCAAGCCGCGCTCCAAGGACTCTTCATACATTTTAAGGAGATGAGGCATTAGCAACGGGCGTTATTCTTCATAAAAAATTGGTAGTCAGTCCATCTAATCTGGTAGCCTTGTCCCTAAGCATAGCACGGATTGCCCTAATCACTTCTTCACCCAAAAAGGGTTCATCCAATATCTGCGATGTCCATCATCTAACCACAGTAACTTGATAGAGTCAAAAAAGGTGGACAGATCAGGAGGGATAGCAGCTCGTCTTGCTGCATAAAGCAGTCCAGGGCCCTACTCAGGTGTCCCATACTATAAGGTCCTGATGAGACCCCCTCATTACCCGTGGAGTCGAAACGTCATCAACACACTTTACAAACGAAGCACCTTCTCAGGCTTTCAGCATTGTACTAGAGGACTGATTGTTTATCTAAACATATTGTATTATGGTTGTGTGTTTTACATAGAACATTTTTTACCACTAACCAACTCCCCCTCCCTTCTGTACGGTTCTATTTCATTGGGACACCACACACTTATATGTGTACGTTTTTTGTGAAACATATCAACACTCAGTAAAATTGTCATGTTTGATAACCGCATCTAGTGTATTACTCTGATTCTGTTTCTGACATTCACTGTCCACACAAATATTTGCCATTGGGCTTCCTACCTAACAAGTAGCCAAATGCATAGGCCGCAGGAACCGTTGTTCCTTGTTTCAAAGTTACAGAGAATTAGACATTTTCCTGGGATATAGAGAAGACTTGGAATCAAGATTCCTTTGAATGCCCTAAAGACTGCATTAATTGTTCAGATAAACAAGTGCTCCTTCTTTGGACTTCGGAGGCAATGGCTGAAATTATGCAGATACACCGGACTGCAAACCGTTGCCACTTGAGTCATTTTAGAACAGGTGTTATGTGTTAATTCTTGTATGAAATTTAGATTTATCTGGCGACAGCACGGAGTACAGCGTTTTTTTGTGGGATGGAGACTAGAGAGGTAAGTTGTTATAGGTAAACGATAAACGTGAATATCTAGCAAACGGTTAATTCATGGAAATATGACCTAGCAGTCATGATGCATGTCGGTATTGCTTGGATATCAACACAAGCCGATTTCGTGTAGATATCACCACGTGTATGCACAGTTCAAAAAGCAATGAGCAATGAGTAATTGCTTGTCCGAGGGCTAATGATTGTTCTGGAGGGAAAGTAACATAGGAATTGTTGATGATGCATTAGTCATAATGCTTTGTTAGCAGTTTTGTGTAAATGGTTCTTCATTCTAAAAATAGTCCTTGAGGGATACATAACAGTGATGCACACTGCCTAGAATGTAATTAATAGACACTTGATTTATTCACATCTGGTCATGGGCTTTGCTTTCAACTGTTCTCCGCAGCAAGTTTATGGCTAATGAGGAGAATATGTCAGGTGTTATCCTATTATTGATCAATTTTTACAGGAAATGTGAAAGGTGTTTGTTTAATGGCTGAGAATATCAAATACTGCGTTTTGCAGATTACTGATGTGGAAGCTGACAGGCTACAGTGAGTGATATGCAAAAGCTGCACTGCTACAATTATCTCCAGAGTTGCAAAAAAAAAAAAATTGAATTGTTTATGGTGAATGTTTACTTGTTCTAGTAGCCTCGACCATAATTCACTAATTGTCTGTCTTGCAGGAGAACACACATATGTATAATGAATAACTGCCCCTATCTATTATGCTGCACTACATTGTTGGAGATTAAGCATCTCAAATATTAGATCAATGTTTCGTTGAACAAGAAAGTAATGTGCATTGGTAACGGCCAAAATAATGTTAATGGGGAACAGGAAGGCGAAGACATTTTTCACTGAATGCTGTAGAGACGCTAAAGAACATTGTAGAGGATCACAGGCGACATAGGCGTGGGAGTACCACAGATTTTCACAGCCTTTTTTCATCCTGAAGATGCCGCATTTGAATGCCTTCATCGTGAGCTCTGATGCTTCCCCATCCGAACCGTGCGTAATTGCAAGCAAGGCCTGTGGAGGCCCCGAATTTCCACTACTCATGGGGTGGCTGAAATTTAGAGCATGCTATGACGTAATATGAGTTTTTGGAGAAAGTCTTGGTGGCCATTTTCTTCAATGTGGTGTCCCCTTAAAGGCAGGAAGGCCTTCACTACATAATGAGATTCTTTTACAAAGGGGCTCATGACTATAATGTGCGCATGGGGCTGCGTATGTGCCTATGCAGCCACATTCACTGCTTCCATTAGGCACATACTGAAATACAACTCCTGATTGCAAAGCCACAATATTTACCGCTTTGTTTGCAAGATGTAGTTACACTGACCTGGGTTAATTCAAAGCAGGCACCACAAACTTCACGGTATCAAACCTCAACATCATCTCAAATCAACAAGCAAATATCTCTTACCATTTTGAAATGCCCATGTAAGTCTGCTGATTGTTTTTAGGTCTTGCAAACTGGTGGGCGGATCAATGAACGCAATTTACAAAGGGTGTGTCTCTGTTTTGTGGGCATTGCTGTATGAACTCATAGGGGCATATCAGCACCAACTGGCGATAATTATCGCTAAGCGCACTTAGCGTTAGGATAATTATCGCCGGCTAGCGTGGATTTTTATCGCTGAGAAAGCGTGCTATTAGCAACGCTTATCTCAAAAGCGATAAAAATCCTCACACTAACTGCCTAACGTGAGATTAACGCTGGAAACCCAGCGATAATCTCACGCAATGTGGCGTTAGCTTGATGATAGGGACTCACAAACTTAGCCATGATATCCACCTTCCATAGGATATCATGGCTAAGTCAGTCCTGAAGCAGGCGTAAGGAAAGTAGCGATAACAGGGGTTATCGCTGCTTTTCTTGTCGCTATGCTTCATAGCGTGGGGCTTGAAGATAGGAGAAATGTCGCTTAGCGACATTTCTCCTGTCATGTCAGGTCAAGAACGCCCACTTTGCATCTCAATAGTAATGCAAAGCTGGACGTTAGGAATTCCTATGCTAACGCAAGTTTTCACGCGTTAGCGTGAGCTTGCTAATTAGGTGATAAAATTATCGCCGCTTTTCGGTTGAAAACGGCCGCAAAAGCGGTGATAATTCTATGCTATTCTTGCTGATATGCCCCATAGTTTCCTGCGAGTTTGTTCTCTCCATGCAATTTGAGCATACTTTGCACATAATGAGGTACGTCTCAGTGCTGGATGCACGTTATAAGCCATTTGTTACTTTAGGCAATTCTACATTTTTAAGCAGCTCGAAGACAAACATTTCTTGCTTCCCAAACAAGCTACCTGAAAACCAGTGTTTAAAACAGCAAATTGCTGACGTGACAGATAGATTAGATCATCCATATACATCACAAACAGCACTTCTGGGTGCAATACCTTCTACTTCGGCCACTGAGATTTTTTTTCAAGCACTTAGATTTTCAATGCGGTCTAATTCCCAAGATGGAGACGCAATCACCTCCATGCTATTACCATTAGTTCTTACCACCGCAGATTCCATTAGCTGCACAGGAGCACTATGCTGGCGATCCATCGAAGTTAGTTTTGTGAGAAACTGGGTGTTTGTTGCAGTTTCCCCCAGACACATTTTGCCTCGCATTTGATGCAACTTGGACAGAGGTGTCCCTTCTAACCAGGTTCCCAGTACCAGTATTCTTTCCCTAAACCCAGGGCTTTAAGTGGGGCGGGTCTTGCACCGGCAGTTCTAAAAAGCAGGTGCCAAGACGGGTCCATATCGGGCTCTCCATATTTGCCCTCACTCTCAGGGTGAAAAAAAGAATCTTAACTCTGCAGCAGTACTACTCTTCATTGCCCTTGACGTAACTTCTAAGAGACTCATTCAAGTGCGTTCACAGTCTCATCATTTCGAAATGGAAGCATTTTCAAACTATATACAATGAAAGCATAGTTGTTGCTAATTTTATCTTATGCAACTAACAACCCTTGACAAAGCCAATAGTCCTGACTTGTTGTAGGTATGATGTTACTTATTGGATCATATATCTGGATGCAATGATTAAAACAGCAAAACACCAGACGGGTGGCTCACTATGCTAAGCACAGATTTTTTACTTCAGGTCTATTTAATCCATGCCCTTAATTGCATTGGCCATTCCCCTTGGAGAGACCCCCTACTTAAAGTCCTGCCTAAACCTATACCACAATTGGCACAACTTCAGTTACCCCTATAATCCTAGTAAGAGGTACTCCTGGTACCTTACGCATGGATACTGAAGAGGGTCCTCTGGGGCTGCATACTGGTTGGGCCACCTCAGGGACTCATCGCCAAGGCCATGCACTCTGCATTACAGGCTGCGCGTCTTGGCACAGGAAAATCTGAAGAGTTGACCTGGCACACAGCCCTGTATGCCATGTCACCCATACACTGCATAAGATATAGGTAAGTAACCCCTACTGCAGACCTTTAGCTCTAAGGCAGAGTGCACTATATGCTATGTGTGGGCATATCAGCATAAACAGATATTCCCCTACAATATCCATTCTATTCTGAGATAGTGTAAGTGCACAGGGAATCCATAAGGAGTACATGGGCTGGATACTTGTCAATATGGGTTTCCTAGCTCCACGATGGCTTCACTGATTTCTAAGATGTTTGGTACCAAACCTCTTGTCTTAATAAATCCTCAGAGATGTAATTGGTGGATGTATTAATAATTTCACCCAGAAGACCCTGAAACTTAACCAAACACTAGTGGGGTCTCTGGACGATTTTCACCAGCCTGCTCACACCAGACCTATTTCTACCTCATTGGGTTAGAGTGAGTGCTCTAAGAGGACAGAAACAATACCTGCTTTTGGTGGGAGGATTTCACACCTCCTCCAGGACAGGGTGGCCATCCCGGGTGGGAAGCTTGAAAGGCAATGCCATCTTTGAAATCCAACCAAAGAACCCCCAGAGAGACAGGCATGCCAAGACGCCTTTCCTGCTCCACGTTTGGTGGAATGAAGGCATGAACTAACTATAACGGGGGAATTTCAATGGTTTGTTACGAGTGAAATGTCCAGCTAACTATAACATGTGTGAAACCTATGGTTTTTTAAATGAATTTGCAAGGTTTTTTAAATGCTAATTCCTAACTATAACATGTGTGAAACCTATGGTTTTTTAAGTGAATATATATATATATATATATATATATATATATATTGCAAAAATGTAGCCCAAATGTTGTTGACGCCGGCGCTCGTTTTCTGGGGCGGTGCACTTGCCACGGCAGGGCTTTGCCGATAAATATCCAAACCAGTTCTCTGTCTTGCGACAGAAATTATGAAGCGCACTCACTCGTAAGTAGAAGTTGTGGCAGTTTTATTGTTCAAACCTCATCATGCCCAACGCGTTTCGCCTTAGCATAAGGCTTGTTCACTGGATGTTAACACATAAGAAAAAAAGGGGCATCTTTTATTTCAATGTGCACACAGTTACTTCCTGTTTTGGTTGCAGTGCATTGTGGTTAGTGTAGTTCATTATTTAACAAAGTTTAAATTAACTTAGTGAAAAAGTGTGATTTTTTTCCTTTTTGTGTGGTGTAAAAACTTATTACATTTTAACTTATTTAGTGGCATGATATGCTGAGTGTCCTGTTATTGTTCAATCAGTTCTTTTGCTCTCTGGTGAGTATTTATAATATTCTTCAATGTTTTTAATGTCATACTCATTGATGGATCTCTTTGCGCTGTTTTCATCATTAATCTCCAAATGTTTATTCAGAAGAATCTCCACCTCTTTCCATTAATGGGATTTGTTCTAAGGCCCAATATTTTAAGGATTCCCATTTGCCATCATGATGTTCTTCCATATGCTTTGCTATGGCATTTGTGCGGTCCTTGTGATTCGTGGCTCTAATATGTTGGAGGATTCTTTTCTTTACCTCGAAAATCGTGCTTCCTATGTATCGCAAATTACATGGGCATTCTACCATGTAGACCACAAAGTTGCTTTTACATGTGAGATGTTGTCTTATTTTCCATTTTATTCCACCTCGCATCTCAACCTCTTGTTTGTGTTTTGCGATTTTGCACACTTTACAGTGTTTGCAAGGCCTGAAGCCTTCTCTTTGTAGCCATGTAATTAATGGTGCTTGTTGGAAGTGACTGTGGACAATTTTATCTCCTATAGATTTTGCTCGGCGATATGTTATATTGGGATGGTTGCCGATTATTGATGTTAAGGTCGTGTCCAATTTCAGAATACCCCAGTGTTTTTTTATTATTCTTGTTAGGCTCTTGTTTTCTGCACTGTATGTAGTGATTAATCTGATTGGTGTTGAGGTGTTTGATTGCTTTTGATTTTGGTTCATGTTTAAGTAATGCCACTCTTTGTTGATTTGAGGCTCTTTGTAAACTTTTTTCTATTACTTTTTTTGGGTATTTTCGTTTTTGAAACCTACTGCTTGTCTCTCTGCTGTGGTTGGTGAATTCGGTTTCAGTTGAACAGTTCCTCCTTAATCTTAGGAATTCCCCATATGGGATGCTCCATTTTAATGATTGATTGTGGAAGCTATCTCCATGTAGTATCGTGTTTGTAGATGGTTTTTTTGCGATGCAATGTAGTTTGTAGGGTGTTGTTTTCCACATAGAGGTTAGTGTCCAGGAATGTTACTTTTGTTTTGCTGATTTCATACGTGAATTTTAGTTTTGACTCATTGTTGTTTAATTTGTCAAAGTAATTTTCAAATTCTTGTTCCGTGCCATCCCAGATGATTAAAAGGTCATCTATGAAACACAACCATAAAACTACCTTTTCTAGGAACTCATCATTTTCTAATGTCCCCGCCAGTTTTTGTTCGAACCATCCCATGGTTAGATTTGCATAATTGGGGGAGAATGAAAAACCCATGGCACATCCTTTTATTTGTTTATATAGTTGTTTGTTGAATAAAAAGATGTTGTTGTTGAGGCATAAGGATATCATTTCGTTTAGCATGATGTTGTGTTGATGATATTTACTGTTTCTTTTTCCCAAGAAGTATTTACATGCCTCTGTTCCGATGGAGTGTTCAATGTTCGTATACAATGAAATTACATCCATCGTGATGAGTTTGAATGTTGGTTGCCATGTGATCCCTTCTAGTTTTAGTAAGAGGTCTGTAGTATCTTTGAGATAAGAGCTGAGATCTTTAACTAGTGGTGCGAGGAAATGATCAATATAATTGGAGATGGGTTCCAGTAGAGAGTTGTTGGCAGATACTATTGGTCTTCCAGGAGGATGTTCTCTATTTTTGTGGATTTTAGGTAAGCAATAGAATGTTGCTAGAGTGGGATGACTCCGACTTAGATATTTGTGTTCCTCATTGTCCATCAATCCCATTTCAAACCAGTTTTGTAATTTCAAGGTTAGGTCTGCTTGTGTTTCTTTTGTAGGGTCCATTTGTAGTTCTTCATAACATTCCAGGTCTGTGAGTTGTCTTCTTGCTTCAAAAACATAATCTCTTTTATCCATGATAATGATGTTTCCACCCTTATCTGCGGGTTTGATTTCTATTGATTTATCTTGTAAATTGTTAAGAGCTTCTCTTTGCTATTTCGATAAGTTATCTCTTGGATTAGTGTTTCTGATTTTATACAGTTCTTCTGTTATGGTGTCATGGAATAGATCTACCTTGTTGCCTGGTGATAGAATTGGATTGTACTTAGACTTTGGTTTCAATCCACTCTCTCCTGCACCTCCTGATAGAAGTACCTCCTTTAGTTCTGTTATTGCTGTTGTTTCTTGTGATGGAGTTACCGCCCCCATTGTTACTAGGGTTTCTAGACCTTGTACATCTTCTGCCAGACGGGTACTAGTTGGTAGTGCTGTTCTGGTTGGTTGTTTTGAGGAAGTTTTTTCTGCGTATATTTTTGCTAATTTGATTTTCCTCGTATATTTGTACAAGTCTATCCTAGTTTGGGTGATATCTCTGTGGGTCGTTGGACAGAAGTTTTGACCTTTTGTGAGGACTTCTGTCTCAGCCTCAGTTAAGATTTTTTCTGAGAGGTTGATGACATTCAGTTCTTGGGTTTTTTGGTCATCTATTACTGTTTCTTGGGTTGTCTGAGACAGTCTTTGGTCCATGTATCCGTTCGTGGTTCTTCCCTTTCCTCTCTGCCCTCTCCTTGTCTTCATGAGAATTGCACTAGTCAAAATGAGTAGTGTCCCTCTAGGCACAGCCAAAGTGGCAACGAAGTTGCAAGATAAATCAGAGAGTGGAAAAATGTTCCAACATGCAAATTTATTAACGAATAATTGTTCAATGTTGGGTTCCTCGTTAAATTCACCAGATCGTTGATTAAACACAAAGGTTCAACAAAGGACTTTTAAATGCGCTCAATGCATTTTGGGTCACACGACCCTTCATCAGGAGAAGTCCTAAAGAATACAAAAGGAGAGATTTAGCGGCCTATTCAGTAGTGTTAACTATCAGTAAAAGATCATTAATCCACCCTTGTGAGAAAATCTAAAGTAATGTGGCGGTGATAGCAAGGAAAAGAGTTGACTAACAGTAAAAAACGAAAACCAATGGAGGTATCCTGAAATATATCAATTATATAGGAGTGCAACCAACGAGTAAGTTGTTAATCCTGTAAAAAGGTTTTCAAGTGAGAAGAATATTAGGAATGACGATGCGTGAGTAATACTCTGTTAAGTAAAACCGCTTGTGAAAAAATGAAGAATTCAACGGTGCGTTATGAGAAGCCCAATGACGTACACTTAAAAACAAAATATACCTGTGATTTAGGTGATCCAGTTGATCACTAGTATCATGCGTGCAAAAGACGAACAGCGTATACTCGTGTAGTCAGATGCCAACGGGTATAGTGGTTAGTAAGCAGTGAGAAGGAACACGCTAATGAACGGGACGTGAGGATGAAAAGTGAAAAGGGGTCAAATGATAGAGAACTCCGACGGCAGCCATATTGAAATGGAGTCCTAGGACAATTGTGATAATGGTGTTTATACAGTGAGTGAAAAAGAAAAATTAAGAGGCTAGTGAAAAAAGTAGAAAAATTGAAAACAGTTAGATCGTAGGTTAAAGTCAATAAAGAAAAGATGAAATCCACATGTAAAGAAAGAAAAAGACTGAAATGAAAAATGGAAAAGAATAAATAAAGTTGTTTGAAATGAAACAAAAAAAGAAACTAAATGTGAGCCAAACGGGTGATCAAGGTTGTAGAAAAACGTAATGATGAATAGAAAGGTAGAGAAATGGATAAATAAAACGTGATGAGTTTATGGAAATTAACAGATATGAAAGACAATAAAAACGATGTTGTGCAACAATTAGAGAACAAGAAAAAACAAAAGATGTATGAGTTCAAAGGGACTGGATGTACAGAGCAAAGTTTATAGGAAGCAACTGAGTTCGACGCGGTCATTGAGTCCGTGTGGGACCAGAGCATTCATTTTATAGATCCAAGCTGTTTCTCTCTGGAGCAGGTACTTGCGGTTGTCTCTATGATCCTTGATCGGTACCACCTCACATACCAAAAATCTCAATTGGCTGATGTTGTGACTTTTAGCAAGAAAGTGCATCGCTACTGTGGACTTGGTGTTCTTGTTGCGGATGTTGGATTTGTGCTCTGTTAGGCGAACCTTGATTTTTCTCTCGGTCTTGCCAATGTATATCAAGCCGCAAGGGCATTTAAGGAAGTAAATAAGATTTTTGGAGTCGCATGTCGCCGTAACATGTAACTTGATGTTATAACCCTGTGTGGGATGCTGAGTCAAATTGCCTTTAATAATGCTGTTACAATGACTGCAATTATGACAGGGAATTGTGCCCTTGTAAGAACAAACTGAATCGCTGGTTGGTTGAAAGCGTAAAAGCTCCATCAGATTCTTGCCCCTTTCATATGCGAAAAGTGGTCTTTCCAAAAATGTATCCTTGAAATCAGGTTCAATTTGTAACATTGGCCAATGTTTCAAAATGGTTTTTTTGATGTTGTAGCTCATGGTGGAGAATTTAGTAACCATAACAGATCTTGACGTAGATTTTTTGATGTCGCTAACCTTTAACAATTGTGATCTAGACTTGAATTGGACCCTTTCCAAAGAGGTCAGTACAAGACATTATTTGGAACCGAGCTCCACTCTCTGATTTATCTTGCAACTTCGTTGCCACTTTGGCTGTGCCTAGAGGGACACTACTCGTGTTGACTAGTGCAATTCTCATGCATTCACGCGTCCTGGTTTAGGAGACGCTTTCCTCTACAGCACGCCCCAACCTGTGTACAATCCACTTAAGAATTGGTGTCCGTGGTCTTCTCACATTTCTCTCCTTGTCTTCCTCTTATTCCTCTTCCACAGCCTCTGCCCCCACCTCTTTGTGGGTGATTGTTTTTGCTTTGTTATTCCAGTGCCATCCTCCTCTCCGTTAAAAAGTTGGTCTTTTTTCTTTCTGATGTTGTTTGTGGGGTGCCTTCATTTTTGCTTGCATCCGTGCTTGTGAGTGAATCATAGCTTGAAAATTCTTTGTTGGTTATTTCTAATTTGGCTTTGCTTTTGCGTGCTTCATATTGTTTCCCAAAAGTAAAAATCCTTCCTTCTTTGAAATCAATTTTATCACCTTGGAATTTATGTTGTTTACGTTGTTTTACTCTATCTTCACGTTTTTCTAGATTTTTTAGAATATCTGATTTCAATTTTTCCATTTCTTCTGATAGGGTCATTTTTTCTATTTGATCTTCTTGATCTTTTAATTCACGTTGTGTCTCTTTTAAGGTTTTTTTAATATGTTTTATCAGGATTAAAATTAAGCCCATCTATGATTCCAGCAAGTGCTCTCCCCATTCCTGTAATAATTCCCCACTGGTATCCAGGTGGCTTGGCATTAGCATTAGGCGTAGACCCCTTGGAATTCTTTTAACTTCCACATATTTTTGTATTGTTATTAATTCCCACCACTTGTTGATTTCCTTTTTGGAGAGCCTCTCCCAGTACCTTAGTTTATCCTTGTTGTTACTCATGGTAGTTATGTGTCCTCTTTCTACTCTCTGCGTAGTTGCTGTGACAAATAGTTCGGACATTTCTGCAATTCGTTTTGCCTCTCTTTTTTCCATGATGAGACCCTCGTTTCATTTTACGGTGTGCGCGTTTTAGAATTTGGCAGTTGTTCACATACAAACGCGGTAATCTTTACCTTACCCGCTGTCTGTCTCCAGCGAAGCTCTCTCCCCAACAAGAGCCTGTGGTATTCTTAAAATGGACACGACCTTAACATCAATAATCGGCAACCATCCAAATATAACATATCGCCGAGAAAAATCTATTGGAGATAAAATTGTCCACAGTCACTTCCAACAAGCACCAGTAATTACGTGGCTACAAAGAGAAGGCTTCTGGCCTTGCAAACACTGTAAAGTGTGCAAAATCGCAAAACACAAACAAGAGGTTGAGATGCGAGATGGAATAAAATGGAAAATAAGACAACATCTCACATGTAAAAGCAACTTTGTGGTCTACATGGTAGAATGCCCATGTAATTTGCGATACATAGGAAGCACGATTTTCGAGGTAAAGAAAAGAATCCTCGAACATATTAGAGCCTCGAATCACAAGGACCGCACAAATGAAATAGCAAAGCATATGGAAGAACATCATGATGGCAAATGGGAATCCTTAAAATACTGGGCCTTAGAACAAATCCCATTAATGGAAAGAGGTGGCGATCGTAAGAGAACTCTGAGACAAAGAGAATCCAAACACATACTCTCCTTCAGAACCTTAGATCCGAGGGGTCTCAATCAAAATGATGAACTTTATGTAAATCTTTAAAACAACATACAGGATCAGGAATATCAATTATCTCCTTATTAAATACTCACCAGAGAGGCAAAAAGATTCTTCTGAATAAACATTTGGAGATTAATGATGAAAACAGCGCAAAGAGATCCATCAATGAGTATGACATTAAAAACATTGAAGAATATTAGAAATACTCACCAGAGAGCAAAAGAACTGTTTGAACAATAACAGGACACTCAGCATATCATGCCACTAAATAAGTTAAAATGTAATAAGTTTTTACACAACACAAAAAGGAAAAAAATCACACTTTTTCACTAAATTAATTTAAACTTTGTTAAATAATGAACTACACTAACCACAATGCACTGCAACCAAAACAGGAAGTAACTGTGTGCACATTGAAATAAAAGATGCCCCTTTTTTTCTTTTGTGTTAACATCCCGTGAACAAGCCTTATGCTAAACGCATTGGGCATGATGAGATTTGAACAATAAAACTGCCACAACTTCTACTTACGAGTGAGTGCGCTTCATAATTTCTGTCGCAAGACAGAGAACTGGTTTGGATATATTATCTACTGGCGGTCGCCAGTAGATAGTTATAGTTAGGACCGTGTTTCCATAGGAAATCTGCAACATTCTATTTGGAATAACTTTGGCGCTGGTTGATGAATCCTCGCAAAATTTTCGAAATAGGTGGGGCGCTCCACTCCGCTCGTACCCTAAAAGTCTCGGGGGGATTCGTTAAGTGGGGACTGAGAAAAAAGGGGGGTCCCAAAACGCATTTTTCCCATGCATTTTTCCATAGGGACCTTTAGTCCAAGGTACAGCCCAAATGGCTGAACAGAATTATTTGAAATTTGGCAAAGAGAAAGTCCTCAGGTCAGGGATGTGCCTTTTGCATATCTGGAGTCAATCTGTTCAGTAGTTCCTGAGAAAATTGCAGTTAAAAGTACATACATATCTATAGCCGCGCACTAAACGCGTACCATACGCGCACCGTGCGCATACCGTACGTGCACTCTGCCGTGCGCGAGCATAATTCTGATTGGTAGTTACATGACAGTAAACATTCCAGTCGGTCGAAATCAGGAAGTGTCGGCCGCCATTTTGTGTGTCTCGCACTGAAAAACAAAGGTGAAGAACGTGAAAAGGGGGCAAGGTAGAGAGTTGCAGACCCCCTAGCCTTTGTCAGGGGGTCCAGGAAGGACCCAGAAGTGTGAAAAATATATATATATTTTTTTTTAAACGGGGTATGCGTACTGTGCGCGTACGGTACACGTACGACGGTAAAAAAATAAATAAAAAAAAAATAATTAAAAATCAAAATTAAATGTTTAGATGTTAGGTGGCTCTAAAAAGAGCCGTTGTGTTTATGAAGTGTTTTTTTTGGTACCTACAAGTAAGTACTGATGCAGAGTCTAAAGTTCAAGAGGAAGACTCTGTTCCCTTCATCATTGAAATGTACACCGTCTCCTCTATAAATGTCTTGCATGTTGTAACGCAAGTTGTTGTGGTATATAGAACCCATACCATAGTCTCTGAAGAAAGCAGAAACAGACTTATTGACGTGCTTTCTTGCTTTGTCAATCTGCGGACAAAATTGGTTGGACCAGTTCCACTTTTGCCTTTGGCATATATTAGAATATACAAAGGCAGTTTGTGGAAAAAGTGACATCAATTGCACAAAGGTGTCCTTAATAAGCATTTCCAGACCTACCCCAGTTAAAGTGCCTAGGTCATTTCCACCACAGTGCACAATAATAAGGTGAGGCTGTGACCAATCCATTTAATGTCTACATTCGGCAAAGCAAGGTCTTTCACAATACCTCTTTTTTCTGCAAACTTTTCACTCCAGAAGACATAGCTATGACCTACAATCCACACTGTGAACATCTTTCAAGGAGATCTGGATGCACTCAGAAGGTGTCTTTCAGTAGAATGGCAATATGAAAAGAAAGATTTTACAGTTAAAACTAGGCTGTATGTTTAGATTTTTACAAGCATGTTTTGTATTGGTTCAGAAAAATGTGTACCCACAGAACATTACTTTGGATTTGCTGTTAGGTTTGAAAAGGCAAGCACTCTTGCTCTAAGGATTAGAAACATTGTGTGTTGAACTTATGACCTCTCTGCTCACACCAGTGTTCCATGACCTGTTGCTATGGTAGCAGGCAGATGTCATGTTGGGGAAAGGGATCATTTGGAAAGGGTTGACATTTCCAACCAATAGAAATGTGTGTTTCCATTTGAAAAAAATGTGGGAAGCACTGTGATTTGAAGTTAACATGTATATGTGTGAAAAAAGAGAGGGAAACATTGCCATTAACTGGCTCTGGTGAGAGGAGAGAGGTGTACAGCTCAGAGATTGTTGCTGTGATAATCTGCTGTTTGAGTGCCACATTTCTTTCTGAACTAACTACTTTTAAAGGTGAGTTATGAATTTGAAAGGGGATGTATGTGGTGCATTTTGATATAAATAATAGAAATGTGATTCTTCTTTTAAAGTTGTGTTTCACATTTTGTGTTTTGGGAGATATTTAACTGTCTTGAACTTGTAAGATATTATTGAGTATGTCTTCACCATAAGTTAAGGTATACTGGTATCACCCAGGAATACTGTTTTCTGCCTAGAATCACACCATGAGTCTGTGTGCACACAGGAATTGTTATCAGAGATTTAATTTGTGTTGCTCTTGCTCTGTTAGCCTTGCACTCGCAGGAAAGGGGCAGCTTGTTTTCTTGAACTGTGATGGTTAGCATTCAGCAGAAATCACTTTCTCACAAATGAGAGGCAAATGCTAACACATTTGAAATTGATATGGTAGATTTTACTTTTAATCATGCAATGGGAAAGGTTGTTCCTACATGTACAAAACTCCAATTAACCCTTACCACACATGTACTTTTATATACATCACTCCAATGTTTATGCTGTTGTGGAAGCGTCCATGCACATGTCTATTGTAACTGAAAATACACAGTCTGCAGAAGCAGACTCTTAGCACACACCCAGCTGCTTATCCTGTACTATCATGCTTAGTATTCACAACTGTGTGGTGTTTCAGATAGTAGTGAGTAACGCTAATACATTCAACATCACCAAGGCTCATTTCCTTTATTTCCTTTGCTGGAGTGTAGTCAGTCACCCAGGTTACACATGTTCATGGTTTCAAAAAGCTGTTTGGGCATGTGCTCTTTTCTGCTTTTGAAAACTATAATGAAAATGTGTTAGACTGTTAGAGTAATTATCACTTGCTCTACCACAGTAGTAAGTGTGCTTTCAAATTGCAAATCAAATTTCGTTTTCTGCCGAGAATCACACCATGAGTCTGTGCGCACACAGGGATGGTTGTCAGAGATTCAATTTGTGTTACTCTGGTTCTTTTAGAATTGCATTCGTAGGAAAGGGGCAGCTTGTTTTCTTGAACTGTGATGGCTAGCATTCAGCCCAAATTAATATGTCACAAATGAGAGGGCAATGCTAACACATTTGAAATCAACATGGTAGATTTTCCTTCCAGGCCTGCAATGGGTCACGTAGTTCCTACATGTTCAAAACTCCTATTAACCCTTACCACACATGTAGTCTTATATACATGTCTCCAGTGTTTATGCTTTTGTGCAAGCGTCTATGCAGATCTCTCTTGCACCTGACAGTAGACAGTCTCCAGAAGCACACTCTTAGCAGAGAGCAAGCTGTTTCTCCTGTACAGTCATGCTTACTATTCAGCGCTGTGTGGTGCTTCAGATAGGAGTGAGTAACGCTAATACATTCAACATCACCAAGGCTCATTTCCTTTGCTAGAGTGTAGTATGTCATCCAGGTTACACATGTTCATGGTCTCAAAAAGCTGTTTGGGCATGTGCTCTTTTCTGCTTTTGAAAACTATAATGAAAATGTGTTAGACTGTTACAGTAATTATCACTTGCTCTACCACAGTAGTAAGTGTGCTTTCAAATTGAAAATCAAATTTCGTTTTCTGCCTAGAATCACACCATGAGTCTGTGCGCACACAGGAATTGTTGTCAGAGATTCAATTTGTGTTACTCTGGTTCTTTTAGAATTGCATTCGTAGGAAAGGGGCAGCTTGTTTTCTTGAACTGTGATGGCTAGCATTCAGCCCAAATTAATATGTCACAAATGAGAGGGCAATGCTTACACATTTGAAATCAACATGGTAGATTTTCCTTCCACTCCTGCAATGGGTCATGTAGTTTGTATATGTTCAAAAGTCCTATTAACCCTTACCACACATGTAGTCTTACATACATGTCTCCAGTGTTTATGCAGTTGTGCAAGCGTCCATGCAGATCTCTCTCGCACCTAACAGTAGACAGTCTCCAGAAGCACACTCTTAGCAGAGAGCAAGCTGTTTCTCCTGTACAGTCATGCTTACTATTCAGCGCTCTGTGGTGTTTCAGATAGGAGTGAGTAACGCTAATACATTCAACATCACCAAGGCTCATTTCCTTTGCTAGAGTGTAGTACGTCATCCAGGTTACACATGTTCATGGTCTCAAAAAGCTGTTTGGGCATGTGCTCTTTTCTGCTTTTGAAAACCATAATGAAAATGTGTTAGACTGTTAGAGTAATTATTACTTGCTCTACCACAGTAGTAAGTGTGCTTTCAAATTGCAAATCAAATTTCGTTTTCTGCCTAGAATCACACCATGAGTCTGTGCGCACACAGGAATTGTTATCAGAGATTCAATTCGTGTTACTCTGGTTCTTTTAGAATTGCATTTGTAGGAAAGGGGAAGCTTGTTTTCATGAACTGTGTTGGTTAGCATTCAGCCCAAATTAATATGTCACAAATGAGAGGGCAATGCTAACACATTTGAAATCAACATGGTAGGTTTTCCTTCCACTCGTGCAATGGGTCATGTAGGTCCTACATGTTCAAAACACCTATTAACCCTTACCACACATGTAGTCTTACATACATGTCTCCAGTGTTTATGCAGTTGTGCAAGCGTCCATGCAGATCTCTCTTGCACCTGACAGTAGACAGTCTCCAGAAGCACACTCTTAGCAGAGAGCAAGCTGTTTCTCCTGTACTGTCATGCTTACTATTCAGCAGTGTGTGGTGTTTCAGATAGCAGTGAGTAACGCTAATACATTCAACATCACCAAGGCTCATTTCCTTTGCTGTAGTGTAGTACGTCATCCAGGTTACACATGTTCATGGTCTCAAAAAGCTGTTTGGACATGTGCTCTTTTCTGTTTCTGAAAACTATAATGAAAATGTATCAGACTGTTAGAGTAATTATCACTTGCTCTACCACAGTAGTAAGTGTGCTTTCAAATTGCAAATCAAATTTCGTTTTCTGCCTAGAATCACACCATGAGTCTGTGCGCACACAGGAATTGTTGTCAGAGATTCAATTTGTGTTACTCTGGTTCTTTTAGAATTACATTTGTAAGAAAGGGGAAGCTTGTTTTCATGAACTGTGTTGGTTAGCATTCAGCCCAAATTAATATGTCACAAATGAGAGGGCAATGCTAACACATTTGAAATCAACATGGTAGATTTTCCTTCCACTCGTGCAATGGGTCATGTAGTTTGTACATGTTCAAAAGTCCTATTAACCATTACCACACATGTAGTCTTACATACATGTCTCCAGTGTTTATGCAGTTGTGCAAGCGTCCATGCAGATCTCTCTTGCACCCGACAGTAGACAGTCTCCAGAAGCACACTCTTAGCAGAGAGCAAGCTGTGTCTCATGTACAGTCATGCTTACTATTCAGCACTGTGTGGTGTTTCAGATAGGAGTGAGTAACGCTAATACATTCAACATCACCAAGACTCATTTCCTTTGCTAGAGTGTAGTACGTAATCCAGGTTACACATGTTCATGGTCTCAAAAAGCTGTTTGGACATGTGCTCTTTTCTGTTTCTGAAAACTATAATGAAAATGTGTCAGACTGTTAGAGTAATTATCACTTGCTCTACCACAGTAGTAAGTGTGCTTTCAAATTGCAAATCAAATTTCGTTTTCTGCCTAGAATCACACCATGAGTCTGTGCGCACACAGGAATTGTTGTCAGAGATTTAATTCGTGTTACTCTGGTTCTTTTCGAATTGCATTCGTAGGAAAGGGGAAGCTTTAATTTGTGTTGGTTTTATTGTGTTTTTCACTCGTAGGAAAGGGGTAGATAGTATTATAAGATTTGAAAAGCTCCCAAAAAAATATAGTAATATATTTAAATTATATAAAGGTATATTTTTTTTAGTTTCTTTCAGGTATTGCTGAACAACAGTGAAAAAAATTAAAGATGCCTATAAAATCAAGAAAGAGAAAAGAACAGAAAAAACATTTATATTTGAAGACAACTGGAGGACCCAAATTAGTTGAAGATCCTCATGTTGGAAAAAGGAAAAAGTCTTCTGGTAAGCAGACTAAGGATTTTTTGAAAAATGTCTTCAAAAAAAGAAAAAATTTGAAAAATGTCCCAACTGCAAATAGTGTTTCATGTAGAAAACAACAGGACAAAAGTGAGAAATTACTAAATGCTAATGTACAATCAGAAGCAATAAAGATTGACTTAAAACGAAAAACAGTATTTAAAGACATTCGTAGAAAAATGTTTCAGAGAAGAGTGATGTTCAATTTGCTAAAGGATGTGAAAAAATATAAGAAGAAAGCAAAATTTTATAAGAGAAAGAAATATATTGAATCAATTGTAGCTAAGGCTTTAGATTTAAAAAGAAAACTATTCATTTTAATTTTGAACAGGATCCGTACATTAGATAAAATGGTCAAGGTAATGAAGTCACAAAGCAAAACGAAAAGAGTAGTGAAAAGAAATAACTTTTGTAAAGTGTTTTTAGGAGAATGGATGCATAGTTCAAGTACTGAGCCATTTTTTAATGAAGAGAGTTATCTTCAAAGTAATAGTTTGCTGCATGCAGTTGACACCAGAGGTCGTGCTTCTGAAGTGAAAGATGGTTGTGTAATGGAAAAGGAGAAAATGGTTCCAAGAAATGAGAAAGAAGTGATAGCTGATGAGGTTATGGGGAGACGTCCTAAAGCCCCAGTGTACACTTGGAATTGTAGTAGTATTTGTACTGTACGACAAGAATCTATTGATAAATCACGTGAGTTTCTAAGAGAATATAGTAAAAAAAAGTGTTAAACAGAAGATTAAGGTGCTTCAAAGACTAGATCCATGTAGAGAGAGAGAGAATACTGGTTTGCAAGGACATTCTCTGGCTTGTCTTTCTAGGAAAGTTTGCCAAAGTGTTTTTCACCATTTGAGGATGCTGGCAGTTCATCATACTGAGATGAGAAAGTTTGTGAGAAGATTGTATTTTGCTAAAAGTCCAGCACAAAAGTTAAATGAGTTGAATAGGGCTTTGTTCCGTGGATCTGTATCAGATGTACAGAAGGTTACTGATGAAATTCAGTTTTGTTACTTTGGTCCGGAACAAGAAAGTGCAGGTAATGACACAGTTATTGAAGAAAATGTGGAAGAGAATGTAGAACCCACTGTTAGTAAAAATTTTGAAGATCAAATGACAAAATTTACTATCATCTCTAATGAAAGACCAAATATTACTTGTATTTGTTGCCGGAGAAGCCATTACAAAATTCAAACAAGAAATGTTGATCTGTATAAAAAAAGTGAAAATGAAGATAATTATAAGTGGAAGGATTTTGCAACAAATATATTTCTGGAAAATAGTTTTGCTTTGGGTGAAGATCAGCGTATTTGTAAATACTGTTATAACAAGTTAGAAGAAAATAGAATGCCAGCCAGAGCTGTACATAATAATTTAGAATTGGTTGATATTCCTGCAGAACTTAGTGATTTAAATACATATGAGTCTATACTCATTCAATGTGTCCATCCGTTTCAGACCATAGTGCGTATGGAGCCAAAAACAGGTAAATGACCTCCTTCGGATTCACAAAGAGGTTTAAAAGGAAGAGTTGTCTATTTGCCATTGGATTTGAAAAAAAATAAATATGGAAACAATTGATGCAGATAGATTGGAAAGTGAACCATTAGTTATTCTGGTTAATGGAGTACCAACAAAGAATAAAAAAATTTGGCAGGAGCTGGTAGATGTACGAAAAGTACAAAGAGCAAATTTATATTTGAAAAGAAATAATAAATGGTATGAAACAATTTATATGGATGAAGATGAAGAAGTTTTACTACCAGACTCAGGAATACCAGCTGGGCAAATTGAAAAAGTGAATAAGTCAAAAGAAGAAGAAATTTATGAACATTTCAGCATACATCCTCTTCATTCAAAAGAAGTTATGGCAAACACTATTGATCTGTTTCAGATGAAAAAAGCACAAGGAACTCCCGTGAGTGTATGGGAGGAGAGCTTGGAAGCTCGTTGTTTCCCCAGCTGTTTCCTACAGGAAAAGGTGGACGATATGATGAACGTCCAGTACAGATTCCTGCTTCTGAGTATCGGACTACAAGATTATATGCAGAAGAACCAAGATTTCGTCACAGTATTCCTTATTTGTTCCATCTTTTATTTGAAAGTGACTTGTCTGCACTATCTTATGCAGTAAATCACATTTTAAAAATCGGAGTACATCTACATAATGTGTCCGCAAAGGATTTTATGAACAAAGTGCAACAGCGAGATGATCATTTGGAATCACATTTGATGAATCTGATGGCTTGTCAGCGTGGAACTAATGAATATTGGTACCGACGCCATGGAGAATTGAAATGTATGTAACGGAATTTAGGAACTCCTACATGGTTTCTCACCCTAAGCTGTACTGAGTACGCTTGGGATGATCTTCTGGATTTTCTTCGAGAGGCAAATTCAAATATTGAAAACATCCAATACAAGACAGCAGGAGAATTGTGCTCATTGGATCTGGTTAATGTTTGCAGATATTTCAATCATAGATTTGAGGCTATGATGTCCTTCATCTGCAATAAAAAAAATCAATCCACCTCTTGGAGAAGTTGTGGATTTCTTTTGGTGAAAAGAGTACCAAGCAAGAGGTGCTCCTCGTATTCATATGCTGTTGTGGATCAAGGATGCCCCAAAATTTGGAACAGATTCTGATGATGCAGTTTTATCTTTCATCAAAGGATATGCAACATGTGCTATACCTAAAAGCACAGAAGAGAAAAACTTAAAAGAGCAAGTTTTACGTTTCCAAAGTCATCGGTGTGGAAAATACTGTCTACGAAAGTACAAGAGTAAAGAAAAATTCTACACAAAATGTTGATTTGGATTTCCACGACCTGTTCTTTCAAAAGGAAGAGTCAACAGTTTTATGTCAGCTGTGTGACATACTATTACAAGAAAATCTCCCAAAAATACGTACAACCTAAGAAGAAAAGAAGAGTCAAAATATATAAATGACTACAACCCAGTCATTTTATCCATGTGGAATGCTAACATGGATATACAGTATGTTGCTAACAATTCTATTGCTGTTGCTCGGTATGTCACATCTTACATCACTAAATCTGAGAAAACGGAATTGAAGGAAATGTTGGAAGAGATTTCTCACGAGAAGACTGTCAGTAAGAAGCTATACAGTTTCAGTTTAAAGATGTTATCGCACCGAGAAATTGGATCCTACGAATGCTCAGATAGGTTATCATCTGCAAGTCTGTACTCCAAATCCAGAAGAATAATTTGGGTAAGTTTAGGCCTTGCAGGAATGCGAAATCGGGTACTGAAATCTGTTGGAGAAATTGAATATTTGGCAGAGAACGACCCGGAAAGTACAGATATTTTGAAATCAAACATGTTGGACACATATTACCCAAAAAGAAGTCGTCATCTTGAGAACGTGTGTCTCTATGAAGTGCTGCAGAACTACATTTTTACATGGAAAGCCACAGAAGACATCAACAATGGAAAATATAAAGTCATTGGTGAGGAAGGATGTTTGGTGAAGCAAACAAAAGGACGTTTTATTAATCACAGGAAGCTGAGTTGCGACACTCCTGAGAAAAAGGAATTTTACTACTTAGCACTTTTACAGCTCTTTAAACCATGGCGTTCAGAGGGTGAATTACTTGGAGATTTTCACAGCTATGAAGATTCCTTTAATGCATGTAAAGATACGATTGAATGCAGTACTTTCACAAATTATGTACAAATGTTAAATGAAGAAATTGAACAGGAAGCTACAGTTGCAGCTGAAGTAGCTAGAGACAGTTCTCAAGACAGCCAAAGTTCTGGAACGCTCAGTCAAGATCCCCTAGGACAACCAATCGTAGAAAATGAAGCTGCAATAGCAATGACTGAAGTGGAAACAGCTATGAATCAAGCTCAAGAAGATTTAATAGACTTAGCAAATTTGGAACAGCAACTGAATGAAGAACAACAACAAATTTATGAAGAAGTCACAAAAAAATTGATCAAGGATTACTACATGAAAAGAAAGAGTGCTCATGCACATCATTTGAAACAATCAGGATGTATGTGAGTGGACAAGCTGGAACTGGAAAAAGTTTCTTAATTAAAGTCATCAGAAGCTACCTACAGCAAAAAACAGATTCAACTTTGTCTTGTGTTGTTACTGCTCCAACTGGGTTAGCAGCATATAACATAATAGGAATTACCTTAAATCGCTTGCTAATGTTACCAGTGGAGCATGAGAACACAATAGAATATCACAAGCTAACAGGAGAAGCATGCTTTGAAGTTTCAAGAGTGTTGAAGAAGATGCAAGTTCTCATTATTGATGAGGTAAGCATGGTATCAAACTTAATGCTTGCCTTTGTGCATTTAAGAATGCAGCAAATTCTAAAGAGAGACTATGACATGTTATTTGGTGGAAAACATGTTATAGTTTTTTGGGGATCTTCTGCAGCTCACTCCAGTTAAAGGATAACCAGTGTTTAATACTGTGACACATGAAGACCCGAAGAAGTCATTAGGAAGTATTGGTAATGAGAATATTTGGTCATTCTTTGAGTACAAAGAACTCACTACCAATATGAGGCAAGCAAATGATGAAGATTATGCATGTATTCTGAAAGATATCAGAATTGGACTACTCACAGAAGTTGGCAGAAAAGCATTACAGAGTCGGTTGCTACATAATTTATTTGCAAGTGAAGAAATAGTTGCAGAGAAAATATACCAGAACATTCCAGAAAAAAATGCTGTAATCTGCTTAATGCCAACACTACGTGAATGCTCGATATTCAATGAGGAACTTTTGAAATTGGAAAACGAAGAGATTAAGAAAATGGAAGCAGTGGACAAAATTCAGCATGAAGGAATTACTATTACATTAACAGGCAAATTGAAAAATAAATTGGATTCTCTAGAGAAGAACATTTCGAAAAAAGCTGGATTAGAAATAAATCTTTATGTATGTATGAACTGTCGAATATTTTTAAGAAGAAATTTGGTTGTAGAAAAAGGTTTAGTGAATGGAGATATGGGTAAAGTTGTGGGTTTTGTGAAATACCAGAAAAAAGATGGGATTGAATTTTTAAAAATAAAATTTGATCAGATTGAAGAGGTTAAAGACATTAGTCATTGTTCAGTCCGTTTTTTGCTTGTAAAAGACTTATATGTACGTAGGAAGCAGTTTCAGTTTTCTCTAGCATATGCTGTAACTATTCACAAATCTCAAGGATTAACTGTAGATAGTGCTTTTGTAAACATTGGTTCTACTGTGTTCAAAGAAGGTATGGCATATGTTGCTTTGTCACGAGTGAAAACATTATCTGGTTTATTCATGATAGACTTTGATGACTCAAAAGTTAGTGCTAATGCAAATTGTGTAAAGGTGTATAATAGATTAAGAAGAACCTATGCTCCTCATTTAGGTCAGTATCCTGTGTTTGAAAAACGTGTTGTTTCTCGGAAAAGGAGAATTGAGAATATCTGTAATGAGGGTGTACAGAAGAGAAAACAAAAGGAGAGTGATGTGATTGCAAGCAAAAAGAAAAAGGACAATGTTCAAGAGGTTGTTGGTTGTCATTTTGAAAATAGCTCTGGTGTCAACTGCTACGCTAATGTAGTGCTGAATGTTGCATTTTATCTTGAAAGTTTGCAAGAGCAGATAATAGTAAATCATGAAAAAATATTTTGTTCTCTGATAAGTTTTCTTTTTGAGAAGCTGAGTATTGATAAAACTAAAATAGAAAGTGCTTCTGATGTTAGAAAACTTTTAGATGTATGTTCAGGATGTACACAGTTTACTCAAAATGTCCAGCAAGATGCACAGGAATTCTTGATGTATATCCTTATGGTACTGGAAGAAGAAGGGGTAGAAATAGAAAATATGTTTGGTCTCTCTTATAAATGGGAACATAGTTGTGAAAACTGTTTCAACACATACAGCTCTAATGTTGATTCAGAAAGGTTTATATATTTAACATTACCAGAGACTAAATCAGTGACTTTTAGTAAATTAGTTAAAGATGCCAATCACAACATGGAATGTTGTAAATGTAAATCAGACATGTTTTCAACGTTATTTTTAAAGAAATATGGACAGTATGTAATTTTAATGATGCAACGTTGTAGAGCTGATGGTTCAAAATTGGACACTTTAATAAAAAAGTTTACAGGACATCAATTATCAATATCTGGAAAAACTTTTGTTGCAGTTGCAATAATTTTCCATGATGGACCTTCTATAACTTCTAGTCATTACACAGTTTATCTTAAATGTGAAAAAGGCTGGACACTGTGTAATGATTCTCAATTGATTTTCAAGCAATGTTTACCTGCAGAATTACCAAATTCCTATTTAATTTTTCTGAAACCAAAATTTTAGATACAAACTGCAACATCTGAACAAATCATTTTTTGCGATTTTATTGGATTACCATTGGATATTTAATCAAAAAAGAATTTAAAAATTACCATTTGGCCTCATGGAAAGGTAAAATGTATGTGCTTAAGCAACAAGATTTACAGACGATATTTATTGCAAATAGTTATTGTTTTTAGATGATGTTTTTATTAAATATGTTACATTTCTATAAAGGTATGTTTTACTGAGAAGAGATTCAGGGCTTTTTTTAAACAATCTTTCAGATTGTTAATTTTTTTGCCCGCTCTTAAGTGATGAATGCAATTGGTTTCACGATTTACAGTGAAATTCAATATATTCTGAAAACAGCAAATAAAGGGCAAAATATTGTTGGTTTAAATATGAAAATATGTGTACTGTATTCTAAAATGTATTGTTAAATATTAATACTTTTTTCTTTTTTTAGGAAAATTAATCCTTTTTTCTAGCAATTAAAAAAAACATTTATTGATAATTAAGTTATTTTGTTGGTCAGGTAAGTTTAAAATATCTGTTTTTATCACACATTTACTTTCATACTCCCTTTTTTTCACTTCTCCTCACTCTGCTTTTCACATTTCCCTTGTGGTCCCTCAAGTACCTTGACGGGTGAAATAAAGATTTTTTTTTTTTTTTTTAAATGGGTGCGCGCACGGTAGAAAGAAATAAAAAAATAGTGCTAAAATTTTTTTTTTTAAATTGTGAGGTAAGGTGGCTCTTAAAAGAGCTGTTATGTTAATACAGGGACAGAGGAAGGATAGAATGGCAATATTATAAGGTACTGCACTTGTGCTGCTCTATCTTATTGTCTATTAGAGGAATACTAGACTCCCCAAAAGCAATAAGAGAGTAGCAAGCATTGCACCTTATATGTACTCTCTGAAACCGAGGGTAAATGTCCAGAGGAGCAGAAGAGGGTGACGCTCCCACCGCAGAGGAAGTGCTCGGCTGAGCTGCCGAAGATGTACTCGGCTGAGCAGCTGCGGATGTGCTTGGTTGAGCTGCTGAAGGGGTTGCTGCAGTAGCTCGAGCAAAAGTCTTGGGATGTACATCCCTAATGTGTCTGAACATAGTGAAGATTCCAAAAGAGTACTTCTTCTTTGGATCTCCTCTAGACAAGACACGCCCACAAAGTTTGCAGGTGACTAATGGAGCATTGACTTTCTTCTGGCCCTCTGGAAATGTAAAATATTGCCAAACAAAAGAATCCTTCTGTTTCATCTTTCTCTGTCTGATAATGCTGTCCTGCTCACTCCCAGAAGAGGACTGCTGCTCTGCCATTGTATCCCAAAGACACTTCAGCTCCTTCTCCTAGGGAATCACAAGCAATAATGAGGGGAATGGGTGTGGTGTTGGAAGTTTCTGGAAATGAAAGAAGTTTAAACCAATGAAAAGTGTTATTTCTGGATCACATGACCCACCGTGCGCGCTCCGTATGTTTACCGTACGCGCACGGTAAAAGTACGCATGCGCGTACGTAAGACGCGTGCACGCGCGCATGCGCATTAGAGGCAGGTGCGCATGCGCGTGCGGCGGTTCCGCGTAAGGTGCACGCACGCATGCGCAAAACATAAACCGCGTAGGAAGCAAGCGCATACGCGTAGCAGACGAAGTACGGATGCGTACGTAAATCGCGTACGCATGCGCACACGGAGCATAGATATTACGTACGCACACCGTACTTATAGCGTACCGTGTGCGTACCGTAAGCTTACCGTGCGCGCCCGTTAAAAAATCCTAAAAAAAAAAAAAAGTATAAAGGTTTGTAGAAGATAACTATCTTGTTCAACTATATCTAAACATTTATTTTAAAAAGGTGAACCATTCCATATTGCAGGATACAGTAAATCTATGATTACATACATAGGTAGCATATTGTTTGAAAAAAAAATCTCAAAAGAAATAATAAAAAAAAAAATTGGATTTAAAAAACCTTGCAAATTCATTACAAAAAACATAGGTTTCACACACGTTATAGTTAGGAATTAGCATTTAAAAAACCTTGCAAATTCACTGAAAAAACCATAGGTTTCACACACGTTATAGTTACGAATTAGCATTTAAAAAACCTTGCAAATTCACTGAAAAAACCATAGGTTTTACACACGTTATAGTTAGGAATTATCATTTTATAAACCTTGCAAATTCACTGAAAAACCATAGGTTTCACACATGTTATAGTTAGCCTGACATTTCGCTCGTAAAAAACCCTGGAAATTCCCCCGTTATAGTTAGTTCAGCTAACTATAACTCGCGCGCCCGCAATCCACTGCTGATGACGTCACATATTACATCACTCATGACATGGTCAGTGACATCACTCATGACATCACTGATGACATCTCAAATGACATCACTGATGATGTCATCCATGTGATAAATTACCACATCTTCTCGCACCCTAATATAACCTTTGATACACCGACTAAAAATGTCAGTGTTCCATTCTCAAAAACATACATACTGCAATACCAATAACTACATACCCACTTATTAACTCTTAGGTCTACATACACCTCCACTCATTCACTTGTACCGTCACTCATACTTACAGTCACTCCATACAAGACTATCATATGCATTTATACACCTATATAGACACTCACAAACCACCAATCATCCATAGAGCTACTCTCACACCTAGTCAGTCATGCAAATAATCACACTCCCATTTACTCACCTATGCGGTTATACACACTCAAGTTCACTTACTCAAAAATAGTACCACATTCTTACGCTCTTATAGAATCACTGATACAAGCACACACTCATCCATACAGTCACTCTCACAATCACACACTCTCACATCTACCCACTTACATACTCTTACACGCATATATACTGCCTTTCAAATATGTAGTTAGTCACAAATGTACCACTGAGGTATACATTCAATCACTAATATACCCATACATACACTCACTCAACCATACAGTCCATCACAGATGCACTCTTAAAACCATGCACCCATGGAATCACCCACTCACACATCTAGTCACAGAGTAACACACACCCTACCCACACAAACACTCATGAACCCATACAGATACTGAGACAAACAATCAATAACTCAAATAGACACTCATATAGCTATTCACAAAACCATGCAGCCACTTATACACCAACATACAGACACATAGAAACATTTAGACAGTTTAGTCACTAGTCTGCAGTAAGATACATTTAATGATTCACATAGAGTCAGTTACGCACCACAGAAAATCATCCATTCAAACTTGTTAACCCACTTATTCTTCAACTGGCCTTTCCCTATATATATTAAACATATTAAAATTGTTCAGAAACACATACTCAATCGATGATGTCATCAGTATTCACTAAGATACTGTTAATAAGTCAGTTATACAAGTAATTTTACAAAAAAAAACATCCATTTAGACACTTATTTACCCATTTATTCTTCCATTAACCTTTAGATATACATATATAAAATATATTTATTTTTCAGAAAGACACATATTCACTGGATGATGTCATCAGTGATGCCATTTGAGATGTCATCAGTGATGTCATGAGTGATGTTACTGACTATGTCATGAGTGATGTAATATGTGACGTCATCAGCAGTGGATTGTGGGCGTGCGAGTTATAGTTAGCTGAACTAACTATAACGGGGGAATTTCCAGGGTTTTTTACGAGCGAAATGTCCAGCTAACTATAACATGTGTGAAACCTATGGTTTTTTCAGTGAATTTGCAAGGTTTTTTAAATGCTAATTCCTAACTATAACGTGTGTGAAACCTATGGTTTTTTCTGTGAATTTGCAAGGTTTTTTAAATGCTAATTCCTAACTATAACGTGTGTGAAACCTATGGTTTTTTCAGTGAATATATATATATATATATATATGAATTGTTCCTGGATTGCTGGATATCGATCCAAATGAGAACAGGTACGTACCACCAATGTCTTTAAAATTTCAATAAGTATCCAAGGTTACTGCTTCATTTTCAATTTATTAGCATCACCAGGGTTAGTGCAGACAAGTGTCAGCCCCGGATGCGTTTCGATCGCATAAGCGATCTTGATCACCTGAGGCGCCGGTGACGGTTTTACATTTTTAAATAGAATGGAACCAATAGTTTTGTGAGAACAATTAGACCAACGTACATTTAAAAAAGACAGATGCACATGTTGGAAATCAAACTTATACAAATACTTTTCTCGTTTGTGAAAGTAAAACATATTTTGGCTGTCTTATTAATTTAAGCATCTTGTATTGGATGAATCATGATAATATGTTCTTTGCAAAGTATATTTTTTCAAACACAACATATCATTTGTTAAAATATTAACAGATTCATTTTTTGGTATGCCATTGCTGAAAGTCTTAAGATAGGGACCAATATTAATTATAACCATGCTCATCCTTTTTGTTACAATGTTCAATTTTAAGAGCCATATTTGTAAGATTATAATAAATTTCCAACTCTCTAGCTGTCAGTGATAAAATTCTGGCAACAGAGGAATAAATGGCTAGTGCCCATTAGTTCATGTCCCATATAACACATATTTGAACTAGCATTTTCCAAAAAAGTACAGGGCAATATATATATATATATATATATATATTACCTACTGGCAGTCGCCAGTGGGTAGTTATAGTTAGGACTTAGTTACCATAGGAAAATGGCAACATTCTATTCCCAATAACTTTGGCGCCGATTGACAAATCTTCGCGAAATTTTCTAAACTAATTCTTTGTTGAAATCAGCTCCTATGTTGAAAGTTTGGGGGTGATTTGTCAAGGGGGGCCAAGAAAAAAGGGGAGTCCCAAAACGTGTGAACGGAATTACCCCAAATTTGGCAGGGAGAAGGGTCTTGGTCTAGAAAGCACACTTTTGTTTATTTGGTATAAATTTGTTCAGTAGTTTTTGAGGAAAATAGAAATTTACAGATATCGATATTTTTGGAATTTTGCCATCTGATTGGCTGAGGTGTTACAAGCACAAGCTTGTTGTTGATTGGCTGCGAGTGGTTGCAACTAGGAACTGTTGGCCGCCATTTTGTGATTCCGTTAAAGTGAGTAATGTGAAAAAAGGGGGGAAAAGTGGGAAATAGGAGGGCAGGAGCACTGTAACCTCTGTGGGGTGTTTAGGGTGTGCTATAGAGGGGGTGTGAAGTGAAGTATTTACCCCTACCAGTGTGTAAGTGATGGGCTAATGAAATTAAGTGAGGTATTGGGTAGAGTCTGATGCGGGTAAGGTGAGCTGGTGCGGGACTCAACGATTAAAGCGTGAGCCCAAATTGTGTGTCTTATGCTGTGAAGTCATGTGCCATGGCCGCTGCACTACAGTTGTGGAAGTAGTGTCCGGATGTGTTTATAACTACTAGGACAAACCACTGACCCGTACTGGTATGAAAGTCCTGGGGTATGGAATATATGTGAGGTAATGTCTAGAGTCTCATGTTGCTAAGCTGAGCTGCTGCCGGAGTCGGGGTTAAAGCGTGAGCTCAAACTGTGTGTCATATGCTGTGAAGTCATGTGCTCTGACCTCTGTGCCACATCTGTGCAAGTAGTGTAAGCATGTAGTTATAGGTACTTAGATGAACTTTTGTTTAGAACATTGTAGATTGTGTATGGTGCTTAGCTGGTGTTGTATAGTGAGTGCAAAGGTAAATCAATATGGTATTTGTTAAGCACAAACTACCCACCCCTATGGGTGAGCAGAGCTGAGGATCAAAGCGAGAGGTCTGTTCTGCAAAGTGAGATGTCTGTCAGCTGTGCCACAGCTGTGTGGAGAATACATTTTGGCGAGGGTGAGGGAGTTGGCGTTATATGGCCCTAAAATAGGGGGCCTAAGTTTTAAGTTATAGGGTGGCTCTAAAAAGAGCCCTTGTGTTCATTAGTTGGAGCTACATATAAGTGCGGATGCACAGCTTCCAGTTATTCAGGAAAACTCAGTTTCCCCGATCTGTGAAGTGTACTCCATCACTTCTGTATATATCTGCCATATCAAAACGTATGTTGTTGTTGTATATGGACCCCATTTTGTGGTCTCTGCGGTATGCAGAGACAGCTTTGTTGACTTTTTTCCAACATTTTTCAATCTGAGGACAAAATTGTTTGGACCATTTCCACTTCTGTCTTTGGCATATATTGGAATATACAAAGACAGTTTGAGGCAAAAGTAACATCAATTGTCCAAAGGTGTCCTTCATAAGCATTTCCAAATCTACCCCAGTCAATGTGCCTAGGTCGTTTCCACTACAGTGCACAATCATGAGGTCAGGGTGTTGGAGATGCAAACAGGTTTTAACCAAACGCAACAATTGGTGCCACTTCAATCCTCTCTGTCCAAACCATTTAATGTCCACATTTTGTAACCCTAGGTCTAAGTCTATACGTCTCTGTTCTGCATACCTCTTGCACCAGAAAACATAGCTATGTCCTACGATCCACACCAGCATTTTGAAGGTATGGCTGGAAGGTATGGAAAGATGTCTGTAGCTCATGCAGTTCCTTCGTAGAATAAGGGATATGTTTAAAGATGGGGAACTAGTTTATTTTCGCATACAAAACGGTACCTGATTGGGAGATGAAAAGCATTGTTTTTTAAAAGTAGGGTGCACATTCGTTTTGTGGAAAAGTATGTTTGTGATTGCTTAAGAAAAAGCAGTTTGCACGTACATATTATAGGATAAAATTTGCTCAACTCAACCACATCTGCTACTTGTATTTGGAAGGCACTTTTCGAACATAAAACAATTGTGAACGTTTAACCTGCATGTGCCGTTAAATGTTCGAGAAAATGTTGCAAAAAAATTTCATTAGGTTTAAAAAAATGGATGAACTTTTAACCTCCACGTGCTCTAGAATGTTCTAGAAAGTGTGTTGATAGAATACGTTGCATTTCTGACTTCGATGTGTACTTGAATATTAAAAAAACTATTTATATGGACAAGTAGAAAGACAGTAATAGAGAGAATTTTTGAAAGCTAAAAGAATCAAGGAACTATTGTAATTTGTTCTTGATTACCTTCTGGCGGTCGCCAGTATGTAGTTATCACTGTTAACGGTCTGAAAGTGCGGTGTTGCTCGGAGTGGCATGGTGGTGATATGATATGGTGCTACATTCGGGTATGAAACCGAGAGTCTAAACTGTGAGGTCATTGCTGTAAAGTGATGTGGTCTGGTGTTTGTAGCATATGTGTGCAAGTACTGTTAGTAGGCGTTTATACCATACAGGGAGTGGGAAGCAAACTACTGACCGCTACTGTGTGTTGATAGTATACCGGAAGCTGGAAGCGAAGTAGTTACGCCTACCGGTGTGAAGACTTGGGGATGAAACCGAGCTGATTGCTGTAAAGTGATGGGCTCTGGGCGGTGTAGGATACTAGCCGCTTTAGTATAAGTGGGTAAGTAGTGTTAGTATGATTTTACAGTATATAGGGAGTGGGAAGTGAACTACTCATCCCTACTGGTGTAAAGACTCGGGGATTAAACCGTGAGCCTAAATTGTGAGTTAATTGCTGTAAAGTGATGTGCTCTGGGTGCTGTACCATACTTGTGGAAGAAGTGTTAGTTTACGTTTATACAATATAGTGAGTGGGAAGCGAAAGTCTTACCCCTACCGGTGTCAAGACTCGTGGATGAAACTATGAGCTCATTGCTGTAAAGTCATGTGCTCTGTGTAGTATTCCATTGTAAGTCATAGTAGAATGATAGTATGTAATTCTACAAGAATCTAAGGGGCATATTATCAAGGAATGGCGTTAAAATTATCGCTGCTTTAGCGGCAGGAAACTGCCGCTAAAACGTCAATAAACGAGAACATAGGCTTCTATTGGAATTCTCTATGGCATATTATCAAGCCCATATTATGTCATCAGTGATGTCATTTGAGATGTCATCATTGATGTCATCAGTGATGTCACTGACCATGTCATGAGTGATGTAATATGTGACATCATCAGCAGTGCACTGCGGGCATGCAAGTTATAGTTATCTCAACTAACTATAAATGGCGAATTTCTCTGGTTTTATATGAGTCAGATGTTCAACTAAATATAACGTCCCTGAAACCTATGTGTTTTTTTTGTGAATTTCTAAGGTTTTTTAAATGCTAATTCCAAACTATAACGTCTGTAAAACATGTTTTTTTCAGTGAATATATATATATATGTGTATGTATATATATATCTATATATATATATATAAAAAAAATATACACCACAACGCCTTCTCCCCTCCTGTGCAGAGAAAGCAACCACAAACACTTTGTTACTTTCAAAACGATTTTTTAATTAATTATAATCAGACCAACTTGACGCGTTTCAGGATAACAATCCTTTGTTCATGAGTATCGTGGTATGTGTTTCCGAATATTTAAATCATCACATGATCACCAAACACAAGTGAAAACAGACTACACTTTTCAAAGTTTCTTTCACCCTGAATAGTGATAAACAATAAATTAAAAAGTGTTCGACCAATAAACCACTTTAAATTTAACCAAGTTGTTTACAATTTTGAGGATAGATTATTTTAAACATTCACAGCATTGGCTCAACTAATTAATATAATTTTCCTCATTGCTCAAGATAATTTTTCAATTGAATTAAACAGTTTCCACATTATCTTCATACAAAACATGACCATTTGTAACTTAAAAAAAAATATATCACATCTTTGGAACATTGGGGGAGAGGCGGACCTATTTGATCCTCTACACTTACACCTCAGTGGGCATTCATAATACGGAGTCTCTTTCTTAAAAGAACTCCTTTAGGCACCCTGCCTCTCAAAGTGCTATATGTAGATTTGAATGTTTGCAGCTCCCCGTGTGGAAAAACAATGCCGGCTCCCGAAGGACGCGGGGAGCCGGCAGGGACAATGGGGGCATTGGGGCTCCCCCCATGGTCCCCAATGTTATAAATGAGCCCAGAGGATGGGGTCCCCAGGGAGAATAGAAATTAGTGCAGGTGCTATTTTTTTTTCCAGAAAAATTAGGAGCCGCGCATCCAGTGCGGCGCTCAGCGCCGCCCCCCTGGTGTGCACGCGTTGGGTGCATGACTCCTATCGCATTGGGTGCACGATTCCACTTGTAGCCCCTTGTGTGTACGCATTGGGTGCACGATTCCTCTCACGCAGGATGCGCGAATCCAAGCAAAAAAAATGAAATATTTTTGAGATAAAAATCAAGCTTATGTGTTTCGATCTTGAGTGAAAAAACCATAGGTTTCAGGTATGTTATAGTTAGGAATTAGCATTTAAAAAACCTTAGAAATTCACTGAAAAAACCATAGGTTTCAGGGGTGTTATAGTTAGCTGGACATTTCATTCATACAAAACCATAGAAATTCCGCCGATATAGTTAGTTCTACTAACTATAACTCACACACCCGCAATCCACTGCTAATGATGTTACATATTACATCATTCATGACATGGTTGGTGACATTACTGATGAGTTATTTCTATGGTTTTCTACGAGTGAAATGTCCAGCTAACTATAACACCCCTGAAACCAATGGCTTTTTCAGTGAATATGTATCAGCACACTTGCCTGTCGATTCCCTTTTCCGCTTGAAGAAGGCAAGATATATATATATCCCATTGTTAGTCATCTGATCAGGTAGCTATTGGAGGGAGGACTACCCTGAGTACTTGTTTTCTCATGGCTATGACCACAGACAATAAACAGCAAGGAGAACCATTAACACTTCAGCAAATGATTCCATTGGAGTATCATAACCGTCTGAATGTTTTAGCAAGAGTTAGGCAGAGACTTGCCTCCCCATCCTGTTGCAGGGATTCTGCTTATGCACAGACCTATGCGCAGGAACCCAGGCCCTCAGTGAATTGTGGTGTACCAAAAAACTCACCTCAGAACCCAGAACCCCTCATCCGACCAGCATCAGTGTCCCATTCGTTATCCGAGGTTTAGTTCGGCGGTCCCAATATATAGACAACCTAGAACAGGTGACTTAGTGTATATCTCAGGCATGGTGGGAATCAGAAATACCTGTTCATAATTATTCTCATATCAGTCCACAACAGAATAAACAGAGACACGGTAAAGTTTAAAGAGTTTATTTTATAAACCTCGTGTCCTAAGATGCAGCAGTTTGGCTAACATAAGCAGACAAACGATTAAAATCAAAACCATCAGCATAGTTACAATACCATAGAGAATGAAAGGAGTAATCATACTAAAATGACAGTGGATCCAAGCCACCTTCCTTTCGCTAGCAAACTAATAGTATTATTATTAGACTAGTAAAAGGTCTCTAGGCTTGAATGGGGAACCCCATACCGTAAAGATCAGCTCAGTGAGATCACATCACAGGATCAGCTAAGCTCTGCTCCTGGGAAAGCTCTTCTTCCGAATGTAATGAAAACATGTAACACTGCAATATTAAAAGCACCTGACTTTCAGGCATTTGCAGCTGCGTGCGTGTTATGGCTAAAATAGTGGGCGATCAACCTGAACCCAACAACATGCACCGTCTAGCGACCCAGACTGTTTCTTTACACTGTGTACAGACCAAGGTCGCAGCTCACTGTTTTGGATGTGAACAATAGACAGTTCTCATGTGAAGCAAAGTCGAGTAAGCATTTCTCAATTTAATAACATGTGACTACAGTGTCGTGTGCAAAAGCAGCAAAAGCGGCAAGATGGCTTTCTAACATCTAACGCGGTTGTGCTAACTTAGCATTGAACATATATAGATAACGATCTTCACTACACCCCCCCTTGATCGAACCACTAACTAGTAGGGGCGCACTTGCAAGAACTCAGAGTTCAAGTTTGATAGAACGGAACCAAGGGCATGAACTATAAGTCCATATAAGGTAAGTGAAAAAGTTTGAAGAAAAAAATTAAGAAAAATTTAAAAAGGAGTAAAAAAAACATGTAGAGTATAAAAAAAACATCATTGACGGACATAGGACGAAATGAAAGTGCAAAAGTCAATCCATCAATGTATAAGCACAATAAGTTCCAACAGCTTCCAAGAGGAAATCATTGGAATGTTCCGCAAAATTATCTGCCATCCAGTTCAGGACAGGGAAGGAACATACATGCTCCTCAACCACCGGAGCCTCCAGCACCAGACGAGGACAACTGGCGTGTTCTCCAAGATAACTTCTTGCTAACAAGTCAATCGCAGCCGTTCCGATGTCCCAATTCCCAAGGACTCCATGTGCTGCTCCACAGGCCATAATCCCGACGCCAGAACAGTCCAACTCATGAGCCACTAAGGGGCTCATCAGCCGATCATAATCCGGGGCAGGAGACACCGAGTTCGACAGACACAAATCCAGAGCCCATTGGAATGGACAATCTAGGCAATGAAAGACAGGCTGCACACAAGTAAAGTAGGGAAACCGGAAGGACAATCCATAGGCTATGCTCAGAGTCGCCAGTGGTAAAGTGCCATAGTACTCAAGGATCCGGTTACGAAGATGGAGCAGCCGGGACATGTTGTTGTGTGCAAGTTGTCCATCCATAGCGCAGGATGCAGATCAACAAAAGTATTCCAGCTATGAGGGCGAGAAGTAAAGGGAGACCTCCGAAGACGCTGGAGAAAATAGAATGAAAAAAGGCCGGGATCACACCAAAAATAGTTTGAAAGGAGGTCACGAGGCCGGAGCCCACAATTTTAAAAAAATGAGCCATGCCACTTGTTGATGAGACATTAAAGATAGTCTGAATCAGGGTCCCAAAATGAAGTGGGAGATCAGTATTCAAAGCGCTTGCACCTCAGTGCGGGTGTTTGCTACGTGAAGGACAAACGTTTCCCGGGATGAAGTCAACGCGACTTCTTTTTGAGACAATAGAGCCCTTATTCTGCTCATCTTGTTGAACTCTGCTTTCAAGGTTGGAATGGAAGGCCAGATGGATACATTGATCCGTCCATGCGGGGGCAGGAAAAGGTCGTTATTACAGCAGACTAATCTCTGCGATACAGTCCCTATGTAGGGAATTCCCACTAACATCCCACAGCAAGCTTCATTATTTAACAGCAAATAACTACTGTTAGCAAGCAGCGTAAAAGACGGTGTTATAACTGGCACAGGGATCCCTTTCAGGACGCAAGCTAAATTAGGGGCGTGTACATTACATGCACCATGCTATTGAATGTGCCTACACACAACAGAGTGATCCAGAGTGGAAGTGCACTCTTCACCTTTCAAGTATACCTCCTTGCCGTCTCTCACACATCTATACTTGAATGGGAGTGACCAAACTTCGTGCAGGAAGGCAGTACCAAGTTGTTCATATCTGCCTAGAGCATAATGTTTCATGCACGAACTGAACTTAAACAGACGGAACGGTAGTTTGATTAACCCATGTATAAGCCACACAGCGGAATTCAATTCAGCAACAGAGAAAGGCAAAGGTTCTAACTTTTCAATGTGTAGTAATGAATACGTAGCATCTTTCATGGACATGAACTGTTGTTTTGCAGTTAAATTAAAAGGAAGGAACAAAGATGAAGTGTTCATGTAATCCCAAGGGACTTTCCCTGCCTTTAACGTTTGCAACGTCCATGCAAGCTGCATAATAGAACGCAATTGATTTTGACCATGATACAATACAGACAAATCATCCTGCACAATGTCTACCACAGATGAAACAATATTATCTAAGGTATAAATTCTGGAAGACAGGGTGTTAATGCTATTATCTATTACAGCCAATACTTTCTCCATATTGGCTTGGTCAATAGCTCGTAATCCGGAAGCAGCCTCAATTTGCGACAACTTCCAAACTTCGTTGTAAATAGCATACACCCATCTCTTGGACCTGCCAACCGCAGGACCCTTAACAAAATCATTCAAATCTATTTTGTCGTTCAATCGTGATAAATGAAGTTTAACAGATGCTAAAGTGGAATGTTGCAGCCAAGATTGGCATAACTTCCCCACTGAGTAGGTAGTTACAGTGTGAGAAGATTCAAAACGGGGGTCTACATGAACCTGTGTATACCCCTGCGCTAAATCCAGAAACCGATGTTGACAGGAGTCCGAACTCGTCTGCCACACCAACCACCCTTCCGGATTCAATTCAGAAATATTGAAGGATGTGTTGGAAACATATGTCTGCAACATAGCAAGGGACAGATCCGTATGATTACCCCAATTGGGATAAGCACCCAGATCCGGAATGGAGAGAGAATTTAATTTTTTAGAAGTAGCCAATCCAAAACAGGTGGTCTGAAAAATGGACGAATTTAAAAATAACATGTGATTCGGGATAAGACAGGCACGATGCAAAGCTTCTGTTCCCTGTACTTGCCACGGTTTGGAGCCCCAAACCGATTTAAGATCGATAGTAGCTTTCCACAGATCATGCCCGCCAATTGCCAACTCGTCCATAAAGGACTTGGAATACAACAATTTGGTGTGTGTCAGTCTAACTTTAGAAGCAGACTCAGGCGCAACCTTAAAATAAAAGGAGGCGGGATTTGACACACTGAAACCAGAAAAATAAGTGAATTTGTCCACTAACGTGGCGGAGCTGCTCAGCCTAGGGGCAGGACAGTGTTCCCATTGTGTGAAATTTACAAAATTCCTAAACGTATTTGCCTTGTGTAGGAAATGCGTGCCATAATGTTGATAGCAGAATTGCTCATCATAATTAGCAGTATCTAAATACAAATCCTCAGCATCAAATGTAGCATAATATTTTAAATCAGAAAACAGTGCTTCTATGGCTTGAACATCCCAGTCATCTGAGTGGATGTTCTGCTTAACGACATCACCCATAGAAACACGAAATACATTTGGCACATTAATTACTTCAGTGGGGCCATGAATTTGAAATTTTACAGCATCCCAGGTGATCCCATCATATACAGGCCAGGCAATAATCTTCACAAAAGTCTGGTCCCTTTTCATAATATGTGATGAGGAGTGGGGGGCCAAAGTTCCATCAATTAGTCGAAATTGTAGATCTTTCTTTCAGGTATTGTCCATTGATAAGTCTAAAAAACACTACCACAAAGCCAATGGACATAAACAAAAAAATACATATGAGCACCAGCCAAATGTAAGTCCAAGGGGGAATTAAAAAATGTCTTTTGAACCAGGCCACAAAAATCGAAACTTTGGACGGGGCAATAGAAGTCATTGAATTAGAGTCAAAAGAGTCGGGCAACTGTGGTGAATTGTAAAACAGGCAATGTAACATCCGCAGGATAAGCATACTCAACATCTTCAAGCAGACCACCAGGTGTCGGTGGCAATAAAGGACCAGTAACTGTATGCATCTCGATGGCAACATCAGGCATGGTGTTAGAAGCTCGGGCCACAACAGAATTTCTCAGCATCGAAGGGCAAGAAACTGCCGGAGTCATACTAAGAAGAATCGGCCACTCGCTGTAGCTTGACATTGTCAATTGAGATGTACCTGTTATGCTTTCGACCAGGAAGCGGAGGTAAAATGAGTGTTCTAGTACCCTGTACTCCAAGCACTGGAACTGGTGCACGATAAGAGGGGCCGAACTCCTTCTTGTTCTCCACCTTCTCACGGACCAGATCACCAACTCGAGGTAGCCAGCCGACTACCGGAACCTGTAGCGCAGCATCAGATGAGGAGGGTACGTGTTCCTTCGCTAGACTGTCTCTGGCTTCTTGAAGATTCTGCAATACAGCACAGTGTTCATCTACGTCAAAGGGTGCGTCTGACGCCGCCATGTCTAGACCATCAAGGTCTGGGACAAACATTAGTACACCAAAGAGCATCATGTATGGGGTCCGCCCACCCAGAGACCTTCTAGGGAGATTATTAAGTGCACGTTGCACGTCATACAAGTGGGCTAGCCAGTTCCGGCCAGTACCTAAAACCCTGGCTGTCAAAGATTGCTTTAGGTCACGGTTCATTCGCTCCACCACACTATTACCCTCAGGCCGGTATGGAGACAAAAATTTTACTTGGACCCCCAAATTTCTCATGGCTTCTTTGTACGCCTTAGAGGCGAACGCAGGGCCCTGATCAGAATGAAAGGTACCACACGCAAAACTTCCAACAAAGACACGCAAATCTTTTATGACAGTGTGAGAATCAGCACTCCTTTGTGGCCACACCCACAGAAAACGTGTGCACGAATCAACTGCAACCAAGATGTATTTGTACGCAGTATCAGAGGTAAATGGACCGCAATGATCTAAATAAACACAACCCATCGGCTTATTAGATATGTACAACTGAGTTTGTGGTGGGTGCGCCACAGTTGAAGGTTTAATCTGCTGGCAAATGTCACAACTAAGAACATAAGCTCTGGCTTGTTTATACAAACCGCACCACCAGTAACGTTGTTGTAGCGCGGACGCCATGCCCTCGTGAGCTGCTAATATCAAAGATGGTCTGCAGTCCGCGTTGGGAATCAATCTGTCACCAACGTCATTAATCCTCACTAACAGGACGTTATCAGGACTTAAGCGATAATGGTAACGAGCAGGGAAACCTCTCGGAAATTTCGTTCCCTGTTCTGTAGCAGCAATAGCTGCCAAGATGTCATCATCGATCTTACTTTTGGATCTTGTAACTGCTGCTACTAAGTATGTTACCACTGCTGTTTTTGCTGCCTCGTCAGCCAGGCTGTTGCCGACTACATGGACACCAACTCGTTGGTGACCAAGAGTGTGAATTACATTCACGAGAGGCAGACGATCTTTAAGATCTGCCACTCGAACCCAAAGCAGTTTATGCTTAATCGTCCTACCTTTGTAATCATGGTAGTCATTCTGAGACCAAAAATGTAGTTTGTCGTTGTAAGATTTAACACAATAAAAGGAGTCACTCACTATAAGGGTAGTGACTCGGGGAACAGCAAACTCTAGCGCTAGCACTAGAGCACGAAGCTCCGCCAACTGCGCGGTACAATCACCCAATGACTGCGTATGCACGACATCGGACTGGAATTCACCATTTACGAAGGTACCGACCACAATTGCGCAAGCCGCTGAATAGGCGTGCTTTGATCCAGTTGCCGGTTGCGCAGAACCGTCAGTGTAAATGACACAATGGTAATCCTCGAGCGGGCACAAGGACAGGGGAGCCGGATGAACTAATTCATACTGCAAAAACTCCTGAGTCTGAAGTGCCGCGTCAAAGATATATGTGACGTCCAGCGATGTCAAGGAAGTGGCCCATTGTATTCACCTTGGATGCAAAGCCTTAGAATTTGGTACACTTGATTTTGTCACCGCCTCAAGGGTAGGATATGGTGTTACCACCAACATGTGTTTACCTTGCGGTACCGCTCGTTCTTTCAGAATAGCCATCTTCACTGCCGTCAGAACTTTCTCGACAGACGAAGTGTACAAGTGAGATTTGTAAGCAATGGGGACGGTGTCGCCCTCATTGAACGTTAAGTATGTGAAACCCACTGCGCCTGGCATAATTCTTATGACCAGGTTAGTGTGGTTCTCACGCGTCAGTATGTATTTAGAAGCCAGAAGATCAGCTTGCAATGACTGCAATATAGCTGAATGCTCTGGCAGCCAACAAGATTTGGTAAAAGTAGGTTGTACCAAGGCATAAAGCGGCTTGATAAGCTGGACATAATCCGGAATGTAAGTTCGACCGAAATTCAGAAAGCCCAGCAGAGATTGTTATTTCTTCAGTGTCGTAGGAGCACGTAGGCATGTGCACTTCTCTAGAAAGTGTGGAGCCAATCCTCGACCTTCATTGTTGAGTTCGTACCCCAAGAACAACACTGTATATTCCGCAATGTGTGACTTCGCAAAGTTGAATTTGTAACCGAAGTCAGCAAACTAAACAATAATGCGATCAACGCAACCGAGATGCGCTTCCAACTCGTCATCTGTGAGATAAATATCATCCACATACGAGTACGCATCTGGGTCTATGCCCTCTAACAGAGAGACCACGCAAGCGGCAAAGACTCCAGGGCTGTTCTTATAGCCCATTGGTAATCTTTTGAATTGTTTTTGTTTGCCACCCGAGGTGAACGCCGTCCACTCACTACTAAGAGAGGACAGGTTATGGCTATAAAAGCCATTGGAAATGTCAAGTGTGGTTTTAAACCTTTTTCTCACGAGACTATCGACGAGAGCCGAACTGTGGGTGTTTTGTACAGCGCATGTCCGGCAATGTGAGTTTAGGTGCCGGTAATCCAAAACTAGGCGGTACGACCCGTCAGGCTTCGTCACAGTGAACAAAGGATTATTCATAGGTGACACACATGTTTCGATTACTCCTTGATATTCCAATTGTTCAAGGATTGACGCGACGTGAGGTCTAGCTTCGCATTGCATGGGGTATTGGGGTTGAGGTTGGGGCGTTGGCCGCAACGGAATCTCATGGCCGGGAGACAATTTATCCCAGCCAACCTGATTTCGATATAACGCAGGTGCTAGCACCTGAGCCCATTCCTCGGCGTACTTTTTAGCTTGCACCTTCGGCACTGTGTGCGCAAAGGACGGGAGGATTACCTCCTCCCCTCTAGGAGCATCTAAAATGAGAGCCGGGGGCCAATCCGCCTCCGCCAACAGAATATCATAGGAAGTGGTCAGATTATCCCAAAAAAAACATTGAATTGTACGTTGTATGTCACCTTCAATTTGAATGACTATATTATACAGTCTATCAGGGGGAGACCCCCGAATATCAGCAGTTTCAATATTCACGAATATATCAGTTGCTGTCACCACCAGATATGGACGCAGTGCTTGTTGCACTACTGTAACTTCCGCCGCGCTGTCTAGCAGCGTTAGTGCCCATATCAGGTTCTGAAGCTGCGTCCGTACCATCTGAGGCATACCTCGCTGTCAGCGCAGCAACTTTCTTCTTCTGAAACGGGGGTCGTTGACGCGCAGACTCGTCCTGCTTGCCTTTGCCGTCAGACTGGCGGGGTTGCTCACGACTTTGGGCACCCCTTCCTTTCCCACGGTCTCCGCCACCGGATTGTGAAGCCGATGTTTCCTGTGAAGAACGAGGAGAGTGTTGTTCAGAAATCTGAAATCTATCAGGTGACTTAATACGAGATCGATCGCGCAGATCATATGTCCGTTCGGTAGACGACTGTACCGGTGAGGCAGGACGTGACCCCTGTTTCTGTTGCTGTTTCCCCTGTTTCTTAGCTCTCCAACTTTGCTTAGGAAAGTTGGGGCGTTCGTCTTTTGTAGACGAGCTCACCTTAGTTTGCTGTACTATATCAGGAATGATCACAGTCGGTTTTACACCCAAGGCACTATGACCCACGGTCCTATATGCCTTCGCAATTACTTTAGCGAACTCCTTGGGCTTGTCGACATCATCCATGCGGTCCATCATATTTGCAACTTGGAACTGCATGGTATCTCCTTTGAGGTTGCCCATTACCATGGAGCATACCACATCGAAGCTGTCGACAAGCCTCATTCCCAATTCTATAGCAGCCTCTGCACCATGATTCTCCTGAACCTTTTTGATGACGGATGGTAGCACAGACATAGACGGAGTGCCGTAGCACTTCGAATAGGTCGCGGCAAAGACCTTACCCCAGTGGTCACAATCGGCCATATCCGGGACCAGGTCTTTAGGCAAAGTAATGGTGAGGATTCTGTGCTTCTCCACAGGAGTGGTATTTGGAAAAACCGCTTCCAGTTGGTCAAATTTCTCAGCAAGCCAATAAGGAAATTCATCCTTACTTTGGGGGCGCTTGCCGACCACCGAATTAACTATAACAGGACTAATAACCACCGCGTGGTGGTCCGTAGGTTGTCCCGCAACAGCAGGTGCCCCCACCTGCACGTTGCGTGACACGTACTGCACTAAAGCCCTATGGACCGTAATCAGGGCTGTGTGAAGTACCCGTAACTCAGCCACCGCCACCGTGAGATAGCGGGATGAGGCGTAAAACCGGCCAGCACCGGCCATGTGGCCCCTGCAATAGACAACGGGCCCATTCTCGCCGGTGCAACCGCGTGGGGAAGGGCGCCATTAAACCAAATAGTATGCTGCCAGGCAGAGATTGGAATTTCTTGTGTCCTATATGGGGTATAGACCGCAGGCAGCTGTGTGGCAGTATAGGTATGAAACGTATCATCGTCATCTACCGCCAGAAAAGTCACCCATGAGTAAAACAACTCATATGGGTATGACGCATCAGCGCTTACCAGAAAAATTACAGCCATCCCATCATCCGGCACCCCATACATCGTCAAATGACGGCGCAGAGGTGCACGGCTATGCGCGGCTATATCAACCGCCATCAGGACACACTAAAGAGTATCAACGATATCAACAGTAGCACTGGGGGTTCAGAAAAAATAACCTTTTTAATGATCAAGCTTGAAGGAACCTATTAGTCGAAACACAGGTAGGTTAAACCGTCACTCCTGTTATCCGGAAACCAGAGTGAGGGTGTCGTGGACTAATATAAGCACTTCTAAGGCGTTTCAAATCAATAGACCAAACGTTAGGTGCGCCATATTGCAGGGATTCTGCTTATGCACAGAGCTATGCGCAGGAATCCAGGCCCTCAGTGAATTGTGGTGTACCAAAAAACTCACCTCAGAACCCAGAACCCCTTATCCGACCAGCATCAGTGTCCCATTCATTATCCGAGGTTTAGCTCGGCGGTCCCAATGTATAGACAACCTAGAACAGGCAACTTAGTGTATATCTCAGGAATGGTGGGAATCAGAAATACCTGTTCGTAATTATTCTCATATCAGTCCACAACAGAATAAACAAAGACACAGTAAAGTTTAAAGAGTTTATTTTATAAACCTCGTGTCCTAAGATGCAGCAGTTTGGCTAACATAAGCAGACAAACAATTAAAATCAAAACCATCAGCATAGTTACAATACCATAGAAAATGGAAGGAGTAATCATACTAAAATGACAGTGGATCTAAGCCACCTTCCTTTCTCTAGCAAACTAATAGTAAAAGGTCTCTAGGCTTGAATGGGGAGCCCCATACCGTAAAGATCACCTCAGTGAGATCACATCACAGGATCAGCTAGGCTCTGCTCCTGGGAAAGCTCTTCTTCCGAATGTAATGAAAACATGTAACACTGCAATATTAAAAGCACCCGACTTTCAGGCATTTGCAGCTGCGTGCGTGTTATGGCTAAAATAGTGGGCCGATCAACCTGAACCCAACAACATGCACCGTCTAGCGACCCAGACTGCTTCTTTACACTGTGTACAGGCCAAACTCGCAGCTCACTGTTTTGGATGTGAACAACAGACAGTTCTCATGTGAAGCAAAGTCGAGTAAGCATTTCTCAATTTAATAACATGTGACTACAGTGTCGTGTGCAAAAGCGGCAAGATGGCTTTTTAACATCTAATGCGGTTGTGCTAACTTAGCATTGTACATATATAGATAACGATCTTCACTACAATCCCTCATATGATTGAAAAATTGAATTGGAACCAGGGGTGCAAGTACTGTTTAGACACAGTTAAGATTTTAACTGTTCAAGAGACCAAACATTTGCAACAATATCTTGATACATATTTAGCCCATAGATTATTTAGACCATGTCAGTCTACCACTGTCCCTTCGCTCATTTTGCAACCAAGAAAGGAAGTGTGTTGTGCATGTGATTCCAGTTTTGCAAGATTGGGTCAAATATGCCTCAGTTTTCTGTAAAAATTCATCTACAAGGAGCATGCCATTTAATCAAGTTTTTGAAGATGATGAATGAAAGGCAGCCTTTCAGACACAATTTGAGTACATTGAATATCAATTTATGTAATTTGATCTTAGTAATGCCCAAACTGCCTTCCAATCTTTTATGATATACTGGGAGAATATATCAATGTATTTGCTGTGGTATAATTCATGATTATTTTTTACACCTTATCTGAACATGTGCATCATGTGTGACTAGTATTGCAGATAATGAGAGAGAATCATTACACAAAAGTGTAGTTTCAATGTAGCATCTGTGGAACTTATGGGAGTTGTCCTCTCTCTACTTGACCTTCATTAGAAATGAACATCGTTAAACCAGAGTTACATTTTTGTAGAAAGTAGCATATCAAAATCAGTCAGTAATTGTTCTTGTAATGTTCCCAGAATAGTTCTTTTATTTCAGAACTTTTTCCATCAAAATAATCACATGGGAGTCTTGCGTTTCATTTCTCATTTCAATCCAGATTTGTATACAAACACTCGTGGTCAACTCAGCCCAGCCAACGCATTTCATCCAAAAGGAAATCATCAGGGCTGTAGATTTCCATATTCTGTACATCAACCACTTTGTAATAGCAGTAATATGCCCTTATAATACAACCAACTCCCCATATCCCCCACAAGACTCCCTGTCTATATGCATTCTGTGCAACAAATTTATGTCTCAAAACACATTAGTGACATTTATCATTAGTATCTCCCTACAATGTAACCAAGTATTCTTTCATGAAAAGCTGTTTCAAGATTAATCCAAATGCAATCATGTTATTCTCTCGGTTAAGTGTTTTAGATGTCTAAATGTGACTCCTAAATATAATGGTTCATCCCCCTTTCCCCATTAAGGGTATTGGGTATCATATTTCCCCTTGAGCACAAACACAAAATCATTCTCTCTAGATCATGATTTGTGTCAGGGTACTCATTTCAATTTTCCATTTAGTCTAGCCGGGTGCAGTACATTTTAAGGTCATTTTTGGCTTCAAGTTCCATTGGTCTTCTATAAACGAAAGATATACTACTTTAGTCTAGAGCTGTGTCTCACTCAGTTGACCATTGGTCCTCATAACCTGTGACACATAAAGTCAATTCCCACTATTTAGTTACTTTTCATCATCTAACTGTTTCTTGTAAACAATATAACAATGCATTTCTGAATCTCTCACACATCCCGTCCTTCCTATTTGTGTATGGCAATAGGTCTATGCACTTCCAAACCTCCCTAAATTCTCCAACAAAGAAAGTGCGTCAACTATTCAGCTTGAAGTAACTCTCTTAGGTTTAGCTACCCACCATTCCTCTATATCCAAAAACAATCCATTCCTACTCGTACTCCTTACTGTTCCACGTATCACCACACTCTGTCCGTCAAGACCTCCTCTCCACTGATCACCTCATGTCAATCTGTTCAATTCTCTAACTGTTACTCCAAATCACTCCTTTATTTATAACAAATGGTCCACCAATCATGCTTCAGAAAAAACTTTCTAAGTTTATGTTCCCCATGTGGTCCTCTTGCTACGCGGCCAATCAAAATCCTCTAGTCCTACTGCCTTTCCACCTTTCTAGGTGTATGTTCCCTCTTTGTTCCTCTCACTCCGTGGCCAACCAAAATCCTCTAGTTCTTCCTCCTTTTTCCAAGTGTCCATCACATCCATTTATAGATCCAAAAAACTTCATTCCGTAACATATTTGACTACCACCCCTATGATTTCCTGATCTAACCAAATGAATTGTTCTCTAAATTATGAATCATCCCGCATGGAAAAATATTTTGAACAATTTGTTACTTTGCATGTGCCATTTTGAACTATGATTTCCTGATTAAAATCATTCATATCGCTGTTGGATTCCCAGGGGAACCTTTATGGAAGTACCATCCCCGTCATTGGAGAATCTTACTCTATCCTATATTACCGGGCTGAAAAGAAATCAGCCAATAGCCAACGAGTCGGACCAGAGGGGGAACCCACCCAGAAACACTGTCACATCTACATTTGTGTAGAAAGCACAAACTCTCCATCGTCTAAAAATCTCTTCCAGTTCCTTGTTCTAATATTACAACAAATCCAGCCAATCGCAAAATAGTCAGACAAGAGGGGGATCCATTCCGTAAGCGCTTATTCAAAAAAAATCTTCGCACCCCGCTCATCCAGTGGGCCCACAATCCCCGTTCATAAAGAACCCTTTCCAGTTCCTTGTTCTAGTATTAACCCGCATTCAGCCGATCACAAGAGAGTCAGACCAGAGGGGGAGCCGACCAAAAAATGGTAGCTCAGTCAAAGTTTCTAACCAATTTTTAGTAGCCCCAGGCGGAGTCAACACCCCAAACCGCCACTCAGGCATTCATAACAACCAATTATCATGCTGCAGTACGCCCCTGCAATATACGGAAAATATTCCGTGGATATATGTTCATCATCACAATACCGTCTTTATGCATTTCATAGTCTCTTCATCAATCATATGTGGCTTCCTTCAGGCCTAATATAATCAAATCCGTCAGTGATCTAATTCCCTTCAAAATCAAAAAAGGCTCCAATCAGGAAGGCAAAAAAAACATAAAAAAATGGGCACTAGTTCATTCCCACATTCCAAATCGTACTATTAATGTCCCAGGGGGAAGTCTGTATTCCTCATTTTCCTCCCTGAACTTGATTCCAAAGTCCAACCATGTGGCTCAATAACATAATAGTAACCTCACTACGCAGAAAAACATCCCATTCACAATGGGTGATAATTCATTCATTAACACACCCCATACATTATATCCCAGGGGAAGTCTGTATTCCTAATTCTCCTATCTGTTGATTTATTTAGCTAAATTCCATAGTCCAACCATGTGGCTAAATAACAGTGTCACCTCACTATGCTGAATGTTGCTATCTACTTGGTTCGCTGTTGCCGTGTTCCCCAAGTTCTCGTTCATTCCAATTCAATCATACAACCTGCTTCAATGGCTGCTCCTATTAGGTACAATTTCCCTGTTATACGCACAAGAATATGAGCCGGGTACGTTCCCTAACTCCTATCCACATCTCCAGGTTCAGCTCGGGGCCCCTGTGATTCAATTACAGAAAATAATGTAACTAATTTTCTATGTTGAGCCCTAGTTGTACTGTCCTCAATCTGCTATTCCATTTCACCACCTCCTATCTTAGTCTTAGTTCCCAATTCCCTACTCTGTTGCTTGGGATTATTTTTTGTATCCCATGGAATTTTAAACTAGTGCTGTCTGGATGACTTTCAAACATATGTTGAAAAATGGGGGAACTCGTGTCCTTATTAAATATTGACCACCTCTGTTCTTGAATCCTGGTTTTTAATGCCCTTTTAGTGCTGCCAATATACATGTTATCACAATTACATTTGATTACATATATGACACCACAGCTGTTGCAATTGATAAATTCCTTGACACAATATGTTCTTTCAGTGTTATACTTGAATACTTTCAAGTTAGATCCCACGCCACACATTTTACATCGGCCGCATGTGAAGAAGCCCTTTGGTTGTTCTGGTAACCAACTTTGTCCTATATCTCTTTTGGGTTCCAAGTAATTTCTCATGACCTTGTTTTCAATAGTGGGACATTTCCCATACATTACTAGTGGTTTCTCAGTAATGATGTTAGTTTGTCCCAGTACTCCCTTTAAGAGATTCTAATTTTTGTTCAACACCTTATAAATCTTGTCATGATCTGTACTGTAAAGTCTAACCTCCCCTGTGACTCTTTTTTTGGTTTCTGTACCAAAGTCTCCTCTCTATTAATCCTAATTAACTACATGCAACTAAACATCTAGGAGGTCTATCCTATTTGTGTCATGGCACATTGTGAACCTCATATTGTAGCTATTGTGGTTAAGATAATTCTCATATTCCAACAGATCATTTTCAGTTCCTCTCCAGATGACCGGGATATTGTCAATAAAACGTCACCAAAATATGATATAATCCATGCATTTCCCTGCATTCCTAGACCAGGCATGCTACCTCTCAAACATCCCCATGAAGAGGTTAGTGTAAGAGGTAGCAAACCTGGATCCCATAGCTGTCCCCCTGGTCTGAAGGTACTATTGACCCTCAAAGAGGAAAACGTTATTGTTCAATATCAAATCACTCATCTCCAACAGCATATTAGAGTGCTCTTGTAAACTGGCACTCCTATTATTCAAAAAGTGCCTCAAAGCTGATCATTCTCAATACACTTGTAATACCCCATCCCATCTAATGTGACAAAACTCATGTTGTGATCCCAGGTGAAATTTTGTAGTTTGTTCAACTCATCCATGGTGTCTCGGATGTATGATGGTAAATTCACCACTAATGTTTTAAAGAATACATCCACAAATTCCGAAAGATGTTCTGTTAGACTTCCTATGCTTGAAACAATTGGCCTACAAGGGAGGTTCTTGAACAGTTTATGAATTTTGGGAAATGTATAAGGCAAACTCGAAAGCTGTCGAGACACGGGACAGCAGGTCAGAAATATATAGCTGACAACTTTGTTATCGTTCAACCATAATAGTACGCCGCAGATACTGGGGGGCGATTTATGTATGGGGATAATTGATTTTGAGCTCAGTACAGTCAACTTACTGAGTTGGTAAGTTCACTTGAGGTTTACTTTGCCCTTCGATAGAAAGGCGTGCCGCGGAGATGCGGCCGTAAGCAATATAGGACAGTAAGTCAGGGGCACATAGAAAGGAGTGTGAACCATGTTTAAACAAATATGTTTCTTGACTTGAGGGTTGCCTTGCCCTTCGATGTAAAGACTTGCCATGAAGCTGCGTTCGTAAGCAATACATGATGTTAATTTGGGGCACATATAAAAATGTTTTACCATGTTTAACAGATATTTTTCTTGGCTTGGCTAACATTATCGCAATGAGATCGGACCTTGTAAGATTAGGGGAATTATTGACTCGACTTCGTCTGAATTAATACAATATGTAGATCAGACTCCTCTTCCGGATTACCAGATAGGACCAATGACGATCTTGGATTTTTTAGCACGTATCCAAACATAATAGGATAAAAGGCTGGGAGACGCATGTTATAGTTGTGATTGGGCTGAACATTATTTTTTGCCTTCTACGTATTGGGAAACTAAAATGTTAATGGAATTTTAATAGGCCCCTGTGGGGGGACGTCATGGGTTTATGATAGTTATCTACTCGTACCTTGATGAATTTATTGGATACAAGGCTGGAACACGAGAATTGCCTAGTGTATCATATATTCCCCTTTTTTAACAGTGAGGACTTCACATGGTCCCAGGAGGTATTACCCTCCTACTTCAAAATTGATCGGAACATACAAACTAAGAATGAAGGTGATTGGATCTATTACCATATATTTCACTTTATATATTAGGTAAGATTTGGTATTCATATACTATGTGCTGTGTGAGGCTTCTCGTTTCTCTAGACTTGCAGTCTTTTTTCCTTTTTATGAACCTTGTATGAATTTTGAACATTTCCCTATATGTGAATTGACTTGCAGAATCCTAATGAAGTGATTTTTACAAAGACAGATGTTCCACAAAAAAATTACTGATTATATCAAAGAAATAATTACGCATTCTGAGAGGTGAGAATTGATTATCTCATTTTTTGAATAAACACAGGAGCTATATTCCATCTAGTGACCACCCTGGTGTTGTGGTTGAGATCAACTAGCTTGTGTTTGTTCTATCGGGCACATTCAATATTAAGATATCCTCACCCCACATATTGGGGTGAATAAGTTTATGCTAACAAGATCTTTGGTGGTTGTAATACAAGTCTTCATCACTCTATCGGTGTCTTTGAGATAAAACCCTTAGGGGTTGACCCAAAATGAATTTATCTGGCTTGTATTGTCATTTTTGGTGGTGGTTCATCGCATGGATGTTTTTAGAGCTTTTGGAGAGTTGAACATTTCTATGTTATATAGGTGATTTTATACAGATGAGAACATCGGCGTAGCTAGGGGGGTGGTGGTGGGGGCGGTCTGCCCCAGGCGGCACTGTTTTGAGGGCGGCGGCGGCCGCGTGGCACTGGCCCGTTGCGGCCTTTATAATTTATTTGGGGACTCTGACAGTCAGTGTACCCAAATATATTATAAAGGCCGCTGCAACAGGCCAGTGCCGTGCGGCCACCATTTGAAGTACAAGCACTGCTCACGTGACGTGACCTGCTTGCAAAAAAGCAACAAATTGCTGCCTGCAGCGCACTCACCACATTGCCAGATTGGGCTATTTGGGTGCGCGGTGGAACAAGCTCCAGCACGTGCACCTCATGACGTCGAGCAGCCTACTACTTCCGGTGCAGCCAGTGAGAGGGCGTGCAGGGGTTGGGGTGGATTCCTGCACCCCACAACCATTCCCCGATGACGTGGATGAATCAGCTATGGTGCCTGACACCCCTGGATGGGACCCGTTTACGATTATAAAGTGTACTTTAAAGGTAGGAGAGCAGAGTGGGTCTGAAGAGGCAGTTTTTCAAACCGGAGTGTAGTGCAGGCCTGGTTCTAGGGGGTGGGCAGGGTGGGCCAGGCCCACCCAAACTTGAACCTTGGCCCTGGCAATGAATCTGCAACCGATGTACAACAATAATAAAAAAAATTCAGATAACTGGTGATTTATGATCTTGCTGGAGAGCAATCATTTGTCTGTTGCTAGTTTTTAAATGTAGATAAACTGAATTTTATGTGGGTAGCTCGGTGGGTTACTGCCTTTGTCACAGAGATCCTTGTGTTACTTGCCGTTCAGAAGTTACGATCCTAAAATAGTACAGTGACCTCAGAACTGTCATCAAAGAGCTGCATACAAACTTCACCTTTTGTTGTGTTGTGATATAGTTAGAACTTCTCCAGTCTTTCATTATTCTGATGTCGCTAAAAAGAGTTTGTTTGGGAAGTCATACATTTTTATCAGTAAAGCCAACCTCCAACCACTGGAGTACTCTTTAAATCCTGAGTTTGTGCTTCTCCAGACCATAGCCTTGTAAAATATATTGCCCACCAGTATGGATGACATGTGACTCCTACACTTGTAATCCTCATTGGCCTATGTGATATTCCCCGTAGACTGATTTTTGTGTAATGTGTGCGTTATGTAAAGTATTGTGACACCCTACACTGATATGAGTAGCGCAATACAACGAATGGAATGCATATGAGAGCGGGGCAACGGAGAGATGAGGGGTACTGGTTAAGGGTGGCAGTGAGGGAATACGAGGAGCTGGTCATGGGGTGGGGCAACTACCGTGAGATGAGGGGTACTAGTGGAGGGTGGCAGTGAGGGAAGGCGAGGAGGAGGTCATGGGGTGAGGGTGGGGGTGGGGGTGGAGCTAACGAGAGATGAGGGGCACTAGTGGAGGGTGGCAGTGAGGGAAGCTGAGGAGGAGTTCCTGGAGTGGGGGTGGAGCTACAGAGAGATGAGTGGCACTAGTAGAGGGTGACAGTGAGGGAAGCCTAGGAGGAGGTCATGGGGTGGGAGGGAACTACAGAGAGATGAGCCTCACTAGTGTAGGGTGGCAGTGAGGTAAGCGAGGAGGAGGTCATGGGGTAGGGGGGCTATGGAGCGATGAGGGGCACTGGTGGAGGGTGGCAGTGATGGAGTCTGAGGAGGAGGTCATGAGGGGGAGGGGCTGCGGAGAGATGAAGGACACTGTTGGAGGGTGGTAGTAAAGGTATCTACGGAGAAAGAGGTCATTGTTAGGGCCCCAAAAAAGACTTTTGCACCAGCACTAAATCCAACCCTGTCATGGCCTTTCTGTTTTCGGATATTTAATTAACAGTCGGGTGATTAGGAAAACTGTGAAGCATACTTTAAAGTGCTTGCTAATTACATTTACTGCTATTATCAATGCTTCAAGTTTGAAGGTGATTTTACTAATGTTTTTTACCAGGAGAAATGAAAATGCAACTGGATGGTGGCTCGTATGAGGCTGGGGCCCAAGGTCAGCTGTGAGATAAGATGCACTGAAGAGGGGTGGTAGAAAAGTGGATAATCAAGCCTGTAAGGGAGCACGCTGCAGAGTCTGGGGTCAGGTGGAGGTAGTAATGAAGAGGGATTCTTCACTTGCCTGATACTCCCACTTTAGAAATCTCCTCTTCGCATCAAAGGGACATTACATGGAGAAAAAAACACTTTTTGAGAGTGATAACATTAGAAAGAGATTTGGAAAAGAGTGTGTTTTACTGGGCCTTGGTAGACTAAGAAGAGATGAAGGAGGGCTGGAAGCAGGCCTGGCTAGACATATAAGCGACAAATCTGGCCTATAGTGGCCCACCCAAATGCACCCTTGGCCCACCCAAATAAAGGTTCCTGGAGCCAGGCCTGGTGTAGTGTGTGAGTTTTGGTGATATAATGTGAGGGTAGAAGGAGTAATGTAAAGGTTGGATAGTTTAAATATAGGATGGGTTAATATAAGGCAGAGGTAGTAGGAGTATGGAGTAGTTTGGGTGTTGAACGGGTAATTATGTTTGTATGCATTTACTGATCTAGCACGTTCTAAATTCAGTACACTTGTGAGCAGATTTACCAAGATTCACACTATGCAACTATGTGCAATAGTCTCCTTTGCACAACCAAAATTAGCATTGCATTATTTACTGCGCATTGTGCCACAATGATGACATCAGCCACACGCATGCAAATAACTCTGTTATTTGTGACTAATATGATTTTTAATTTATGCAAAGACAGAGAAACAATACTTTGTATGAGTTTTGTGTTTTGAATAAACCCTTGAATGCAGTTCTTTTGTGCAGACAGCCTCCTAAGGGTAAATTGGGCACTGTGTGTAATTTTAGCAAATATCACACCTAATATGCTTTGAAATATTTTGGCATTTCCCATTGTCTGTTGTTCGTACTGGGCTACGCTAGTTTGTATGGCTTTAGTTTAGTTGATATGGCTTTGCTTGGAGTTCTAGGCCTGTTGGTGTGGTTCCTACCCCATTACTCCCACTTTGCAAGAATTCTAAGGGGTTTTGTGCTACACGACTGGAATTAGATTACTCAAAATTATGTTGTTACATATATAATTTATGGAATAATAAAATGTAAAAGGAGAGAGGGTGAATTTCAATATCAGTAAATAAGAACAGTTCTAGAAATCCTTGGTATCGTGAAAGGGAAGGGGCTTGGGGTATTGAGGCTGACATTGTGACATCGAAATTTGCTCAGGTAAAATGGGTCATGCTGAGTGCGCAGGGTAAGTTGATACTGAGTGACTGAGTATAGGAGTAGTAGGTAGGAATTGAGGACAGTTTGAAAGTTGGAAGTATTTAGAGGTCAGGAGGGATGTGACAAAATATAGGGTAGCTTTGGTGTTGGGGAGGTAGTTGGAAGGGAATAGTTAACAACTGGAGGTAGTTTCAGCATTGGAGGGGTAGTTTGAAAGTGGAGTTCGCATGAAGGTAGGGGTAGTTTGTTTGAAGGGGTGACTTTGTTCTAGAAGGTAGTAAGTGGAGATACTCTGACTGTAGGCAGAGTTCTTTGACAATAGGAAGTAGTTTGAGCGGAGGGGTAGTCTAAAAGTATGGGGTAGCGATAAGATGGGGTAGTTTTGGTGTTGGAGAGGTTGTTTTGGTGCAGTTTGGGTGAAGGAGGTTAGGTTGAAAGGGGGGATCATTTGAGCAGAGAAGTGCTAGATTGAAGGTAGAAGGCGACAGTGTGAGTGAAGATTGGGATATCGGATGGTTGGGATAGTTTAAGGGGCAGTATCGGGTAAAAGTGAATTAGCCCTGGCTGTGTATTAGTGCCATTTAAAATTAGTTTTAGCCACACTGCAAAGCATCTGCACTGCTGTATAGCATGGCTACAAAGCATTGCCAAAGCAAATGCTCTCATAAGCAAGACCTTTTGGCTTTGCCAGTGCTTGTTTTTCATTACAGCGTTAGCTCAGCAAAGTAAGTCTGTGCTGAAGCGGATATTTACAGCTGAAGAGTGAATGTGGCAAGCAACACCTGTGTGCTCTTAGTAACACACACAAAAAGAGCGTGGGGCGATATGAAAGTGCAGAGACCTTGGCATTACTCACGTGCTAACGAGAGATGTTTGTGAGGACAGGCACATACCGTGATATCAGGACTCACATTCAATTACTTTGCTTTCTAAACTTTCAGGAATATTGAAACGAGGCACCTTCGTTGCAATTCATTTTAATATTACATTGGGAAACTAAACTGTTATTAGTATACATCGCCACGGTTCCTTCTGCAGATTCTGTGGGTTGTCCCCTCCTAGTATACCCTTTTCCCCCCACAAAAATATGAAAATATTTGTATAGATTCTTACATCTTTTTTGTGGACATGGGGCTGTCTGTAGTGACAGATGCAGGGTCAAGGCTGTCTCTACGATGGGCCACGGGTCAGATCCCCCTTCTGGCCTTGTAAAAACTGAATTTTTCACATTCTACTGCATTCTCTGGCCTGACACTCCAGCTGATTGAAATGCTTTCGGAGCACTGACAGTCTTTAAAAACTCACACTACTATACTGTAGTGTCCATAGGCGACACTGAGTTGGTGTTGAATGCTCTCTGTTTGGCAGGAGGGGGTAGTAGAATGGTTACACTGCTCTCTCCTGGGATGGGTGAGGTCAGGGTATGTAGTTCTTCTGCGGCTGGGGCAGTAGATGGCTTCACTGCTCTCTTCTGGGGGGGGCACGTGGGATGGCTTCTACTGAGCTCTCATGGGGGGCTTGGGTGGAGTGAGAAGGCTTCCACTGCAGGGCTGGTACTGCCCCAACTGCAGAACTCAAGTTAGTTTAGTGATCAGGTGCATTGGACTCACCTGTAGTATCCTGAAGGTCCTGTCAGGGGAATCATGGTCAAACACAGTTTGGTGGACCGGTCTGCAGACATTGCTGAGGTCACGGACGGGGTAGATAGGGGACAGGGGACAAGGGTCCTGCACAAGCTCTGATGTTATGAGTGAGATGTCACAAGCAGAGTAGATAGAACTGATGTAAGTTTTGGGTTTCCTTCTGCTTTTCCTTCAGCGGCGTAGCTAGGTGGGGGCCGTCCGCCCCAGTTGGCAATATTTTGGGGACGGGGGCTGTCTAGCCCTGGACCGTGTCATGTTTGTGCATGTAACTTGCATGATCGAGGTAACCATTAGCGGCGATACTACCTGTGTCTCGGACCTCTTTCAGGTGCTCGCCGTCCTTTTTCCCCAGCACCCCCCCCAGCACCCCCCCAGGGGGGCGGCAATCTGAAGGATAGTCCCGGGTGTCACAAGCTCTAGCTACGCCTCTGGATGAGAATTAAATGGATAGGTATAATATGATGCTTTTTATGTTAGATTTTTGCAGCCTTACAAAAGCCCTGCCGGGCGAAATGCGCGTCGGATGCTATGTGCATTTGGAATAAAGACTGATTACTGAAATCGTGACGTGGATTTGGATCACTTTGTGGTGTTTTCTGTGTCATTCATTTGAAAAATTTATTCGATTCATACGAATCATAAAAGTACATCATTACAATAATAAAACAATACATAAAAAATTATTCCATATTACGTTTTGCAAAAGCTAAATATAATCAAACAGCATATGTAGTGTCAGAGCAAGGTTTTCTGTAGACTACCCATTTCTTTGTGTCTATCCATGGGTGTCAAAATAAACACATTTCTTAAAATTACTTAAAGCCCTAATTCCCAATTTCCCTATCACAATTCATATCTTTCCTAAGTCACAAAGCATTCCTAATAAAATTTAGCACAGCACAACAAATGGCGGCATTGGGTAGAGATCATAAATGATTAAAACCATCCTGATATGGACAAGGGGCAATTTCCCTCAGGATTGGCCTAATAAAACGTGCCCTTATATCTTTATATAAAGTGCAAAAAAACATGAAGTTCATTGTGCTTTGTTCGGCTGAATTATTGCATGGACAGGGAGTCAGTCTCTCACACCAACTCACCTGGATAGGGAAAGCCACTAAAAAGTGCAATGTTCAGAGACAAAACCTTGACAGAAGGAAGCGGGAATTTGTGTGGGTACTAAAAGATAAATAAAATTGTTGGATATTTGGTGACCCATAGAATGGGGTCTCATCATCCAGGTTAGATATGACTAACTCATTATAATAAGCGTTTTTAGTCATTGATTTTATAATAGGTTGTGTGCCATCCGGAGTTTTTAAATAATTTCCTACGCCAATTTTACTTAAAGCATTTTTGACATAACAGAGCCAGGGAATAGACGATACATTTTCTAAACTTAAACAATCCCTTATAATCGCTCTGGTGAGTATTAACTCTTCCGATGACCACACTTTCCCCCATAAAATCAGAGGCGCGATTTTAACTCTATCTTCAACAAAATCCAGTCCCAGCTCTGAATGGCAACATTTTGTAGGAGAGCTAAAGGGAACCATCAGCAATCCTTTGATAAATTTATTTTCCAAAATTTGAAATTGACTGGTTTTTTGGCTTCCCCATAATCCTGCCCCATAAATTTTAACTGACCGACATTTTGATTTATATAAGGTAAGAATTTCTGCCACTGGCTTATGACCCAATTTGGACGTAAAGCGAAACAGGCCCTCTATAATTCTACTGGTCTGTTGGGCCCTAGTCGCAATCAAATTGTCCCAGTTTAGTTCATTGTTAAAAACATTCCCTAAATATGTAAAAGAAGGGACCTTTTCAATGTTTCTACCATTTACCACAAATTTCCTCGTTTCTGTGTTTTTTGGGACACAGACCATAATAAAAGACTTATTAAAATTGACCATAACATCCAGCTCCATCATAAAATCAGTAAAAGCGATCAGGGCTTTTTGGAGACTAATAGCCGTCAAAGTCATCAATACGGTATCATCTGCGTATGATAGCAGAGGAACCGGATTTCCTCCTACTGTAGGATAGTCCAAATGCTGCTCTATTAGGAATTTCTCCACCCCATTTGTGTATAAGAGGAATAAAAAGGGGGCCAAAATACATCCCTGTTGTACTCCCTCTAGATACGATGGACCTAGATTTTTCTCCTCCTGGTCCATAACGAATAGAAACAGAGGTGGATGAATGCATCCTACGTAAAAGGGGAATAAGTGACTCTTCAAAACCCCTCTTTTCCATAAGTGACCACAGCTCCCCCCTATTAACTGTGTCAAATGCACTGGAGAAGTCCATGAAGGCCAAGTGTATCGATCCTCGCTTGGCCTTCATGTACTTGACCATGACTAAAGACAAATTGAGGCATTGTTCGTTAGTACCCATCCCCTTTCGGAAGCCGTATTGTGAGTGGGATATCAGGCTGGACTCATTAGCCCAGAGCTCCAGACGGGCAAGAATTACCCTCCCCAAGACTTTGCATGTTGCGTCAATTAGGGAGATAGGCCTGTAACAAGTGGGATCATTCCCACTGGCCTTCTTGTATATTGGGACCACCACGGCTTCTTTCCAGAAATCAGGGATGTGGCCCACTATTGCCGATCTGAAAAAGTTGGCCAGCAACGGTGCCCATATTAGGGGATTACCTTTAAAGATATCTAAAGGGACACCATCTTGCCCTGGGGCTTTTGCAGAAATGCCCTTCAGCAATGCAGCTTCAACCTCACCAACCGTAATGGACAAACTCAATTGGTTTGCAGTTGCGCAATTAACGTCTAAGTCTTCTTTTTGGTGTTGCAATGATACACCCTTAGGAATAAATAAATTTGAGAAATGCATTACCCATGCATCTTCAGTTATTAACGATTCCATGTTTGTAACCTCGTCTTTAAAAAAAGGGCGATTTATGACTTCCCAGAAGCCTCTGGAATCCTTGAGGGCACCAGCTCTCTCCAGGTCATCCCAAGCAAGGCTTCTTAACTCTTCTTTTATTTTCTCAATTACTAATTTATAAGTTTGTCTTGCTTTCCTAAATAAATCCCCAGCATGGTGGACCATGTGCAGGGCTTTTTTTAGGTCTTTTTGGGCCTCAGAGCACGCAGGATTAAACCATTTTACATCCTGTGGTTCTTTTCTCTTTATAGAACTAGTCAAATTACTAGCCACAATTTTCCTCAAAGCTCTGTGTGACCTCCTCCGGGCTAGGAAAATTGGATAGACATATCATAACCTTGTCAATATTAGACCGTACGATGTTCTCTTCAAATTCAACGGGGTTTATTTTACTCCATTTTGCTCTCACCCCTTGATTAGGGTTATAATTTAAGGGGAGTTAGTCACTATTACCCTTTACTACCTTAGATCGCAAACTAACGACCATGGGGTTATAGTCACTAGTGGGGTTAGGTTCCACCACAAAATTTTTCACCAACTGGGAAAATTTCCTAGAGATCAATATAAAATCTATAGTACTTGCCCTACCCCCTCCCTGGAATTTTGGATACTGTTTAAGTGGAGTGCAGACCAGAGTTTCAACAAAACATAAGTCGTTAGTTATGATGATATCTTTTAAAGCCTCACCCTGCACAATATGTTTAAAATGTGAGAGTGGTTGGTTTTCAATATCTAGCACCCCACAAACCGCGTGCCAGCTATACTGACATGAGGTGCAATTGAAATCCCCCAACCAAATTATACAAACAGGAAAGCATTTAACTACGGCCTTGTTAATCTCCTCTTTTAAATTAATAATGACCCCACTGTCATTGTAGTCAAAAATGTTAAAATATCAGTTAATTAGTAAAATTGGGACATCGGTTAGGTTTGAGACCAAAATGATCTAAAACCAAGGGGAGTCCATTATATTCTCAATCTTTATTGATCTGTATTTTACAGAAATTAGGGTGGCTATACCACCCTTTGCCCTCCCTGCAGCAGATGGAATTGTCTGGGTACTAGATGAACTGAAACCATCAATTACCACCACATCCCTACTCCAGGTTTCTTGAAGACAAATAATATCAAACATCTGAATGTATGATAACCAGACCACATCTGAAATTCTTGATCTAATACCCGCAATGTTCCATGAAGCCACTCTTAGGACATATGCGTTTTGAGTGGGTATGACCATTTCTGCTGCACCGGTGTCAACATCGGGATATTCTAAAGACAAAGTACTAATTTCCACATTAGCCTTCTCACAAACTACAGGTAAGGGATGGTCAAAATTATCTACCTGACCAGTTACATGTAAACAATCCACTGAATCATTAAGAGGATCGAAAGCTATCCTAGGGTTACTATTTACAACATCCGGTTCCTGCAGGCCGCTAATGCTAAAAGCCAGTCAGTCTATATCGCCAAGATCACTCAATGGCTCAAATCGGTTTGAATGATACCATGGGGGGTACATGGGAAGTTGGTTATTTTGTCTTAATCTCACCATTTTTGTGTCAGACCCCAGGTCTCTCGGGGGCTGGTAGAAGAAACCCAATGGTAAGCTGGAGACTCCCCATGGACACAGTGACCAGGTGTTAGACCTTTCTAATATAGATGTAACTAATCCTGGAGATCTGAAAGATAGAACAACACAGTCTCCCTGTAATTTCTTGATAGATTGCCCAAACCACCCAATCCGACGAACCATTTTAAAATCTGTAAACAGTGAGTCATCCATCCCCGTCTTCTCCCTCAAGAAATAGAGTGATTTGTTCCTCAATGAAGACCAGTGCTCAAATGCAACTGGTAACAGTGGAGGAACGTTGGCTAATATTACCGTGTAGGGGGTGGCTTCAGGGGGTAGATGGAGGTTTGTGAGTACACCCTCAGAAGAATTTTGCTTTCCACCTATTGAGCTTGGGATAGGATGTCGTTCTCTCCATAACTGGTTACCATTTGCGGTGTTTGGTACCCGAGCTTGAGGGAGAGCTAAGTTCCTTTCATGTGAAGTGTCCTCCACTCTATGCTGTGACCGCCCCTCCCCCCTTTGCATAACCGGCTGTTCTGGTTGTTAACAGTATTAGCAGTATTAGCAGTTGTGATTTTTTCCGTATTTCTGTTAATAACATCAATCTCCTCTCTATTACAAGTAGTCGCAATCATGTTTCTATTTGTCATAGTTCTTTCAAGGGCCGACAATCTAGTTTCAATAGTCGACAGCTTTTGAATCAGTGGGTCTAGGAGTGCCGTTACCGTAGTTTCAAGCTTTTTCCAGTAATCAAACTCTGTAGGAAATGGCCCCCCTGGAGCAGCCTCAGCGTTGGACATATTTAACTCATGGATAGGCTCCTTATCAATAGATTTATTTGTCCAATGCTTAGGTGGCAACAGTTGTTGTTTACCCACAACTTGACCTTTTCTCTTCTTTGAAGGTGGTGCGGAGCTATTCACATGGTTGGTTTTTTAGATTTTTGACCCTGGGTAACCACATGAGACTTAGTTGAAGAACTGGAGATATCATCATTACCCTGTGTTTTTTGGGTTTCTATGTCCTCGGGAACTTGGTCTAATATGGCTAAGCTATTGTTTTGGGTTACGGGTGCCTCCAGGGTTAAAAATGAGGTGGGAGCAATAGAAACAGTAGAGGATTGGCCCGTAATGTCAGGTCTATTATCAGTATTTATTACAGGCTCAAGGGAGAGTCTCCTCTCAGTTAATTCAATTTGATGCATCAGTACCTACTCAGCCCTTAATAAGAAAGCGTCCAATGTCCCCACAACCCCCTGTCCATTTCCATGCCTGAGCCTACTCATACTAGCCAGACCTTACAAGCTATGATACTGATTTTTTTAAATGGCTTAGTACCTTTCAGATAGCTGAGAGTCCACTGTCCGCAGGCGAAAAATAGATGTTAACAGTATGGCCCAGCCCAGCCTCGAGCAGTCTCGGGCGGGCTCCGGCGGGCCTGCCCTTGGTCCGGGCTTCGTCCGGGCGCTGTCTGCGCGTCCCATGTTGCAGGAGTCGGCGTGCGCTTAACAGGCACCTCCTGGCGCTAGAAGATGACGTGGCGGCCGTGCGCGGCCGAAGACAGGCTGAAGATTGAAGTCTCCCCAGACCAGGACAAACACAGCAAGTATTGCCGCAAGGAAACTGGAACCCGTGCTGCGGGAGTCGGCGTGCGCTTATCAGGCGCCTCCTGGTGCTAGAAGATGACATGGCGGCCATGCGCGGTCGAAGGCAGGCTGGAGATTGAAGTCTCCCTAGGCCAGGACAAACACAGCAAGTATTGCCACAAGGAAACTGGAACCCGCGCTGCGAGAGTCGGCGTGCGCTTATCAGGCGCCTCCTGGCGCAAGAAAATGACGTGGCGGCCGTGCGCGGCCGAAGGCAGGCTGGAGATTGAAGTCCCCCCGGGCCAGGACAAACACAGCAAGTATCGCCGCATATCACTTAGTACACATTTTAAATGGACAGTACAACTGTGAATGTGTTGCATTGATAATGATAGAACTGTTCAAGTAACTTCTACAGTGACTTTACTCTGGTGTGCTATAGTGCTTATGAGGTGGATTCGGATTTGGACTACTTTGTAGATCCAAAAGTGTAATACTCCAGGTGGATGAGTATTTGGCACCGTTTTAGCACCCAATACTAAATGGTTGGAGAGTGACTCATTGCAATTCACATGCTTTTTGTACATATGGTGATGTGCAGATCAAGATAGCATATCCACCCTTTCGCTTTTTGTAAACAAAATAAACCAAGTGTACTGTCATGATCATAGACCCATCATAGACCACTGGCAGATTATGCACCCGAAGATGACAGAGAGGATCTTTTTGCCAAACACAGCATCGCAGGAAAATATGTCAAAATAATATTATGCGAGATAAAAGGAGAGGTGTTTCAACATTATAATCATGTTCACACACTATACAGGTTGTGACCATAGCAGACTTCAAAACAGTAATATGCTTCAAACCATAGCTGGCTCTCCATTCAGCTTAGCAAAGAAAAGGAGAGTTTGATTAATCACACAACAACGAAAGAGCTCTAAAACCACTCAGTATTCTTCCAAGGAGATGTAATACATTATTTGCCACTTCAGGCAATTCCAGACATTTAGGCAGCTCAGAGACAAAGCTTTCTTGCTTTCCAAACACCCCAATAAGAATGAAAGATGCATGTGGAATGAGCTCTAGAGGAAGCCAGAGAATAGTTAGATTAAGCTCTGGGGCAGGTTGTGGAACATTCCTTTTCTTCTTTCGATTTGGATTTAGTAATCCTTCCTGGGAATTAGGTCTGTGTTACTATTGACAGTTTGTTTTTTCCTACTGCCACTGCTGCTCTACTAGCTTTGTGTTTGCATGTTGCAAATGAATTTCTAAGTTAAATCAGACATGTATTTATGAAGATATCTATGTTTGTTATTTTGTTTTTAGGAACATTATTAAAAAGATAGCAGATGTCAGAGAAACCGATGCTGAGATAAATGAACTACTTTTTTCAGTAAGGTTAATTACTATACAATTCGATTTGAATATTGTAATCAGACTAACTTGAATATTGTAATCCGATTAACTATAAGGACGCTTACCTTCTTTTGTATATTTGCTAGAGCTTCCACAGTGCTAGTCAGTGAAGGGTCCTGTTTGAGCCTCAATCAGAAGCACATCATAATCTGTTACACTGCAAGCATGGGTGTTTCTCTTTTCCCCCATTTCCCCTTTTCCCTCTTGGGTGTCCTCTAGTTTATTTGTGCATTCTGAGTGCACTGAAGGAGACTTGCGTACAATAGTTAGGGCATTTATATTTTTCCAAGATACTCCTGCAGAGGCAAATCAGGTGAGAACTATGGCAGCGCACTGCCAATTTATGAGGGTGTTTCTGTCATGCAAAATTCCTAAAAAGTCCATAAGTCCTGCTTTTCCATGGGTGCTGAATGCAGTCTTCAGTGTAGTCCTTTCCCAATCAGGAAGAGTTTTCTGCCACACCAGGGAATCCTCTTTTCAGGATTTTCTGTCCAAGAGGCTAGCCAAATGACCCATGGAGAGCACTTCCAATCCCTGGATAAAAGTAGTGATCATGTTAACCTAAAGTGCTTGTTTTGCGCACTTAAAGACTGAACGTCCATTTTCTGTTTCTTCACACTGTCCAGTTGTGTTTGAGAGGCTAGTGATAGGAAGTCATTTGCATAATGCACAATAGCTAATAAATGTAAATACACTTTAAGCACGTCCTAATATAACTCCCAGAGAACAGCCTGACTCTTTTTCTGATACTACTGTTTGCTTTCCTGTAAACTATCACAGAGTACCCTAAATAGGGGGTGTTGCAATATGGAAGAACTTTTGTTCCAGGGACTCAGGCTTCTAAAGTCCACCCATAGCTGCATGTGTTTTTGAAATGTGGAACCATACCTGCCAAACGACCCGTGACTGGTTTTGGAAAAAGGTTCCTAGAACCTTTGAGCAGAAGCAGCATTGATGGCAGAGAGCAAAGTAAAATATAATTCCTCATTGCTTAAGCTCTATTTGGAATGAACATCTTTCATGAGGGTTCCTGCAGTCTTCCCTATCCCTACTACCTGCTTTTGAGGATAAAAGGGCAGTGTTTTCCCATTCTAGTTCTTCTGTGCCGTCTCTAATGTCTCTAGGCAGGGAAGTATTTCACAAACTCACCAAGGGTTAATCCCTATCAACAGAGAGGCTAGATAGAAATGCTTGAATTACTGCTAAAGCTTCCAGCCAGTGCAAAATAGATTTTGCTTTTACACCTTTACATTTTATTTAGAAAACATCTACTTACACCACAGAACTAGATTATTGACAATCATTGCAAAAATACGTGTGGGAGATTTATATCCTGAATTGTAAAAAAAGGTTTATTCACAAATATGTCATCTCCATAAGAAAATCCACCGCAGCCTTTACAAAGAAAAGAACATTTTGTAGCTAGTCACTGTATAGACATATAATTCTTAAAGAGAAATTATATGGAGCATAGCAAAATTGTGTCAATGACGTATCTGAACAACTACAAAACAAATTAAAACAACGTTATCCTTATCCTCACCACTTATTATACTAGGACGACATTTCGCAGATTCACCAATTGACCTCCCCGACATGCACCTCTTCCTACCTTTTCATTTGTATGTAACACTCCGTCTAACATACCTTCAAGCAAATAGAAATGTAAATAATCTGGCACTTGCATTGATATACATGTCTTTACATTGATGTTTTACTTGTTTTACTTTCTTTTCTCACCCATTATTTGGATCTGCATTTCTTATTTCTAATAACCTACCCGAACATATTTTGATCAAAAAAAGAATGTTTCCATGATAATACACTATACCTTATAAGATATCTGGCTCTACATATTTGAATGTCATTAATACCTTATAACACCATTCTTACCAGATCCCCGGTTTGAATGGAACACTGTGTTGATATCCTTAATGTCTAATAAATAGAACTTTATGGTCAATTATATTTTTTTCTTAATTAATATTCTTTCTCATACTGTTTTATCATTGACACATTTTTGATGAGCTGCAATTTCTTTATATTTTGAGAGATGTGTCTCCTATAACACTATTTGCACCTTTTTGGAAGCAAGATGCTCCCTGACTAACAACCTACTTGTACTTGTATTTGTACTATCCACATGCCTTGTTCATTTTCATACATCCACGCACGCTGGTGGTGTGTGGTTAGTTATATTCTTTGCTACCATTGTAAAGTTGCAATGCAATTCTTAATATTTTGCATACCCCACATATATACATTAAGCACCGAGCCTTATGGTCAATCTTTGGACATTCCTGGAACTCAGAAGAAATATTTGAAGAGAGGATGATACTTTTTTACTGTTAGAAGAATACCCAAGGACACCTGGTTTGTGCTGACACTTAGGGACAGCACCTACCAGCTAAGTGTGGAGTGGTTGCCTTGCAGTTGCTGCTATATGGGCAGAAAAGGCCCAGCTGACCAGTGATCACTGGACCCTGAGTATGAGCTGGGTGGAAAGAGAGCTGATACATGAAAGCCTGCCCTGAGGATTTTGTGCTACAGAAGCAACTAGGATTACACAAACTTTTGTTCACATCAGAGGACCAGGGCATGGTCCAGAGGCTTACCGAAGTTTAGCAAACCATCAGTGGGCAATATATCCAAGTTCTTCCAGCTCAAATCCTTTTATCATGAAGAAAAAGGTGTCAGTGGGCCTTTGTGGAGAAGGTACCCTGTATTTTGAAGCCCTACTTGACTACAGCTCCAAGCAATATCCCAATGAAGGATTTGTAGAAGCAAAATCTGAGTAAGTCCGAATGTACAACCTTAGCTGGCTCAAGACAGCAGCTCTACTTTAATGGTTAAAGGACCACAGCAGATGTGAAATCCCGCTTCATACCTTTTAGAGGTTTTGTGCTGGAAATAAAGACTTCTTTGTGAGCTCAATGACAAAATATCCACCTTTGAGGGATCTTTGATGGCTTCAGCATCCTGCCTTGCCCCATAGGAGGACTTAAAAACAATAATATATTGTGAGTCACTAAGTTAGAATTAGGACAAGAGTGACCTACTTGCCTTTCCCAAAGTCCACTCCATTGCTGTCGGCCTGAAATTGCATCAAGTTCCCAGTTAATTGTGAACTGTGACTTTCAAAATGCATTTCTGCAGATTGTCTAACCAGGTTTTAATTGTTTTGGTGTGCTCTTACTAAACACAGGTGAAATTATTTCCTTACACCTTTGTTAGGTCAAGATTCTATAATGGGAACAGGGAAACTACACTAAAAGACTTTCCAAATATTTTCTGGCTGCCATTATTTTTAAAGCCGAGCACTGATAGTCAATTCAAAATTCATTTTACATAGATTTTTTTAGTTGAGCAAAGCTTTCAGGCAATTCTTTTAGGGTGAAAATCACCATTCTCTTTTCTTTTTATACATGGGCAGTGCCATCATGAGTGAGGCTACTCCACACACAGTAGCAAATTCACCTTCATGTTCTGAAGACTGCTTCCTGTTGTTTGTTGACTCCAAGATCATGCTGGGTTTGAATTCTGAAGAGAAAGCATCACTCATCTTGTCACTGCAGTGTCTGCTTTATCATCCACCCTGATTTTTCTTGGGAAAATCAAGTAGCTCCAGTCCAGTACTTGGCAAAATATGTGAAGTTTTAGGAATGGCAGTCACTAACATTTTCTTTTATTTAATGTAATCATTGTATTTGTGATTGGGTTTGATTCTGGAAGTCCAGGAGTTTGAATTAGAGTAGGCAGGTGTTAGAAATGGGGGGTTCTAGTTGGCAATGGTTAGTTGGCAATGGTTTGCACCCTTGTCCAAATATGGACCCTTGCTTCTAGTCAGGATAAGGGGGATACACTCCTAGATCACCTCTGCTTACCCCCTTGGTAGCTTGGCACGAACATACAGGCAGTGTGTAAAGCATTTGTGAACACATACAGTAATACAGTGAAAAAACTACAAATGGACAACACACCAGTTTAGAAAAATAAGTCATCTTTACTAGACTTAACACCAGACCAAACAACAAAAATCCACAATACAGCAATCCAAAATAAGACTTTAAAATGGTAGAAATAGCTTAGTTCAATGTAGATGGGAAATGCGACACTTTACTCTCAAAGTACCTTGGATGCGTCACGCAAAACAAACAAAAGGGTGGCAGGGAAGGTGATGCGTCAGTTCCTTGCTTCGGGGGAGGTGATGCTTCAGTTCCTTACTGCAGTGCAGGGGAGGTGATTTGTCAGTTCTTTACCAGAGAGGAGGTTTCTTACTGCGTTCCAGTTACGATGCGACAAGATGGTGCCTCGATGCGATGTGGCGATGCGGTGCGATGCAACAAAATGGCGTCTTGGATGCGATGCAACAACATTGGATGTGATGCGTGCACGCCTGATGACCGTGATGTGAAATAGATGAACTTTGGAGCTGCGACAGGCCCTGTGACACGCTACTCCGGTGATGCAATGGCAACGTCTGTGGCAGCAGCTCGCTTCTTCAGTGATGCGGCACTCTTCGTCTTCAATGTGACGGCAACTGCAGCGGTGGCGACATGCTTCTCCTCGTTGCGTCACTCTTCCAGATCCCAGCGACATGCAGTCTCTCAGAGGGCCCAAACAACAGCAGGCACCTCACTGCAGGTAGAATTCCCAGCAAGGGAATTCAGGGGGAGCTGGTGGTGAAGTCTTTGTGTCCCTGAGACTTCACTTCAGGACAGGAGGCAACCTCAGCTTCAAGCCCTTGGAGATCTTCCTCAAGATATTAAAAGTACACACAAAGTTCCTTTTCTCCTTTCCTTGGCAATAAGTAACAACTGCAGGCCAATTCCAAACAGCAAACAGCACAGGGGCAGTCTCCTCCTTCAGCTTCCTTGGTTTCTCTCCTTGGCAAAGGGTTTGTCTTGATTTCCAGAAGTGCTCTAAAGTTCTGGGGTCTGGGCCCCAATATTTATACTGCAAAATCCTTTGTTCTCTGAAGGCAGAGAGTGTCTGTACCTAGTCAAAACCAGTTCTGTCGTCCTGGGTGCAGCTTCCTGGCAGGAGGTGGAGACAGCATTGTTTGAGAGCAGACGTGGCCCAGGTAGCTGAGAGGAAAACCCCCTACTCTCTATTCTGTGAAGGCTCAGGCAAGTGAAAGGACATCTCCGCCCCCTACTCTCTATTCTGTGAGGGCTCAGGTCAGTGAAAGGAAATCTCCCCCCCCTACTCTCTATTCAATGCAGGTCCTATTCAGCCTAGCCCTGACCCATCAGACTGCTGGAGCCACGGCCCTCTCCAACCCCGTCAGTCACAAACCAGACATGGAATACATAAACCTAGCAAAAACATACTGGATGGTTAGGCAAGAAAATACCTACTTTCTAAAAGTGGTATTTTCAAACACAAAATGTAAAAATCACCCTCACTAAAAGATGTATTTTAACATTCTGAGTTCAGGCATACTAAACTCGAATTTCTACCTTGTTCCCTGGATCAGTTAGGATTATAAGAGGTTATAATCAAACTGCCCATTCTGGCCTATGGGAACAGGTAGCCTTGCAATAGTGAAAAGCAAAATTGGCTGTAACTCACTATCAGGAAATACCACACACACCAGGGCATGTCCTACCTTTTACATACAATGCAACCTACCCATGGGGGTACCTTCGGCCTTCCTTAGGGGTGACATATATGTAGAAAAGGGAAGGTTTAGGGACTGGCAAGTGTGTGCAATTGCCAAGTCAACATGGCAGTCCCAGACTGCACACTGGCTCTGCAATGGCAGGCCTGAGACATATTTTACAAGCTGCTTCTGTGGGTGGCACAACCAGTGCTGCAAGCCCACCAGCAGCATTTGATTTACAGGCCCAGGGCACACATGGTGCACTGTACCAGGGTCTGACAAGTAAATCAAATAGCCAATCATGGAGTCACTAATACATTACAACAATTTACAAAAGAGAGTATATGCACTTTAGCATTGATCAGCAGTGATAAAGTGTCCAGAGTCATAAAACCACCAACAAAAGGTCAGGAAAAATATAGGAGGAAGGCAAATAGTTCAGGGATGACCCTGCAAAAAGGACCAAGTCCAACAGCAAGCATGTGGGGATTAATTCAATTCAATTCAATTCAATATTAACATTGCAAGAAGGAGTTATTTGTGCACTTAAGCTGTGGTCATTTCAATCTGTCCATCCTACAGGTGGTGATTTGCCGCCCAATTTATATCATAGCAGTGGGATAACCTCCATCAGACATGAAGGAGGTTCATCTGTCTATCGGCTTTCCTCCATCGATGAAGTACATTCGGCTGCCATCAGATTCTACTCCGTCAATGTCAGAAGTCCAGTTCTGTGCCCGACAGATTTATATTTGTCTGTTGGCCCTGCAGTGGTGCAAGGCTCTTACATGATGGGCGTGCTTACCCTAATTGTTTCCTTTAATCAGAATGACTGGCACAGACGTCGAACACACCTGAGTTTCATTAATCCAATGATGAGATTTTTTTTGTATATAAATACACATCCAATCCTGTGATTTTTCTCTGCTGGAGCAGCAGGAGCACACACAGTGCTGATTTTACATTATTACATTTTATTTTTTATTTAAAAAAAACATAATTTATTAGTCTGTAGTTTATATATCTTTTCCCTTCATCATGACAAGGCGAAAGAATCCTAGATTTTAAGAAAATGAATTATCAGTTATGGTAGATGAGATTCTTATAGTAGAGCCCCAGCTGTTTGGAGCCTACCACCATCTCACAATTAAGGCAAATGTGGTATAGAATTGTTAACTAAGTCAATACTGTATCTAACACCAGGCGCTCACTGGAGAAAATCTGCAAGCCCTGGATTGAAATGTGGGGGAGACTGCTTTCCCTAATATCCAATTTTCATGGAAGGGCCGGCTCCTAGGGCAGAGGAGCGTCGCCCCACTGCTTTCTTGCAGTGCGAGAAAGCCAAACATAAATCGGTAATAACTTTTAGCTATTCTATTTTATGTTTGCTTTACGCATTGCGGGTGAACGGGTTGGTGGGGCTGCTCTGCCCTTTGAGCAGGGCAGGGGAGGAGGGGTTTGCCCACTCCTAAGTGCGCAAAGACTGTTTGGTCAGCCCTCTAGGGCTGCCCAAACCAGTCATGCGCACTCTTCCCTTCTCCATGCAGGCTGCATTGCAGCCTGCATGGAGAACATGCCCAACCCTCTAGCCCCTGGCTGGGTGCCGTGCCGACCAATCATAATGCTGCACTGCAGCATTGTGATTGGCATAGGGAAGGGAGCCTGGCTGCCTGCTTCCTGTTTCTGTTGGATGCAGGAGAGCAGGAGTAAATAAGACGTGGGACCCTGCGGAAAGGTAAGTTTGATGTAATTTTTTTATCTCCCCGTGACACCCCGGCCATAACCCCTCAACACCCCCCATGAATTCTCCCCCCGACCCTTTGCGCCTACCCCTACACCCGTAAGCAATGCCAGCCACTACTGCCCTAAAGACTTGTGGTGAGTCTACCAGGCCTCTCAACCTCTCTTGGCTTGGTAGGAGAAGGTCTTGTCAATTCTGCACACTGAAGGATACGCAAGAATCCCTGGTGGTGTGGAGAGTGGTAATTTGCATTTGCTGGTTTACACATCCTCATATCCTAAATTTTGTTCATCCAATGTCTCTCTGTATTTTTTTTATGTTTGTAGGCCCACAAATGGATTGAACATTTGCACATTAGCTTCTGGCTGCTGAAATTCACACGCCATTTTCTCATAATATTCTCCACTTTTTATCTTTCTATTCCTATGCATGAGTGTTTGGTCATGTAAATGTTTACATTTAATTGTTTTCAGGCACAGTGCCTGTCTTATGTTGGTTTCCCTCAACAATAATTCTGACTGTTAAGATTAAACTTTTGTAGCATGTCCACCTCAGACAGGGATTTAGTCTCAGCGAGCAAGCATGTCTGATGGGCCTGTCAGCTGTTCTTTGAAATATCTTGCTCAGTGTCTATCAATGTTTCTTCTTTATTAACTGTGTGATAGCCCCTGGCCTCCATAAGTTTGTTTCAGAAGTTTAAATGCGTGAAATATGTTTCTTAAGAGTTTTCCAGTGAAATATGGGCAACATAATTACTAACATGTTTGGGTGGACAAGGACTACATCTCCAACCAAACCATGATGTTGCTTGCATTTGACATTGTTTAATCTATTTTAACGTTCCTTATGCTCACATACGTTCAGGATTAACTTTTTCACCCCTTACAATCGTCAAGGGTTTAGGAGGTAGCATTTCAGGGTTGCAAGTTTTATCCTTGTGCACCAAGATAGTGGAAGGGGACTCAGTAGCCAGTAGGTCAACAATTCCCTCACACACCTGGTGACTACTTCCTGGGAAGTGTGGCATCATAATACCCCACAATGCAACATTTATCTCTAAAATAGCATGCCAAAAGTCCCCTGTGCCTGTGTGTAGCTCACCAGCACAACTCAGATGTGTGGCTAACTAGTGACTACACTCCTCCTTCAGGATTGCCCTTATTCACATTTAAGGGTGGACAGACCGACCGGCTTCATTAAAAATTAGATGGGCCTGGGTGATGTGACATATTTGCGTCCAGGGCTCCTTAATTTTGAAGTGCAATAAGCCTGCCAGCCCTCCAGAGGAGGTAATCTAATGTCTCCAAATGCTGTTATTTTTTCAAGTTCCTTTCATCATTCCACAAAAATTGCAAGTCAGGCCACAGCTGCTGCTGTCAGCTACTGACCAATTAGGAAAAGCAACTAAAGGACTGTTGTAGGCAACTTTGAAAAGTAAACTTGTAGAGCTACATTTCTAAAATATATTCAATCAAAGTTTGGCAAGTTGTATGATGTAACGTAACTAATAATTTGACAACTTGCACAACTTTTCTATCTACCGTCATAACGAAGTGAACTAGACCTGAAGATATCAGATCACTTTACATGAGCACCAGTTGCGTTATAGATGGACACAATTGTTTGCTAGGCGCGGGGAGATTAAGTGATTTGCCCAGAATCACAGGATGTTGAGCATCCCTGCTAAAACTCGAACCCAGTTCCCCAGCTTTGAGTTCAACCACTCTAGACGTTAGGCCACATCCTCTCCTTAGTAAAGCATCATATCAGCCAATGTGTCCAGCAGCCAACAATAGGCTAAAACCAAGAGGCACATGCTGTGACTTCCTCCTGTGAGCCAGCAACATTGGCTTGTGGAATAATTCTATCTTTATCTTTGTTACCAACTATGTGGGATCTAGATATTAACTCCTAATAATGGTGGACTCATCATAAGGATCTCATTGTTAACATTGAGATAAATCCTGATCAGGTTTCTGTTTCTCCTATTGCTTTGTTTGTCACTTACCAAATACATTGATCTCAATCTCATGATTTGTGTTTCTATCAATGTATGTGTATGTTGAATTTCCTGTGCAACTTTGTTAATGTTTAACTATTTAAAATTTACCATACTGTGATGGTGCACCCCAGGATTATTGTTCATCCACATGTTAAGTGCATAATTGCTCACAAATCTGCATGCTTTAAAAGAAAATGCTTTTGTCTAATACATAAGGAATAAGGATGTCTCATTTGGGGTCAACAAATTGAAACAATTAAACAGCACAATCAGGTGAGTATATTCATAATTTATTATTGAGAAACGACAGTACATTGTTGTTAAACTGTCAGCTTTAGTGTGGCCTTCCCCAAAATGTTTTGCCTTCCTCCTCCATTTTTTGCTGACCTGGTTTTTGCTTTCCTCGGGATTATGCACACTTTACCACACATAACCAGTGATAAAGTGCATATGCTCACTCCTTAAAACATGATAACATTGCCTTATCCCCAGTTAGCATATTTAATTTACTTATAAGTCCCTAGTAAGGTGGTACTACATTTACCCAGAGCCTATTAATTAAATGCTACTAGTAGACATGCAGCACTTATTGTGCAACCCACTTAAGTAGCACTTTTAAAAATGTTTCAGGCAAGCCATTGCAGCCTGCATGTGCATAAACTGGCATTTCAACCTGGCAAAAGAAACCTTCTGACTGGCCCAAACCTTCATTTTAAATGCATATATGTCACCCCTAGGGCAGGGCCCAGAGAGGTCAGTAAGGCAGGGTACAGTGTAGTTAAAAAATTGGACATTGCATTTTAAGTCTTTGATGTCCTATTAGTGAAAAACACTTAAATCAATGTTTCACTACTGCAAGGCCTACCTTTCCCAACATTGGAGATACCTTCATACACTTAATACACAGAAATTTCAAATGATAACAGGTAACCAGTTCATGTTTGGTATCTTTGAAATTGTAATGAAAAATCCTCTCTTATAGTTAAGTCAGATTTTTAAAGGCAATTTTGAAAATGCAACTTGCAGAAAAATTGAATTTTCCTGCCTTAGCCATTCAGTGCCTGCAGCCTGTCTCTGGGTCACATGACTGGGTGTAGCTGGCAGATGGACCTTGTGTATTCCTCCTAGACAGCCACGCACAATAGAGTGCTTGGGTGTGCCTGGATGGGCCATTACTGGCAGGATGGTAGGGAAGAACTGGGCACAGCCCCACTTACACTTGAATAGGCTGTGTCCTGCCAGCTCACAAAAGGCTACCTACCCCCAGTAGTTAGTCTGGAGTAAGGCCAGGGCAGGCACTTCAAAAGTAAACCTCTGGAAGTTTCTCCCACTTCAAAGGAGGCAACTGGTATAAATATTGGACACCGACTCTTCAGTACTCTTCTGGACCTGTGGAGAATTTGCCAGGAAGAAGGACTACAGTGCTGCTGATAGGACTGCCCCTGTGCTGGACTGCTGCCATGCTGGACTACTACCCTGCTGGAGTGCTGCCTTACTGGACTGCTGCCCTGCTGGCTGACTGCACTCCTTCCTGAGTCAGAGACATTTTAACCTGCACCTGAATGAAGGACTCACAGAGTGACTCTGAGGGCTAGTCTGCTATCCACCTGTTTAGAGCTACAGAGACATAGCAGTCTCCTAACCACCTGTCCCAGCACTAAGATCCATCTGGAGCAAGCCCCTGACCCCCAAGTCATGACCGTCAGGTCCTGAAACCTTGGTGTGGTCTCAGAGAGGCTGAATTGAAGAGTTTGGGCTCTTCATTACCACAAATGGCCCCTGCTTGTCACTTCCACAGCCTGCCAATGCAAAGTTCCATCAGCCTGACTACAGCATCCACTGCTCGCAGGGAGCACCACCACATAGCACCAGCCTGAACATTCACGATGACAACTGGATCTTCATAATACATCTGCAACTCAAGGCCTGCTCTTCGTGCTATGTCGATGACCATCTGTGACACTTCCCTGCTCCTCGTGGCCTTGTGTGGTGTTTTCACTTCATTACTTTGTGAAGCGCTGCTTAAATTCTTTACAAACTGCCCTCTAGGTTAAGCCTGACTGCTTTGTGCAAAGCTACCAGAAGGTTGCGCACAGGTTAATTTGGGTTTGGCTTGTGTCTCACCTTAACAAGGAGTGTGGTTGCTGCTTTAGTAGGGGTTCAACCCCCTCAACCAGCAACCCAAATCCTTACAATTGTTTTAAATAATGTTCTACTTATAAAAGCACTTAAGATGTATTTATAGACAAAGTCCAATGTGGGTTTGCAATTGGTCACACCAAATGTACTGGCTCACAAAACTTTGATACCAATTTAGAATTGGCCTTTGGAGTTATCTTCATTTTGCTCCAAAAGTAGAACTACATCCAAAATCAAACTGAGGTACCATATATGTCAGTGTAATTTCAAGAACAATGCTTACCACAATAACACTGCACAACTGTGTTTTCCACCCACCTAATTTGGACAAGTTTGACACAAAAACTTCAATGTTTCTGGATCTTACCTTCCAGGTCTGTACATAACTAGTGAATACCCTCCCAGTGTTAAAGGATTACTAATGACTCACTTGTGCTCAAGAAGAGGACAGTGGGATAAACCCTGTTTGCAAAAGCAAACATTTAAATTTTGAACACAATTATACATACAACCATAGGCCACATGGTGATTAAGGTGTTTCAAACACACTCTTAAATAGTATACTAAATGTAGTTATTTACATCTCATACACATATTTTTATGAGGAACAACGAAATATAAGAGTGTTATTTATTCTAAAGCCGCAAAATGTAAAATTGCAAAGCCCAATGATTTCCCAACATGAGTCGTCTTTTAAGCAAATAACCTAACCTGTTTCTGTGTTGGTGAGGTTTGTACCTCTAAATACAATCACTTACTTTAATATATTTAAGAACCATACTTACCATCATTTGAATAATTCAACTCTCACTTCTTGATGGAGGTCAGTGTCTTCTTCATCTCCACTGTCATCTTCATGGAGAAATTCTACAACATCACCCTGCCCTCCCTGATGGTAGTCCTTGTCTGGTATGAAAGGAATGTCCCTCTGCTGGGAAATGTTATGCAGCATACAACAGAAAGCAATAATTTGGCACACCTTGTCTGGAGAGTACAGGAGGTCTCCACCTGTCTACTCAAGGCAATGGAATATGGCTTTCAAGTGCACACAATCCCTCTCCACAGCACCCTCAGTTCTTACATTTATTTATTTATTTAATTTGTTTATTTGAAGAGTTTTATAGAGCGCTGGCTAGACCCGTAGGTATCAGAGCGCTTTACATGAGGTCAGCAAAGTTACAACAATAATAACAATTTTACATTACATCAAAAAATATGTGACACATTAATGGGGGAGAAGGAGAGATCAGTAGAGAGGGAAGGGGGGTAGGGGGAGTGAGAGGGAGAGGATGAGGTGGAGGAAGGAATAAGAGACAGAGGTAAAGGCAGCCCAAAGACCGCATGGGTAGGTGATGGCCAGTGAGGTAGTCCGAGGCCAGTCGCCCCTATAGTTCTCAAGGAGTCACCACTGAGTATCAGTCAGACAGGTGGATATAAAGGAGAACAAGGCAAGCAGAACGGCATGAATACAATGAGGGGGAGGGTGGGCGAGACAGGGAGAAGGGGAGAAACAGTGCCCGAAGTCCGGCTGGGCAGGTGACGGTCAGGGGGTGAGCCAAGTCCAATCTCCTCATTAGCTGAACAGAGCAGCTCCACCGAGCGACGGACATAATCCTCGGACTCCGCTGTCAGGAAATAGGTCAACTGTCCTCAGGGAATGTCAGAGTAGTGCGAGTTGGCGGGGGGGAGGGAGGCCATGGTCATAAAGAGATCTAGAAGGCCTCTTGAGGTTAGGCACAGTCCAGGAAGGGTTGAGTAGGTAAAAAGTTCAGCAAGGGGGAAGAAGTCACAAATGTCAGCCATGTTGGGGTCAGGCACCCTGGGACCCATTCCCAAACCGAGAGTGAGCCGAGTATGATAGGACTTTGCGGGGAGGGAAGGGTCGGACTCCCATCAGTTAATACAAAAGACACAAGATCACCCCCGGTGTCCCTAGGTTCTCAAGGCACAGTGAAGACCCTGAAAGGGTGTTGGGGCACATCTTCCATTACAGTGGGCAACACGGTGAGAGCCGCCATTATGCCTCGCGCTGGGGGGGGCACCAATCACCTCGATCTTCGGCAAGCAGGTGCTTCAAAGTTCAGGGTATAGCTGCGGCTACGGGATGTTAACACGCGCAGCTGACGGGCTACCCCACTCCGGGATTTCAAAAGCTGGTCCGTTCCATCCCAGGTGCCATTTCGGGGCAATATCGCAGGGCAGGTCATTTGCAGATATCTCGACGTTGCAGTGTCTGGATTGAACGGCGCCCACAGCGGCAGATGCTCCAGGCCTTCAGATGTCAGGAGATGGCTCAAATTGGCTGTTGAAGTGGGGTTTAGGCACGGCGCTGGTTGTAAAACGGGGGCTTTAGCGGAGCAGAAGCTCCGAGCGGCCTTGATGGATCCTGGCTCCTGAACAGAATGTTTCTGTCTGCATTGACCTCACTCAGACATCCCCTGGCATTTTTAGATTCCTCGTACCTGATAACAAGTATGGTTTGGTTGGATATGCTGTGTCTCCTGCAAAACATGCAGGAGACCATATTAAAACACATTACCTTCTATTCAAATGTGCTGACAAGACAAGTGTTTTATTTGTGTCATTTGTGTTCATCCCCTGCCATCAAGCCAAGCCCTCATGTTACCAAGTTGTGCCATCTGCTGTGGCACAGCATCAATGAGTCATGGCTGTATCCTAACAATTGTGAATATCCACTGGTGATGTACAGGTCCAAAATGCAAACCACCTGCATATTTATGAAATTGAAGTTTGTCTGATTACAGAATACTTGTTCTCTGTGGTGGGGTGGTGCCAATGCAATATGTTTTCCATCGATGGCACCAAAAACACATTGTATGCCTCCCAGGACATACAAATCTTCCTTTATAGTGTTCAAGGTACCAACATCAATTGGAAATTTAATGAGTCCTTTTTGTGGTTTAGCATCACACTGATTAACTCTTGGAGCACACACGAGAAACGGGTTTGCAACATTCCATCACAAACCCCAACGGTGTACTGGAATGAACCAGTGGCTGCAAAATGCAGGTCTGCCATTCCTTTTGCCAGGTGGGTGATTGAAGTAGGGTTGCAGTTCTGTGGCTCCAGTTCAGATATTAGTTGATGGGCCAGGCCAAAATTGTATACCTTGTAAGCCAGTACTTTTGGATGACATCTTGTTCCTGCATGGTTGTTAGGTCCAGGATACACTGAAAAACGTGTATTTGGGATCATCGCTCTCTGGCTTGCCTTGCGTGTCCATGTTGTCACCTACATTGGTGGATTTCAAAACATAATAAAGTTATTGTTCAAATTCTACTTTGTTCATAGTAATATGTCTTTACATTTACATTTGTTGGTTTCTATATTAATTCTATGTGGCATAAGTGTTATTGTTTTAAAACAAACACCATTAAAAAAATATATATATTCATGTCCATCAACTGAGGTTTAAAATACACCGTCCAAAATGAACACCCAACAAATACAATCAACTGCTGATGCCTAAGCCTATAGCAATGTCTGGATGATTCTAATAAAGTGGGTAATATATATATACATCCTAGTCATTTTAGCAATCTGTTCTTGATTCCAACATGTGGGATTTCTAAAATGGTGGATACCTGACATGTCCATCATTCAAGATGGACATATTGCATCATACTGGACAGCCCTAACTATATAAAGTACTCTGCCATTGGTTCACAATCTATGATTGACTTCAAAACATGCAATGTTTTGTGTATGGATTTACTTGCGTATTTGTACATCACTGTACGTCACTGTGATGTACATGCATTCCGGAAATCATATTACTGGCCTCCTAACTTTTTGCCTGTACAAACACCCTCCAAGGTTGCTTCTCACCAACCTCTGCATCTAAAAATGGCTACGTCTCCTGGAGACAGTGCCCAAACTTTACATCTGAAGAGCTTGAAATGATTACGGTAGAGGCTCTGTCCTGCTACATCCAGCTGTATAGCTCTGCAGATGCTCAGGAAAGAGGACCACATTTGCTTTTTTAAATGTTCTGCCAGCCACAGCGGCTACATACAGAATGATATTCCAACAAGGTTTTTGAAGCTCAAATGTGGTTCCTCCTCACCGACTAAAAATGCATTTGAAAAAAGCATATTAGGAAGCACCAATAGGTTGACTCTATACATTTTGGGTTTGCATATTATAGGAAATGGTGGTTCATAAAATTATTTCCTTCATGGATAATGCCTTCAAATATTTCTGAAGGGAAGTTAGTGAATTGCTTAGCATAGATCAGGAGCCCTAAAAAGGTGTTTTTTTAATAATAGTTTCTTTGCTAGGACTTTAAAAAGAAGCTTATAATTATTGGCATTATAAATTATGAATTAAACTCTCAAAAGCAAATAAAAATCTGGGATGTCATCGCTTGGATGTTGTGGACTCTGGGAATTTACAAGCTCCATAGACGGGCCCAGCAACAAGTGATCTGTGGACCTACGATGCTAGACCCAAATAACAGCAGAGGGCTTAAATGGTGAAGTTCTTTTGGGAGTAGAAGAGGATACGGTGCACCGTGACCCCTTTAATGGACCATATCATGGTGGAGGCCTACTCACTGGTGGACACAGAGCTCAGGGCCATGGAAAAGCAACAAGGGAGAAATTGTACATTAGGGTTCAATGTGTGTTATAAATAGAGTTTCCTTCAGGGTATCCCAAGATGTCTCAGTGTGTCCACTGAAGGCTGGAGTCTTGTAATGGTGAAAAAAAAAACTGCACAGATTTAGGGCCTGATTTCGATCTTGGCGGATGGGTTACTCCGTCATAACGGTGACGGATATATCCCATCCGCCAAAATATAAATCTCATAGGACATAATGGGATTTATATTTCTGTGGATGGGATATCCAACACCATTTTGATGGAGTAACCCATCCGCCGAGATCTAAATCAGGCCCTTAGTAACTTGTAAGTGATGTACTAAGATGTGCCATAGATATTTGCCTACCCATGGTCTATCTCAGAGGTGAAAAAAGGCAAAGTGTGTTCAGATTACTTTAAAGCTCAATACATCAACACATTGCTAGATGCAACTTGGTAATACAACTGGAACATAGCAAATGTGTTTTTAAATTGTTTTAAATAATGTCTATTAGTAAGGTTTTCAACCACTAAACCATTGTCCAAAGAAGGCAAACAAAGCAATATTGACACAGATGAATTGTTTTAGCTAATCTCTACTCTACACATTCTGAAATCAAACTCTTAGGTATGGCAATATGGCCCACCCACCTATTACTAGTGCTTACAAAGTGCATTTGTGGCTGAGAATAACAAAGAAAGGGCATTCAATTGTCCCACCTAAATCTGATATTTTGTTTAAGTTGCCCTTATTTGAGAATGATGTTCAGAAAACACATGTGTTAACTTAATTCTTCTGACTTACTTCAATGTTCTTTACACAAATATCATATATTCTGGAGGGTCATGTCTACATTCACAATTAAGGTTGATCATTATGTCTAAACAAGTGATAAAGTATAAGACTATATGTGTTATCAATTATGGCTGCCATCACAGATTGAGAATGCTATTGTGTATGTAGTATTATCTCATATAAGATAGTGTTAAAAAACATTTTAAAATCATCCCACCTAGATGGGCAACAGTGAAGGAGTGTACTGAGGCCCCAGGTGGGCCAAGTCGCGGGGTCAATGCCAAATTATGTAGCGGGTTTCCGTAGGGGCCCCCTGAGCCCCGGGGACTGCCACCTCCCCGGGGCTCTGATTTTTTATTAAAAAACATGTGTGGGGGGCTCGAGCCCCTCCACATGCCCCGGAAACCACCACCTCCCTGGTGCTTTGACAATTAAACGTGGGGGACACTCGCCCCCCACCCCCAGCACCAAGGAACACCACCTCCCAAGGGCTTTGATTTTTTTGCTTTTTAAATGTGTGGGATGGCTCGAGCCCCCCCACACGCCCCAGGGTCCACCACCTCCCAGGGCATACAGTCATTTGTATGCAGGGGTCTGTTGTGGACTGCTGGGGACCACCACCTCCCGGGGCTTTGAAATGATGGAAGCCCTCCTTGGCCCTGGGGACTGCCACCCCCCAGGGCCGGCTTCTGCAATGTTCCGGGATGCCCACCCCGGGACATTATTGTTTGGTATGACAGGGTAGGAGCACGGCTCCAACACTGTCATAGCATACTCTGCTTTGCTTTGTTGAAGCGAGAGCAGGAAACCTGTTCTCCCTTCAACGAAGCAAAGCAGAATTGCTTTTGGGCAAGGGGAGCTGAATGTTAGCAGCTCCACTTTCCCAAAAGCAATGCTGGCTTCCACAGTAGGTGGGGAGCTATCAGGGACCATGGGGGTATTGGGGCTCCCCCCACTGTCCCCAACATGAGCCCAGGCGCAAGGGATGGGGTCCCTAGGGCCACCTTTGGCCTAAGGAGGGGGGCCACGCTGCCACCCTTCTTATTTTTTATTTTTTCAAATTGTGGCGGGCCCCGGGGGATGGGGTCCCCGGGGCGAATACGAAACAATGTAAGTGGATTTTTTTTTTTTCGAGTTTGAAGTTGTGACTCCAGCGCGGCTCTCAGCGCCCCCCTGTGATCGCGTTGGATTCGCGTATTCACCTTAAATAAAAAATTAAGTACTAAATAATTTTGATGTTAGTGTTGTATTTTTGAAGTTATTTTTGAGAGGTAGTGTGATTGAAGTTAATGACAAGATTACAATTGATAGAGTTGTTAAAAATATATTTAAAATTTAAAATTAATAGTTGAACTTGAAAAGTGTGTTGTGTTGTAGTACATTTAATTCATGTTTTTCTTTTGTGGATTCGCGTCAGGTGCGTGAATCCACAAAAAAATTAAAAATAAATGTATGTGTAAAAAAAATTATAATCAGTATTATGTTATGGGGTGGCTCTAAAAAGAGCCCCTGTTTTCATTGTGAGTTTGTTGTAGCTACATGTAAGTGCAGCTGCAGAGCTTTAGGTTGTTGAGAAAGCCTCTGTTTCCTAGATCTGTAAAGTGTACTTCATCACTTCTGTAGATGTCATCCATATCAAAACATAGATTTTTGTTATATGGAGCCCATCCTATGGTCTCTTACGTAAACAGAAACAGCTTTCTTGACATTCTTTCTAGCTTTCTCAATCTGTTGACAGAATTGATTTGACCACTTCCATTTCTGTTTATGGCATATGTTAGAGTATACAAAGACAGGTTGAGGTAAAAGCAACATCAATTGTGCAAAAGTGTCCTTCATTAGCATTTCTAGACCTACTCCTGTCAATGTGCCTAGGTCATTGCCACTGCAGTGCACAATTATGAGGTCAGGGGGTTGGAGATTCAAAAAGGTTTTAACCAAAGGCATCAATTGGTGCCACTTTAATCCTCTCTGTGCTATCCCTTTAACCCCTTCAGTGCCCGCCCCTTTCCCCGCCCAGTGCCGGCCGTTGCATTAGCGGGCGGGGTCTATGACGAGCTGGACTCGTCATGGGCACAGCGCCACCGCGGCCCATGACGAGTCCAGCTCGTCATGGGCACTGAAGGGGTTAATGTCCACATTTTGCAAAGCTAGTTCTTTGTCAATACCTCTGCGTTCAGCATACCTTTTGCACCAGAAAACAAAGCTATGTCCAACAGTCCATACTGTAAGCATCTTGAAGGGATATCTGGAAGTAATGAAAAGATTTATGTAGCTGAGGTTAGTCAGTTGGTAGACTGAGAGGTATGTAAAATGGTGGACAAGTTGCTGTTTTAAAAAAAGTAGAGAATTGATTGGCTGTTTAAGAATATTGTGCATTCAAAAATAGGGTGCATGTTACTGTGTTTAAAAACATGTTTCTTATTGGTCAGTAAAAAATGTTTGAAAGGTACAGTAGATAGGATAAGCTCATATTTTGGAAATGTCAACCACACCTGCTGTTTTCATTTGTAACATTGTGTGGTGAACTTGAAAATATGGTGAACTTGGGACCTCTTGGTTCAGTTGAATGTTCCATGAACTGTTACCATGGAAACTGGCATGAAGCAAAATGAGGGAAGGGTTGAAACTTAACTGTGGATTTAAAATGTGAAATTCTAATTTATATATAAGTAAAATCTTATTACAGTAAGATTTCCCAAGTCTGTAGTATCTTTAGAAGTGGTGTGTTCTTAAAAATAGTGGTATTTTTGAACTCCCATACGGATTCACAGCTCCATTGCATTGGTGCATGATGGAGTTGCGACTCAAAACAATTCCAGAAAAAGTTTGGCCACTTTTAGAATTCAGTTGGTAAGGGTTCATTTGTCTAACCAATAGATATTTGCTTTATAATTTGAAATAATGTAGGGAGGTATGTGATTTGTTACATGTATTTGTGTGGAGATAGCGAGGGAAACTTTGTCATTACTGGTTTTACCTTGCTGAGATGGTGCATTACATTAACTGTGTGCATAAGAAAATCATTTATGAGTTTGCAATATTTTAAATTCTACAAATCTATTTGGAAGGTGAGTTATACATTTGTGAGGTGTATTATGTATTAGGTTTATTTTAAACTTTAAAAATAATTCAAAACCTGTGATGTTTGAAATATATTATTAAATGTACAGATGTGTATTGTAGTTTCTTTTATTGCAGTTAAATGTTGTTTGAAATAGATTCTGTATAGTAATATTGGAAGATGGATTAGTGATTATGGTAGTTTGTTTTAGTGTGTGGATATGTACATTTGTAGTATACCGCATAATATTAGCTGTTGCTTAAAATTTGGAGGTGGAGTCTCTCAAGGTTTAAGGTGTGCTTCGACTTCTGTCTCAAGTATGTTTCTACTTGTATTTTCATTTGTCTTATACATTTGAAGGTGCATGATGTATAACATAGAGCTTTTGTTGCTTTTTATGTGGTAGGCTCAAGAGTATGAGTACTAGTAGAATGGTGAAGATGCAACATAAAAGTGTGATTTAAAAGATGGTGACAGAAGTGTTATTGATTAGGCTTCGTTTTTAAGTTTCTAGAGAGGTACAGTTGAAATATGCAACATAATCTTTGATGTTTGCTTGAAAATGAAAGTTTGTTCTGTGAATTTGTAAGGTTTGGATAGTGTTATGGTACAGACATTTTCATGTATGGTTTTAGTAATATGTTGAGACTTTTACTAAAGATATGTAAAGGGTTACTACTTTGTATCTGGGTAGGTGTAATATTATAAGTAGTTGTAAAATAGTTAAGCAGCAGCCCGAAAGTGAGGGTTTAGATGTGTGTAAAGATGTTATTTACTAGAGGAATTTGTATGATGTGAGGAAAGTTATATTTCATATATACCGCATAATTTCCAGTCTGTTTGAAAATTGAAGTTTTAAGGTGTGTTTGTTGTTGTGACTGAGATATGTGTCTACTTGTTCAAATATTATGGTAAGTGTTATGTGTTTCAAGATGATAGATATATAAAACACACATATATATGTATCTGTTTTCTACTTTTATATATGATGCTAGTAGGAAAAGGTATAGAGATATGCATACATGGATTTAGAAATACTCGAAGACTTTTATGAAAGATAAGTGAAGTGTTGCTTTGCTTATTTATGCTCTATTCCTGTTTTTTCCTAGAATGGTGAAGCAGTAGTATTGGAAAATGTATGTTTAAGATATGTTGGAAGAGGAATTATTTGTTATGGTACTTTATAAGAGTCGGGCCAAGATGGCTGTGCTTGAGTGAGGCTCCCGAGCAGCAGAGCCGTTATCCTCTGCTTCTCCTGCCCGGGACGTGCCCCGGGGCTGCCGATGCTGCCTGCTTCTGCCCGTGAGGTCCCGGCGTCCCTGTGGGGCCCGAACTGACAGCGGGGGCGGCCTCTGACTACGTGCCGCCCCCTTGGGGACTTGCCTGGCGAGCGGTGCGGGGCAAGCTGGAGGCGGCGGCCGGCCGCGGGAATCACCCTACACCGCGGCTTGCCACGAGGAGGCTGGGACGCGCAACGAGTTGCCGATCGGCGGCTGGCGGACTGGCGACCCGCGAGGGATTCCCCTGCAGCGAAGGGACCCGGGGGGACAGACGACCAGCTTTATTGTGACCCTGCCTACCTGAGAGCGCCGAGCCTGCAGGCGCTTGCTGCGATGGTCGATGGTGGTGACCGTGACGGCCGGGGGCGATAGTGGCAGACATGGGACCCTGCGGCGCCCGAGAGCCCGGTGAATGACCTGGTGTGAAAGACCCCCTCTGGCTGCGAGGTTGTGGACGGGCACCTGGTGAGCGCCTGGCTGCTGCCCCTCGGGGGCGAAGAGGACTGCTGTGGTGGCGGAGGCGACCCTGGAGAGTGTGCTGTGGCTCTGAGAACAGTGCCGTGGGAGTGATCGGACGGCCAGAATCAGAGTGAGGAGCTTGGGGAGCTGGCCGCTTGCCTGCTGCTGGGTGCGTTGAGGTGATCTGGCCATTGTGGACTAGGCGGAGTGCGAACTGGAGGACGCTGGCTGTCGGTTGCCCGCGGACCGTGACGCACTTCCCCCGCCGTTGATGCTGCCCTGCGCCCTGACCTCCCTGGCGTTGGCCCGACTCGTGGTGGTGGGACTGGGCCCTTTGCTACCGGCATCTGGAGGGGCCTGGAGTCCCGGTTGACCTCGCACACCACTGGACTCTCTGAATGCCGTCGGCGCAGCAACTTCGGAACTTTATACTACACAGAGCATATCTCACTCCTGACTCTATCAACCGATATTTCCATTGCGCGGACGCGGACTGCCCACGCTGCAAGGCTCTGGATGCTGGAATGGTGCACATGTTATGGAGTTGTCCAGCACTAGACTCGTATTGGCGGACGGTGCATGGAGCGTTAAGTAAATGTGCCGGCCCGCTGGCGCTGCGGGAATGGCCGGCCTGTTTGTTACACTTGTTTCATAGAACTCCCCCCACGAAGGTTGCCTGTCGCTTCCTCGACCTGGGTTTGATCGTGGCGAAGCGGTTAATCACTAAGCACTGGAAGGCGGCTGAGCCCCCCCCGAGCGCAGGCGTGGCGGAGTTCCCTGCTGGTGTGGGCGGGGGCGGAGGGTACGGCCCTTTTGCGGAAAGAAACGTTGGGCCTTAGACGCACGCCTATAGCGAACCAGTGGGACGTACACTTGCAGGCCCTGATGCAGCTGGATGGGGATGCCTTGGGACTCTGTGGGGCAAGTACTGCGGAGGCACTCCCTGAGTAGGAGGGGAACGGAGGTGAGCCCGGGGGGTCTAATTTGGGGACTGGTGTGGAGGTCCTCGTCGAGCCGGGCGGGTGTGCGGACATTGACAATTGCCTTTAATGGAACTGTATGTACCGAGGGGTGGGGACCGGGTGAGGAGGGATGGACTGGGGGAAGTACCTTGGGGATCACATGGTTAAAGACCGAACCTGGTGCTGCTGTTATGCTGGGGCTTCTGTTGTTTTGCCTCTTTTCTTTTTCTTTTTGTTGTTCTATGGAACTGTTTAAATGTGGGCGGTGGTCCTGAGACCTATCAGTTTATCTTGCTTTGCACATGGGGGTGGCGTTTGATCCTGTGGTTCACTGTACTCACAATTGGCGGGGGCTCCTCCGAGTAACTGACTCATTGCCTGTGAGATGTTCCATTTATGACATGTACTATGTCTATATTAACGAAATGCCAATAAACAGATTTCATAATAATGGTACTTTATAAGAGTCTACTCATGCAATCACCTAAGCACTATCTATGCACTCTTGCAATCACCAAGGTATTACCAATGCACTCTTTCAATCATGTAGCCACTACTCATGCACTTATATAATCACCCAGCCACTACCGTTGCACTATTTCAATCACGGAGCCACTACCCTTGTACATTTGTAATTACTCAGCCAGTTGTCATCCCATTAAGAAATCACCCAGGCACTACCTTTGCATTCCTCTATTCACTCAGGCACTACCTCACTAGTCCTGCAATCACCCAAAAAGTACCCATGGACTTATAAAATCACTTCCTAGGTAGTCATGTAAATCCCCAGATATTACCTCTGCAGTCATGCAATCACCCAGGGGTTTCCTGTGTACTCCTTTAATCCCCCAGATGTTACCCCTCTACTCATGCAATGACCAATGCATTAGGTATACAGTGCTACTTTCAGCAGCCACTATATTTCCACTCTTTTAATCACACATGCACTACTCTTGTACTTATGTAATCATTCAGCCACTACTCATGCACTTATAAAATCACCCAGGCGCTACCTTTGCACTCAGTTTCTATGTATGCCAGTAATCCCCCAGATATTACCCCTGCAGTCATGCAATCATACAGGCACTAGTTATGTACTATCCCTTCAGTCATGCAATCATACAGGCTGTACCCATGTTGATAAGAATTCACCCAGGCAGTATGTTTGCACTCCTATATTAATGCAGGCACTAACTCAGTATTTCTGCAATCACACAAGCAGTACTCATGCACTTATAAAATCACTTGTCCACAATGAGAATAGGCAAAGTCACTGAAATAGTTCAAAATGTTTATTTTAATTATCATGCTCTACAATACAGTATAAGTGCCACTACTAGCAGCAAAATGCATAAACTCAGCACAGTTAGCATTGTTACAATTCCATAGAATACAAAGGGAGAAGTCATTTTATAAAGACTGTGGAAATAAGGGCTTTTAGGCCTAACCACCCTCTCCTTGACTAGAAGTTGATTTTATAAAAAAAGAACGATCTCTGGGCTTTGACAGCAGACACCATACCTTAAAGCCAGGATGTAAGGTTTACATCATAGGAACAGTAGAGCTCTTCTCCATGGAACGGCTTTCTCCAAGTGTGTTAAAACAACACGCAACAACATAATATCAAAGCACAAGTCTTCTGTACTGCAGCTGTGTGTAGCATATTATGTCTAGGTGCTAGGGACTGACCAGAACAGAATAACAAGGGGCAATGTTGATCGACCTTGCACATCGTGTTCAGACTAAACTCCAGGAAAAGCAGAGAACGTGAAAGCAGCCGGTTCCATGTGAAAGGCACAAACAGAGTCTTGCAATAACAAAGGTATGTAGTAACGTGTGCAAAAGCAACATCATGGCAGCGAATCTCATTCTAATTTAGCAATGTCGATAATGTCCCCAGGCGCCATATAGCAATACCTTTGCACTTCTGTAATCCCTCATGTAGTATCTTAGTACTTCTGTAATCATGCAGGCAGTACTCATGGACTTTTAAAATATTGTATACATAGGAAATCTTATTAATCACAGGAAACTCAGTTGTGATACTCCAGATAAAAGGGAATTTTTCCATTTAGCACTTCTGCAACTCTTTAAGCCTTGCGTACTGAAATGGAATTACTTGGCGATTTTGAGTGCTATGAAGATTCTTTTAATGCATGTAAAGACAGCATTGAATGCACAATTTTTCCAAATTATCAATAAATGTTGAAAGAAGTGATTGAACAAGAAACTACTATTGCAGCTGAAATCGCTAGAGACAGTTCTCAAGATATTCAAAGTTCTGCTCCACTAAGTCAAGATCCACTAGGACAGCCATTTCTTGAAAATTAAGCAGCAATAGCTATGAATGAAGTAGAAACGGCAATGCAACAAGCATAACAGGATATTATTGAGTTGTAAAAGTTAGAAGAACAGCTAAATATTGAACAGAAAGAAATATATCAGCAAGTGACACAACAGATACAGCATGGTTTACTGTATGAAAAAAAGATTGCCAATGCACATCATAACCTATTTGAATGTATATCAGTGGACAAGCTGGAACAGGAAAAAGTTTCTTAATTAAAGTTTTGACGAGTAGAACCACTGAATCACATTTATCTTGTGTTGTAACTGCTCGAACTGGGTTAGCAGTTCAAGATATTAAAGGGATTACATTACATTGATTACTCATGCTACCAGTTGAGCAGGAAAATAAGTAAGAATATCACAAGCTATCTGGAGAAGCTTGTTATGAAGTTTCAAGAGTACTCAAGAAAATGAAACTTCTGGTCATTGATGAGGTGAGCATGGTCTCAAACTTAGTACTTGCTTTTGTACATTTAAGAATGCAACAGCTTTTAAAAACAAATGATGATGTTTTATTTGGCAAAAAACATGTAATTATACTCGGCAATCTACTACAACTTACATCTTGTGCAAGGACAGCCAGTTTTTAAAACACTTGTCCATGAAGACACTAAGACATCTTTGGGAAGTATTGGAAATGTGAGCATTTGGTCTCTTTTTCAATATAAAGACCTTATTAAGAATTTGCGACAAACAAGTGATGAACATTATGGAAACATTCTTCAAGATATTATAATTGGTATTTTGACAAAACATGGTAAAGAAGCTTTACAAAGTTGGCTACTAACAAACTTGTTTACAAATAAAATATTGCACCTGAAATATTGCACAAAAAAATTGGAGAAAAGAAGTTTATAGTTTGACTAATACCAACACTGCAAGAGTGTTCTACCTTCAATCAAGAACTTATGAAACTGGAGAAACAGCCAATAGTGAAAATGGAACCCCTTGATAAAATGGCACACAAGGGAGTTACTATTCTTCTCTCAAAGAAATTACAGTCAAAATTGTATTCTTTGGAAAAGTCTGTATCTAAGACTGCTGGTTTAGAAAATACTCTATATGTATGTGTAAACCTTCGGGTAATATTACAGCATAATTTGGATGAAGAAAAAGGTTTTGAAAAAATGGAGCAATGGGAAAAGTTTTAATTATGAGAAGAGAGAGGGAATTGAATTTTTGAAGATTAAATTTGATCAGATTGAAGAGGTAAAACCGATTGGACGTTGTGCTGTTCGTTTTTGCTTGTAAAAGACTTATATGTTCATAGAAAACAGTTTCCTCTTTCTTTAGCATATGCTGTAACCATTCATAAATCCCAAAGGTCTAAGTATAGATAATGCTATGGTAAATATTGGAAGTACAGTAATTAACCCCTTCTCCGCTCATGACGGAACCGCTCCGTCATGAGCCACGGTTGCCGTGTGCTCATGACGGAGCGGTTCCGTCATGCCGCGACCGTTGGCGGCCGCTCCGCCCACGCGGCGCTGTTTCCCTGCCTGTGCGGGGGGACAATGCAACTGGGCGGAGTCATGACGGAACCACTCCGTCATGAGCACAGCTCAACCGTGGCTCATGACGGAGTGGCTCCGTCATGAGCACAGCGCCACCATGCTGCCCCCCCCACTCCTCCCAGCGCTGTGGCGGAATTCCCGCCGCAGCAAAAGGGTTAAAGAGGGCATGGCATACGCTGCATTGTCTCAAGTAAGAAAATTATCTGGTTTGTATTTAATTGCTTTTGATGAGAAGATAGTTAGTGCTTATGCAAATTTTGTGAGAGAGTATAATCGGTTAAGAAGACTGCATGTTCCTAACTTAGGTCAATATCCAGTATATGAAAAACGTGTAGTGTGCCCAAAACAGAAATATGACTAACATTGTACTGAGATTCACAAAAAGAAAACAATACAAGAGAATGATGACACTGCAAAGAAAATTAAGTTGGACAGTGTTGATGATATTGTAGGATATCAATTAGAAAATAGTTCAGGCATCAACTGCTATGCTAATGTAATTGTGAATGTTGTCTTTTATCTAGAAGATCTTCATCATAGAATTATGGAAAATTGAGAAAAAAGATTCTGTTCTTTACTGAATTATATTTTTCAAAAGTTGGTAACTGATAGAACTAAAATCCATACTGCTTCTGGCATTCGGCATCTTTTGGATATATGTACTGGTTCTTTGCAATTTACACTTAATGTACAAGATGCACAATAATTTCTCATGTTTATGCTTGCAGTATTGGAAGATGAAGGAATAGAAATTGAAAAATAGTTTGGACTAAGTAACAGATGGGATCATAAATGTGAAGAGTGTTTATTTTCTTTTACCACTGAAATAGACACTGAACGATTCATATATTTGACAATTCCAGATTGCATATTAGTGTCTTTTAACAAATTGGTAAAAACAGCTAATCAAGATATGACATGCTCTTATTGTAAATCAGAAATGTTGTCAACATTAAATATAGAAAGATTTGGAAAATATGTCATTTTAATGCTTCAACATTGTAGAGCAGATGGAAGAAAATTGGAAATCAAAATAAAAAATGTTGTGGCAAGTCAACTATCAATTTCAGGAAGAATGTTTTAAGCTGTGGCTATTATTTTCCATGATGGACCTACTACGACATCTGGACACTATACTGTGTACTTAAAGTGCAATAAAGGATGGACACATTGCAATGAAGCACTTTTGGAATTCAAATGTAGGTTGCCTTTCGAATTACAAGATTCATATCTGATATTTGTGAAGCCAAAGTTTTGAAAACATAATTCGGGCTTTTGGGAAGATGTGAACCCAGATGCACAAGTTTATTTTGGGTATTTTTAAAACAAATGGTTTTGGAAACATCATTTGGCCTATTGGGAAGATGTGAACAATTATTATTTGGATTACTGTTTCTGCTATTTATTATTCCATTTGCAAAATTGTGTTTGAAGGAAGTAGTTGATTTATTTTGATCTTTAAATTATACTCGATGTATATGAGAGTTTATATTTTAAAAATTGTACTTTAGAGTAATAAATGATTTAATGTAGTCGAATAACGTAATTTACAAACTATAGAGAAGTAAACATATAGTTGAATTTTTTGTGAATATTTTCAGCGCAGATTTGTGTTTTTTTTACAATCATATTGATTGTATTTATTTCCCCGCTGTTAGATGATGATCTAAATTGAAATCACTGTGTTACAGAAAATAATAGTAAACCTTAAAAAGATTCTGCATTCAGTTTACAACAAAACAACGGTAAAATAGTTTCACTGAGTTTGGTTTCTACTTTAAAAGAGAAGTTAAGATGAAATAATGTAATAAGCATAATAATATTAAGTTATGTTTACAGTCACTTAAATTGTACCCATCCATTTTTTCAAATACTACCCATGCATCAATGTGTATTATTAGGCACTATTCTCAGACTCTTGTCATCACCCAAGCACTATGGAAGCATTTGTTGATTCACCTAACCTGAATCCATATACATATAATATCACCCAGATATATGTACTCTTTCAATCACCTAAGCACTACTGATGCTCTCCTTGATCCACCTTGGCATTAGCTATGCACTCCTGAAATCAGTCATATACTATCCATGTAGTCTTTTAACCAGCCAGTCTCTACCCTTGCAGTCGTCTAGTAATTCATGCACTACTGCTTTATTCATATAATTACTTTGGCAGTGTTCATACACTTATAAAAACATGCAGACACTACCTATGCACTCATGCAATCACCCAGGCACTACCTATGCAGTCTTCCAATGATCCATGTACTGCTCCTGCACTCATGCAATCACCCTCCTACTACTTACTCAGGCGATACCCATGCACTCCTTCAATCATCCAGACATTACACCTGCACTCATGCAATTACACAGGCATTGCCCATGCATTCATTCAATAACTCTTGCAGTGCCCATGCAGTCATAGATGTACTCAGGCACTTTTGTGGAAATTATGCAATCACCCAAGCACTATCCATGTAGTATTCCAATAATTCAGGCACTATTGCTGCACTCATGCAATCACTGTCCTACTACTCATGCACTCCTCCAATCACGCAGGAACTCCCCAGGGAGTCCTACGTGCAGATAGGCACTACCCATGCAGTCTTGCATGTACTCAGACATTACCAATGCACTCCTTCAATCTCCCAGATATTAGCCCTGCACTCATACAATAACACAGGCATTAGCCATGCACATCCTTAATCACTCAGGCACTAACTCTGCAGTGATGCAATCACCTAGGCACTACTTATACACTCATGGAAGAATCGAGGCACTACACTTGCAGTCCTCCAGTCATCCTGGCACTATCAATGCACTCCTGCAATCACCCAGAGACTATTGATGCACTTATAAAATCACCAAGGCACTACCTATAGAGTTGTCTAATCACTCACGCATTACCTATGCACTCCTTCAATCACCCAGACATTAGCCCTACACTAATACAATCACATAGGTATTGCCCATGTGCTCCTTCAATAACTCATGCAGTGCCCATGCAGTCATACAGACAGTAAGGCAGTTCTGTGGCACTCATGCAATCATCCAAGCACTACCCATGCAGTATTCCAACCATCCACACACTACTACTGCACTCATGGAATAACCCAACTACTACTCATGCACTCCTGCATTCACCAAGGAACTATCCATGCAGTCCTACATGCATCCAGGCAGTACCCATGAACTCTTCCATGCACCCAGGCATTACCCATGCACTCATACAATCACTCAGGCATTGCTCATGCGCTCCTTCAATAACTCATGTAGTGCCCATGCAGTCATATATTCACTCAGGGACTTCTGTGGCACTCATGCAATCACCCAAGCACTACCCATGCAGTATTCCAATCATTCACACACTACTACTGCACCCATGGAATCACCCTACTGCTACTCATGCACTCATGCATTAATCCAGCCACTACCTTTGGACACCTCTTGTTATCCAGGCAATATCCATACACTTCTCGAATCACCCAGGCACTATCTATGCACCTATAAAATCACCAAGGCACTACCTATACACTCATCTAATCACCCAGGCACTGCCCATGCACTCCTTTATTCGCCCAGACATTATCCCTGCAGTCATACAATCACCCAGACATTACCCATGCACTACTTCAATCACTCAGGCACTGTTCATGCATTCATACATGTGCTCAGGCACTTCTGCATCACTCATGGAATCAACCAAGCAATACCCATGCAGTCTTCCAATCATCCACACAGTACTCCTGCAATCATGCAATCACTGTACTACTACTCATGCACTCCTCCAATCACCCGTGAATACCCAGGAAGTTCTACATGTAGCAAGGCACTACCCATGAACTCTTGCATGTACCCAGGCATTACTCATGCACTCCTTCAATCACCCAGACATTACTTCTGCAATCATACAATCACACAGACATTAGTCATACATTTCTTCAATCACTCAGGCACTACCTGTGCAGTCATACAATTACCCAGGCACTCGTTATGTACTATTCCTGCTGTCATAAAGTCATGCAGGCACTACGTATTCACTTATGCAATAACCCAGACATTATTCATACACTCCTGCAATCACCCACACATTACCTCTGCACTAATACAGTCAGTCTGGCGTTACTTATGCACTTACTAAATCACAACACATTACCTTTGCACTCCTCCAATCACCCAGGTACTACCATTACACTCATGCAATCACTGAGGCATTACTCATGCCCTCCACCAATCACCCACACATTACCTCTCCACTCACGCAATCATTCAAACACTAGCTATGCACACCTGCAATCACCCAAACATTACTCCTGCTGCACTCTTGCAATCACCCACGCACTACCTATGCACTCAGTCGGACATTACTTATGCACTTCTTCAATCATTTAGGCAGTACACATACACTCCTCCAGTCACCCAAAGATTACCAGTTGCCTCATGCACAGCCGTGGTCGGTAGTAGGAGTAACTGCAGGGCGGTGACGTGGGGAGGGGGAGGGGCAGGGTGGGGGGTAGTAAACTATGGAATACGGAGGTTTACAGGTAAATTAACATATAAATTAATAAAACGAATTTCGTTGCGTGCACTGCATCGCATTTGGGAACTAATAAATCTGAGATCTTGTTCACCGTAACGCCCCCTTCATTGTGTTACACATTTAAAGCGCAAAGATGCTTACATCATTTCCTGTGTAGAATGCTGTGGGGCATTATGGGATTCGTAGTCATCATATTCACATTAGTACATTTTGCATGTGAATAAAACAATTTATCTATGAAAATCAAATTGAACACATTTCTTATAAGAACAATGAAAGTATATCAATGAATAACAATTAATAATGGCCACTGGAGGCATTAATAGAATATATGGTTATTAATTGTGCTGTTTCTTATAGATAAATATTTTGGAAGATAATTCTAAATTTAAGCAGAAATTTGTTCAATTTGATTTTCATAGATAAATTGTTTTATTCACATGCAAATGCCACGAAGCGCTGCAGATGAGGTAACTTGAAACCGGCAACATCCTGGGGCCCACTGAGGGTGAATAATGTAATTATAATTTACTTGTGACTAACGCAGAACTTACCAAAGGAACATTAATGCTCCCATCATGGACTACAAAGTCTGACATGCATTTCAGAATTTGACGCATCAGTGTGGCCCACTGGGGGCAAGGCATGTAATTAAGGATAATGATTGGAGCCATCTGCGCAGCGCAATGCCTATGATTAAGAGGTTGTGCCTCGAAACGCGTCAGGCTGCAATTGTACCTGGGATGTTTTGCTGGTTTGCTATGAAAATAAACCGGATGGTTTCTAAAGCAGAGAGTGCGTACTAGCTCGATGGGCACTTTTGTTGAAAAATATATATATATATATATATTCACTGAAAAAACCATAGGTTTCACACATGTTATAGTTAGCTGGACATTTTACTCGTAAAAAACCAATGAAATTCCCCCGTTATAGTTAGTTCAACTAACTATAACTCGCGCGCCCGCAATCCACTGCTGATGACGTCACATATTACATCACTCATGACATGGTCAGTGACATCACTCATGACATCACTGATGACATCACAAATGACATCACTCATGACATCACTGATGACATCATCCATTGAGTGTGTGTTTCTTAACAATTTTAATATGTTTAATATATATAGGGAAAGGCCTGTTGAAGAATGAGTGGGTGTACAAGTGTGTAAATGGATGATTTTCTGTGGTGCGTAACTAACTCTATAAGTGAGTCATTAAATCTATCTTACTGCAGACTAGTGACTAAACTGTGTAAATGTCTGTATGTTTCTGTATGTTGGTGTATAAGTGGCTGCATGGTTTTGTGAATAGCTATATGAGTGTCTATATGAGTTATTGATTTCTTGTCTCAGTATCTGTATGGGTTCCTGAGTGTTTGTGTGGGTAGGGTGTGTGTGACTCTATGCATAAATGTGTGAGTGGATGAATCTATGGGTGCATGGTTTTAAGAGTACATCTGTGATGGACTGTATGATTGAGTGAGTGTATGTATGGGTGTGTTAGGGATTGAATGTATATCTCAGTGGTACATTTGTGACTAACTTCATATGTGAAAGGCAGTATATATGCGTGTAAGAGTATATAAGTGGGTAGATGTGAGAGTGTGTGATTGTGAGAGTGACTGTATGGATGAGTGTGTGCTTGTATCAATGATTCTATAAGAGTGTAAGAATGTGATACTATTTTTATGAGTAAGTGAACTTGAGTGTGTATAACCGCATAGGTGAGTAAATGGGAGTGTGATTATTTGCATGAGTAGGTGTGAGAGTACCTCTATGGATGATTGGTAGTGTGTGAGTGTCTATATAGGTGTATAAATGCATATGATAGTTTTGTATGGAGTGACTGTAAGTATGAGTGACTGTACAGGTGAATGAGTGGAAGTGTATGTAGACCTAAGAGTTAATAAGTGGGTATGTAGTTATTGGTATTGCAGTATGTATGGTTTTGAGAATGGAACTCTTAAATTTTGAGTCGGTGTATCAAAGGTTATATTAGGGTGTGAGAAGATGTGGTAATTTATCGCATGGATGACGTCATCAGTGATGTCATCAGTGATGTCATTTGAGATGTCATCAGTGATGTCATGAGTGATGTCACTGACCATGTCATGAGTGATGTAATATGTGACGTCATCAGCAGTGGATTGCGGGCGCGCGAGTTATAGTTAGCTGAACTAACTATAACGGGGGAATTTCATTGGTTTTTTACAAGTAAAATGTCCAGCTAACTATAACATGTGTGAAACCTATGGTTTTTTCAGTGAATTTCAAAGGTTTTTTAAATGCTAATTTTAGAATTTTTTAATATATTTTTTATATATTTCTTTTACAAAAATGTCCCTATGTATACATTTATAGATTATCTGTATCCTTTAATTTGGTGGGGCTCATTTTTTTTTTACTTTGAATTTGGATAAAGTTGAACAGCATAGTTAATATGTTCTATTAACTTATGTACACTTTAATTTTTTTTCATGCGTACGTTTTTTGTGTACACGTGCGTACGTTATATACGTACGCATACATACGTTTTAGTACGCGCTCGCAGCCCGCACCCAGTACGCATGCGTACGTATGAATGCGTGCGTCGTACGTGCTCCGCGCGCTACACTCGCGCATACGCGCGGAGTACGCACGCTGACGTTCGCGCATGCGCGCGTGCTGCGTATGCGCGTTACGTATGCGCATAATACTTATGCGCATGCGCGCGTACACGTTCACGCATGCGTAATTGCACCGTGCGCACTCGGAGCTTGCTCCGGGCGCGCACCTCGAGTTATGTGATTAATAAAACAACACTTTTAATTGGTTTTCATTACTTTCAGTTTCAGATTGTTTCAACACCACACCCAATCCCCTCATGGCAAGTCATGTGATCAAGAAACATCACTTTTCATTGGTTCAAAGTACTTTCAGTTCCAGATTCTTCCAAAACCACACCCACTCCCCTCATTGTTAGTTCTGATTCCCTTGGAGAAGGAGCTACTCTGTTTTTGTGAGACAATGGCAGAGCACCAGACACCTTCTGAGAGTGAACAGGACACTCTTGAGAGACAGAGGCAGAGGAAGCAGAAAGACTCCTTTATATGGCAGTTTTTCACTTTTCCTGAGGGACAAAAGAAGGTGAATGCACCAAAAGTCACCTGCATACTTTGTCAGCGGACCTTATCACGTGGGAATGCTAATAAGAAGTACTCTTTTAGTATTCACACAATGTTGAGGCACGTTGAGAAAATGCATCCTGTGACTTTTCGTCAAGCTTCTGGAGTAAACCCTCCACCTGCTCAGCCGACGACATCTGCAGCAGCTCAGCCGAGCACATCTTTGGCAGCTCAGCCGAGCACTTCTTCTGCGATGGTGCCTTCACCTTCTTACACACCTCTGGATATTCGTCCTTGTTTTGAGATGATGTCTACACGGTGCATGGATTGTGGTACTCTTACTATTATGGGTGAGAGCAGTGTTGATCTCATTCAGAGAAAATTTAGGAGCACTCTTGCACTGGGCCATAGTTTTGTTATTTTTTTTTTTCGTTTTTCTCTTCCTCTGTCCCTACATTAACTCAAGGGCTCTTTTTAGAGCCACCTAAAATCTAAACACAAAAACTTGTTTTTTGAATCTATTTGTAAATTTTTTTTGGGGGGTACGCGCACCCTGCGCGCACCCAATGATGTTTTTTAAAATAAATAATCATTTTTTTCAACTTTAGTAAACCTTCAGGGACTCCCTGACAAAGAGAGGGGAGTGGCAAAGTAATTAAAAAAGAGATGGTGTACATTTCACAGATGAAGGGAAGAGAGTCTTCCTATTAAACTTTAAACTCTGCATCAGTACTTACGTATAGGTACCCTAAACCTATCAAAAAAGATAATAGCTCATTTTAGTGCTGCGTTTGAATTGGCTGTATTTACAAGGTGAGGAAAAGACACACAGAGTGACTTATCCTCTCCTTGTAAATATGGAGGAGCACCCTGCGCCACTAGTACGTCAAGAAAAGTGACGTAGTGGTGGCACAGGTGGCTTGTAAATCTGCCCAAGAGATGTTAAGGAAATTAAGGGTAAAACAGACAAACAGAGAGTGACAGATACAGAGACAGAAAGCAAACAACTGAGAAGGAGTAAGGCAGTTAAAAAGACTAAGACATATGGATACAGAGAAAGAAACATGGATGAAAAATTAGTGATGGAGGTAGTAAAGGTAGGCGAGTAGTAGCGAATGAGTGAGGGAATTACAAAAGAGTAGCAAAGCGGGAAGAGAGAGTGAGAAGAGAAATGAGAAAAGCAGAGTAAGGAGAGGTGAAGAAAAGGAAGCATGAAACGAAAGGAGTGAGACATACAGATATTTTAAACTTACCTGACCATCAAAGTAACTTATTTAGAAATAAATGTTTTTATTTAATTGCAAGGAAACTGAATTACATTTTCTAAATTTTCTTTCTAGTTCTGAAAAAAAAAAAGTATTAATATTCAACAATACATTTTATTAAACAGTACATGTTTTTTCATATTTAGCAAAGCAAATTTTTGCAATTTGTTTGCTGTTTTCAGAATGTTTTGATTTTCACTGAAAATAGTGAAGTCAATTGTATTCATCATTTAACAGCGGGCAAAAAAACAAAACAATCTGAAAGATTGTTTAAAAAAGCCCCAAATGTATCACTAAAACATACCTTAATAGAAATCTCACATATGTATTAAAAATACCTTTTAAGTACAATAACAATTTTCAAGAAATAACGTCTGTAAACCTTGTTGCAAAAGAACATATGCCAAAATAATATCTGTCAAAGAAGTCCACAATTGTTTGTTTTACCATTCCTTGAGGACAAATGGTAAGTTTAAAATCCTTTTTGAGTGAAATATTCAATTTTAATCCTTTAAAATTTAAATAATGCTTTCTTCAGATGCTGAATTTAGTATTTAAAATTTGGGTTTCAGAAAAATTAAGTAACAATTGGGTAAATCATAAGGCAAACGTTGCTTGAAAATCAATTGAGAATCATTAGACAGTGTCCATCCTTTTTCACATTTAAGATAAACTGTGTAATGACCAGAAGTTATAGAAGGACCGTCATGAAAAATTATTGCAACTGCTACAAATTTTTTGCCAGATATAGATAATTGATTACCAACAAACTTCTTTAGTAAAGTTTCCAATTTTGTTCCATCAGCTCTACAACGTTGTACCATTAAAATTACATACTGTCCATATTTCTTTAAAAATAACATTGACAACATTTCAGATTTACATTCAGAACATTCCATGTTGTGATTAGCATCTTTAACTAATTTACTAAAAGTCACTGTTTTACTTTCTGGTAATGGTAAATATATGAACCTTTCAGAATCAACATTACTACTGCATGTGTTCATACAGTTTTCACAACAATGTTCCCATTTATAAGAGACACCAAATAAAAGTTCTACTTCTACCCCTTCATCTTCCAGTACCATCAGCATATACATTAAGAATTCCTGTGCATCTTGCTGGACATTTTGTGTAAACTGTGTACATCCAGAACATACATCTAAAAGATTTCTAACATCAGAAGCACTTTCTATTTTATTTTTATCATTACTCAGCTTCTCATAAAGGAGACTCAGCAAAGAACAGAATCTTTTTCCCTGATTTACTATTATCTGCTCTTGCAAAAATTCAAGATAAAATACAACATTCAGCACTACATTTGCGTAGCAGTTGACACCAGAGCTATTTTCAAAATGACAACCAACAACCTCTTCCACACTGTCCTTTTTCTTTTTACTTGCAGTCACATCACTGTCTTTTTGTTTTCTCTTCTGTACATCCTCATTACAGATATTCTCAAATCTCCTTTTCCGACAAACAACACGTTTTTCAAACACAGGATACTGACCTAAATGAGGAGCATAGCTTCTTCTTAATCTATTATACTCCTTTACACAGTTTGCATCAGCACTTACTTTTGAGTCATCAAAGTCTATCATGAATGAACCAGATCATTTTTTCACGCGTGACAAAGCAACATATGCCATACCTTCTTTAAACACAGTAGATCCAATGTTTACAAAAGCACTATCAACAGTAAATCCTTGAGACTTGTGAATAGTTACAGCATATGCTAGAGAAATCGGAAACTGCTTCCTACGTACATATAAGTATTTCACTAGCAAAAAACAAACTGAACAACGACTAATGATTTTAACCTCTTCAATCTGATCAAATTTTATTTTTAAGAATTCAATTCCATCTTTTTTCTGGTACTTTACAAAACCCACAACTTTACCCATAGCTCCATTCACTAAACCTTTTTCTACATCCAAATTACGTCTTAAAATTACTCTACAGTTCATACACACATAAAGATTATTTTCCAAACCAGTTGTTTTTTAAATGTTTTTCTCCAGAGAATCCAATTTAGTAGCCAATTTGCCTGTCAATATAATAGTTATTCGTTCATGTTGAATTTTATCCACAGCTTCCAGTTTTATGATCTCTTCATTTTCCAATTTCAAAAGTTCTTGATTGAATACAGAGCATTCATGTAGTGTTGGCATTAAGCAGATTACAGTATTTTTTTCAGCAATTTTCTTGTATATTTTCTCTGGAACTATTTCTTCTGTTGTAAACAAATTACTCAGCAATCAACTCTGTAATGCTTTTCTGCCATGTTCTGTGAGTAGTCCAATTCTTATATCTTTCAGAATACTTGCATAATCCTCATCATTGGCTTGCCTCATATTGGTAATGAGTTCCTTATACTCAAAATATGTCCAAATATTTACATTGCCTATACTTCCTAACGACTTTTTCGTGTCTTCATGTGTAAGTGTATGGAATACCGGTTGTCCTTTAACTGGAGTAAGTTGCAAAAGATCCCCAAAAACTATGATGTGTTTTCCTCCAAATAACACTTCCTAGTCTGTCTTTAGTATTTGCTGCATTCTTAAATGCACAAAGGCAAGCATTAAGTTTGATACCATGCTTACCTCATCAATAATGAGTACTTTCATTTTCTTCAATACTCTTGAAACTTCCAAGCATGCTTCTCCTGCTAGTTTGTGGTATTGTATTTTGTTCCGTTGCTCTACTGGTAACATTAGCAAACAATGTAAGGTAACTCCTTTTATGTTATAAGCTGCTAACCCAGTTGGAGCAGTAACAACACACGACAAAATGGAATCCGTTTTCTTCTGTAGGTAGCTTCTAATTACATTAATTAAGAAACTTTTTCCAGTTCCTGCTTGTCCACTTACATACATTCTCATTGGTTCAAAAGATGTGCATGAACACTCTTTATTTTTTTCCTGACTTCTTCATAAATTTGTTGTTGTTCATCATTCAGTTGTTCTTCCAAATTCGGTAAGTTTATTAAATCATCCTGAGCTTGATTCATAGCTGTTTCGACTTCAGTCATGGCTATTGCTGCTTCATTTTCTACGATTGGTTGTCCTAGAGGATCTTGACTGAATGTCCCAGAACTTTGACTGTCTTGAGAACTGTCTCTAGCTACTTCAGCTGCAATTGTTGCTTCTTGTTCAATTTCTTCATTTAACATTTGAACATAAGTTGTGAAAGTACTGCATTCTATGCTGTCTTTGCTAGCATTGAAGGAATCTTCATAACTCTGGAATTCTCCAAGTAGTTCGTCCTCTGAACGCCATGGTTTAAATAGCTGCAAAAGTGCCAAGTAGTAAAAGTCCTTTTTGTCAGGAGTGTCGCAACTCAGCTTCCGGTGATTTATCAAGCTTTCTTTTGTTTGCTTCACCAAACATCCTTCCTCACCACTGACTTTATATTTTCCATTGTTGATATCTTCTGTGGCATTCCGTTTAAAAATGAAGTTCTGCAGCACTTCATAGAGACACATGTTCTCAAGGTGATGACTTCTTTGTGGGTAATATGTGTCCAACATGTTTGTTCTTAAAATGTCTGTACTTTCTGGTTCGAACTCTGCTAAATATTCAATTTCTCGAATAGATTTCAGTACCCGATTTCGCATTCCTGCAAGGCCTACACTTACCCAAATTATTCTTCTTGATTTCGAGTACAGACTTGCAGATTAAAACCTATCTGAGCATTCGTAGAATCCAATTTCTCAATGCGATAACATCTTTAAACTGAAACTGTATAGCTTCTTACTGACAGTCTTCTCGTGAGAAATCTCTTCCCACATTTCCTTCAATTTCGTTTTCTCTGATTTAGTGATGTAAGATGTGACATACCGAGCAAAAGCAATAGAATTGTCAGCCACATACTGTATATCCATGTTAGCATTCCACATGGATAAAATGACTGGGTTGTAGTCATTTATATATTTTGACTCTTCTTTTCTTTTTAGGTTGTAGGTATTCTTAGGTGATTTTCTTGTAATAGTATGTCGCACAGCTGACATAAAACTGTTTACTCTTCCTTTTGAAAGAACAGGTCGTGGAAATCCAAATCGACATTTTGTGTAGAATTTATCTTTATTCTTGTACTTTCGTCGACAGTATTTTCCACACCGATGACTTTGGAAACTTAAAACTTTCTCTTTTAAGTTTTTCTCTTCTGTGCTTTTAGGTATAGCACATGTTGCATATCCTTCAATGAAAGATAAAACTGCTTCATCAGCATCTGTTCCAAATTTTGGGGCATCCTTGATCCACAACAGCATATGAATATGAGGAGCACCTCTTGCTTGGTACTCTTTTCTCCAAAAGAAATCCACAACTTCTCCAAGAGGTGGATTTTTTTTATTGCAGATGAAGGACATCATAGCCTCAAATCTATGATTAAAATATCTGCAAACATTAACCGGATCCAATGAGCAAAATTCTCCTGCTGTCTTGTATTGTATGTTTTTAATGTTTGAATTTGCCTCTCAAAGAAAATCTAGAAGATCATCCCAAGCGTACTCAGCACAGCTTAGGGTAAGGAACCATGTAGGAGTTCCTAAATTCCGTAACATACACTTCAATTCTCCATGGCGTCAGTACCAATATTCATTAGTCCCACGCTGACAAGCCATCAAATTGATCAATTGAGATTCCAAATGATCATCTCGCTGTTGCACTTTGTTGATAAAGTCCTTTGCTGACACATTATGTAGATGTACTCCAGTTTTCAAAATGTGATTTACTGCATAAGATAGTGCAGACAAGTTACTTTCAAATAAAAGATGGAACAAATGAGGAATACTTTGACGAAATCTGGGATCTTCTGCATATAATCTTGTAGTCCGATACTCCGAAGCAGGAATCTGTACTGGACGTTCATCATATCGTCCACCTTCTCCTGTAGGAAACAGTTGGGGAAAACAACGAGCTTCCAAGCTCTCCTCCCATACACTCACAGGAGTTCCTTTTGCTTTCTTCATCTGAAACAGATCAATAGCGTTTCCCATAACTTCTTTAGAATGAAGAGGATGTATGCTGAAATGTTCATAAATTTCTTCTTCTTTTGACTTATCCACTTTTTCAATTTGCCCAGTTGGTATTCCTGTGTCTTCTAGTAAAACTTCTTCATCTTCATCCATATAAATTGCTTCATACCATTTATTATTTTTTTTCAAATACAAATTTGCTCTTTGTACTTTTCGTACATCCACCAGCTCCTGCCAAACTTTCTTATTCTTTGTAGGTACACCATTAAGCAGAATAACTAATGGTTCACTTTCCAAAGTATCTGCATCAATTGTTTCCATATTTTTTTTCAAATCCAATGGCAAATAGACAACTCCTCCTTTTAAACCTCTTTGTAAATCCGAAGGAGGTAATTTACCTGTTTTTGGCTCCATACGCACGATGGTCTGAAACGGATGGACACATTGAATAATTATAGACTCATACGTATTTAAATCAGAAAGTTCTGGAGGAATATCAACCAATTCTAATTTATTATGCACAGCTCTTGCTGGCATTCTATTTTCTTATAACTTGTTATAACAGTATTTACAAATACGCTGATCTTCACCCAATTCAAAACAATTTTCCAGAAATATATATGTTGCAAAATCTTTCCACTTATAATTATCTTTATTTTCACTTTTTTTATACAGATCAACATTCCTTGTTTGAATTTTATAATGGCTTCTGCAGCAACAAATACAAGTAATATTTGGTCTTTCATTAGAGATGATAGTAAATTGTGTCATTTCATCTTCAACATTTTTACTAACAGTAAGTTCTACATTCTCTTCCACATTTTCATCAATAACTGTGTCATTTTCTGCACTTTCTTGTTCTGGACCAAAGTAACAAAACTGAATCTCATCAGTAACCTTCACTACATCTGATACAGATCCATGGAACAGAGCATTATTCAACTCATTTAACTTTAGTGCTGGACTTTTAGCAAAATACAATGTTCTCACAAACTTTCTCATTTCAGTATGATGTACTGCCAGCATCCTAAAATGGTGAAAAACACTTTGACACACTTTCTTAGATAGACAATCCAGAGAATGTCCTTGCAAACCAGTATTCTCTCTCACTCTGCATGGATCTAGTCTTTGAAGCACCTTAATCTTCTGTTTAACACTCTTTTTACTATATTCTCTTAGAAAGTCACGTCATTTATCAATAGATTCCTGATGCAGAGTACAAATACTACTACAATTCCAAGTGTACACTGGGGCTTTAGGACGTCTCCCCATAACCTCATCAGCCATCACTTCTTCCTCATTTCTTGGAACCATTTTCTCCTTTTCCATTACACAACCATCTTTAACTTCATATGCTCTACCATTGGTGTCAACTGCATGCAACAAACTATTACTTTGAAGATAACTCTCTTCATTAAAAAATGGTTCAGTACTTGAACTATGCTTCCATTCTCCTAAGAACACTTTACAAAAGTTATTTTTTTTCACTTCTCTTTTCCTTTTGCTTTTTGACTTCATTGCATTGACTAATTTATCTAATCTACGCATCCTGTTCAAAATTAAAATGTATAGTTTTTTTTATTTCTAAAGCCTTCGTAACAATACTTTCAATAAATTTCTTTTTCTTATAAAATTTGGTTTTCTTCTTATATTTTTTCACATCCTTTAGCAAATTTAACATCACTCTTCTCTGAAACATTTTTCGACGAATGTTTTTAAAATCTATTTTTCGTGTTAAGTCACTCTTTCTTACTTCTGAGTCTACATTAGCATTTTGTTTTTGCTGTCGACTCTGTTGTTGTTTTGTACTTGAAACACTGTTTGAATTTATCTTTCTATCATTTTTTTTTTTTGAAGATATTTTTTAAAAATTCTTTAGTCTGCTTACCAGAAGACTTTTTCTGTTTTCCAACACGAGCTTCTCCTCTTATTTTTTTTTTACCAGTTGTCTTCAAATATAGTTGTTGTTGCTTTTCTTTTCTCTTTCTTGACTTTATAGGCATCTTTAAATTTTTTCACTGTTGCTCAACAATACCTGCAAGAAACTAAAAAAAAATACCTTTATGTAATTTTAATTCATTACAATTTTTTTTGGAGCTTTTCAAATCCTATCACATGAGCTGACCCTTTCCTACGAGTCCAGTCTTACAAAACAAGAGAAACATGAATTAAATCTCTGACAACAATTCCTGTGTGCACACAGACTCATGGTGTGATTCTAGGCAGAAAACGATATTTGATTGGCAATTTCAAAGCACATTTACTACTGTGGAGGAGCAAGTGATAATTACTGTGACAGCCTGACACATTTTTCTTATATTTTAGAGAAGCAGAAAAGACCATGACCATGTGTTACAGGGTGAGTGATTAGACTAGAGCAAAGGAAATGAGCCTTGGTGACGTTGAATGTGTTTGCGTTACACACTGCTATCTGAAACACCACACAGAGCTGAGTAGTATGCACGGGAGTGTAGGAGAAGCTGCTGCGTGTGTGCAAAAAGTGTGTTTCTGGAGACTGTGTATTGTCAGTTGCAAGAGAGATCTGCATGGAAACTTGCACAACTGCATGAAGAGTGCAGACATGTGTGTAAGAGTAGATGTGTGGTAAGGGTTAATTGGACTTTTGAACATGTAGGAACATCCTCAGCCATTGCAAGATTTGATGGAAAATTTACCCTTTTGATTTGAAATGTGTTAGCATTTGCCTCTCATTTTTGAGATAGTGATTTCTGCTGAGTGCTAACCAACACAGTTGAAGAAAACACGCTGGCCCTTTCCTGAAAGTGCAAGTTTTACAGAACAACAGCAACACAAATGAAATCTCTGACAACAATTCCTGTGTGCACACAGACTCATGGTGTGATTCTAGGCAGAAAGCGATATTTCCTTTAGCAATTTGAAAGCACATTTAGTACTGTGGAGGAGCAAGTGATAATTACTGTGACAGCCTGACACATTTTTCTCATATTTTAGACAAGCAAAAAAGAGCACATGTCCAAACAGCTCCTTGAGACCATGGCCATGTGTTACAGGGTGAGTGATTAGACTTCAGGAAAGGAAATGAGCCTTGATGACGTTGAATGTGTTTGCGTTACACACTGCTATCTGAAACACAACACAGAGCTGAGTATTACGCATGGGAGTGTAGGAGAAGCTGCTGCATGTGTGCAAAGAGTGTGTTTCTGGAGACTGTGTATTGTCGGTTGCAAGAGACATCTGCATAGAGACTTGCACAACTGCATGAAGACTGCAGATATGTGTGTGAGAGTACATGTTTGGTAAGGGTTAATTGGAGTTTTGAACATGTAGGAACTACCTCACCCATTACAAGATTGGAAGGAAAATCTACCCTGTTGATTTCAAATGTGTTAGCATTTGCCTCTCATTTGTGAGATCATGATTTCTGCTGAGTGCTAGCCATCACACTTTAAGAAAACAAGCAGCCCCTTTCCTGCGAGTGCAAGTTTTACAGAACAACAGCAACACAAATTAAAACTCTGACAACAATTCCTGTGTGCACACTGTCTCATGGTGTGATTCTAGGCACAAAACAGTATTCCTGGGTGATACCAGTACACCTTAACTTATGATGAAGACTTACTCCATAATATCTAACATGTTCAAGGCACTTAAATATCTTCCTTAACATAAAATGTAAAACCCAACTTTTAAAGTGGTAGGAAAATGTACCATGCTATTTTCAAATGTGTTTGCATTTGCCTCTCATTTTTGAGATAGTGATTTCTGCTGAATGCTAACCATCACACTTTAAGAAAACAAACTGCCCCTTTTCTGCGAGTGCAAGGCTAACAGAACAAGAGCAACACAAATTAAATCTCTGACAACAAATCCTGTGTGCAGACAGACTCATGATGTGATTCTAGGCACACAACAGTATTCCTTGGTGATACCAGTACACCTTAACTTACAGTGAAGACATACTCCATAATATCTTACAAGTTCAAGACAGTTAAATATCTCCTAAAACACAAAATGTAAAACACAACTTTAAAAGAAGAATGACAATTCTAATATTTATATAAAAAATCACCACATACATCCCCTCTCAAACTCATAACTCACCTTTAAAATTAGTTAGTTGAGAAAGAAATGTGGCACTCAAACAGCAGATTATCAGAGCCAGAATCTCAGAGTTGTACACCTCTCTCCTCTCACCACAACCAGTAAATGGCAATGTTTCCCTCTCTTTTTTCACACATATACATGTTAATGTAAAATCACAGTGCTTCCCACATTTTTTCAAATGGAATCACACATTCCTATTGGTTGCAACTTTCAACCCCTTTCCAAATCATCCCTTCCCCCAACATGACTTCTGCCTGCTACCATAGCAACAGGTCATGGAACACTGGTGTGAGCAGAGAGGTCAGAAGTTCAGGACACAATGTTGCAAATCCAAAGAGCGAGAGTCCTTGACTTTTCAAACCTAACAGCAAATCCAAAGTAATGTTCAGTGGGAACACATTTTTCTGTACCAGTCCAAAACATGCTTTTAAAAATGTTTCTTTTCATATTGCCATTCTACTGAAAGACACCTCCTGAGTGCATCCAGTTCTCCTTGAAAGATGTTCACAGTGTGGATTGTAGGTCACAGGTATGTCTTCTGGAGTGAAAAGTTTGCAGAAAAAAGAGGTATTGTGAAAGACCTTGCTTTGCCAAATGTAGATATTAAATGGATTGGTCAGAGAGGGTTAAAGTGGCACCAATTAATGCCTTTGGTGAAAACCTTTCTACATCTCCCACAGCCTAACCTTATTATTGTGCACTGTGGTGGAAATGACCTAGGCACTTTAACTGGGGTAGGTCTGGAAATGCTTATTAAGGACACCTTTTTGCAATTGATGTCACTTTTTCCACAAACTGCCTTTGTATATTCTAACATATGCCAAAGGCAAAAGTGGAACTGGTCCAACCAACATTGTCCACAGATTGACAAAGCAAGAAAGCACGTCAATAAGTCTGTTTCTGCTTTCCTCAGAGACTATGGTATGGGTTCTATATACCACAACAACTTGCGTTACAACATGCAAGACATTTATAGAGTAGACGGTGTACATTTCAATGATGAAGGCAACAGAGTCTTCCTCTTGAACTTTAGACTCTGCATCGGTACTTACTTGTAGGTCCTGAAAAACACACAATAAACACAAGGGCTCTTTTTAGAGCCACCTAATATCTAAACACTTAAAGTTGATTTTTATTTCTATTTTTTGTAATGTTTTTTTTCGGGTGCGCGCAGAGTGCGCGCACCCCGCGATGTTTTTAAAAAAAATTAAAATCTTTTTTTTGGCCCTTCGTGGTCCTACTGTGACCCCCTGACAATGGCTAGGGGGTCAAGAACTCCCTACTCTGCCCCCTATTCACGTTCTCCACCTTTCCTTTTCAGTGCGACAGACAAAATGGTGGCCGACACTTCCTGATTTCGACCGATTCAAATGTTTACTGACATCTAACAACCAATCAGAATTATGCTTGCGCACTGCAGGGTGCGCGCACAGGGCTTGCACAGTGCGTGCACGCTGCGCGCGTATAGATATTGATATGCTTTTAAATGCTATTTTCTCAGGAAATACTGAACAGATTTACACCAGACCTGCGAAAGGCACTTCCTTGACTTTATGGCTACCTCTCTGCCAAATTTCAAGTAATTCTGTTCAGACGTTCGGGCTGTAGCTGCGGGGAAAACACGTTTTGGGACCCCCCTTTTTTCTCGGCCCCCGCTTGACGAATCACCCCGAGACTTTCAGGGTAGGAGCTGAGCGGAGCGCCCCATTAGTTTTGAAAATTTCGCGAGGATTCGTCAACCGGCACCAAAGTTATTCAAAATAGAATTTTGAGATTTCCTATGGAAACACGGTCCTAACTATAACTATCTACTGGCGACCGCCAGTAGATAATATATATATATATATAGAGATAGATATATAGATATATAGATAGATATATATTAGAAAAGAGAAAACATTATATTATATTTAAAGCAATTAAATACAATGAAAAAGTATTTTTTGAACATTATACTTTTCAATTATTGTTTGAAAAACCATAGAAATTCACTGAAAAAAACATAGGTTTCAGTGACGTTATAGTTAGAATTTAGCAATTATAAAATCTTTGAAATTCACTGAAAAATCCATAGGTTTCAGGGACTTTAAAGTTAGAAATTTGCATTTTAAAAAACTATAGAAATTCACTGAAAAAAAGCATAGGTTTCAGAAACGTTATAGTTCTAAATTAGCATTTAAAAAACCATAGAAATTCACTGAAAGAGACACAGGTTTCAGGGACATTTGTTGGACATTTCACTTGTACAAAACTAGAGAAATTCGGCCGTTATAGTTAGTTGAGCTAACTATAACTCGCGCCCCCGTAATGCACTGTTGATGACATCACATATTATATCCCTCATGACATGGTCAGTGACATCACTCAACTAATTATAACGGCCACATTTCTCTGGTTTAGTACGAGTGAAGTGTCCAACTAACTATAACATCTCACTATAGTTTTAGTCGGATACACCTGATAATGACTCCTCAGTAAGTGAGTAAACCGTATCTGTTCCATCGAAAATTATATCACCAGCTGCCAGAGACAGTTCTTCGGGACATGTGGCACCTCCCACCTCACTGGAAATGCCATTGGGTATTGGCAACGGCTCACCGGTTTGGTGGACATGTAAAGTTCCATTATCATCCTCCCTCTTATCACCATATTCTGTTTCATTTTCTTTATCGGACATCTTTAATATTCCTGGCTGTCTCATCCTGAACTTTCATGTGTATTGCAGGGTTTTCCCCATGACATCGACCGGATCTGTGCTCAGATGAAGAACAGCCAACTCCGGATCTGAATAACCAACGGGTTCTGTTATATGCTCCAGAGTACCATATCTATTTTTTTTTTATTTAGTGATAGCAGGTTGAGGTGGTACAGAAAGTGTTTGACTTATTCCCCTCAAAAGCAGCACCCACTTCTTCCAAAGCTTTTATGTTCATCCCTTTCCGCCCGATGGTACGCTCAGTCTGAATCCTTTGTCTCCCTGCCCAACCATTCTATACTCGCTTCTTGGCGTTGCGAGGCTCATTGGTTTTCCCTGCCAATACACCTGTACCCACGGGAGACTCCAGACTATTACCTTGAAGTAGCTGTATTTGCGGTGATTTGCTATTCACCACTTCCTTCACTTGCTTTATTGATTGAGGTGGCATCCTATCAAAAACAAGATTGTAGCTCGGTATAATACGAAAATTCAGCAGAGACAGCCTATGCCCCACATTAGCTACATTTCTAACCAACAGCCACAAAATGGAGTGCAGTGAACACACTGCTCTGATTGACGGACTACTATTTCCTTCCTACTTTTGATCTTTTGCAAAACTAGGGCATATTTTTTGTCATATTGGTTGTTCCCCCTCATAAACCTTCACTAGATGTAATTGATAATGCTTTCAAGTATTTTACAACTAAATCAGCATACACATCAATCGAGTCTTTTGGTGTATTGTGGACAAAAGTAGATTTGGGTTTGAATGGGGTTTTAATGCTGTTATAAATGTCCAAGCCCAACAATCCAGCAGTCTAACCTACAGATTCAGGTAGGCCCATGTCCTCACATTCCCTCTTCAATTGATGTAGTTCATGCAGGAGGTTTAAATCCCCAACTTCAAGACTGGAGGCCTCTCCCCAGTCTAGCGCTTTTTCTGTAAATCTTACTGATCTGTTGTAGAAGAATTTTTTCAGCTTTAAATTTCTGACAAATTTGAAGAAGTATGTACAAGTCTGATTGTAGTTAAAGTTGGTTCTTGTACAGAAGGACAGTCCTAATGAAAGTATGCTCTTGTCATCATCCAAGAGATTCAAGTTGGTCAGATTTGTGTGTGTGTGTATATATATATATATATATATATATATATATATATATATATATATATATATATGTGTGTATTTTTCTTTTTTTTTTTTTTGACTTGCCTCCAAAAACTCCAGATTGCTCCAAGGAATATATATATACATATTGTTGTGAATATGTTTAGTAGTTTTTGAGAAATTACGGCTCAAAAACATTATATATTTCATGCAGCAGAGAATACGCTGGCAGCCAGATCTTATGACAAGATCTTTTTGGCTGCCACCACATCAATGAAGATGTAGCAGCAGCCATTTTAGTACTCAGGGATTGAGTCTCCAGTCCTGAAAAAAGGTTAAGAGAAGATATAGGGGGCAAAGAAGTGATACGCTGAATTAAAAAGGACAAACCCCACAAGGTGTATCAAAAAAAGAGAGGCAATTCTGCTTACTATTTTTAACTTATGATTAAGTTGAGTAAAATTCAAATTACACCAGCGTAATTTGTGCAATTTTGGGAATTTCACATTATGCTTGTTATCCCAAATTTATGAAATGACACAGTTACACCCCTTCCCTTAACTACACACCATTTGCAGTAAAAAAGTACAGTAAAAGTATGCTGCAAAGCAACAGAAAAAGAGCAGCTATTGTTTTCAGTGCTTTTGTTTAAATGCGTTCTTGTGCAAAAAATTTTAGTAAGGACACTTAGTGTGAAAATCTAACACAAAATTATAGATGTGCATTTCGTGTAAATTTCCATTCTTTTTGTTGTATTTTCACATAATTACCCGAAAGGAAATTATACGGATCTTGCACACCCTTAGGTATGCTGTCTAAATGTCATGCATTATTTCAAAGATATTCAGAGTTTTACGTATTAATTTGAGACACTATGAATTTTAAAAAAACACAGACGTTTGGCTCTGCACTGAGCCACTGCAGGTATTCATGATGGGCTCCAAGGCTCTAGACTACTTATGATAGTGACGTGTGTGTCCTTCATACTCTACGTATGTCCAGTCCTGGTGACCCAACACTATCCACATACTGAAGTCTTTTTGTTTCACTCACTTTTATTTTGCACTATATTATAGTATTTGTTTAATGTCGTTAATTGTGCCATTTGCTTTGAACGCAGTTATTTACATAAATGCTTAGGGCCTTATTTATGAGGCCTTGCGACAGTTATGCGCTTCCGTTGTGCCACTTTTTATGACGCATTGGCAGCGTAAAACATGCCTCCTGTTGCGCACTATTTACAAAGTGGCGCATCTAAGCAAATGCGTCACTTTGTAAACCCCAGCACTACATTATACCTGCATCAAGTATTATGTATACAGGGTAGGAGTTCCCACGTGAGTAAGCCTAAGAGAAGTGAGGCAGTGAAATCAATGAGATTTCACTGCGCCACTTCTATGGCTCAAATGCGTTAATATCTTACGCCTGCCTCACAGCAGGCGTAAAACTGACACAGGCCCTTTCACATGGGGCTTGCCCCATGTGAAAGGACACAGTGCTGGAGTTGCGTCATTTTTGTGACGCACTCCAGCAATGCATCACTTTTGCGGCTACAGATACGTTAGAAATACTGACGTATCTGTAACACCTTGAGAAATTATGCGTCATACAGTAAATATGACGCATCCATCATGTCGCAAGGAGGGCGCACTGAGAAGTGACGCATCGCTGCTTTCACGCAGCGATGCGTCACTTCTCATAAATGAGGCCCTTAGTGTGTTTTTTTCAGCTCATGGGCAAGTTGGACTCGTACACGTACAGTTATTTTTGCTAGGAGTCACCAGACTTCCATAAATCCATTTAACAGTGCATTTAGATAGACCGCATCCCGTTTAACACTAATAGGCCTTAATGATTGCCGACTGCTTCTGCAAATAAAGATGAATGACTGGAAGAGATGCGTGCTCTGTGTGCACTGCAAAGCTGTACTTTGCTTCAGAGACGACAAATCATGTTTTGAGAAATAAATCACTTCAGTGACACTTAGTTTAAAAAGCAGCAGATGGATTTTTTTTTTATCTCGTTTTTGGTGAGGAGGGGTTAACTTGCAGTAGATTTTCAAAGGCTCGCTATCACTTTCTCTTCCAGCGAATAATAAGCTATTGCCCAAGAATTCAATTTTACTGCTTCATAGGTACTTAGTCTAATTCGTTTTTTTGTTAAAAGAAGTTACTCGACAGGAAATATCCAGCCAGGTGTGAAATTTGCTTTTTAAAATTCATCCCCTGTGCGGCAAACCTTGCCTTGTCACAATTTACGATGAGAACAAACTTTCCGCTCCTGTATTGATCGAATTTTTGCCTGAAAACAACCTAATTAAAATACTGCCGCAGCACCTTTACAGGATGTAGTCGTTAATTGAGTTACAGGGTAATGCATCTGGCTTTTACTCTAATGGAACTATGATACTGCATCTCTGAGTTAAGTGTAAGAATCCACACAGGCATAGAAGGGGGTTTGACTCTGTCTAGCAGAAAGCAGCCCCAGACATGCAAAGATCGCTATTATATATCGAGTCATTGTCTGAAATGCAGTATATTGTGAAAGGCTTATTCAGCGTGTTTTGATTAGACTGATTGTAGGTAGGAAGGAACTCACCACATTTTTTTTTAGTGTAAAAGAGACTGCCTTACCTAAGATACACGCACCTTTATAAGACACCTACAGCGCCCAATCACTGTATCACAGAAACGTAGCAAAACCAGGTTGTGAGAAGTTGGCCTGGCATATGCTGGTCACTAGTTATAGTGGCCACCTTGCACCAGTCCAATTCGACTCTTATGGTAGAAAGGTTTTAGGCAACCTTTTAAAGAAAGCTATCCTAATGGTAGCTGTGGAGAGCAGCCTTCAGGCTAAGTCTCTGAGGAATGTAAAGCAGCTTGTTTTACCTTATAATCTCTTGAAATACCAAATAAAAGGACACCACACAGGTATATATATCAAATATATATGTTTTTATTTCTAGACACACTCTACTAATCTCTTTATGAGATTAGAAGTCAGGAACACATTCAAATCTCAACGTTTCACAATAAGTTAAGCACAAATATGGCGGGGGCCCTAGGGGCGTACCAGACCATATACTAAAAATGAGGTTTAGGAAAGTTGACTTGCAAGGGGACAAGGCCTAGGGCCTGTAGAATCGCTGAGGCTTCACTAATGCAGCAAAAGCAGGTAAGTAAAAAGCCCATGGGAGACGCATGCAGTGTGAGAACACAGCCGCAGGTTCCCTATTGATTTCAATGGAGCAAGTCACGGTTGGACTTTTAAAGTTTTAGGTGTCTTTTGGTGTTGGGTCGTGTCGCTGTTTTCTATGGAAGCCAAAAGAAGATTTGCTGCTTGCGAAGACTGAAGAAGTGTCCGGTGGATTCCAAGGCTGGATTCAAGATGACGATGACCTGAAAGCAGAAGGGACAGTGTTCACAGTCACTTGCCAGTGACCCGGGGTCAGGAAGATGGATGACAAATGTTCTATTTTAATACACATTAGGCCCCTCAACTTGGTGCAATGTGAAACACCAGATTCTATTTTGCATCACAACCTCGGGCAAATCGTACACTCCAAACACTCTGGGCCAGTTTTGTCAACCTAACTAGTCTAAAAAATAATTTGTACAAGATATTTCGCCACCAAAGGAAGGATTTGAAAATTGAAAGCATATAATACAGTTTAAGCACATTTATTTAGTTACTGCTCTGTTCATGCTTCATTTACCTGCACACAATTATTTGCTGAATATGATGTTCGTATAGTAAACAGCTTTGTAACTGTTTGGGGGGAGCTGCCACATATCCTAGCTCAATAGCACAAAGAACGTTGAATACATATTATGTATACTTTGTGACAACCCCACCAAATATTTTTGAACTTGAAATGCTTGGCTAGTCATTGACCAAGAAACACAATCCATGTTTGATAAGATTTGCTCTGATAGCATACATTAAGCATAGAAACTGAGCATGATTATAGATGATATCCCCCATCACAGATGGATGTCAATTTTGGATTAGCACGGGTAAGAAATGTTGACCTAGTTTTCCATTTGGCACGCATCACACTGCACTCAGTACCCCTTGCCTAAGTGAAAGGATCACAAAATAAACAGAGCTGTAAAAGTCTTATTTATTTTATTCAAGTCCCTCTACCTAGCCACTGGGCAGCAAATAAGTAGCTGTTGTGGAGCTAAGCATGGATAAAGGGATCAACCTTTGATGCCACTACAGCTATTGCTGCCATTTTAGTTAATAAATGCCATGGCAGCTCAGGGCTGACATTCAAATCTGCAACGTACCTCTGAACACAAATGGGAGAAGATTATTAAGTAGCAATTACATTTGTGAAAATAATTTTCAATGGTACACAAAGAATGAGAATGTTTTTACTGATAACACTGTTTGCAGGTTTCTATTGAATTCTTGTGTGAAACAAATGACATATGAAGTAAGACTTCTTGGGGTGGAAGCTTAGTAGCAGTATGACAAACAAATCCCAGAAAGAACTTTGGATTCATGAGTCTGTCGTCTAAAAAGAATGATGGGGCCTAATTAGAACAATTGCATAACATTCTGGAGTAATCATAGTGTGAGAAAAATACTGGACTGCAGACAAACTAGTCTCTGCTTTGTGGTGGCAGGCAGGAAATTAGGCACAATTGCTAGGCTCTCCAAACCTAATCCCAACGTCATTTGAGTTAACACATTGGCTCATCTGAGCAGGAAGCAATTACTGCAGGGACAGAAAATACCTTCACAAACTATTGTCCATTTTAAGGACTGCCCCTCTTGCTAACATAGGCTTCTGCCCCATAACCTATTGCAGAAGACAAGACAACCATGCTGGCCTCTGTCCTCAAAGAAGTAATCTTTCCCTTCCACATTCCCTCCTGCTGTCTCCTCATCTAAATGTAAGTATTATAGCAAGGTTCATGAGAGGTCTGCCTTTTGGTACCATGGCTCCGTGCAAGGAATTTGTTTCTGCTTTTTGGCAGGCAGAAGGAGCATTTCAAGCCCGAATTCCACGCTTGCTGCCTGATGTCATGTGTCAGTTTGCAATGCTGGTTTGAGTCACCGGGGGTGTGGCATCCATTCATTCTTTCATCCATTATGCAGTCATTCATCATTCATTCTGTCCTTCAATCTGTGTGCCTATCCATATCCAAACCTGTTCAACCATTTACAAACCTATCCATCATCTATCCTTCCATCCATCATTTCTCTCATCCATCCCTCTATCCACCCTTTCACTCATTCAACTATCATATATCCATCCTTTCACCCATCCATCCATTAACTCATCCATCCAATCATTTACCCTCTCACCCATCCAGCCATCCTTTGATTTACTCATCCAGCCATCCATTCACCCATCACTCATCCGTCTATTTGTCCATCCATTCATGATTTCACTCATCCATCCATCCTTTTTTCCAGCTCTTCACCATCCCTTCCACTCATCTATGCATTCTTTCATTCATCCATCCTTACATGCTTCTTTTCACTCATCCATACAACCATTCGCCCATCCATCCTGCCAATCATCCATTCATACTTTCACTCATCCATCCATCCTCCCTTTCTCTCTCCATCCCCCTTTCACTTAGCCATCCTTTCACCCATCCATACACCCAACAATCCATGCACTCATCCACTCATGAATCCATACATTGACACTATCACTCATCCATCCATCCTTTCTCTCATCCATTTACCCTTTCACTCATCCATCCATCCTTTTGCCTATCTACCCTCCCTTTCACTCCCTCATCCATCCTTACATCCACCCTCTCACTCAGCCATTCACCCTTCCACTTATAAATTAATCAATCTATCCATCATTTCACTCATCCATCCACCCACCATCTGCCCTTTTACCCATACATCCACCATTCCACCAATATATCTATTTGTTTACCCTTTCTCTCATGCATCCTTCCACTCACTCATGCATCCATCCATCCTTTCTCTCATTATCCATCCATTTACCCTTTCACTCATCCATTCATCCCTTCACTAATCCATCCAGCCATTCACCCATTCCCTTACTTACTTACTCACCCACCTTTTCACAATAATTATTAGCTGAGCCTTTGTCTGCAGAGTTGCAGACAGAAGAGGCCCATCAAGAACTTCAACCTTGCTGTAGTTCCTAAAGCAAGGGGTGGGGGAAGGTTTACTATGCCCCTGCACATAGGCATTCTGAAAACTCGGAAGTCATGAGTCATGCATGATGCCCAGTGCCGGGCTGAGGTGACTATGACACGGTGTTGTTCCAGGGCTTAAGTGGGTTAAAAAAACTTGGGGGTATCTCCAAAGGGCATGTTCGATGTATTTAAGGGTGTGGCTTAAAGCACAATTATTAATAATCTGTGCTTAGTATAGTGTGCAGCCCGACTGGTATTCTGCTACTTCTGTTATTACATCCAGATATATAAGACATCACTCCTGCAACAAGGACTATTGGCTTTGGCAATAGTTGTTAGTTGCATACAATAAAAAAGTAGCAACTATGGCTTCCTTGTATATAATATTGAAAATGCTTCAGTTCTGAAATGATGTGGCTGTGAAGACCTATAACCCCTCCTTTTTAACTTCTTTCGCTGGCTTCTTTTCATGAACTGGATTCTGGACATTCTTTCCATCTGGTGAGGTGCAACAGTTTTCTTTATGTACGGTTAAAACAGAATGCCCTGCCCTAGACCGAGGCAGGAGGAGGCCCACCACATGCTGTAACAGCTCAGACTGGACCATTATCATTCTGTGTGTGACAATCATCAGCCGGCATACAGAAGGACAATGGACAGGACGGGGCTGCTCTTTTGCTCAGAGGAGGAGTGCGAGGTGGCCCCACCTGGGAGCTGATGCTTCTCGCAGGGGAACAGTGCTGTTCCCCAATGCCCAAAGTTACAGACAAAAGGCGTCCGTAAAAGGGATTATCATGGACAACAGATGTCACAGACGGTGTGTGAAATTTACAGATAGTTGGTCACCCTACTTGAAGGTCAGGCTGGCAGGAACCAACTCCATCTCGGGCAGCCCAGCCAACGGGCGCTGATGGGGGGGCTGAAGCCCATTCTGCCCAATAGGTTTTATGCACCTGACCAGCACCATGAAAAGATTTCTCCTTTAGAGAGGCCTTTGGTAATGGAAGCAGACAAGTGGGTGAAAAGTGTCTAGGCCACAACACATGGTCCACTGACAGTGCCCCCACTGGCTCCAAAAATTGAAACTTTACACCTACGGCCTGATACTCTAGGGCCGTCAGTGTGAGTACATCAGAAAAATTAACCTTATTTAGAGCAGGCAGTATAATGTACTTCATTGACTCTTCATGGCTACCAGGGAAAGCCTGGTGTCTCAAACAGAAACAAGCATTGGAAAATGCACTAGGATTCGCTTATGTGATTAATAATAAAAAAAAATTCTTCTACATGGTAGTGTGGTGAAAAATAGTGAAATATAAGTTATTGAAAGTCTGTTGAAGTGTTATGACTTTTTTTTTAAGAAATGCAATATATTGTCTTGCTACTGGTTTTATTATAAAGTAGGGAGATTAGGTAAATGGGACAGAACTATGATAAAATGTATGTACTTAATATATAGGCTTGAAAGTGGTGCAGTTTTTTATTTGTTTATGTTTTTTATTTAGAAAGATTTCTATAGCGCGAACATGGACACCAAGGGTATCAGAGAGCTTTAGAGTTTATACATCAGGAAGGATATAACAGATATAAAACAGAAAAAACAATAAATAAAGATAACAGTCCTGTAGAGCTGGGCACCCTCGGTAGCCTTGGCAACTAAGACCTCAGTCTTTTTGGAAGCTTTTGTTCTAAGGCAGAATTTCTTCATCAATAACACTTTAACTTCCTTTTTGAAAAGGACAGTAGAGGGATTCAGCCTGACTTCGGTGACAAGGAGGTCCACGTCCTCGGGGATATACCGGAATAGGCTCGATTGTAGGTTTTTTAGTTCTTTAATTTTTGTGGTTTGAGCAGTAGAGTGCTGGCACTTCTAGAGGCTCTCGATCCACCTGACTGCCCCAGTTTTTGAGTAAGGTACATCGGGTATTGTAATGAATGGCTTTATGTGCCATGCATGCAATTTTTAATTGTATCTGAGCTTCATTTGAGAGCCAGTTCAGGGATATGAGTTCCGGTGAAATATAGTTGTATCTTTTAGCGCCTATTAAGAGCCTAGCAACAGATTTGATGGCAGCCCTAAGAGGAGCCGTCTTTGATCTTGGAAGGCAGCAAATGGTTGTGCTGCCATAATCCAGCTTTGAGATCACTAAGGCTTGCACCGCAACCTTTAAGTCATGTGAAGGGAGAAAATGTTTTATTTTCCTTAAGATGCTGAGTTGGAAACTAGCTCCTTTGGTGAGGTTTCTAATGTGCTTCTGCATGTTCAGACTCTTGTCTAGCATTATTCCCAAAGAGGTTGCAGAATCAATGATTTGTGGCGTACAGTTAAAAGCTGTTAGCTGATTCATCCATTGTATTATGACTGTGGATTGCTTGTGTGGTGCGATTAGAAGGAAATCCATTTTGAGAGCATTTATCTTCAAGAGGTTATGTGTCAACCAGCTTTGTGTTTTCAGTAGGACTGAGTTAAGGGACCTGATGTCCTCAGGGAAGGAGATCTTCAGGTAAAGTTGGGTATCATCTGCATACATGTGATAGAGAATGATGGATGATTTCAGGATATCTGTTAAAAGCTCCATGAACAGGTTGAAGAGCGTGGGTGAGAGCGCAGATCCCTGTGGAATACCCAGCGTGACCGGAGAAGGATGAGATTGGGACTGGTTCACCTTGAAGCTTTGGGTTCTATTGTGGAGGAATGAGGAGAACCAGTTTAGTACAGGCCCAGACAACCCCATCCTGTGCTCCAAGAGGTCAATTAGTTTATTGTGTTTAACAGTATCAAATGCTGAAGAAAGTTCAAGGAAGATCAGTAGGCAAGATTCGTTTTGATCAAGCAATCTTAGCGCATCATCAACAATGTGGGTGAGAGCGGATTCTGTGCTGTGACCCTGGTGGAAACCGGATTGAAATTGGTCCAGGAGTTGGAATTGATAAATGTGGTTACACAGTTGAACATGCACACATTTTTCCAGGTGCTTTGCCAACGTGGGTAAGTCAGAAATTGGGCGAAAGTTATGTAGGCCAGAGGGATCTGTGGATGGTTTCTTTAGAATAGGGGTAACTTGCCCATAATTTAGGCAGTCTGGAACAGAACCTTGTAGATGTGAAGCATTGACAATGTCCAAAGTGGGAGTATGGAGGTTCTGAATTCAAAGAAGAGGTTCGATGGCAGAGGGGTCATTAAAATGATTAGATGGTTTCATAGTAGCCAGCGTTTTGCGTATAGTTGCTTTCATCCAAGGATTTAAATTAGCTCCAAGGTGCTTTGTCTATGGGGGGGCAGAGCTGAGCTCGCAGATTGTCATCTGACCAGGGAGGAAGGTGGGTGGTAAGTGGACTGATCGACTGGTGCTCCAACGATGACCGTAGTAGTGTTATCCGAGAAGAAATCAGCAAGTTCCTCGCAATTCAGCTGTGGCCCTCGACCCAAGGCGGAGAGGTTAGGTTGATTGCTTGCTTGAGACTTGATGAGTTTGAACAATTTTTTGGGACTTTTTCTGCTTGCTCTAATTGACTTCTGAAGAAGGTGGCTTTAGAGCATCTCATTCATTTGTTGTAGATGCTTCTTAGGGTTCTCAGATGGTTGAGATGTTCAAGGGAGGGAGAGGATCTCAACATTGTTTCCGCAAGTCTTAAATTCCATCTTTCAGTATTAAGATTATCATTGTACCACGGTTTGGAGACTTTGGAGGATAATCTTTTTAGCTGTAGCGGCACCATTGAGTCTAGAACAGCAGTTATAATGGGCCGTAAGGTCATGGACATCAGACATGTTCACAGGAGGGGGCAGGATGTTATCGCAAAGAACAGTCAGATCGGGCGAGTTGATGTTTCGTAGACATCTAGTCCAGTGTCTGGGGTTCTTAGGCTGGACTCTATTAGCTCTTACCGAATCCAGAATGAGGAACAAGATGCAATGGTGGTCTGTCCAATCACACAGGACAATAGATTCCAGTTGGATGGAATTGAACTTACCAATGACTAGATCTAAGGTAGCTCCTTTAATATGCGCGGGGTTGACACAAATTTGTATTAAGTTGAGGTCTAGTAGGAAGGACTTAAGGCTATTGACTGCCACATCATTCATATCATTCCAGTGAAGGATGAAATCGCCCAGGAAGATCTGAGTGCCATGGAGATCAGCGTTAGCTGAGATAAAGTCCATGATCTGTTCTATGAAGGGAAGGTTGTCGCGTGGCAGGTGATAGAACGTGTGCAATTTGAATAGGTGTTTATTGCTACCAGCCACCTCAATGCACAGGTATTCACAAGACGGCAGGAGATTGGATTGTAGTTGTTTGACTGTTAGATTACAAGATGTATACAAGCGATGCCTCCACCATGACCTCTTGATCAATCCAACCTAATGATTTCGAAGTTAGGAGGCACTAGAATGTCCACGATGTGAACAGATAAATAGTCTAGCCAGGTTTCAATCAACATTACCATGTCAAGGCCCTGAGCAAGGATGAGGTCAGCATTGTCAACAGCATGTCCTACTGCCGATCTGCAGTTGAGAAGCACTCCTTTAAGTTTGTGTTGGTGTCCAGTGTGGTAGATAGTGTGGTGGTGACTCTCATGAGGTTGTTCTCATTTAAGGCTCTCGTGTTTAACCTAGGTACCTTGAATGAAAGGGTACGTAGGGATTGTTTCCATTTGGTGAAAGTTTGTCTTGGTTGAAGAATGTGTTGGATCATATGAGAGTAGGAGAGAAAGAGTATCACTATCAGACAGTGAGGCTATATATCTGGAGGGCTGTGAAGGATGGGGTGTGGTTTCCCAATTATGGGGCGATGACCTACGAGTTGTGAGGAAAGCAGGGAGCCTGGTGCTCCCGTTAGATGGGAGCATGTGGATAAGGTGATTAGACATTGTGTAGCAGCATGATCTCGAATTAGCTGAAAGTTCTGAGGTGATATAGGCTTCAAACCTCTGCCTTACTTTGTTGGAGGCAAAGTGAAATCTCATTTAGTCTGGCTTCCAATGAAGTGTGGGAATGGGAATGCGAGGCTAAGAGTAGGGGACACTGTGGTGGGGGAGAACTAGTGGAGGAGGGGATCGATAGGCCCGGCGGCGAGCCTGTGTGCCAGGTGGGGAGGGATTCTGGGACTTGGTTAACCCCGGATGGGTAACTCTGCTGCACCAGCGGATTTTGCGGAGATTTGCCTACTCCATGCTCCATGTCAAACGTGGAGCAGGTAAAAACGTTGCCTCTGTGGCGAAGCGGAGTTAGCCGCTCCCTACGTTGTATGTCTTGCGAGTGTGCATGCACAAGCGCAAGACTTACAATGCAGTGTTTTTTTAAATGAAGAAGGACGCCGAGGACGCAAGAGGAGCAGGAAGGAGAGCGGCCAGGCAGGGGAGGTGGCAGAAACACAAGTAAGTGCCTTCTTTATATCTTTTTAAAGCATTTGGCAGTGGGAAGGGAGCAGGGAGGGAGCGGAGTGGAGCTACGCGTAGCTCCACAGAGTTTTTTTCAAATTCCATGGAGCTACGCATAGAGGCACTACGCCAGCTTCACCCAGGCATAGACTTGGTGCTGGGAGCTCGGAGGGTTGGGTGGGTCAGGGGAAGAAGAGTTAGCCGAGTATTGACCCAGAGGAATCTGTGGAAGCCAGCTAGGATTGAGGAGTGAGTTGAGGGAATAGTGAGAATAGGTAAGAGGTGGTTGAAAATGCAAGTATTCATTGCACCCATAGCGAAGACCATTACCAATATATATTTGGTAAGTTAAACAAAGGCTTGATTCTTTTCTAAAAGAAATATGTCTCCGGAGCCATAGAGCATTGTTTTAACACTCAAACGAAGGAAGAAGTCAAGGAAAGAGACAAAAGGTGGAAGAGAGAAAGGGAAGGAGGTTGGGAAGAATTGAGAATGTGAGAGAGATAATGGAAGTTAGGTAGAAGAGAAGGGGCAGTACAAAGATTAAAAGCGAAGTAGGAGAGGTACATAGAGAGAGTTGGAAGGAAGCGAGGAAGAAAAAAGGGAGGAAGAAATAGAAAGAAAAGGGGGAAAGAGAATGATAGATGAGAGAGAGAGAAAGGGAGAAGGGCATGGCATTAGAGAAATGTACAGGTAGGGAGAAAGAAAGACACACAGACAGACAGACAGACAGACAGACAGACAGGAAAAAGAAAGAAAAGTAGTGAGGGAGAAAGATAGAATGAGAAAGAAAAGAAAAGTGTAGGAAAGATAAAGAAAGACAGATGAAGGATGCAAATGAAAGGGCGATGTCTGTACGGGAGACCTAAGGATTAAAGATGTGAATTAAAAATAGCAAAGAATTGATGTGTATGTCAATGAAATGTTAGCAATAGCTGTTAGTACACCGCATAGTAAACAAAATCAGTCAGCCTCTAACTGCAATCTTATTAACTGCAGCAGGACACTAAATGTAAATAAGACGACTGATGCATAAGGGATGTGAGTTATTGTCTGAAGCTTCATCGAATGATACAGCATGTTCTCCAGAATGACTTAGCAAAATGAGTGAATTTAACCTTTAAAACAATTATAATAATTAATGAATATGGTTTCAACAAATATTTAACATTTATACTGGATAGAAAATATTTGCTGTGTTTTATTGCTAAAGTAATAACAGTGAACAAAAGCGGTGAAAATATATCTGTTTATCGTGAAGCATCTTTATAAATGTCTCCCATCAATACAATGCGTTCCTGCTTCGTTCCTGAGAAAAAAACTATTTCTGCTGGTGGTTGGGGAACATTATATTTGTGAACAGGTTGATGATGAAATTTTCAATGCAAAAAAACATGCATGGGACAGTTTATAATTATCCACCAAAAGTAAAGTACATACAGCCATTCTATTTTGCCATTTTCTGTTTCTTTAGTGTTTTTCATTGATAGTCCTCCATGAACAAACAAACGAACATTCATGGTGAAAATTCAGAGGCTGGCATCCATTAATTCCTAAACCTGGTACATCAAGGTTATTATATATCGGAAGCAGACTGAAGAAAACAAATAGGGAGAACTTGGGTGGTGACGTACAGATAGATGCATCATAAGAGTTGTAGTCTTGATTTGCATCAAGAGAATACATTCTACTGAACTATTCAGTTTACAATGGTTTGTAAAAAGAAAGCCTCTGACAATAAATGGGCCTCACCATGGCTGCCAATGGAGCAACAGGTGACCATGGGGAATTAGTTATCAATAGTGCAGAAGGCACATACTTGGGCCCAGAAGTGTGAGGAGATCACTGCACCTCAGTTAGTGGCTGTTTTCTTTACTGTATATCCAGGGAATATGGAACAAATGTAATTGCTTCCTACAGGGCCAACTGCACTCTCACTATGCCACTGGATGTAGGCCACACAATATCTTGGTCGAAATACTCTCTGTGTCTGTTAAGTAAAGGACTGCATGGATGCACGGTACATGATAGAGCACTGTCACAGGGGAGTAACCCAAGTGTCCACACCAGCAGAAAGTTCAGAGCTATATCAGGCTTTACTGATAACGAGGTGCACACTAGAGAGAAAGCACACAAGCACGCTGACCTTTGTACAGCAACAAAACAGCCACACGGAGATTACATAAAGAGCAGACAGCAAACAAAACAAGAACACTACAAGTGCTGTTCAGCCAAAACATAACAAAAAGTTCCCCAAAAGCGGATGTAAACAGTACTTGGGCGTCGGGACACTGAAAGAGCAAACACACGAGAAAGAACAGAAAATAGTATGCGACAGACAATAGAAATAGAGGAAAAGTAAGTGGCAAGCACAGGAACCAATGAAAAACAAGGGTGTGAGATTTAAGCCACTTTTAAGATAAATATCAACAATAGATTTCACAAGTACAGCACGGATTTGGCAAACAGTCAATTCATTACAATGTCCAACTCACCTAGGAATAAACTCTAATTAATTAGAGGAAGCCTGGTCTTAGTTCTTGCATGAGCACTTCAACAGCCCAAAGCAGTGATAGAAATTGGAAGAGGTCTGCGCTAAACCAGGAGAAGCAGCACACTCAGGTCCTTCACATAGCAACTTCAGCATAAATGCAGGCAAAGAAACCCTAGATTATCATGCCTTCCAAACCACAGGAGTGGAAACAACCAGTATCAATGAACAAGAAGTCAGGAGGTAAATAGCCAAAGGCAGGCTGGAAGGTGCTTCGGGCCCCAATGGGATTCTGCCCATTGTGTACATTCAAAACTTCTCATATTGGTCCAAAACCCTAGCACCAGTCTTCAAACAGATAATGATGGAAGAACAAGACCGCTATTTACAAGCAGGGTGACAAGGGCAACTAAAAAAACTACAGCCTTGTCGCCCTGATTTAAAATGATGCTAAATACTATGCAGGGGTGATTCTGGAACTTATATCTTGGGCTATAACTAAGACTATTATACCCATAAATCAAACCATTTTTGGCAAGCATATGGAAACAACCACAAATATCATGGCCCTATCTCTATTGATAGACGCTGCAAAGAAAGTCAAGCAATCGCTATTTCTCTGCTTTATTGATTACAGCTCAGCCTTTGATCATCTTGATTGATCAAGACTATGGCAGAAGCTGTACAATCGGGGCATTCCTCCATCCCTCCTAAAACAGTTAGTCCTAGTACACATGGACTCCTCGTTAACAGTTAAGGTGGGAGCTGGGACGCACCTCTGCCAGGCAAATCAATACCGCCAAAGGGTTAAAACAAGGGTGCGTTCTTGCCCCCACCTCATTCAATATTTTTGTGGCTGATGCGCCCATGAGACTGTGCAACTGTACATCGTGCACTCCAAAATAATGAAACCTGACCCTTTCAAACCTTCTCTATGCGGATGATAATTTTCTAATAGGCTGCACCTCAATTCGACTGCAGCACTTACTGGATGCCACATATGAATATTCACAGAAGAACACCCTGCAAATTAAGATAGGTAAAACAAAAACTGCACCAAAAAGAGAAGACTGCAGTTGCAGTTAGATGTATATCATCTGGAAACATTGGCAGAATACAAATATCTTGGAGTCTTTTAGATTATAAAGGATCATATAAACCACAGAAAGAAGCGCTGAGATGAAAAGGCATCACTGTAACACTGGTTCTGAGATCCTTGAAGAAGATAGTGGCTGGGCCCACATTAGCCCCTCTACTCCAGGTATTTCAAACAAAACTCCTCTCAACAATAACATATGTGAGTGAGCCAATGCGAAGGAGAGATGCAACCATCTTGGATAACATCATTGTTAGGGCATACAGAACGATCTTCTGCCTCCCAAATTACACTTCCCCTGCACAAATAAGATTCGAATTTGGCCTACAAAGACAGACCCTGGCTAGAAGGGGGAATTCATTAAAATCTGCCACAAGAAGATCAACAGAGCCGAGCACAATACACGAAACTCTCATCTCTTGGCTGAACTGTCACTCCTAGAAAGATCACCAGCCAAAACCTATCTTTATAAGTCTTTAATGCAGTTAGGCATGAACGCCCTTTGGGAGATTCCAGAAACCCACACAAGCTTAAAAAAACTAGTCTCCAAAGCTACGAAAGCAATCTCTGTAATAGAAGATACGACTGAGCTGCCGAGAAGGTCACACGGCTGGTCTGAACTTAGCAACTATTTTGTTGCCAGACCACCACCTTACCTGAGTTCAGGGTTTAATTAATCAGTGAAGGAGAAATTCTGCTTGGGAATATTACCTACCCTTCTTCACCTTCCTCCCTGGAAGAGGAACTCAGTGGTAACTACTTGTCGCCTATGTAGAACTGGATGAGAAGGCCTTCCACACATAATATGACTTATAGACAGACAGTGCTGGCCTGCTTTGACCCAACCACCACGCAATTAAACTGTTCCTACACAAGATTTCTTAAAATAGTAGAAAGGAGACTGGCTCAACTACCACCCTGCAATGAAGAATAGGTGAACAAACTGACAAAATTGATTAACGCAATATTGGATCAACTGACTCTATTATTGCCCTGCCATTTCACTACGCACCAAGCACTTTTAACCAGAAAGATACAAAAGAATTCTCATATTTCCAAGTCTGCATCAGCAATGAGCAGTCACTACGCATTTTTTACCCTAACATTTTAAAACTCCAACTTATCTGGCAAAATTGCATTACTTACACACACAACTCCATGCACTTTAACCAGAAAATCCTCACAGCTTCTACCAAACCAAAGAACAGCCCGAGATAACATATATCAGCCCAGTTGGCAATGAGAACAAATCCAGTATTTATCATCTGACAATTTCTCGCCTCTGAATTGAATATAACTGGTGCAGCACTTAGCTTGAAGGCTGTTTTTACATGTTTTATCTTGGCCTTAATTTACTTTCTTTTTTTTTTAATTATTTTTTATTGAGAGTTGATACAAATTACAAAGCTACAGAATTGTCAAGTAAAGTGCATATTATGAACAACTTATATTCAAGATATTTTGCCAATAGGCGATGTAAAAAAGAAAAAAACTACAGCATTACATATCAGGAATAAATACCATATGAAGTGCAAAGCGCTAGACATTTAGAAGTAAACATGTCTCATCAATCTTTTACAAAGCTGCAGAATTGTTAAGTAAAGTGCATAGTGCGAACAACTCAGAATATTCAAGTTACTCTGCCAATAGTCAATGGATAAAGAAAAGCTACAGCATTACATATCAAGAATAAATACTATATATAGTGCAGGGTGCTAAACATTTAGAGGTAAACATATCTCATCAATCTTTCACATCTTCCTGTTACAGAGAATAGATACCATTTAAAGTGCAACATGCTAAACATTTAGGTAAAACCCATTGCCCTGTTGCAGAGAAGAGACATGTCCATGCCTAATATTCTATATTTAGCACTTAGCACTCTTAATTTGTGTTCTTGATTAATTTTTAAAAGTTTTTTAACAGTACAATAATTGCTATTATTGCAGGGGAGGAATACAAACTAATGAAAGCAATCTACCGGATTGGCCGGTTACACTGATAAATGACATTCAACATAACGGTCTGCTCTGAATAGCACTAAGTATGACTCTGCTGTCTCAAACTGTCTAAGAATCCTAAATTTGATGCTAAGAACTGCACAAAGCACTTTAATTGGCACTTTACTTATAAATTGATGACTCCAACACCCTTCCACTTTAAGCATTGCTAACTTTTCTGGCTTAATTATCCTTAAACGTAGACAAAAAAACTGCATTATATATTCTCATTGGTACTTCTACTCACCTAATGCCTGCCAGCATTTTATAATGTTGATGCTTCAGCTTCTGTGGCACACAATCTGCATAAACTTACTTACCTGTGCAGGTGAAACATAAAAAGAGAAAAATGACCCCGATGTCTACCAGGGTCATTAGCATTTTGTTTTACAAAAACAAACTCTTGTTTTGGGAGATAGTTTTAGCAAAACAGAAAGGTGTGTTGAGTGGCCACATGAGTGATTCACGGCAGCCACTTTTTATTGCCTTAAGAGGAACTGCTGTGGCTCATTTGAATGTTTAGAGATCCCCGCCTAGTGCAAAATCTATTGCAGAGACATGAGAACAACAGAATGCGAGTCGTTATTGTTTAAGGTGCTTTTGTTCTTACCCTTCTTTCAGCGCTAAAATGTGTTTTCACTTGTAAAATTGATGACGGGACACATTTTGCACTCAAATATAGTAATAAATGATGGATTTTAATTTTGCATAATTGTGCATAATTTTGCATAAGTTAACTGGTCTTTTACATAATAATGGAAAGCATATTTTATGAATTCACTACAGGACTAAATGAAACCTCGGGAGGGTGGTGGCTGCAATCAGTTAGATAGTAGCATTTTCGATCAAGCTTCCACTGTAACAATTGGGTTGGGTGGGTTGTATGATGGAACCATGCATGCGTTTACCACGCATGCCGGTTCCACGCAGGCTGAACAATGTATTTGTTAACCACAAATATGCCTTTACCACACTTGCCTTTAAAACAAATCATGCGTTGTTAAGGCATATATAGTAAACACATATCTGTGGTTAAGAATTCACAGGTAAATCTTAACCCCCAAACCATGCCCCCGGCCTGAGTTCCTTAACTACCCCGCTCCCCCCAGCCCTAGTAACCTTTTTGCCCCCACCCTCCCATATCTCTAAAAACTACATTGCCACCTAAGTCCTATGAAAGTATTATGATCACTGCCCCCGCCCTGAGTTCTAAAACAGCCCCCTCAGCCCTGAACACTACCCCAACCTCCCTAGCCCTGAAAACTACCCCAAACCCCCTCAGCCCTTTAAAGTACCCAAAACCCCTCAGCCCTGAAAACTACCCCAAACTCCCCCCAGGCCTGAAAACTTCCTCGACCCGCCTGCAGCCCAGAAAACTACCCCTGACCCACCCCCATCCCAGAAAACTACCCCTAACCCACCCTCAACCCACAAAACAACCCCAACCCCACTTAAAATATCCCTGACCCACCCCAGCACACATAACCACCCTGGCCCCCTAGCCCACAAAAGTACCCTAACCCAGGCCAAATTTAAATAACCCCAACCCACCCCACAGCCCCATCTAAAACAACCCCAACCCACCTTTAGCCCACAAAACAACCCCCACTTAAAATAATACCGACCCACCCCCTAGCCCCACTTACCTCAATGCAATCTCTTCCTGTTTCCATCTGGCTGCAAGCCCTACCGCGCATGTGCCTTAACCACGCACATGCGTGGTTAAGGCATATGCACGGTAGGGCTTGCGCAGTTCAGCTTTCGCTTTAAAGGCTGTTCTTTGTTTAGCCTTCGCGGTAAAGGCTGTTTCCCGGTTGAAGGCAGTGACTAATATGTTTGTCTTGCCTAGATTTGTTTGAAGCTTTGCCAATCACTACAATGTATCCTTACTTTTCTGATACAGAGTAGCAGAAGACTTAGGGTGGCCCTGCGCAAGGTGTATGCTCCTCTGTCAGAAGGTAGATCATGGGCCCCAAATTATGCACTATACTATGCAGTGGCTAAATTGTAATGGACAGTGAGATGGGAAAGTGATGCACCCAACCCAAAAATGGAGGATGCTATAGTTGAGCTGCAGGTGGATAACATGTTGAATTGGTTATTGAGGGACAATCCTAGATATTAGTCATTGATCTATCTTATGAAGATGGCATGACATTGTTGGAAGTCAAGAGTGCAAGTTAGGTATTTGCCACCCCATAACCACCTGCCCCACTGCGGTCATTGCCTGAGTTGCCACACTGAAGGCCTCACACAATACATGCCCATGGATAGATGTTGGTTTGATTTCTTGGGAACACATGTTTGAACAAGGTTTATTGCCTTTGTTTGGTTACTTAGGAGATGTATATGGCTTGGGAGTTGTGTAATTGCTAACGCATTGTGCTACTGTAAGAACACTATTCCAGGTTTGGGGAACTGATCATAATGAAGTGCATAAATCACCTCTATTGCACTTACTTCTGACTCGTGGCAATGATAGGAAGTTGATTACATTTTTGTATAGCACTCTGTTACCACAACATCTCCCCCCAGGGCCGAGCTTAAAGAGAAGTGAGAAGAATGCACGAGCCATTCACTTCACGATAATAATTATGAATAATGCTTGTGTTGTGTAAAACAGATTCATGGAATTGTACATTGAAATACACACCTATCTGTTCCAAAGTGGATAGCTTGACTGCACCCCGGGATGATGACTAATTGCCCCCGAAGTGCACACACATAAGCAGGTTTCTATTCTATAATATGGCAATGTCCGAAGGTAGCACAGTTTTAGAAAAAAGGCATTGAGTTGTGTTACTGAACTGCCTGTTGCATTGGCAGACCCAGAACCATTGCCAAGTCTGTTGGGCTTGATGTCATGAGCGAAGAAACTGAAGCCTCTGCTTAAGTTTAATGATCTGGCGTTAGTGAAATGCCGAATTGGCTTCTTCTGCCCCTGCATTGACTCATAGATCAATGATTTGAAATAATGGCCACGTGCTGAGATAGATCTATTCACTAAATTGCAGAGAATGAAAGGAACAGGGGCTTGATATTTGATATGTGATAACTTCATTGAAAAAATAGAAGCTAAGTCAAAAGAGAGGCCTTGTAAAGATCACTCCAATCCAGTAGAGTTAATCCAAGGTTATTTATTCAGGTAGATCGAATAAACCTTAGCCTGCCAACTCAGCTGTAGTCCATCCAACTGCTTTCTCTTGAATACCAACATTCTCAAGAAGCAGTCTTCAGAACAACACTATGACATTTAGAATATCATGAGTACAGCATTCCACATAAAAACTTACAATGGTTTGAAGTACAATATATAGCATATTACACATCTTCCTCCTTATAACAAAACAAAAGGAAAAAAACTACAGGAATAAGAATGCAAACTTTGTCTCAGTAGGAGTCACGCTTATAGTAAAACGTAGTCTTGTAAGTTCTTTGGCTTGGCACGTTGCCTCATGCTACATGCCTTGCCATGATAATTTACAGGTAAAGGTTCCTCACCATTACTCTCTTTGCAATTGTCAGAGAAATACTGAGAGAGCTTAGCAACTCTATTTAAATTCCATACTCTGTGATCTTCAGTTCTGACAGCATTTTTTAAAACTCTAATAACTCTCATAGGCAATAGGTACTTGGATCCCAGAGTGGTTGCTCCTTTACGAGGGGTTTTTATCCTAACCAAGTCACCTACTCTAAAGATTATCCCTTTTACTGCTTTCCTTACATCAAAATACCTTTTGTTTTCAGACATTCTTTTCATCTCCTTTTTAAATTTCTCCTGGTCATCTTCAACATGCTTCAACTCGGGTAATTTCTTCAGGATCCATGAGGGACTTTACATTGTATACAGCTTCATTTTGTGAAGCAGTCCAAAAGGGGTTCTGACAGTCATGGAATGTGGAGAAAGTCTGTAGGTTTTAACTTTGTTCTAAACGACAGTTTGCCAACACTTGAGGTACGACACTGCTCGTTGAATGGTTTCCTTGAGTACCCTGTTGAACCTTTCAACAACACCATTTGTTTCAGGGTGATATAAGGCAGGCATTTTGTGATTAATACCTCTATCAGACAAGTACTTGTCCATTTCTCTTGATGTGAATTGAACCTCATTATCCAATAACATGGTGTTAGGGAAGCTTCTCTCACATAGATATCTTCAAGGAATTTTATTACATCTCTTGTCTCCACAGAGTTGGTCATTTTGACTTCTAGCCACCTAGAGTAGACATCAATAGGAACTATGATGTATTTGTCTGTGCTGGTATGCTTGATGGGACCTAAAATGTCTATAGCAACTTCTTCCCAACACAGTTTTGGAAGTTCTCTCAAGGTCATGTGTTGAACTCTAGGTTTGAGAATCTTGTCGGCTGGGCTGGGAGAGAAGCAAGATGGCGGGCTGAAGCCGCCTCTAGGAGTGGACTGCTACGGCTCCCGGTAACCAGACCTCCTCTGCCGAAAAGAGCGCTAAAATAAACTATGGCGCGACGGCAATGAAGATGTAAGGATAAGACACTCACGATTATTGAGAAACTGAGAAGACTTTGAAGGCTAGTGATTCCGGAGAAAACGCTTGGTAAACTCTTTCACCATAACATCGCAATACTGACCGGATGCAGCTTCCTCTACGAGCACGGCACAGCTGTCTGCTATTAATTCGCTACCTCGAGCGAGTCCCGGTTTGGCGCTCGGCCTGGCGGCTGACATCTCACTCTCCTAGCATCAAATTTCGCAGCTGCAAACCAGGCTGCAACCCAGGCAATTTTCGAATGGCACCCACAAGAAGCGGCCGAGGAGCGAGGCCCCCACCTATGGAGACGGAGACGCCTGCGACAACAAACTCATCGTCTATGGTGAGTGGGAGTGACACTGGCAGTATTAATAGTGATACTAATGCAGGCTCCGGTGATGACAGAGGTCTGGTGGAAGGGGGGCCGGCTGTGGGATCATTGGAGGGAGCAGAAGGGATGGAAACCCTCGCTGATACTGCCCCCTCGAAACTTGGGCGACAGATGATCCAGTATTTAAAGTCTGGAAATATTTCTGAAATTACAGAGAATGTGTTATTTTCTGGGGGTGATGACCTGGCAGAGACAATAATTAATGCCATAACTAACAACTCCAAGCAAAACAATGCTGATTTGAAAATGCCAAAAAGTATTAACACTGGCATCCATTGTACGCAAGACACCCAACACCAATCTGACGTTAGGGATCTTAATATGAGAGCCAACGACACTAAACTACAGCTCGAAACTGATCCCAAACCATCACTTAGCCTCTCTACTAAAGAGATAAAAGCAAAATCAAACAAGGACGCTCCCAGCACACTGAGGTGCAACAGCGATGATTATAATAATAGCCGACAGCCTCTTACTCTCCTAGACGAACAGGATACCAACGTATTAGAGGCACAGACAGAGAGCTTAAAGGGTTTAAAAGGGGTGGATGGCTCTACAAAACCACCGGACAATGCAGTACTAAGCAATGGGCATATGTATCAAGCACCTACATCTTTAAGAGAGCAGCCAAGAGAATCTAAAAAGAAAACTACAATCAAAATAGATCCTCTTAAAAAGACAAAACATACCAAAGAACTTAAAAGGATACAAAGCCCACTCAACACAGGAGCATTATCTGAAAAATATACGAAAGAAGACTAAAAAAAAAATAGCCCAATGAGGAAGTGGGTTCAGTCTAAATGTGGGATCAAGAAAACTATCGCCAGGTTATCAGGAGCAGGGCTTACGGACGGGAGCATGCTAGCCGGTCCTTTATCAGCAACAGAAGCATTGTCAACTGACCAGAAGGACTATTCACTTTCTGGTTTAGTACAAGATCCTACAAAAGAAATAAATAATCAAGACTCTGCTACTAATCAGCTTTCTATTCCTGGCAACGATGAATTTTCTTTTTCTATCCCTGCAACTCCACCAAACCCACCTATAGCACCACATCAAGAACTATCTCTGACTTTCCGTAGCCCTCCTCTAGAGGATCAAGCTTCTGTGGGACAGGACCATTACAATGCTCAAGATCAGGGCCAGGAGACATTCATGCTTGCTAAGATATTGCAAGCTTTAAGTGAACAGAGGGAAGAAACAAGGGCACTTTTCTCACAAGTCCGAGCTGATAATGGAAAAATCCAGCAGTCTATGAAAGAGGTGATGGAGAAAGTGGGATCGGTGACGGAAGAAATGGCCGAGCTTCAACAAAGAGTTGTCAACATAGAAGAGGCCTCATCTAAAAGGGATAGCTCTGTGGAGAGACAAGAAGTACAGCTAAGGGAGGTACAGGCCAAGCTGGAGGATTTGGAAAACAGGCAGAGACGACAGAACCTTAAATTATTTGGTATTCCCGAAGGCTTGGAGGGGGCGGATTCCAGAGCATATATCGTCCAGATCATGCAGAAGGCTTTCCCGGAGCTGGGGGACTGGGACTGGGATTGCCAGATACAGCGAGCACACAGACTGCCAATAATACAACGCCAAAAGAACTCCCAGTATCCTAGACCTTTTCTAATTTATTTTGGCAACTATCTGCTGCGTCAAGCTGTTTCCCTAAAAGCTAGCCCTAGGTCACCTGTGGCAGTGGATTCTTTTTCTCTGGTCTTCCGATCGGATTTCTGTAAACTTACGATGGACAAAAGATGGCAGCTAAAGCAAATGATCGATCCGTTCAAAGCATTTGGTGTTCAAGCTTACTTACAGGAACCTGCCCGGCTTAAAGTTATCAAGAATGAGCAAAGTTATTTTTTCTTCTCTCGCACGGAAGCAGAGGAAGTATTGCAGAAATGGAAAGGGGAATGCTGTGGCTAAAAATAGACTGAACTAGGACTCCCGAGATGACTCTTAATGTGTCCTAATCTGTCCTAATGTGTCCTAACACACACAAATAGCTTATAGATTGCTTAGTTTCTCTATCTACTACTTACTACTTATTTGTTTTGAAAACGGCTGCGGGGGTTTCTAGACCGGGGGCTGGGGGCGGTTGGGTCCTAGTCGACTGCCACATCAACGGCAGTTACCAGAAGACGACCTCTCCTTCAAGAACAGGGTGGGTGGGGAGGGAGGCAAGAAAGGGAAAGGTGGTAAAGGGGTTAGGGGTTTGGGGTAGGGTTTTTTTTCTGATGTATAAAATGATTGCTGTTGTAAAGGATAAAAAAACCAACATGAAAGTGATTTCAGTTATTGATATAATACAAGCAAGGACAGGTTCTCTTCTTTTTACTCTTTTTTTTTTTCCTTTTTGATGGCTGAAATAAGAATTTTAGCCTGGAATGTTGCAGGCCTTAATGGGAGGAACAAGAGACGCTTGGTGGCAGAGGAATTGTTGATGTATAATCCACACTTAGTTTTATTATCAGAAACCCATATTGCATATAAAGATAAAGGGCTCCTTAAACAATTGGGATACGAAATTGCTATTGCTTCGGACCAAGATTCCTCAACCAGAGGAGTAGCTATCTTAAGACATAGACATCTAAAATGTATAATTGAAAAAACATTAACGGATAAAAGTGGTAGGTGGGCCATTGTGCAGGCACAGATTGAAGGTACTAAATATGTATTTTGCGTAGTATATGGCTCAAACAACGATAACTATCAAATAATTGATAGACTGAATATTGAATTGCTGAGTTGGGAAGGTGATAAAGTCGTGATGGGGGATTTCAATTGCATAATGAATTATGAGATAGATACCACAAGACGCCATGCATTTCAGAGGATGAAAAATACACGCACAGCAATCAATGAGCTAGGGCAAATACATGGTCTTAAAGATGTTTGGCGGACAATACATTCTAATATACCGGGCTATACTTATTACTCTGCGGCACATAAACTCTGCTCTCGTATAGATATGGCCTGGGCATCAGAAGAGATTATAAAATTATGTACTATGGAGATATGCCCCAGGGTTACTTCAGACCATAACCCCATCCTTTTGAACTTTAAGATAGTAACAGCAAGGAAACAGATTAGGGGCTTCTCATTTCCTAGATATCTCCTAACAGACGAAACTTATCTATCTAGCATTAAGCAACACTTAAGGGAATATTTAGAAATTAATAATGGTTCTGCGATACCAACAATAGTTTGGGATTCGTGTAAGGCTAGCATCAGGGGGTTCACACAGCAATATATTTGGACACAGAATAGGCAACGCAAGATAGAAATAGATGGGATTCTTAAAGATGTCAAGATCATGGAGGATCAATATGCAGAAGCATTACTAAATTGCTCTCTAAATTTAGAAACTATAGGATACGAATTAATAAACTTAAAATCAACAGTTAAACAAACTTTCAGGGAGAAAATAGCGGTTAAAATTAATAAATACAAATTAACTCAATACGAAAGGGGGGAAAAAATTGGGAAGCTTTTAGCCTATAAAGTAGCCGACGAACAAGCTAAGACACAAATAAAGAAAATTAAAGGCTTAAACAATGAGATATATGAACAACCAAGCCAGATATTAGCGCAGTTTGTCACATATTATAAAAATCTATATACGCCAGAGGCTCAGTCACAAATGCTTGATATTATAAAATATGTCCAGAAGTATATCAAAAAAACATCGGTAGCTAATGAAGTGTCAGCAACATTGCTGGATGATATCGCGCACGACGAGATTAGAGCCGCCATCTCTTCTCTGCCGTCAGGAAAAGCATCGGGAGATGATTCAATCCCTTTAGAATTATATAAAAAATGCTTAGATGAGCTACTGCCAACTTTCTCCCAACTCATTAAATATATTGAAGCAGGGGGGAACGCCCCAGACTCCTGGAATACGACTCGGATAATTTTTTTTCTAAAAAAGAATAAGCCTCCAGAGGAATGTGGGTCTTACAGGCCGATATCACTCATAAATACAGATGCGAAAATTTATGCTAAAATTCTGGCAACTCGTTTAGCACCCATAATGCCGAAACTTGTTTCACCTCAACAACACGGGTTTATTTTAGGACGGGATACTACATCCCACGTGAATACGTCCATAGCAGCGTTTGATATTGCTAAAGTTAGATCCACCCCACTCGGTATGATATTATTAGATGCAGAGAAAGCATTTGACCGAGTGGGATGGGATTTTCTCTGGGTCACGCTATCTACATTTGGCATTAAGGGTAAATTTTTACACATGATCAAATCACTATATCAACATCCTACAGCTAGGTTAGCTTATGCAGGTTTACAGTCTGATATGTTTTCAATCTCACGGGGTACCCGTCAGGGTTGCCCTCTCTCACCTCTCTTATTTGCTTTATCAATAGAGCCATTTATATTAGCACTACAATCGCAAACTCGGAGCATACCTTTTATACATAACTCAAATGAACTAAAAATTACGGCATACGCCGATGATATAGCTGTTTTTTCAACGGATGTTAAAACCGCACTAAATGAGGTGGTTAAAGAAGCGGAAAGGTATGGTTTGGTCTCTGGCTACAGACTTAATATCAATAAAACTCAAATAATAATGAATTACAAAGACGTAGGAATAACGACAGGGATATGCAACCCGGCTACCTACCTAGGGGTCAAGATAACCACTAGAATAGAGCAAATAATAGAAATAAATTACGAAACTCTTCTTAAGGAGACTGCAACACTACTTAAAAAATGGCATAAGGTTCCTATAGGTATTGGGGGTCGTATAAACATAATCAAAATGAAAATACTACCTAAATTTATTTATTTATTTCGGTCTATCCCGCTAAGATTAAATGTGTCCTTTTTTACGATTAGATGGTATTTGCGGCAGTTTCATATGGGGTTATAAAAAAGCCCGCAGGGCTATTAGACTACTTAAACTCCCATATAATCAAGGAGGTCTGGATTTTCCGGATTTCAAACTATACTTTTGGGCAGCTTTTATCAAACGACTGAGAAGTTTAATACACCCCGTAGGATGTAACGCACCCTTTTTCTTTAAGCTTATGCTCGGTAAGGAATACGAAATGTTTTTGTTCAGAATTAATGATCCAAACTATTTTAAGCGAGTCAGATTCAAGGTGGCACGCGATGTTGTCAATATATGGTTTGCAATTATTTCTAATTGTAACACATCATTTTATCACGATAAGCTGCCCATATGGGGCAACCCAGGTTTGCCAGAAATCTTTCAAGACATGGAGGGTAAACGATGGGCTAGCCTGGGCATAAAATACCTGGGCGATATATATGATCAAAATGGGTTTATGACTTTCGAAAAAATACAGATTATATATAAAATAACGTCAGGCATGCAATTTAAATATTTTCAAATTCGAGATTATCTTATCCGTAGAATGCAACTGACAAACATCTCAGGTTCGCTTATATGGGATTATATGCATAAAGATAACTCAAAATCAATAATTAGCACTGGCTACAAAATCTTATGCTCATTTAAGCCAGATGACTGTCACAGATTAGCTGAGCACTTGGGACGCAGTGTAGGGGCATCAGTGACAGCTAACACCATAACACAGGCTCTCTCTAGGCTTAATAACTCTGTATATTCTTCCAACCTTAGGATACAACAATTTAAAACAATCTGTCAATTATATTACACTCCAGAAAGAATATCAAAATGGTCCTCCCATGGCTCTTTTAGCGAATGCACAAAATGTCCAAAGTGCAATCTACAGTCTGCTGATCTAAAACATATGTTTTTTTCATGTCCTGCACTAGAGAGGTTTTGGTCAACGATAACCGATCTGATCTCTCAAAAACTCGGGAGTGTAATGACGATCTCAGCAACAGAGGTATTAACTGGAGCCCAGAGCACTACAAGCAGATATGAAGATTTAATTTCAATACTACTGGCTAGCGCAAGGTGGGGATTAGTTAAAGAAACATATGATATGGAACTAGCATTGGCAAAAACTAGAGGGATGAAGGCATTATGTAAAGTAAATAAGATATGGGGTGTATTATTCTGAAAATGTTTGCAAAAGGGGTCCCTTTTCTCTCCCCCTCCCCCCTTTTTTTTTTTTTCTCTTTCCCTCCCCCCCCCCTCTCCCCTGCAATGAGGGCTAATAGTTATATAGGTAGATATGAAGGATAATATATTTATAGAAATGATATAATTACCTGTTCCAATGCTTGTACTTATTTGCCTAAAACTTATTGAATTGTATAATATGTATTAATTTTTCTTTTTCTTTCATGTTGGTAATAAAGAAATTTATTAAAAAAAATAAAAAAAAAGAGAATCTTGTCACATTTGTTGGATTCAATACATTATCTTACAGACCTTTCTATAGAGATGTCCATCCCTGGCCACCAGTATGTTTGTCTTAAAATGTCCTTCGTTTTAGAAATACCTGGGTGGCTCTCATGAGCAAATTCAATTAACTGTTTCCTTAAGCTGGTTGGGTGGATCAGCCTTGTTCCCCTCAACAAGATGTCGTTGTGGCAAGATAATTCATCTTTTACTCAATAGAATCCAGATAAAGTATCATTTACTTTATCACATGTCTTCCAACTGTTTTTGATATATCTTTTGACAGTTCACTTATCCAAACATCTTCTTTTATTATTCTGTCCGTGACATTGCAGACAGCATATTCATCAAGTTCACTAAAACTGTCCTCTAATATTTCATCCTCAGTGTTCTCTTTTGAGATCAAATAGGAGCAACAGTCGGCTATATTGTTTTTAGCACCTGGGACGTCTTCTACATGAAAGTTAAAGTCTTGAAAGGCAACGACCTGTTTTCGTATTCCGGGAGGATATGTTGTCTAAACCTTCCTTCTCAAAGATTTCTTTCAGTGGCTTATGACCCATCTTAATTGTAAAACTGTTTCCCCATAAAAACTTGCGAAGTTTCCTCACAGCCCAGAATACTCCCAAGGCTTCTTTTTCTATGACAGAATAATTAGATTCTGCCCCTCGCAAACATCTGGATAAAAATAAAATGGTTGCTTCCACTTCATCAAGTTCTTGCATCATGACTACACCTAGACCTATTGCACTTGCATCCGACATGATAACTACATCCTGGTTGGGATCAAAGCTCTTCAAAGAGGAGGATCCAGAAATTTGTCTCTTAATGACTTTGAACTCATCATCACATTGGCTATTCCAAGTGAAACCAACACCCATTTTTAGTGAAAGTCGCATATTATGTGTTTTGCTGGCAAAGTTGCGGATGAACTTGGTATAATACATTTTACAACTTCATCTTTATTGCTGGTACTGGCCAAGTTGTTGATGTTATCTACTAGTTCTTTCTTTGGTTTGATGCCAAAGCCAGAAATGGTATGACCTTGATAATCGATGCTGGGTATGTTGAATTTGCACTTCTTCACTTTGAGTGTTAAACCATTTTGTTTGAGTTTATTTAATACCATTTTGACTCTATTATCATGTTCTTGTTCAGTTCTTCAAAATATGAGTATGTCATCTTGATAGATCTTTATCCCATCACAATCTTTAAAGACATTTTCCATCATCTTCTATTAGACCAAAAGGCATCCAAGGAATTTATAGGTGCCTAAGGGTGTTTTAAATGCAGTAAGGTGCTGAGAGGTAACATGCAACTGTATTTGATGGTATGCTGATGCTAAATCTATTAGGGAAAATAATTTAGCCCCTCCCAACAGTGATAACATTTCTGCAATGTTGGGCAAGGGATAATGATCTACGACAACACACTTATTGAGTTCTCTTATATCGATACAGAGTCTGGACTCACCATTGGCTTTGAGTGCCATAACAACAGGAGCCAACCACTCTGTGGCCTCCACTTCAGCAATGATACCACTCTTTAAAAGTTTGTCAAATTCAATCTTCATTTTCTCTTTAACTTTAATGGGAACACCTCTAACTTTACTAACAAATTGTATGGAATTTTCCTTAAATACTATTTTATTCTCTGTGGTTGAGCTGGATTTGAAAGCAATATTACCATTAAAAAATCCAGAATGTTTAATAGGTTCACCACCGTAACCTCTTGCTTTGATGTCTGGTTTATGTAAAACAACATTGTTGAACAAGAACTCATCGTAGACCATTTTAGGGATTAGGGTTACCTTTGTACCTGTGTCAAACAACATTTGTACTGGAATATTCTCAATCAACACAGCATCAAAAGGACCATCTTTTTCTCCATCACTAATTCTCATAATATTCTCTTCTACTTCACAGTCATCATCACAAGAGATTTCTTGAACTTTCTTTTCAGAAGTCCCACTGCGACAACATTTTGAGATATGACCTCTTCTTCTGCACCTTTTACATGTGGCTCTCCATCCAATGCAATCTCTAAAATTTGCTGTATGACCATACTCACCACATCTATAACAAGTACCTTGGAATTTTCTTGAAGTAGATTCATTTTTGTAACTATCACTACTATTGTGTTCATCTTTGTACTTATTAGCCCCTTTGTTTTGTTGTGAGTAATTACTCTCTCCTTTGTTCTGTTGAGAAGATAAAACATTACTTTGCTTATTCTTAAACTTGTGTACAACATGAATATTACTTTCTTTCTGAATTTCCTCATCCTTCCTTTTTAATTCTTCTACACATGCTTTAGTGTGCTCTCACAATTTAGCTATAGAGTTCACATCAGTAAGAGAAGGATTTTCTTTAGCCCAACATTGCTCCTTTACTTTGTCTAAAGAACAGCCTAAAAAAAATTGATCCCTTAACCTCTCTTCGTAATTTGTCCCAAAATTACAAGTAGAAGCTAGTTTTCCCAATACAGTGATATATTCTTCTGCATTCTCACCTGATCTTTGCATGCGCCTGTTAAAATGATCTCTTTCTGAAACAGTTGAAACTTTTGGCAAGAAATTAAGATCTAGTTTTTTAAGACAGATCTCAAATTAATTAAGATTGTCAGCATCTTGAGAGGTTAAATCAGGCAGATGTTGAAATATTTCTTGTCCTTCTGAACCCAGACAGTGCAAAAGAAGAGACATTTTTCTTTATGCACTGAGCGAGACACCACATACTCTCAAATAATGTGAAAACACAATTTTCCATTTTTTTATGGGATGGGTGGCTCTCCTGGCGAAGACAAGAAAACCAGAGGAGGGGGCACATTTTGCATGTTTAAGGGAACATAAAAGAAGATAATAAATAACCCTGTTAAATTAAGTTATAAGTGATATTCTAATAATTTCAGAAGAGCTTAGTACAGACTATATAAGAACACCTGTTATTAAAGAGTTAATATAAGATGAAAACATCAATAAAGAAAATTAATAATGTTGAAATGGATGTGAAGATTGGCAAAGTAGAAAGTGAGCCTATCACTGATGAGGATAAAATGTTTCCCACTGCATAATGTCTATTGTTCATCAAAGTAGAATGTTTCCCATGCTGTTGGAATGTTTTGTGAAGATTTCTGGTTAACCCCTTCCATGCTCATGACGGAACGGTTCCGTCATGAGCCACGGTTGAGCTGTGCTCATGACGGAACCGTTCCGTCATGAGCCCGCCCGCGCTCGAACCCTTCAGCACCGCGGCGGAATTCGCCCAGCGCTGAAGGGGTTAAACCACTGTTGTAAAAGAATATTCTTTGTTATTTTGTTTAATAATAAAGGAAAAAGACGAAGAACCTTGAGGGCCACCTCCAAGAGTCAAGAGAACATTGCGCTGCAACAAAGGACAATGAAGGTTCTAAGTTGAAAGAAAGGTTCCAAAGAATCATCCAAGATGGATCCCAAAGGAAGAGAAGTTAGCAGTCTAGATATCTTAAGTTTCTATCACAATGGTGCCAAAAGGAAGTAAGGTTAGTGCTCTAGCGTTTGTTTCCTCTTTTTTTAGCATATGATTTACCCTGCAGAGAAGAGAGAAGCGTCGCGTGTGTAAACAGGAGCAGCGCGCACAGAATGGAGAAGCACTCACAGAATGTCGGGTCTCTTGAACAAAAACAATGTTCATAGCCGGTTGACTCAGCGTTTCCAAGGTAAAATAAATAAGAAATGGCAGAGGCTTATATTTTTTGTGTAGCGCGAGTTAGGCAGAAAGATCGCATTTGAAGATAAACACATAAATGTCAAGTTTGGATAAAAGCGCTGTGTTTAAAGCAAGTTTCACATACACAAACACAGTTTCGTGCTAAACAAAGTTCACTTTTTTGTGGGTTAAAATAGTCAAAAAAACGCAGGTTAATACGATACCAGATATAGTCACTGTAACAGTATATTCAGAAAAGGAGCCGGTCAAGTAGGTTTCAAAATGAGCTGGAAGCTAGGAGACGATGCTAAGAAATAATGAGGATATGAAAACTGCTGATAGCATTGAAGTGTGATTCATCGGTTTGTTTAACTCATCACCATTGTAAAGATCACTCCAATCGAGTAGAGTTAATCCAGGGTTATTTATTCAGGTAGATCCAATACACTTCAGCCTGCCAACTCACCTGTAGTCTATCCAATTTCTTTCTTCATGAATACCAACATTATCAAGAAACAGTCTTCAGAACAACACTATGTCATTTAGAATATCATGAGTACAGCATTCCACATAAACACTTACAATGGCTTGAAGTACTATATATAGCATATTACAGGCCTCTGTCGGGGTAGCAGGTAACCTTTGTCTATAGACTATGCACTAGAGTGTAGCACTGATATGGCTACTGCTTATGTCATTGGGGCTGTACTGGTTAGAGAGAGACCAGAAGCAACTTGTGCACAAGCTAATGCTGACTTCTTAGCTTTGCTTTCAGTAGGCTGTGCAGATAGAAGTGGAGTGGCCTTTTTGATAAGCCATGATGTAGGTTTGGGCAGTAGCAGGCCATCCCTTAAAACAGTAGCAGACTCTCAAGGATGTTTTGAGCCACTGTTTCAGTATTTGTTCAAGGATTGGATTGTCTCAGCCCTATTAAACGTGCACTCTCTAGTGGCTGCTTTAACACATTTAAAAATAAATATTTATAAATATTAATTTCGCAAAACTTTCTTATAACTATTCTACATTTATATAAACAAATAAGTGCATTTATTGTAATTCATTTCTCAAATTGTTGCTTTTTAAGATTTTGTAATGAAATATTATTGTAGGATAGATAACATATCTTCCTGAAGAAGTGATTGTATCTTGAAATGCACTGGGGAGATGGATGATTAGAAACAAACACTGCTACTTATTTATATAAAGGACGAATAATTATGAGAAGAAATGTTTGCAAGCACACACAGGAAAGTCCACGTTTAATAGGGTTGGGAAAGCCTGATCCTCCAACACATAAAGCAAAAAGGAGAGGCTGTCTCCAAAATAGAGTAATTAAGCGGAGTGATAATGAAAAAATTAGTGCAGACATTAATGCAATTGAAGTCAGAGTGGCATGTCATTACGCAGGATAACAACACAGGTTCCAGGCGGCAGTAAAGTGAGGATTGGGATGGTTTGGAATCCCTTTTATTGTTAGGGTGATAGAAGTGACCTAACAGATAGGGCGGTCGACCTCGGAGCTGGGGAACTGGGTTCGAGTCTCAGCAGGGACACTTAACATTCTGTGATTCAGGGCAAATCACGTAGTCTCCCCGTGCCTAACAAAAATGAATGTGTTCGTCTTTAACATAACTGGTGCTCATGTAAAGCGCTCTGACCAGAGATGACCAGAGCTATGCACAGTGCCTCCCAAATGACATGCAATGCTAGTGAGTGCCAGATGCCATACGGGTAAGCAATGCAGCAGCCTGGTTAGTTGTGATATGTTAGAACAAACAATAAAATATATCAGTTGTTGCAGCACTGATTGTGCCACCCTCTTTAAACATGTCTCAACCCGCCTTCCATTGCAGCCAGTGTGTGCAGTTTTAAACTGCCATTTCGACCTGGCAAAATGAACCTTTTGCCAGGCCTACATCTTCTTTTTTAATACCTATAAGTCATCCCTAGGGTAGGCCCTGAACAGCCCAGAGGGCAGGGTACAATGCATTTAAAAAGTAAACATGTACTTTTACTTTTTACATTTCCAGGCAGTGAAACCCTCCGAAAGTATTCTTGCCCTACTGCAAGGCCTACCTCTCCCATCAGGCAATATTGGAGTTACCTTATTATATATAATAAGCTATAAATTATATTTGGGAACAGGTAGACAAGTCAAGTTTGGTTTAAAAAGAATTGTAGTTAAAAGCCTTCTTTATTGGTAAAGTCAGATTTTTTAAAACAATTCTGAAAAATCCACCAGTGAAAAGTTGGCATTTTCTTGGCCTAACCATTTGGTGCCTGAAGCCTGTTTCTATTTCACATGACTAGGTGTAGCTGGGGGTTCATCTTTGTGTATTGCTTCCAGCAGTGATACAAATAAGTGGTAGGTGTTGGCAGGATCGGACACTGAGTTAATGAGTGGGAGGTGCTGTCACCTACCACACTTGCTGATCACAAAGAAACTGTCTGAGCACTCTCACAAAGGGATTGCCTCTATTCCTTTGTGACCCCAGTCAAGCTGGGGCCAGCACAGGGAGGAAGGGGATGCCTAACACCTCAGGGGGGTGAAACCTTTAGATGCTTCCTCCACTTCAAAGTGGGCACCAGGTATAAATGTTGGACCTCAGGCCCCAACTCTTCAGTCCACTACTGGACCTGTGGACTCTGCCAGGAAAAAAACTGCTATGCTACAGAAAGGACTGCCACTCTGATGGACTATTGGTCTGAAGGACTGCTGCCCTGCTGTGCTGACCTGCTGCGTGCTGCCCTCTTGCCTCCATCTGTTGAACCTAGGACCACAGAGTGACTGACTGAAAGAGCTTGTTGGATGGCATCTGGTTGGGTAAGCGCCAAGATACTCCTTGGAGTGGTAGCTGCGCTATAGAAGTACATTTTTACATTACATTACATGGCCTCCTTACTAGATCCTGAGGCACAGTAGGCTCATAGAACCTTGAACCCAGCACCTGGACTCTGCCATCTCTGAATCCTACCCTGCAAAGTGGTGCCACTTCAATCCTGAACCCTTGGAAGGGAGCCTGAAGGTGCTCTGCCAGCCAATCTATGGATCTAGCAGAATCAATGTATCTCCTCTGCTGCACAGCGCAAACCAGAGCAGAACCAACACATCACCTATACTGCCTGGACTTTCGCAGTTCAAGGACATTGCATCACAATCCACAGCCTCATCAGAACTGCCACTGCACAACGCATCCCCAACACAGGCCCTTTCATCACAATATTCTTATTGACAGAAGACTTGACAGTGAGCGGCGGTGCATACTGCATCCTTGAAGCAGGACTTCGCATCAAAAGTCCCTTGTCAATGGCTTCTTCGATGATGACGCAGGACTTTGGAACAGGCAATGTGCAGCACATCTCCAGCCTGGACACTGCATCGCCTAGGCTACACAGTGCATCCTCAAAACGGAACTCCACAACTCTTTGCAACCAGGATTTAATGTATTGTTGTTGACCAAATGTCAAAGTCAAAAATTTTGCTTTATTCGGTTAAAATTTAAAACCATCAAAGCACGGTACAATAATTCATGGTACGGGCAGGTACAAAAAGAAATTCACAGAGAATATAATGCAAAACATTGGCGCAAAACACAATAAAAGTATGTCCAATAAATAAATCTAATTAATTACAATTCTCTAAAAACATTTCTACATCACATTCCAAATATCATGATTAAAAAGAGTAGACCCTATTTCTGCGCCTAATAGCACCTATATTGAAGCTTGCTACCCCAAAACATACCACCGGGGAGTCAAGCATTTGCAAATATACCAATGCAGGCCTCACTTGTACAAAGTTTTGCTTCTTGAGGATAGGCACGATGTATTTTTTACGGAGTATGGAGTAAAATTCACAAAAGAAATCCATGTGCAACAAATTTTGTTCGGAAGTATTATCACAGGGGCAAGGCCCCAGGGTTCCTTCTTTGAAAAAACCCTTAGGGTAAGCCAAAAGCCAGGGAAGCATGCCATGCTTAAACCTTATTAACAAAAACAGATGAAAAGGTTTGTTTATAAAGGTCAGGTAAGATTGAATCCCTCTACCTGCACTTGCATGACAAACCTCCTAACTGTCGGCTTTCCCAATTCTTCTTCTTCCCTTAGTGACATGGCTTTGCTCAAGAATTGACTCTTCAAGGTTTTTATTTTCGTTTTACTCAGTGCGCATGGCCTATCAAACAATTCGGAGCACCCAAGTGACTTCAGATTATTTCTAACGTAACTAAACCAAGGGATAGACATAGCCTCATCAAGGGACAGGCAATCTTGTACGATAAGTTGTCCTAAATTTGGGGGTTGCTGAGCCCACACTCTAAGTCAACCTGTTGTTGTTGATGACCAGAGAGCCTAACAGGTCCCTATAGCTGGCCCTCACTCATTAGTGGTCAGTCTGAACTTGTGACTGTCTCGGTCCCCCACGACCAGACATCCACAGTAGGCGCTTTGTGTTTTTTGACACTATATTCACTTAAATATTTAAACTTGCACAAACTTGCCTTGTTTTATTTAATAAATGTTACTCTATTTTTCTAAGTTGGTGTGGGAATTTTCTTGGGTTGTATATTCACTTTTCTACTGTTTGAAGTGCTGCATAAGAACGTTACACTTTGCCACTAAGTTAAGCCTGACGGCTCCTCTTGTGATTCTGGTGTTCTTGCAATCTGTCTTGGAGGCTTACAATTTAAAATGCTTCTGGCTTCATCTAGTGACTTTCCTGCATATTGTTTACAGACTAGAGAAACAAGAAGACAGAATGCAAATCCTAATTTATACGGAATTTCAACTGTGCAAATACTGGGTAATATCACTAAGGTGGCGATCACGATCCGGTAAAAAAATAGCCCGTACGACTCGTATCCGGTCTTTTTACCGTACGAATCGTACAAGTGCCGTACAAACTGCCAATTACGATTCACATGGGAAAAAGACCATACGAATCGCATTGGGAATTATTCCCCACACGTCCTCGGGTCGGAAAATGTGTCCCAAACACGTCCTCGGATGATTTACCGTACAAATGTGAAAAGTGAAGTCCGACCGCGGAATCACGATCCATCCCGTGCGTCCGATGTTACAACCGTATGGAAAAAACACCATCCGCACCGATATTTACACCCGTGTACGTTTGTGTCGTCCCCCCGGGTATGGACAGCCGTGTACGTGTCGTACCCCCCATGTATGTACACCCGTGTACGTGTCGTACCCCCCCTGTATGTACACCCTTGTACGTGTCATACCCCCCGTGTATATACACCCGTGTACGTGTCGTACCCCCCCGTATGTACACCCGTGTACGTGTCGTACCCCCCCTGTATGTACACCCCTGTATGTGTCGTACCCCCGTGTATGTACACCTGTGTACGTGTCGTACCCCCGTGTATGTACACCCGTGTACGTGTCGTACCCCCCCTGTATGTACACCCGTGTACGTGTCGTACCCCCCCTGTATGTACACCCGTGTACGTGTCGTACCCCCCCCTGTATGTACACCCCTGTACGTGTCGTACCCCCGTGTATGTACACCCGTGTACGTGTTGTACCCCCCCTGTATGTACACCCCTGTACGTGTCGTACCCCCCGTGTATGTACACCTGTGTACGTGTCGTACCCCCGTGTATGTACACCCGTGTACGTGTAGTACCCCCCCTGTATGTACACCCGTGTACGTGTCGTACCCCAACAGTATGTACACCCCTGTACATGTCGTACCCCCGTGTATGTACACCCGTGTACGTGTCGTACCCCCCCCTGTATGTACACCCGTGTACGTGTCGTACCCCCCCTCTACGTTCGTGTCGTACCCCCGTGTATCTACACCCGTGTACGTTAGAGTCGTACCCCCACCCGCGTATGCATGGAGCGTACCCCCACCACAACATTCTAAGTACGGAGCGCACCCCAGGCCCCAACATCACAACTGCATGTACGAGTCGTACCAAGCCACACACAAGGACAGCACTGTACAACAAAATGGCCCATGTACACACCGTACACACGCTAAAAACGCACGTACACAACCAGGACAAACCAAAACGACACAAGAATACACCATTCAAATGGCACAAAGCCACTAAACATGTCCAACAACCACTAAAACAACACATTCACTGACCTGCAACTGCCAAAAACAAACAGAAGCCCAAAACACCACCACTTCTTATAACACACCCACCCAAAGTTCAAACACAGCCACACCCACCAATGGACCAATAAAAAGGGCCAACACACACAAACCATGAGCCTTTGCAACAGACTCACTGCTGCCAGACCCCACAGACAACCTACAGCACCATACTAGAAGCTTTACCACACCTTACACTTGCACACCTTCACACACACACCTTCACAAACACCCCCTCATCACATTCACACACACACCTGCACAACCACACACACACACCCACAACCATCCACACCCCCCCCACCATCCACACCCACACCCCTCACCATGCCCACTAACAAGAATCCAAAGTTCACTAGCCGAGAGTTGGAGGTCCTTGTCGATGAAATCCTCAGAGTCGAGCCACACCTCTTTGGAACATTGGTCAGACAGACCAGCCCTTCAGCAAAAACAGCCATGTGGCAGACCATCGTCGATGATGTGAATGCTGTTGCGGACACCAGAAGGAACAAGCAGGAATGCCAAGCCAGGTGGTACGATCTGCGGAGGAGAGTCCGAGCCAAGATGACCGATGAACACAACCAGGCCAACGTCACTGGAGGAGGGCCGACCCACAGACCCGTACAGTACCATCCCTGGGAGGAGAGGGTGATGGCCATACTGCCGGTGGAGGCAGTCGATGGATTAGGAGGACTCCAAGACCCGGGTGAGTACACAAACAACGCACCTCACATGGGGGAACGTCATCCACAGCCAAACTCACAAACAGGCACGCAACCACCCCAAGCTATCGCATGACTCAACCACACTCCATGAACACGCACATGCCACTGGCGCCACCATGCCCCATGCACCCAGCTGGACAATGTCAAGTCATAGCCCACAGAAGACACCAACACATGACACGGTAACCCGGATGGCGGGAGGGTGGGCCCCAAAAATCACATAGTGCAACTCAGAAGCAGACAACAATGCCCTCTGCCCATATGGCCTAGGTCACAGCCAGACAAACAGTGTGTCCCCACACAGGAAAGACTTGCCAGCAAATGGCAGACGCCTTGCATTAACACATGGGGGTGAAGGCACGTTTTTGCACATGACAGCAGCTAATGAACAGCCAACACTGTGAAAGAGTGGCAGCACACACCACCACAGCAGCAGCGCAGACACAGACACTACACCCAATGGGTGCCTGGAGATCAGAAACAAACTCACAGCAACAATCCAAGGGCCATTCAAAGAACTGCTAACAGTGTGTGCCCAGGAAGCTGGGCTGAGGTGACAGAGGGTGACACACAGAGGGAGGGAGAGGGGGACAGAGAGGGAGGGAGACACAGGAAGACGGACAGAGGGAGGAGGCCGACACACAGAGGGAGGGAGGGAGAGGGGGACAGAGAGGGAGAGAGACACAGGGAGATGGACAGAGGGAGGAGGCCGACACACAGAGGGAGGGAGAGGGGGACAGAGAGGGAGGGAGACACAGGGAGACGGACAGAGGGAGGAGGCCGACACACAGAGGGAGGGAGAGGGGGACAGAGAGGGAGTGAGACACACAGAGACGGACAGAGGGAGGAGGACGACACACAGAGGGAGGGAGAGGGGGACAGAGAGGGAGGGAGACACAGGGAGACGGACAGAGTGAGGAGGCCGACACACAGAGGGAGGGAGAGGGGGACAGAGAGGGAGGGAGACACAGGGAGACAGACAGAGGGAGGAGGCCGACACACAGAGGGAGGGAGAGGGGGACAGAGAGGGAGGGAGACACAGGGAGAGCAAATCAGCCTCGTGGTGTGTGGGAATGTCTGCTCGTCAGCAGGTGGACTGTGTGCATGTAGACAAGGGTGGCCAGTGCCAGCACCCCCCCTCTCCTCCATGGCAAAACACAAGGCCATGTCACAACCTGTGCACGAGCACAACGACAGCTACCTGCATCATTGAAGTGTGTGGAACAACTTCATGTGCCCACGTACAGTGCAACACGGAAGGCGCCAATGCACGGCTCGCCACACCTGCCCACTCCACTGCTGACTGCAGTCACACTTGACGCAGCAAGTAAGACTGTGCCACACATAGTTAAAGTCGCCAAAGCTGTGCCCAAGGGACATACTCATGCACAAGTGCACTGTGAGTGGAATGCTAGACAGATCCAAATTCCCAGAGGAAATGTTCCAACTTTGAAACTAATGAAACATGGATGTTGCATGGAACAAAATTAACATTGTCTCTCTCACACACAGGTCAACGTCGTGGTTCACCCCCCAACACTGGGGGGAAGACTCACAGGACCCGGCTCTGCGGGAGGCCGATCCCACCGGCAGCGACGACTCTCACCACTCTGTGGACGACCCCGACCAACCTGGCCCCTCTGGTGTCCAACGACCTGCAGCACCTGCGTCACGTACAACGGGGCCAACCACCACCCCCACTCCTGCCACATCCCAGGAGACACCCAGGATCCCTGCCCCACCACCACAAAGCAGCCAGTCTGTCCAGGAGGGACAAGGTTCTCCGGGCACCCAGGAGGAGGCAGGCAACACCGCAAATGCCATCCCTCAGGGGTCCCGGAGACCCGATGTGCCCACAACGGCACGCCAGGCGCAAGTGGGCAGGGGTGGTGGGAGTGGAGGACGGCGGAGGCGCCAGCCTGACCAGTTGGCTGGGGAACCGGTATATGCCCATGTCCGAAACATCCTGGACACATACCGGCAGGACACCATGGGCATGGCCCAGGTTGTGTCCGTCCTCGAGGGGATCAAGACCCAGCAGGCCCAGCAACATGCGGAGCTACATGCCTGTCTACTGCAACACCAACGGAGGATGGAGGACAGACAGGCTGAGCTTGTGACGGTGTTCACGGGAATTCACACTACACTCCGTCGGATGGCCGACAACATGGGCAACCCTCCCTGTGCCAGAAGGCGTAGAACATCACCACCCACAGGGAGGGATCAGGAGGAGGAGGAGGAAACATCCGATGGAGCATCCCAAACATCGTCACGGCCTGCTTCTGAGGGTCCCCGCAGGAGGGCGGGTCGTCCACGGAAAAGACCGTGAGGGTCGGCGCTACAGCACCATCTCCCAGGACACCTGGCCTGGCACCTGGCCCACTGGAGCAACAGCATCACAGCATCAAAAGACATTCTCTGCCACATGGCCTTGCTGGTCACTGTCTGACCAATGTTGACAAAGACTGTGGCATGGACTCCGAGGATTGCAAATGGCAAGGACACCAACTCCCCTAGTGAACTTTGGATTCCACACACCCGGAAAGCCCCTCATGTCAAACCCCCCCCCCCACTAAAATAAAAAGTCACACCATGAAGAGAAGATGCCTGCTGGTTGCATTATTACCTTACATGTGTCTTGTAAAGTCTAACCATGCCTGAGTTCTCTTTTGACTTCAACCATCCACACCCTGGGGCCTGAGTCTGGCACAGGACACACATGGGTCACAGTGTATTAGGCAAGACATACATGGAGCACCATACACACCCGTGATGGGCCCAACCAGCTGAGGGGGTGGCCGCACAACCGTGCCGACAGACATATTGAGTACAGCAACAGTCATGTGCAAAGGTCAGGGATCATGTCGAGTGTCCTGGGGGGCACCCAGGTATGTGTAGACAGGTGGCAGAACCATTTCCTGCAAGCTTGAGTCCGGTGGATGCAGAGAATGGTGGCCTGGCCAACGTTGGATGCATGGGGATGGCACATGTCACAATACCCACACAGTCATGGACATCATGCACAATACACAGTCTAATCCCACACAAACAGCTTGCATCTTGCTACTCGACACATAGACACATAGCCACTATCACGGAAAACCATGCCAGACATGCCAGATGCACCGTGGCAACACACCAGCATTGACTGAGAAGAGGCACCTTGGAGGCATAGGGACACCTTTATTAGTCTTGTATTCAGGATTGCAGAGGCAACTCGAAGTACACATGAACAGTTCATGTGGAGTAACATGTGGGTCCAACACTGGCACCCCCCTTCTGCAGCACAAATGCGTGATAGCCATGGAACTGGCACACAAGTGTCGGCTAACAGCTAAACACCCCCAGCTGCTCACGGAGAGCCTGCCATACACCATTGATCCGCTGATGTGGAAGTCCCACAGCATGTCAAGCCAATGCAAACCGTATGTGTCCGAGGGCAGTGTTACACACATTGATGCCATCATCACATTCCACAATCCCATCACTGATGACTGTCAACAAGTCTGACCATCTATTCAGGTGTACCCAGCTGCATGTAATGTGTACCATGGTGATGCTACATGTCTGCAGAGGAACCAAACATCGACAGGGGCAGTGTGCATACATCGTGAACAACTGCCACACCCAATACATCCCTGATGCATCCCTTACCCTAAGGTGACTTCCAAACGTGTCCGTGCCTGTAACGCTGAGTCAGCACACGATGACGTGTCCATGAGGAATAGCAGTGCCACAACAATGCAACCAGCAGACGGCATGCGCAAGTACCTGGGGAAGAGAGACACACAAGAAGTCAGCCACAAAAAGCACAGCCACTTGCATGTGCATGTACTCGACACATGTATGGATGACAACATGCTAGGTCACAATTATGACTGGGGAAATACAACAATCACTGGCACCATCACTCCAGTGACACACCCACACACACCTCTGACTCACGTGCCATACATGCAGGTGGAGACACACATCGCAACACATGTCACACGGGGACCAATGCGTGCACACTCAGACACTGGTACTCACCACTAAGCAAAGAAGTCGCGTATGAGCTGAGTCTGGATGTCCTCTTGCAGCTCCACATCCTCCACATCACTAGCCCCATTGCCAAGCCCTTCGTCCTCCACGGGTGGATGGTCCTGGTCATCTTGATCCAGGATGAGTGGCACAGCTTTCTCAACTGCCATGTTGTGCAGCATGCAGCACACCATGAAGATTTTGCAGACCTTCGCCGGGGCATATGGGAGGGCGCCGCCGGTCTTGTGGAGGCATCTGAATCGTCTCTTCAGGAGGCCAAACGTCCTCTCTATCACTCGCCTTGTCCGGCCATGGGCGGTGTTGTAGCGGAGCTGGGCCGGCGTGATGGGGTTGCGGAGTGGTGTGATCAGCCATGGCATGTTGGGATAGCCAGCGTCCCCTACACGAAAAGCACATGACATAAGCAGGACAGGAGAAGCGGTCGTGCTGGAAGTGTACGCAAAATACAGGACAGACAGAGTGTACCCACCAACAACACATGCTCGTTCGTTGCGCAGCTGCGTCATCATTTCAGGCACCCTGCTACGCCTCATGATGTAGGCATCGTGTGCTGATCCTGGAAAACGAGCACAGACATGTGAAATCACCATGTTGGACAGACACACCACAAGGGCATTGATGGAGTGGTAGTGCTTGCGATTCCGGTACGCTACCTCCTGTGGTGGTACCAAAGCCACATGTGTCCCATCTATGGACCCAATGACATGGGGCATCCCTCCCAGGGCATAGAATCCACGCTTGACCCCAGTCAACATTTCAGGGGTAGGAAAATGGATGAAGTCATCCAGGTGAAGCAACATGGCCTCTAAGAAATCATGCAGCACATGGCAGAACATGCTCTGGGACATGCCACCAACATGAGCTATGGTATTTTGAAAGGTACCCGTGGCTAGAAAATGTAGGGCTGCCATTACCTTCAGCTTGGGTGTCAGTGCCGTAGGATACCTGTGCAGCGGTTGCAGGTGTGGTGCCAGTCTCGCCGTCAAATCCAGAATCAACCGTTGGGGGAAGCGGTAGCACCGGATACAGTCATTCTCCCGCATGGCAGCCAAGTCCGGAATTGGTCGGGGAAGAGGCGGCGCTCTGCAGTAATGTGGAAGTGACAAGGAAGAGTGAGTGCACCACAACAACAATTAATTAGTACTGAGCACATGTTAATCTGTCTATACACATATGCTACATATGGAGTCAGGTATGATCCACATGCCCTGGACACGTATGGCTGCCAGGTGACACTCCTACCAAGACCCAGCTACACATGGAGATTGTGAACCTCCACATGCCATGGCATGGGATTAGCTGTGTCCCAGTGCAAGTGAACAGCCATACGCAAGACAGGAGTGACATACATCCACACATCAGCAGAAGTAGGATGTAGATTGCAGAGACTGGTAGCGGAACACTAGAGCCACAGGTCACATGACATTACACTAGGACAGCCCACACACCTTGCCATGAAGGTGTACATGGGATGACTCACCACACATTCATAGAGAGGATGCAGACATATCCTTGTTACGCTACTCCGTGTCCCATGCATACATACGCACCTCACATCCGATACCACATGTGGCATGGTGTGCGGAACAGTGTGCAATGTCAATCTACACACAGACACATGTTGGTTGCTGCAACAGCTGCAGCTTTTGAGGGAGCTCCAACATCAACCTAATGTGAACCCCCCACACATACATGACATAGTCACATCGTGCACCGTGGGTAGTGACATGTCAGATGTGGTAACCCCTGTACCGGGCCTCAGGGGACACTTCCGTGTGTTGGTGTCCGTGCCATGCCAGTGACGCTCATCACAAGTGTGCAGTACGACATGCACACATGTCAAAGGAGTCAAGGGCATGCCTGGCACACATCGCAGCGTCACACATTACATGTGTACACATCTCATCATACATCTGGTGCCTTCTCGACTCAGGAGTCATGAGCCACATCACAGCCTTTCACACCTGTGCCCCACACATGTAGTACTGCCCAGACAATGCCTTGATGTCCATCCATGGACAAGTATGTCAGCCCTATTCCTTCCTGTGTGCTGCCTGTCACCACTGTGATGTGTGAAAACCACCGTACTGCTGCTAAGAGGGCCTGTGTACGTTCCCATATCACTATGGGAGTGCTGCCGTATGTGTACCCATAGTGATGGTGAGCGTACAGGCATGTGTACGGTCAGTAAGTACGCATACGCAAGAACACCCATAGTGGTACGGCCCGTACACGCGTGCGCACGTTCACTATCACTATGGGTGTCCTCGCGTATGCGTACTCGCAGTGGTACGGCCCGTACACACGCCTGTACGTTCACTATCACCATGGGTGTCCTCGCGTATGCGTACTCGTAGTGGTACGGCCCGTACACACGCCTGTACGCTCACTATCACTACGAGTACGCATACTCGAGGACACCCATGGTGATAGTGAACGTACAGGCGTGTGTACGGGCCGTACCACTGCGAGTACGCATACGCGAGGACACCCATGGTGATAGTGAACGTACAGGCGTGTGTACGGGCCGTACCACTGCGAGTACGCATACGCGAGGACACCCATGGTGATAGTGAACGTACAGGCGTGTGTACGGGCCGTACCACTATGGGTGATCTTGCGTATGCGTACTCATAGTGGTACGGCCCGTACACACGCCTGTACGTTCACTATCACCATGGGTGTCCTCACGTATGCGTACTCGTAGTGATAGTGAGTGTACAGGCGTGTGTACGGGCCGTACACTACGAGTACGCATACGCGAGGACACCCATTTTGATAGTGAACGTACAGGCGTGTGTACGGGCCGTACCACTGCGAGTACGCATACGCGAGGACACCCATGGTGATAGTGAACGTACAGGCATGTGTACGGACCGTACCACTATGGGTGTTCTTGCGTATGCGTACTCATAGTGGTACGGCGCGTACACACGCCTGTACGTTCATTATCACCATGGGTGTCCCCACGTAGTGATAGTGAGCGTACAGGCGTGTGTACGGGCCGTACCACTACGAGTACGCATACGTGAGGACACCCATGGTGATAGTGAACGTACAGGCGTGTGTACGGGCTGTACCACTGCGAGTACGCATACGCGAGGACACCCATGGTGATAGTGAACGTACAGGCGTGTGTACGGGCCGTACCACTACGAGTACGCATACGCGAGGACACCCATGGTGATAGTGAACGTACAGGCGTGTGTACGGGCCGTACCACTGCGAGTACGCATACGCGAGGAGACCCATGGTGATAGTGAACGTACAGGCGTGTGTATGGGCCGTACCACTATGGGTGTTCTTGCGTATGCGTACTCATAGTGGTACGGCCCGTACACACGCCTGTACGTTCACTATCACCATGGGTGTTCTCGCGTATCCGTACTCGTAGTGGTACGGCCCGTACACACGCCTGTACGCTCACTATCACTATGAGTACGCATACGCGAGGACACCCATGGTGATAGTGAACGTACAGGCGTGTGTACGGGCCGTACCACTATGGGTGTTCTTGCGTATGCATACTCATAGTGGTACGGCCCGTACACACGCCTGTACGGGCCGTTGCTATGCATTTGGGGTGCCCTAGGGCCCCGGAAGGCACCGTACGTGTGTGTGAAGCTCAAATTTACATAGGGGACACATGAGGGACAAGTATTAAGGCCTACATGCATGCTGGTTGTCATGGAGACCAAGTTTTAAGTTTGAATTTGTTCTGGAAGGTGCACAGCAGAAGTCAGTTGGAATGAATCTACTTTGTTGCAATGTGTTTGTGGGGTTGATATCATGCTGAAGAAAAAAACACAATAAGAACCCACTGACTGTGCGAGGTTTGAAGGGATTGGAGGAAACATAGGATGCAAATGTGAGTGACCAATCACTCTGTACTCCTGTGCATGAAACAGGACAGCAAGGCAGATATAAGGCAGCCAGGTCCCATGAGGGATCACTTGCCTGCACATATTTCGATTCTACCACACTGCTGCTTCTCCTGATTCCCTAGAACCATGTCAAGGTCTGTGGAGAGGTCACAGCCATTCACCCTGGAGGAGAACCTGGCATTGCTGGATGTGATCCTCCCACAGTACCCCCTGCTGTATGGGCGACCAGGGTATCAGGTGAGTGCAGAGGCTACTAGCACAGACTGTGTCCCTTTTTTGTGACTGTGACTTCTGCCATTGTGTCCAGGTGTGACACACATGCTATGTACTGTAGGGGAGGCCCCAGGGGGGGAATGCCTGATGTCTCCCAGCCAGTGCCCAGAGTCAGGAGGGGTGGGTGCAGAGTCCTCCCAGCAGTGCACAGACGCAGGAGGGGTGGGTGCAGAGTCCTCCCAGCAGTGCCCAGACGCAGGAGGGGTGGGTGCAGAGTCCTCCCAGCAGTGCCCAGACACAGGAGGGGTGGGTGCCTATCACTCCCAGCAGTGCCCAGAGTCAGGAGGGGTGGGTGCAGAGTCCTCCCAGCAGTGCCCAGACGCAGGAGGGGTGGGTGCAGAGTCCTCCCAGCAGTGCCCAGAGACAGGAGGGGTGGGTGCAGAGTCCTCCCAGCAGTGCCCAGACGCAGGAGGAGTGGGTGCCTATCACTCCCAGCAGTGCCCAGACGCAGGAGGGGTGGGTGTGATGCACAGTGTGAGCCTTGATAATTGATTGTGTCTTTGCCCTCATTCCACCTGTGTACTTTCACTGGCACGTACTGCTTTTGCCCTTCCCCAGAGGAGTATGTCCCTATGGCAAAGGTGCAATGCGTTGGCTGCATGACATGCCTTGTTGTAACCAGCTAATTTGTTCTCATATGTGTCTCTGTGACATGTTGCAGGTGTATTGATGTAGTGTCACTTGTTCATCCTCACAGGTAGGTGCCTCTGCCAAGGAGCAGATCTGGCTGACCGCCGTCAGTGCCGTGAGGAGTGCGGATGGTCGCAAGCGGTGCCTGTCCCAGGTGAGGAAACGCTGGCAGGATATCCGGTGCTGGACGCGGAGGATCGCACGGGTCCTGCTGGGGGACTCACCTGAGAGCCATAAGAACCGCGGGCGCCGCCGTCTCTCCCACATCCACAAGCGTGTGCTGGCGGTGGTATTTCCAGACTTGGACAGGCGCTTACAGGAGATGCAGCAGCAGGAAGGGGGTAGGTACATGTGTGTTTGTTGTGTTTCACCAGCATTTGTAAGTGCACTGTTCCATGGATACACTGCCAGGGTTTAATGGTGCTGTGCAGTTCCTGTTACCCACAGTATTGCAGTGCTCTCCTGCCTCCCTTCCCCTCTTTGCAATGTGTTCCCTGGTCTGTGTGACGTCACTCCGTCACAAGGTTATGTAGCCTGGCACCTTCTCCACGTGTACAATGCCTGCAGTATCATGTGTGGGGGTGGTGTGTAACAGGTTTTGGGACCTTGCCTGTGCCCTGTCCAGTTCTGGTCTTGTGGGTTCCATGTCAGTTGGCACTAATGCTGAGTCCAGACATGGGAGTTAGTCTCTCAAGTGTGAGGCCTTACAGCACGCATGTCCTATGTGGTGGCCTGTGACATGATGTGCATGAGTGTGCGGTACGCATAGTGCGGGGATGGTAGCGTGTGTTGCAGTCATTCCCATTCAGGAGCATGGAGTTGTGTGGCCACTACTGTCCCCAGGGGCATATTTTCCTAGGTATCATGTGTGTAATCCGAATATGTCGACAATCTCTGTGTCTACAGCATAGGTTGTGCTCTGTGCCATTGTCCCCTGGCCAAATGTATATTGACGTGAAATGTAGTACAAGTGTCCACTGTACAGCTTGACCTGATTTTCCTTGTTCATACTCACGGTGGACATTGCCTGTGTGTCTTGTTACAATCATCTGATGATGCCCATTTGTACATGATTATTTGGACAGGCGCACCTTGGGTATTTTATGTGCAATCTTGAATTGTTGCATCCCATGTGTATTTCACCCAGACTAAGGGTTGTAAGTGCTTCCTGTGTCTCCAAATAATTGGCTCATGTAGGGGGAGGGTGGTGCGGGCATGGCCTTCATGTCACAACCTGATATCTCCTTGCTAGGACTGGCCAGTGTGTGATGTTTGTCTGGACATGCACTCAAGGTGCAGTGAGCCAGTCATGGTGGGCATGTTTTCAGTATAACCTATGCTGCATGTGCCTCTTGTTCCTGGATATGGCCCTGCTCATCCCTATTTCCTGCCACGCTGTGTGGTGCAGATGCAGTGCTGGATTGTCCCCAGGGCCTTGCTCTTCAGTCAAAATTCCATTCCATCTCATTTGCTATTGTGTCATGCTCTCCATAGTTTTTCAGTGGCATGGTGGGTCAAACAACTGTGTCTTGCATGCCCTACATATGTACCTTGTTTTGTAGATGTAACTCTTCTTTTGTTTCAGGCTATGCACTGTAACCTATGTAGATTGGACTCATGTGACATATGTATACAGGTGTATGATTAATTTCTGTCTCTTCACCCTGCCCACAGCATCGTCGGGGGACACGGAGGGAGACATGGGCACAGACGGAGCAGAGGGACCGAGCACCAGTGCCAGCGGTGACATCGGGGCTGGCACATAAAGTGGGACTGAGGCGGAGGAGAGTGAAGCCGGGGACCTGTCGACTGGCACAACAGAGTATGAAGCTGACGGGTCCGAGGATGATCTCTCCGAGTGGGCAGAGGCTGCACCACCAGCTGACAGCGGCACAACATCGCACCCCGCCCCCTCCATTGCCATCAGCCGCCTCCCACTTGCTCGTGTCCCTTCCCAATGTGCCCGGTCACCACATGTCTCCTTCCTGCCAGGCACCGCACCCCCTGCCCCTGTCTCCACTGCTGCCATCAATGCCGAGTCTGTGGACATCCAGCGGCAGTTGCAGATTGGTCAGGCTGCGATCCTTAATGTCCTCCATGGCCACAGCCAGGTCCTCAACAACATGGAGGCATACTTGGAGGGCATTTATTCATCGCAGGCTGACCAACGCAGCTTGCTGAGGTCGATAGATTTGACACTGACTGCAGCAGTGGGTCTCCTGCAGCGCTACGTCCCACCCCCTACCCCTGCCCCATCCACACTTCCCACTCCCATGGCTGTCCCACGTACACCCAGACGTCAGCATGCACCCACCACAACACACACAGGCACCACACCAGCAGGGAAGGTCCACCGCACACCTCCTGACACGCACACACAGGGTGAAGTAGGCACACCCACTGGGTCGGGGGCAAACGTGTGACACGCAGCCAGAGTGGGAGTCCGCATTCCACCAAATCCACTCCCTCCAAATCCCCTCCCCTCAGCTCTCCTGGCCACATCTCCCCCAAAGACTCCTTCATGGCCGCTCTGTCCCTGAGCCCCACAGTAACACCACCACGCAAGCGGTCAAGGAAGTCCCCAGTCAGGGTGGTTGATTCCCCCCCGTCCACACCCTCCCCAGTGGCACTGCGACCCATCCCTCTGACCCCTCCCCCTCCTTGGGGCCTGTGGTTCCTTCGGGTGCAGGGGATTCCCTGGAGGACCTTGCTAAGGTGTGCAGCAAGATCCTGGCCTCCGCCTTTGGCCCTGCCCCACCCCCTGTGGTGGAGTCCTCCATCCCTGCACCCACGACGCCTACCCTTCACCCTCCTGTCCCTGCAGTGCCTGGTTCTTCCCCCCCCCCACATGATGCCCTCACCCCTGTGGAAGACGACGGAATGTAACTGTGCAGGCAAGCTAGGGGACACTCATCCCACTGTGTCCCCCATCCAGCTGTGACTTCTGGACTGCCCTATGGGCTTTGTAAATATTGAACTTCCTACAAACAAGATTTTTTGGTTCATGCTGAATAAAGCAATTTTTTTTTTCCCTTGGAACACTACTGCTTTGCTGGTATTGCTGTTGGTGGGGCTGCTACATGGTTTTGGGTGGTGTTCATGTGTTGGGTGTGTGGGAAATGTAGTAGTGTGCTGGTCATAGGGGGGACCCTGGGATCTGTGTGCCATCACACGGTGTTAGCTAGGATTCTGTGTTCATGTAAGCAGTTGCTGCATGGTGAAATTGTCCCAAGGTGTATTCCTTCCTCTGTGTACCCTGACATCTTCCCTGCAGGGTGTTCCCAATATTTAGCGCTGAGCTCTGTGTACATTAGCTGGGTGTGTGACGGACTCCTTCAACTTTGCACATGCATGCTGAGCGATGTCTCCACCTGCATCATTCGTGGCATCCTTGGTAGTCATTGTACTTGTGTATGTGGACTATTGACATGACTTCATGTGGACATGTTTTCTTTTCTGCGCTATGCATGCGTATACTCCCAGCCTCGCACACATGTGTTACATGTACTGCAGGGTCTTTGTGCACCTGACTGAAATTTGTGGGCATGGTATCTGTGGCTACTCCACCCTTTGCGTTCCATGGGCACTGCTGTGAGTGTTAGGCACACACCCCTCTTATGTTTGGGCACTGCTGGGAGTGTTAGGCACCCACCCCTCCTGTGTCTGGGCACTGCTGGGAGGACTCTGCACCCACCCCTCCTGTCTCTGGGCACTGCAGGGAGGACTCTGCACCCACCCCTCCTGACTCTGGGCACTGCTGGGAGGACTCTGCACCCACCCCTCCTGTCTCTGGGCACTGCTGGGAGGACTCTGCACACACCCCTCTTATGTCTGGGCACTGCTGGGAGTGTTAGGCACCCACCCCTCTTATGTCTGGGCACTGCTGGGAGTGTTAGGCACCCACCCCTCCTGTGTCTGGGCACTGCTGGGAGGACTCTGCACCCACCCCTCCTGTCTCTGGGCACTGCTGGGAGGACTCTGCACCCACCCCTCCTGTCTCTGGGCACTGCTGGGAGGACTCTGCACACACCCCTCTTATGTCTGGGCACTGCTGGGAGTGTTAGGCACCCACCCCTCTTATGTCTGGGCACTGCTGGGAGTGTTAGGCACCCACCCCTCCTGTGTCTGGGCACTGCTGGGAGGACTCTGCACCCACCCCTCCTGTCTCTGGGCACTGCTGGGAGGACTCTGCACCCACCCCTCCTAACTCTGGGCACTGCTGGGAGTGTTAGGCACCCACCCCTCCTGTGTCTGGGCACTGCTGGGAGGACTCTGCACCCACCCCTCCTGTCTCTGGGCACTGCTGGGAGGACTCTGCACCCACCCCTCCTGACTCTGGGCACTGCTGGGAGGACTCTGCACCCATCCCTCCTGTCTCTGGGCACTGCTGGGAGGACTCTGCACATACTCCTCTTATGTCTGGGCCATGCTGGGAGTGTTAGGCACCCACCCCTCCTGTGTCTGGGCACTGCTGGGAGGACTCTGCACCCACCCCTCCTGTCTCTGGGCACTGCTGGGAGGACTCTGCACCCACCCCTGCTGTCTCTGGGCACTGCTGGGAGGACTCTGCACACACCCCTCTTATGTCTGGGCACTGCTGGGAGTGTTAGGCACCCACCCCTCTTATGTCTGGGCACTGCTGGGAGTGTTAGGCACCCACCCTTCCTGTGTCTGGGCACTGCTGGGAGTGATAGGCACCCACCCCTCCTGCGTCTGGGCACTGCTGGGAGTGATAGGCACACACCCCTCCTATTTAACAATATGTACGCTTAGAACATACACGTGTGTGGGTTCGCTCCATGGGGGTACGGTTCGTACTTACACTGTTGGGGTGGGAGTAGGCTCCATACATACGCGGGTGGGGTACGGGTCATACTTACACTGTTGGGGTGGGAGTACGCTCCATACGTATGCGGGTGGGGTACGGGTCGTACTTACACTGTTGGGGTGGTGGTACAGTACGTACATACACTGTTGGGGTTGGGGTACGCTCATTGCATACGAGGTGGGGGTACGGGTCGTACTTACACTGTTGGGGTACGCTCCATGCATACGCGGGTGAGGGTACGGGTCGTACTTACACTGTTGGGGTGGGACGTATACGTACGCGGGTGAGGGTATGGGTCGTACTTACACTGTTGGGGTGGGGGGTACGATCCATACGTACGCGGGTGGGGGTACGGGTCGTACTTACACTGTTGGGGTGGGGGTACGCTCCATACGTACGCGGGTGAGGGCACGGGTCGTACTTACACTGTTGGGGTGGGGGTATGCTCCATACGTACGCGGGGGGTACGGGTCGTACTTACACTGTTGGGGTGGGACGTATACGTACGCAGGTGAGGGTATGGGTCGTACTTACACTGTTGGGGTGGGACGTATACGTACGCGGGTGAGGGTACGGGTCGTACTTACACTGTTGGGGTGGGGGGTACGCTCCATACGTACGCGGGTGGGGGTACGGGTCGTACTTACACTGTTGGGGTGGGGGTACGCTCCATACGTACGTGGGTGGGGGTATGGGTCATACTTACACTGTTGGGGTGGGGGTATGCTCCATACGTACGCGGGGGGGTACGGGTCGTACTTACACTGTTGGGGTGGGACGTATACGTACGCAGGTGAGGGTATGGGTCGTACTTACACTGTTGGGGTGGGACGTATACGTACGCGGGTGAGGGTACGGGTCGTACTTACACTGTTGGGGTGGGGGGTACGCTCCATACGTACGCGGGTGGGGGTACGGATCGTACTTACACTGTTGGGGTGGGGGTACGCTCCATACGTACGCAGGTGAGGGTACGGGTCGTACTTACACTGTTGGGGTGGGGGGTACGCTCCATACGTATGCGGGTGAGGGTACGGGTCATACTTACACTGTTGGGGTGGGGGTACGCTCCATGCATACGCGGGTGGGGTTACGGTCCGTACGTACACTGTTGGCATGGGGGGTACGCTCCATGCATATGCGGGTGGGGGTACGGTCCGTACATATCCATACCCATGCTGTGGAATGCTTGTGCGGGCCGTACCCAGGCCTTTGCCACGTGGGTACGAGCCGTCCCGCCATTGTTGGGGTGACGTAGGTGTGGGCGTGGTACGACTCGTACCCACGCTCTTAAGGCGTGGGTACCGGACGTACCTGTATAGTTGTGTTGCCGGTTCGCGTCGTCAGGCACTTCCGTTGTGGCGGACGCTGGCTTTGCTGGACACGCCCCCACCCCCTCGTGGTGACCAGGGCATGGGGGTCAGGTATGTCCAGGGCATGTGTGCTGTGTGACTTTGGTGGTGGTTTTGTGGCCTGCCCCTGGTCTTGCCCCCTTCCCTTTCCCCCCCTCCCTTAGTTGTTCTGACCTTCTGCGGCATCTGCGGCGGAACCTGTAGAGGAGGGCGACTGCTATGAGGGCCGGGATGACACGTAGGTTTGGGTCCATGTCTGTCCGTCGCGTACAGGTCCTCCTTGTTCGCGTCGTCCTGATTTCCCGGCAGTTTTTGGCAGCCGGAAAATATTGTCCGTGCGGGATGACGTCGGTGCGAATCGTAATTCCTGGTTTGTGAATGGCAGGCTGCGTGCGTCCCGACGTCACGTCGGCGCTTTCCCGGATCGCATTTGTATGTTTATTTTCGTTGGTCGGGGTTTTGTACGATTCGTACGGAAATGGTGTTTCCATGCGAATCGTAATTCCATGTTTGTATATTTTGAGGACCGGGTACGCGTCGGACGTTGAATGTGCTCCGTCCGACGGTTCGTACCCGGTTTTTGCAGGATCGTGATCGGCACCTAAGTCTGTTGTTTTTGCTAGATTAAAGAAAGAAGCATCCTGAAAAATTGTAATTATATACTTCACCAAATTAATAGAATTTTTTTTCCATGCAGCATTAACAACCTCCTCTTTGTGTTTAAAGAAAAAAGCTTTGGTCAATATATCAGGAGTATGTTTCTTCTTTTGTTAAATTGTGGAATATACTCTATGTGTTTGATGAAGCGGAAATCCCATAGTAATCTCTCTTTGGAAAAGCTAAGAAATGTGGCACCATTACCTTTGATTACCGTTACTTTTGTTTCCTCTCCAGGTCGATATATCTTGGCCACGTGTTTTGACCCAAAAGGCTCCTACATAAACATGGGCAATTCATCAAATGCAAATAAACATTTTAGTCAATAATGTGAGTTGTGAGTAGTTTTAAAGGGATTTATTTTCCCAAAAAATGGAAGGTTCTCTGACTCTTCATTTATTAGTCAGATATCAAACAGGTTACAGAATTAAAAATAGAAAATGTGAATTAGTACAAGCATAGCATAATTTCCACACAAGTGTTCCATAAAGAAACATACCCTGTCTAAGACAGTGAGGCACAAATTATGTCAGTCAGAACTCACAATGCAAGAGTGAGCGTAGCATAAAGCTACATCAATCATTAATAATTTCAGAATCTCCCATGAAGAGAAGTCATGCATAAAACAAATAAGCCTTGACAAAGCCAATTAGTCAAAGCATAAGCTTAGGCATATTAACAAAAGTCAGAATGGAACTTATTAAACCTACATCTGAACTGCCTCAGTTAGGCTATCCATCACGTCTGCCCTCTCCTTCCCTGCATCTGCAATCATATCTGCTCTTCTAATTTCATTTCTGCATCGGAGTCTGAAACTCCTCTGCAGTCCTCTGTTTGCAAGGCTTCTGCCTCTCGCAAAGGTCTCTGCAAGAGTTCTGCAAGTTTTCTGTAAACTCCAAAACTAGGAACGCATTTATCAATGAATAATGTTACGAAGCAGGTGTCATGACTTAATTTTCCTCCAACCGGATTTCAGCATTCTTCACAAGGACATCTCATCAGACAGGCTGGCAAAAGTCCTTCCCATAGCACATACTGCCTTTATTTAATATAATCTACTAACCTTATAATAAAAACACATTATTTCTAACTAACCACATACATGAGCTGCAAAAGAACTGTTAAAATTAAGCAAGAAACATTAAATGTAACATATTAATTCATTCTTAAAATAACATGTATTTTCTATTTTCACTAAAGCAAAGAATTAAAGAAGCTTTGTTTAAACCTTCCAGCAACTACAGAGATACAGCTCCGAGGTCACAGCTATAAATTATGCAGCTGTTTTCTACACAGGAAGAGAAATTCCTTTGCTTATCTTGAAGTCCAACAGAAACGTTCCAACAGCAAAAACAAATTAAGAGTGGTTTCTGTTTTCTCTACGTTATACAATGTTGTGCTAATTCTTATACAAATTATATTCTACTTATGCACACTTTTAACACTTTCACAAATTAAAATCACATTTTCATAGTGAGAACAAAATCTAGACTAAAATATTTTTAAATCAAGCTATGAATTACTTGCACATGGGTTACATAAATTACTAAATGAAAAACGTCTGACTAAAGTCTGTGCATTTCAGAGCTCATGTTTTCACTTTGAAGCACAAAATATTTGCGTGTCGCTTTTCAAATGCAGCTTTAATTTCTGAAGCACAGCCAGGTTTTCCCTCAGTATTGCTACATTTCAAAGCACATGTTCTATGTGCTATCAATCCTCCCTCTGATGATTTAAATCATCACACCCCTGAGGATTTGTAATCATCACACCAAGTTCATTTCACATCTGAGATCATCAAAGATCACCCCTATCATTAGCTGAATCAAATATATAATTTTCTCTACCTAAAACTTTGCTACTCAATCTGTGGTGTGTAGATGTAATAGTTTCATTAGCAGACCTAAATTCTATCTGGTATGTAAAAGAACCCTATTAAACTAATAAGATCAGTATCACTTGTTATTTCAAAAATTGTGCTCATAACAATTTTACATCAATTTCTAAGGCAACACAAGCTTTGTCTGCAATCAGATCATATATAACCAAACTCTAATATTATGCACTTTATTTAACAACTGCTGCTATTCTGCATTTTTGCACTTTAAATTGCTTCTTTATGACATTTTATTTAAGAGCTGCTGCTATTAGCACTATGCACTTTAAACTGCTTTATGCTTCTCTATCTATCAAATACAAGAGTTATGATACTTGCAGGTTGTTTTATTTAAGGTCTAAATATTCAGCACACTATTTAAGAACTGGTGCTAATTATCCGAAGGTCTTCATGATGTACATAAGGCTTTAATGCTAGCATGGTATGGCATTTTAATAACGAATTGCTGGTATTTCCATTACGTATTTTTAAATAGCTCTTGTCTGTATCTAATTTAAGCACGGTATGCTAGTCTATATCTTTTTGGGTAGAAGTTGCACTCTCAATATTCTCTGTTTGTATTATGGTTATAATATAGTATACTAATTAGATAAATGTTATTACTGATTATTATGTGTAATTTAGATGATGTCATGTGTTATGAATGTATAATTGCTGTCTTACTACTTTCTTGTTCAAATAAAAAAAATATATATATATATTATCTACTGGCGGTCGCCAGTAGATAGTTATAGTTAGGACCGTGTTTCCATAGGAAATCTGAAAATTCTATTTTGAATAACTTTGGCGCCGGTTGAGGAATCCTCGCGAAATTTTCAAAACTAATGGGGCGCTCCGCTCAGCTCCTACCCTGAAAGTCTCGGGGTGATTCGTCGAGCCCGGGGGCCGAGAAAAAAGGGGGGTCCCAAAACGCGTTTTCCCCATGCATTTTCCCATACGACCTTTAGTCGAAGGTACAGCCCGAACGGCTGAACAGAATTACTTGAAATTTGGCAGAGAGGTGGTCCTCAGGTCAGGGAGGTGCCTTTTGCATATATGGAGTCAATCTGTTCAGTAGTTCCTGAGAAAATTGCATTTAAAAGCACATACATATCTATAGCCGCGCACCGTGCGCGCACGGTGTGCGCACCCTAACGTGCGCGAGCGTAATTCTGATTGGTGGTTACATGTCAGTCAACGTTCGAATCGGTCGAAATCAGGAAGTGTCGGCCGCCATTTTGTTTGTTGTGGATGCGAGAGTGAAAAGAGAGGTGGCGAACGTGAAAAGGGGGCAGGGTAGAGAGTTCTTGACCCCCTAGCCTTTGTCAGGGGGTCCCTAAAGGACCCCGAAGGATGAAAACATGTTATTTCTTTTTGAAAAATGTCACGGGGTGCGCGCACGGTGCTTTCACCGTGCGCGCACAGATAAAACCATAAAAAAAAAATTTTAATTAGCATTTTAAAAACAGTACAAATTCACTTAAAAAAACATAGGTTTCAGGCACGTTATAGCTAGGAATTAGCATTTAAAAAACCTTGCAAATTCACTTAAAAAACCATAGGTTTCACACATGTTATTATTAGGTGGGCATTTCACTCGTAAAAAACCAATGAAATTCCACCGTTATAGTTAGTTCAGATAACTATAACTCGCGCGACCGCCACTCTATCACAAGGATGATGTCATCAGTGATGTCATGAGTGATGCCACTGACCATGTCATGAGTGATGAAATATGTGATGTCTTGAGCACTGGATTGCGGGCGCGCGAGTTATAGTTATCTGAACTAACTATAACGGTGGAATTTCATTGGTTTTTTTTACGAGTGAAATGTCCACCTAACTATAACATGTGTGAAACCAATGGTTTTTTAAGTGAATATATATATAACCAAGCTCAAAAGTTAAGTGCAGAGTTCTGTAAGTAGCTTCTTAGAACGGTTAGTTCTCAGCAGTTCAAATTTCGGAATAGACAATCCTTAAACCTGCTCCGTGATCTTCTAAAAATGTTATCCCTCACTCTTCTTGTAGCTTTTTCTCGGACCCAAGATAGTGTTCTGTAAAATAATTAACCAAAATAATAAAGTCAAACAGAAAAGTTAATTTTTTTTCTCTTCTCATTTCTATAATTGTTTTATCTTCAACATTTGATAGATCTCAGTCATTCTTACAGCTTTCTCAGTTCTTTTTGTCTCAAGCTTGAAATCAAGTTGGCTTATACATTTCAAATCTTGCATCACACCGTTCATCTAATATGACGTTCAGTGCCTTGTCCATGTAATATGAATATTCAAATGCTGAATAACTCCAACAAAGAACAATCAATCCTTTGGACTTTCTCAATCCAAGCCTTCCAGTTTTGTCATCACTTTGTTCTGATTCAGACGTTTCAACTATGGGTGTAAATACTTTTTCAGGGGACAACTGCAGACTTTTCATATACCCCTTTAACCAGCTTTCTTCCACCTCCACTCGTGCGCCCACAGCACAAATTCTCTCATCAGAGGCTGAACCTGGCTCATTCAACACTTCGATATCAGTTTTAACCTAGCCAGTTTCCACTTCTTGCTTTTCTAGTCCCACCTCAGTTTGCTTTTGCGCTGCTTCAGACTCAGTGTGTTCCCCTACAGCTTGACTGACCCTCTCCCGTGGTCTTTCGACCACTGCTGGCATCTCTTCTGGAAGAGGAGCTGTTTCATCAAGGGGACGCAAGAACCTACGAGCATGGAAGACATGCACCCAGTTTGGAAGGCCATCACCCTTCAGAGCAGTCATTTTGACCAGGATCACTTGGAATGGGCCTTTCCATTTTGGTTTCAACCAAGGCATCAGAACATTGTTCTCGCCCACAAAATCATCTCTAAGATCGAGGTTGTCGCACCGTTCACTATGCAAATCTCGTGTAGCAACTGCAACTTGGTGAGAAACTGTATAAACCACATCAGCCAATCGTTTGCAGCAATGGCTTATCTTCTCCTCCGCAATTTTCACAAGTGCTTCTACAAGTACATCATCAAGCCACTTCAATGGTGTTGAGACACAGTCTTTTTCAAAGCGAGACTCTATGGTGTCTTTGTGTTGATCGATTATGCTTGAAACTTCAGGTCAATAACTACAGTGCAATCCTTGTTCAATCTGCACACATCATTTTCGGGACCTCATTGAAAGAGTGGTTCTATTGATCTGATTTCAGAGAAACTGGAAATCTATACCTGGAGATTGATTTTTGCAATAACACATTTGCTACCATGTGGTTCTCATTTGTTTGGTTGTGTAGGAATCAGGCATTTCAATGGTGTTCTTTTGCAATCTATTGAAAGGACCTTCTGATCTCCCTATGTCACTCAATGTAACATGTGTTCATTTCCCTGCATTCATTTGTTGACATGTCACATCTCGATGACACTCTCCTTCTGCAAATTTCCTAAACTTTTGCTGGTATCTATTCTTTCTCAAGAGACATTTCTTTGAATCCCTCTCTAAGTGTGTGTGTCCATGTATGTATTGTGTCATTGGAAACAACAAACTGTCTGGCAACACTGGTCTGTCTTCAGCTGACATTTGGATGTCATTTGCATTTTTCTCAAAATTTGTTCTGATCCACTCTTGTTGTTCTGTCTCTAAAACATTTTCTTGTACTCCTTTCAACTCTTCCCAAGTGTATGCTATTGACATCAACATTGGAGAGACAGTGGCCTTCTCAGAATCACATGTGAAATTTCCCTTCAATGTGTAAGCTAGCAGGACACAATATTGGGCAACTGAATTACCACCTGTCTTTTCCATGACAATGGAGATTCTCGTTTAAGCAATAAAAATGCATGCTATGGTAAGGGCTTTCAATTTTGAATCTTGTGCTGAGGTAACTTCTTGAAGCCATGAATCTTTGGCAACATAAATTGTGGTGCACACAGCATTTGCTTCTCTTATTGTGCCATTGTGACCTCTTAAACATGGGCCATCTACAAAATGAACATGATCAGGCTAATCAGGATTTCATCATAAGTGTCTAACCTCGGCTTCATGCATTGATCCATGACATCTAAACATTCATGTTCAGTTTCATCACAAATATTTTCCTTTACTGGCAGTAGACTCAATACATTTGAATTTAGACATGTTTCGATCACAAGATTTTTCAGTAGTAAATCCACAAAAAAAGAGACCATTTCACTTACTGGACATTCCATTATTATATTCTTACTCTTTTTGTGACTGACATCAACCGCAGCTACTAGGTTAAGGCAGCTGGGCATTTCTGTGACAAGAGGATCAAGAGTCGTTGGGGAATACGTCAGAATCTTTTGAGCGTCTCTGTTTTTTAACATGCACTGAGAGAGCGCAGCCCTCCCTCTCACTGCAAATTGGTGTATATTCTTTTAAATAAACTTGCATCCCTAGTGCCGGTGCACAACACATTTTCTCTTTCCACTCTAGGCATGCCTTTGTACAATTGTTGGACAGCGGAAGCAGATTGGACACATCCTTGTTTGCCAGCCTCAGTAAAGGCTTAGCCTCTAGGGAAAGGTTTGGTGTAGACTGTCTACAGTAGCCAAACATTCACAAAAGCATCCTGGCTTCTCTCTGAGTTCAAAGTGGATTCATCTAGTGAATTTCTTCCACTCTCTCTGGTGACACCTTTCTAGCTCCTTTTTCAATTTTGTGTCCGAGATATTGATCTCCTTTTTGGCAGTACTCCTGACTATCCTAATGTAATGGCACTATGATATCAACCTGACAAAAATCAATAACAGTAAGCCGTTCTTCAGTACATGCAATTTGAAAAGGTATGCTGGCTGGATTCGGTTCCATAGGACAACATAGAACAAGTATGCTGCTAATCTCCTGCAGAGAGTTATATGAACTTCAAATCAATTCCTCCAAAAAATCCTCGGTCAGTTTATCTTCAATTACGGTTGAAATTCCTGCAACTATCTCTTGTTTTGAATCATATGATGATGTTCTGGAATAGGTGGCTTCTGGTTTTAATTTGATTAAAACTGGCTCTGCTCTTTTTATTACTCTGACATCTTTTGTTGTGATCTCACATACTGCTGGATTCACCATTTCTTCCAAATCAGAGGGCAATTTTTCGACTGTCATTTCTGAAAGCAATCCTACAGCTGTCTCTGGTTGGACCATTTTAAATGTAAACCCTCATTAGGAGTCTGATATTCAATCTCAGCTGGTGAACAGCAAATTGTGAAGTTTCATTTGCACCACAAGTGTTTTCCTGTCAGACCTACAGTGCTTGAGTCACAAATATCTAATTGGTAACTTTCCTCAGAAGAACCTAATTCTGCTACAAACTTCTCGGAAACTGAATTTGCAATCTTTCTGTTTAAAACTCCTAAGACTTGGACCTTCTCCCCTAAGTAAGGTAGGTCTGAAACTTCCACTGTTCTCACAATGAATCTGGTGATATCAGAAATGTTGGGGCCAAAACAGTCACTTTTAAATACAGCTGTCTGTTGAAACATGCTCTGATTTTGGTCCAGAAAAGAATTCAAATTTGCTTTGGACAACTGATTTGAGTTACTTTTAGGGTTTCCCACATTTTGTGGGACCATCTGGGGTTGGAGAACTTTTGGCATTGGTACCTGCTTGTGATCTGACATTTGCTTTTGCTGAACGGACACATTTTGCATCTGCATGTCTCCCTGCATTTGCACATTTTCATCTGCTGTGTCAGGTTTAAGTCTACACTTACTCTTCCAATGCTCAAATCTGTTACAAAGATGGCAAAAGGTTACTATCTCTGTCTTGTAAAGCACCAAACCCTCCTTTAGCACCTTGTACTGCTGCTTGTAGAACCACACCTTGTGTCTAAACTTCATTCTTTGCAATCCTCTCTATCAACTCTTTTTGCAAACCAATCACTCCTTGCTGAATGTGCATACCGATCTGAGCAAAGATTATTAATCCATTTAACAAATTGAGACACGTAGAATCTCCAGTCACTGACATGACTACACTCTCTCCTGTTGTGCTGTTGAAACTCCTGACACACTATTTCACAAAATTCATGAACCGGTTTTTCTTGTTCTCGTTATGTTCTTTTGGTCTGTACCCAATCAAGATCTTTTGGTGGCACTCGGCGCTTCAAAAAGTAATTACTGCTTCATTTTTCTCTATAGCAACAGAAGATGGTGCATTAGTGCAAGAATCTTGCCCTTGAACAACAACTTTACATTCAGACCACAATTCAATTGGCTTTGCAGTGTTAAAGAACATTTTGAAATTAATCCACAACATACTTGAAATTTCAATAAACCCATCAAATTGTGTGTACCACAGCATAGGCTTGTCTCTCAATTTTGAAAATTTGTTCATTAATGCTGCAAGTTCACCTTCGTCCCCCTGGTACATGAACATGCACTGTTCCCACTATTTCTCTAAATGGTTAAGCTGAATCTTCTTCCTCATCCTTTTTATTGTTTTCCTCAACTAAGTCTTGTGGTTTCTTTTTCTTCTGTTTGCTTGCTAGGTCTGGTGGTTCCTTTTTCTTCTCATGTTTCCTTGCCCACTTGTTAATTTCTCCTACCCATTGTATTTAAAAATATATTTCACCATTTCTGTCATCAGGCTCTCTGTCTTTTTAATCCCTGCTGTTTCCCCAAACCATGGTAAAAGAAATCCCATCTTCAATTAAATATAGTTTCTCCCTTGGCTATTGGTGTTGTAAAGACAATACCTCCAGTATCTTTCAATGCTTGAACCGTCTGGGGCAGTTGCTGTTCTATAACCTGTGAGTTTTGAGATGTTAAGGTAAACTCTGTTGTAATTACCCCTTCTGCAGTTCTTTGAGCTTCTTGAGTTGGGACCATATTAATTTGGAAAGTCAGAAATTGTACACACACGGTTTGTGCAGCCACAGTTTGTAAAATCTGTACCGATTCAGTCACAATTGGAGCAGTAACACCTGGAGGTATCACTGTCGATATCGAGTCAACAGGTGGTGGGGCAATCTGAAATGTCTGTAAAGTTCTCTCTGTATTTCTCTTGGTTCAACAGAAGCAGTAGCCACTGTTGTACTAGCTGGCACACTATTATCATAATTTTTAGTGGGGACCATATAAGGTGATGGACTCTCAGTTAACAATGCATTCAATATTTCTTCCCCTAAATCTCCATCGGTTTTAGGCTTTTTGTCATCCTTAATTTCGTTCTCCTGTATCTGATCCTTTACCCTTTCATCCTCTCTTTCATTGTCTCTTGCTGTCTTCACCCATAGGCTTAAAGCTTCAAATTGTGCGACTCTACATGGTGACTTTATTTCAGATAACATTTCTCGTAATCTGTCAATAATTTGCAGTTCAAAAGTACCATATTTTGGAAAACTCAAAGGACCCTCTTACTCAGTAACCATGCACCATTGGCGAATCCACAAACATGAAAATTATCCCAAATTTGTTAAAATAAAATGTGCTGGTGTTCCATTAGGTGGTGCCTCGTCACCGACCCAAATCGAATTTGTCAATTTACATCTCAGAAGTGTCTTAAATCCCTTAAACAATGTCATTTCTGCAATAATTCAATCCAATGTTTTTTTTTTCTTGTCCTCATTCATCCAACTCTCTTGCTAGCATTACTCTCATCCCTCTAAAGCAAGGAAGGAAAGAATGAGAATTTCCACACAAGAATACTGCTGTTTCCACTTCCATCTCCTTCTCGTATAGACCAGGGCGGAGAGGAGCCGGGACCGACAGCATATACGGCTTAATCATCGGAACTGCTGGAAACCTGTCTCCAATCCACCAAAGGTGCCCAGACCTTCTCCAAACTCCTAGGGTCACAGGCCAAATCGGACTGTCTGGTACAGAATATGCGTTTAAGACACTCAACAAAGCCTGAGGGGCTTTCAGATTTCCAGAGCCGACATATATCCCGCCTCACCAGCAGAATCCCATAGAAGATAAATTTAGTGATAACTGTATTTATTTGTGCACAACCTACATGATAGAGCCCAAAAAATATGAGTTGAGGGTTTACCTTAATCCGTTCAGTAGCTACTTCCCAAAGAAAGTTACACACCTCTGTCCAACAGGGAACAATCTTCAGGCACGTCAAGAACAGATGCATGTCATCTGCCGATGAGAGCATAACCTTGGGCAGGCATATGAATTGCCTGTAGCTCTTGAAAGCTTGGCTGGAGACCAATATACTCTGTGGGTAGTAAATAGATCATTACGCTTAAGCAAGGTTGATTTCACCACTGCTCGTAGGATAGAAAAAGTGTCATACCAGGCCTGCTTATGGTCTCCTACCTCAAGGTCTTCAGCCCACAATTTAGAAATGTCAGAGACAATATTATCATCCGCCTCAAGAAAAGTCCAGTACCACAAAGAAGCTTCCTTTTTCAATAGGTCAGTTCTCATCACCTGAGTTGTCTAACTCATCCACCCGCTCTTCTGTAGCCCACCAAGAAAGAAGTTGATAATATTTGAACCTCGTCAACTGTCCCATAGTACAATTACTCCTCACTTCCCAACTCGCTAAACTTGATGCCATCTTAAGATCTGCCCAGTAGTGTAACCCCAGCTGATTTTAATGGCTGACTAAGATGGCAATCCAGCAATCGGGGGGTACCCGGCTATTCCCAAATCGGCGCCCTAGACGAATAAAATGAGACTCCCAGCCTTTTCCGAAAGTACATCCAAGTTCTTAAAGCAGACTTCAGAATCTACAGTCTCACCTTTTTAAAGTATTTTGGTTCTCCATATTTAAAAAGGAAGTGACTCTAGCCTTGACACACATCCCCTAACATTGCCTCAAAAAGTAATCACAAAGGTGACCGATCTAACTTGTTAGCCAGCATACGAAAACTCTTCCGTGACAATATACGAGCAAATACGGTAAGGCCAAGCCCCCCACCTCCAACCTCCTCCTCAACTTTTTCCAAGATATCCTGGGACCATTTGAAGCCCATATGAAGCTGCCTATCTTCCCCTGAAGTTTGGCTATATCATTCTGAAATGATAGAGGAATAGAATTAAAAAGAAAAGTAATCTTGGGGAGGACGATCATCTTAATAAGATTCACACAACCGTATATATTCAAGGTTAAGTTAGCCCACCTAACCAGCAAGCTCCCTATCTCTTGGCTGACTTTTTTCCAATTAATTCTGGGAACATCCTCAAGTTTCTGTATAATTAATAACACCAGGTAGCGCATTTGAGATTTTGCCCCTGACTACTCTTATTCTGATTCCATTCCATAATTTCAGTTTTTCATACATTCACCTTATAACCGGACATCATACTAGTATATTTAAAGGGGAGGAGTGTAGGATCTGCTCTAATCAGGTTTGCAAAAGGCTCAATGTGCAGATTAAACAGGAGCGGAGACAGGGGACCGCCCTGTCTCGTGCCCCTAGTGATGTCAAACCAATCTGACACATCCACGTTCACCAACACTAGCCCTGCGGAGATAGTATAGGTTTTGCACAGCCCCCACCATGTTCTGTGGAAAACCAAAGAGTCTTAAGGCTTCCCAAAAATAGGCCCAATGTACTTGATTGAAAGCCATAGCTGCATCTACAGCCACTGCAGTCAAAGGCAAATTCTGGGACTCCACCATATCTATAACCCACATCAGAAAGGTGAGCTCATTAAGCTGCCTCCCAGGAATTAAACCTCTTTGGTCCAAGTGAATAACTTCCCTAATGACCTGCGCTACTCTTGAGGCTACTATCCCTGACACAATCTTGTAGTCTGAGTTCAGGAGCGATATTGGTCTGTATGAGTCTACCTTCAACAGATCTTTATTTATTTTCAGAATTAAAGGTACCATGGCCTCTGCCCAAGATTGAGGAACTGTTTCACCTTTTATATGTATTGCATTAAATATATCTTTCAAAACCGGAACTATTTTATCTAATATTTGACTGTAGAGCTCAACTGGAAGGCCATCTGGCCCGGGTGCCTTCCCGCCTGCCATTTTCCTGCATTGCACCCTTATCTCCTCCTCCATAATCTCAGCCTCCAAAACCCTATTTTGTCATATTTGTTAGTCGTGGAAGATCCGTCCTCTTTAGCCAGGCTTCTATACACTCTTTCCTGGGTTGTATACCTTCTCTATATAGGCTGCTCATGTATCTCTGGGCTTCACCGCTAATTGCTACGTTAGTATTCAACAACACTCCTGATTCTGCATTGGTCAAATTCCAAATTGAATTTTTGGCCTTATCAGTTTTAGCTTTCCATGCCAAAAGCAAGCTACATCTTTCCCCATATGAAAAATGCTGGAGCTTACACACTTTCCACTTTTCCAATAATCTTGTATCCAATTGCCCTTGATATTCTACCTGTAGCTGCTCTAATTCTCTACTAAGCACTGAGACTCTGCTTAATCCCTCCATCGATGCCTTCTGAATATCATGTTCTCTAGCCTTAATCTCTTTAATTTGCTTTTCATCTTCCTGCCTCACCGCTCGCCTCTTACCTACCGTTATGGAACTTATTATTGCCCTTAAATATGCCTTTAAAGCATCCCAGACTATTTGTCTTTTAGCCGAACCACTATTTGAGTGAAAAAAGTCAACTGTCTTCTCCGCTAAATCTAGTTCCACCCTCTCATCTAATAGAATAGTCCTCTCTAAAGTCCACATTTGTTGGTAGTGTCTTAAGGACAAGACCACTGAAGAATGATCTGAAAGAATAGTGGGTGCATGTTTAACCGCTTCCACCTCGGCAAACAGTTCCTGAACCACCAAAACATAATCAATGAGGGAGTGATGCCCATACTCTTTACTGTAGAAGGTAAAATCTCTTGCTCCCCCAACTTACTGCGCCAAATATCGATCAAGTTAAATTCGGTCATCATATTTTTCAATCTAGCCGATGTTCTAGGGGGACTAACATATTTAACTTTTGATGATCTGTCTAATTCTCTATGTAGGACCATATTAGAATCCCCTCCAAGTATAATCGGTGCCGTGGTCTCTAAAATGCAAGATTCCAACTTCATTAGGTCTTTTGGAGCGTCATTGTTTGGACCATAATACGTAGCACATGCTACTGGCATACCCTGAATCAGTACATTAGCTACTTACAGTCTGCCAGAGAGATCTGATTCATGTTTTACAAGCCTTATTCCTGAATTATTTCTGATGATTAAAGCCACTCCTCTAGGACAACCTCTCTGGTCTGAACACACTACCTCCTGGAACCAATCTAACTTGCTGAAAGATAGCCCACACTCCTTCCGTTCCAAATGGGTCTCCTAAAGCAGTATAATTTGCGCCTCACTATTCTTGAGGTAATCTATCACCCAAGCCAACTTCTTTCTAGACCTCAAACCATTAACATTCCAAGATATAAATTGGACTATATTTCATTTATTCATACTCAAATCTCCACTCTCTATTCCCTAATAGCTCCTTCTGCATAAGCTCATATTGAAAACCCCTTGCCTGATAGGACCCAAATGCAACTATAACCTTACAAAAATATAGCAGAAAGAGGACCAATTTTTTTATTTTTTCCCCATGCACCCACCCTCCCTGGGAAACCCCCTTTCCTATCCCTGGGTGATAGAGTATTCCCTAGAAAGAGGTGAAACATGGCGGTGGGATGACGCGTCGTGGGAGCTCCCAGTTGGAGGAGAGAGAAAACATATAGAAAGAAGACAGAACTCATTGAGTTATATCACAATATTTTGAAATAATTACATGTGGCACTGAGTGAGGAGGTTTACCTGGCGTGGGAGCAACAGAGCAAAGGAGTCTGTATGGGCACTGACACAGATGCTGGGAGCTTCCGGGTTGGACATGGCACAGGGCGCCCACGTGTGGAAGAGAAACAGCATGCTGGAGGTACCAGGGGTTTGGTGAAAGTGTTGCTCTGGCAGACGGGGTGTTCTGCTGCAGCTGTGAAAGTGGTTGGGAAGAATACTGCGCAACTTCTGAAGTTAAAGAAGGTACAGCAGGGGCTGATGGAAAAGGATTCCCCCTCACAGGTACTTTCTTCCTCTAGGGTCTATGCAAAGGAATAGGTGGAGGCAGAGAGTGCAGGAGCAGGTATTAAACAGGGTACCAGAGAGAAGGACACCATAACTAACTCCCTGGCCAATAGAGCACCACACGTACTGCAAATAAGGAATCGGTATCAATTGCGGTTGGTTCCAGAGAGAAAAGGAAAAAGTGGGAGAACAAGGGAGCTGACGGTGCGTGAGGCGGTAGCTGTTTCCCCTGCTAAAAAGTTGGTGAAAGTTGCAGGGAAAATAAAGAGGTGCTGGCCAAAAGAGGTTGGCTCACTTCCAAAACCTTCACTATCTCTTAGCTCTTCTTTTAGAATAATGGAGCAGGTTGCTGCATCTACTCGGGGGGGAGGAGTCGTGTAAATCAGACGCAGACCCAGACAGCGGCGCTCTCGCTTGAAAATCGCTTCTCTCCATTGGCCAATTTGGTTGTGGATGCCCAAGATGTCCAAGATGGGGGGTCTCTAAGTCTAAGTTTGAGACAGTCCCAGGATAGTTGTGGATTGCCTATGGCAGGTAATCCATGCCAAGGGGAGGCCTGCTCTCGCATTAAAGGGGCGCCGGAAATTAAGTTGGAAAAAATGCGCCTCAACCTGAGACAGGACATTCTTACGAAGTTTGGATCTCCGAGGGTAACCAAAAAGGTATTCAAGAAAAAAGTGGGGTATTACAGGAAAATATAGATGGCGTTGCACAATGTACTACAATTTTGGAAGGTGAGGTGAAGTCTTTGTCAGCAGCTATGTCCAAGAATGCTAGAGATATTGTGGTTTTGAAATCCCAAAATAAAATTTTACAGGAGGATTTGGAGAGGCTTGAAACTTATACCAGGCGTAATAACGTGAGACTTCTTAATATCCCGGAAGGTACAGAAAAATGTGACATTAAGAGTTTTATATGTAAACTTCTTAGTGACGGGATACTCCAGTATAGGCCGGACATCGATCTTGAAAAGGAGATCCAAAGAGTGCATAGGGATCCCCTCAAGTTAAATCCTGCCAGAAAGACTTCCAGGAAGATTTTGATTAATTTTCTCACTTATGCCGCCAAAGAGCTGGTGCTGGGGCGTGCTCTGAAGGAACGATCTTTGAAATATGGAGACTTCAGTTACCAAGTGAGATCGGACATAGGCAAGTGAACTGGGCAGAGGCAATGGGAGCTGGGCACAAGGATGAACGTCCTACGGAGTAAAGGCACACAGGTCCAGATGAAGTTTCCAGCGATGTTAAAAATATTGTGGGGAAATAAGATGCACAATATCAGTAACCCAGAAGAGGTAGACACCATTTTGGGTCAGATGGAGGGATCAGCTTCCGGTGCAGTCCTGTAGGGTTCTGTTTGGTCCCTTAAGAGGTGCAATAGCGTAGGTGCATCAATACAATCTTATTATGAGTAGTTTGGCTTTCTTCTGTTCTTTTTCTTCAAATGCATGTGGAAATATCTCTCTCCAGAAGGGGGGTCACAAAGGGCGAACTCTAGTGCCCAGGAATTCAATCCAAAATTTTGATTCAATTCCTTAAATGTCAATTTACCCTCCAATCCTGTTACAGTTTAATTTCTTGAAGACTTTTAACCAATCTCAATATGGTAATCTCACAACAGACCTATCACAGCGCAGCACACTCTGACATCACTCTAACTCTTTACAGCGGCTCACCATCCTTCACTATCACACCATACACATTCCCTCTCACACTCATACAACCAAGTAACTGTTTATCCAAAAGCTACTAAACCAAGTAACCACCTATCTGACAGCCACAGTAACTTAGAGTTACATAAAACCAAGTAATTGTCTGTCGTCTAAAAGATCGATAGTATACACTCTCTCAAGAATATTCACATCCCATGACCCACGACCTGCGTTAGTCACTCACATCACTGTTATCTAACCCTTGCACACAAGGTTTTCCACACGCGACTCTATTGAATCTACTCACAAAAGGTTCCCTATCCCAAGTGAGCAGCAGTCGATAGTGCTCCACGATGCCCACATCAATGATCAGCCAAATACAGCACAAAGATATCCCGGGATCATGGACTTCTGTTGAGTCCGCTTTCTAAAATCCTCCTGGACCGCACGTGTTTGGACCAGTAAACCAATAAACTCACGTTCATTCAACTATCATCACAACTTCGCAAGACATTACACAATCAAATCATCACCACAATCTAACACATTCATGCAATTACCACAACCAGACTTACCGCAACTGGAATTACTGCATACCATAATCTAATCCAATGCAATTACCGCAAATGCGATTACCGCAGCACATGATCTATTACAATGCAATTACCGCAATCAAAATTTACCGTAATCAAAAATTACTGCAACAAAAATTTGCAGCAATGCGTTGCTCCCTATTGATACTCACACCTTCTTTAGCAACCTCCTTCTCAGACTGCCTTCTACTACCGCTTTGCCAGTCTTCAAGTTCTGGGCATTGGAATCAGGAATCAGGACTTTTTGGGGCTTGGGTGTGGCGTATTACCTAATTTGCTAATGATGTCATGTTAGAATCCTCTGAGAAGGCTTGTAAGGCAGGATTCTGTGGGCTGGCAGTTGCGCTGCCACGGCCGTTGGATGAGGTGTTAATATGAATAAACTCCGCTTACCTGAACATCGTGTTATCGTCATTTACCGACACCACAATTTGGCGACAGAAGATGGGATTTTCGTGGTGATGGTACTACAGCTCAACAAGGCATCAAGTTAGATTCCGTATAATTCACTGCTGTGCTGTCCAAGCCGAGTTTCCTTCCCGAAGAGCTGTTACGACGTGAGACGGTCTCAGCCGAGTTGTTTCTCAGCCTCCATCCTGCAACTGCGCCGTTGCTGTAGAAGGTATTTCTTTGTTATATTGGTGCAGAGGAACGACCATTCGCCCTCTCACACGTTTTATCTGGTGACATTTGAGAGGAACGTCGCTCCACCCTCCGATGCCGTTTTACTTCCTGCAGTGCGTAGTAGGTTAAAACAATGAAACAACTAGTGTGCTAACAAAAGGAGGAAGTCACCATTATTGGGGATGTGTAGGAGTTCACCGCGTTGCATTAATACAGTGCGCAGGTGTAGGAGAAACAACTAGTGTGCTAACCAGAGCAGGAAACTCATTGTTGTGGGCATTTAATGACCATTTGAGGAAGTTTATAACAGTATGGCAACGCTACAAGTCCTCACAACTGTTCTTTCAAAGTTATTGCAAAGGGAAAATATATTTTTTTTAAAGGAAAAGAAAGGAACATTCTTTTTTTTTTTCTCAAGCAAATAAATTAAACAGCAATTATTTGGAGGTGAACAATGTCAAATCCACTCTCCAGTTTGTAATTTTATTTCTGATTTCAAAAGAATATAACATCAGACTATACAAAATTAGTGAAAAATTACAAATGTATTTATTTTTTATGGATGTTTGCTTTGCTTAATAATTATATTTAGATTTAGTATTTGTGCTTAAACAATACACACATAGTTTTTCTTTGCATATTGTGAGGTAAACCTTAATTTAAAAGTGAAAATGCAGAATGTGACTTCAGCCCCTTTCTTTCTTCCTTCTCCTGGTGAACCAAATATAGAATGGTCTAAGTGGAAGAAAGTATTTTACAACTATGCACAAGTTTGTGGCACTAATTTAAGTGCAGAACGTAAACAGGCTTTGTTATTACATTGTTTAGGGGCAGAGGGACAGGATGTTGTGGAGAATTTGCCTGATCTTCCCCATGCTGAAGCAAGGGATTTAAATGAGTTTGAAATTGCAATAGCAAAGCTGGATCGACATTACTTACCACGTGTAAGTACTATTCTAGAGAGGTATCATTTTGGATTAAGGTCTCAGGGTCAAGATGAATCTGTTGAAGATTTTGTAACTTCCTTAAGGAAATTAGCATCTAAGTGTAAATTTGGAGGTGCGGTAGATGAAAGGATGAGGGACCAGTTTTTGCTTCGATGCAACAGTAATAAGATACATGAAGAACTGTGGATGAAGGATGAGCCTCCTCTTGATGAGGTACTTATTGTTGCTAAACAGGTAGAACACATGATAAAGTGTGTTAGTGAACTTAAGGATGGGAAAGAAGTACATGTTTCAACTTCCACTGATAAGAAGGCTACTGCTGATGTATGTGTAGTTCTCCTGATGTTAAACAATCCACTGAAGTTAAAAGCGTTAAGGGCAGTGAACAAAATTTAAATGTAACTTGTTTTAGATGTGGCTATTCTGGTCACAAGGCAAATGACAGATCATGTCCTGCTTTGTCACAAACCTGTAACTTATGTGGCATTAAAGGTCATTTTAGTAAGTGTTGTAGGAATAGAAATAGAAAATATAACAAGAGCAGAGTCAAGGAATCTTGTCAGGAGATAGTTTTGGAAGTCAATGAATCCAGAAATGGTTTTCCCTCCGAAGTAGTCAGTATTGATGGGAAAGAGACTGTAATGAAATTTGATTCATGCTCTAGGATCTCCATTATCTCAAAACGAACCTTGTTGAATCTATTTCTTGATGGGATTTCTCTTAAGGAAATGGATATACAACCTGGAGGTTATGGTGGGTGTAAGATTGACATGATGGGATATTTCACAGCAACAATTAGTGTTTGTGGAAAGAGCACGTGTGGGAAGATATGTGTCTTGCGAAGGTAATGATCTTCTGGACTGGATACACCAAGAAGAGTTGGGTGTTAGTCTTCATCCAAGTAAGAATCCTCAAGTACAGGTTGATCAGGTTGACAACAAAGGAAACAAATTTATTAAGGAATTTAACAGTTTATTTCAAAATAAACTTGGTAAGTTAATTGGGTATAAGCATAACATCCGACTGAAAGACAATGCCACTCCTGTTGTAGGAGGATTCCAATTCATTTGCAAACAGCAGTTGACATGGAACTCAAGAGGTTGGTGGAATGTGGAGTCATTGAAGAAGTAGAAGCTACAAATTGGTTGGGTCCCATTGTCATCACACGTAAAGGGAATGGAGACATTCGTCTTTGTGTGGACTTAAGAGTGTTAAATAACGAGGTGGTATTTGATAGATTTCCGCTTCCCAACATTGAGGAAATGATTACTACTTTTTCTGATGCCAAAGTTTTCAGCACTCTAGTTTTGATGTCAGCTTACCATCAGATTGAGTTGCATGAGAGTTCGCAGGTTCTCACAGCTTTCACGACTCCATTTGGCATTTTTCATTTCAAGAGAATGCCATTTGGTCTAATTTCTGTGGCTGCAGTTTTTCAGAAAGCCATGTCAATCTTTTTAAAAGATCAACCTGGAGTTAAATGTTATCAAGACGACATTATTATTTTTGAATCAAACAATGTACAACATGATCAACGTGTTTGTCAGGTCTTACAAAGACTTCAGGAAGTTGGTCTAACACTTAAGGCGGACAAGTGCAAATTCAGTGTCAATGAAGTGAGTTATCTAGGTTACAATGTCACTGCTTCAGGAATAAAACCTAAGACAGAACTGGTCAATACCATAAAAGGTTTAAAGGAACCGGTGTCAAAAGATGAGCTGTCATCTTTTTTGGGAATGGTAGAATACTACAGTCGCTTCATAAAGGACTTTGCTAGTAAAACTTTTCACATGAGGAGTTTGCTTAAAAGAAACATTGAGTTTGTGTGGGGGGCAGAGTGTCATCAAGAGTTTATCAATGTGAAGAAAGATTTAGATAATGCTCCCTCTTTACAATCGTTTGAAGCTTCATCAGATACCAAGATTGTGTGTGATGCCAGTAGCAAAGGTTTAGGCGCACTATTAATTCAAAACAGAAATGGGAAAGAAAATCTTATTGCGTGTATCTCAAGAACACTTAGAGATGCAGAACAGAATTATTCCGTTATTGAATGTGAGTCCTTGGCTGTGTACTGGTCCATCATGAGGTTCAAACAGTTTCTTTGGGGTATCAAATTTAGAGTACAAACTGATCATAAACCCTTGGTGGAGACATTTGGAAAGAAGGGTCTTTATTCAATTTCATCGCGTATTCGCAGATGGGTTGTAGGATTACAGGATTTTTCATTCACTGTTCAGTATGTGCCAGGTGCAAGCAATTTCTCAGCTGACTGCTTATCAAGACTGGTTGATCTCAATATGGTTGAATCTGACAATTGTGATGATTTTGATAGAGCAGAGCATGTGAGTGCGTATGAAGTGACTGAGGGAGCTATTGGTGAAGAAGAGTGGCTAGAGAATCTTGATAAGGATGTCATATTGAACAAGATAAGAGATTTGATTGTTTCAGGCATGAGGAATAAATACAAGTTCAAGGAATTTACAGGATGTTGGGAGAAAGTGTTAAATGAGCTTGCAGTTGATAGAGGGTTTCTTTTGAGAGGCACAAGGTTAATTCCTCCAGAGAATTTGAGAAGTAAAATATTACTCATGGCTCATGAAGGTCACATGGGCATTGTGAAAACCAAAGGAAGACTTAGGAGGGATTTTTGGTGGCCTACGCTTGACCACGATGTTGAAAGTTTGATAAGAGATTGTGTTGAATGTACGATTTCAGACAAAGGTCTTAGAACTAGACATTCACCCATGGTTTGCAGAGCTTTACCTAAATATCCGTGGGAAGAAGTTGCCATGGATATTCTTGGTCCAATAAGAGGTGAACATGCCACACCTTATGTTATTGTACTCATGGATGTTTATTCTAGGTGGGTTGAGGTGTCGTGTGTACAAGACATTTCCTCTTCACCGATCATTAGATTTCTGGAAGGTGTGTTTAAAAGAGAAAGTTTCCCGAGGTTTCTCCTTACAGATAATGGTGTACAATTTTGTTCTTGTGAGACAGAATCTTTTTTGCAGAAGTGTGGAATTGATCATAAGAAATCAGTGTTGTTTCATCCTGAAACGAATGGTGCCATTGAAAGAGTTATTAAAACCATAAAGGAAGGCATTCAATTAGCTAGAGCGAATGGTTTAGATTGGAAAAAAGAATTGTCCAATAGACTTATGGGCTATAGATTTTCACCACATGGCTCCACAGGAAAGATGCCTTTTCAACTATTCAAAGGTAGAACAGCTTCCACTTGTGTTTGTCCGGGTTGGATGAAATGGAACAAAGGATGTGTTGACAATTCTCCTGGTTTGTGGAGAGAAAAAGAAATAGTTTCTCAGCACAAAAGGAAAGAGGATTTTGATTCTCGGAAATGTGTGAAAGATGTGAAGGTAAATGTGGGTGATTTTGTCAAAGTAAAGGCTCCTAAAGGGTGTGCAAAGTAGTCCAAGTTCACCAGAGAACTTCAAGTTTTCAAATGTTTCAAAAATGCTGTTAAGACACATGATGGTCGCATATGGAACAAGAACCGTGTTGCTATCACACGTAAAATTAATTCCTTTGATCATTCGGTGTTGAAACCTACTCCTGAGGTAAGCGGGTCTGGTATTTCTGATCTGCATGGTTCGTCTAGCAATGTTCCTTCAACATATTGGAGGAGTGTTAGAGTTATCAAGAAACCTGCTTATCTCAAAGATTATTTTGTATGATTAGTTTCCGTTTCTTTTTGTTTTCCCAGTGTTACTTTTTGTGTGGAAGGACGATGTGTGGCGTATTAACTCATTTGCTAATGAGGTCATGTTAGAATCCTCTGAGAACGCTTTTAAGGTAGGAATCTGTGGGCTGGCAGTTTCGCTGCCACGGCCGTTGGATGAGGTGTTAATATGAATAAACTCTGCTTACCTGAACATCGTGTTATCGTCATTTACCGACACCACATTGGGCCTATTCTAACTTTGGCCTATTTTTGTAGCTCCTTTCATGGCATTAACCTAAACTCTGCTCCTTTTGGTTAAGGCATTAACCTTACCTCTGCTACCATCCTGATGGAGCGGATATACCATGGTAATCTCTCTTTGGAAAATCTAAGAAATGTGGCACTATTACCTCGGATTACCGTGGGATTTCCGCTCCATCATGTTCTATCTAATTGTATTTCTGTATCTTTCGGGTGTTTTAGCAGACCATGTAACTACCTGTACATTGTTCTCTAATCTATCATAAGCAATCTTGAAGCCCATGCCTCTGATCCATAGGTTGATTCTTCTCAACCTAGTTTCATTGTCTTCCTGTTTGTCATCAGTGGGATTCGGTTTGGATTTGAGAGCTTTTATTATAGTTTTTAAGTCACCTCTCTTAAATGCCTATTTGGCCATTGTTTATTCAAAGTGCTCAAACCTCGTTTCTGGCTTCCAGATTGAATGACCCCTCTCCACTGGTGCTTTGCTGAAATCTTGGCGAAGGAAAGTTATATCCATTTTCAATTCATTTTGTAGTTATATTATGTCTCTTTTTGTTGTTCGTGATTGGAGTCCTGAATCTTATCCAGCTGATATTGTTTTTCGTTGTCTGTTCTTTGGGGCATGAAGAATGTCCTAGGCTTCACACTTTTATTTTTGCCTGATACCATGGTTATTTGATAGGCTCATCACTATGGGCTTTTTTTAGGCAGACCCTCCTTAATTTAAAAACATGTTACTTTGGTCTATGTTGCCCCTTTCCACCGCCGTATGGGCTATCATTCTAAAAATACATTATTTTACCTATGTCACTATTCTTCTCTCAGAGGATTTCTTTGTCTCTTTATTGCTACTTTGTTAGATCGTTTCTCCCACAGTGGCCCGCTCTTCAGCACTACCCTGACTGTATTTGTATTCTTGCTTGCCTTCTGTCCGTGTGGTAGTGCCAACCCCAGGGTACTTCATCTATCAATTGTGCTCTGTGTTGTTATGTACCCCACTTCATAGAGTCTACCAGACTCTCCCGGCTCATGCATAAGTGTAAGTATGATTGAGATAGACCTATGGGTCTCTTGACCCTGTGCAAAAGGTTAGCATGCACTAGACTTGCTTACATGTCAGACTCTCAAACTGAGGAAGGACCTGCAAGATCCTTTGTGAGTTCTTTAGATCTTGTGGGGCTAAAGTTCAATTTGCATTGTAGGAGGAGTCTCTGTTCTGGTCTATTTCATCGGAAAGATCGGTTGCACCTGGACTCGGAGCCACTGAATCGTGTAACCAGCACAGTTTTATACCAATATTTTCTGGTTTTAAATTCATAGGAAAGTTCAAACCTGAAGAGAGATAAGGTCTTCCTTAGCAAAAGCATTTGTAAACACGTTCATGTGAAATTTGGTTATGAACAGGCTAGTGATACAGAACCCTTTGAATGTAACTAAAATGTTTTATAAGGATATTTTGTAACTTAGGGCATGATGTAGAGTTTGGCAGATGAGTTACTCCATCACAACAATGAAGAATATCCTCTCTGCCGAAATATAAATCCTATAGGATTTTATGCGATTCATATTGAGGCAGACAGGAGATTCGTCACCTTTGTGATGGTGTAACCCATCCGCCAAAATCTAAATAAGGCTCTTAGGCTTTATATGATGTTTTACATCTTTGTTTTACCTGTCAAAGTACATTTGACTTTAGTGTTGTATGAATAAATTATTCCTTTCATTACAATCTATCTTGTGTCAATATTCCCTCCATTTGCCCTGATCTATGCTTCGATGCCTCAATAGCCCTGTCAATGTAATTTACTGGTTAGAGGATACTAGGGACCATATTTATGAAAATAGTGGTACAGGGCAGGAATGTGCAGTATTTATACAATACAGCACATTTCTGTCCTTTCCCCATGCACTGGTACCATTTTGGCCTCCTAGTGCCAATGCGACACACTTGCACCATGGTGCAAGGGTGCCTCCCTTGAATGCAGGTTTGTTTCATGCAGGAACGGACAGAATGCAGCACTCATAGAAAAAAGAATAAACAAAGAGAAACAAAGATATTTCTCTTTGTTACACCTCACCTGGGGAGCATAGGATTTTGACACATTCAGTTTACAAGTCCTTGTAGATCTGGGAATGTGTTAACAATCATAAGAGTTGTATGGGAACATCACTGCAATGACCATCAAAAGTCTCCCTTGCGCAGAGTAAGGCAACAAAGTGATGTGCTCTATGTTGCCTTTCTCCATTTTTGTTTTAGTCTTTCAATGCCACGCAAGGTGGCTTTATGTGGCTTCATAAATCTGACTTAGAGGCTTGCATCTATGTATGTACCACTTTGTGATGTGCAAACATGATGCAAGCCTCTCAAAAATATATCTTTAATTACAAGTTAGTTGCAGTTGACAGCAGAAATACCATAGGGGGAGATTTAAGTCAACCAGCCAGTATCTCTACTGAAAAATGATTTGAATATGTGGAAAATGTCTGTGGGGCTGCAAGTGGGGGAATGGAGGTTCTAAATGGATGGAAGGAGTGACGGGCACGCATGTGCCTTACTGAGGGGAGCTTTAATTTCCCCATGGACTGTAGCAGGAATTGGGCAGAGCTGTGGAATGCTGCTTTCTGCAGCTGCAACCCCTACAATCATTCTGAGAGGCCTGGTGTCTTCATCCCCTCAATTTTCAGGTTCAGAAATTCCACCCACTATAATTCTGGGCCCTCAAATAATCATAATAGCAATTTGAGTTATTTCACCCAGAGTTTACCACTCAGGATGAACTAATACAATCATAACTAAGGTTTTTGAAGGCTCAGCTTTCCATTTCCATTATTTACACAACATGTTGGTGAATAGTGAGCACAGGCAGCTTCTATACTCCTAGGTAGATCCTTGAACTCCAAAGGGCTTATTCAAAAAGGTAAATTTGAATGTGTAGATATTAAGGCTGGGCGTGGTGGGCGTAGTGGGGCTACGCGGAGCATTACGGAGTGGGGGCAAATCTACGCCCACCCGCACACACCGCGTAGCTCCACTACGACAAATGGGCGGCCGCACATGCGCATTTGTGAGGAAGTCGTCGCGAGAGAAGGAAGAGGGAGCCCTGGGACGCCGCATTAGACTTAATGTATTTTAAAAGTGGGCGGGAGGGAGGCAGGTGGCGGGCATCTCGCTCCGCCGTGGGTGTGCATAGCTTGCTTGCCCTACGCCTACTTCGCGGATCGTGAAGTAGGCAAAGCTACGCACACTAGGCGGCCGGAGCGTAGCACTGCGCCCAGGGTTAGTAGATATACTCATATGTAAACCTGCACTTAGTAGCAACTTTACAGTTTTTTGCTTCTCACCATTTCTGAATGTACTTTTACTAATAGGTGGAGGCTTAAAGGTTTCCACTGCATGTAGCAAAGTACAGTTAAAAATAATAAAGTGTTTTAATTATGTAAAGAAAAAATACAAAATGTAATGCAAAATAAAAATGTAATGAACTTAAAAAAATTATTGTTAACTTTAAAACAATAAAATATTGTATGACAAAAACTAATAAAATTCAAATTTATTAAATAGTCGCATTAATAAAGTCCTAAATAAATGTACAATTAATATTATTTTTAATAATTTTAAAAAGTAATGTTATATTTACTTATTATTCAGTAACTTTTATTACAGTAGTGCACAGTGAAGGACTATGCTTTCAATACATTAATTTCCAAATCGTGGTCTTTGTATACTCTTCCCTCAGAGTGATGGTCTTCAACCATAATCAAATGAAGATGAAGGTTGACAAGCCATGATGGGGGAAGAGAAAGAAAAAAAGATGGAGCTCCAGAAGGACAGCTTAAGATGGAATGAATAAAAAGAAAAAATATAGGGTTCACATTTTAGATACAGACTAATTTAAAATTAAAGAATTGAAGGCTACCCTCCTCAGAGTACTTCCTTTGGTAGTGGCCACCCCTGCTAATCCTTCACCCTCAAACTGCAAGGTTTTAGTTGAGTTTTTTCTCTGTGTGCATACTTGCTCATCCAGTAATGCAAATGCAGGTTATTAAGTAACAACAGTAGGAGAGCATGAAGAATATTTTGGTAGAGAGATGTGGGCACAAATGTCCACATTAACATTCTAACTTTAATGATATCATTATGTAATCTCATGAAACATAGCGGACCTCAGTTATTACTGCTGTTAAGAATTTCTGCTTGGTATAGAAGAGGCCAAAAGGTTTAATGTTCAAACATCTGCTCAACCTTTATTTTGGAAGAGTGCAATTTATATGCTTGTCAACAGCAGTTGTGTCAGAACTTTGCTGACACCAAGGTTGGAGCCTGACTGTACCAGCAGGCTAATGGGCAGTCACAATTCTACATTCAAAATGAACCATGTAGTGGAAAATCACACAGGCGGAAGGATGTTCAAAGAGAGCATTATCAGAACGCCACAAAAGTTCTTCTGAGACCTAGCATTCACTACAGAAGCTAACTGGACTAGATATGATCAACAGTGTCACAATTCAGACCAGTGCAAGCAGGTTTAAAACAAGTCAACAGGTAGGTGCATTGTATTTGATATACCAGGCCATAGAAAGTGAGCCTTTCCTCAATTGAATACCACACTGATCACCCAAATATTTCAGAAAGCTTCTGTTCTTTTTCAGCATGGAAGAGGAGTTATCTGTCGAAGGAAACAGGTTAGGAGGCAGCTCCTGGGATCCACCAAAACTGGTACAACTCCTTGTCCATTGCAGACTGCTAACATAGCTGTTCAGTGTTATCCATTTTGCTTTTTTTTTCTACAATTTCAGGCATTACCCCAAAAAATATGTTCAGCCAATTTCTTCAGACACTTGATATATGCACAGTCTATGCTGGAATCAGTAAATTAAGGCAACTGGGGTATTCACAAACTGCATGTTAAAGTTCGTTTTGTGGTGCTACAAAGCATACTATTCACAAACCTATGCTTGGAGTTTATACCTCTATCTCTCCTATACCTATATGTTCAGAGATCTCCACTGCGACTACGAGGTCTCTGCACAAATAGATATACGTTTTTATATTAAATGGGAGAGGGACACAATTTAGTGAGTGGAAAATGGGAAATATTTACACATAAATGAGAGGAATAAAGGGAGGAGTAAGGAGGGGTAAAAGAGGGTGAGTGAGGTTCCACATGGTCAGGGACAGGTTAAGGGAGAATCATCTACTCATCCACAAAACAGTAAGCCTCCAGCTATTCACAAACTGCAGTTCTATATTTACTATAGCCAAAAAAGAGAGCTACAAAAGTTGAAAAGTACTCTAGTTCATAGTTAGATCACGTCAAGAACCACAAATGGTTAACCACTGGTCTCTCAGCAGCCTCCAAAAAACATAATGGAGTTAGGGACTTACAATAAAACCCATTAGGAAATACTGTTGTACTAAATTAAGGCCCTCATTTATATATAGGTGGATGGACCCCCATTCCAATATGGGGATGAGTAAGTTACTCCGCCCCATGCTGGAGGGACTGTCCACCTAATTTATGAGTGACCTCCGAGTAGGCGGTCATTCATAAAAGCATTGGCAGGAACCACCATGGCAGTGGTTTCTTTCAAGGCATTTACTCTTTGTAACAGGGCTGCATCAGCAGGACACGGCCCTGTAGCAATGAGCATTATTTTTATTTTCAAAAAGAAAATCCCGAAACAGGATTTTCTATTCTAAATCAAAACATAATGCTTCCCTCACCATAGGAGTCACCTCCCATGGCGTAGGAAGCAATATTTGGATTTTACTGACCCTCACAGCCAGGGTTTATCTAGCGGTAAAAATCAGTAAACAAATGCCTCGTCCGTCCGTCCATCCTAATTGGGCGGGTGGACATATAGTAATTTTTTCCAATAGCCCTTACTGTCCAAAGGCCATCTGAGATTTGACCAAGGCAGAGACAGGGTCATTTTCTTAATGTCCACCCACATATAGCTCGGGAGGGTAGACCACTATGTTGGCAGCGATGAAACCCGATTGCTGCCTCAAAAGAGTTCCCTTCCCATCAACATATAAATCAGGCACTAAATTATTTAAAATAATTAAACATATAAATAAATACATTGTTATGTTAACAATTATGCATAGGAATAGTACATATTTTAATATAATTATTATTTTGTAATAACCTTTCTACTCATAAATATAAAGTAACATTATTGTTTGAACTTTAGGTGGAAATGTATTTTTTAATTAACACTTCTGAAATGTAATTTTAATTTAATATATAGCACTGTTTATGTAATTTTATGGTTAGTATCAATACACGCAATTTATTTATAGTAAAATGTATCATAAAAAATATTTTTTTTTCATGCTTAATTGTTTTTAACTTTCCCAAAGGAAGACCCTACAATTGGGCTAGGCATATCTGCATGGTAAAGTATGGGGAAAATGTAAGAACATTATTATCGTTTTGGTCTTCTAATAATAGAAAAGTATTATTCCTACCGCCATCGTAATGAGGCCCTTCATTCTGCATAGTTAAAAGATAACAATATTAATTAATAGTTTTGTCACTTTGCAAACTATTTTTTTCAATAATGATTTAGCGATTTCTGTTCACAATACATGAGATGCTTTTAGAGCTACCTCCAGAAATTGTAATTAGTTTTGAATTGTCTCAAAAAAGAAAAGCAACATTAAATAAAGCAACAATTTGGAACATCAATACTTCTCTTCCATACCTTGCAAAGCTTTCTCACACCATAAGATGCCTCAAATGGTATGTAATAAATGTATTACAGAAAGATGATGTGATAACATTTATTGATTACCTACAAAGTACTATGGAGGTAAGAATAAGAAGGGAGAACTATTGATTCAGTACTTAAAGATTAATGAAAGAGAGATCTAATATTGAGTCTAGTTTTTTAGTCTTGAAGATGATGGACATATTAGAACTGCTCACATACATACTGCAAACTCTTTCCTTAAATTTTATTCTAAATTATATATTCCATCTTTCAATGAAATTCATAAATATATTACTTAAGTTCCTGACTATAATGATTTCTGTATAGATGTTTTCTTTGGAAGAAATTTTAACAATGAAAAAAGTACTTAATACACTTGGTAAAAATAAACTAAATAGGGAAAGGCTTCTATGCCTTTCCAAATTCTTGATTTTACTTTAACACAAATAATGATCAAGGCCATGATATGCCTTATCCTGAAACCTGGGTAAGATGTGTCTATTTGAAGGTATTATTACCCAACATCATCAATTAATAATGATTGCAAAATATTTGAATAGAAAATTTAATTCCTAGTAATATTAATCCATAAAATGTTGGGTTTGTTAAAAGTACAATTACATCAGATGATGCCAGAGTGTTTTAAATAGAATCAGCAACCTTGAGGGAATCTCCCTTTGCAAGATTATATTTATGTGCTGAAAAGGCCATTCATAAGTGTAATTCAGATTTTATATTATACTCTTTAAAATTATATGGTAAGGGTCCTCTAATATTTAATATGGGTTCTTTGTTTATAAATCTCATTTTACTTTTTATCTTTGTTCATAACATTGGTTCCCTATCTTCCAATTAACGGAGCAACAACTCAAGGATGTGCCCTTTCCCCATCATTTACATTTTCTCCTTTGAAGCTTTCCTTTCTAATATTTGACATAATCCTAACATTGAAGGACCGGGAACTAAAAGAGATCTAAACCGACTGCGATGGAGAGTAGATCGGAAATGTCAAGAAGTTTAATGCCAATCAAAGATTTTACATTAGGACTTAGGTTGTTATTATGATGCTGGTGGCCCTACAGTGGACAGTGCAACATGCCATCTGCTGTAGGACCACCAAAAGCTGTGGTGGGACCGCCCATCAGGTCTGGCGGTCTGACAACGGCAGTCTGTTAGGCTCATAGAAGAGCCTAATATGCAGACCACAGCTCTAAGAGTACTGATTGGACCTTACAGCACAATGTAGCATACATGCCATACCGTGCAGGAAATGAGGGTGCAAAACCAGGGGGTCACTACATGTGCCCTCCCACATGCACCACTAGTTCCAGGAGGAGCCTTTGTTGCCTCTCAACCACCCTTTTAACACCGCCATGAAAAGGACGATGTGCATATGCTTGGCGGTGCCACAGCGTCAATACCAGTATATTAGTGTTCCTGACTGCTACGGGTCTACCACAGGATCCTTGATCCCTGGTAGTCACAGCAGTCCTGTGGGCAGGCCCGCAGTGTGGCAGTCGTTGGAACGCCACCACAAGTATGACCCTTTTGACTGCCGTACTTGTAAAAAGGCCCTCAGTCTCTGCAATGGAAGTGGAAATCCTCCAGCAGGGCAAGGTTTCAGGATGTATCCAAGAAAGCCTCTAATATCAAGATAGCTGTTGGACAAGGTCCTTTTGAAACTGTTGGCTTTGGCGGGAACAGGTCTAAGTGGGCCAAGTAACAATTTTGCACCCAAGGAATTCCTTTAGTTTACCAGATACGTTTCCTGCCTTCACCAATTCAAGATTTCTACGTTCGGACTTAAGGCCTGACTACGTGTTTGGTGGTATGGGCTGTCAAGTCCATGCCGGGCAGGAACTGTGGGTCCATGCAGACGGGGGGCCTCCTGCATGCATCCCCTGGCCGAGGGCCAACAGGAAGCCTTGTAGGGCCCCCCTTAGTTTTGTCTCCATCACAGTTTTCATGGCATGCTCACAACCTTGAAAACTGTGTCTGTGAGGAAACTCATAATATGCTTAGTGGCACTGCAGCGTCACCACCAGCATATTGCTGGGCCAGACCACTGCACCACAGCTGATGGATCACGAATCTCTGGCAGTTGTAGTGGTTCTGTGGAAGTGGGACCACCGCACTCGTACTGTGGTGGTAGGACTGACAATGGACCACCAAACTCAGAATCAGCCCGATAGTCTCTTTTTCAAAACTCAGAATCTTCCGGAAGGACAAGGCTGTAGGCTATATTTATTGATGAGTTACACAAGACCAGATACTTTGTCCTTGAGGGACTGCTTAAACTCATTGGTCACTGCACAGAAGCTCAAAGTGGGAGAAACCTGATTCTTCAGTGCATCGAATTCACGCCTTGCCTGAGTTGACTGGTCTCAGATCCCTAGCGCCTGGAAATTAGAATTTTTCTAAGTCCAGAATTTTTTACAGACTGTAGGAGGAATCTAATTACACACACCCAAATGTCTCTGGACCTCTAGGGCAGGACTCCACACTCTGAGGCCAGGTTGAGGGTAGCTTTCCTTCCTCTGGGCTTGAAGTCATCTTTGCTGGGGGAACAAAGGTCTTTTAAAGTGTTTTTAATTTGTGCTAGGCTTCTTGTGACATCACCACTGTGGTGGACTAACTCTGCCTGTATGTTTGCAGTTCTTTGAAAAATAGTTGCAATTGTTGAGGCCAAACTAAGAAAAGAATGCCCAATTGTTTGGATGCAATTGTTCATGTGCTTCTGTAGACACCTATGCGCTGTTGAACCATCAGTCATTGGTTTACACATATCCTTTATATCCATTGTCAATTTGTGAAAGCAAGAGCTAATGGCTGTATTTCCTTCTGGCATTGTTTTATCTAACTGTGCTACTCTTCCATTATATGCTGAGGTAGCCCTGTGCTGCTTCCATTGAATTTTCAGTCTTAATTTTCCAATGCACGGAATGGAGCTGGAGTAGGTGAAGTTTGCCTGTTTCACTAAATCTAGACCTTAGCGTAGTCCTTAACAGCCTTCTTCCTCTTTTAAATAATTGAGTGAACAAGTCAGGAGGATTTATAGAAACTCCAAATTGTGAAATAGTTGTTGATGATTCTGCTCCAGCAATGATGGTGCTGTGACTGTTTTGAAGAAAAGCTGCCAGTGTAGTAATTGGCTTTGCAGTCTCTGTTGTTTATTCTTCTGTATGACAAGAGGATTTACAAACATCCTCTGTTTCCTTTGTCTAGATTGGTTGCGCTGTCACATTTAAAGCACATTATATTTAATTTTATTGTAACTTTATATGCAGTGAATAAAATATTTCATAAAATTGGGTCACTTAATGTTTTTTAACACCCTTATTTTTTTTTTAATGCACATACATTTTTGGTAGACCACAAAGGACCTAAAAAATATTTTTGGGTCTATTATGATGGCGGGTGGCCTTTGTCCGCCCGCCATCGCCCTGGGAAATGGGACCGCCTGCTAAGGGTGCAGCGGTCCCATATGGTCAATTAGGATGCGCCCGCCACACTGGCGGGTGCATCCCACATTTTTTGTATTGCGGCGGGTGGTGCTGTCAGCAGCACCTGCTGCAATACAAAAAAGGCATGTGCGCATTTGCATGCACAACATGGCAGGCACCGTGCGGTGCCTGACACATCATCCATGGAAATGAAGGGGGGTACCATAGGTATCCCCCATGTGCCCACCCACCCCCCAATATCCTGGGGGCACGCAACCGACCCCCAACTGAGGAAACCGCATGCTTCCCGCTGCCATCCTAATATGGATGGTGGTGTCTAGCAGACACCGCCACCACATCAGGCCCCTTTTCTGCCTGGTCACCTGTGTGACCGGCTGAAAACTGGCGGATGGTCTTTCCGTCTGCCAGGGTTCCCCCGCCATACTAATATGGTGGGGGAAATGGCATTCAAGCTGAGGAGATTGCCACCGCCATGCAGGCGGTGGCGATCCGACCGATATTCTAATGGACCCCTAAGTGTTTAATTCAAAACCTGCAAAAGGACTGCATTACTCATAATCCCTTACAACGGTCTGCATGAAGAGGCCATACGAATTACTTCTCAAAATTAAATGACATATTCAAAAAAATTATCTATTCAGTAGATACAATATTATAATCAATCTGTGAGCACATCTATAATTCTATTTTTATTAAATAAAAATACATCATTTATAAAACTCTTTTAATATTATCATATAATTTAAATTGACTTCTTAAAACCTGGTTATTTTTTCTCATTGAGGCCCTAATTTGGATGTCCAGACATCCAAGGTTTCAAATCCGACCTCCGTATTACAATCAGGGCGGTTGGATTTGAAACAGGCCGGTCATTTTGACTGGCTTCCCATGAGCTTAAGGAGCCCAAGGGCCAGTCTGAAGCGCAATATAATCCCTAACGGATGGCTTTTCTGCCAGGCTTTCCATGTCGGTCTTTCCCACATGGATAGCCTGTCAGAAAGTGACCATGGGGGACCCTAGCAGGGCCCCCTCTCTCTGTGGCCTCCGGTTGCCTGCCACACTGTGCAGGGATTTACAGTGACTCCCATTTCTCTATGGAAGCTTGTGCTGGGGCTAGTTTCCGACCACCGCATAAACTCCCATAGGGAAATGGGAGTCTGTGACTGCAACATGTGCTGTTGCATTGTAATTGCAGTTTCAGACTGCCGACCCAATGTCGGTCGGTTTTGAAACCGCGGGGATATTGGTGGGAGGCAACTCCGACCAACATCCAAATTAGGGCCTCAATGTTTTTAATCCTGATGAACACAACAGTAACATTTAGGCTAAGTAGGAGGTGGACCCTAGGAGATCTTTTACTCTAATAAGCAGGAAATATGCTCTAGGATTGTATTCACCTCATGTGCTGCAGACATTTCTGAAAACCTATATTTTCTTTTTATTAGGGCATTTCATACTCTACCCTCTATGAGTAAATTAAAAAACCAAACACATACCCCTATCTCTGGTCATGCTTATACACACCTAGAACTCTCATTCATATGATTCGATAGTGCTGTATGTTTCAGGGCTTTTAGATAGTATTTTGTGAAAGGAGCAATACCAATTTTCAAAATAATGTTCCAATTTATGGGCGAAATATTTTTCTGTTTGTCTGATGATTTTAAAAATCTTCTCTTGAAAGGCAAATTGTGGCTCACTTTTATGATAATGCCTCATAGTAAATTCTGTTGAACTGAAAGGATAATTGTAAATTGTGGAAATATGTTTATAAAATGTATAGAAATTATTGTTCCTTGCCTCAACTCATCATGACGAATAATAGACTATGGTTGCCTGCAACTGAATTTATGCCAAAGCCTGTTGTATTATACAATATTTGTACAATTAGGAACGATGAATTCACTAATCCTACTTCATGATACTGTTAATATTGTTATAGATTTCATCTTGTAATTTTTATGATATATGAACATTTTCATGACACCTTTTTCTTGTTTTCCCCTTTTTCTCTTAAACTAACCTCTTAAAGATTATATATAGTGGCTATACTTTCATTTGCATATTATTTTACATTTATAATGTATTTCACTAGTGTTTCTAAACTAATGTGTAATAATAGTTTGTACTCTTCTTTGGCAGCCATTTTTGCTTTATTGTGTTGTTTATTCAATATGAAATGCAAATTCTTAATCACAAAAATGGAATGTAAATGGTTTTAGCTTGTCTTCAAGGTACATATGTCGATTTGGGCACCCAGTTATTCTTTGTAAAAACATTTGCCATGAAGGATGAGGCTCAGCAAGTGAAAGAACTCCTCTATAGCTCCAACCAATTGAATTCTCTGTACACCTTCTACAGCCCAATGTCTTTCCAAAGTGACTGGCAATGTCCAAGAAGTACATCCTGGCTGATGGGTATGGCCATTGATCCAAAAAACTGCTGTCTTAAAAGTGCCCTTGGCTATAAATGGGCTGTATCCAAGAATGTTCACTACATGTTACTTGCTTTTTAATTGATTGACAAAAACGAATGTACAGACACCAATGGGCAATAAATAGTTGGCATGTCTATCTGCAGCCTATTTAACACTCTTCAATCTACTTCACAGTAAACCCAGAACTTCTTTACATTTAGACGTGTGATTAAACAAACCCTTACTGCATGCCTATTCTTATTTTCATCATTTGAACTTATTGTCTAAATCAATTTTTCAGAGCGGCAATCTGAAGAGAACATATAAAGAAATTCTGAACTACATAAGCCTAGCAAGTATAACAAACATCAGCAAGAAAACAAATATTCCTGTGTATAAAATATCAGTAGTAATATTTTCTGCTAGATTACATAACTTGCCTATTAAAAAACTAAGCACAAAGTTTCAAATAAGAAATGTGATTGAATCTATCATCAAAAGAATCATCCTCCCTCAGTCTCTAGATGCTTTTCAGCATTTTATGGTTCTTGAATTTCAGAACATAGCAAAGAAAAGTATTGTGCTACAAAAATATATTCAAAACATCAGCTACAACATTGTGAAACTAAGGTAATTATAGAGTTACGATTCCTAACAATACATCTGCCTTCATTACTATATACAATATAATGTAAGAATATTATCTCCACAATATTTTTGTTGCAGAATATTTAACATCTGATATTCTGGTACTATACTATTTATGGCTTCAGTGGGATGTGGAGTAGGTTAATCTGAAATGTTCTCTTTTGTTTTGACAATGCGATGCATTTTAATTTCCTTTAATTTTCAATTTTTAACACAGCGGGCAAGGTTTGGGTATTGACTTTTCTGACAGATCTATACCTGCAGTCTTTGTATGTGACAGCTGGACTGACAATTTATATTAGAATTCATTACAATCAGCTGAAGAAGAAAAAAGATCTAGTCGTATTTAGGCATACCAAGTCTTCATGTCTACAGTAAATAAAAAATGCTCATGGCAAACATTGTATCACCCAAGGTATCTGAAGTTGCCCAATGTCATGTCCAAGCCTACTTTCCACTTTGGGGCTTACAACTAACCCTATACTATCATTGACTGGAGTAGTTTCAGGCAGTAGATGCATCAGTGGTCCCAGGTAGTAAGTATTGAGTAGCAACGACCTCGGACAGCACTTTCTCCACTAAGTAATTAATTTATTGATTTATATGTAGGGTTCTGTATAGTAATGCATACCACCTTATTATTAATAAAAAGTTATGCAAGTGAGTGTGATGCAAAGTTATGACGATGGGGCAGGCAGGTTGACAAGGCCTGAGTCTGAAGTTCCTCAGTCGCAATCCTGAAGTGTTACAGGAGCTGATTGAGCCCATTAACGTACGCATTGTTTGGGGCCATTGGTTCTGCAAAATGTTTAATTTTGATGAATGGGAATGTATTTTAAGATTGCTTACCTATGCTACGGGGTGAAAAGCCATTAGTACGCGGCTGTTTGTATGCATGCCATTACTTCGCAAGCGTTTCTACGCTTGCGATGTAACAGCGCATACCATTAGTACGCATGCTGTTACATCGCATGCATTGTAATTGTATGCACTATCGCCATCGTTATTTTTAATGCGCGTTCGTTTCAAGACGAGGCAGGAAGCCAAAGCAGAGAGGAACTACACGAGACGAGAGGGACCACGAGGAGAGAGCGGTAAGTGAGGCTGTGTAGTTTTCAGTGTCGTGCAGGGGTAGTGCTTAAGGTTGTAGTGTTGTGTTTGTGTCGTGTAGTGCAGTGTACAGTAGTGTAATTTTGTTTAGTGTAGTGTAGGGGGTTGAGAAGGGTAGTGTTTGAGAGTAGGTAGTGTACAGGAGTGGAGCAAGGGGAAAGGTCGTGCAGGGGGTAGTGATTTAGGGTTTAGGGTTGTGTTGTGGTGTTTGTTTAGTGCAGGGTAGAGTTTTAGGGTTTAGGGTAGTGTCGGGGGTCATGCAGGGTAGTGTTAGAGTGTAGGGTCAGGAAGGGGGATGGACGTGTAGGGGTAGTGTTTTAGCGTTTAGGGTAGTGTAGTGGTGTTTAATTAGTGTAGGGTAATGTAGGGTTTGAGGGTTAGGGTAGTGTTGTGATATAAATAGTTAATAAAAATTTGTAAAAATAGTGGAAGGACTTTATTTTGAAAAAAATGACAATATGCTGGTACATTTTAGTTTCAAAAGATATTGTTTTTAAAAGAATAAGTAAAATTCAATCGTTAAAAAATTTATTATGATTTTAATGTTCGTTTTTTAGCTCTGAAAAAAAAAATTAAATGGAAAAAAGAATGCTTGATTATCGAAAAAAAACAACAACAACAAAAAAAAGATGACGGACATATTAATTTTTTTTTTAAATTGAAATTTCTGTTGATTTAAGAAAAGAAGTCGTGAATTTTATTTATTAACGAACAATAAATTAATAGTCGATTTCTAAAATTAAGCCCCACCCAAAACCAATATTTCATTGTCATCCCGACACAGGGGATTGGTTAATATTTAAAAAATGTTATACTTATTATGAGGAAAAAAAGCGTTTCAATGGCATGCTTAGTAATAAAATACGTAGAAAAAGCATTTTAAGTACTTATAAAAGCAATTGCGAAATAAAAACATGCGCAGTAGAAACCTGCGAAGTAATGGTATTTCCAAAGTAAAAACGCCGAACTAAAAACATGCCAAGTAATGGTTCGCGTAGTAACGACATATATTCATGCTACGGCATTACTGAGACTTGAGCAAGTTGAGTCAACAATGTGTCAAGTAGCTTCCAGCTTTCTCCGTCTATGAGTCAGACTTTCAGAGAGCTCTTCTGTTTCAGCACTAAGACCAATTATTTACAGGGATTTGGCATAGGGCAGTACATGAAGTCATCTTGCTGCACTGCCCTAAACCAAAGTGAAAGGGGAGGAATGCACCGTATTTATGCAATATGGTGCATTCCTGTATTTTTTCCCTGTGTCGGCGCCATTTCAGCTGTTCAGTGCCAACGCATGGACTCTTGCAACATGGTGGAAGGGTACCTTTGTTATTAGCAGGATTGTTTTTGTGTAGGTAGGGGCACCTTCCTACACAGAAACAATCCTAAGAGGCATTTTACTCTTTCTATATGTGCTGAACAATGCAGCACACATAGAAAGAGGAAATAGCGAAGAGAAATAAAGAAATTTTTCCTTGTTGGTAGGTATAAGAATTTGGCGCTTCCCGAGGTTTACATGATCTTCTAAATCTGGGGTAGTGTTAAAATCCATAGATGTTGCATGGGAAAACCGATCGCAACCCCCATGAAACACCTCCTGAGCGCAGTGTAAAGCAATGCAGCAGTTTGCGCTGCTTTGCTTTACTTCATATCTATGAGGCCTTCCAAAGCCATGCATATTGGTTTTGCGTGGTCTCATAGATATGATTTTGTAACCTACGGTTCCGGAGCATCACAAAAGCTCATTAATTAGCCCTAAAGTGTAATGGGGTATGTAGTTTCCCTGTTTCCATTGTGATATATATTACCTGCATGCTCCAGCATTCTCATTGTTGTTGGCCACTAATCAAGGTATTGATGAAAGTTTCTCATGGCATAGGTACCCAGCTAAGAAATGCAAACCACATATGTGGTAGCATCCTCTATAGGTTAACATTTTATCCAGGTATGAGTGCCCTGCAAGTCCGTGTATATTTGCAGCTTTCTGCACAGAAAGGCTTACATGAAGACAGTGCACCTGCCACATGTGATCTACATGGATTTTATTTTTACTAACTCTGTGAAGGTTAAATTCGGTTTTCTATAGCACGCTCTACGAGATGATGCTGTATTTTTAAAGGGTCAATAACGATCCAATTATTTCCTTCATTGTTCTCTGTATTTAAATTGGATTACGATTGACTTAGAATTCTATTGTGAATCAGTGAATGTACTTTACCTTTGGTTGTTTTAAATTGCTACTTTTTAAACTGGGTGCATAAAGATGAGGCTTTGAAGAAAATAGAAGAGCAATCTCAAGTCGTTCTCTGTTAGGTGAGAGATGTTTATTAATTAAGTCTTTGCTTTTAAACTTACCAAAACGTAGCTTGTACAGTGACATTTAATGTACTCGTACGAGGCTACGAGGTAAAATGAGCTGAAAAGCCATAAGCGAATGTATATTGTAGGGCTGACAAGGGACAACTTAAGATCTTTGGAGGATGTGTTAAGTCAATTAATGGTAAAATATTCCGATTGATATAATTCTTCACCGTTCATGTATGACTATTTGCGGCAGCTAAAAACATTATACCTCTATGCTTAATATATAATGAACTCAATATCCTGACTTTCTGAACTTATAGAGCAGTGTAGACATTCCAGGGACTATTCAAAAACTGTGTTTTGTAGTACTATAAAGCATTCTACAAAATTCTATTGTATATTAAGCATAATATATAGTAGAGTCAGCATCATGACTTTCTGAACATATAGACTAGTGTAGCCAGTCCAAAACTGTATTTGTAGTATGTTTTGCAGTACTATAAAACATTCTACAAAATGCTATTGAATATTATGCTTAATCTATAGTATACTATTGAATATCATTTTGTTGTATGTGTTATAGTCTTATAAAATTCTATTCACAAACCTACACCTACACTTCTTCTCTACTTACATGGACAGAGATTGTTGCCCTGACTGTGGAGTCTCTGCACATTTAAATGTATGTTTTAGTAGTAAATATATGTCACAATAGTAGGCTGCTTTGCCCGAGTGGGCATGTAGTGCTGTATTTGTCAGTCTATAATACCAATTGTGGGATATGGAGGGGATTGTGCCCAAGTGGGCTTTTTATCCTTCTCCATTTGTTATTCTCTTCAATGCACAGCACAATCAGACTGGTGTTGCCAGCTTAAACAAAACATGTCCAGGCTGTATTTCATGCCACCATTCTTCAACTTGGAGAATTATGGTAAATGATTATAGTTTGATCATAAAACCATGCCCTGCACATTCTGTCTTTGATATTCATATCATACACTTGTATGTTAATTTTGTAATTCCAGTCTTTGGACTAGAATAAACCATAAAAAAGAAGAAAGAAATAAGAGGAAGTGGAAAAGAAAGGAAAGGAAATGTCAAACTCAAGGGTCCATCTATTCTCCACAATTTATGGCAAAATGATACAGAATAATTGTGATACACTGTAATTGCATAATTACAAAATTATGGAATGACTTAATACAGAGAACACAATTTCTTATACATACTGACTTGTTTCAGAATATTTAGAGTCTAAGCTCAATAAAAAATATATTAACAATCTTTTGCACTGTGAATCCATGGTCCTCCATCCACACCTATAAAAACAAAACATACAAACATAGAGTTAAAAAATCAGGCAGTCTATGTCACCAACCTGACATGAAAATCAGATATATATCATAACTGTAGGGTTCTGGAGGAATTTGCATCCCTATCTATCCCATTTGATAAAGGGACCATTCAACATTGACTCATCCCAAGTGTACCCCTAACTTCTCATCATGATTTGAACCTGTGGTGTAAATTATTTGACATTCAATAATAAATCTAGAGTCTAGGTGTCTCAGTTCTAGAGTTCTAACACTACCCTTAATGTTAATTGGTACTTTATCTAGGACATAGAATTTCAGTAGTGCGGCTCACTGGAGTGTTCTGCCGCAAAATGCCTAGTCACTGGGAACTGTTTCTTTACGTTAGTAATAGCCCTAAGTTCTAATAGTCTGAGTTTAGCACTATGTATCATTCTTCCAATGTAATTTTTGTTACATGGGCATTTAAGAGAGTATGCAAAGTTGCGGACACATTAACCTCTTCTGTGTATAGTGTCTGAAAGAACTCTGCAAAGGCTTTCTCTATCTCCCTTTCCTCGTACCTGAGTGCACCTTGGCCCTCCATCCGGATGGCTGGAATTTTATTTCGGCACTGTTCTGTTTTTAATTTCCAGGCCAGAAGTTTGCCACAACCCTCACTGTATTCGTAGTGCACCAGCTTACTTGTCTCCCACCTCCTTCTAACTATCTACTCCAGAAAGCAAGACAAGTCCTCCTTTTTCTTCTTAATTTCATCCTCCAGTAATGTAATCCCTGAGTCCCTTGCCCCTGACTCTGCCTCTTGACCAGCTCTTCCAGTTGTGCCAGCCTAGTCTCCAAGGACCCTATTTTGTTCCTGGTATTTTTATGTTTAAAGGCTGTCATGCTAATTAACCTCCCCCTTAAGATGGCCTTATACACATCCCAGACCATTTGTGGTGCAGACCTTGTGTCATTAATATGGAAGTATTTCCCGCCCGTTCGCGGTATTTTCTGCGTGGTCGCGGCCCGCCAACTTACCCATGCGGTTGCTCGTGGGCGCGGCCATCTTGGTTTCACTTGTCTCGTGGTGCATGATTGTGAAAAGAAAGACGTGATCGCGCGACGAATGACGTTACTGAGGGCGCGAACTGTCGCGAGACAGCGCAAATGCTACCAACAATCCAACATCTCGTGGAGAACGCGACCGGATCGGGAAAAGTTGTCGGCGAACGTGGGGATTCAGGTAAGGCGATCGCGCGCACGCGAGAATGTATTATTTTACAGCGCGAGCAAGCAAAGCATTTTCTGTAAAATGCGGATTGCGGAAATTTTGACATTTTCGCGCTCTCCGCGGAACGCGAAAATGTCAAATTATCGCAATTTCCGTGAGCGGAACGGAATTTTAGCCCAGGCCTAGTTAGGACTCCAGTTTTCATAGGGAAAGCTTAATAACTATGGTGCAGTTTGGCAAATTTTTATATATTTTCAAAAACTAGTGTGACACTCACTTCAGCTGCTGTCTGGAAAGTTTTAGGGTGATTCATCAAGTGGGGCCTGAGAAAAAGAGGGGTCCCAATAATGCTTTTTACCTATCTAAATTCCCTTAGGTATGTTAGACATGACTGCAGCCTGAACCACTAGACGGAATTACACCAAATTCAGCAGAAAGCTAGATCTTGGCCCAGAAAGTTCTCTTTTTGTATTTTGTTGCAAATCTGTTCTGCATTTTTTGAGCTATTAAAGAAAAAATTTTTATGTATACCTAGGGAGTTGGAGGGTCTGCGGATCCCACAGATACCATGCTGAGATCTAATTTGCGGTGACCACTTCAACCAGGAAGTGATGACAGCCATCTTGGGACTCAGGAATCAGCTGGAGTCCCCAAAAAATGCAAGGAAATCCACACGGGGCAGGGTAGGAATACCCTGACCCCCTCTGTCTGGTGATGGGGCCAAAAAATGTTTGGAGGAATGTTGTTGATATATTGTGGTGGATCCTGGACAATATTTTTGAAAAAAAAAAAGTGCGGTCTGCCGTTCTTGTTTTGCTTTAAGATCCTGGGGTGGATCAGGTTCCAGGGGCCTCCCCTTCCAGGCCAAATTCAGCTCCAGGGACCCGATCCCCTGGGCCCCAGTTGATATTGAGAAAGGGAGCATGTGACCACCCTCCCTGGGCTGCTTTCAGCCCAGGGAATACCATCCTCCAGGGTCTGGCCTTATTTTAAAGTGGGAGGGGCACACAGCTCCCCTCGATAGGCTGATTTTGGCTCCAGGGACCCCATTTCCTGGGCTCCAGTCAAAGTTAAAAATAGGTAGGAGGCAGTCCAATTTCAGCCCCAGGAACCCCATCTTGGGAAAACAGCCCAGAGTATGTACCCCTTTAAAATAAGGCCAGACCCCGGATAAAGGGGTCCCTGAAAGTGAAATTGCCTGGGATGGACAGCTGTGTGCCCTCCTCCAATATAAATATAGAGTTGGGCCCCGGGATGAAGTCCTCAGGGCCAAAAATGGCCTAGCAAGGGAGGGTCACCAACCACATCCACTACAAAATGTGTTTGGTCTGGTGGGATGGGGTCTCCACGGTGTAAATTGGCCCTGGGAGGGGGCCCATGCATTGGCTACATTTAGGGGGTTGGCAACAGGGCCTGGCCTTGTGGCCAACACCCCCCCTGCACACAGCCAAATGCCATGCGTGACCCGGTTTTGGCCACATGCGGGGGGTTGGCCGTATGGCCTGGCCTTTGGCCGTGCGGGCGGTGGTTGGATTGATATATGGTAATCAAATATAACTTTACATTTAAAAAAACTAGAAATTAACTAAAAATACTAAAGGTTACAGGGACGTTATAGTTAGGTTCAGATTTTACACACAGAAACCATAGAAATTCAGGAGTTATACTTGTAATTATCTCCAGAAACTATAACTTGTGCCCTCGCTCTGCACTGCTTATTACTCCAAATATTTCTTCATTCATAACATCTTCTATAACATAATTGATATCACTGCAACACTTGTAATAGAATTATTGATGAGATAACTGTGCCTGATCACCAAAAATCTTGAACCTCAATAGAGATCCCAGGTGGTAAACTGATTGGCCATAGGGTAGCTCTTGTCAGAATTCTAAATTGATCATATTTGTTAGAAAATTCTTATTTTCCACTTTTTTATTCTGCTTCCAACATATGGCTTTCCAAAATCATACTCAAGTGCACATTTCACAAATCCATATTGCAAGTTGCAAGTTATTTTGTCTTGTATGATGACTGTGGATTCTTCAAATGTTTTAGAATTATTTTGATTGTATCCATATTGGCAAGATTTACACATGTTACATTTAATGAAGCTTTTCCCACCCTCTACCAGCCAGTCACTTTCTCTTCTGGGGTTATAAAAGCTATCTTTCAAAATATCACCTAGTGCTCTGGTTTGATGGGAGTGTATTTCTGGACCAGAGCCAATAATTGTTTTCAAATGTTGGTCACGCTCAAAGATGCGGCAATACTTTGTTTACATTTTTTGATTGTGCCTGATTATATTCCAGAAATAGGCTGCATGTGTTGCCACCGCTTTTTTCAGTGATTCCTCATTTTATCCATAGAGCAGAGAATCCCTTTGTTTTACACATCTCTCTCTCGAGCATTATTGAGAGCTCTAAGAGGTAACAATATACCCTTAGGTGGCCTCTATTGGCATGTAGTGTAGAATTTGCTGCAGGTGCTTTCCTATTGATGGTGGTTGGCAAGTTGTTTAAGCTAGCCTGGCTGATGAGGGGTGATGCCCCGAAACCGGTGCCGGGATGCTTGTTTTCCAGTCCAGAGAGGACCTTACCTGGCAATTTGGGCTGAACTGTTCCCATGGGGCACAGGGTCAAGAATGATTTGCATATCGCTGAGTCCAAACTTGAATGGCTTGACGAGCAAAATAACGATGGATTAAACCCAGATCTGTGACTCGGGGTGAATGTTTGACAATGTTCACATTCCGTCCATTATCATTCTGTGTTGCACTTTTACCCTAAGTGGGAAGGGTATGCCCAGATATGGGGTCCGTGCTCGCTACACCACTGGGTTCAAGCTAGCCTGGCTGATGAGGGGTGATGCCCCGAAACCGGTCCCAGGATGCTTGTTTTCCAGTAAAGGGAGGACTTCACCTGGCAGATCGGGCTGGACTGTTCCCATGGGGCACAAACTGGAATGGCGTGCCAAGCAAAATAACAATGGAGTAAACCCAAATCTGTGACTGGGGTGAATGTTTGACAATGTTCAACATTCGGTCCATCATCTTTTTGAGTTGCAAGTTGTTATCACTGACATTCCCTACAATATACCGTCTACTGTATGTTGTCATGAACCTGATATTGAGGTCATTAGTATTCAATTTTTATATGAATTCCTCCAACTACAACATTCCCCATGTATGGTTGTTTTTTCTCTATCCAGGTTACCTCCTTCTTCCATCAACCCATAAATATATTTGCATGGGGTTGAAGGAGGTCCCCATGGCTGTACCCTATCGCTGCAGTTCGATCTTGCCCTCAAAGATGAATGCATTATGTGTGCGACAACATTGTAGCATTTGTAATATCATCCATGTCTGTTCCATAAATTAAATTGGTCTATACCTTAGGAAATAGCAACATCCAGACAACCCATTCTCATGGTTGATCGACGTGTACAATGATACTACATCCATTGTGACCATTATATATTCGTATCTCCATGGTATACCATCTACTTTCTTTAATAACTCAGTTGGCTTGTAGCATATGGTTGTAGGAGTAGATCTTAATACCTTAAGATGTTCTCTAGGAGGGATCCGATTGGAATCACTATTCTTCTACCAGGGGCTGTTGTGGAAGTGCCCCAGGGGCACAACAGGCTTTTGAGACCAATTTGTACGCTCATGGGGCACTATGGTAATACAGAAGGGGCCACAGATGGTTTTGCGACTTCTTCTGTAATTTCAAAAGCTCTGATGCACATAAAGTGCCAGTGCTGCGGCGTGGCCAACAAGAAGGCCGAATAGGACATGCCATCTGAAGCTCCAACCCGATGCGGTAAAATCCGGAAGAATCCTCCGGTGCTAGCAAGCACCGATCTCACCAACCATGACGGACCGAGCAGGGGCGCCCCAGTCACCGGGAATTGCCCCCCCTGGAGTGTGGTAATTGGGACCTGAGAGGTGCCGCAACCCGACGTCTCTGGGTGAGGCCGTCGTCTTCCTAGAGCAGTGGGGCTTGCGTCGAGCGTCAGAGACGCGGAGCAGGCATAATCACCCGGCCTTGCCAAATAGGCCCAGAAGCAGTGCCGCGGCCGCAACAGTAATACTGGGGCCCTGTGATAGAGGTTCAAACAACTAAGCGGTGAGGTCAGGTGGGGGTGAGACTGCGACCAGAGCTGGAGGAATCTCTGTGCTCCGGCAGGGGCGCACAGCCGGAAAGAGAATCCCCCTCTATTGGAAACTCCTGACAAGGGCGCGAGGAGTTTGGTCCCCGTCTGTGTGCACAGCCGGCGCACTGGATCTTGGTGAGCGGAGGGCGCCCTGGGGGCATTCACAGATGGTGGAGGGCCCCAGTGGAGGAGCGGTATATGCAAAGAGGAGGCTGCCCTCATGACCTAAACCAGCTGAGTAACAACAGCGAGGGATGATAAAAAGAAAATTGGCTGAGCGCTAGACAGCAGGTCGCCTTTGCTAGAAGATAGTGATAAATGGAGTACCCCCCCAATCTAATGCTGATACATTAAGGGTACAAAGATAAGGGTGGACAGAGGTGCAGCTGGTGGAGGAGTGGGTGGCCCTGTCCCGGCTAATTTGAGAGGCTGGTATCTCTGTCTGCAGTGACGGTGGAGTGCACGGAAGGATCGCACTTGGGAGAGTGCAATATTAAAAGCAAATCAGGAATTTGTGGATAAAAACTGTCAGGACCTAGTACTAGCTGCTAATTGCACCTGTTTTGGCATATCCTTGCAAAGGGTAACATGGACACTCCAAACACCCCTAGTTATCACACTCAGCTGGAAGTTTGGGTTGAGCACTTTACTACTTTATATTCTAAGAACCCAGAAGACGATTGCATTTACAGTACAAGCATTGAACAAATTTCTTCAAACACTCTCTCTGCTATGCCTACGACCAACACAGTATTGGTCTTTAGTTTGGATGTGACTGTGTCAGCAATAAATAGACTGAAGGCAGTAAAGGCCCTGACCCCGATCAAATACCGGGTGACCTTTACAAATCTGAACCTATAGTATGGGCTCCCTACATGAACACCCTAACAAACTGCAAATCGGCTGGTGGGGCTATCCTTCCAACATGGAGTGGAGCCGAGATAATTGCCATACATGAGAAGGGTGACACTCCTGCCCCATCCAATTATAGACCAATCAGTCTAATAGACAACTTGCAAATACCTTTGCTCGTCAAGTTCTGGATAAACTCCAGAGCTGAATGGACGAGAAGAAGGTGCTGTCCCCCTACCAAGCGGGCTTCCGCTCCAAAATTAGCACGTGTGACCAGGCATTTAGATTTACTCTGATGACCAGGAAGTATGTGCTATTGTGAATACAAAAGCTCTTCCTGGCATTTGTCGACTTAAGAGCTGCGTTCGACCTAGTGCCACGTAAGCTGTTGTGGAAAATAATGCCTGATTTAGGGACCCCTAACTGAACTGGTGATTCTGATAGCCAGACTCCACAAAGACAACTATGCCCAGGTCAGTTGGGAAACACGAGGCGAATTATCCGATAAAATACCAATACAGCGTGGGGTGAGCCAGGGATGTGTGCTTGCCCCCACACTTTTTTCCTTGTTTGTTAACGATGTGGCCAGCAGTTTATTGGACTGCAGGAATGACTCTCCTGTCTTAAATGGCACTAAGGTCCCAATCCTGCTCTTTGCATATGATTCCTTACTTATCTCCACAACCCTAACTGGCTTGCAAATCCTTGTGGATACGTTTTTGGATTTCTGCAGGAGCAGGAGTTTGGAACTAAATGTCACCAAGACCAAATTCATGGTGTTTGGGAAAACCAAGGGCAAATCAAGAGAGTTTAGGTTCGCACTGGAACCTTTGGAGCGGGTAAAAAGCTTTGATTACTTGGGGATAAGATTGAGTGATACACTAGGCTGGGAGCAACAACTGGAAAAGAGCCATTTAACTCTAGTTCATAGGTCAAAATCAATACTGAGACACTTTAAGCAGTCTTATACTTGATCACTGACCCCAGCTCTTGAAGTGTATCGAGCAAAAGCTCAGAGTGATGCTCAGTATGGAGCAGAGATAAATTGACGATATCTGAAAATATCTTTGCTAGATCACTCATCTCAGTACCTATGACTACTCTCCTAATTCCACTTTTCTTCATCCTTGGGATGAAAAGAATCGGTTGTATGGCGTCACTGAACACCTTTACTGCACTAACTGCGTTTGTGGGCAACAACGCACCTCTCTGATTATTGCAACTCCCTAAAGGAGGTCTTGAAGATTAGTGGTGCTAAAAGCCTCCCTTGGTTTAAGCATGTTGCGAGTTGGTTTACAACTCTTGATATGACAGACTCCTGGGACATCCAGAGAAGGCAAACAAAGCAGATTGTTCAAAGTTGAAGATCAGGTATTGCGCGGCTGTGGAAGAACGTTATGCCACTAGGTCAGCAAATGGGCAATTAACCTCACAGTTTTTATGTGTTAAGCCATGCCCTTCATTAAATCCCTTCCTGGACCAAATCACGCCACCACTTGCAAAAAGCTTATATGTTTGATTTAGGTATGGTAACCTTTTACTATGATTTTCCAGCGATCAGACCGCAGGACGATCTTTAGAACCTTGTCCTGCATGTGCTAAAACCTTGGAGACAGAAGAGCACATCCTTTTTTCTACATACATTATCAAAAGATCCAGAGGAGATGGATACGACCAACCTGCTTAAACATTGGAGCCAGGCAACATCAGGTTGCCTATAGAATCCTGAAACCTGATACCATAGGTCCAATAGTTTACGCGGTCAGTGGTTTCCTATTCTTGTTCTGGATCAAACGGGAGAAGCTTCTGCACACGGTTAGTGGCGATTGTTAATATCAAAATCAAACCCTTGTGATTCGAAACTGATTTGCTGACCCAAATGAATTGTATGCTGTAAGAAAAAACTCTCTATTTACTGTTAGCTTGGTGCTGTGCTTTTAAATTGCATGCTGATATATATGTTAATAGCTGACAACTGTTTTTAAAATTTTAGCTAAGCCTTTTCTTATCTAATTTAGATATGTCAGATGAATTGTTATCTTTGTTTAAACTACTTTAAAATGTAAGTATTGTTTGTATTTGCATTTGTATACTTTGATGGTTTTTTAAATATGAAACTGAATAAAGTTATTCAACAGATATTGAGAGGTTCATGTGCTCTGTGCAGCATAGAAAAAAAATCTTTCACTTTTTTCCCAGAAAACGACAACAGTTCACATATCCTTCTCTGGTATTGCAGCTAGAAAATAGAACATTAATTCTCCTCATGTCAAGATAGCCTATTTTTTCAGATCATTATCTCACTTCTCAAGAATTGGAATTATCTTCATAGTCCCTGTTATATGTATTTTCTTTCTTATTATTTAGACTCTGAGCTCCCTTTACATACTACATATATAATAACTGTTTAAATGATTACCACCTTTATTAACAATGAACATTTTTAATGATGTATGCCTTCTAATCAAAATATTTCTTCATCTTTCAAAATATTGAGATTCTGTATATCAAAATGTGAAATTTACCCATTCTGTTAACTGTGAACAAAGTCATGCTGTGATTTTGTCAGTTTTACTTTTTTCACTTACTCCCTATCAAGAGAGAAAGTCTGTCACAGTCTTTAGATGTTGGGGAAGAGAGTTTTACAATAAGAGGGTCATGTATGATAAAATATTTTTCATGGCTATGACTGTTTGGAGTTTGGATATCTCAAAAAGGAAATATTCCTTGCTCCTTGAACCTAGTGATCCTTTGGAGAGACTCAACTAAGTTAATAGATCTGGGGTTCTTCATTTGAATGACTTTGAATGTCATGTTGCGTACTTTAAATTTCAACATCACTTTTTGCATTAACTAATGAAGGTCTTTCACTATAGGTGTCATGTGGCCAAACATTGTCTTTGCTAATACTAATCTAGTTGTGTAGAGAAATACAGCTTTTACTGGTGCAATATTTGCTTGAGGTCCTTCTTTATTCAGGGCATTGCCTTAGTCTAGACGATAAATTATACTTGAATGTGCAGCAGATTTCAGTTTTTCTTGTGTGAGGTAGATTCTTCTGAAGGGAGTGGAGAAAGCCATTTGCTAATGCCATCATTGTGTTATTATGAGAAGAGACAGATGAGCTGTTGCCTAGGGCAAAGAACCCCTTGCAAGTTTTCATCAGGTGATAGATTTGACAGAAACCAATGAGTGCCAGTTCAGCCAGTAACAAGGAGTTGAGTTTGTCATGGTGCTTGAAGATGCCAGGAGAAACATGGCCTTTTGAGCGTTTAGCATCAAAATATTTTTTGAACTACCATTGTTGTCTTTTTCTGTGGTAAGATCACAGGGCCTGATTCACAATGGTAAACTTTTACCAAAAGTCTAAGTTTAGACCTGAAGTCTAACTTTACTACTACTAAAATCAGACTTTTGGTCTATGTTTGGACCAAAAGTCTAACTTAGACCGAAAGTCTAATTTTAGTACTAAGTTAGACTTCTGGTCTAAACCTTGACCAAAAGTCTAATTTTAGTAGTAGTAACGTTAGACTTCAGGTCTAAACTTAGACCTGTGGTCTAAGTATACCTTTGTGAATCAGGGCCATAGTATTTAGATATGCTCTACAGTTCATCTCTATAGATTTAATCACGTATCATCTGCACATTGACATATCTTTACTTTTTAATTTGCCAAGGATAAACTGAGTGGTTCCACATATTGGTTAAACTGTGTGAAAAACCAAATAGAACCTTGTGGGACATCACAGCGCATATGTGACGGGTCAGATGTGTGCAAGCCAAGCTTTAATCTTTGTTTCTGAGCTGCGATTACCTTATAATACCTGATTTCTAAAGCCCATTCTGTGTTCCAGTGCATTTAGCAGCCTATCGTGGTCAATTAATTTGATGCTGGCTGAGAGATTTAGAACGACCAGTATACAAGAGTTTCCATCGTCTAGTATTCGATAAACACCATCTATGACATAGTATTATTGACTATGTATGCACTGCAACCTGCTCTGAACTCCAATTGTTGATGTGTTTTTTTTCCTTGATGAAGAATTTGTTCTTAGTAATTTCCACTAGCAATGGTCAGCAGGTTTGTGTCGAAGGAGGATTTCCTAAGGAGAGGAGTTTTTCTGATTTTTAGAGAGTTTGGAAACAAGCCCTGTGATATGGAGATTCATCTACTATTTGGCACCAGGATTATTCACACAGATGAAAGAGCTGTTTGCTGATGTTTGCCAGGAGTTCGTCTTGGAGGTGGTTTGTGGTCTGCGATGTTTGATCACGTCTGACCGATCAGCTGCTGAAACTGTAGCAACCACTTATTTTGACCTATGTGTATCAGCCGCGCTACTTTTTATTACTCTTGTTTATCTATAACAAACGTTATAGCAAATTCTTGCCTGTATTATGCTACTGGCAGTTTATAACTGTTGCTCTGGAACCTGGTTGAGTCTGAACCACATAAAACAATCCAAAAATAAAAAGAAGAAAAAGGAGTTTGTAATAATGGAACACATCATTTAAAGACGCACGAGAGTTAACTTTAATACTGATGGGAAACGAATAAAAAAGCTATTTCTTGAGCAAAACTGTTTTACAAATGTGTAAGCAGGGGATGTTCATTTGTTTAGCTCAGTATACGAAAGCGTCGCAGCAGTGGATGTTTGCTTTTACTGTGCATACTAATAACTGTAACTGACAACTTGAGTCAATTTATCCTGACTTAATTTGCATTAACTTGATAGGTCTTTTGACACACGCTGTACTAACTAATTGCTCCTATTTGGGAGCTGTGATTCAGTAAGACTGGCAATCAGAGGATGAGCCAGATGTTCGTAGATCCTTTGATTGCCCTGTGCCTTGGTCTGTGAGTAAATGCAGACAAAGCATGTTCACTGTCTGGGTTTAGTTAGCATCTGTTAGGACAACAATTTTCTTATCAAATCAAGAAGTAACCTAATCGAAAAGGCATTTCACACAAATACGAAAGCACCAGAATAAGCCACAATTCATGTTTTGTTTCCAGAGTTAATCTTCATGTTGAGTTGCCCGAAATGTACAGCAGCAAATTGAAACAGACATGACACATATTAGGAACAAAACACAGTAGACCTTAGTCACAAATATTTTGCGCAGGTGTGAAGAATTCTTGCTATACTCCTGACTTGCTCCTGAATTCCAGGAATAAGACTAGAGTACTCATCACTTACTCCTGGAACACTAGTGAAAGTCAGGAGTAACACAAGTATGATCTGAAACAAAATCTTTGTAAATAGGACCCATTAGCCTATTCCCAAACTGCATTTTGTGGAATGTACGCTAGTACTACTGTAGTACTACCAACTACTACAAAGGGATAGAGCGTGACTTACCAGAGTGCAGCATTAGGGGCCGGGGCCTCCGGGGCTGTGCCCCTCCCTACGCTCATGGTTCTCTGGCCAAGGAGGCAGGGAGGGGTGTTCTAGGCTGGACTGGAGACTGTTTCTTTTAGAGAGCCTTTTGTTCCTGGGGGATTCCTGTGGGAACATTGGTGTAGCATCAGGAGGGCAGCGCATGTTGTATGCATCACTTCGGCTCCCACTGTCACAAGAAGACACCCCTCAATCAGCCTTTTCATAATCAATGGGGTGTGGGTAGTAGGAAAGGGTCCTGATGGGCATTCAACAGAAAGTTGTGCCCTCGGCCAGCGGTGTCTTGTAAATTCAAACATGTATGTTCATTTTGTGGGCACCCCTCCCATTCTGAATTCAAATGTATCATAAAGTCCAAAGAGAAGGTAAGAGACTCCACTAAGTCATCCATCCAGTAAAGCCTTACCCACCCCTGCTGAGAAACTGCTCCCTTGGCTTAGTTCGTACCCTACCAGGAAAGCAGCTCAGATATTATATCAGGGTTTTTCCATTGGCTTTCGCATTCTGGCTCATGGGGTCTTACCTCTTTCACACTGGAAGAATTGCTGTCTGTGCATGATCATCCAGGTGTGGTTTCCCAGAAGCTGGAGAAGGAGGGCTTGTTAGGCGGGACCCTTTGCTGAGCTCAAATTGTATAACTTTGTTTGTTCCCCCTTGGGTGTGGTACTGAAAAAAGAGCCAGGTCAGTTCAGACTAATACATAACCCCTCAATGCCTAAGGGCCTATCTGTCAATGATGCGATCAATCCTGAACTGTGCTTGGTGACTTAGCCATCGGTCAACATGGCATTGGCTAAGTTACCCAACCTGGGTTCTGGGGCATTTTTGGCACAGACAGACAGTGAGTCTCATGTGGAAGCTGGCACAAAGGAGACTGACAGTACCCCTCCAATTCAACCTGCTCCAAGGGATGTGACACCACTACCCCCACCTGTGCCAGCTCCCATATTGCAAGGCCCATGCCAAGACCTGCATCCTCCACTAGCTCTGTAGAAGTGTGCACTGCAGAGAGCCAATCGTCTGCATACCACCTACCTACAGTTCTTTGGGCATTGGCAGGGGCACCAGTGGCTCACAGAAAAGGTACCCCTCCCCAGTTTGGGATTTCATTGCAATATGCTCCAATTGTAATGCTTGTGTTCGTTGAGGTAAGTTTGGTGCAAACTATGGTACTGGAGGCCAAGTAAGTCATTTGAAAAACATCACACACTCCACTGGGCGGTGCACCTTAATAAACTTCTTGTACGTGGTGGTAGTTATGGTGATGGGGGAGTGGTAATAGCTCTGGAGCTTCCCATCAGAGTGGGAATTGTAGGTGGTGATGAGGATGAACAGGGTGACATTTTTATGCAAAGCAACCGTGTCCCCAGCACTGCACTGGTATCATCCGCCTCCTCATCAACTACGCAATAGTACAAGAGTCAGATGGAGACAACACAGCATACAGTAGTGACTGCCCCAAGACCCGCATTGAGTCTGCCACCTCCTGGTCCTCTCCAGAAGCCACCTGCATCGGTCGCCCCACCAACAAATAAACAATCCAGGCTACTATTACAAGCATGTTTAGGCAGGAGGGACTCTACAACCGTAACCACCCAACGGCACATTTGTACAATGGCAGACTTGCTAAAATGTTAGCACAGGACCTCCTCCCTTTTTCTTCTTTGGAAGGATTTTTTTTTTTGTGGCTGCCATCTGCCTGAAATGGAAGGTTCCCAACCGGACCCACGTTGCCAGAGTTGCTGTTCCAGTGCTCCATCACAATATGCTGGAATTGGTTGTAAAAACTTAGGCAGGGAGCTGCTCAGACTATCCACCTGACGACAAGCACGTTGACCAGTTGGCAAGCCACAGATTACATTTGTATCATTGCACACTGGATATCTTTTGTGGGGGTTAGGCAACAGCTATCTAAAGGTCTCAGCACTGAAGAAACATTTAAGGGCATTCAGTGGTGTGCAACAGTAGCCATGTTCGCCATTGAGAAATCTCATACAGCTGCAAACATCTTGGAAGACTTTAACAGTAAAGAGTTTGAATGGCTGCTACTCAGAGGTCTCAGAATTTGATTTGTTGTCATGGATAATGGCAGTAATATAGTCAAGGCCATGACAGATGGTAGGGGTCCTGTGTTTGGCACATTACATTGACATCATTGCGTAGGACTTTCTAAAAAAAGAAGACAGAGTCAGCAACTTACTGACCATTGGCAGAAGAATATGCACTCATTCAGCAATTCTTTTAAAGCCCGGAAGCAGTTGAGGGTCATTCACCGTTCTAATAGTGTACCAGTTAAAGCTCTCATACAGGAGGTGCCAACACATTGGAACTTAACTATTACATTTTACAACATCTGTTTGTGCAGCAGAAACTGATCAATGAGTATGTCATAAAAAGAACTGGGGATATAACTAAAGGCAGGATGTTTGGGATGGTCACATGGAAACTAGTCAAATGCCTGACAGAGATGTTACTTCCTATTGAGGTTTTCATACAGGAAGTCAGCAAGAAAGACAGTACGATGGGCCAAGCTATCACGTTATTGTATCTGCTAAAGGGACAGTTAAACAACGTCTCTGACAGTTTTGCAGCTGTAGGCGATGAATACAAAGATTCATATACCTTAAATTAGAGCTTAATCCTTCCCTTGACTAAGAAAACAAGGCTGCGAAGAGACATAGTGTCATCCAAAGAGTACATCCATGCCACAAAATTGGATCCACGTTACAAAAACATAATGATCACTTTCATTCCTTTTTCAGAAGGGGATGTTTCAGAATACATGGAGTGGTTTGTTGAGTGATTGACAGTTCTGGTAGAAGAATTTCTGGATCATAGAGTCCCACTGACGGAAAGAAGTTCTGGAGTGCCATCTTCAACTTCCAGTAAAGGCAGTACTGTTGCTTCACAGCAGCTAATGCCAACAACAAGAACACTGCTGACAATAGAAAAGATAACAGGGACACAAAAATCGTCCATAACATCTGCATTGACTTGGTGTCAAACGGCAGGGCTTAAGACCAGTGCAGAGGTGAAGGCAAAACAGGACGAACAAATGGAGCACCAATGACCATTGAGAGGATGTTCAATAAATATCTGCATGACCTAAGACCTAAGAGAGGTCTATGTGGCTCAAAATCCATTGGTGTATTGGTATGCGAAGATACACCAATGGCCAACTCAACTTCCCTGACTGAGTAGGCCACCATAGAAAATGTTATTGCTGTATTGCTTTGCATAAAAAATAATACATTGATATAGCCGGGGGAACATTCTATTATTTATTTTGTTTGTGTGTGATTGACTTATGCAGCCCTACCATTTTAGGCACATGTATGGCCAAATTGGAGTTAAACCAGTGTGAAGTAAAGAAGCCTCACCCCATTACTTTGAAAGATATAGGAGAGATAATGCCTGCCTCCATCCCATGCATATCCTTTTCTCATCCCCTAGCAGGACTGCCCCAGAACATTTGTTTCACAAAGAATGCCCCAATGTGTGTTGCATGCATCAAAGAGAATTAACAACTGTGTACCACCATGCTTGGATTGGAACAGGTAAATAATATATTGCATCAATGAATGTTTGTGAGTGACAATTCATGTGATGGCAGACAGTGGGGGAGGGTGTCAAACTATAATTTGATTGTTATGATTTACAATGTGTGTAGCATGATGTCTGAACATTTTTCCTGAAGGTGATTGGCCCTTCCACTTTCACATTTAGTGAGATTTTCTTGCCGGGTCCACTCTGTTTTTTTTTGTTCTGGTTACTTGTTCACAAATTAATCTTCAAAGATATTTTTAGACCATTTAATTCCAATCACAAATCTACTCAATTTTTTTTTAATTTTTTCCCTGTTTGTTCATCAATAGCAGTGTACTACAGCTCAATCTCTCATTTACTTAGAGTCAAGAGGATGATTGAAGGGCTCAGGGTGAGACTATCTCGACAACAGCCAGAAGAAGGAAGTTAACAACTTGATGGAAACCAACATGATGATGGCTCTAAGAGGTGTACTTAGCTCTGTGGAAAGGTGAGATATGCGTGGTTCGGGAAAAGCAATGCTGCTGAGTTTCTCTGCTGGCTCAAATTTGAAACTCTTCTAATATTAGTCAGGTTGGGACTCAGTTGAAGTGCATATTGTTTAAGCAACTGGAAACAGATGTGATGTCATCACATTATACACACACTTGGCTAAACATTATGATGACAGCTGTAAGATTGATCAGCCTGGCACATGCAGTCACTTGTCTGTGCTTGGTTGTAATTTATTCTCACTTCTCAGTTAATCGATGGCAAATGAGTCATACAATGATTGTTTGCAGCAAGCTATGCTCTTGCTCTACATCTCTGAGTGTTCTTGGTACACTTCCCTTCTCTTTTGTCCTTCTACTTGACTCTACAATATAATTTCTGTTTTACAATATTAAGGCCTTGTCTTCTCCTGCACAAAAGTTGAAATCTCCATAACACTCCTGCTTATCTTACTGCACTGCAGCAGTCAGGCACACAAGATAGATGGTCAATCCAAAAAGGATGCAGATGCTCCACCCAATTTGTCAATACAGTAAAATTTTTCTTTTAAGAACAGTTTTTTTTAGAAATGTGTTGGTTCCTCTCACTTCTCCATAATTTGCATACTATTTTTCAAAATTAGATGGCAGAACATTTAGAGATATAAATAACTTGGGTCTCTGGGGGTTAAAGGACTGTTTCTGTTTGCAATGCATTTAACTGAACTGTGTCATAACTGAACTGTGTCATACTCATTCCTTCATTTGTTACGCAACAGATTGATGATGTGCTGCTCATATCCCCAATGAATATTGTGTCATTCTGTAGTGTTTGTCTTTGTCACACCTTTCCCCTTTCCCATCAATTCATCAAACTCTTAACCCTTTCCACCGGGCTGTGTGATTTATTGAGGTGTGACTTAATTTACACCACAAATAGATCACACATTTGATGGAGCGGATGTAATTAAAGTGACACCAACTCACTACAGGATCTTGTCTTACCTGAGCAATAGCCCACATTGGCCCCATTTTAGTATACCCACCCACGTTTAAAAGTGGTCCATATTCTAGATATAGAAGAACATCATTTGTTAACATCATCATTTTGGCCTTGTGTTGCGTAAATGCTTAACCTTGTCCACTCCTGACACTGACTCAACTCTTCCTGACTCGATTTTGTAAGTTTAAGAACTTGCTCCCCATTGCTAAGATGAAGTTACTATTGCTAGTTTTTGTTACATCAGGTCTTCTTTGTTGTCATGGTGGTAGTCTGGTCTCAGTCTTTCTAAAGTTATGATGATGATATAATAATATAAGAACCCACTAACCCTGTGATTACATTCCATCTACTTGCCTGTGATGGATAATATGTTGATTAATCCTACAGTTGGAGTTCAACTAGCTGGGAGTGGGACCTCGCTTGTGAATCTTTCCATGTTAGCTCACTAGCCTGCATCTACTACCACCACCACAAGATGACATTCTTGGGAAACCCTACAGTAAGAACACTGAGAGAGATAGCAGCCCTTGCTTCATCTATTGAGGTAAAAGAACTATGGAGTGTGTTTGTAGTATAGGCAATGTCAATCTCCTGTAGTTGCTAATATAGCTAGGGAGACTAGTAGAACTAAAGTACCATATGGTGTACACTTTTTCAAACAGGTTTAAAAAGCAGGCCATGATAAAAGGCAGCAGTGCAAAGTAATTCACCCAAAAACATATTTATGTCATAATGCCCTGGTCAGCAGCAGCTGCCTCCTCCCGCACAAGGGCCACCAGGCACTGACATTCCGCCCAAATGGCCTCCAGCCTCTGCTGCTGCAGCTGGACTGCTAACTCCTGCCTAGTATTTTGTCGACCAGCAGGAGAAGCTATATCAAGAAAGAAAAAGGACAGATTGAAAACAATGCAATGTGCAAAGCACTTCTTTAAAAGTATATAGTAGCACAGTAGCAGTACATTGCTGGTCCCCTAGGGCCATTCAAATTTAATGTGATTAGAGTCACAGCCATTTATTACCAACACAGGCCTCTCATCAGGCTGAAACTGGATGAAAGGAATTAAAGCAGAATAACAGCACACCTGATTAAAATTTTAAAAAACTGTTGTTTTTTTCTATTAAAGGATTTCCTAGTAAACAGTTAAATGGACAATTTGGTGCCGATTCCAATCTGTTTAAAATAATTTGCGTACGACCCGTATCCATATTTTTTTACGTACGAGTCGTAGAAGCACCGTACAAACGGCAAAGTACGATTCGTCCGTGAAAAATAACTACGAATAGCGTCGGGAAAAGTCTATGAGAGTGCGCCGGAAAGTTTTCACGTCCGAATATCGTCGGGAAAAGTGTACGAGAGTGAGCCGGACATTTTTACGTGCAAATCGTAAAACACAAGTCCGAGCGCGCAAGTACGATCCCGACCGTCCGAATACACAATCGCACGTAAAAAGGCCCGTACGGAGCCAACGCAGTAGCACACATGTACACGGGTAAACTCATGCCCGTGTACGAGCCGTACAGCCCCCCCGCCCCCAAATATGTCAGCACCGTACACCACCCTGTCCGCACTGTACCCCAGCCCCGCAACTGTACGCGCCCTACCCCCCCATGTACACGCCGTACCCCCCCATGTACGTGCCATACCCCCCTGTCCGCACTGTACCCCAGCCCCGCACCTGTACGCGTCGAACCCCCCCATGTATGTGCCGTACCCCCACCCGTAGGCGCTTCACCCCCACATGTATGCGCCGTACCTCTGCATGTACGTGCCGTACCCCAGGTCCGCACATGTACGCAGCGTACCCCCACTGCTTGTACGCACCTTACCCCCCCGCATGTATGCCCCGTACCTCCGCATGTATGCGCCGTACCCCAGGTCTGCACGTGTACACACTGTACCCCCACCGCATGTACGCGCCTTACCGCCCCATGTACGCACTGTACCTCCGCATGTACGCGCCGTACCCCAGGCCTGCACCTGTACGCACCGTACCCCCACCGCATGTACGCGCCCTCCCCCATGTACGCCCCCCCCATGTACGCACCTTCCCCCCCATGTACGCGCCATACCTCCGCATGTACGCGCCGTACCCCAGGGCCGCACGTGTACGCACCGAACCCCCACCACATGTACGCGCCACACTCCAACACCATAACCCAGCACCCTCACCCACCATTGAATACACAATCGCACGTAAAAAGGCCAGTACGGAGCCAACGCAGTAGCACACATGTACACGGGTAAACTCATGCCCGTGTACGAGCCGTACAGCCCCCCCGCCCCCAAATATGTCAGCACCGTACACCACCCTGTCCGCACTGTACCCCAGCCCCACAACTGTACGCGCCCTACCCCCCATGTACACGCCGTACCCCCCCATGTACGTGCCTTACCCCCCTGTCCGCACTGTACCCCAGCCCCGCACCTGTACGCGTCGAACCCCCCATGTATGTGCTGTACCCCCACCCGTAGGCGCTTCACCCCCGCATGTATGCGCCGTACCTCTGCATGTACGCGCCGTACCCCAGGTCCGCACATGTACGCAGCGTACCCCCACTGCTTGTACGCACCTTACCCCCCCGCATGTACGCCCTGTACCTCCGCATGTACGCGCCGTACCCCAGGTCTGCACGTGTACACACCGTACCCCCACCGCATGTACGCGCCTTACCGCCCCATGTACGCACTGTACCTCCGCATGTACGCGCCGTACCCCAGGCCCGCACCTGTACGCACCGTACCCCCACCGCATGTACGCGTCCTCCCCATGTACGCCCCCCCATGTACGTGCCTTCCCCCCCATGTACGTGCCATACCTCCGCATGTACGCGCCGTACCCCAGGGCCGCACGTGTACGCACCGAACCCCCACCACATGTACGCGCCACACTCCAACACCATAACCCAGCACCCTTACCCACCATCGCATATGTATGGATCGTACCTATGCGAAAATGACTCTTACAGAACCAGGACACTGTAAAACAGCACAAGGAGGGTCAATTCGACTCGCACAACACCACAAAACACGTCTACATGACAAAATACATCTCAATGACTGACCTGGCACATCCAAACAGCCAAACAGAGGCCCCAAATCACAACCACCACTTATAACACACCCACCAAAATTCAAACACAGCCACAGCCAAAAATGGACCGATAAAAAGGGCCCACACACACAACCCATGAGCCTTTGCAACAGACCCACTGTTGCCAGACCCCACTGAGAAACAACTCCACAGAGAAACTACTCCACATCACTCATACCTCCACTACACCTTCACTCACACACCTTCACACAACCTCCTCCACAAACATCCCCCTCTTCACATTCACACACACACCGTCACATTCACACCCACACACCAACAACCATCCACAGCCACAGCCACACCCACACCCACACCCCACACCATGCCCACAGACAAGAATCCAAAGTTCACAACGGCGGAGCTGGACCTCCTTGTCCACAAAGTCATCAGAGTCGAGCCACAGCTGTTTGGAACATTGGTCAGACAGACCAGCATAGCTGAAAAATCTGCCATGTGGCAGAGGATTGTCGATAAGGTGAATGCTGTTGCACCCATCCGAAGGACCAGGCATGAATGCCAAGCCAGGTGGTACGATCTGCGCAGGGCGGTCAAGAGGAAAATGAATGAAGAATATGCCTAGACTAACATCACTGGAGGTGGGCCGCCCTGCAGACCCGTACACTACCATCCCTGGGAGGAGAAGGTGATGGCCCTGCTACCGCCGGTGGGAGTACACAGAGTCGAAGGAGTCGCAGAGCCTGGTGAGTACACAAACAACTTACGTAACATGGGGGCAATGGGGTCCACACCACATATACATCAAATGCATGCAACTTCCCCCAAGCACTCACCGCAAACAACCACACTCAAAAACCACGCTCATGCCACTAACGTCTCCATGCACCCTTCACAAATCAAGGCAAGGCCATGTCCAAGCCTACAACAACCACAAACACAAGACTGGATGTCCGGGAGGCTGGGAGTGTGGGCCCCACACAACACATTGTGAAAATGAGACGCAGACACCAATGCCCTCAGCCAATATGGCATAGGTACATAACCATGCACAATGCACAGGGACTGGCAAAGTACTGACAAGGTAGATGACACTTGGCCCTGCTGTATGCAGCACAAGGCCCTCCTGGGACCACTGTACACTCAAACACCAACTCCACAAGCACAGGTATCTAGCACAGGAACTCACACTCACTGTCATGCCAGCATGCACCATGAGGGGACAGACACATCACCTGGGAGACCCAATGACAACTCACACTACACACAACAGCAGTCCCGGTCACAACCCCCCCTAACACAAGCACACACACCCAGGGCAAGCAACGGATTTACACACTCCCACAATGGACATGTGACACAACAAGACCGATCCAGAGGCAAATAAGCATCAGAGCAAACAATATACAGGTCAAACACTCAGGAGAACATCCCAATCTGTCCCCCGCAACATACCCATCCCCAAGTGGACATTGAGAGGAATGCTAGGCACATCCAACTACCTGGAGGAAATGTGTCAACTTGAATATGTATGAAACATCGATGTCGCATGAAACACCATTAACATTGTCTCTCTCTCACACACAGGGTAACGTCGTCGATCTCCCCCCAACACTGGGGGGGAAGAATCACAGTCCCAGGCACCGTGTGCAGACGATCCCACCGGCAGCGACGACTCTCACCACTCCGTGGATGACCCCGACCAACCTGGACCCTCTGGTGCACAAGCCCCTGCAGCACCTGCGCCAGGTAAATCTGTGCCAACCACCACTCCCATTCCTGCCACATCCCAGGACACACCCAGGAGCCCTGCTCACACTGAACAACAGAGCCAGTCTGACCAGGAGGGACAAGGTTCTCCGGGCACCCAGGAGGAGGCAGGCAACCCTGCAAATGCCATCCTCAGGGGTCCCGAAGACCCGATGTGCCCACAAGGGCAGGCCAGGCTCAAGTGGGCAGGGGTGGTGGGAGTGGAGGCAGGCGGAGGCGCGAACCTGACCAGCCAGCTCAGGACACCGGTTTGTCACACATACGCAACATCCTGGAATCATACCGGCGTGACACCTGAGGTATCAACCAGGTTGTGTCAAGACTCTCCGAGATGCAGGGGACCCTCGATGACATTAAGAACCTGCAGGTCGAGCATCATGCCAGTCATCAACAACACCAGGGACAGATGGAGGCAAGACTGGCTGAGCTCCTGGCGGTGCACAGGGACGTGAGCGAATCACTCCGTCAGATCGCCCAAAGCCTGGCAAACCCTCCCTGTGCCACCAGGCATAGACCAGCACCAGACACAGGGAGGGAGGAGGAGGAGGATTCATCTGACAGAGCGTCCCCAGCATCATCAAGGCCTGCATCTGAGGGTCCCCTGAGGAAGGTGGGTCGTCCACGGAAAAGACCGTGAGAGTCAGCGGACCATCCCCATCTCCCAGGTCACCTGGCCTGGCACCTGGCCCTCTGGCGGAACAGCAGCACCTCATCCAATGACATTCTCTGCCACATGGACTTGCTGGTCACAGTCTGACCAATGATGACCAACACTGTGGTCTGGACTCTGATGACTTCCAATGCCAAGGATACCATCTCCCTCTGTGAACTTTGGATTCTACTCCCCCGGTACAGCACCTAATTGCATCTACCAAAACACTTACCCCACCGCTAATAAATATTTCACTTTGGACATGAGACGTTCCTGTCATTTTGCATTATTCAACGACATATGTGTGTGGAAATGTCAAACTATGCCTGAGTGTTGAACCAACTCCAGCCATCCATACCCTGGGATCAGAGTCTGGTACAGGACACACATGGGTCACAAGGTATCATTCAATGTAGGCATGGAGCACAACACTCACCTGTGATGGCCTCTGGCTGCTGAGGGGGGGGCTTGCTAAACTGTGCGGAGAGACCTATTTGGGAGATCATCATCAAGGCGTAGAGGTCATGGCTCATGTGGAGGTTCCCGGGGAGGGAGTCCCAGGTATGTGTGGCCAGGTGGGAGAACAATGTCCTGTATGCTGGAGTACGGTGGATGTGAAGAACGGTGGCCAGGGCAAGGTTGGATGCACGGAGATGGCCCAACGGGATCTAGGATGACAGATGTACAAGGTTGGTTGGGGTCGGGGTTGTGGACTGCCTCCTGAGTGTGGGTGGGGAGTGTGGAGTTCACCCTGCAGCAGACAGTGATCCATTGCAGCTATCCATGGTGGACGGTGAGGTGGCTGGGGCGCATGGGGTTGAATCTGAGGTGTGCAGATGCCCCCTGGAAGTGGACCAGTTTCCTGGGAGGTTGGATGTACTTGCTCCATAGAGGGCAGGGCAGTATTTGACACGGATGTTGTCATGGACCTGGGGGATGGTCTGTCTTTTCTTGGAGTGGATCTATCTGTGGATCATGTGCATAATGCAGAGGGCGTTGCAGCATGAGGTACAGATGCTGTGGACTAGAATGGCATATGTGAGCGAGCCAAACATGATGCACATCATCTTGTGTGTGTGGCCACTGGGTGCTTGTGCAGGGCTCTTGCGGGTGGGACACAAGCACTTGACCCAGCTGGAAGGGGACAATCCTCAGATGTTCACCTCAGTCCTGCACAACTCCAGCCTCAGGTGGCTCGTGTGCAGCCATTCATCAATAGATCTCATGCATACTTGAATGATAGAACTGTCAATGTCTGTGTCTTTGTTGAGGGTGAGGAGCACCTGGCTGTCAATGGCATACGAGCTGATGATGAGGTGCTGTGCACATGTGATGGTGGAGACGGTCGTCCTGGACACTCTATAGATTGACATGCTGATAGATGATACCTGTGCCTTGTCCCAGACGATGACACCATACTACATGCTGAAGCATTGAGTCCCACTCCCATGCCCTTGCTCGGCTACAGAGCCGGTGGGGAGTATTAGGGACGTGACCTGGTTGGTGTGACAGGGCCTGTAAGGCGGGGCAGCGCAGTGTAGGCTGTTGGAGTTGCACACTCAGCATGCAAAGGTATTGTGTGTGTGCCCAGGGTATGTCTGACAGCAGGGTTAGATGTGCGGATGGACATAGCTCGGAGTGTGGCTGATACATCAGACTTTAGCGTGATGTGGGTTATGCAAGGATGGTGGTGCAATGTGCACCTTGCATGTGCTGATGGTCCAGCCTTTGGCCAGCCTTTGGCACCGTGTGGTGCCAACAGTGGCATAGACAAGCTGAGGACAGCAAAATGAATGGGTGGAGGGAGGAAGTGAGGAGCATCCTGGAGGCGTGTGTGTTGCCAAATCTGGATACTCTGTTGGCCCTTGCTGCAGGGGCCGCAGCAGCAGGCGGCATCTCCTTGCAAAATGACAGAATTTGCACTCATAGACTAGGATGTCAGAAGGACAACTGCAACAGGCGCGTGTGTAAAGTAAGGTGTGTCCAGTGTCACATGGCACACCCAGAGACAATGCATGCACAATCACCAAAGAAGCATGACACCGGATAGGGAAACTGAGGGCCGACCTGCGCACAGGAGACACACCCTCAGCAGCTGTTGATGGCCCATTGTGTGGACCAACATGCCAAAAAACATACACGACCATGTACTTCATGCCCAATAGGGAGCCTAACCCATGAGCAACTGCATGCATGTTGCTAAACTACACATGGACTCCTATGCATAATCTTCCACAACTATGCCAGATATGCCGCATGCAAAGTGGCAAGAGACCTGCATTGACAGAAATGAGGCACCTTGGAGTGTGACGAACACCTTTATTACTCAGCCTCACACTAAGGGAAATGCATCAATTGGAACAGACTCACAGGTCATTTGGCTGACCATGTGTGACCTACACTGGACACCCCCTTCAACACACAGATGTGTAAATCCTACTGAGCTGGCACACAAGTGAAGGGGTTGAGCCCAACACCCCTTGCTGCACACGGAGAGTCTACAATTCCCCATTGAGCCTCATATGGGGATGTCCCACTCTATGTCCACCATTAGCATCCCATATGTTCCTGAGGGACGTTATACACACATTGATGCCTTCATCAGAATCCACACACCATTACAGATGACTGTCAGGAAGGGTGACCATCAATTCATGGGAGCCATGCAACACGTCATGTGGCCCATGGTGAGTCAACATGTACGCATGGTAACACAACATGCACAGGAGCAGTCCCCACATATCACAAACACGTACCACCCACAAAATGCCTTGCTGCACTCCTTACCCCAATTAAATCACTTTTCACCATGTCTGTGCATGTGACTCTGATCCAGCACACGTTGCAATACTCATGAGGAATAGCAGGAGGGCAATGATGACATGAGCAGACGACCGCCACAAGAACCTGGGGAGGACAGACACACAACAATTCAGCGAAGAGCTAGTAATCCGCAGACATGTACATGTACTCTACAGGAATGATGTTGTCACCATGCCCTTAACAAATTTAGTGATCCAGCTAATATGTGTGGAATGACATCATCACTTGAATGACACATCAGAACACACCTCCAAGTCACTTAGCACACAGTCAGCTCGACACACACATTGCATCACATGCCACACAAGGCTCAAAGCGTGCACACTCAGACACAGGGACTCACCATCATGAGAAGAAGTTGCGGACAAGCTGACTCCGGATGTCTTCATCCTCATCCTCATCCTCATCCTCACTTGCCCCGTGCCCGAGCCCTTCCTCCTCCACGGGTGGATGATCCTGCTCATCCGGATCAAGGATGAGTGGCACAGCCTTCTCCACTGCCATGTTGTGCAGCATGCAGCACACAATGAAGATTTTGCAGACCTCCACCGGGGCATATGGGAGGGCGCCGCCGGTCTTGTGGAGGCACCGGAATCTGCTCTTCAGGAGTCCAAACGTCCTCTCAATCACGCGCCTCGTCTGCCCATGGGTGTCGTTGTACCGGTGTTCTGCAGCTGTTCTGGGGTTGAGGAGAGGCGTCATCAGCCATGGCATGTTGGGATAGCCAGAGTCCCCTACATGGAAACACATTTGAAGAAGTGGGTCAGGAGATGCAGTAAGATACAAAGATAGCGCTGAACACAGAACTAACAGAGTATACCCACCAACAAGACATGCTCGTTCCGCGTGCAGCTGCAGCATCATTTCTGGCACCCTGCTACGCCTACGTGCACAGACATGGGAAATCAGCATGTTAGCAAGACACACCACAAGGGCATTAATGGCGTGGTAATGTTTTCTGTTTCTATAGGCTACCTCCTGTGCCTGTGGTGGTACCAAAGCCACATGTGTCCCATCAATGGCCCCAATTACATGAGGCATCCCTCCCAGGGCATAGAACTCACCCTTGACACCTGTCAACTGCTCACGAGTGGGAAAATGGATGAATTCATCCAGGTGCACCAACATGGCTTCTATAACATCATGCAGGACACGGCTGAACATTGTCTGGGACATGAAACCGACATCAGCTATGGTCAATTGAAACATGCCGGTGGCAAAGAAATGTAGGGCTGCCATCACCTTCACCTTGGGGGTCAGAGCTGTAGGATACCTGTGTTGTGGTTGGAGGTGTGGTGCAAGCCGGCGGGTCAAGTCCTCTATCAACTCTTGTGAGAAGCGGTATCTGCGTATGCAGTCATGTTCACGCATGGCATCCAGGTCGGGCATTCGTCTGGGGAGAGGCGGTGCCCTGCAGAGATTTGGAAGGAATAACGAAGAGTGAGTACATTACCACACCAATGTCACTGAGGTGAGCACATGTTCAACAGCTAATACACATCTGCTTAACACAGAGTCTGTGCTATGCAATACATCCAGGACACGTGGGCCAGCCAGGTGATACTCCTACAAAGAGCCAGCCACAATAGTTGCATGGCAATGTTGACGTGACATGCCATGAAATAGCTGTTGGCCAGTGTAACTGACAAGCCAGACACATTACATGAGTGACAGACATCCACATATCAGCATTTGAAGCATGTCATCTCATACAGACAGCTGGTGGGAGACTAGACGCACAGGTCACATGTTATCTGGAAATGGACAGATGACACACATTTCCATTAAGGGGTCCATGTCAAAAACTGATGTCACAGACATTGAGACAACGCAGATATTGCTTCATGTCAGGAAGTCATCTTCGAACCATCTTGACACATGTAACGTGTGAGTCCACATGTGGCATGGTGTGCGTATATGTGTGTCATGCACATATGCACACAGACACATGTTGGATGCTGCAACAGCAGATGGAGTTGACGGAACGCCAACGGAAAGCTCATGGGAACACATGACACACACATGACAGAGTCACATCGTGGCACACTGGGAGTCACATGTGCGGTGTTATTATCCATGTACCTGCCATCAGGGGACAGTTGCGGGTGTTGCTGACTGTGCCATACCAGTGATGCAGTGCTTGACACGTGTGTCGCACATGCACACATGTGCAAAGTGTGAAGGGGAAGTGTGCCACATAGTGCTCCATCACACATGACATGTGTAAACAGCTCATCACACATCTGTTGTGCCACAACATGAGGAGACATGTGCCACATCACTGCCTGACACACCTAGGCCCTGCACATGAAGGACTGCACTGACAATGACTTGATGTACAGCCTTGTGCGAGTCTGACACCTCCATTCCTTTCGTGTGTGCCTCCTATCACCAGTGTAAGCTGTGAAACGCAGTACACATGCTCTGAGGGCGTTTGTGGGGCCCGTCCTAACGCGTGTACGGCCCGTACACGCGTGAGTACGTGCCGTATCACTAGGCCCTACGGTACCCCCAACTATAGTGAGCGGCACATACTCATGCATGTACGGCCCGTACAGGCGTGAGTACGTGCCGTATCACTAGGCCCTACGGTAACACAACTATAGTGATAGGCACGTACTCACGTGTGTACGGCCCGTACACGCGTGAGTACGGGCCGTATCACTAGGCCCTACGGTACCCCCAACTATAGTGATCGGCACGTACTCACGCGTGTACGGCCCGTACACGCTTGAGTACGTGCCTATCACTATAGTTGTGTTACCGTAGGGCCTAGTGATACGGCACGTACTCACGCGTGTACGGCACGTACACGCGTGAGTACGGCCCGTATCACTGTAGTGATGGTGCCCTAGGGGTACGTGTGAAAAGCGCCGTACCTGTGTGGGGGTTTAAGAATTACAATGGGGACACATGAGGGACAAGTATTAGGGCCTAAATGCATGCTGGTTGTCATGGATACCGAGTTTCAAGTTCAAAATTTTACATCATGTGATCTGGAAAAATCAGTTGGCCACATTTAACACTGTTGCAAAGTGGTTGTTGACTTGACATGATGCTGCAAAATCGAAAGATGCAAAGGCTGTCACTGGTGTATGTTTAAAGGGATTGGAGAAAACGTAGGATGCAAATGAGTCTGACCAATCACTCTGTACTCCTGTAAATGAAATAGGCCAGCAAGGCAGATATAAGGCAGGCAGAACCCATGAGAGGGCACTTGCCTGCACAACATGTCAGTCGATAACACTGCTGCTGTATTGTCTCCCTCTGGCACCATGTCAAGGACTGTGGAGAGGGCCCAGCCTTTCACCCAGGACAGGAGGAGAACGAGGCCCTGCTGGATGTGATCCTCCCACAGTACCCCATGCTGTATGGTCGACCAGGGGAGCAGGTGAGTGCTGACTCCAGTACCTTTGCCTGTGCACCTTTATTGTGTCTGTCACTTCTGGCATTGTGGCCAGGTGTGACAGACATGCAATGTTGGGTGGAGAGGATCCCAGGGGGGGGGGATGGCTTATGTCTCTCATGCAGGGCTTGATGTAGTTCATGTGTGCACTCCTCACTTGCATTGTGCTTACTGTGACATTCACTGCATAGTGCATGGCACATTCCTCCAGTCAAATCCTCTTGGGCATTGTTGTTCTATTGTCCTGCGGTGATTCAGTGGTCACCCTGGTGTGACAGGTGACTGCACCCACAGATGTGTGTGAGAGTTGAGTGGAGCTGTGGTGAGAGTGGTGAGAGTGTCCAAATGATGTGTACGCCCCCTGGACATTGATGTGTGTGAGTGTTGCACCACAGCTGCATGGAGGAGGCAACTACTCAATCCATCTGATGTGTGAAGTAAGCCGTGCTGTGTGTCTGACTTGCTGAGCTAGCCCCACACCTGTGACCCCCCCACTGGCAAGTGGCACATGTGCAGAGTGAGGTTTGCATCTGCTGTTGCCAATGGCAGGTGATTGATGTGTGCCTGTGTGTGTGTGTGCTCTGCTGAGGTTTCGTCAGTGGCCTGGGGCATGTGACTGCTTTGCGGTGCTGACCATCAGCCTTGTGTTGCTTGGGATGCACAGTGTGTGCCATGATCAGGGATTGGTTCGCACCACTCATGCCACCTGTGTACTTACTATGCCATGTAGTGCATTGGTGCGTCCCCAGTGGAAAAAGTCCCTATGACTAAGGTGCTATTACTTGCCAGCATACTATGCCCTGTTCTACAAATCTAAGATGTTATAGTGTGTGTCTCTGTGACATGGTGCAGGTGTAGTGATGTTGTCCCACTTTGTCATCCACACAGGTATTCCCCTACCACAAGGGGAAGATCTGGAAGGATGCCGTCAAGGCCGTGCAATCGGCAAAGGGTCGCAGTCGGCGCCTGCCACAAGTGAGGAAGAGATGGCAGGACATCCGGTGCTGGACCCGGAGGATCGCCCGGATCATGCTGAAGGAGGAGGCTCCTCGCAAGCATGGCGGGCGCCGGCGCCTGACCCACCAGATGCGGCGTGTCCTGGCGGTGGTCTTCCCTGACCTGGATAGGCGGATACAGGAGTTACAGCAGCAGGAAGGGGGTAGGTACATGTGTGTTTGTTGTGTGTCGCCAGCTTTTGTTGCTGCTCAGTCGCCTGGAGATACTGCCAGGGTATATATGTGCAGTGCATATCCTGTTCCCCCACAGTCAACCTGTGCTGTTCTTCCTCCCTTCCCCTCCTTGACATGTGTTACCTGGTCTGTGTGGTATCACTATTGCACATGGTCATCTAGGCTGCCAGTTTATCAAGGTGCACACTGCTTTCAGCATCATGTGTGGGGGTGTTGAGTGGAGCCTGTGCCCTGTCCTGTACAGTCATTAGGGGATGCATATTTGTTGCCACTGATGCTGAGTCCAAACATAGGAGTGTGAGGTTTCAAATGAACAGACTTGCTGCATGCATTACCAATGTTGTGGCCTCAGACATGATGTGCATGAGTGGGATATATGCATAGTGCTGGGATGGTTTCTCCTGTAACAGTCAGCTCATTGCAGGACCATGGAGCAGTGTGCACACTACAGTCCCCTGACACAGCCTGCTCTCCTACTCATGTGTGTCATCCAACACTGTGCACATTCACTGTGGGTTCATAATGGCTCTTCCTCTGTGGCATTGTTCCTTGGCCTAGGTAGTAGTTTTCACATGTGTGATACATTTGCCCACTGGACAGGGATACAGCAGTTTGCTTGTGCATACTCACACTGGGCAGTGCCTGTGTGGCTATTCACAACAATCTGTTGATGTTTGTTTGTGACCAATATGTTTTGCCAGCCCTACAAGGTGATGTTGTGTTAATGAAGCTAGTTTTCAAGCACAGTTATGGTAACCCTGAATAAGAGCTTTCACTTCTTGATTGGTATCAGTCACATTGACTCAGGTATGGGTGGGTGTGTTCGGGAGGGGCGTACATGTTCAACCCTGATGTTTCATTGCCAGTTCTGACTTGTGTGTGATGATTCGCAGTACAGAAAGTCATTGTGCAGTGCCCCCGTGATGTTGGCCAGTGCTTGCTGTTGGTGCTTCATTGCCTGTGTCAGTTCTTGGCAATCATGTATCCTGCTTGGACATTTTTGGCACCTGTGTGTGGTTCAGATGCTACACAGTTGTGACTTTGTGTGCTGACATCTGTGGGTACATTCTGCCTTGCCATGAGGGGGAACCCACAGTACAGCTAGGCTTTTTTGCTAAACAATTGCAGGCCCATTAGCTTATGCATTGTCCTGGGTGTGGACATGTGTGCCACTCCAGATGACAGTCAGTAGGTCATATGTGTAGCCAACTGTGTGATCAGGTGACGGATAGCCATGTGACAAATGACATTATTCAAGTTGTTACTCTGAGAAAATGTCCATTGGCACTCACTACACCTGTCGACATGTCTCAATGTTTCATATGCTTGACCTTGTTGTTTGGTTACGAAGGACAATGATGTGCCTGCATGACAGATGTCTCCCAAGGAAGTGCACAAGACACCACCTTTACACTTTCCAGGGACACGCTGGCACATTTTAAAGTAAGGCACAGTTTGAACAACACTTGTTTGGAGTTCATACATATACATGTTCCCACAGTGTGCTAGCATTTGGGCTAGTCTTTGGTTGTTGCTGATACCAACTTACGAGTGTCAAGTCATCCAACCACCCTGGTGCCATGTATATGTACTTACTGCTACGCCATTTCTGCCTAACAGTGGCTGATTTGAATGAGTCTGGCAGATCAGACAATGACTGTGTACATGTAGTTTGGTGTGCACCTCCTTGTGTGACTTCTGCTATACAGACACATGTGTGTTGTGTTTACAGAGTGCCACATTCACACATGCTAGACATATCCATTTTGTAAAGGGTTGTGATTCTCTAGGAGTCACATGTATTTCTTTGGGGTGTCAAAAGTACTCACAGGTCTCAGAGTGTGGGTACACCTTCTGCATTGGCATGTGGTATTTGGCCTTGGGTGCGACAATACTGTTTGTTTCACAGTGAACAAGAGGTGGCATGCCTTCATAGTCTTGCTGTGCTCAACTGATCCCAGACACTAGCTTCTCATGATCTTGTGATTTCAAGTTATTTGCTGTTGTGTCCTAATTTTCATTGTTTGCAAGTGGCATGGTGCGTCAACCAACTGGGGAGTGCAGGGCTTACATATGTGGGGAGTATCCTAGATGTTACTCCTGGTGCCTTTCCTGATATGCACTGTTGCCTATTTTGTTTGGACTCATGTGTCAGATGTATACAGGTGACTGATTTTTTCCTGTCTCTTCACCTTGCCCACAGCATCATCGGAGGACACCGAGGGAGACACCGGCACGGACGTGGAGGAGGGTTTGAGCAGTGGTGCCACCACTGCTGTGGGGTCGGTGGAATCTAGTGGCACGGAGGGCGAGGGGAGTGAGGCAGAGGACCTGCCCAGTACCAACACAGACTACGAGGCAGACGGGTTGGAGGCTGAGCTCCCAGAGGGGGCAGAGGCTGCTCCCAGAGCTGAAAGCAGCAGTACATCTCTCGCCGCCCCCTCCATTCCCATCACCGCCCTCCCACTTGCTCGGGTCCCTTCTGTCCGTGCTAGGCCACACCGTGTCTCCTTCGTGCCAGGCACTGCACCCCCTGCCCCTGTCCCCCCCGCTGCCCTCACTGCCGAGTCTGTGGACATTCAGCAGCAGTTGCAAGTTGGGCAGACATCGATCCTGACTGTCCTCCATGGCCACACCAGACTGCTGACCCAGATGGTGTCGTACATGGAGGGCATGTCATCAGCGATGTCTGACCAACGGATGTTGCTGAGGTCCCTGGACTCGTCACTGACGGCAGTAGCAAGTCACCTGCAGCGCTGCCTCCCCCCCACCCCTGGCCCATCCACAAGTCCAACACCCATGCCTGTCCCAAGCACACCAAGACATCCACAGACACGCACCCCACCAGACACAAGCAGCACACCACCACGTAAGGGCAAGCGCACACCTCCTGACATGCACGCTCAGGGGGTAGCAGGCACACCCACTGGGTCCGGGGCACACAGGCAGGCACGCAGCCACAGTCCTCATCCACATGACTCACTCCCCAGTCCCTCCGATGTCACTCCCCTTGGCTCCCCTGCCCCAGATTCGGAGAAGGAGACCTACTTTGCTGGGCTGGGCCTCAGCCCCACTAGTTCACCTGGACGCAAACAGTCACAGCACTCCACCGGTAGGGGAGTTAAGTCCCCCAGCCCATCCACCACCTCCCCCAGTAGCGCTGCAACCCATCCCTCCGACCCCCCCTCCTTGGGGCCTGTTGTTTCTCCAGGTGCAGGGAAGACACTTGAAGAACTGGCAGAAGTGTGCAGCGCTGCGCTCGCCCCCACCTTTGGCGCTTCCCCACCCCCTGTGGTGGAGTCGTCCGTCCCTGCACCCACAACACCTACCCTTCCCCCTCCTGTCCCTGCGGTGCCTGGTCCTTCCCCACATGTAGTTTGGTGTGCACCTCCTTGTGTGACTTCTGCTATACAGACACATGTGTGTTGTGTTCACAGAGTGCCACATTCACACATGCTAGACATGTCCATTTTGTAAAGGGTTGTGATTCTCCAGGAGTCACAATGTATTTCTTTGGGGTGTCAAAAGTACTCACAGGTCTCAGAGTGTGGGGACACCTTCTGCATTGGCATGTGGTATTTGGCCTTGGGTGCGACAATACTGTTTGTTTCACAGTGAACAAGAGGTGGCATGCCTTCATAGTCTTGCTGTGCTCAACTGATCCCAGGCACTAGCTTCTCATGATCTTGTGATTTCAAGTTATTTGCTGTTGTGTCCTAATTTTCATTGTTTGCAAGTGGCATGGTGCGTCAACCCCAGCCACACAAGGACCTCAGTAATTGGATAAGTCAGGGCATTGGAAGGGGGGTGTTAATGAACCTTAGCCACACCAGTGGAATGGTTTAGCGAAAACTAAACCCAGTGGAGAGACTTTCTTCATGTTGTATTTTGGAAAAAGTGTGCTTTCTTGGACAAGAATATGCCACACTTTGGAGGATGTGGTCATACATTGCAAGGGCACCCTGCATCACAATGGCCAGGGGTGCCCCCCTGCTTGACGCCCAGAAACCATGAATAAATATGGAAGAGCTGCACTGTAACTCAGATCTGCTGCCTTAAACTACAAGAAGAAGGACTGCCCTGCTGGAATCTGGATTTGCACCCAAAGGACTGCACTATGAAGGACGGCACCTGCTGCACAATTTGGTACTACAGCCCTAAGGACTTTGCCTTGCTTCAAGAAGGATTAAGGAGTGGACTCCCTGCAAGTAACAAGTTAACAGAGCTCACCTGCATAATCTCCACCAAATGTCCCCATCCTGGAGTGTGTCCTGTGGACTTTTATGAATTTGGCCGGGTGCATTGTGGAAATGGTAGACCAGACATCCCAAGGACCATTTCGGAGATTCCAGACCCTTAGGTTTGTGTTTTGAACACTTCGAATCCTCACGGAGACCTCATGGGAGAAGATCCTGAAGTTTAGTGAAGTCTGGGAACTTTTTGTCAAAAAGATCCATACCGTGACCAACTTGACGTCGAGTCAAGCCTGCTACCTTCAACCATGACACGGAATTCCGGTTTGTCACGTTGAATGCTCTGGAAAACCAGACTTTCAGGGTTTGACTATGGCCTCACAGAGAAGCAATCCGATGACACAGCATTAAAATAGGACTGCAGGAGGGGACTACTCAACATCAAGAGAAAAGTCCTCCAGAAAAGTTTCTAAGTCCAAGGTAACATTTTGACTGAATCCTCCAGTTCAGTGAATCCAACCGGACTCCATCGCAGTTAGTCTCAAACTCTAACTTTGTCCAAGTCAAGCACGACCAGATATCCCAAAGTTGAGCTATAGGTTTTTAAGCACTAGAAAGTGTTTATTCTTTAAAAATCATATCTATTGTTCCTTACATTGAAACTTTGTTGTTTTGGTGTCATAAAAATATAATCTATTTTTATAAATTGAGGTTGGATTTTTATTGTGTGTTGTGTCTTACTTATTTAATATATTGGTGTTTTAAATACGTTTTGTGCATTTTAATTAACTTTTCTGTCTTCATCTGATTGATTGTCTTTTGGGGAGAAATTAAGTGTTACTGATAATAAAAAAGATTGTGCTGGATGAAGAGACCTGAATTGCACTGCTTTTCATGATATTACTAACATTTTGTCTTTGAACATGTGGATTGTGATCTCTGATAAAGCTTCTTAATCTAAATGCTTGTTTTTATATGGCCTATACTAAGACTACAATGCATGTTCCATTTAGAAGCATGTAAGCATTGTATTAGTGGTCTTATTCAATGGGATGCTAGCATCACCCTCTGAATTCCTTGTCAGACAGAATCACCTTTTTTTTAACTTTAGAAGAGGAGAAAAAGCAGACTCATCTCTGCCTACTGAAGAATTCGTGGTGTGTCTTTGCCTCTTCTTGATTCTCTTGTGGACTGGGCTTGCAATCTGTACTAGACAAACTAAATGGCCTTTGTATCTCCCTGGCTAACGAAGCACATGTTTTGGTGTAGTGCCTGAAAGTCTCTGTGGTCATTATTTTGCCATGGAGACAACAGAAGAGACTACTGTTTGCAATAAGATTTCTTGAGTTGATGATCTATTCAGTTTTGTTTAATGTGCGAGCTAGATGCACTGTATGTGACTTCAGTTTGTTAACCTCTTCTGTGCCCATGACGAGACTATCTCGTCATGACACCCACCCACTAGGGAATCGCCAGGCACAGGAGGGGGAAAAGGCCTGGCACCCAAAGGGCTAAACCCCATATGGAAGATGTAACAGAAAATAACCTTGGCAGCTTTCTTCTCTGGAATCTTAGGTGCATGGTCTTACTGACTCATAACTAAGTAACTTTACCAACCATTTGCATTATTCTCTTCTGGCAATGACATGTCAGTATTTCTTGCACATGACACACCTATCTGGGATCAAAGAGGGAGATGCCAGAAAAGGTGGCAGAGAGGGTGGCCTCCATAAAATGGTTATATTATCTAGCTTATTTTTTAGCATTAGCTGTGGAATGGGTCAGTCTTTCACAAACAGTATTTCTCTAAGATTATTCTCAGGAAATTGTAATAATTTTGACAAGGGATGTCTACATTTTTCAAGCTGATTTAGGGCACCCTACCTGACGCTTTGTAGCTGCTCCCCCACTTGCATTCTTTTAACACACTTTATTCACGTATTTGTTGTGTGTTTCAAACTGTGTTGGGCTCATTTCTGTTCCGCTTTCGTCATGGCTAGGCTTAGCATTGATTGGTGTTCATTATCCAATCAGGGGCTTGACCGGGAGGAACCAGTTGTGCCCCCTGCTATTTAATGCCTGCTGTGGCGCAGACGCTGTGTTTTTCAAACTGATTTAGGGCATCCTCCCTGAGACTTAGTAGCTGCTCCTTGCTTGCATTCTTTTAACTCTTTTTTTATTCACGTATTTGTTGTGAGTTTTAAACTGTGTTGGGCTCATTTCTGTTCCGCTTACATCACGGCTAGGCTTAGTGCTGATTGGTGTTCATTAGCCAATCAGGAGCTTGACCGGGAGGAGCCAGTTGTGGCCCCTGGCTATTTAATGCCTGCCGTGGTGCGGATGCACCACTGGCACGCCGAAGCTGTGCCAAAAGCAAGCCCGTCTGCGCCTGACATGCTGCTGGCTTGATCTGCATTAAACGGTCATACTCACAGGATCACCTAGTGGCTATAAAAACCGGGATATTCCATGTGCACATCAGCCTTGTGTCCCACTGGAGGGTCCTTTTCGTTGTAGACACTGCGGTTTTATCTCTTTGGCAGCCACAATTTCTATACCTCCTCCCTGTCCCACTGTTAAGCTTCTCAGCTTAAACTGCTGTTCGCTCATCAAACACTTTGCTGAAGTGTTTGACTTAATCCATGATGAAGTCCCTGATATCCTCTTCCTTACGGAGACATGGCTTACTGCTAATACAGAGGCAGAGCCAAGTTTGGCCCTGCCCGAGGGATATACTATTAAGACACTCAACAGAGGGGGCTGGGGTGGTGGCATCGCAATTATTTCTGAAGCTGGCTATACCTGCAGCTAGACCAAAGAGGTCCTTGTGAACTGTGAATGTGCACGTTTTAAGATCTCCCTCAATGCCAACTTGATGTTGTCTGGGCTTTTGATTTACCACCTCCCAGGGCCCTCAAAAGATTTCAGGGATGTCCTAATTGCTGTGTCTGGCCTACTAGCCACCAGTTCGGCTAATTTCAACATCACTGAGGACCATAACTTGCACCTAGAAGTGAGCCAAGACAGTGAGATTGGCAACTTTTTAGCAGATCCTGCTGCCTTCCAATTAACGCAACGCGTCCGAAGCAGTACTCACTCAGATGGGCATCTGCTGTGTCCTATTTTCTCCAATCTAACTACTCTTATAGTTAGTCCACCCCTCCTAATGAGCTGGTCTGGTCACCATCTGGTATCTATGACATTACAGAGAGTTGGTCCTCTTCAGGATGTCCCTCGGAAATCTGTTCTAAAGCGCACCGGCACAAAACATGACCACTTTCGTGACCTCCTCCTCAGCCAAACACCTCGTCTTCCAGATAATCCTTAAAGGGCTGACAGTATTTTGTCTGATTGGCTCACGCACTCCCTTGATACTCTTATTTCTGCCAAGTGATCTCAGAGTCGTAGAACCCAGTCGAGCCCGTGGTTCAACAACAATCTGGCCCTGGCCTTGAAAACCTGCAAAGCCCTGGAACGGGCTTGAAGACGGCAATATGATCCAGCCCTGAAAGTACAATATCGGGTGGCCATGAAAAAATATCATAAATCGATTCAGAAGGAAAGAGCTGATTTTTTTGCAGACAAAATTTTAAATAGCAGAAATCCTGCAAAATGTATTTTCTCCTTGCTTAAGGATCTCAAATCTTCAGGGCAACCTAACACTTCTACCCTTCCTGTAATCAGCAATGTGAGGCACTCGCTGCTTTTTTTTATTAAGAATGTCAAGGACATTTACAAGACCTTTCCTCACACTGCGATTAAAACAGGTCCCTCACTTCAGCCTAATGTCACCCCATTTGCAATAAACATAAATCAGGGTCCCCAGCAGATCCCCTCAAACCGGATCAATTTAAGAAATTCCTACCTCAGCTGCTTTCCCTCTTCTGCGACCTTATAAATCTGTCTATGTCCTCTGCTGTAGTCCCCATCACCTGAAAAAATACTGAGGTAGTTCCTTTACTAAAAAAAACCCATGCTGGGTGATTCAAATCTGGATAATTTTCGTCCTATCTCTCTACTCCCTCTGGTATCTAAGGTTACTGAACCTTACATTAACTCCATTCTCACCACTTTCATTGAAGCTAACAACCTGCTGGACCCCTCCTAAAATGGCTTCCGCCCATGTGACAGCACTGAAACTGCCCTTCTGGCTGTGATGGAACATCTGCGGAGCTCAGTAGATGTAGGACGAACCTCGGCACTTATCCTTCTGGACCTAAGAGCTGCATTTGGCACAGGGTCCCATTATATCCTTCTGCAGCACTTGGAAGATATCGGCATTAGTGGTTTGGCCCTGGGGTAGTTTACTTCCTTTCTATCTGAGAGATCCTTCCAAGTGTCTGTCCTTCCCTTTTGTTCTCAGACGCACACTGTGCACAAAGGGGTTCCCCAAGGCTCTGTCTTGAGCCCTACTCTATTTAACATCTGTATTTAACCCCTGGCAGCAGTCGCTAAGGACAGGGGCATAACTGTGGTCTCCTATGTGGATGACACACAGTTAGTGGCTGAGTTATCTGACAACTGCGCTCACAGGATATGCACCAATGGCCTCCTGCCTGCCCCCAAGCTGGTAGTTAAAAATCTTGGCGTATAGGTCGACCCTGCACTGACCTTTCAGGCTCAAACAAAAGCAATAGCCGGAGTCTGCTTTGGGCTCTTACACAGCCTTAAACCCCTGCTGGGTTTTTTCGATGCTAACACCCGTCAGGTTATTATCCAGGCCACGGTACTATCTAGGCTGGATTACTCAAGCTCCCTGTACCTAGGGGCCGGTAGAGCAGAGATACATAGCCTACAAAGGGCACAAAATGCTGCTGTTTGGATGCTCCTTGGTCTGCCCAGAACCTGCTCTATTTCTAATTCCCTCAGCAGATTACATTAACTGCCGGTGGAGAAACGTATCAACTTCAAAGCCCTTTGTATCTCACATAGAATTAAGATTTCCCAATTCCCCGACATTTTAGCTAATCTTCTCATGCCCTACAAACACACCCGCCAGCTGCGCTCTATTAGTCAGCACCTGGCGGTTGTCCCTCGGGTAAAGAGAGCAAGGGCAAGAGGGTACCCCTTTCATGCTCTTGCCCCTAAACTTTGGAACTCCTTCCCTGCGAGCATCATAAGTATCAAAATCACGCGTCATTCCGAAAAGCTATAAAAATATATATTTTTCCTAAATAATTCGCTCCTCTTCTGGTCAATCTGTCTGCCCCTATGGCGGTTTGAGATCAGCGCTGGGACGCACCTTTGCTGGGGCAGCTATGCGCTCTACAAAATAAATAACATAACATAATATAACATTGCACAGACACTTTGAAAGGAAGATTGTTTGGACAGGCCCTTTCTACAGCCTCATCCCAGGTGTATGCCTTTCTTTCTTGAACACATTTATATTGACTTTTGGGTCTGTGTGCAGTATTTCCACACTAATCTGTGGTAAAGGGCTTGTGATCTCCCTTTTAAACATGGCAAAATTGGTATACACCTAATTTGTACACTTAATTTACTAATAGATCCCTAGTATATGGTATTACATTAACCCAGGGCTTGTAAATTAAATGCTACTAGTGGGCTGCAACACTCACTGTGCCACCCACTAAAGTAGCCCTGTGAAACATGTCACTGAAGTCTGTGTGCAGTTTTAAAACTTTAATTTTGACATGAAAAAGAAACCATTTGCTAGGCATAAATCTTCTAAGGTAGGGTCCAAAGCCTCATAAGGCAGGGCCCATGATATTTAAAAGGTAGGGCACCTGTGCTTATGTTTTACATGTCCTTGCTTTGAAAACATCCTAAAGTCACGCTTTTCTGTTGTAATGCTACCTCCGGACATGGGAATAAAATTGTATTGAGTGTGGGGCAGGGTGTTCCTCTGCTGAGCAGGATGTCCTGGGGGGTTGTGCGCATCCTTACTGAGCTTTAAAGATAAGCTCATGGCATGCTCATCCTATTTGTGACTTATAAGTCCTGTCTACTTACAAATATAGCTCACACATAGGATGCCCTTGTTGCCCTAGACAGTTTGCAGCCAAACTTAGGAAAGGGGGTTACAAGTATATAAAAGTGGCACCTTCAGAGCCGCTCATCAGAACATAGCTGGACCTGTGGAAGTTTCCGAAGAGGGTCTGCCCTGCTGTATTAAGAAGGAAGATATGACCTGCTTGCCTTGAACCAGGTTCCCCAAAAGTGAATCCAAGACTCAGTTGGGTGAGCTCTTGAGTCCTGTGCTGCAGGTGAAGATCCAGAGGTTTTGGGGCTCTTTGCACTTCACAAATGTCCACAATGCCTGCTGATGTGAAGCTCCAGCTATGACGTACTCTTCGTGTCACAGAACAACAATCCGTGGCACCAGACCTGTTTCTTGCACCGACAATGGGCTCCTTGCATCGACCATCAATGCAAAGCTTTGCTGCAGCTTCCCGTGTGAACTTGAACTCAGAGAATGCCATTGCAGTTAGCCTGGACTTGTCACTTGGACAGATCCAGCACAACCAGATAACCACAACAGGGCACTTTTTGGAACTTTTTTCACTAGAAACTTTAACAAATCATTACTATGGTTCTACTTATTAGGTTTTTGTCATTGTTGTGTCATTTTATTTATTAAAATGAACTCCGTCGCACTCAGTTGGTTTTGAATTGATGGATTGTGTTTATTTTTTTACTGTTTGAGTTCTGCAGGAATACTATACACGAAGTTAAGCCTGACTGCTTTGTGCCCACCTATCCAAGGGTTAATCATATGTGTACTTATTGGCTTTTGTTATGCACCCTTACAAGTATTGTGTTTATTTCTTGAGTGGGGTACTTACCTTCTCAACGAAAAACCCAATTTCTTACAAAGGGTCATTCATTCACCATATTGGACACACTCAGTTTGAACAGCAATTTCAGTCACCACCCGGCGCTCCATGTTCTCCTGACCACAGTAGTCAACAGCAGTAGAGTGATTAATGGCATCTAGCTTCCCACCCTCTCCTACAAACAGTCAACTGCACAAGCGCTCCCCTTAAATTCAGAATCGAGTGGATCTACTAGAAAGAAGTGATCTAAAACCCGCCCCACAAGCAAAATTATTAAAAACAATAAGTTCAATACATTCCTCGAATGGTGTAGGGCAAATAAAAACAGATTGTTTGGCTTTCAAAAAATCACATGTCCCCACAAAACAGAGAGTGAAAGAGAGGAATAGGAATAATCTTGTTCACACACTTAGTAACAAACGTCCACAAGGCACCAGTAGCACTAGGAGTCCTCCACCATAAATGTAGGACTGTTGGAATGTCTATTGGGAATGAGAGAGTGTTAGTTCTGAGAGAAAGATGTGTTGATCTTCGTTTTAGGTGAGAGCCATAGACTGGTAAGCCACTAACAATCACCACACATATAAAATTCAATGTTGATTGAATGTTCTTTTGCCACAAGGTTTTCAGATCATAATTGGAGCCTCTCAAGAATGTAACATGTATGTATACCTCTGCAGAGTCACGCATGAACCTAATTTAAATTCTTCACAGTGCCATTCTATAGGTGCTACCAGTAGCTTTTTGCATCAGTGCAATATTTACCAAAAAGCCAGCCTGGCACATTGTTTATCTTCTGCTGTGGTACCACTCCGAATTCATTCAAAGATGAAATGACTGTTAATCGCAGGGGTCTTGGGAAGGGTAGCAAACATTTTTGCCTGCTTGCCTCCAATTTTGCTGAACTATTGCTTCTGTTGTCCTTAGGACTCTGAACACTTTACCACGGCTAACTAGTGCTAAAGTGCATGTACATGCTTCCTAAAAAATTGTAATATTGGCTTAACCCCAATTGGCATATCTACTTTACTTATAAGCCTCTAGTAAAGTACACTACATGTGCCCAGGGTCAGTAAATTAAAAGCTACTAGTGGCCCTGTAGCACTTGGTGGCCACCCACCTAAGTAGCCCTCTAACCATAACCCTCTTGACGGGTCCAATCCTTCCTTTTTTAATACATGTAAGTCACCCCTAGGGTAAGCTCTGGACATCCCCAAGGACAAGGTGCAGTGTATTTAAAAAGTTGGACATGGACTTTTCAGTTTTACATGTCCTGGTAGTGAAAAACTCTTACGTTTATTTTTCACTACTGCAAGGCCTATCTCTCCCATTGGATAACATTGGAGTTGCCTTATTACATTTCATAAGAGTAATTTCCAATTGTGATGAGACAACCCCTTCAAGTTTGGTGTCTCCGGAATCACAATTTAAAATCCTAACTTATGGTGAACTTTGATTTTAAATTGCAATTCAGAAAATGACGCTTTTTGAAAGTTGGCATTTTCTTTCTTCAGCCATTTGATGCCTACTGCCTGTCTCTGATCACATGTCTGGGGTGGGTGACAGATGGGCTTTGTGTATTCCCTTAGACAGCCACTCACAATGGGAGCTTAGGTATGACTTGATGGGCCATCCCGGCAGGATGGGTGATAAGAGCTGGACCCAGCCTCACTTACTCCTCAATAGTCTGTGTCTTGACTCCATACCAAGGGGTTCATACCCCCTGTAGTGAGTCTTGAAGCCATGGCAGAAATAAAAGGATAGCTGTGCACTTCAAAGGCTTGTATTTGAAGTCACCTCAGTCCTGCATCTCCAGCACAGGTTCTTGCTTCCCTCACCCACAGCAGTTCAACAACGGCCTCTGCATTGCAGCTCATTGGAACTAATGCATCCCCTCAGCTGCACCACACATCCTGGATGCCTAACTTTGCATCACAAGCCCTCATCAACAGGATTCTCAATGAAGATGCACAGGACCTTGCAATGCAGTCTTGCCGCATCTGAGAACTGATGCATCACTTTGATGGTGCAACAATTCTTGTCTCGGATATATGCAGTGCTCCTCAACCAGGATTTAAGGTACTTTGTTCCGCAGGCCTAACCTGGTCCTTGTATCCGGCCTGTTCTCGGCATGAACTTGTGACTTTGTCCTATTCCGGCATGGCCAAGTATACCTTTAAATACTTCTTGGCGCTATTTTGATTTAAATCTTTAAAAAGCAATATCTCTGGTTTCCTTTAATTGGATTTTTGTCGTTGTGTTCTATTTTTTTAATTCATATAGCCTTTATTTTTGTCAAATGGCGTTGGATCTTTTTGTGTGGTGTTTTCACTGTTTCACTGTTTGAAGTATTGAAAAAATACTTTACACATTGCCTTCAAGTTAAGACTGACTGCTCTGTGCCAAGGTACCACACAGTGAGCACATATTAATTTGGGGATTGCTGATGCCTTACCCTGACTAGGATTGTGGTTACAGCTTGACCAGGGCTCACAACCCAGTCAACCAGGAACTCAATTTCTAACAACTGGCTTTCAGCAGTTTGCACAGGTATTCAATGATTCAACTTGTTCAAAAAATCTTTCAAATGGCACAGCAGCTATAAAATGGTCCCTAGGTCTAGGTACTAAACTAAAATCAGAAACACACACACATAATCTTTATGTGCATTGCCAACAACAGAGACCATCATCACCGTGCTTCTTTGAAACAAGTTTGGAGAGGATAAAGTGGTTCCTTGTGCCACACAAGAAACTGCAGACTTTAGTGCAGATGTGTCTCTTCAGTCTTTTGTTTGACTGTCCGTCTATTGATCTGCCACTGTAATAGTGGTCACTGTAATCACCATTCTCTATGTGATGGGCATTGACCGTAACGATGGTCGAGCTAGTGGTTATTCACTGTAATGGTGATCGAGGTGAACTAAGAACAAACATCCATCTCACTTGTGATAGGTTCATTCTACTATCTTTCTATTACACGTCTACCTAATGACACAAGGCCATCACACAACCTTCACAAATGAATCTACCTTTGCACTATTCAACTTTTTGATATCTTGTTTAAGTGTAATGAATTTATATCGTGCGTAATTTAAAAAACCCTGCAAAAAGCACTTTCAGAAATCAGTTGCTTATAAACAACAAAGGCTACTTCACACAGCTGCAGACAAATGTGTTCACAAGGGAGAATAGGGATTTGTGGAAATAACTTCAGGCATCCCTTTAATGAGGACTTTAATTGGTGATTCTGTGTACTGTGCTTTCTGCATACAAGATGAAAGCCGTCTGAATTAGCTCAGGTGTCAGAGATATTGATGTTTTGTATTATCACACACAATGTCAGGTCAGAGGAATCATCATGTTTTCATTCAAGGTCTAATTTCTGCCGAGATGATGCGCTTACTAGAAAGGAGGCGCCTTTGGAAAGCTAATGAGGCCTCAGGGATTGACGGGGAGTCTGACTATGCAATTATAAAGCGCGTACGGAGAATGTCATCCCGTATTAAAAGTAGCTCCAATACAACTCAATTGCTTCTGTAAACTTCTCTGCAAAAATACTGACGAACGGAGGGGCATATCAACAACAACCGGCGATAATTATCGCTCAGCGCTCTTAGCGTGAGGATAATTATCGCCGGCTAGCGTGAATTTTTATCGCTGAGATAGCGTGCTATTAGCAACGCTTATCTCAATAGCGATAAAAATCTACACGCTAACAGGCTAACGTGAGATTATCGCTGGAAACCCAGCGTTAATCACACGTTACCTTGTTGATAGGGACAGGCAAACTTAGCCATGATATCCTCCTTCCATAGGATATCATGGCTAAGTCTGAAAATTAGCAGACGTAAAAAAGCAGCGTTAACCGCGGTTAGCGCTGCTTTTTTTGTCTCTAACAGGGTTAGCGATATTCTTGATAATAGGAGAAATGTCGCTTAGCGACATTTCTCCTATTATTTTACTCTGGAACGCCCCCTTTGCATCTCATTAGAGATGCAAGGGGAAGCGTAGAGTAAAAGGGTGCTAACATGCAAATTTGTGTGTTAGCACCCTGTTGTTGATAGGGCGCTAGTTTTATCTCTGCTTTTTTGGCTTTTAAAGCCAAAAAAGCAGAGATAAAGCCCTTGTTGATATGCCCCTTAATCACTTCAGTTAGTTTTTTCATGCTTACAGACGGTTACAAGTTTGCTGGATTTGTGTGCGGGAGTAGGGGAATAGGGGAATATCTGGCCTTCACTAGTATCTCCACTCCACAAGCCAGAAATTATGAGTATTGTTCTCAGGAATGAGGAGGGGCCAGCCAGAACCAGGAATATCATGACCTTCCATTCTGTTTTTTTACTGATTCTGGGGGAAAATCTTCTCTCATATTCTGCCTGCCTAACATCAACATAAGATGACAGAGGGTCTGCAGCTGTCGGGGAGCAGGGGGAGGGGCCGTGGGGAAGGGCATGCACATTCAGTAATAGGATATGCCCGAGGGAGTGCTGTCTGCTCCCCCGGTGGAGCTGCAAGGGTCGGGTGGGGATGGACTGTTCCACCCACAGACTGTGCACATGTCGGTGTCCCCGCAGCACTTTCACTGTATGCAGATCTACACTCATTAAACCCATGCCTGCTATCTCCCGACATGGACTTAGAGGGACCTTAGACATTTGGATCAGAGCAGTATCACACCCAAAGACAACTCTCCAGGTGGATACCACTACTTAAATCATGAAAGAAAACAATGACTGGTATTCATTTAACTTTTCTTTAATATGAGTTTGGCACTAGGCATCAAAGTCTGGGAAAATGAGCCATGACAATTTAGGAAGCTCATGTTCAACAGTTGCTGCCTTTTGACATTGTATTATGTTTTCAAATATGAAATATGTTCAGTGTTGGACTTGTCCTTTTCTGCCGGGTCATCCCCAAACTTTTTGCTCTCACCGTCCTTTTTTCTGATCCCATCTTTATTGGCTTTTAGTACTCTGTGTACTTCAGCACTGCTAACCAGCGCAAAAGTGCTTGTATTCTTTTCTTAAACATGGTAACATTGGCTACACCCAATAGGCATATTTAATTCGCTTATAAGTCCCTAGTAAAGTGTGCCAAGGCCTGTAAATTAAATGCTACTAGTGGGCCTGCAACACTGATTGTGTCACCCACTGAAGTACCAGTGTCCTTGTCAGAAGGCTTCTGAAGCTTGCACCAACCATGGCCCCTGCCTGCACTGGCAATAGCAACTACTAAGCATGACACGTATACAAAGGATGACAATTTGGACTATTCCAGGCCCCCCTGAAGCTAGAAGATGGCTTGGGTGGCTGGTATTTGTTATTTGTAATGAAGAAATAATTATTAAACACCTGCTGTTGTTCTTATTTCAACCTTATACAGACTACGCCACCATGTGGTGGACAGTCATAAGTACCTTTGCCAACAATTAAGTGTCGCTGCCGAAGACCACAAACCACCGGCTTAAATTAAGCACTGAGTACCCCTTTATACATGTCTCTGGCCTGCCGTTGGAGCCTGTGTGTGCAGTTTTAAACTCCTATTTCAACCTGGCAAAATAAACCTCTATCCAGGTCTAAAGCTCCCTTTTTGATAGCCATAGGTTACCCTTAGGGTATGCCCTAAACAGCAGAGACAGCAGGGTGCAGTGTATTTAAACAGTAAGACATGTACTCTTAAGTTTTAAATGCCCTGGTAGTCAAAAACTCCTAAATTAATTTTTTCACTACTGTGAGGCCCATCTCTCCAATAGGATAACATTGGTTTCCCTTTTTACATTTAATAAGCGCTAACTTTCAATTGGGAGCAGATAGGAAGCTCGAGTTGAGTGTCTACAGAATTGTAATTTAAAACACTCCTTAATGGTAAAGTCGGATTTTAAGTCATAATTCTGAAAATACCACTTTTCGAAAGTTCGAAAACAACAAGGTGATAAATGGAATGCTTGAAATAATCTAAGCCACTGCCAATTGCTAGGGCCACATCCCATACCATTATATTTGTAACCACCATGCCACCTAATTTTTGACTCAGCCGTATACAAATCAGTCCTGACCCTGTATTATGCCACCCATGAGAGCCCGCTCAAATTGCGACTACAGGCCTGCCATTGCAGCCTGTGTAAGCTGGTGCTAGCACCACTTACGACAGATATGGTTCCTCATATCTGAGGTCACGGCACCTAAAACCTATAAGTCACCCCTAAGGCAGGCCTTTCAGTCCGGAAGGCAGGGTGCTCGGTTCTAAGTGTGAGGGTGCCCCTGCATGAGCGGGGCACCCCTACAACCTTCGGAGTCCATTCTCCTGGGTTGTAAGTGCATCAGCCATTACGACATATAGAGTGGCCATGCGTCATTACGCGATGACCATTTCTAAATTGGCTGTAATATACCCTGTCATGTTTGGTATTGGTGTGGGAGGTATTATTCCATGCACTATAAAGCTCCTCCATGTGGCCCTCAGTGCTCCCGGTTTCAGTCTTCTAGAACCGAACAGCAAGTTAGGGCTGCTGCCGACCAGAGACACAAGTCTACCCCACTACTGCTGAACAGAGCTCGAGCAGAGGAAGGCAGAACAATAAGTATCCTGTCACAGGGAGGTGTGACCACCTACCAGACAGGGTTTTGTGTATTGGGACAGGGTGGGGGTGCATGCCAGTGGCACTGAAACTGCTTGAAGGGCACATTTGGTGCCCTCTTTGCATACTCCAGTTCAAACCAGTTCAGGGAGCCGTTGGCTCCCACTGTGGTGTGAAACTGGAAAGGGGGCATGGGAGTATCCTCCCCACTGTCCAGCCTCTGCTCTGGGAGAGACTCCTGAATTATCCCAACCTTTTCCTAATGGTACTTAAGGGCTTACCTGTGGGTGTGTCCCTAGATTCATCATGGGACAAGATTCAGATCACATACCACTGCAACTTGGACCAGCTGGACCCTCTGGACTTCGCTTTGGGTACCGAGACTGCAACGGGGGAAGATTCCTGCTGCTTCTGCTCTCGTCATCCTGCTGGTCTTCTGCAACGTCTGTGCTCATGCTCCATACAGGTTCTTCACCAGGCCTGTGGACATCCAAGACACCTGAGGGAGTCACTCCCCTGCATCTGCAGGCACCGCAACACAGCTGACTAGTCTGATGATCCTGGGCTCCCACAGACACCAAAAGGCTCAGCAATGCAGGTGGTGGTTCTGCTACTCCCTAGAGGAATGCACTGTTTTCATACTGAGTTTGAGGCCAGTACCCCTTTTCAAAACCGGGGAAACAGGACCCCGGTGCATTGTGTCGACTTGCCATTGCCAAGGCTTGTTTACTCTCTCCTCCAGAGATCATCGGGCTCCAAGAAGCTCCAAACTCAAGCAACTTGTGCAGCCAAGATATTCGCCCTCACCACTTCCGCTGCACCGTGGGTCTTCTTCATTGGTGAGCTGCTCAAGTTTCTCTTGTGACTCCTGTGCCTTCGGCCCGTGGGTCCTCTTGAGGTTCTTCTTTGGCTTCAGGGGGCTCCCCTTCTTGCTCGAGGCCTGCTCTGACTTATCTGCTCATGGTGAGTCACTTGGACCTTGCTGGTCCCGACACTGCACCTTTTTCATCGACTATGTTGTTTGCCGCTGCCAAGGCAGGTAGAAAGTGCCTTCCGGTACACAGGCTTCCCCATGGCCAGCAGCACGCACGTACCAGCCGTACACACGTTTTTGGACACTGTAAATAGAGGTTTTTATTATTTTACTTACCTTTTCATTCTTGGCTGTCTTGTAATTTGGGGCATCTCCTGCTTCTCTGGTCTGCCATGAACCGGTTGGCACAATTGCTGCAGAGGGAAGTAGGCTTTGGCCATTTCGACAAATTACTTAACACTGAGGGTAGACAGGGCTGTGCGGTCGGGCGGGGGCAGGCTATTGTGTTCAAATCACATCTTTAATGCTTGATAGAATCTGGATATGCTCTAAAAACATATGAAGCTCTCCACTTCAAACTTATTCTATCAGCCACTTTCTCATTGGGAGGTGTGCTGATCTATTGACTCCCAGGTCCCAGATCCAATTTTCTAAAGGAGCTTAGACCCCTATTAGAACCTTTCTTAGGTAATAAATGCTTGACCATCATAGGTGATTTTAATTTCCATCTCGAAGAGTCTGACCACCAAGACTCATGCTCTCTTTCAAAAGCTCTCTCGAATCTTAGTATGACGCCGTTGGTATCCGCCCCTACTCACATGGCAGGTCACACACTGGATGGTATTTTTACTAATGATATTAGGATGGCCTATCAGTCACCCCGTTAGTTGGTCCGACCACAGTGCAGTAGCCTTTTCTTTTACATCCTCACCTTCAGTCAGTAGCAGTCAACCCCCTCACACCATGATAAGGTCCAGAAGTTGGAAGGGAGTATCTGTTGAAGCTCTGACTAGAACATTAAATAGCATACCTTTTGAAATCCCAGAGGACATAGATATGGGGGACGAGGCATTTGCAGAGTGTCTGGAAAAGGTATCCAACAAGTTAGCTCCACTTAGGGATGTTTCGCAACCAAGACTCTCTACATCAGCCCCCTGCTATAATGACAGGCTCAGAGCGCCATCAAGAGTGTTTATGGAGGAAAAACCAGGAAGAGCAAGAAAAAACACCCATAGGAAGAATGTTAAAGAATACAAACTAGCTTTAAGTGAGGAAAAATCGAAATACTGCACTCAAAAAATTGAAAATGCCACATCTGTTAGGGAACTCTTCAGGGTAGTGCAGCAGATCTCCAGCACACACCTCACTGGAGAGCCTGAGGGCTCACAGCTATTTTGCAACCAGTTAGAAAATTCCTGTCATTCTAAGATCATATATATCAATGAAGGGAGTGAAGCAACTCCCAATTTATCTATGCAGTCAAACCCAACCAGAGGGCCTCAACTGAAATCTCAAGGGATTTCCGTTCAAACAGACCAACAGACTAAAGCTCTATCTGTCATCCCAACTCTTACCCCTAAGATGGTGGAATAATATCTTCTTAACACAAAATCAGGGTCACCTCGTGAAGCCTGCCCACCTGCAGTTCTTCACCTGGCAGCTAGCACCATTGCCCGTCCTCTTTCCAACTTAACAAATAGAGTTATCATCCCAGGATATTACCCCCGAAGTTGGAAGGAGACAATTATTATTTCCCTGCTAACAAAATCTATTCTGGATAGTACGGACTGTAAAAACTATCGTCTGATCTCTCTGTTTCCCTGTTCAACAAAGGTTCTAAGCACCTTAATATTCATCTGATGGAAATTGCAGAACAGCAGCGTTGGCTGAATAATTCTCAGTTCGGTTTTCGGAAACATCACAGAACAGAAACCCCACTGATCTCAGCCACAGCCTGCATTAAGCGGCTAGTGGATTAACGGACAGGGTGTGGCTCTTATACTCTTGGATCTATCAGCAGCATTTGATACCATCTCTCCTTTGCTGGTGATGGAACATCTCCAAGGTTTGGGTATTTTTCATCATGGCCTGGCCCTTCTGTCCTCATTCCTTAGAGGGAGATCTCAAAAGGTAAAGGAAAAGGACTTCTACTCTGAGATTTTTTCACTGTCATCTGGAGTGCCGCAGGACTCCTCATTGAGCTCTACGCTCTTCAATCTCTTAGTGGCCACCCTTGCGGCAACAATTCAATCATTTGGGATAATGATAGTGTCATTTGCTGACGACACTCAAATTATAGTGTCGATCCCCCAAAATTCACGATCCATATCAGATAACATCTCACAATGCGTGTCGGCAGTGGCTGACTGGATGGGCCGAAACTTTCTAAAACTTAATGGGGAAAAACTTGAGGTGCTGCTTTTTCGGCACAGGATCATCCAGCTGGAATAGTAGCTGGTGTGATTACACTCTCTTGGACTAAGAGAGTGTCTCCCTCTTGCACTCAATGTAAAGTTCAGTAGTTAATTTTGAGGTAAAGATCACTCAAATCGTGGCGTAATTGGTCTCATTCATTCTTTTATTTTCTTTGTAGTTTATCAAATGATCAATTGTTTTCATTTAGGCTTTGTTATGCTTTGAATTGTGAAATCATTCAAAGTGCCCAATGCATTTCGGGCATGCAAGCCCTTCGTCAGGGGCTAATTTAGTGGCATTTTCGTGATTTCAAGGAATTCATTGTTTCAGGGCTGAAGCCGATGGGTTCAGCGTGTACCTGCGAACAGTGTCGGAAAAGATGGTAGCTGGTGGCCACAATCACTAGGAACCTGCCCAACCCCCGGAAAGAGGGTTAAGAACCTTGGATTTCTCTTAGACAATGAAATCAACTTTAATGCCCAGGCAAATCGCACTGTAGCAACCTCCATCTGGATCATAAGGATGCTTAAGAAAATCTTTCCGCTTATTCAGCAGACCGCTCATCAGCAGGTCGCACTTCCCCTAGTTATTTCCAGACTGGATCACTGCAACTTTACCTAGACTCCGAAAATATCACTCATTACAGACTTCAGGTACATAATGAGCCTTCCAGAGTAATCCTAGACATTCCTAGGCGCCAGTCTGCCGCCAATGCACTAGAGGCCTTACACTGGCTTACTATTAGAAAGCACATTATATTTAAGTCTCTATACATTATGCATAAGCCCCTTTATCTTCCCTGCCCACTGAGGATAAAAACTATGTTTGGTTGGTTCCTCCTAGAAAGAAACCTCTGGTCATCACATCAAAACCAGCTTTTCTGAGAACCAAAAGAAAGAAATGGGGTGACAGAGCATTCTCAACTGGAGCAAGCAGACTCTGGAACTCCCTTCCACAAAGCCTTAGGGCTATTCTTCAGATGATGTCCTTCAGGAAAGCACTCAGGACCTGGTTGTACTCCCTATAGACTACCATCCTGATCTTCTATAGGCACAGCAGGGCTTTTCCAGCGGGCGTTTACAGCGCCTTGATGCATACGGGTAACTGCTGTGCTTTACAAATTTAAATTGAATCAAATTAAATTAAAGCTTATTGGACAGTGACAACAATCGGACAGCCCGTGAACAGTTCATGGTCTCCTACAACATCACCTGGTCATCACAGCTGCAACTTCAAGGGCACCATCAACCTCTCCTGCATCTCCAACATCGGTGGGCATTCGTCTTCCCTGCCTCCTGGTCACTCCCGAGTGGCAATGACTCTGTCCCCTCTGCTTGAGGGTACCTCTCATCCCGAATCCACCTTTGTGTTCCACCGGACTCCTTTGTCTTCTTCGACAGGGGCATCTTTCCTGAAGTCCTCCATTGTGGTCTACAGTGGATTCCGATGTCACTAGACACTTATGCACCCAACTTCCCTGGTGTAGGTATCCTGGTTCCTGTGGTATCCACAGGTGGGATGACTCTCCAACCTTCCATCTTCCACATGGTTTCATCAGGGTCCACAGGGAAGGGTCCTTCTTCTTCAAGATTGCAACCCCGACTTACCTATTGACTAAAATTTTGCACGCGGTTGTGTTCAGAAACAGCTAAGAAGGGTGCAAAAAGAGGCAAGAGGAGTGCCCAAAGAAGCAACAAAGGTGCAAAAAAGGCAAGAGATGTGAAAAAAGTGAGATGAGACGTAGAGAATGAAGCAAGACAGGTACAGAAAAGTGCAAGAGAGATACAGAAAGAGGTAATGGAGGCGTGGAAAGAACCAAGAGAAGTGCAGAAAGAAGCAAGTGAGCTCCAGAAAGAAGCAAATGAAGTGCAGAAAGAACTAAAAGAGGTGCAGAAAGAGTCAAAACAGGTAAAGAAAGAATCAAGATCAGTACAGACAGAAGCAAGAAAAGTACAAAAACAGCCAAGAGAAGTGTAGAAAGTGGCAAGAGAAGTGCAGAAAGAGCCATGAGAGGTGTAGAAAGAGGCAAGACAACGGCAGAAAGAGGCAAAAACGGTAGAGAAACAGGGAAAAGGGATGCAGAAGGAGGCAAGAGGGGTACACAAAGAAGCAAGACAAGTACAGAAAGAAGCAAAGGTGGTGCAGAAAGAACAAAGAGAGGAGCCAAAACAACAAGACAAATATAGAAACAGGCAAGAAAAGTGCGCAAAGAAGCAAAAGAAGTACGGAAAGAGGGAAGAAAAGTGCAGAAAGACAAGTGAGCTGCAGAAAGAAGAAACAGGTGTGCAAAAAGAACTAACAGAGGTGCAGAAAGAGGCAAGAGAGGTACAGAAAGAAGAAAACTGTAGAAAGAGACAAAAAAAAGTATAGAAAGAGGCAAAAGAACTTCAGAAAGTGGCAAGAGAGGTGCAGAAAGAGGCAAGAGTGGTGCAGAAAGATCCAATAGAGGTGCACAAACAGGCAACACTTGTCAGTACCCTCTTCTCTAACAGTGAGGAGCTGACAATTATTCAGTTTTGAAGAGTGTACTCATTAATGGGTTTTGCTTAACCACTTAGCAATACAGGATTAATTTCAGAAACACCCATAAGACACACACTCAGGACTGGCTGGATTTTATTGATAGTGCTATTAAGGCTCTGAAAGGCTGGCTTCATGGACGCAAGGTACAGGACTATGAAGGATTGTGCAATTGAATAATGAGGGAGCACATCCCTGATAACTGTCAGAACCAACTTTTGCACCAGTACCTGGTAAACTCTGATCTGACATTTCCCAAAGAATTGGGAAAGAAGGCAGACAAATGGGCCGCACCAGGGTTAAGCAGAATGACCATGGAGGTGGTGGTGACCAGAAGAAAGATTCCTCAAATGCCCAAGAGAAAGGTGGGAATAAGTCTAAAGAGAATTCCTCTGAAGGTCCCCAAAAATCTTCCTTTTTCCCCTGGAAATAAACCTTATTGCTATGTTTGAAAAGAGAAAGGCCACAAGAAATGGGACTCCATTTGCCCACAGGCCAGCAATAAGAATACCACTACTACTAGTACTACTAATACTACAACACCCCCAAGTAGCCCAAGTAGTAACCCTCCAGGTGGTAGTAGTGAACCCAAAAGTTTAGTTGGGTTCTCATGGGGTACTAAGGTGGATACTGGCCTAGCCAGATCCCCCACACAGGCCACCTTAATCTGTGATGGAGGCATAGGTTTTGCTACTTTTAATGCCCAGTACCTTGGGCAAGTACAGACAGTCACCACTGATAAATGGTCAGAAAGCTGTAGCCTGTAGGGACACAGGGGGTAGTGTCACCATGGTAACACGGAACCCGGTGTCCCCACTTCAGCTTTTACCTGTGTACATGTATCAGGTGACCAACACAGATGGTGTTAGGGCAGACCATCCCATGACCACAGTCAATCTCACCTGGGGAGGGGTCACTGTCCATAAAAGGGTGACAGTGTCCCCAAACCCGCCTGTAAATTGCCTCTTGGCAATGATCTAGAAACATCAGCTTGGGCTGAAGTAGAAATGAAGACCCATCTAGAAATGTTAGGCCTCCCAGAGCAGGTTTGTGTGACCAGTAGGGCCCCAGTCTAACCACAGGGAAATCCAGGAGAAGTGGAAGAATGGCCCACCCTACTACAACAGAGAGTACAAGGGAGGAAGAAAAGTCTTTCTCCCCCAGACTTTAGGTGAGGGTCAGCCTTCTCAGAAAACTGACCCTACCGCTTGGGAAGAAACTGCCCCAGAGGAGGTCAGGCCTGTCCTGCCAAAGCCATTGAGGGCAGGGGAACCTTCCAAGGAGGTACCCAGTCTAGAATAGGTATCCTGCCCCTGTCTGCCAGGCGTCAGTCAGCCTAGTGCTGCAGAGGCCAGGGATGTCAGTGGATCCCACAGGGCCCACTGCCAAGAGGAATCCCCTCCTCCATAGATTAGGGACCCCCAGCCTGCCTAGTAGTACAAGCCAGGTAGACAACTTAGCAACCTGAGGGATCCCTCTTACACTTAGCAAGTGGCATCCCCCGAATGGACTCTACTGGGAAAAGTAAAACCTGGGACAAGGCTGTCCCAAACCTTCACTGACGCTACATTGTGCCAGCCTAACAGGTTCAACCAAAGCTGTAAGCAACTCCCCCAGGGATAAGTACAGGTCAGTCACAGAGCAAAAGGCCTCTGTTGTGACCAGTGCTCTGGGGAAGTTGAGACCAACCCTGTAAGGGCCTCACTCCCCTATTGAGACACACCACAAGCCCCTCTCTTGACTTAAACAGCTAACATGTAGACACCCTGAACTTTTGAGAGTATCCAAGCTCCTACAGGGGAGCAACTTCTCAGTGGACCATAACATAGGGAGTATCCATGCCAGTGCAGGACCATCCTTATATGGCCACTTAGGAAACAAAGACTCAAGTGGGCAAGGTTAGCCTTATCTCCTTTCGTTTGGGGGGTTATGTAGGAAGGTAGGATTCTTCTGCATGGTTACCCACACTTTTTCCCTGGTGTTGCTATGTTTTCTGACTAGTCTGACTGGGATCCTGCTAATAGGTACATAGGTACACTCTAGACTGGATACTGGTGTACTCTAATAAGAAAATATTAGTAAATGGTAGTAGGTACACCAAGGGTTGAAGCATGTATTATGCCACCTATGAGAGACCTCTCAAATTGTACCATTGTAGCCTCTGCAAGCTGGTTCTAGCACCACTTACAACAGATATATGTTTCCTTCTATCTGAGGTCACTGCATTTAAAACCTACAAGTCACCCCTAAGACAGGCCTTTCAATTCTGAAGGGAGGGTGCTCAGTTCTACATGTGAGGGTGCCCCTGCATGAGCGGGATACCCCTACAACCTTTGGAGTCCATTCTCCCGGGTTCTCTTCAGCCATTACGACATATAGAGTGGCCATGCATCATTACATTAAGCTGGATATAACGAACCCTGTCATGTTTGGTATCAAACATGTTAAGCTCCTCTGGGAGGCTCTCAGTGCTCCCACTACAAGTCTTCTAGAACCTGATTGCAGGTTAGGGCTGCTGCTGATCAGACACACAATTCTACACTCCTGCTGCTGAACTAAGCTTGAGCAGGGGAAGGCAGAACAATAGGTATCCTGTTACAGGGAGGTGTGACCACCTCCCACATAGGTTCTTAAGGTCTTACATGTGGGTGGATCCCTAGATTCATTGTGGGACAAGATTCAGATCAATACACCACTTAATCTTCAACCATCTGGGCACTCAGGACTTCGCTGGACTCTACTCTGGGCACGAGACTGCAACTGGCAAGACTCCTGCTGCTCTTGGTCTTGTCGTCCTGCTCATCTGCTGCAATGTCTGTGCATTTGCTCCATACAGGATCCTTCCAAGGAATGTGGATATCCAAGACACCTGAAGGAATCTCCCCTGAAGTGAAGGAGTCACTTCCCTGCATCTGCAGTCACCGCAACAAAGCTGACCGGTCTGTTTCTCCTGGGCTTCCACGGACTCCGAAAGGTTCAGCAACACAGGTGATGGTTCTGAAACTCCCTCGAGGCCTGCACTGTTTTCTCACCAAGTTTGATGCCTGTATCCCTCATTGGAACCACAGGAACCAAAACCCAGTGCATAGCATCAACTTACCTTTGCCAAGGCTTGTTGGCTCTCTTCAAGTACTTCAGGCTCTAAGAAGCTCCAGTCTCAAGCATCTCCTGCTGCCAATATCTTCATCCTCATTGCATCCCTCGCACCATGTGCCTGCATCTTTGGTGAGCCACTCGAGGTACTCTTGCGACTTCTGTGCCTCTGGCCTGTGGGTCCTCTCGAGGGTCTTCTTTGACTCCCATGGGCTCCCCTGATTGTTGTGGGCCTACTTTGTCTCCCCTGCTTGTAGTGAGTCCCTTGGACATTGCTGGTCCTAACTCTGCACCTTTTTCGATACTTTATATCTTGCCAGTAGAATCAACAGTGATTGTTTCACTGTGATATGTATTTTTTCCCAATCATGGCTACATATTAATTCATTGGACAATCTTATGAAGTTTATGGCTAAATGATGAGCCATTGTTTCATGTAAATAGGAATATGTGATTTGCACAATACTCTGGTTCCTCGTACCACATCACCCTCACTCAAATCACCAATTTTCCCAAGACTTTCTCCTATTTCTCTCTGGGCTCTTACAGCTATTAAAGTGTTTTTGCAATAAGTATATATGTTCAGTGTGATTAAATAACACTGTCTCATCATACAACGTGGTTATTTCTGAGTATGTTTTTTAATCTTTGTTTATATTATGTGTGCTGTTGAATGAATACGTACTGGGACCACTCTGCATTGTACATTGTTTGAGGTTGGAAAGACTTGTTGGTGCTCCTGATGGACACATGCACATCAGCTCTCATTATCCGGAATTGGACAGCATGTTAACGGCTCCTGATCTTCCACAGCATTGCCTGGTCCACACAGCTGCAGCTCCAATATCATCGTCAACTCTCATTTGTCTTCCATACCTCCTGGTCACTCCTGAGTGGCATAGAGTCTGTCCCGTCTGCTTGCAGGTACTTCTCAACTTTAATCCACCTTTGGGTTCCACCAGACACTTTAAACTTCCCCAGCAGCCACATCTTCCTGAAGTTTTCCATTGCGTTTGATTGTGGTTTCTGACACCACTTAACTCCTATGCACCCAGCTTCTCTGGTGTAGGTATCCTGGTTCCCAGGGTGTCCACGGGGTGGCTCTCCAACCTTTTGTGTTCCATGGGGTTTCTTCAGGGTCCACTGGGAAGGGTCCTTCTTCTTTAAAATTGCAACCGCGACTTACCCATTGACCTGAATTGAGTATGCGGTCATGTTCCCACTCTGCACACGGCCTTCGTGGGGTTCCTGGGTCCTTAGCGCAGGTGGTTCCTTGGGTCCCCAGCACTTCTACGTCTTCTGGGTACAGTCTTGGCTCGGGTAGTGATTCACATCCCTCTGGTTTAGTATATGATTTGGTCTCCCCCCTGTCGACCACTGTGTATTAGTGCTACTTACCTGTTTTTATTGCAAAGCATTGTGTGCATTGTGTCATATCTCCGGGTAGGATATATTGTTGTGTGTTACTGAGCGATTTACATTCAACACCTATTTTTGTAACTGCACTGTGTGGTTCTTTTTCACTTAACCGATACCAAAAAGATTAAGGTCTGGTAAAACCAATAAGATTAAGGTCTGGTAAAACAAGCTGCTTTACACTCCTTCTGGACTAAGCCTTTGCTGCTCTCCACAGCTACCACTTAGAGAGCTTTCTAAGGTTGTCTAAGACCACTAAAATCACCATGAGGTTGTCTGGATTAGTGCAGGCTGCTACACTTACATAAATGAGCACCATATACTAAGCCAGCCTCCTACAGGTAAGAAGCCTGGCTTGCTGGTTTGGAGCCAGGCATGGAATGCGAGTGCCTAGTGGGTCACTTTTGGTAAGCAGAACTGGTGCTGCGAGGGGAACCTAACGTTGGGTTAAGACGCCGGATGCTGACTCACATCAGACCAAAGAAACGGTGTTGGTTTATATGGACAGCAGGACGGTGGCCATAGAAGTCGGAATCTGCTAAGGAGTGCAAAAAAACTCACCTGCCGAGTCAACTAGCCCTTAAAATGGATGACGCTGGAGTGTCGGGCCCATACCCGCCCATCGCCGGAACTGAGAGATGCAGGGGCTAAGCCGCGACGAGTAGGAAGGCCTCTGTGGTGCGCACGAAAGCCCCAGGCAAGGGCCCAGGTGGAGCCACTGCAGGTGCAGATTTTGGCGGTTGTAGCAAATATTCAAATGAGAACTTGGAAGGCCGAAATGGAGAGGATTCCACGTGAGCTGCAGTTGAACATGGGTTAGTCGGTCCTAAACTATGGGTGAGCGCTGTTCAGAAGGTACGAGGGATGGCCTCCGTTGCCCTCGTCGATCGAAAGGGAGTCGGTTCAGATCCCCGAACACAGTGTGGCAGAGACGGGCACCCTTGCGACGTCCAGTGTGGTAACGCAAACGATCCTGGTGAAGCCAGCGGGAGCCCCGGGGAGAGTTCTCTTTTCTTTGTGAAGGGCAGGGTGCCCTGGAATGGGTTCGCCCCGAGAGAGGGGCGTGAGCCTTGGATAGTGTTGCGATTCTGTCGGTGTCCAGTGAGATCTCATTGGTCCATGAAAACCTGGGGTGAATGTATGACATTGTTCTGCATTCTGTCCATCAATAGTTCTTTTTGCATTTGTCACCCCGAGTGGGACGGGTATGCACAGACGTGAGTCCCGTGCTCTCCATGCCACTGGAATCAAGCTATCCTGGTTGAAGAGGGGTTGTAAGACCTGGGGTCTCCAGGCCCTAAGGGGGTAACGTGACACGAGCGGCTGGGCACCCAAAGGCTTGTGTGTAAAGCGACCATACAACAACCATATCCCCTGAAGCAAGGAACGCACACAATAAGGGACACCACACTGTAGTCCGTATGAAAATACTCAAGTTTATCCAAGCATTGAGGCAAATGCAGTTCATGGAATATACATGCCTTTCTTGAGGTAACAATGCAGTTCAGGTGGTGTACATGCAGGTCATGAGGTATACATGCAGTTCATGAGATATCATTAGCAGGGCTCCCTTAGATTGGCAATCGATTCACTAGCATTGTATACGCTAGCATTATTCTCACCAGCACCTCTTAACCTCTGTGGTAATGATGGTGGGTCGTAGCGCCACACTGGGGGGGGCCAGCCGGGACTCAGGGCAGATCTTGCAGCCTTCCCGCCACCCCTAGTACCCTTAGCGCCTCAGCGGGCGAATACCACTAAGCTTTGGACACTTGCAAGCTGCTCGTAATTAGAGCGCATAGACTTTTGGCATGAAGCTTCCAACCGTAGCGCTACTTGTAACACGAAGCGCCGACCCTCTCAGGGAGGAGCCTGCAATCTTAGCGCTACTCGTATAACGATAACCTAGAACATCTCAGGGTAGAGCCTGCAATCGTAGCATGAATCGTATCAATGACACTTAGAACATTTCAGGGCAAACCTGCAATCGTAGCATTACTCGTATCAATGACACTCAGAACATTTCAGCGCAAGCCTGCAATCGTAGCATTACTCGTATCAATGACACTTAGAACATTTCAGCGCAAGCCTGCAATCGTAGCATTACTCGTATCAATGACACTTAGAACAGTTCAGCGCAAACCTGCAATCGTAGCAGGGATCGTATCAAGGCCACTTAGAATGTTTCAGAGCGGGGCTTGCAATCGGAGCGGTACTCGTATCCGCAAGCTTCAAGGGTTTCCGTGCAGTTCGTGGGGCACTACTCTCCTTGTCAGTCCGCTCGGACAGGGCCAATCCCTCGGAGGGGTATCGTCGTTGGGGTGAGCAGGGGGGGGGCTCCGACGGAGGGGTACCAGGGACGCAGGGTGCGGTGCAGCTCCCGGACAATAGGGGGCGCACCGGGGACCTTCCCAAGCCTTCCCGGCTTACCTTGATCGCGACGCCGCTCGGCGTCCGCACCAGCTCCGCACTCCTCCTTCGATCTTTCCGCCACCTTCACCCAACGGCGACGGCAGCAACGGGGTCCCGGGCTTCTCCACGGGCCTCGTCACCACGAGGGGCACACTTCAGCTTCCGGGCCGCGACGGTGAGCGCTCTTTGGATCCCTCACGCAGGGGGGGGGGTCAAATTAAGCGGGTCTAGTCAGCGCTCAGCAGGGCCCGGTGCAGGGAAGCCCAGGCCAGTTCAGGGAGCGCAGGGGTCTCAGCGCTAATACCTGGTTGATCCCCAGCAGTACCGCATTCCGCTTTTGGGCATTTGTAATGTTCAGTTATATCAGAAAGTCTCCGCGGTCAGTTTCCGCCTGCAGTTGGTACATGTAGTTTCAGCATTCAGGTTCAGCATGCAATTGGCACATGCAGCTTAAAGGCGCTGTTGTCTCTGGCGCCCTTGGGGGTTCTGTTTCTGGGGGGTAGGGAGTGAGTTGGCGACTAGGACCTTCCTAGTCAGGCTGGGCAGAGGCGTCCTGGGTCCTCCTACTGCTGGGCAAGATCAGTGGGTTTCACAGGGTCCCTCACTCTCTTAAGAGGCAGCACCTAAATCCTGTCACTCTCAGAGGCATAAGTCCCTGGCTAGGCCATACCGCCTACACTCCTGTGTGGATTCTCCAGCTCTGCTTTACCCCACTGGACAACTGACTAGAAAAAGTTCCCTCCCTCTGTTAAGTAGCCCTAGGTCAGGTGACCTCTAGCCAAGGCGGCAAAAGTAAAACCACACCTCCCTTCTAGAAGGTTCCAGCACATTCCAGGAGCTTCCCCATTCTACCTATGGGACAAAAAGGCGGGCTGGTGTCGCAACATTGTTGTGGGGTTCCAGCCAGCTCCTTGCAGCTAGGGTGCTACTAATAAAGACCACTCTGCAGTAGCAGGGGTCTGTGGCAGCCATCTTGGGAGAAGGGAGCACCTGCACCTTAACACTGATTGGCAATGAAAAGGCGCCCGGAGACCTAGTCCAACATAAAAATGAGGGTGGAAAAAATGAGGCACGATCAAAAATAGATGGGGAGACCACCCTAGGGCTGACAGGTCTAACACGGGTGAAACCCCAAAACCAATCCTAGGATGCTTGTTTCCAGTCCAGGGAGGACCTGGCCTGGCAGTTCGGGCTGGACTGTTCCCATTGGGTACAGGGTCAAGACTGATTTGCATATGGCTGGGTCTAAACTGGAATGGCATGGTGAGCAAAAACATGATGGATTAAGGCCCAGATCTCTGTACTGGGGTGAAAGTATAACATTGTTCTGCATTCTGTCCATCAATAGTTCTTTTTGCATTTGTCAGCCCGAGTGGGACAAGTATGCTCAGACGTGAGTCCTGTGCTCTCCATGCCACTGGAATCAAGCTATCCTGGCTGAAGAGGGGTGAAACCCCGAAACCGGTCCTCGGATGCTTTTTTCCAGTCCAGGGAAGACCTGGCCTGACAGTTCGGACTGGACTGTTCCCATTGGGCACAGGGTCAAGACTGATTTGCATATGGCTGGGTCCAACCTGGAATGGCATGGTGAGCAAAAAACTATGGATTTAGGCCCAGATCTCTGTACAGGGGTGAATGTATGACATTGTTCTGCACTCTGTCCATCAATAGTTCTTTTAGCATTTTTCACACCGAGTGGGACGGGTATGCTCAGACTTGAGTCCCGCGCTCTCCATGCCACTGGAATCAAGCTAACCTGGCTGAAGAGGGTTGAAACCCTGAAACCGGTCCTAGGATGCTTGTTTCCAGTCCAGGGAAGACCTGGCCTGGCAGTTCAGGCTGGACTGTTCCCATTGGGCACAGGGTCAAGACTGATTTGTATATGGCTGGGTCCAAAATGGAGTGGCATGGTGAGCAAAAAAACGATGGATTTAGGCCCAGATCTCTGTACTGGGGTGAATGTATGACATTGTTCTGCATTCTGTCCATCAATAGTTCTTTTTGCATTTGTCACCCCAAGTGGGACGGGTATGCTCAGACGTGAGTCCCGTGCTCTTCATGACACTGGAATCAAGCTATCCTGGCTGAAGAGGGGTGAAACCCCAAAGCTGGTCCTAGGATGCTTGTTTCCATTCCAGGGAGGACCTGGCCTGGCAGTTCAGGCTGGACTGTTCGCATTGGGCACAGGGTCAAGATTGATTTACATATGGCTGGGTCCAAACTGGAATGGCATGGTGAGCAAAAAAACAATGGATTTAGGCCCATATCTCTGTACTGGGGTGAATGTATGACATTGTTCTGCATTCTGTCCATCAATAGTTCTTTTTGCATTTGTCACCCCGAGTGGGACGAGTATGCTCAGACGTGAATCCCGTGCTCTCCATGCCACTGGAATCAAGCTATCCTGGCTGAAGAGGGGTGAAACCCCAAAACGGGTCCTAGGATGCTTGTTTCCAGTCCAGGGAGGACCTGGCCTGGGAGTTCGGGTTGGACTGTTCCCATTGGCACAGGGTCAAGACTGATTTGCATATGGCTGGGTCCAAACTAGAAGGGCATGGAGAGCAAAAAAACTATGGATTTAGGCCCAGATCTCTGTACTGGAGTAAATATATGACATTGTTCTACATTCTGTCCATCCATAGTTCTTTTTGCATTTGTCACCCTGAGTGGGATGGGTATGCACAGACGTGAGTCCAGTGCTCTCCATGCCACTGAAATCAAGTTATCCTGGCTGAAGAGGGGTGAAACTCAGAAACCGGTCCTAGGATGCTTGTTTCAAGTCCAGGGAGGACCTGGCCTGGCAGTTCGGGCTGGACTATTCCCATTGGGCACATGGTCAAGGCTGATTTGCATATGGCTGGGTCCAAACTGGAATGGCATGGTGAGCAAAAAAACATGGATTTAGGCCCAGATCTATGTACTGGGGTGAATGTATGACATTGTTCTGCATTCTGTCCATCAATATTTCTTTTTGCATTTGTCACACCAAGTGGGATGGGTATGCTCAGACGTGAGTCCTGTGCTCTCCATATCACTGTAATCAAGCTATCCTGGCTGAAGAGGGGTGAAACCCAGAAAACGGTCCTAGGATGCCTGTTTTCACTCCAGGGAGGACCTGGCCTGGCAGTTCGGGCTGGACTGTTCCCATTGGGCACAGGGTCAAGACTGAATTGCATATGGCTGGGTCCAAACTGGAATGGCATGGTGAACAAAAAAACGATGGATCTAGGCCAAGATCTCTGTACTGGGGTGAATGTTTGATATTGTTATGCATTCTGTCCATCCATAATTCTGTTTCCATTTGTCACCCCGAGTGGGACGGGTATGTTCAGACGTGAGTCCCGTGCTCTCCATGCCACTGGAATTAAGCTATCCTGGCTGAAGAGGGGTGAAACCCCGAAACCGGTCCTAGGATGCTTGTTTCCAGTCCAGGGAGGACCTGGCCTGGCAGTTCGGGCTGGACTGTTCCCATTGGTACAGGGTCAAGACTGATTTGCATATGGTTGGGTCTAATCTGGAATGGCATGGTGAGCAAAAAACCGATGGATTTAGGCACAGAACTCTGTACTGGGGTGAGTGTATGACATTGTTCTGCATTCTGTCCATCAATAGTTCTTTATGCATTTGTCACCCCGAGTGAGACGGGTATGCTCAAACGTGAGTCCAGTGCTCTCCATGCCACTGGAATCAAGCTATCCTGGCGGAAGAGGGGTTAATACCCCGAAACCGGTCCTTGGATTCTTGTTTCCAGTCCAGGGAGGACCTGGCCTGGGAGTTCGGGCTGGACTGTTCCCATTGGGCACAGGGTTAAAAATGATTTGCATATGGCTGGGTCCAAACTGGAATGGCATGGTGAACAGAAAAATTATGGATTTAGGCCCATATCTCTGTACTGGGGTGAATGTATGACATTGTTCTGCATTCTGTCCTTCCATAGTTCTTTTTGCATTTGTCACCCCGAGTGGGACGGGTATGCTCAGACGTGAGTCCCGTGCTCTCCATGCCACTGCAATCAAGCTATCTTGTCTGAAGTTGGCTGAAACTCTGAAACCAGTCCTAGGATGCTTGTTTCCAGTCCAGGGAGGACATGGCCTTGCAGTTCGGGCTGGACTGTTCCAATTGGGCACAGGGTCAAGACTGATTTGCATATGGCTGGGTCCAAACTGGAATGGCATGGTGAGCTAAAAAACGATGGATTTAGGCCCAGAATTCTCTATTGGTTTGAATGTATGACATTGTTCTGCATTCTGTCTATCAATAGTTCTTTAGGTCTCGCCTGACCCAGCGCATACGCTGATCTGGCGAGACTTTTTGTGAGGGCTCAAAACAATGCTACCATGGCCAGCCTAGATGTACAGTGCATGTGCACGGGAGCGCTTAGGAGCAGAGGCTGGCAAACCTCGTCATGCTCATTAAGCGCCTGCGCTCACTTTCACTTTCGCGGCGCCCCTTTGCTGTTCTCGTTCAAAGAACATCAAACATCAAAGAACATGTTGTGTTAACGCTTTGCTGCACCCCTTTAACTTACAATGTGCTTTCTCTTTCCACAAACTCGATGTTTGTGTTCCTTTATTTTGAGAGGCTTTTAATATTACTGTTTTGTGACTTAAAGAACATTAAGGAAATGTTACTGTGCAGCTGGACAACGTTCACAGTGTTTATTTCTGATCGCAGCGGCTGCTTCATGTCCTTTGCACCATTCAAGGAGTCCTTTCGTTGGCGCTTTCATGAGGACATGATGAGGAAGCTGGAAACTTTTGGCACATTCTCTTTAAAAGCTCAGCATGTTGGCGACTGGTTAATCGATTAGACATATGTAGCACTTTAGATCTCAAAGCGCTATGGTGGGTGCAGCAGTTACAACTCATGAAATATGGGGTGCAACTCACAATGAGGGGTCAGGTTTGAGTGCACATTGGCTGCAATCGAACTCTTAAGATGATGGGCTGTGTGTATCCATTATCAGCACTCAGTCTTCGCTAAGTGATCTTGTTTGTTTTGTTGTTGTGTTAATGCTTTGCTGCGCCCGTGTGACTTACAACATGCTTTCTCTTTCCACAAACTCGATGTTTGTGTTCCTTTATTTTGAGATGCTTTTAGTATTGCTGTCACAAACACAACAACACACACAACCACAACCACACAAAACCACAACCACACGCACAACCACACACACAACCACACACACACACACAAACACAACCACATCCACAACCACACATACAACCACACCCACACCCACACCCACAACCACATACAACCACACACACACAACCACACAAACAACCACACAGACAACCCACTCACACAACCATCCCACAACCACACAGACAACCACACCAACACAACCACACCCAACTACACCCACAACCACACATACACAACCACAGCCCCACACACACAATAAAACACACACAACCACAACCACACATATTCAACCACACACACAACTACAACCACACACACAACACACACAACCACACACACAACCACACACACATACACAACCACACACACACAACCACACACACAACCACACACACACAACCACACACACACAACCACACACACAACCACACATACAATCACACACACATAACCACCCACACAACCACACACACACAACCACACACACACACACAACCATATACAACCACCCACCCACACCCACAACCACACCCACAACCATACACACAACCACACACACATAACCACACACACAACCACACACACAACTACACACACAACCACACACACACACAACCACACACACACATCCACATCCACAACCACACACACACAACCACACACACAACCACACATACAATCACACACACATAACCACCCACACAACCACACACACACAACCACACACACACACAACCATATACAACCACCCACCCACACCCACAACCACACCCACACACAAACAACCACACACACAACCACACACACAACCACACAAACACAACCACAAACACACAACCACACACACAACCACATACACATAACCACACACACACAACCACTCACAACCACACACACAACCACACACATAACCACAACTGCACACACAACCACACACACAACCACAACCACACACATAACCACACACACACAGCCACACACACAAACACACACAACCACACACACACAAACACACACAACCACAACCACAACCACACACATACAACCACACCCACAACCACACCCATAACCACACACACACAATCACACACACAAACACACACACACCCACACACACATACACAACCACACACACACAACCACACACACACTACCACATACACACCCAACCACACACACATAACCACACACACACACACAACCACACACAGCCAGACACACAACCACACCAAGTATTGGCATAGCCAATAGGTCTCGCCGTTGGGAACTTATAAGTGTCTAACCACGCAACAATTGATGTGGTTGCACCAAGGATATTGTGCTGCATAACGAAATAGTTAGAAGGTCCCAAAAGTGAGACCTATTGGCTATGCCAATGCTTGTTTTGTATTTGTCACCCCGAGTTGGATGATTATGCTCAGACGTGAGTCCCTTGCTCTCGATGCCACTGGAATCAAGCTATCCTGGCTGAAGAGGGGTAAAACTCCGAAACCGGTCCTAGGATGCTTGTTTCCAGTCCAGGGAGGACCTGGCCTGGCAGTTCGGGCTGGACTGTTCCCATTGGCACAGCGTCAAGACTGATTTGCATATGGCTGGATCCAAACTGGAATGGCATGGTGAGCAAAAAACGATGGATTTAGGCACAGATCTCTATACTGGGGTGAATGTATGACATTGTTCTGCATTCTGTCCATCAATAGTTCTTTTGGCATTTGTGACCCCGAGTGGGACGGGTATGCTCAGAAGTGAATCCCATGCTCTCTATGCCATTGGAATCAATCTATCCTGGCTGAAGAGGGGTGAAACCTTGAAACCGGTCCTAGGATGCTTGTTTCCAGACCAGGGAGGACCTGGCCTGGCAGTTTGGGCTGGACTGTTCCCATTGGGCACAGGGTCAAGACTGAATTGCATATGGCTGGGTCCAAACTGGAATGGCATGGTGAACAAAAAAACGATGGATCTAGGCCAAGATCTCTGTACTGGGGTGAATGTTTGATATTGTTATGCATTCTGTCCATCCATAATTCTGTTTCCATTTGTCACCCCGAGTGGGACGGGTATGTTCAGACGTGAGTCCCGTGCTCTCCATGCCACTGGAATTAAGCTATCCTGGCTGAAGAGGGGTGAAACCCCGAAACCGGTCCTAGGATGCTTGTTTCCAGTCCAGGGAGGACCTGGCCTGGCAGTTCGGGCTGGACTGTTCCCATTGGTACAGGGTCAAGACTGATTTGCATATGGTTGGGTCTAATCTGGAATGGCATGGTGAGCAAAAAACCGATGGATTTAGGCACAGAACTCTGTACTGGGGTGAGTGTATGACATTGTTCTGCATTCTGTCCATCAATAGTTCTTTATGCATTTGTCACCCCGAGTGGGACGGGTATGCTCAAACGTGAGTCCAGTGCTCTCCATGCCACTGGAATCAAGCTATCCTGGCGGAAGAGGGGTTAATACCCCGAAACCGGTCCTTGGATCCTTGTTTCCAGTCCAGGGAGGACCTGGCCTGGGAGTTCGGGCTGGACTGTTCCCATTGGGCACAGGGTTAAAAATGATTTGCATATGGTTGGGTCCAAACTGGAATGGCATGGTGAACAGAAAAATTATGGATTTAGGCCCATATCTCTGTACTGGGGTGAATGTATGACATTGTTCTGCATTCTGTCCTTCCATAGTTCTTTTTGCATTTGTCACCCCGAGTGGGACGGGTATGCTCAGACGTGAGTCCCGTGCTCTCCATGCCACTGCAATCAAGCTATCTTGTCTGAAGTTGGCTGAAACTCTGAAACCAGTCCTAGGATGCTTGTTTCCAGTCCAGGGAGGACATGGCCTTGCAGTTCGGGCTGGACTGTTCCAATTGGGCACAGGGTCAAGACTGATTTGCATATGGCTGGGTCCAAACTGGAATGGCATGGTGAGCTAAAAAACGATGGATTTAGGCCCAGAATTCTCTATTGGTTTGAATGTATGACATTGTTCTGCATTCTGTCTATCAATAGTTCTTTAGGTCTCGCCTGACCCAGCGCATACGCTGATCTGGCGAGACTTTTTGTGAGGGCTCAAAACAATGCTACCATGGCCAGCCTAGATGTACAGTGCATGTGCACGGGAGCGCTTAGGAGCAGAGGCTGGCAAACCTCGTCATGCTCATTAAGCGCCTGCGCTCACTTTCACTTTCGCGGCGCCCCTTTGCTGTTCTCGTTCAAAGAACATCAAACATCAAAGAACATGTTGTGTTAACGCTTTGCTGCACCCCTTTAACTTACAATGTGCTTTCTCTTTCCACAAACTCGATGTTTGTGTTCCTTTATTTTGAGAGGCTTTTAATATTACTGTTTTGTGACTTAAAGAACATTAAGGAAATGTTACTGTGCAGCTGGACAACGTTCACAGTGTTTATTTCTGATCGCAGCGGCTGCTTCATGTCCTTTGCACCATTCAAGGAGTCCTTTCGTTGGCGCTTTCATGAGGACATGATGAGGAAGCTGGAAACTTTTGGCACATTCTCTTTAAAAGCTCAGCATGTTGCCGACTGGTTAATCGATTAGACATATGTAGCACTTTAGATCTCAAAGCGCTATGGTGGGTGCAGCAGTTACAACTCATGAAATATGGGGTGCAACTCACAATGAGGGGTCAGGTTTGAGTGCACATTGGCTGCAATCGAACTCTTAAGATGATGGGCTGTGTGTATCCATTATCAGCACTCAGTCTTCGCTAAGTGATCTTGTTTGTTTTGTTGTTGTGTTAATGCTTTGCTGCGCCCGTGTGACTTACAACATGCTTTCTCTTTCCACAAACTCGATGTTTGTGTTCCTTTATTTTGAGATGCTTTTAGTATTGCTGTCACAAACACAACAACACACACAACCACAACCACACAAAACCACAACCACACGCACAACCACACACACAACCACACACACACACACAAACACAACCACATCCACAACCACACATACAACCACACCCACACCCACACCCACAACCACATACAACCACACACACACAACCACACAAACAACCACACAGACAACCCACTCACACAACCATCCCACAACCACACAGACAACCACACCAACACAACCACACCCAACTACACCCACAACCACACATACACAACCACAGCCCCACACACACAATAAAACACACACAACCACACATATTCAACCACACACACAACTACAACCACACACACAACACACACAACCACACACACAACCACACACACATACACAACCACACACACACAACCACACACACAACCACACACACACAACCACACACACACAACCACACACACAACCACACATACAATCACACACACATAACCACCCACACAGCCACACACACACAACCACACACACACACACACAACCATATACAACCACCCACCCACACCCACAACCACACCCACAACCATACACACAACCACACACACCACACACAACCACACACACAACCACACACACAACTACACACACAACCACACACACACACAACCACACACACACATCCACATACACAACCACACACACACAACCACACACACAACCACACATACAATCACACACACATAACCACCCACACAACCACACACACACAACCACACACACACACAACCATATACAACCACCCACCCACTCCCACAACCACACCCACACACAAACAACCACACACACAACCACACACACAACCACACAAACACAACCACAAACACACAACCACACACACAACCACATACACATAACCACACACACACAACCACTCACAACCACACACACAACCACACACACAACCACAACTGCACACACAACCACACACACAACCACAACCACACACATAACCACACACACACAGCCACACACACAAACACACACAACCACACACACACAAACACACACAACCACAACCACAACCACACACATACAACCACACCCACAACCACACCCATAACCACACACACACACAATCACACACACAAACACACACACACCCACACACACATACACAACCACACACACACAACCACACACACACTACCACATACACACCCAACCACACACACATAACCACACACACACACACAACCACACACAGCCAGACACACAACCACACCAAGTATTGGCATAGCCAATAGGTCTCGCCGTTGGGAACTTATAAGTGTCTAACCACGCAACAATTGATGTGGTTGCACCAAGGATATTGTGCTGCATAACTAAATAGTTAGAAGGTCCCAAAAGTGAGACCTATTGGCTATGCCAATGCTTGTTTTGTATTTGTCACCCCGAGTTGGATGATTATGCTCAGACGTGAGTCCCTTGCTCTCGATGCCACTGGAATCAAGCTATCCTGGCTGAAGAGGGGTAAAACTCCGAAACCGGTCCTAGGATGCTTGTTTCCAGTCCAGGGAGGACCTGGCCTGGCAGTTCGGGCTGGACTGTTCCCATTGGCACAGCGTCAAGACTGATTTGCATATGGATGGATCCAAACTGGAATGGCATGGTGAGCAAAAAACGATGGATTTAGGCACAGATCTCTATACTGGAGTGAATGTATGACATTGTTCTGCATTCTGTCCATCAATAGTTCTTTTGGCATTTGTGACCCCGAGTGGGACGGGTATGCTCAGAAGTGAATCCCATGCTCTCTATGCCATTGGAATCAATCTATCCTGGCTGAAGAGGGGTGAAACCTCGAAACCGGTCCTAGGATGCTTGTTTCCAGACCAGGGAGGACCTGGCCTGGCAGTTCGGGTTGGACTGTTCCCATTGGGCACAGGGTCAAGACTGATTTGCATATGCTGGGTCCAAACTGGAATGGCATGGTGAGCAAAAAAACATGGATTTAGGCCCAGATCTATGTACTGGGTTGAATGTATGACATTGTTCTGCATTCTGTCCATCAATAGTTCTTTTTGCATTTGTCACCTCGAGTGAGACGGGTATGCTCAGATGTGAGTCCCGTGCTCTCCATGCCACTGGAATCAAGCTATCCTGGCTGAAGAGGGGTGAAATCCCAAAACCGGTCCTTGGATGCTTGTTTCCAGTCCAGGGAGGACCTGGCATGGCAGTTTGGGCTGGACTGTTCCCATTGGGCACAGGGTCAAGACTGATTTGCATATGGCTGGGTCCCAACTGGAATGGCATGGTGAACAAAAAAACGATGGATTTAGGCCCAGATCTCTGTACTGGGGAGAATGTATGACAATGTTCTGCATTCTGTCCTTCCATAGTTCTTTTTGCATTTGTCACCCCGAGTGGGACGGGTATGCTCAGACGTGAGTCCCGTGCTCTCCATACAACTGGAATCAAGCTATCCTGTCTGAAGATGGGTGAAACTCCGAAACCGGTGATAGGATGCTTGTTTCCAGTCCAGGGAGGACCTGGCCTGGCAGTTCGGGCTGGACTGTTCCAATTGGGCACAGGGTCAAGACTGATTTGCATATGGCTTGGTTCAAACTGGAATGGCATGGTGAGCAAAAAAAACGATGGATTTAGGCCCAGAATTCTCTATTGGTTTGATTGTATGACATTGTTCTGCATTCTGTTCATCAATAGTTCTTTAGGTCTTGCCTGACCCAGCACATACGCTGATCTGGTGAGAATTTTTGTGAGGGCTCAAAAAAATGCTACCATGGCCAGCCTAGAGGTACAGTGCATGTGCACAGGAGCGCTTAGGAGCAGAGGCTCGCAAACCTCGTCATGCTCATTAAGCGCCCGCGCTCACTTTCACTTTCGCAGCGCCCCTTTGCTGTTCTTGTTCAATGAACATCAAACATCAAAGAACATGTTGTGTTAATGCTTTGCTGCGCCCCTTTAACTTACAATGTGCTTTCTCTTTCCACAAACTCGATGTTTTTGTTCCTTTATTTTGAGATGCTTTTAGTATTACTGTTTTGTGACTTAAAGAACATTAAGGAAATGTTACTGTGAAACTGGACAATGTTCACAGTGTTTATTTCTGATCACAGCGGCTGCTTCATGTCCTTTACACTATTCAAGGAGCCCTTTCTTTGGCGCTTTCATGAGGACATGATGAGGAAGCTGTAAACTTTTGGCACATTCTCTTTAAAAGCACAGCATGTTGGCGGCTGGTTAATCGATTAGACCTATGTAGCGCTTTAGATCTCAAAGCGCTATGGTGGGTGCAGCAGTTACAACTCATGAAATATGAGGTGCAACTCACAAGGAGGGGTCAGGTTTGAGTGCACATTGGCTGCAATCAAACTCTTAAGATGATGGGCTGTGTGTATCCATTATCAGCACTCAGTCTTCGCTAAGTGATCTTGTTTGTTTTGTTGTTGTGTTAATGCTTTGCTGTGCCCGTTTGACTTACACACACATGTACAAACACACAACCACACCCACACTCACAACCACACACACAACCACACACACACACAACCCCAACCACATACACAACCACACACACACACACATCCACACAAACAACCACACATACAACCATACACAACCACACACAACCACACACACAAACACATACGCACACCCACAACCACCCACACAACCACAACCACACACCCACAACCACACACACAACCACACACACACAACCACACACACAACCACAAACACAACCACAACCACACACAACCACACCCACAACCACACACACAACCACACACACACAGAACCATACACACACAACCATAACCACACACATACACACACAACCACAACCACACATACAACACACACAACCACACACACACACAACCACACACACACAACCACACACACAACCACACACACAACCACACAAACACAATCACACACACACAACCACACATACAACCGCACACAATCACCCACCCACATCCACAAATACACCCACAACCACACCCACACCCACACACACAACCACACACATAACCACAACCACACACAACCACACACACACACACAACCACACACACACACACACACACACAACCACACACACACACAACCACACACAACCACAACAACACACACAACCACACAAACAACCACACACAAACAACCACACCCACAACCACATCCACAACCACACCCACACAACCACAACCACACCCAACTACACACACAACCACACACACACAAAACCACAGCCACACACACAACCACACACACAAAACCACACATATACAACCACATACACAACCACAACCACACACACAACCACACATACAACCACGCACACAACACACACAACCAAACACACACAACCACACACACAACCACACACACAACCACACACACAACCACACACACACAACCACACACAACCACACACACACAACCACATATACCACCACACACACAACCACACATACAAACACACACACATAACCACCCACACAACCACACAAACAACCACACACACACAACCATACCCACAACCACACAGACAACCACACCAACACAACCACACCCAACTACACCCACAACCACACACACAACCACAGCCCCACACACACAATAAAACACACACAACCACAACCACACATATTCAACCACACACACAACCACAACCACACACACAACACACACAACCACACACACAACCACACATACATACACAACCACAACCACACACACACAACCACACACACAACCCGACACACACAACCACACACACACAACCACACACACAACCACACATACAACCACACACACATAACCACCCACACAACCACACACACACAACCGCACGCACACAACCATATACAACCACCCACCCACACCCACAACCACACCCACAACCACACCCACAACCACACACACAGCCACACTCACACACAAACACACACACAACCACACAGACAACTACACACACACACACAACCACACATACACACAACCACACACACACAGCCACACCCACAACCACCCACACAAGTACCCACCCATACCCACAACCACACCCACACCCACAACCACACCCACACACAAACAACCACACAAACAACCACACACACACAACCACACACACAACCACACAAACACAACCACACAAACACAACCACAAACACACAACCACACACACAACCACATACACACAACCACACACACAACCACTCACAACCACACACACAACCACACACACAACCACACACACAACCACAACTGCACACACAACCACACACACAACCACAACCACACACATAACCACACACACACAACCACACACACAAACACACACAACCACACACACACAAACACACACAACCACAACCACACACATACAACCACACCCACAACCACACCCATAACCACACACACACAACCACACACACAAACACACACACCCACACACACACACACATACACAACCACACACACACAACCACACACACACTACCACATACACACCCAACCACACACACATAACCACACACACACACACACAACCACACACAGCCAGACACACAACCACACCAAGCATTGGCATAGCCAATAGGTCTCGCCGTTGAGAACTTATAAGTGTCTCACCACGCAACAATTGATGTGGTTGCACCAAGGATATTATGCTGCATAACTAAATAGTTAGAAGGTCCCAAAAGCGAGACCTATTGGCTATGCCAATGCTTGTTTTGTATTTGTCACCCCGAGTGGGATGATTATGCTCAGACGTGAGTCCCTTGCTCTCCATGCCACTGGAATCAAGCTATCCTGGCTGAAGAGGGGTAAAACTCCAAAACCGGTCCTAGGATGCTTGTTTCCAGTCCAGGGAGGACCTGGCCTGGCAGTTCGGGCTGGACTGTTCCCATTGGCACAGGGTCAAGACTGATTTGCATATGGCTTGATCAAAACTGGAATGGCATGGTGAGCAAAAAAACGATGGATTTAGGCACAGATCTCTGTACTGGGGTGAATGTATGACATTGTTCTGCATTCTGTCCATCAATAGTTCTTTTGGTATTTGTCACCCCGAGTGGGACGGGTATGCTCAGAAGTGAATCCCATGCTCTCTATGCCATTGGAATCAATCTATCCTGGCTGAAGAGGGGTGAAACCTTGAAACCGGTCCTAGGATGCTTGTTTCCAGACCAGGGAGGACCTGGCCTGGCAGTTCGGGTTAGACTGTTCCCATTGGGCACAGGGTCAAGACTGATTTGCATAAGCTGGGTCCAAACTGGAATGGCATGTGTTGGACCCAGCCTCGTGGCGTGGTCCCGAACCCTCCTACCAGTCCAAACGGGGGCAACCCCAACCCTTCAAAGCCCCCCGAGATTTTACCCCGCTACCCGCATCAGCCTTCGCGACGCGGCCCGCCCGGGCCTCGGTCCCGCGCGAAGGCCCGACATCGAGGCACCAAGACCCGACCCAAGGGGGTCGAGTGGCCACTCCACAGATCCCGGAGGAGGAGAGTTTCGATGGGGCCTCCCGCCGGCCCCCGACGCTTGGGCCTGATCGCCATCCGGCCTCCCTGGGCGATGGCTCCACCCCCCGCTGGGTGTCTGGACTCTCTCATCCCGGCCCCTCCGGCCCCCCCGGCACGAGGGTCTGGACATCAAAGGGCTCCAGCAATATATCTGGGGCAACCCACAACCAGGACAGTAGTTGTATCCTGGAGTCGAGAGCCCTGCTGATCGGATCGCGGCTGACCCTACGGAGAGAGACTCATTGCCTGGAACGCGGAACTCAAGCCCTGCTGACCTCGTCGCGGCTCAACCTCGAAGGAGTAACCATCGGAGCCCTGCTGACCTCGTCGCGGCTTAACCTCGAAGGAGTAACCATTGGAGCCCTGCTGACCTCGTCGCGGCTCGACCTCGAAGGAGTGACCATCGGAGCCCTGCTGACCTCGTCGCGGCTCAACCTCGCAGAAGTAACCATCGGAGCCCTGCTGACCTCGTAGCGGCTCGACCTCATCGAGGAAACCCTCCGAGCCCTGTGGACGAAGTCCCGGCTCCCGGAACCCCCCCAGCTCGAGGATTGAGAGCTGAGCGCAAGGTGTTCCCGTACCAGGCTGGTACTGAGACTGTCCCGCTACCCCATCCCTGAACGACCCCGAGACTCTTTGGGAGCCCTCGATCCACCTGTAAATATTGCCACAGAAACCTGCCTTTTGCAACCTATAAAGACTTGTAAGATTTGATACCCGTGTTGTGTCCCTTTGTGGTGGGGGGGGATTACTTGGTTGTACGATCCTAGGAGAAGGACCTCGCCCAGGAGGCTTCTCAGCGGCGCTCGGCTACTTCCTAACGGAACGGTGCCTCTCGGGGTGGTCAGTCCGACACCATCTAACTCCCCGGAGGTCGGCCTTCTAACAGCATGGTGAGCAAAAAAACATGGATTTAGGCCCAGATCTCTGTACTGGGTTGAATGTATGACATTGTTCTGCATTCTGTCCATCAATAGTTCTTTTTGCATTTGTCACCTCGAGTGAGATGGGTATGCTCAGATGTGAGTCCCGTGCTCTCCATGCCACTGGAATCAAGCTATCCTGGCTGAAGAGGGGTGAAATCCCAAAACCAGTCCTTGGATGCTTGTTTCCAGTCCAGGGAGGACCTGGCCTGGCAGTTCGGGCTGGACTGTTCCCATTGGGCACAGGGTCAAGACTGATTTGCATATGGCTGGGTCCAAACTGGAATGGCATGGTGAACAAAAAAACAATGGATTTAGGCCCAGATCTCTGTACTGGGGAGAATGTATGACATTGTTCTGAATTCTGTCCTTCCATAGTTCTTTTTGCATTTGTCACCCCGAGTGGGACGGGTATGCTCAGACGTGAGTCCCGTGCTCTCCATACAACTGGAATCAAGCTATCCTGTCTGAAGATGGGTGAATCTCCGAAACCGGTGATAGGATGCTTGTTTCCAGTTCAGGGAGGACCTGGCCTGGCAGTTCGGGCTGGACTGTTCCAATTGGGCACAGGGTCAAGACTGATTTGCATATGGCTGGGTCCAAACTGGAATGGTATTGTGAGCAAAATAACGATGGATTTAGGCCCAGAATTCTCTATTGGTTTGATTGTATGACATTGTTCTGCATTCTGTCCATCAATAGTTCTTTAGGTCTTGCCTGACCCAGCAGATACGCTGATCTGGTGAGAATTTTTGTGAGGGCTCAAAAAAATGCTACCATGGCCAGCCTAGAGGTACAGTGCATGTGCACAGGAGTGCTTAGGAGCAGAGGCTCGCAAACCTCGTCATGCTCATTAAGCGCCCGCGCTCACTTTCACTTTCGCAGCACCCTTTGCTGTTCTTGTTCAATGAACTTCAAACATCAAAGAACATGTTGTGTTAATGCTTTGCTGCGCTCCTTTAACTTACAATGTGCTTTCTCTTTCCACAAACTCGATTTTTGTGTTCCTTTATTTTGAGATGCTTTTAGTATTACTGTTTTGTGACTTAAAGAACATTAAGGAAATGTTACTGTGAAACTGGACAATGTTCACAGTGTTTATTTCTGATCACAGTGGCTGCTTCATGTCCTTTACACCATTCAAGGAGCCCTTTCTTTGGCGCTTTCATGAGGACATGATGAGGAAGCTGGAAACTTTTGGCACATTCTCTTTAAAAGCACAGCATGTTGGCGGCTGGTTAATCGATTAGACCTATGTAGCGCTTTAGATCTCAAAGCGCTATGGTGGGTGCAGCAGTTACAACTCATGAAATATGAGGTGCAACTCACAAGGAGGGGTCAGGTTTGAGTGCACATTGGCTGCAATCAAACTCTTAAGATGATGGGCTGTGTGTATCCATTATCAGCTCTCAGTCTTCGCTAAGTGATCTTGTTTGTTTTGTTGTTGTGTTAATGCTTTGCTGTGCCCGTTTGACTTACACACACATGTACAAACACACAACCACACCCACAACCACACACACAACCACACACACACACACACAACCCCAACCACATACACAACCACACACACAACCACATCCACACACACAACCACACATACAACCACACACAACCACACACAATCACACACACAAACACATACGCACACACACAACCACCCATGCAACCACAACCACAACCACACACACAACCACACACACACAACCTCACACACAACCACACACACAACCACAACCACACACAACCACACCCACAACCACACACAGACAGAACCACACACACACAACCACAACCACATACATACACACACACACAACCACAACCACACACACAACACACACAACCACACACACAACCACACACAACCACACACACAACCACACACACAACCACACACACAACAACACACACAACCACCCACCCACATCCACAAACACACCCACAACCACACCCACAACCACACACATAACCACAACCACACACACACAACCACACACACAACCACACACACAACCACACACACACACAACCACACACACACACACAACCACACAACCACACACACACACACAACCACAACAACACACACAACCACACAAACAACCACACACAAACAACCACACCCACAGCCACATCCACAACCACACCCACACAACCACAACCACACCCAACTACACACACAACCACACACACACAAAACCACAGCCACACACACAACCACACACACACAACCACACATATACAACCACACACACAACCACAACCACACACACAACCACACATACAACCACAACCACACACACAACACACACAACCACACACATACAACCACACACACAACCACACACACAACCACACATACAACCACACACACACAACCACACACACACACAACCACACACACACAACCACACACACAACCACACACACAACCACACATACAACCACACACACATAAACACCCACACAACCACACACACACAACCACACACACAACCACATACACACCAACCCACCCACACCCATACCCACAACCACACACACAACCACACCCAAACCCACAACCACACCCACAACCACACCCACAACCACACCCACAACCACACACATACAACCACACACACAACCACACACACAACCACACACACACAACCACACACATACAACTACACATACAGACAACCACACACACAACAACCCACACAACCACCCACCCACAACCACACCCACACATCCAACCACACACACAACCACACACACAACCAAACACACACAACCACACACACACAACCACACACACAACCAAACATAACCACACACACAACCACACAAACACAACCACACACACACCCACACAACCACATACACACAACCACACACACAACCACTCACAACCACACACAACCACACACACAACCACAACTGCACACACAACCACACACACAACCACAATCACACATACAACCACACACACCACACACACACAACCACACACAACCACACACAACCACACACAACCACACACACAACCACACACACACAACCACACCCATAACCACACACATGCAAGCACACACACAAACACACACACACGCACACAAACACAACCACACACACACAACCCAACACACACTACCACAGACATACACAACCACACACACACAACCACACCCACCCACACAACCACACACAACCAGACACACAACCACACCAAGCATTGGCATAGCCAATAGGTCTCGCCGTTGGGAACTTATAAGTGTCCAACCACAACAGTTGATGTGGTTGCACCAAGGATATTGTCCTGCATAATTAAATACTTAGAAGGTCCCAAAAGCAAGACCTATTGGCTATGCCAATGCTTGTTTTGCATTTGTCACCCCGAGTGGGATGGGTATGCTCAGACGTGAGTCCCGTGCTCTCCATGCCGCTGGAATCTAGCTATCCTGGCTGAAGAGGGGTGAAACCTCGAAACCGGTTCTAGGATGCTTGTTTCCAGTCCAGGGAGGACCTGGCCTGGCAGTTCAGGTTGGACTGTTCCCATTGGCACAGGGTCAAGACTGATTTGCATATGGCTGGGTCCAAACTGGAATGGCATGGTGAGCAAAAAAACGATGGATTTAGGCACAGATCTCTGTACTGGGGTGAATGTATGACATTGTTCTGCATTCTGTCCATCAATATTTCTTTTTGCATTTGTCACCCCGAGTGGGACGGGTATGCTCAGACGTGAATCCCGTGCTCTCTATGCCACTGGATTCAAGCTATCCTTGCTGAAGAGAGGTGAAACCCCGAAACTCGTCCTAGGATGCTTGTTTCCATTCCAGGGAGGACCTGGCCTGGAAGTTCAGGTTAGATTGTTCCCATTGGCAGAGGGTCAAGACTGATTTGCATATGGCTGGGTCCAAACTGGAATGGCATGGTAAGCAAAAAAATTATGTATTTAGGCCCAGATCTCTGTACTGGGGTGAATGTATGACATTGTTCTCCATTCTGTCCATCAATAGTTCTTTTTGCATTTGTCAGCCCGAGTGGGACGGGTATGCTCAGACATGACTGCTGTGCTCTCCATGCCACTGGAATTAAGCTATCCTGGCTGAAGATGGGAAAAACCCCGAAACCAGTCCTAGGATGCTTGTTTCCATTCCAGGGAGGACCTGGCCTGGCAGTTCAGGCTGGACTGTTCCCATTGGGCACAGGGTGAAGACTGATTTGCATATGGCTGGGTCCAAACTGGAATGGCATGGTGAGCAAAAAAACGATGGATTTAGGCCCAGATCTCTGTACTGTGGTGAATGTATGACATTGTTCTGCATTCTGTCCATCAATAGTTCTTTTTGCTTTTGTCACCCCGAGTGGGACGGGTATGCTCAGACGTGAGTCCCGTACTCTCCATGCCACTGGAATCAAGCTATCCTGGCTGAAGAGGGGTGAAACCCCAAAACTGGTCCTAGGATGCTTGTTTCCAGTCCAGGGAGGACCTGGCCTTCCAGTTCGGGCTCGACCGCTCCCATTGGGCACAGGGTCAAGACTGATTTGCATATGGCTGGGTACAAACTGGAATGGCATGGTGAGCAAAAAACGATGGATTTAGTACTCAATCTCTGTACTGGGGTGAATGTATGACATTGTTCTGCATTCTGTCCATCAATAGTTCTTTTTGCATTGGTCACCCCGAGTGGGATGGGTATGCTCCGACGTTAGTCCCGTGCTCTCCATGCCCCTGGAATCAAGCTATCGTAGCTGAAGAGGGGTGAAACCCTGAAACAGGTCCAAGTATGCTTTTTTCCAGTCCAGGGAGGACCTGGCCTGGCAGTTTGGGCTGGACTGTTCCCATTGGGCACAGGGTCAAGACTCATTTGCATATGGCTGGGTCACAACTGGAATGGCATGGTGAGCAAAAAACGATGGATTTAGGCCCAGATCTCTGTACTGGGGTGAATGTGTGACATTGTTCTGCATTCTGTCCATCAATAGTTATTTTTGCATGTAGCACCCAGCCCCTCTGCCATCTGGTCTCGCCCACTTCTTTCCAATGGTGCTACTAGATGGCGGGGCTGCCCTTGGAGTCCCGATGAGGGCTCTTTTACCCCCATGAGCCCAGCTGGAGCTTCAAGAAGGCCAGGAGTTTGGGTGCCTTCGGTCACTTCTGTCACTCGGTGCGCATGGGTTACCAGAAAGGGGGGTAGCCTTCCTCTGGATTACTAAGGACAGGGTACACCAGAACCTCTCTCAAGCTGGTAGTTCTCAGCCAGCGACCAGAAGGGCTTGGAGTGTGCAACACCCCCACTGTCTGGGGCACCATCCTCTGGGTGGCTGCGTGGTTAAGGGCCGGGCCCAGGGTCTCGAGGCGGGCGCTCCCACCCTGGGCTCCGTGCTCAGCCATGGGCCCAGGAAGGTGGTCCGTTGCGCCTGAGCGGGCCATCCCCAGCTGAGTATCTCTTCCCATTTGAAAATTACACTTAGAAAATATAATAAGTCAACTGCAATGTTATGCTATGGGAGAGATAGGCCTTGCTGCAATGAAAAATGAATGTAAGGGTTTTTGACTACAAGGACATGTAAAACTTAAAAGTACATATCCTGCTTTTTAAATACATTGCACCCTGATTTCTGTGCCATCCACGAACTTTCCTAGGGGTGACTTTTATGCCTTAAAGCAGACAGTTGGGACATTGCAAAAGGTTTACTTTGCCAGGTCGAAATGGCAGTTTTAACTGCATACAATGGCTCTGCAAAGGCACGCCTGAGATATGTTTAAGGTGCTACTTAAGTGGATGGCACAACAAGTGCTGCAGTTGCACTAGCATCATTTAAGGTACAGACTCTTGGCATGTGTAGTAGCACTTTACTAGGAACTTACATGTAAATTAAACATGCCAATTGGGTGTAAGCCAATGTGTGAGAGACTGGCTTAGTATATGGTGCTCACTTATGTAAGTGTAGCATCCTGCACTAATCCAGACAACCCTTATAGTGATTTCAGTGGTCTTGGACAACCTTAAAAAACTCTCTAAGTGGTAGCTGTGGAGAGCAGCCTTCAGGCTTAGTCCAGAAGGAGTGCAAAGCAGCTTGTTGTACCAGTACTTAATCTTATGGTATAGGTTAAGTGAAAAAGAATCACACAGTATAGTTATAAAAATATGTATTTTATTACAAACACTCACTAACACATAGTATTATCTCCTACCCAGAGATATAAACACAATAAACACAATACTTAGTGTTAGACCCGGCCTCGTAGCATGGCTCTTCCTGTCCTCGCACTACCTAACCTGGTACCAGGGACCCCAAGCACACGGCCCAGCCGATCCTTCCCACCAGAACACACACACGCGACCCGGGCCTCCCCGTCCATGGCCTCTCTCCTTTCGGCCACCCCGGGCACGCGTGCCCACTTCGTGCACCAAGATGGCCGCCCGGCCCCAGCACAACCCGGGCCTAGAGGCGCCACTCCGGCTGGAGGACATCACACTTCCAGGGGATGAGAGAGGGAGGAGCAGTTTCTATCGCACCTCTGAACTCCCCTGGGACGATGGGTTTCGATCGGCCCTCCGGCCTCCCTGAGGGCTGGCTCCACGCCTGCTGGGTGTCTGGGACTCCTCCCGACCCGGCCCTGAAAGGATCAAAAGACAATGGCAGGAAACCTCGACAAGCGACCCCCAGGTGACAAGACCCCTGCCTGCACAGACCCCGGACATCAAAGAGGGGTTGACCTATAACAAGGGGTGCTCTGGGACTGTCCGGCAGATTCACCTAGGAACATCTGAGCCCTGCTGAGTGACTCGCGGCTCCCTGAAGATCGTAAGACCTCCGAACTTGTGCTTGAGCCTGCTGAGTGACTCGCGGCTCCCCCAGACTCTCTTTGGTCCCGCCAGACCCCACGACGACAGCGTATCCCCCAGCTCGAGGATTGTGAGCTGTGCGCCCGGTACGCTCCTGCATTTGATCCATATCCCCCCAAAGACTGTCCCGCTACCTCCTACCCCCGCCAAGACTCTGTGAGCCCACGCTCTACTTGTAAATATCTGCCTTGCTGATCATAAAGATCCTACCACTTCGATTTGATAAAGCTTGAATCCTAAGAACCCTCGGTGTGGTGTCTCTTTGTCGTGTGGTGCCAAGTGTACGATCCTAGATACGAGATTCCTCCCCTGCGGAATCTCCCGCCAGTGCCCGGCTACGATACTTTGAGGGTGGGTCTCAGGACAGTCAGGGCCCCCTCCGGGCTCCTCTGAGGTCGCCTTCTAACATTAGGGCCCATAACCTAGAGATCGTACCGTGAACGACTGACACACTACCGACAAAGATGGCAGAAGGAAGCGCCGTGAGCCCCGCAGAAACCAGCACCAACAGGGTGTTCCAGGTGGAACAAATAGAAGAATACACGCACAAAGAACTGAAGCAATTCTGCAAAGAACTTAAAATCGCTACCACCGGTCTCAACACCAAAGAAGATTTGCAGAAAGCACTGAAAGCTTGGGTGGATGCCGGGGCCTCCCGCCCAGAAGGCATGGGGGAGCGACACGACGAAACAGAACCCACCCAAGGCGAAAGCAGCAGCAATCAGGTGCGAGGCTTCGTGCCAGACGGGGGCCTTTCCCCGGAAGAGCTCGCAGACAGAGAGAGAAGTCGCAATCACGAACTCGCGTTAGCCAAACTCAAAATCGAAGGCGAACTGAAATTAGCGGAAAAAAAGCTAGCAGTAGAACAACTGCGCGTACAAGGCGAATTGGAAGAGAAGAAGCTCCAACGGGAGCACGAAGGAAGGAAGCTCCAACTAGAACACGAACGCAGCTTGAAGGAGATCGAGCTCAAAGCCAGAAACGAGGAAGGGAGGCCCCCGGGGAACCGAGAGGCGGCCTCCCCGGCGGAACAGAAGGTCCCCATCCCCAAGGACGTGGTCAAAGAATATTATAAAAATGATGACATTCAACAATGGTTCAGGGCCTACGAGGTCGCCATGACCTCTCATCGGGTCCCGCAGAAGGACTGGGGGGCAGGGCTGTGGGGACGGTTTCTGAGCGAAGGAAGGGACACCCTGCTCGACCTACCCCTCTCCCTGCAGACCTCCTACAGCCACATGAAAGAGGCCCTCCTCACTAGGTACGGCCTCACCCCAGAGATGTACCGTCAGCGATTCCGGGATGCAGGAAGATCCCGGGCACCACCTGGGTGGAGTATGTAAACTTTTTCAGTCGGGCCTTCGATGGGTGGATCAAGGGCAGCAAGGTCACCACCCTCGAGGAACTCACCGACCTCATGTTGTGGGAACACCTGGCGGCGAACTGCTTTGTGGAACTACGCCAGCATCTGCTCGACAGCAAACTCACCGATCCCCGGAAGCTGGCTGTGGAAGCAGACCGCTGGACCAACACCCGGGTCCCCCGGAGCATTGTAGGAGAATACCCCCGAGCCAGTCAGGGACCACCCCGCCAGAGAGGGGGAGGGAACCAGGGAGGGCAGAGAGAGTCCCAGTCGAGTCCCCCGAAGGCCCAACCTCCACCTTTCCCGGCGCCCCCCCCACCAGTCTCCGGACCCCCCGGGAGACGGGGGCACCGGGTAACCATCACTTGTTTCCGTTGTCAGAGGCCCGGGCACTACGCCAATGACCCGGAGTGCCCCATGGCCCCCCAGGTCCCCCCTGCTGCAAACCCTGCTAGACAGATAGCCAACGTAGCCCTGGGGGAGGAGGCTGAGGACACCGGGGAGTGGGAACCCGCAGCTATGGCCCTAGTATCCCTGGGAGATAGAGAGATGGTCCCTGGTAGCCTCCTGCCCTCCAACACGAAGAAGTACGGGCAGCTCGTCAAGATCAATGGCCACCAAATAGAAGCCCTGCGAGACACCGGGGCCAGCATCACCGGTGTCCTCAGGCACTTAGTCCCCGAGGAGCAGATCCTACCCAACGTCTTTTGCCCCGTAATTTCCGCAGATAATAGAGAGAGTGTGTGTCAGGTAGCCCTGGTGCCGTTTGAGTGGGGAGGGGTGATAGGTAAACTGAGGGTTGCCGTAAGAACCTCCCAGCCGATCGACTGCCTCTTAGGGAACGACCTGGAGAGCTCTCCCTGGAAGTACGTCGAGCGCAAGGCCCACCTAGGGATGATGGGACTCCCCGAGTGGGTGTGCGCCACCACCCGATCTATGTCCGCCCAACTCACCCCCCTGGGGGAAGTCGAGGACCCCCCGACCGAGGGAGTCAGAGCAGTCCCCGCCGAGGGTCCTCCCGTCCCCCCATCGGGAGGGTCAGTCGCCAGCGACGAACCCTCACCGTCCGACACCACCCCGGTCCCCGAGTTAGGCGATCTGGCCGAATTGGCCCCGTGGCGCCACGAGGGCGGGCCCACCCGGGAGGAGTTCTGCCGGGAGCAAGCCACCTGTCCTTCCCTGGTCGGACTGCGGCACCAGGCCGAGGGCCAAGCCACAGGCGACCAAACCGGAACGCACCGAGTCTATTGGGAGAATAACCTCTTGTACAGTGAGCAGAAGTCGGTGGAGCTAGGATCCGGCCGGGTGCTGGTGGTACCCCTACGCTTCCGAGACTTCCTCCTGGGCTTGGCCCACGACGTCCCCCTCGCCGGCCACCTGGGTCAAGACAAAACCTACAGCCGTCTCGTGACTCACTTTTACTGGCCTAGGATGAGAGTAGCTGTAGAAGCCCACTGCAAGTCCTGTCCCACGTGCCAGGCTAGTGGGAAGAGTGGGGGGAAGCGCAAGGCTCCCCTCCAACCCTTCCCGGTCGTCAGTACCCCATTCGAAAGAGTCGGAATCGACATCGTGGGGCCCCTGGATCCCCCCACCTCCCAAGGTCACCGTTTCATTCTGGTCCTAGTGGATCACGCCACCCGATACCCTGAGGCGATCCCCCTACGCACCGTCACGGCTCCCGTGGTGGGCCGAGCCCTGATGGGGATCTTTTCCCGGGTGGGTTTTCCCCGCGAGGTCGTGAGCGATCGCGGCACTAATTTTATCTCAAAATGCATGACGTCCCTGTGGCAACAATGTGGGGTGTCCTATAAGTTCACCACCCCGTACCATCCCCAAGGGAACGGCCTAGTAGAAAGGTTGAACCGGACTCTGAAAGGGATGATCAACGGCCTAGAAGAACCCCTCCGGCATAAGTGGGACGTCCTGCTCCCCTGCCTCCTGTTCGCTTACCGGGAAGTCCCACAGAAGTCCTTGGGGTTCAGCCCGTTTGAATTACTATATGGACACCCCGTCCGAGGTCCCCTCAGCTTGGTTAAGGAAGGGTGGGAGGCAGCACCCCAGTCTACCCCACGAGATGTGTTCCAATACGTTCTGGCCCTCCGGAACCAGACCAGGAAGTTCCGAGAGCTGGCCGAGGCCAACCTGGAGGCAAGCCAAGAAGAGATGAAGCGCTGGTACGACCAGAATACCACTCTGGTCGAGTTCCAGCCGGGCCAGCAGGTATGGGTCATGGGCCCCGTGAAGCCTGGCGCCCTCCAGGACAAGTGGACCGGGCCCTTCAAAGTGATTGAGCGGAAGAGTCCAGTCACGTACTTGGTGGACGTCCAGTCGCCCCGGGATCCCCTGCGAGTCCTACACGTGAACCGCCTCAAGCCTCACTTCGTACGGACAGAACTGAGCCTCCTGCTGGCCACCGATGACAGGGCCGAAGATGAGTCCGATCCCCTCCCGGACCTCCTGTGTGTCAAGGAGAAGGATGGCTCCGTGGAAGGAGTGAACCTCTCCCCATCCCTCACTGACCAGCAACAAGCGGACTGTCGCCAGCTCCTAGGACAATTCTCCGACCTCTTCTCCCTGATCCCCCGAGTCACCGACTGGTGTGTCCATGACGTGGACACCGTGGACAGCCCGCCAGTAAGACACCGAGCCTACCGAGTCCCTGACCGAGTCCGGTCCTGCATTCAAGCTGAAGTCTCGAAGATGTTGACCCTGGGGGTGATCGAGCCATCCGATAGTCCCTGGGCCAGCCCCGTGGTCCTAGTTCCGAAGGCAGCGGCCCCCGGTGTCGCCCCCGAGCTCCGATTCTGCGTGGACTACCGGGGGCTCAATGACGTCACCCGGGCCGATGCCCACCCCATCCCCCAAGCCGACGAGCTCATTGACCGACTCGGGGCGGCCCGGTTCCTCAGCACATTCGACCTCACCTGCGGATACTGGCAGATTGCGCTCACAGAGGAAGCCAAGGAGCGGTCCGCCTTCTCCACCCCAGATGGGCATTATCGCTTCCGCGTAATGCCCTTCGGAATGAAAAATGCCCCGGCCACCTTCCAGCGACTGGTGAATAGGGTCCTGGCCGGGATGGAACAGTTCAGTGCGGCCTATCTAGACGACATCGCCGTTTTCAGTTCCGGATGGAGTGAGCACCTCCAGCACCTCCGGAGAGTGCTAACCGCCCTGCGCCAGGCAGGCCTCACAGTAAAAGCCAGCAAGTGCCAGATTGGGCAAGGATCAGTAGTCTACCTGGGGCACCAGGTCGGGAGCGGTCAGGTCGCCCCTCTACAGCCAAAGATCGACGCCATCCTAGCCTGGGAACCACCCACCACCCAAACGGAGGTCCGAGCCTTCCTGGGCCTCACTGGCTACTACCGAAGATTCATCCGGGGGTATGGCAGCCTGGTTGGCCCCCTCACCGAACTCACATCAAAAAAACAGCCCAAGAGGGTGCAGTGGACGACTGCCTGCCAGGAAGCGTTCGATGCCCTAAAGAAGGCCATGTGCACGGCCCCCGTCCTCCAGGCTCCCGACTACTCCAAGGAGTTTGTAGTCCAGACCGACGCCTCCGAGCATGGCATTGGAGCCGTCCTGTCCCAGGTGAATGACCAAGGCCTAGACCAGCCCATCGCCTTCCTCATCCGGCGGCTGTTGCCCAGAGAACAGTGGTGGAGCACCATTGAGCGCGAAGCATTTGCCGTAGTCTGGGCCCTCAAAAAGCTGCGCCCTTACCTGTTTGGCACCCATTTCAAAGTACAAACCGACCATCGGCCCTTGCGATGGCTCATGCAGATGCGAGGAGAAAACCCCAAGCTACTGCGGTGGTCAATCTCCCTCCAGGGGATGGATTTCACCGTAGAACATCGCCCTGGTACGGACCACGCCAACGCTGACGGCCTCTCCCGGTTCTTCCGCCTCAGCGAAGAGAACCCCCCAAGATGATGGGTAGTTCTCTCCGGCTTTCAGCTGGGGGGGACGCGTGTTAGACCCGGCCTCGTAGCATGGCTCTTCCTGTCCTCGCACTACCTAACCTGGTACCAGGGACCCCAAGCACACGGCCCAGCCGATCCTTCCCACCAGAACACACACACGCGACCCGGGCCTCCCCGTCCATGGCCTCTCTCCTTTCGGCCACCCCGGGCACGCGTGCCCACTTCGTGCACCAAGATGGCCGCCCGGCCCCAGCACAACCCGGGCCTAGAGGCGCCACTCCGGCTGGAGGACATCACGCTTCCAGGGGATGAGAGAGGGAGGAGCAGTTTCTATCGCACCTCTGAACTCCCCTGGGACGATGGGTTTCGATCGGCCCTCCGGCCTCCCTGAGGGCTGGCTCCATGCCTGCTGGGTGTCTGGGACTCCTCCCGACCCGGCCCTGAAAGGATCAAAAGACAATGGCAGGAAACCTCGACAAGCGACCCCCAGGTGACAAGACCCCTGCCTGCACAGACCCCGGACATCAAAGAGGGGTCGACCTATAACAAGGGGTGCTCTGGGACTGTCCGGCAGATTCGCCTTGGAACATCTGAGCCCTGCTGAGTGACTCGCGGCTCCCCGAAGATCGTAAGACCTCCGAACTGGTACCTGAGCCTGCTGAGTGACTCGCGGCTCCCCGAAGAACGTAAGACCTCCGAACTTGTGCTTGAGCCCTGCTGAGTGACTCGCGGCTACCTGAAGATCGTAAGACCTCCGAACTTGTGCTTGAGCCCTGTTGAGTGACTCGCGGCTCCCTGAAGATCGTAAGACCTCCGAACTTGTGCTTGAGCCTGCTGAGTGACTCGCGGCTCCCCCAGACTCTCTTTGGTCCCGCCGGACCCCACGACGACAGCGTATCCCCCAGCTCGAGGATTGTGAGCTGTGCGCCCAGTACGCTCCTGCATTTGATCCATATCCCCCCAAAGACTGTCCCACTACCTCCTACCCCCACCAAGACTCTGTGAGCCCACGCTCTACTTGTAAATATCTGCCTTGCTGATCATAAAGATCCTACCACTTCGATTTGATAAAGCTTGAATCCTAAGAACCCTCGGTGTGGTGTCTCTTTGTCGTGTGGTGCCAAGTGTACGATCCTAGATACGAGATTCCTCCCCTGCGGAATCTCCCGCCAGTGCCCGGCTACGATACTTTGAGGGTGGGTCTCAGGACAGTCAGGGCCCCCTCCGGGCTCCTCTGAGGTCGCCTTCTAACACTTAGGAAATAGAACTTGCAAGTACCACAAATACACAGTGGTCTCCAGGGGAAGACCAAACAATATACTAAAATAGTGCAAAGTGAACCACAACTCGAGTCAAGAATTGACCCAGAAGATGTAGAAGAGTGGGTAAACCAAGGAACCACCCTAGGTGAGTATCTAGGAACCCCACAGAGGTCATGTGCAGAGTGGGAAGAAACCCTGTGGAATATGGAAGTTTGGAGAACTGTGGCTACCCAAGGAACCGGGATACCTACACCAGGGAAGCCAGGTGCTTAGGTGTCAAGTATCGTTGGAAACCACTGTAGACCACAATGGAGAACTTCAGGAAAGATGCTGCTGGAGAGAAGACAAAGGAGTCTGGTGGAACCCAAAGGTGGATGCAGGCAGAGCGGTACTTGCAAGCAGAGGGGACAGAGTCTATGCCACTCAGGAGTTGCCAGGAGGCACAGAAGACGAATGCCCACCGATGTCAGAGAAGCAGAATAGGTTGTCGGTGCCCTTGAAGTTGCAGCTGTGCTGACCAGGTGACGCTGTAGGAGACCAGAAACAATTCAAGAGTCGACCCATGTCGGATGTCAAAAGCCAAGGGGTCAGTGTGTGGTAGGGGTACCAACCAGCCTTGGCAGCAGCAAACAACGTAGTCGACGAAAAAGGTGCAGTGACTGGACCAGCAAGGTCCAAGTGACTCAGCGCAAGCAGATAAGTCAGAGTAGGCTGGAGCAATCAGGGGAGCCTGCTGGAGCCAAAGAAGACCCTCAAGAGGAGCCATGGGCCAAAGTCACACGAGTCGCAGGAGGACCTCGGGAAGCTAATCAATGAAGAAGGCCCATGGTGCAGAGAAAGTGATGAAGATGAGGATCTTGCCTGCAGTAGTTGCATGAGGTTGGAGCTTCTTGGAGCCCAAAGATCTCTGGAGGAGAGAGTCAACAGGCCTTGGCAACGTTGATGCAGTGCACAGGAGCTCTGTTCCAGCTGTTCCGACGAGGGATACTGACCTCAAACTCGGTATGAAGACTGTGCAGGCCTAGAGGGAGTTGCAGAACCACAAGCTGTGTTTCTGATCCTTTCCCAGTCTGTGGGAGCCCAGGAACAGCAGACTGGTCAGTTGTGTTGCAGTGACTGCAGATGCAGGGGAGTGACTCATTCACTCCAAGGAATATTCTTTTGGGTGTCTTGGATGTCCACAGGCCCTGTGAAGAACCTGTCTGGAGCATGGGCTCATGGGAACATGGGTTTCCAAAGCAAAGACCACAGAAGTCCAGAGTGTCCAGACCTGTATGGAGCATAGGCACATACTTTGCAGAACACAGGCAGGACAACAAGACCAGGAGCAGCAGGAATCTTCCCCTTGCAGTCTGGGATCCCAAAGCGAAGACCAGAGAAGTCCAGAGTGTCCAGACAGTCGAAGTTGAAGTGGTGTTTTATCTGAATCTTGTCCCATGATGAATCTAGGGACCAACCCTCAGGTAAACCCTTAAGAAAGGGTTGGGATGATTCAGGAGTCCATCCCAGTGGATGGGCTGGACAGTGGGGAGGATACTCCCATGTCCTTTGTCCAGTTTTGCATCAGAGCACGAGCCAATGGCTCCCTGAACTGGTTTGAACTGGGGCATGCAAGGAGGGCACCAAATGTGCCCCACAAGCAGCCTCAGTGGTGCTGGCAAGCACCCCCACCCTGTCCCAATAAACTAAACCCTGTCTGGGAGATTGGCTCAGCAGCAGGAGGGCAGAATCATGTCTCTGGTAGGCAGAAGCCCTAGCTTGCTGGCCGGTTCTGGAAGACTGGTACCAGGAGAACAGAGGGCCTCCCGGAGGAGCTTTATAGTGCATAGAATCATACCTCCCACATGTTTTATGGTGTGGTGGTATGCTTCCAACATGTTTGATGCCAAAAATGACTGGGTTCGTTACAGCCAGTTTAGAGATGGTCATTGGGTAATGACGCATGGCCACTCTATATGTTGTAATGGCTGATGCACTTACAATCCAACAGAATAAACTCTGAAGGTTGTAGGGGTGCCCCGCTCATGCAGGGGCACCCTTACACTTAGAACCAATCACCCTGCCTTCAGAATTGAAAGACCTGCTTTAGGGGTGACTTATATGTTTAACTGCTGTGACCCCAGATATAAGGAAATGTATATCCATCATAAGTGGTGCCAGCACCAGCTTACAAAGGCTGCAATGGCAGGCCTGTAGTCACATTTTGAGCGGTCTGTCAGGGGTGGAATAATACATGCTTCAGCCCATGGGAGACCCCTGGTATGCCTATGCACTTGGCACCTTAGTACCATGTACTAGGGACTTATCAGGGTACACTAGTAGACAGTCTGGAGTGTACTTAAGTACTCACCATGTCAAATTTAGGGAAGAATCACAGAGACTGGAGTCCTGATTAGCAGGATCCCAGTCAGACTAGTCAGAAAAACATAATGACACCAGCAAAAAGTCGGGGTAACCATGAGAGCTGATCCTATTTTTCTACACAATGTTACTAAGCTTTAGGGAAAGAGCACAAGCACTTTAGCACTGGTTGGCAGTGGTAAAGTGTTTAGAGTCCTAAGGCCAGCAACAACAAAGTCAGCAAAAAGATGAGGTCTGAAGGCAAAAGGATAAGGGGAAAACCACAACAAGGATGCCAGGACACTTTGTATAGGGAGATAGTGCCCCAGTGGCAGATATTGCTACAAACTGGCAAAAAGTTACTGATAGTTACTTTTCAAACAGATGTTTATCTGTAGGACTCTCCACTCTCTCATTTGGGGGGGGGGGGTTGAAACTTAAAAGACTATAACTACGTGTAAATATACACATGTAAATTGTGAATTCTATCCATGATGAGATTTACACCTAGGTGTAGATCTCACATGAGGATCTACACATGTAAAATTATCTTTGTAAATAGGGTCCAACATGTCTTAAATTATAGCATTATTGTGAGTTTTCACTTCAAAGGTGGCTTGAAACAGTATAAACATACATTCCTATAAGATACTTTCAGAAGAAAGAAGCATTTTGCCCTTGTCAAGGTGACAAAGGGCCAAGAAACACAGTGGTGTCTAACAAAGATCAGGGGTCAGCTCCAGGCCTGGAGAATTAGCCAGCAGAGAAAATATTACTACGGATGGAATGTGTTTCTATGAGAAAGGGGAAAAGAGAGGGGTCCTACTAGTGCTAAAACTGTATTTTCACAGAGCAAGAAAACACATTGGAAAAGTAAAAAAGTTAGACAGTTCCTGTAGGATTGGGTAGAGAAGCAAACCAGACTTCCTTCAAAGCCTCTACATGAAGAGACCATGAGGAGAGGGCAAAGAAAGCTATATAGGAGAGCTTTGGTTGGGTGCAGTTGTTGGTGGAAGCACCCTCGGTGAAATCCGAGAGACCCTAAACCATGAAACCAGGAACAACACTAGAACCAGATTGTTTCCCAGAAATATTATTTGAAATCACCCTGCTTCAGCTAGGTAAACTGATTGCAGCCCTCTTTAAAACTTTCACCCAAGCCTTGGGACTTGACTCTCACCTTGTGGAAGGTAGACATAGCATTATTTACAAACTTAGAAAGAATCAGATAAAATAGACCTCTTAAAGAAAATTAGCATGCAAATTATATGAACACAGGGAAACTGCTTTGCTCATGTGTGCACTAATGTGAACTAATGCATGAAAGAACAAGGCCACATTTTACATTATGCCTCAAAAGAAACAAAATTAGTGCATGTCTAGTCCGCATTCCGCATCTTGCATCCTGCTTTAAAAATAATAATAAATAATGCTGCTTTTGCTTTAAGCTTCTGCTAAGAAAGTAATAACAGGGGATATCACAAAGGTGGGTGGCAAACAGTGAAAGTGCATTTCCATGTAGTTAATAATGCTTATGTTTATTCGTCATAGTGAGCTGAATGGGCCTGTACTTTCTTAGAGTGACCAGATAGATGAGGGGCTGGAAATGAGCAAAAATGATGATTCTCCAATTATTATGCAGAGAGAATCTTGATTTCATTAAAGACAAAAGAAGGCTAACATTATGCAAATACTTTTATTTGCTGCCCAAACATGCAGCCCTTTAAAGAATGTAACTACATCACAATAAGTAGAACATTAGCAACATAACAAGGAGACAGTGCACGCTCCAATCTTCCTCTTAGGCTGCGATGACACAGCTGTACGACGTGATGATCCAGTTAATCCTTGTTAGACCTGGCACCTTGGCGTGGGTCTCCCTTCCATTTTTTGCTGTTGCCTCATGTGTTTTTGCTGGTGTTAGATGCTTTGGGCACTGTGCCACTGCTGTCCAGTGTCACAGTGCAAGTGCTCCCTATTGTAAATTGATGTATGAATCAGTGATTCCATGATTGGTTGGTTTGGGTTACCTGTCAGACCCTAGTACAGTGCACCAGGAGTGCCCTGGGCTGGTAATCCAAATACTGCTGGTGGGCTTGCAGCACTGGTTGTGACACCCACAGAAGCAGCCAGTAAAAGTGTGTCAAAGGCCTGCCATTGCAGAGCCTGCATGCAGTCTGGTACTATCATGCTGACTGGGCTAGTGCACCCACTTGGCAGTCCCTAAACCTTCCCTTTTCTTCATATCAGACACCCCTATGGTAGGTCAAAGGGCAGGGTGCAGTGTTCGTACAAGGTAGAACATGCCCTGGAATGTGTGGCATGTTCTAATAGTGAATTACAGCCACCTTCGTTTTTCACTATTGCAAGGCTACCTGTTCTCCATAGGCCAGAATGGCCAGTTTGATTATTACATCTTATAATCCTAACTGACTCAGGGAATGTTGTAATGCATTAACGTAACATGCACGTGCTGCACCCAGCGCGTGCCAGCTGATGCCCTCGAGCTCTCCTGCGTGAGAGCACTCTTTGTTCTCCCCCCTCCGATTGGTTCCCCAACATTTCACCCTCCCAACTGTTCTGCTGCCCAACTCCCAACTGTCAATATTGACATTCCTCCCGTAACTTATGCACCGCACTAGGTGTGGGGTTGTATTGAATAAAGCTTCAGAACCCTTCCTACGAGTCTGCGTCCTTTCTACAGTGGCGACGAGCGGACTAACCCTACAACCCCTCACAGCGGTATTCACTGCGTTCCTGCTAAACTGTCAGGTCATTTTCAGGGATCAACACCGACCTGCTCATGAAGTGATCTGCTGCGATGTGCTGCCTTACTTGAGGTCCGGTCGACCTGATCTTCACCTGATGTCATCTGCTGCCTGGGGTTGCTCCTCCCATGCTGTGTGTAACGTCGAGCTTCCAGCTTCCACGGTGAGATCTGCGCAGTCTGCGAGTAAACTCTGTGCGCTGCTGGCACTGCCTATGAGAAGGAACTCTACTTTGCTCCTGCCTCCATTTGTCAGCGGTTCAGATCGTCACGTTTTCAGTCATTTCTCCAGTGACCTTACCTTCACCCTTGCGCTGCAGATTTTTTTTTTTCTGTCAGAGGGCTTTCCCGCCCCTCTCTGGTTCCTGCCTTCCTCTCAGTGTCAAACATCTTTGCACCCCTTACATGCGCATTACGTCATTGAAACACAACGTAAGGCGCCATTTTGGATTGAACCTTACTTCGGAACTCGACTGCATGAGTTCAAATCATTCAACAGTACTTCTCACGGTGATGTGCACACCACATTAATAACTCGGTGCACACATATTTGAGAGGATTCCTGACATCATACTATTGCACACTTCACGGTGATGTGCACACCACATAAATAAATAACTTTTTATAGCATTAATGTGTGTCACCCATCCAGTAAAACACACTTCTCCTCTACAGTTGGTGTGCCTCCTAACTGGGATCACGCATACTTCTACTTTGGGGGAATTTACCTGCAGTCTCTACAAGATCATGCACATGTCCTTCCTGTGCATTAATCCATTGGTGTGTCACCTCCATCATCCTGCAGCAATTTTGCTTCTCATTTGACATACACACACTAACCTCATCTATTATTTCAACTAGCTGTACTTTTGCCCCCCACCTGCTCCATTTGTATACACCATGTGTGCATTAAGCTCTTTGAACCTGGCACAGCCCAACTCCCAACTGTCATTATTGACATTCCTCCCGTAACTTACGCACCACACTAGGTGTGGGGTTGTATTGAATAAAGCTTCAGAACCCTCCTACGAGTCTGCGTCCTTTCTACAGGGAACATGGTAGAAATTCGAATTTAGTATGCCTGAACTCAGAATGATAAAATAAATCCTTTAGTGAAGTTGGTTTTAACATTCTGTGTTTGAAAATACCACTTTTAGAATGTAGGTATTTTCTTGTCTAACCATTCAAACCTGCCTCTGCTAGGCTGTGTATTCCTTGTCTGGAGTTTGAGTGACAGGGCTGGGGAACTCCAGGAGACAGGGTGAGGCAGCCCAGTGGTGAATAGAGAGATCTGCATCTAGATGGGAGGGAAGAGTTACACATGGGACCTGACTAGGGCTGTGTTGTAAATTGAAACGACGATGTGATTAAGCATTTACTAAAGACATTAATTCCCTTCTCTAGATCATGTTTTCTCCGTTATGTTGACCGAAGTTCGGACTCCATTTTGTATTGTTATGCTTCCACGTGTTCCCCACGAGAAGAGTCCAACCTCTGTGTTAGTTGCTTTTGTAATCTGCCTAGTAACAGTTTATAAATAGCTCCTTTGTCCTTCTGGCACATGCCCAGACTTGACCACATCTGTTATCAGTTAGCCTTGCTTGACCATGTTTTCGCGGGCTCAAGGAGTGTGTTAGCTCCGCCCACATATTGATTCAGTATTGAAAATGACCATAAATGGTAATGTTCTTCGGCCTCATGTTGTATCCACCCACTTATGAGCCCCTCTATTGTGTATAAAAGGGGACCATGTACGTAAGTTCTTTGTGCTACTCTATGCAATACTGAAGAGTGTTGTGTGGATTGTAGGACCACCCTTAAGGGTTAATAAATGCTGTCTTTGTACTTTGCAGTTTCCGTGCCAACTTCCTTATAGATTCCATTACAGGAGAGCGAACCCTTGTGTCCTGCGGGCCTAGCTGGGGCCTGTATTCATCAATTGGCGCCCGTCACGTGGGGCTCATCGGCGACTCGGATGCTCGAAGGACTGGTCGCGAGGAAGGTGAGGAATTTGGCCGGGGACGTGATCACTGCCAGCGGCGTCTTAGCCCTGGCATCCCGAGGTTTTTTCTTCCTTCCCTTCCGAGCTGACCGTCTGGGTGGCGCCGGTCCTCGACTGAGACCTCTTCTGTCGGTCTTGCCGTGAAAGCCGTTTGGGCGATTGTGGAGCTTGGCAGTTGGAATCTGGACTCTTGATTGGTAAGAACCGGTGTACGGTACTTGCTCCGAGTTTTTGAAGCCTGATCTGGCTATTTGAGTTTGATTTGTGATGACTAGTCATATTTTGTATTTGTCTTTGTGAAAATATATGCGTTGCAACACATATAGGCAGGTAATGTGGAGAGATTTCTCCGGAGCTGTGTAACTTTGAACGGCGCAACGATTAAGTGCCATTTTCTCTATAATATTGCATATTTTGCATTATTTCTGAGCATGCCTGCTTTCAGCGCACTCCGTAAGTGGTGTTGCTGTTTTGGAAACCGGTTGAACCTCGAGGAATCTGCTCCAGCTCCCCCAGAGGGGACTCCTAATAGGGATATGTATGTGAAGCATGGTCTTTCTTCCATAATGTACAGCACAGTATGGAGGAAATATACTAAAAAAGATCCTGAGTTACGATGGCCTTTGTATGGATCGTTTGATATACGTAAGATTGAGTATGTGGAACAGTGTATGTGTAAGCGGCGTGCTCGTCAGGATATGTTTGAGTGTGTGCGGTTGTGGGTGAAGGAGGTGCGTGAGCGAGAGAAGCGTGAGAAAGCGCTGTTCGATAAAGAACAACGGAAGAATGATCATGTGCGGGCACAGGAAGCGAGGCGTCGGGAGGACAAAGAACAAACGGAGAGGCAAGAGAAAGAACGTAGGCTGCAAGTCTCGGGTCAATATGCTGTTCGGCAGCCACTTTATCCTGTCCTTAATAATCTTGATGATGATTTTTATTTACTAGATCGCTCTCCGCCCCCTTATGTTGGCGCATCTGCTCCGAGGCCACAAGATTCTGTCCCGGGTCCGGGTAAGGTAGATACGCGGTCCATGTTATCGGCTGAGCATATGGCTGAGCTTCGGCAAATTTCCTTCCGTGCACTTAAGGGTAAGGTGTCCGTGGATGAATTGTTCCATACGTGGGGGTCGTGGCAGGATAGAGAGAGATTGTATTTTTTGAGCCATTTTGCTGAGGAAGTGATTGCTGCTTTTCGGAAATATTCTAGTGTCTTTGAGCCTGAAGAAGTGACATCGGATGCTAAAGCATTGCATGATGGTGTTTTTTCTCCCTCTAAGGCTCCTGATACGGCTCGGCGGCTATTCGCCTTGCGGGACGCGGTGCTGGCCCATAAAGAAAAAGCGCGCCAACGAGCAGGGGAGGAGACGCAGTCGGATTCGTGTACCGCAGGAGGCCACTCATCCACCTCTCAATCAGATAAGAGCGATCTAGTGCATGCTAAGCCAATGCGCGAGGCGGCGCCTTTGTATGTTCCTCCTAAAGGAGCGGGGACTAGCTCGGACATTACCTCCGCCGATGCTAAGGGATATTTTGTGTATAATTGGGTTTATACTCCGTGGCATAGAGCTGATGTTATGGCATTAAAGAATGCGCTGCCTGACCCCCGCAAGAATCCAGCGGCCTTCTATGAAGAAGTCGAGGGGGCCTGGAATTCTTGCGTTATGACTTTAGCAGATATAGACCTGTTCTTTGGCCTTATTCTACCACCGGATATGTGGCGATCTGTCCGAAAGGTAGATGATATAGTTGCCTTTAAGGCCCGGTGGTCTGACCTTGAGGATGAGGATAGGGAGCGGAAGCCCGCGCAGAAACCGCCCCAGAGTATTTTAGATCTCCCTGCTGCTATTGTGGCTAAGTTGAAGACAATTATCCCCCCTAAAAAGATTGACTGGAATATGTTAGCTGCATGTAAACAGAAAGTTGACGAGTCAGTTGCGGACTTCTTTACGCGCTTTGAGGAGACGTTTCATGATTTTAGTGGCCAGTCGCTTACTGACGATACGGGCCGCCACCTTTTTGCGGATAAATATGTGGCTAATCTGCTGCCGGCAGTTGCGGCCCGTCTAAAAGCGAGTGAAAGTTCTTGGTCCTCCGCTACACCGACGGCCCTCCTGACTATCGCCCAGTATTATGAGCGTCAGGAGCAAGAAGCAAAGGGCCAGGAAGAAAAGAAATCGAAAGATTTGAAAACAAAGGTGATGTTGGCACAAGTCTATGGCCCGCCCCGACGGGGTAGTAATAGAGGTAGGGGAGGATCTTATGGTCCTCCCTCGGGCCGATCTGATTTGAATAGGAACCAATGTGCGTATTGTAAGCAATCGGGTCATTGGGCTAGGGACTGCCCGGTGTTGCATGCATCGCGTCTGGGGCATACCCACGGTGGCCCGCGAGGTAGAGGGGGTTTCTCGAACTTTCGAGGGAATTCTAACGAACAGGCTCGTTTTGACTCTGCTGGGCAGCACCGAGACAGATCAAATGTTTTCGATCGCCAACATCAGTACCAAGCATCGGGGATTGACCGGTCGGGGTACCATGACTCTCAGCATGCATAGGAATGCGTTGGATGGGGGTTAGAATCAGTTGAGGTGCCGGTCGATCAGAAGGGCCCTTATGTATCGGCTGAGGTTTTGGGCTCTACTGATCAGTTCCTAGTGGATACAGGAGCGACACGTAGTGCACTGTCTAAGCAATTGGTTCCGGGGGCTCCCCCATCCGGCTTAATGGTCACATCGGTAGGGTTTGACGGTACACTCTCCCGAAGCCCTCTTTCGCAGCCCCTCATGTTTAAGGTTGATTCTTTTTCTGCACCCTGTCCGTTTCTGCTTGCCCCGTACACACCGGACAACATTATGGGTCTTGATATGTTAAAGCATTTTAGGGCTACGATCCGCTGCTCCCCTGCTGGTGTGCGGGTAATATTGAATGACAATTACCCCCGATCTGAACGGATGTGTGTGATGTCAGAGGATGCGCTGTTAGCTACCCTCCCTCGTGCTTTGTGGGCAACTTCGGATACTGATGTGGGACAAATGGTGATTCCACCGGTCCACATTAGTGTCCGGGGGGGGCGGTGTTACCACGCCTCCCACAGTACCGTATTTCCCAGGAGGGTGAGGAGGCTCTCGTGCAGATAGTGCAGGATTTGATGGCGGTAGGAGTAGTGGAGGAAGTCCCCTACAACATTTGTAATAGTCCGATTCTTCCCATACTGAAAAAGGATACGGATGCCAGAGTTTATCGGTTTATAATTGATTTGAGAGAAGTGAACAAGATCGTGATACCTCAGTACCCAGTGGTTTCCGATATCACAACGTTGCTTACTTTGGTACCACCTACGGCGACTATGTTCTCTGTGATCGATTTGAAGAATGCCTTCTTTTCCATTCCCATTCACCCTGATAGCCGATATCTTTTTGGGTTTACATTAAATAATAGATCTTATCGTTTTTGTAGGATTCCCCAGGGCTACACAGAAAGCCCTAGCATTTACAGTCAGGCTTTGAAAAGACAATTGGATTCTTTTGTTCTGCTCGAGGGGGTCGCCCTCATTCAATATGTCGATGACATCTTGCTGGCGGCTGACACCCTGGAGTTGTGTGAGAAAAGTACGTTATCCTTACTCTCCTTTTTAGCATCCCACAATCATAAGGTGTCTAGGAAGAAATTGCAATTCTGTAGACCAAAGGTGACTTATTTGGGTCACCTTTTGTCTAAGGAGGGACGTGCACTCACACCGGATCGTATCCAAGTAATTTTGGACACACCGAGACCGTCCACACAGAAGGATGTGCGTGCATTTTTGGGCCTTGTTTCTTTTTGTAGACAGTGGATATTGGGGTTTTCGCACATAGCTAAGCCATTGTTAGCCCTCTTGACAAAGGACACGCCTATCCCAATCCCTTGGTCAGATGAGTGTGATACTGCTTTTCAGCAACTCCGACAGGCCCTTTGTTCAGCACCAGTGTTAGGGACCCCTGATTATGCAAAACCCTTTTCGTTGTATGTGCATGAGAAAGATGGATGTGCATTGTCAGTTTTAGTGCAGATGCACGGCGATAAGCAGCGCCCTTGTGCATATTTTTCGGCTGTACTTGATCCTGTCGCCCGAGCATTACCAGGGTGTTTTCGCTCGGTTGCGGCGACAGCTGTGTCAATACGCCAAAGTGAGGGAATTGTGTTATCTCATAAGCTGTTGGTATTAGTCCCCCATGCTGTCGATGCCCTGCTTAATCAAACAAAGACGCAGCATTTGACCAGTGCCCGTTTAACGGGATATGAGTTGACGCTTTTGGCTCCTCATATTACGTTAAAAAGGTGCGTAACGTTAAACCCGGCAACATTGTTGCCATACCCCGAAACCCAGCCTGAGGCGCGGAAAGCGCATGATTGTATTCTCGTGACTGAGGAACAAACAAAGGGTCGTATTGATCTCCAGGATACGCCCTTTCCAGATGTAGATGGAGAACTGTGGGTGGATGGATCCTGTCTGAAGCTACCAGATGGTACGACTTCAGCAGCGTATGCGATTACCATATTGCAAACGATAGTGGAGACAGCACGCATACCACAGAAATCAGCCCAAGCAGCGGAACTGATAGCACTAACACGAGCATGTGAGCTCAGTACAGGACTATGTGTGAATGTTTATACAGATAGCCGCTATGCCTTCGGAGTAGCGCATGACTTCGGCCTACTCTGGAAGGAGAGAGGGTTTTTAACGTCACATGGAGTACAGATAATGCATGGAGAGTTAGTTCACAATCTTTTGACCGCATTGACATACCCAAAGAAAATTGCCATCGTTAAGTGTAGCGCCCATAGGAAAGTAGTTGATAAAGTTGGAGAAGGGAATGCGTTAGCGGATCGAGTAGCACGGGAGACTGCGATGCAGCCCGGTACTACTGCCATGTATGTAGTAAAGTCACAGGTGGAAAGATGGCATGATGCGAAGGAGGAAGTGCGGGAAATGCAAAGGACCGCTTCTGACAAAGAGCGGGAACAATGGGCTAGCGAGGGAGAACTGGATGACGAGGGCTGCTGGAGAAATAAGCAGATGGATAGATGGAAATTACCCACGGCTTTTGTACAACCTATGGTTCAGATGGCACATGGGCTAGCACATGTTGGAGCTTCCGCAATTGTGAAATTGCTTACCCAAGTCTGGGAGCATCCAGAGATTGCTAGCACAGCGAAGAGGGTGGTGCAGACCTGTATGATCTGCCTGAGGTATAACCCAGGAAAGGGTACTCGAACTCCGGCAGGAGGATTTGTGACACCTACTGCACCCTTCGAGGTTTTGCAGATGGATTACATCCAGCTTGAGCGCTGTAATAATCTGAAGTATGTTCTAGTAGTGGTCTGCGCTTTCAGCAAATGGGTTGAAGCGTACCCTACGAAAGGCAATTCTGCAATGACTACTGCGAAGTTGCTGCTGAAAGAGTTCTTCCCTCGATATGGCGTCTGTAGACTTCTGTGGAGTGATAATGGGCCTCACTTTGTAGCGGATGTTATAAAGTACGTCTTGAAGGGCCTGGGCATCACCCAGAAGTTTCACGCGGTATTCCACCCCCAGTCTGCAGGACTAGTCGAGAAGTATAATGGTACACTGAAGCTTAAGATCGCTAAAATTCAAGCTTCGACGTCTTTGACTTGGCCAGACGCTCTGCCACTGGCGTTATTGTCAATTAGATCGGTACCGCACTCTCGAACTGGCCTTACACCGTATGAGATTGTTTTCGGACGCCCAATGAATATTTGGGGTCCACCAAAACCTAAGGCTGTGTATGATGTACCTTGTGTAATGATGAACGATTATCTGGCACAGTTAACGGATAACTTGGTTTCTATTCATCAACAGGTCCGAGAGGCGCTCCCTGATCGGTCTACCGGTGAAGGACATGGTCTCCGGCCTGGGGACCACGTGATGGTGAAAATATTTGACAGAACAAACAGCTTGGAACCGAGATGGGTGGGTCCTGAGCAGGTCCTCCTCGCAACGAGGACGGCTGTGCGAGTCTCCAACAGAAAGAATTGGATCCATTCCCTGCACTGTAGGAAGGTGCCGCCCGGATTGGTGGAACCTGCCGTGCTGACCGATCAACGAGAAATCTTGGCTGCAGAGACAGGCCGTGCTGCGGAGCCAAACGCCACTGAGGAGCTCTTTCCGGACCACGCGACTCCTGGAGGAAGGCGATATCATCTTCGACCAAGGAAGTGAGTTTTCCAGTACCGGGACATACTGTCAGAACGGCCCTTGGGTTAGTGAAACGGAGAGCCGATGAGGCAAGGGGGGGGGATCAGCCCTGCATTAGTGTAGCGACACCCGTCTTGGCCCGCTGGTGAAGAAATCAACCGCTGCCCAAGGGGAAGAGTTCTGACAGACTTTTAGTTTCAGGAAGATATTGGGTTTTATTTTTACTTTGATATGGAGAAAAAGAAAATCCTTTGTGCATTAGGGTTCATGTTGACAGTAGCCATTGTTGGGATAACCACATGGTTCGTGGAGGATGTAACTCCCGCTCGGAAGATTCTTGTGTTGACAACTCCGGTGCCTGAGGAGCACTACTTTTATACATTACCGTATCAAGAGTTGAAGCATCGACAATCTTACTTGAACAACACTTTCATCCAGATGCTGCATCATACCCACGTTGCTACGAATGCTACGAACTGTTGGATATGTGGGATGATGCCAGCTCATCAGAAGAAAGGAGGAACGCCTTTTATACCACTTCCTTTCTCTCATAATGGCTCTTGTAGAGCATGGTATACTTTGCTTTTTGCCACTCGGAAACCGACAGTGGGACGATTGCTCTTCAGACTCAATAAAGAATGCCATCAAGACAAAAATGGGTATCCACAAGCGAATGGGACAATTTGGGAGTGGGAAGAGTACCGACCAGACAATGAATCCATTCCCTACATCTTCACGAACACAAGAGACACTGTGGGAAAGGACAAATTTGTGATCCAAGTAGCACAAGCTCAAGCGGATCTGTGTGTCCAGAGTGTGGGTTTTATCCCTGTTGGTGTTAGTGATTGTATTACTGTTCTGAACATTGATGGGTTGAACAATAGTACCTTTTTGGCCTCCCATAATACGTACTTTGTGTGTGGAAATAAAGGTTATTACCGTCTGCCGGCTGGGTGGTCTGGGGTATGCTATGTATCATTGCTATTACCTCCTGTATTCCTAGCACCCGCATCTTATCATAAGGATTTGAAATTATTGAATAATGTGACTGTAAATAGGTATAAACGTACTTTATCAATTGACGATGTAGATCAGACTGATACCAGTCTGCAGCAGTATATTGATTTTAACTTAGGACTGTTTTTAGGTCTCGGCTAGCGAAGGCTGCGCTTGCGCAGTCTCGCTCGCGAGATTTAATGACTTTGAGTGACTTTTAGAAGAGGGGCTTGCTCCCGCCCCTCTTCTCTCCTGTTCTCCATTGGCTGGCCTCTTAAATGCAGGCCAGCCACTGGAGAAGAAGTCCAGTCACTCCGTTGTAGCCCCGTCCTTTTCGGATCGGGGGGCGTGGTTTTACCGAGAAGTCTCAAGCGTGCCGGCCGTCCCCTTTTTCACCCCTTTTGCAGCTGATGGGCGTGTATTTTTTTTTGGGGTTTTCCCTGTTTGGAAGGTCATTTTGTGTTGGTTGCTGTGAGGCGAAGCATTCCTGGAGCTGTGTGGTAAGCGATCTTTTTTTGGGTGGGTTGGTTGGTAAAGGCATCCTTTATGTTTGGGAACTAACTGTTTGACCTTTGTTTTGTTACAGGTTTCCAGCAGTGTGGGTCGTTCCGGTGCAGCGGCTGCAGGGAGCGCTTTAGTCGGTAAGTATGGCGGGGTTTGCGGGCCTTCGATAATGTATATTGTAGCTTTTGTTAGTAACTGTGTCTTTTTTAAGTTTCCTTACAGGTCTTCAGCAGTGTGAGTCTTTCCGGTGCAGCGGCTGCAGGGAGCGCTTTAGTCGGTAAGTATGGCGGGGTTTGCGGGCCTTCGATAATGTATATTGTAGCTTTTGGTAGTAACTGTGTATTTTTTATGTTTCCTTACAGGTCTTCAGCAGTGTGGGTCGTTCCGGTGCAGCGGCTGCAGGGAGCGCTTTCCTCGGTAAGTATGGTGGTGTTTGCGTATGTGTTGTAAGTAACTTTTTTTGTTTTAGGTTTCCTTACAGGTCTTCAGCAGTGTGCCTCGTTCCGGTGCAGCGGCTGCAGGGAGCGCTTTAGTCGGTAAGTATGGCGGGGTTTGCGGGGCTTCGAGAATGTATATTGTAGCTTTTGTTAGTAACTGTGTATTGTTTATGTTTCCTTACAGGTCTTCAGCAGTGTGGGTCGTTCCGGTGCAGCGGCTGCAGGGAGCGCTTTCCTCGGTAAGTATGGTGGTGTTTGCGGGGCTTCGGTAATGTCTATTGTATGTGAGGAAGTAATTTTTTTTTTTTTATGTTTCCTTACAGGTCTTCAGCAGTGTGGGTCGTTCCGGTGCAGCGGCTGCAGGGAGCGCTTTCCTCGGTAAGTATGGTGGGGTTTGCGGGGCTTCGGTAATGTATATTGTATGTGAGGAAGTAATTTTTTTTTTTTTATGTTTCCTTACAGGTCTTCAGCAGTGTGGGTCGTTCCGGTGCAGCGGCTGCAGGGAGCGCTTTCCTGGGTAAGTATGGTCGGGTTTGCGGGGCTTCGGTAATGTATATTGTATGTGAGGAAGTAACTGTTTTTTTTTATGTTTCCTTACAGGTCTTCAGCAGTGTGGGTCGTTCCGGTGCAGCGGCTGCAGGGAGCGCTTTCCTGGGTAAGTATGGTCGGGTTTGCGGGGCTTCGGTAATGTATATTGTATGTGAGGAAGTAACTGTTTTTTTTTTATGTTTCCTTACAGGTCTTCAGCAGTGTGGGTCGTTTCGGTGCAGCGGCTGCAGGGAGCGCTTTCCTCGGTAAGTATGGTGGGGTTTGCGGGGCTCCGTTAATGTATATTGTATGTGAGGAAGTAACTGTGTTGTTTTTTATGTTTCCTTACAGGTCTTCAGCAGTGTGGGGCGTACCGGTGCAGCGGCTGCAGGGAGCGCTTTCCTCGGTAAATATGGTGGGGTTTGCGGGGCTTCGTTAATGTATATTGTATGTGAGGAAGTAACTGTTTTTTTTTATGTTTCCTTACAGGTCTTCAGCAGTGTGGGGCGTACCGGTGCAGCGGCTGCAGCGAGCGCTTTAAGTGGTAAGTATAGTGGGGGTTGCGGGAGTTAGCTAAGGCATATTGTATGTATTTTAAGTAATAATTTTTTTATGTGTGTATTTACAGGGCTTCAGCGGCTGCAGGGAGCGCTTTCCTCGGTAAGTATGGTGGGGTTTGCGGGGCTTCGTTAATGTATATTGTATGTGAGGAAGTAACTGTGTTTTTTTTTATGTTTCCTTACAGGTCTTCAGCAGTGTGGGGCGTACCGGTGCAGCGGCTGCAGGGAGCGCTTTAAGTGGTAAGTATAGTGGGGGTTGCGGGAGTTAGCTAAGGCATATTGTATGTATTTTAAGTAATAATTTTTTCATGTATGGTGGGGTTTGCGGGGCTTCGTTAATGTATATTGTATGTGAGGAAGTAACTGTTTTTTTTTATGTTTCCTTACAGGTCTTCAGCAGTGTGGGTCGTTCCGGTGCAGCGGCTGCAGGGAGCGCTTTCCTGGGAAAGTATGGTCGGGTTTGCGGGGCTTCGGTAATGTATATTGTATGTGAGGAAGTAACTGTTTTTTTTTTATGTTTCCTTACAGGTCTTCAGCAGTGTGGGTCGTTTCGGTGCAGCGGCTGCAGGGAGCGCTTTCCTCGGTAAGTATGGTGGGGTTTGCGGGGCTCCGTTAATGTATATTGTATGTGAGGAAGTAACTGTGTTGTTTTTTATGTTTCCTTACAGGTCTTCAGCAGTGTGGGGCGTACCGGTGCAGCGGCTGCAGGGAGCGCTTTCCTCGGTAAGTATGGTGGGGTTTGCGGGGCTTCGTTAATGTATATTGTATGTGAGGAAGTAACTGGTTTTTTTTATGTTTCCTTACAGGTCTTCAGCAGTGTGGGGCGTACCGGTGCAGCGGCTGCAGCGAGCGCTTTAAGTGGTAAGTATAGTGGGGGTTGCGGGAGTTAGCTAAGGCATATTGTATGTATTTTAAGTAATAATTTTTTTATGTGTGTATTTACAGGGCTTCAGCGGCTGCAGGGAGCGCTTTCCTCGGTAAGTATGGTGGGGTTTGCGGGGCTTCGTTAATGTATATTGTATGTGAGGAAGTAACTGTGTTTTTTTTTATGTTTCCTTACAGGTCTTCAGCAGTGTGGGGCGTACCGGTGCAGCGGCTGCAGGGAGCGCTTTAAGTGGTAAGTATAGTGGGGGTTGCGGGAGTTAGCTAAGGCATATTGTATGTATTTTAAGTAATAATTTTTTCATGTATGGTGGGGTTTGCGGGGCTTCGTTAATGTATATTGTATGTGAGGAAGTAACTGTGTTGTTTTTTATGTTTCCTTACAGGTCTTCAGCAGTGTGGGGCGTACCGGTGCAGCGGCTGCAGGGAGCGCTTTAAGTGGTAAGTATAGTGGGGGTTGCGGGAGTTAGCTAAGGCATATTGTATGTATTTTAAGTAATAATTTTTTCATGTATGGTGGGGTTTGCGGGGCTTCGTTAATGTATATTGTATGTGAGGAAGTAACTGTGTTGTTTTTTATGTTTCCTTACAGGTCTTCAGCAGTGTGGGGCGTACCGGTGCAGCGGCTGCAGGGAGCGCTTTCCTCGGTAAGTATGGTGGGGTTTGCGGGGCTTCGTTAATGTATATTGTATGTGAGGAAGTAACTGTGTTTTTTTTTCTGTTTCCTTACAGGTCTTCAGCAGTGTGGGGCGTACCGGTGCAGCGGCTGCAGCGAGCGCTTTAAGTGGTAAGTATAGTGGGGGTTGCGGGAGTTAGCTAAGGCATATTGTATGTATTTTAAGTAATAATTTTTTCATGTGTGTATTTACAGGGCTTCAGCGGTGTGGGTCGTGGCGTTGCAGTGGTGTATCTTGGGCGATTAGGTAAGAGTACGCCATTTTTTATTTATTTATTTTATTTCTAAATTTTAGAGGGGTACTGTTAGACGTTTTAAGTTTAGTTAGCTTTGTTTGTTATGGATTTGTTGTATAGGAATAGGCTTTTTTGTCGTTGGAAGTGTTGTGTATTTTTACTGGGGTTGTGCCAGGGTTTGTTGTGAATCTGCGTATGTTGAATTTTTCTTGTTTTCACGATGCAACGCTCGGCGGAAGACAGCTAGAAACAGGTAAGTGAATTTGTATTTTACGTTTAAAGTTGGACTTGGAGAATTAGTGGGAGGTAAATGTGTGGGTCGTTCCGGTGCAGCGGCTGCAGGGAGCGCTTTCCTCGGTAAGTATGGTGGGGTTAGCGGGACTTAGGTGATGTATATTGTATGTGTGGTAAGTAACTTTTTTTTTTTCTGTTTTCTTACAGGTCTTCAGCAGTGTGTGTTGTACCGGTGCAGCGGCTGCAGGGAGCGCTTTAGTCGGTAAGTATGGTGGGGGTTGCGGGAGTTAGGTAAGGCATATTATAGTTTTTGAAGTAATTCTGTTTTGTTTTCTGTTTATTTACAGGGCTTCAGCGGTGTGGGTCGTGGCGTCGCAGCGGTGTATCTTCGGCGATTAGGTAAGAGTACGCCATTTTTTTTCATTTCATTTCTCGATTTTTGGGGGGTACTGTTAGACGTTTTAACTTTAGGTAGTTTTGTTTGTAATGGATTTGTTGTATAGCAAGAGGGTTTTTGGGCGTAGGAAGTGTTGTGTATTTTGACTGGGGTTGGCCCAGGGTTTGTTGTGAATCTGCGGATGTTGAATTTTCATTGTTTTCACGATGCTACGGTCGGCGGAAGAGAGCTAGAAACAGGTAAGTGCATTTGTATTTTACGTTTAAAGTTGGACTTTGAGAGTTAGTGGGAGGTACATAGATTATGTTATGTTTGATATCTAATTCTTTGTTATGTGTCTGTTTTTGTAGGGTCGTGCCGGTGCTGCGGCGTAACTTCAACGAATAGGTAAAAGTATGCCAATTTTACATGACTTCATTAACTTATTGGTGTAGTGTTAGACACTTTATCTTTTTGTTGTTTTCTTTGTTATGGATTTCGTAGTATAGCAATAGGGTTTTTGGCGTCGCAAGTGTGGGGTCGTTTTCGTGGGGTTGGGCCAGGGTTTGTTGTGAATCTGCGGATGTTTACTGTTCATTGTTTTCCCGATGCTACGGTAGGCGGAAGACAGCTAGAAACAGGTAAGTGCATTTTTTCTTATACGTTTAAAGTTAGACTTGGTGAGTTGTTGGTAGGTAAATTTTATATGTCTATGCGTAATATTTCATTCTTTGTTATGTGTCCAGTTTTGAAAGATCGGTCCGGTGCAGCGGCGTCACTTCGGCTATTAGGTAAGAGTACACCATTTTTCAGCATTTAATTCAATTATTTTTGATTGTACTGTTAGACTTTTTATTTATAGGTTTTTTTGGTTGTTAGGGGGTTTGTAGTAGAACAAAAGGCTTTTGGGTGCTCGAAAGTATGTGTTTTGAGTGGGGTTGGGGCAGGCTTTGTTGCGAATCTGCAGATGTTGACTGTTCATTGTTTTCACGGCGCGACGGCCGGTGGAAGGAAGCGACAAACAGGTAAGTGTATATATTTTATACGTTACAAGTTGCAGTTGGAGAGTAATTATGAGGCAAATAAAATATGTTTGTGATTTTTTTAAAGTGTTTGTTATGTCTCTGTTTTAGGAGGTTCGTACCGGTGCAGCGGCTGCAGGGAGCGCTTTAGTCGGTAAGTATGGTGGGGGTTGCGGGAGTTAGGTAAGGCATATTGTATGTTTTTGAAGTAATTCTGTTTTGTTTTCTGTTTATTTACAGGGCTTCAGCGGTGTGGGTCGTGGCGTCGCAGCGGTGTATCTTCGGCGATTAGGTAAGAGTACGCCATTTTTTTTTCATTTCATTTCTCGATTTTTGGGGGGTACTGTTAGACGTTTTAACTTTAGGTAGTTTTGTTTGTAATGGATTTGTTGTATAGCAAGAGGTTTTTGGGGCGTAGGAAGTGTTGTGTATTTGGACTGGTGTTGGCCCAGGGTTTGTTGTGAATCTGCCGATGTTGAATTTTCATTGTTTTCACGATGCAACGGTCGGCGGAAGACAGCTAGAAACAGGTTAGTGCATTTGTATTTTACGTTTAAAGTTGCACTTTGAGAGTTAGTGGGAGGTACATAGATTAGGTTATGTCTCATATCTAATTCTTGGTTATGTGTCTGTTTTGGTAGGGTCTTCCCGGTGCAGCGGCGTAACTTCGGCTATTAGGTAAGGGAACGCAATTTTACATCGTTTTATTTAAATAGTTTTTGGGGTACTGTTAGATTATTTGTCTTTATGTTGTTTTCTTTGTTATGGATTTAGTAGTATAGCAATAGGGGTTTTTGGCGTCGCAAGTGTGGGCTCTTTTTCGTGGGGTTGGGCCAGGGTTTGTTCTGAATCTGCGGATGTTGACTGTTCATTGTTTTCCCGATGCAACGGTAGGCGAACAGAGCTACAAACAGGTAAGTGGATTTTTAATATACGTTTAGAGATAGACTTTGAGAGTTAGTGGGAGGTAAATAGAATATGGTATGATTTATATCTCATTCTTTGTTATGTGTCTGTTTTTGTAAGGTCGTGCCGGTGCTGCGGCGTAACTTCAACGAATAGATAAAGTATGCCATTTTACATCACTGCATTAACTTTTTGGTGTAGTGTTAGACGTTTTATCTTTATGTCGTTTTCTTTGCTATGGATTTCGGAGGATAGCAATAGGGGTTTTTGGCGTCGGAAGTGTGGGGAACTTTTTGGTGGGGTTGGACCGCTGTTTGTTGTGAATCTGCGGATGTTTACTGTTCATTGTTTTTCAGATGCTACGGAAGGCGGAAGGCAGCTAGAAACAGGTAAGTGCATTTTGTATCTACGTTTAAAGTTGGACTTTCAGAGTTGTTTGTAGGTAAATATAATATGTCTATGCGTAATATCTAATTCTTTGTTAGGTGCCCATTTTTGTACGGTTGGTCCGGTGCAGCGGCGTCACTTCGGCTATTAGGTAACAGTACGCAAATTTACATCTTTTTATTTAATTGATTTTGGGTGTAGTGTTAGACGATTTGTTTTTAAGTAGTTTTGTTTGTTATGGATTGTTGTAGTATAGCAATAGGGTTTTTGGGTGTCGAAAGGGTTGTGTATTTTTAGGGACGTTGTGCCCGGGTTTGTTGCGAATCTGCAGATGTTGACTGTTCATTGTTTTCACGGCGCGACGGCAGGTGGAAAAAAGCGACAAACAGGTAAGTGTATATATTTTATGCGTTTAAAGTAGAACTTGGCGAGTAATTAGGAGGTACAAATAATATGTTGAGGATTGTTTTCGACTTGTCTGTTATGTCTCTTTTCGTCACACGGTTTCTTGTGAATCTGCGATTGTTGGCTGTAATTTGAGTTTTAGATGCTACATTGGGCGGAAGAGAGCTACAAACAGGTAAGTGAATGGTTTGTATACGTTTATTTAGTCTCGTATCAAGGTAAGTTACAGGTCTTATTAGCAAGGATTAATTTTTAGTCTGTTTATTTTATAGTAATACTGGTGTTTTGTGACGACAGTACTGTCATGTGTATTGTGTGTTATAAAATATGTGAGTACGTCAGGGTGGGGCACGTTTTTGTGATGAATCTGCTGTTTTGGGAGTGTGTCATCCTTTTTTAGATCGGACGGTAGGCGTGACGCAGCTACAGACAGGTAAGCGCGAAACTTTTATACCTATTATGTTTGATTTGAAAGTATTTTTACTGTGATTATAATGTTTGCGTTATTGGATGTATTTGTAATACAAGGTTATCTTATTTATTGCTGGGTGTTACACTGTTTAGTTGCTTGTGATACAGGTTTTGTAACGGAAGTACTGTCACGTGTATTGTGTGTTATTCTATATGTGAGTACGTGAGGGTGGGGCACGTTTTTGTGATTAATCTGCTGTTTTGGGAGTGTGTCATCCTTTTTTAGATCGGACGGTAGGCGTGACGCAGCTACAGACAGGTAAGTGCGAATCTTTTATACCTGTTATGTTTTATTTGAAAGTATTTTAAATGTAATTATAATGTTTGCGGTATTGGTGATGTAGTTGTAATACAAGGTTCTCTTATTTATTGCTGGGTGTTAGACTGTAAAGTTGATTGTGAAACAGGTTTTGTGACGGAAGTACTGTCACGTGTATTGTGTTTGATTCAATATGTGAGTACGTCAGGGTGGGGCACGTTTTTGTGATGAATCTGCTGTTTTGGGAGTGTCTCATCCTTTTTTAGATCGGACGGTAGGCGTGACGCAGCTACAGACAGGTAAGTGCAAATCTTTTATACCTGTTATGTTTTATTTGAAAGTATTTTAAATGTAATTATAATGTTTGCGGTATTTGTGATGTATTTGTAATACAAGGTTATCTTATTTATTGCTGGGTGTTAGACTGCAAAGTTGATTGGGAAACAGGTTTTGTAACGGAAGTACTGTCACGTGTATTGTGTTTGATTCAATATGTGAGTACGTCAGGGTGGGGCACGTTTTTGTGATGAATCTGCTGTTTTGGGAGTGTGTCATCCTTTTTCCGATCGGACGGTAGGAGTGACGCAGCTACAGACAGGTAAGTGCGAATCTTTTATGCCTGTTATGTTCTTTTGGAAATTACTTTTACTGTGATTAGAATGTTTGTGAGTTATTGCTGATGTATTTTTATTCTAAGTTTATTTGTATTTCTTGCTGAATGTTAGAACGTTTATTTGATTGTGAGACAGGTTTTGTCACGAAAGTACTGTCACGTGTATTGTGTTTGATTCAATATGTGAGTACGTCAGGGTGGGGCACGTTTTTTGTGATGAATCTGCTGTTTTGGGAGTGTCTCATCCTTTTTTAGATCGGACGGTAGGCGTGACGCAGCTACAGACAGGTAAGTGCGAATCTTTTATATTTGGTATGTTTTATTTCAAAGTATTTTTAATGTGATAATAATGTTTGAGTTATTGATGATGTCTTTGCAATACAAGGTTATCTTATTTATTGCTCGGTGTCACACTGTTTAGTTGCTTGTGATACAGGTTTTGTAACGGAAGTACTGTCACGTGTATTGTGTGTTATTCAATATGTGAGTACGTCAGGGTGGGGCACGTTTTGGTGATGAATCTGCTGCTTTGGGAGTGTCTCATCCTTTTTTAGATCGGACGGTAGGAGTGACGCAGCTACAGACAGGTAAGTGCGAATCTTTTATACCTATTATGTTTGATTTGAAAGTATTTTTAATGTGGTTATAATGTTTGCGTTATTGGTGATGTATTTGTAATACAAGGTTATCTTATTTATTGCTGGGTGTTAGACTGTAAAGTTGATTGTGAAACAGGTTTTGTGACGGAAGTACTGTCACGTGTATTGTGTTTGATTCAATATGTGAGTACGTCAGGGTGGGGCACGTTTTTGTGACGAATCTGCTGTTTTGGGATTGTCTCATCCTTTTTTAGATCGGACGGTAGGCGTGACGCAGCTACAGACAGGTAAGTGCGAATCTTTTATGCCTGTTATGTTCTTTTTGGAAATTACTTTTACTGTGATTCGAATGTTTGTGAGCTATTGCTGATGTATTTTTATTCTAAGTTTATTCGTATTTCTTGCTGAATGTTAGAACGTTTATTTGATTGTGAGACAGGTTTTGTCACGAAAGTACTGTCACGTGTATTGTGTTTGATTCAATATGTGAGTACGTCAGGGTGGGGCACGATTTTGTGATTAATCTGCTGCTTTGGGAGTGTCTCATCCTTTTTTAGATCGGACGGTAGGCGTGACGCAGCTACAGACAGGTAAGTGCGAATCTGTTATATTTGTTATGTTTAATTTGCAAGAATTTTTAATGGGATTATAATGTTTGAGTTATTGATGATGTATTTGTAATGAAAGGTTATCTTATTTAATGCTCGGTGTTACACTGTTTAGTTGCTTGTGATACAGGTTTTGTAACGGAAGTACTGTCACGTGTATTGTGTGTTATTCAATATGTGAGTACGTGAGGGTGGGGCACGTTTTTGCGATTAATCTGCTGTTTTGGGAGTGTGGCATCTTTTTCAAGATCGGACGGTAGGAGTGACGCAGCTACAGACAGGTAAGTGCGATTCTTTTATACCTGTTATGTTCTCTTGGGAATTAATTATTGCTGGATGTTAGAATGTTTATTTGATTGTGATACAGGTTTTGTGACGAAAGTACTGTCACGTGTATTGTGTTTGATTCAATATGTTATTACGTCAGGGTGGGGCACGTTTTTGTGATGAATCTGCTGTATTGGGAGTGTCATCCTTTTTCTGATTGGACGGTAGGAGTGACGCAGCTACAGACAGGTAAGTGCGAATCTTTTATTCCTTTTTAGGTTCATTCTAAAATTACTTTGACGATAATTAGAATGTTGGAGAGTTATCGATGCTGTAATTTTTGGGGATGTGTTCACTTTTTTAAGGTTGTATGTTAGGCGGTTAATTTCTTTGGAATACAGGATTTGTAACGGAAGTACAGTCACGTGTATTGTGTGCAATTCAATATTTGCGTACGGTGAGGGTGGGGCACGTTTTTGGGTTGGATCTGATGTGGTGGGAGTGGCACTCTTTTCTAGATCTCACGGTAGGCGGGCGCAGCTACAGACAGCTAAATTGAATTATTAGAAACGTAATATGTTCAATGTAAAATTGCGTTTACTTTGATTGTAATGCTTGGGAGTTATCATAAGGGCACGTTTTTTAACATAATCTGCTATTGGGGGAGAGTGACAGTCTTTTGCAGATCGCATGGTAGGTGCTACGCAGTTATAAACGGGTCACTTGAAGTTTGTTCACCAATTGTAGGCATTACCTCAGGTTGTTATTGTAATAAATTACTTTCTGTTTGTTTTCCAGGTATGCCTCTCTCTGGCCCGTTCCCGGGAACCAACGTGCTTGCACTGCTTTCCATGGGTATGTATAATGCGTTTGCCGCCTCTGTAGTAAAGCATCTTGTCTGTCCCTTATCTAACGCTTGTATTTTTACTTTTTTTTTCACAGGGATTCACCGGGCCGATCCGTCCTTGGGAAGCGTCATGCAAAGATTACTTCAGCCGGTATGTATGCTGGTGTTTGCGGATCTTTCATAAGACATCTTGTCTGATTCGTATTTCACTAAGACATTTTTTGGGGGGGTTTTACAGGGACTTCCGCGGGCCTGACTATCCCGGGCAGCATCGTGCTTTAGGACCTTTACTCTGTAGGTATTAATCTTTTGGCGGGTCTAAGGTAAGGCATCTAAAGGTAAGTCTGTTTACTTATTTTCGTATTTTGCCTGTATTTAGAATGTTTTGTGTTCGTAAAGGAGGTTTAAGCTTTACAGCGCATTTGCGGTGAATTCTCTTTGATAAAAACTTTGAACGCGGTCAGACAGGTTGGAGCCGCGTTTCCTTTTGCTGGATCGCTATCTGTCTCATGCATGCTTTCACATTCAATTCACCAGGAATTCACACCTCCTCGCTAACGATAGCACACACTCTCAGGCAGACATTCCTTTCATCCAAGGAAGACCACCACCCAAACATTAGCATACGGCTAGACAACAAGAAGATTTCACACGCGTGCTGTTCGTAAACAAGTGTTACTTCTCTATTGTTATTCATTTCAAGTAACTCCCCTTTCCTCCGGTTTGACTGTACTTAAACTCGAAGAGCAGCCATTCGAAAACATTGCTTGGTTCCAGGTCATCCAGTACGAGCTAAACTATCTCTATTCCGAAAAGGTAAGCCACTTTATTTGTATTGCCGTTTTGTAAATATACGCATTGAACGTTTTGTATCGTGTTTTGCTAATGTAAAGTGCTGGTGTTTTACTATGTTAACCTTAGCCAACATGTTGGGCGCTTTTATTGTTAGCAAAGTCCGCTCAGTATCTTGATGCCTTTAAATTTTCAAAACCGCGCTTTTATTTACTATCGGCAACGGGAAAATTGACTAACTTATATTGGGCAGCATTTAGAAGGGGCACGCACCCCATATAACCTTAATGTTTATGCTTTTTCCGGGATTATTATATACATTACGGGGCCGCTTCGCCATCGTTTGGTATCTTGCTCCCTTTAATTGTCAATGCCGCGATTACTTGCATTTTAAAAAGAAAAACACTTGCTGATAAATATTTGACGGAATTTGTGAGGACCACGCACACACACCACATTACCTTGCATGCTTTTTGTGTCCGCCGCTATTAATAAATACATTACGGTACCGATTGGCTAGCGTTTCCCGTGTATTGCATACTTAGTGAAGCGCTCTCTGCATAATACACTTTTCCATGCTTTACATTTCAGACTTGCTATTGTTGTCAGGGATCGTACATTTATTAATTAAAATACAACTTGAAATGCCTTTTGCTTTCGAATCTATGGTTACATTTTTGAGATCCTTTATATTAAATACGCTTCATTTCTCTTTTCCTCGACCTGAACTGGAACAGCAGCCATTCTAGACATTACGTGGTTCATCCGGTACGAAGTATACTATCTCTATTGCAAAAAGGTAAGCAAATTCAATTGTATTGCCCTTTTTAAAATAAACTCAACGAACGTTTTCTATCGTGGATTGCTAATGACAAGTACAGTAAATTTCCAATGTTGACCTTTGCAAACATGTTATATGCTTTATTTATTAGCAAAGTTCACTGAGTGTCTTTATGGCTTTAAATTTTCAAAGCCGCACTTTTAGTTAAAAGCTGCAACGAAAAGATTTACTAGCATATGTTAGGCAGAATTTACAAGGGACACGCACACACACCACATTACATTAATGTTTTACCTTTCGCCGCGATTTATATATACATTACGGTACCGGCTCGCCATCGTTTGGTATCTTGCTGACTTTAAGTTTCGAAGCCGCGATTACAATCGTTGAAAAGAAATCACTTGCTAGGAAAGATTTAACACGGTTTATAAGGAGCACGCACGCACACCACGTTATTTTGCAGTTTTTGGGTGTTTGCCACTCTTACTATACACATTACGGTACGCGTGTTTTGCATACTTTGTGAGGCGCACACTGCATTACAAACGTTTCCCTGGATTGCATTGCACACTTGCTCTGTTGTCCAAAATCGTACAATTATTACTTAAAATACTACTTACAATGCATTTGCCTTTCGAATAGATGGCTAGATTTCAGAAAACATTTGAACTAACTCCCTTTTATTTCTCTTTTCCTTGACCTAAACTGGGAGAGCAGACATTCAAGACATTTCGTGGGTCATCCAGTACGACCAAAACGATCTCTATTGCTAAAAGGTAAGCAGCTTCTATTGTATTTCCGTTTACACAATGAACTCACTGAACGTTTTCTGTCGTGTTTGGCTAATGACAAGTGCAGTGGTTTTGCGATCTCAACCTTTGGCAACATGTTAGGCGCTTTGTAGTTACCACAGTGCGCTTCGTATCTGAATGCATTTAAACTTCCGACCCGCGCTTTTTTGTTTGTCAAGTTTGCAATAAAATATTTGGTGAGCGTAGATTGGGCAGAATTTAGAAGGGACACACATAGACAGCACATAACCTGGATGCTTTTGGCTTTCGCCGGTATTTCGGTATACATTACGGTACCGCTTCGCCATCGTTGGGTATCCTGCTTATTTTGATTTGTAAGCGTAACGTTTAGATGCCATCATTTTGTTTTTAGCTTAAAACCGAACAGCTTTCGAAACATATTAGGCCAACTTTAACGAATGCACATGCAGTACATTGACTTGCTCTTTTTGCTTGCACCACTAATGCTAGCCTTATTACGGTAACGTTTTGATTTAGTTTGCCACTTATTTCATCCTCACTGAAACACTCTATGCATAAGATACTTTAACATCGATTGCATTGCAAATTTGCGACTGTTGCCAGTCAACTGCAATTATATGCTAGTATACAATTTTCGCACCCGAGGAATATTAATGCGCTTGATACTTTTTACATGTCTTACGACTGTTTTACTTTTGTTGGCAAAATGTGTTTTCTGATGCGAAACATTTATGTGAAATGTTTTCATATGCATGCCTCCTTTTGGAAATGACTTTTGGCCTATGATTGCAGTTATGGTGCGCGCATTCTATAGATTTGGGTTTATTTCGATTCGTTTGGCTTGACATTTGAATACATTTACCATGTTCCGGTTGGGATTCTTTGCATATGCTTTTAAGGTACATTGTTTACGTATAGGTACCGTCTAAAACGCGTCTTTACCTTACTTAAATCTCTAACGCTTCTATGCTAATGTAACCAACTGAAACAAGTGTGTGATGAGGGGGGCGAAAAGGGGGGGAGGGGGGTTAACCTTATACTAGCGGTGCCATTTTGTCATGTGCACTAATGCTAGCCTTATTACGGTAACGTTTGGCTTTAGTTTGCCACTTATTTCCTCCTCACTGAAACACTCTATGCATAAGATACTTTAACATCGATTGCATTGCAAATTTGCGACTGTTGCAAGTCATCTGCAATTATATGCTATTATACAAATTTCGCACCAGTGGAATATTAATGCGCTTGCTACTTTTTACATGTCTTACGACTGTTTTACTTTTGTTGGAAAAATGTGTTTTGTGATGCGAAACATTTATGTGAAATGCTTTCATGTGCATGCCTCCTTTTGGAACTGACTTTTGGCCTATGATTGCACTTATGGTGCGCGCATTCTATAGATTTGGCTTTATTTCTATTCGTTTTTCTTGACATTTGAATACATTTACCATCTTCCGGTTGGAATTTTTTGCATATGCTTTCAAGGTGCATTGTTTACGTATAGGTACCGTCTAAAACGCGTCTTTACCTTACTTAAATCTCTAAGGCTTCTATGCTAATGGAACCAACTGAAACAAGTGTGTGATGAGGGGGGCGAAAAGGGGGGGAGGGGGGTTAAGCTTATACTAGCAGTGACATTTTGTCATGTGATGTTTGTTAGACTTTTGGAGGGGGTGGGAGGGGTTTCACAAAGTACGCTAGCGGGACGAGGTATCCTTTTCTAAATTATTTCATCGCTCCTCGAAGGTTACTTAATTTTAGTGTTTGCTGTACAAACATTGGCGTTCATGTATGTATTACCCGCAGTAATGCAGATACTACTGTGCAATTGTTTTTGGGGAATCACGCGTTGGAAAAAAATGAATTTTTTCATTCAGAACATATGGTTCATAGCTTAAAAATGCCATGCACTGTTTGGCATACATCTCTGCTGCCTTTATCTTCAATACTAACCTTTAATATTTGTATACTACATAAATTACTCCTCTCGCTACTCCTTTATGTTTATTACACACTTTATCTTCTTTAATCTTCTCTTTGTTTTCCATGATTTTTCATAATTTACAACTAAAAGTTGACAATAGCTAATGATGAGAAAGTGAGCATGCAGGTGAGAACCAATCTGCTAACTCAAATGGTGTGACTGACATGAGGCTTTGCAAACGTTTTGTACAAGTTTTACCTTTTGCTATTCCTATTTTCAGCAGTAATAGCGCACACTTTCCACCATGCATTTCACATCATGCATTCTCCAAAACACACGCTACACCACACACTCTTTAGCGCACATTGAAATTCACTCTCTTCTATCCACTCTCTACAGCACACTCATTGTGTGACTTAGTGAGTGTAACTTAGCGCGTGTAACTTAGTGCGTGTAACTTAGCGCAGGTAACTTAGCGCGGGTAACTTAGCGCGGGTAACTTAGCGCGTGTAACTTAGCGCGTGTAACTTAGCGCGTGTAACTTAGCGCATGTGACGCTCTGTTGCACGCGCTCTGTTGCACGCGCTCTGTTGCACGCGCTCTGTTGCACGCGCTCTGTTGCGCGCGCTCTGTTGCGCGCGCTCTGTTGCGCGCGGTCTGTTGCGTGCGCTTTGTTGCACGCACTGTGTCACACGCTCTCATGCACTATCATTTCACATACTCTTTAGCATACTACTTTTTGTACACATTTTTATATACATCCCCTCAACATGCACCACAGCAAATTTACATCTCTAATGCCTTTATCTTCACTACTATCCTTTATTATTTGTACACTGCATACATTATTCTTGCTCCTGTCGCTACTCCTTTATGTATGCTACACTATGCCTCTTCTTTATACTCCTCTTTGTTTCCCTTGCTTTTCTCATACTTTCAAACTATAAGTTGACAATAGCTGATGATGAGAAAGTGAGCATGCAGGTGAGAACCAATCTGCAAACTCCAATGGTGTTACTTACGTGAGGCTCTGACAACTTTTTCTGATTTTTTTTCATTTTCCTATCCCTGTTTTCAACAGTAATTGCTCACACTCCACACCATGCATTTTTCACCATGCATTCTCAAAAACACACTTCACACCACACAGTCTTTAGCACACATTCTCATTTACACTCTTTTATCCACTCTCTACAGTACACTCATTGTGTAACTTACCACATGTGGCTTAGCGCAGGTAACTTAGCGCATGTAACTTAGCGCATATGACAGCATGGTGCATATACTCTGTAGCACGCAGTTTAGTTACAGCCTCTATGGCACTCTCTGTACTACCAGCTCTTTACCACAGGCTCTCTGCCACACACTGTATGCCACACACTTTTCGACATGCTATCTTTTGGCAGGCGCTTTCACATACTACCTACTGTACACATTGTAATACACATCTCCTCTACATGCAGCATAGCTAATGCTTCCAACTACTACCATTATTATCCTCCTATCCTTTACTATCAGTCAAACACTACACACACTACTTTTACTGCTCAAAACTACTTCTTCATGTACAGTACATACTGTCTCTTCTTTATTCACACTTTCTATTCCCTTCTTTTTGGACACTTTCAGCCTATTTGTCAAAAAAAAATAATAAACAGAAAGTGAGCATGCACGTGACAACCAATCTGCACAATGCAATGGTGTTACTTATGTCACGCACTGTCAACTTTGTGGGCAACTATTTTCTTTAGCTAGCTGTGTTTTCACCATTAATACACTATTTTTTGATGCACACTCTTTCCCAAGCCCTCTTTTCCGCGCACTTTCCCACGCCCTCTTTCCCGCGCCCTCCTCCCCGCGCCGTCTTCCCCGCGCCCTCTTCCACACGTAGTCTCAATACACATACTTTACTGCACACCATTTTTAGCACACCTCTTAAATATCGTAGCTAATACTAGCTTTTTTTACTACATGCATAGCCCAAACAGCACCATACATCTCTAATGCCTTTATCTTCACTACTATCCTTTATTATTTGTGCACTGCATACATTACTCTTGCTCCTGTCGCTACTCCTTTATGTATACTACACTCTGCCTCTTCTTTATACTCCTCTTTGTTTCCCCTTGCTTTTCTCATACTTTCAAACTATAAGTTGACAATAGCTGATGATGAAAAAGTGAGCATGCAGGTGAGAACCAATCTGCAAACTCCAATGGTGTTACTTACGTGAGGCTCTGTCAACTTTTTCTGAAATTTTTTCTTTCTCCTATCCCTGTTTTCAACAGTAATTGCTCACACTCCACACCATGCATTTTGCACCATGCATTCTCAAAAACACACTTCACACCACACACTCTTTAGCACACACTCTCATTTACACTCTTTTATCCACTCTCTACAGTACTCTCATTGTGTAACTTACCACATGTGGCTTAGCGCAGGTAACTTAGCGCAGGTAAATTAGCGCATGTAACTTAGTGCATATGACAGCATGGTGCATATACTCTGTAGCACGCAGTTTAGTTACAGCCTCTATGGCACTCTCTGTACTACCAGCTCTTTACCACAGGCTCTCTGCCACACACTGTATGCCACACACTTTTCTACATGCTATCTTTTGGCAGGCGCTTTCACATACTACCTACTGTACACATTGCAATACACATCTCCTCTACATGCTGCATAGCTAATGCTTCCAACTACTACCTTTATTATCCTCCTATCCTTTACTATCAGTCAAACACTACACACAATACTTTTACTGCTCAAAACTACTTTTTCATGTATACTACATACTGTCTCTTCTTTATTCTCACCTTTTTTTCCACTTCTTTTTGGACACTTTCAGCCTATTTGTCAAAAAAAACAAATAAACAGAAAGTGAACATGCACGTGACAACCAATCTGCACAATGCAATGGTGTTACTTATGTAACGCACTGTCAACTTTGTGGGCAATTTTTCTTTAGCTAACTCAGTGTTTTCACCATTAATACACTATTTATTTATGCGCACTCTTTCCCGTGCCCTCTTTCCCGCGCCCTCTTTCCCGTGCCCTCTTTCCCGCACCCTCTTTCCCGCGCCCTCTTTCCCGCGCCCTCTTTCCCGTGCCCTCTTTCCCGCGCCCTCTTTCCCGCGCCCTCTTTCCCGCGCCCTCTTTCCCGCGCCCTCTTTCCCGCGCCCTCTTTCCCGCGCCCTCTTTCCCGCGCCCTCTTTCCCGCGCCCTCTTTCCCGCGCCCTCTTCCCCGCGCCCTCTTCCCTGCACCCTCTTCCCCGCGCCCTCTTCCCCGCGCCCTCTTTCCCGCGCCCTCTTTCCCGTGCCCTCTTTCCCGCGCCCTCTTTCCCGCGCCCTCTTTCCCGCGCCCTCTTTCCCGCGCCCTCTTTCCCGCGCCCTCTTTCCCGCGCCCTCTTTCCCGCGCCCTCTTTCCCGCGCCCTCTTTCCCGCGCCCTCTTTCCAGCGCCCTCCTTCCCGCGCCCTCCTTCCCGCGCCCTCCTCCCCGCGCCCTCCTCCCCACGCCCTCTTCCACACGTACTCTCAATACACATACTTTACTGCACACCATTTGTAGCACACCTCTTAAACATCGTAGCTAATGCTAGCTTTTTTTAATAGATGTATAGCCCAAACAGCACCATACATTTGGGGAAAGTGCTCCATGTAGGCATCTCCACCGTAGCACCCCAGAACGATGAAGCCCTGTAAACAAACAAAGATACACAGTTAGTTACAAAACATACAATATGCCTTACCTAAGTCCCGCAAACAACACCATACTTACAAAGGAAAAGCCTCCCTGCATGCCGCCGCACTGGAACGACCCTCACTGCTGAAGACCTGTAACGAAACAGAAAAAAAAAAAGAGTTACTTACAATATGCCTTACCTAAGTCCCACAAACAGCACCATACTTACCGAGGAAAGCACTCCCTGCACGCCGCTGCACCGGAATGACCCACACCGCTTAAGCTCGAGAAACAAAAAGTTAGATAAAAAGCAAGCAAACAACAAAACAGCCAAAAAACATAGCACATTGCTTGCCATACTGCTTCATGAAGAATTTGCCTCACAGCCATAAACATAAGCCGGAAAAGGCCAAAGATAAAATAGAAGAAACATGCCCACCATCAAATATGGGTCCGGCTGGGCAAAAGAGAAAAGTGGCAAAAAAAGACACCCATGATTCTGAAGAGCGTGGGGCAGGCTGAGGGAAACTTCCTCAACAAATGCTTGCTATGGGAAAGGGGAGAGAAAAGAGTTGGGCCCAAAAAAACAATACATAGATGGCTGTGCACAATCAAATAATGTATTATTGATTTTAAAGAATTTAGCAACATGGGAAGTTTGCATGGAGTACTTAAATTCACGATTGAATGAAGCAGTGTGTATGTGTAGGTTTATGTAAATGCCTGTGTGACATCGTGAAAATGTGAATATAAACCACATTTGGCATTAGCTGTTGATGGGGAAGTAAGCATGCACATGCCAAACAATCGGAAAACTCGAATGGTGTTAATAACATGAGGCGCTGGCAAATTTTACGTTAGAGCAGTTGAATTTATTAGATAGCAATATAGTTTAGTTTTCTACAAACAGTCTTGCGTTTGCACTGTTTACCATACAATCTTTAACATGCACTCTTTAACATGCTATATTGTACAGAATACAATTTAAAGCGCACTTTTTTAGAGACACCTCCTCTACATATATCATACTTAATGCCTACATTAAGACTACTGTTGGTCGTTAGACGCGCCTCTTTTTAATCCTTTCTTTGGGGAACTTTCAAGCTATATGCTGCCGAATTTTAACAATGAAGAAGTGAAGATACAAGTAAAGTATTTGGCAAACCTCAATAGTGTTACTGACATTAAACACTCAACAGTACCAGGGGATTTGGACTTTGCCTATGTCAATTTTTCCAGCAATAATATACTTTAATCCTCTACAAACACTCTTTTGCACGCACACTGTTGTACGCGCTCTATTGCACGCGCTCTGTTGCACGCACTCTGTTGCATGCACTTCTTAAATGCTCTCTGCCATACGCTCTATCATGCACTATGCTTTTACATACTCTTTACCATACTACCTGTTGCACACCTTTTTAAGTACATCTCCTCAACATACACCACATCTAATGCTTACATCACTACTGACCTTTATCCTCAACACTATCCTTTACAATTTAACACTACATACATTACTCTTACTCCTCTCGCTACTCCTTAACGTAAAAGACACACTGCCTCTTCTTTATTCTCCTCTTTGTTTTCGTTTCTTTTTCATATTTTAAACCTAAACGTTGACAATAGCTGATGATGAGAAAGTGAGCATGCAGGTGAGAACCAATGTGCAAACTACAATGGCGTTACTTACGCGATGCTCTGTCAACTTTTTATACAATTATTTCCTTTTACTAACCCTGTTTTCAACAGAAATTGCGCACACACCACAGCATGCATTTTACACCATGCATTCTCCAAAACACACTCCACAACACACACTCTTTAGTACACATTCTCATTCACACTCTTTTAGCCACTCTCTACAGTACTCTCATTGTGTAACTTGACACATGTGGCTTAGCAACTGTGACTTAGCGCAGGTAACTTAGCGCGTGTAACTTAGCGCATATGACAACATGGTGCATATACTCTGTAGCACGCACTATATTTACAGCCTCTATGGCACTATCTGTACTACCAGCTGTTCACCACAGCCTCTCTGCCACACGCTCTATGCAACCCACTTTCCTACACGCTGTCTTTTGGCATACACTTTAACATACTACCTATTGTGCAAATTGTAATACACATCTCCTCTACATGCACCCTAGCTAATGCTTATAACTCTACTACCTTTATTATCCTCCTATCCTTTACTATCAGGCAAACACTACACACACTACTCTTACTGCTCTTTCTACTCCATGTATACTACATACTGTCTCTTCTTTATTCTCACTTTATTTTCCCCTACATTTTTGACACTTTCAGCCTATTTGTTGGCAATAACTAATTTTGAGAAAGTGAGCATGCACATGACAACCAATCTGCACAATGCAATGATGTTACTTATGTAAGGCACTGTCAACTTTTTGGGAAAGTTTTTCCTTTACGTAGCTCAGTGTTTTCACCATTAATAGACTATTTCTTTATGCACCCTCTTCCCCGCACCCTCTTCCCCGCCCCCTCTTCCCCGCCCCCTCTTTCCCCGCGCCCTTTTTCCCGCGCCCTCTTTCCCGCGTCCTCTTTCCCGCAATCTCTTCCCCGCCCCCTCTTCCCCGCCTCCTCTTTCCCCGCCCCCTCTTTCCCGCCCCCTCTTTCCCCGCCCCCTCTTTCCCCGCCCCCTCTTTCCCCGCCCCCTCTTTCCCCGCCCACTCTTTCCCCGCCCCCTCTTTCCCCGCCCCCTCTTTCCCCGCGCCCTCTTTCCACGCGCCCTCTTTCCACGCGCCCTCTTTCCACGCGCCCTCTTTCCACGCGCCCTCTTTCCACGCGCCCTCTTTCCACGCGCCCTCTTTCCACGCGCCCTCTTTCCACGCACACTCTTTCCACGCACACTCTTTCCACGCACACTCTTTCCACGCACACTCTTTCCACGCGCCCTCTTTCCTTTGCCATGCACTCTGTTGCATGCATGCGCTCTCTTGCACGCGCTCTGTTGCACGCGCTCTGTTGCACGCGCTCTGTTGCACACACTCTGTTGCACACACTCTGTTGCACACACTCTGTTGCACACACTCTGTTGCACACACTCTTTTGCACATACTCTTTTGCACACACTCTTTTGCACACACTCTTTTGCACACACTCTGTTGCATGCACTTCTTAAATGCTCTCTGCCACACACACTCTCATGCACTATGATTTTACATAATCTTTAGCATACTACCTGTTGCACACATTTTTAGGTACATCTTCTCAACATGCACCACAGCTAATGCTTACATCTCCACTCTCTTTATCCTCACTACTATCCTTTAAAATTGTACTGTACATACATTACTCTTACTCCTCTTGCTACTCCTTGACGTATGACACACTGCCTCTTCTTTACTCTCCTCTTTGTTTTCCTGGCTTTTTCAAACTTTGAACATTTAAGTTGACAATAGCTGATGATGAGAAAGTGAGCATGCAGGTGAGCACCAATCTGCAAACTCCAATGGGGTTACTTACGTGAGGCTCTGTCAACTTTTTCTCAAAGTTTTTCAGTTTCCTATCCCTGTTTTTAATTGTAATAGCACACACTGCTTTTTACACCATGCATTCTCTATTATACATTCTGTACCACACATTCTTTAGCACACATTCTCATTCACACTCTTTTAGCCACTCTCTACAGTACTCTCATTGTGTAACTTGACACATGTGGCTTAGCAACTGTGACTTAGCGCAGGTAACTTAGCGCGTGTAACTTAGCGCATATAACAACATGGTGCATATACTCTATAGCACGCACTATATTTACAGCCTCTATGGCACTCTCTGTACTACCAGCTCTTTACCACAGCCTCTCTGCCACACGCTCTATGCAATACTACACGCTGTCTTTTGGTATGCACTTTAACATACTAGCTACTGTGCAAATTATAATACACATCTCCTCTACATGCACCCTAGCTAATGCTTACAACTCTACTACCTTTATTATCCTCCTAGCCTTTACTATCAAGCCAACACTACACACACTACTCTTACTGCTCTTTCTACTCCATGTATACTACATACTGGCTCTTCTTTATTCTCACTTTATTTTCCGCCAAATTTTTCACACTTCCAGCCTATTTGTTGGCAATAACTAATGATGAGAAAGTCAGAATGCACATGACAACCAATCTGCACAATGCAATGATGTTACTTATGTAAGGCACTGTCAAATTTTTAAGAAGGTTTATCCTTTAGATAGCTCAGTGTTTGCGCCATTAATAGACTATTTCTTTATGCACCCTCTTTCCCCGCGCCCTCTTTCCCCGCGCCCTCTTTCCCTGCGCCCTCTTTCCCTGCGCCCTCTTTCCCCGCGCCCTCTTTCCCCGCGCCCTCTTTCCCCGCGCCCTCTTTCCCCGCGCTCTCTTTCCCCGCGCCCTCTTTCCCCGCGCCCTCTTTCCCCGCGCCCTCTTTCCACGCGCCCTCTTTCCACGCGCCCTCTTTCCACGCGCCCTCTTTCCACGCGCCCTCTTTCCTTTCCATGCGCTCTGTTGCATGCGCTCTATTGCACGCGCTCTGTTGCACACTCTCATGCACTATGATTATACATAATGTTTACCATACTACCTGTTGCTCGCATTTTTATGTACATCTTCACAACATGCACCAGAGCTAATGGTTACATCTCTACTGTCTTTATCCTCACTACTATCCTTTAAAATTGTACTGTACATACATTACTCTTACTCCACTCGCTACTCCTTGACGTATAACACACTGCCTCTTCTTTACTCTCCTCTTTGTTTACCTAGCTTTTTTCAAACTTTAAACCTTTAAGTTGACAATAGCTGATGATGCGAAAGTGAGCATGCAGGTGAGAACCAATCTGCAAACTCCAATGGGGTTACTTACGTGAGGCTCTGTCAACTTTTTCTCAAAGTTTTTCAGTTTGCTGTCCCTGTTTTCAACTGTAATAGCACACACTGGCCACAATGCTTTTTACACCATGCATTCTCTATTACACATTCTGTACCACACACTCTTTAGCATACATTCTCATTCACAATTTCTTCCATCTACTCTTTACAGCACACACATTCTGTGACTTTACACATGTGGCATAACACGTGTTACTTTGCGCCTCTGCCTTAGCCCCTGTACCTTAGCGCATGCGCCAATATGTTGCATAATTCCGTGCTGCAGACTACCATGGGATGAATTATGTGAAGCACTGACAAGTTTTATTGCCTTTGTTTTTGTACCGTACTGTTTGTCTTTCTTAATGAAACTATTTAAATATTATACTCTAAGAAAAACACTCTACTACTCTTTTCTTCACATTCTGCTACACATTCTCGATGTACACTTTTTGGCTACACATTGTCTACACTATGCTACATTTTACAACACTTTTTCAACCATACTCGACAGAAACCTTACACTACAAACCATCTCCATATTATTACATCTGTATTGCTCTTTGGGATACAATTTCTACTTGTGTTTTCCCTCCATTACATCTACCAACTTTATGAGCCATGCAAAAATTACTTAATTTCGTTACTATTGACAACTTACTGTATATTACTATGCTAAATCAACATTAATACTTGTTTTTATTCTTCCATAGATAACTGTGAGAAGTTGCGCATTTTTTCAAGGCATCAAGGTGAAAGTATCTTAATTTATTGTTGATACACCAGCCTGTGGTTTATCAAATCAGTTGGGATCATTAGAATATATATATATATATATATATATATATATTTTGAAACATACTCATTGTTTTCAGCATGCATAATCTCGGTTAACGATACCTATAGGCTGTTGAGAAAGTCTAGTGCTTACAAATCCGTAAACATCATTCACAGACTATTTAAGAAACACTGACCTTTGCTTAAAGCACAACATTCGTGGAAACACTACAAGCGTATAGAAACACACAACAAATGCATGCTTAGAAGACACTTCTATTCATTTTAGAATCCTATGCATATAGCATAAATTTAATAAAGTATACATCTAACCTATCTCACCGAAATTAGTTTGCTGAACAGCATCTATTTATTACTTACTGTTATTAGCAGCACAAGGGAAGTTGCATGAACCTTGTATAGCTATACAAATAAATAGTAACTACTCAGAAAAGTTAGAAAGTGTATATAAATTTTAATATATGCTAGTTAGCATTATACTTGTATAGAAGCATACAGATATATAGTCCATACAAGAAACTTACAACACTAAAATACAGCATCCAAAGAACGCTACAATACAAACCTATAATAGGTAGTTTAATACTGGCAGTTTATTTGAACAATATTTTGGTGTCGCTATTAATATCATGGAAATACTGCAGGCAGCTTATCATCAAGGGCATAACAAATTTTCTCCTACTTCGCGGGGCAAACAATGTTTGCCAAACAGCACATTCGCAATCATACACAATAGCTACAAACCTGCTAATACATGGACTGTAGAAGATTTACATGCCATTATGGACTTAGGGGATGCTTTATATATAGATATGCATTCCATAAATCAAGAACAGCTTATGCATCCTGATGATTTACCAAATTATATCCAACACAATGACACTATCTATTCGCTTAAGCTTAAACAACCTTCTTATGGGGATATACTGAAACAGTTTGACCCATCTTCGCCAAATATGCAAACAGTATTGAGAGCTGCACTCAATTTGCATTGCGGTGTTTTACTTTGCATGGATATGTATGTTATAGCTATTATGCACAGTGAAAATTCATACTTTGTATTTGACTCGCATAGCCGCGACACCACAGGAATGCCTCACCCAAATGGGACATGTATTACCATACAAATATCATTTGAAGGGCTTATACAGTACATAACAAATCTGGCATATAGTCTAAAGCGACCCAATAGTAATTACCTACCATATGAATTAACTCCAATAGATATAATTCCAATTAAAAAAGATTCACTACATAAGGCAATGCTCATAGCAGAGAAAAATGCAAGTGCCATATTACACAAGCATATTTATGTGCATTCTACTAAAGCATGTACAGATTTATTCACACACACATTAAGAACTCGCATACAAAATGAAAGAGATTGCCTCCAAAGATCAAAGGCAGGTACTCTTCAGCCATCAGCATCATTAGCTAGTGATCAGCATATTCCCCCCTCACAAAATTGCATTGTGCCTATAACAGCTGCACAACTGACGCTACCTACCTGCACTAGCATAGATACAACAGAATATGCAAGTAACTCACATAATACTCCGACATACGCAAATATACTTAGAAATACACTTAGACACAACACAAGAGTCACGAGTTGTGATACAAAAAACATACAGACACAAAACATCACAGGCTCAACAAGTGATTTGCATAATAACGCATATATACAAAGCTCCCATCCTACAAACAAACATAACACTCAGGGTAACAAAATACTTAGCCCAAAAAATAACACCAAGACTATATTGTCAAAAATGCATATTAACATCAGGAACAACATAGAACAAACTTTTTGGCCACAAACACAACAACATATAAATGTCGTATATAGTACAGACAAACAGCAAACACAAACAAATCTTACACTACCATCAAGGTGTACACAATCTATACAAAATAGTCTATTTGCTATTCTACATAACTACTGTAAACCCGCACATAGTTGGGATAGTCAAGACTTGCAATCTATTATGGGACTTGGAAATGCACTATATATTGAAATGCAGTCAATTAATAAAGAAAATTGTATGCAACCACAATATTTACCCAATTACATAGAGCACAATGACGTTATATATGCAATTAAGCAAAAAAAGAGCATAACGTTGGAGGAAAAGCAAACAGAAATGCAAAATGCAAGGCTTTTGAGAACCCTTACTTCAATGCATTTGAACAGTGGTATATTGATTTGTTTTAATGCATACACTATTTCAATATTCAAAACGATTCATGCATACTTTGTATTTAATTCAAATAGCCAAAATGAGGAGATAATACCTCCTGCTAAGGGGACCTCTATTGCTTTACAAATCAAATCACCTGAGCAGGTTATTGGTTACATCAGAACGTTGGCTCTCCAGAACAAAGTACCACATTCGTTAAGTTTTAGTTTATACTTCACTCCAGTTACAGTACGCAAAATTAGCAAATTGTCACTTGAGACAACACAAAGAAAACATAGAGAGAAAAAAGTTACACCTATAAGAGACATGTATATCCATACTACTAAGTTAACTCTACATGCCTCTATACATATCACACCTATAGAGTTACAACTAGAAAATACAATTACAGAAACACTCGACAGCGATAGGCAAATGCATACAGAGAATTCCACAACCACAAGTCATATTGAATCTATCATAGCTATTAACAATCCCAATCCAATAACAAACACATTTACACATAATGCTGGGATACACAATGAACCAAATGCAATAGAAGTACAACCAAATAACTGTAACAGAAAAAGATTGCATGAACAAGAAACAGAAAATACACTTAATGCCACAAATATAACATCTTTGACAAATGCCACAATTAGTTCTTTCCATGCACAAATTAAATATGGCCCAGAGTATGCTTGCACTATTTGCAATCAGTTGTGGCATAAACAAAGTTTGCAAACAACGCACAAGTTAAAAAAAAGGGCTAAATTCATAGAATGTAACATTAGTCAATATCAAACAGAAGATATATGCCGGACATGTTACAACTATATTGCCAAGGACAAAATACCACCATGTTCTTTCTATAATGGGATGACATTTCCTGATATCCCACCTGAATTACACTTGCATAATTTAGAAGAGAGATTAGTATCGCCAAGAATACCTTTTTTACAAATCAGAACGCTGCCGCGAGGCTTCCAAAAATCTCTCTCAGGTGCAGTAGTTAACGTTCCTGCCGATGTTATGACAACTGTAACTGTTTTACCAAGACAAATTAATGATAACATGACGATTCCAATAAAATTAAAACGCAAATTAAGCTATAAATCCTATACCCATTTCGAAAATGTAAGGCCAAACAAAGTAAAGCGTGCAGCTCTATATTTAGCAACTACTAGCAGTATGTTCCAAGAATATGGAGTCACTGTTAATAAAGATTGGGAATATACACCAGAGAATATGCCACCTTGTAATGACACTTCTGATGCAAACAATACATCAGATTCATCAGACAACATTGCAGCTGGGAATTTAGATACTATGCTAACTAATGAAACTATAACTACAGAAAGCATTAACATTATTAACTTGGCACCTGCAGAATATAACACACCAAGGGGTCTATATGAAGACAAAGATTCTGAATATTTAGCTTTCCCCACTATTTTTTGTGGGAAGCGAAGGCCAACAAACAAAGAAAGGCATGTACCAATACATTACAGTACAATATGTCAATGGGAATTAAGAAGTTATGATTTAAGAGTAGCAAACTCCATGACAAATGTTTTCTTCAAATTGAAAAAGTTGCATATTAAGCAAATACAGAGCAAAATATACATCTCACTTAGAAAATATTTTACCAATGGTAACATTATTACAGCAAAAGACATCAAACAAAAATTAGATAGCATTTTCCAATTTAATGAGGGATATAAAATACTAAAAACAATACGTGGCTCACCACCATATTGGGAGCAATGCAAAAAAGACTTATTTGCTATGATAAGACAATTAGGGATACCAACATTTTTTTTAACATTATCAGCAGCAGAAACTAAATGGTATCATTTAATCAACATACTATTACGCACTGAGAAAAAAAAAGAATGTACAGAAGAAGAATTCAAAAAAATGTCATGGGAGGAAAAATGCAAATTAATACAGAGAAATCCCATTACTTGTGCCCGACATTTTGACTTTCAAGTTAGAAAATTCTTTAATTGTATATTACTGCATAAAAGTAACCCAATTGGCAAGGTGATAGATTACTTTTATAGAGTAGAATTTCAACAAAGAGGATCACCACATATACATGCTATAATATGGATTGAAAGAGCTCCACAGTATGAAACTTCAGAAGTTACTACTGTTACAGCTTTTATAGATAAATATATAACCTGTGCAAAACAACAAGATACAAATATCGAGCCTTTATTGCCACTACAAAAGCATGGACATACCAAAAATTGTCGTATTAAACATAAAAGAACATGCAAATACCAGTACCCAAAATATCCAATGCCAGAAACTTTTATACTGGAACCATTACCACTAGACAAAACTGATCAAGAGCTCTTACAGAAAATCGAACTAATCCACCTAACTATGAACACGCAAGAGTTCTCACATTATTCCTTTGAACAGTTTTTAGATACAATGAAACTAGATCTAAGTCAATATGTTAGATGTATACGCTGCATTATAGAAAAAAATACAATTTTCCTAAAAAGAACACCAGCTGAATGCTTTATTAATAACTACAATACGACAATTTTACAAGCATGGCAAGCAAACATTGATATACAATACATCTTAGACGCATATGCATGTGCCGTATATATAGTATCATATATTAGTAAATCACAGCGTGGAATGAGCAAGTTGATTGCACAAGCAGCAAAAGAAGTTTATCACAATCCAAGCATAAAAGAGCAGCTTAAGCATATAGGTAACAAATTCCTAAACTGTACAGAAATAAGCGCGCAAGAAGCAGCCTATCTTATACTTCAAATTCCTTTACGCAAAAGTTCTAGATCGTATGTTTTCATTAATACAAGCCCTCCAGAAAAGCGTACCTACTTATTAAAAGACATTGAGACTATAAATTTGTTACCTGATACATCCAATCAAATACAATATGATAATGTAATAGTAAAGTACAGCAAACGTCCTACAGATTTGGAAACGTGTACATTAGCTGACTATGCATCTATGTATCATGGAAATCATAAAAATAGAAAGCAGAAAAATGCAACAGACCATGATAATTTCCTCACCGAAAACAACTTTTATAGCTCGGATGAGGAAGAACTTGAAATTAATATACCAAATAAAACTGCAGAAACAGATTATACAAAGCGGGAAAAACAAAAAATAATTCGGTATTGCAGGTTTAATAAAAAAAATGACCCTGAAAATTATTACAGAGAATTGCTAATGCTTTATTATCCCTGGAGAGTAGAAAATCAAATCATTGGTAATAAGGAAACATATTATGAAAAATACCTAGAACTTCAAAATATAGTTGACGCTAATCATACTAAGTATAATAGGCATAATACCCCTTTAACACCTAATGCCAATGGAGACTGTACATTGGACGCATTACTTATACCTCCAATGGATATAGAAACTGACGAAAACATTTGTCCTGAAGTTCAAACAAATGAACCACTATTATATGACTTATCATTTGATTTAGGCATTAGAAGTACAAGTAATGATGAACTTTTAACCAATAATATAATGCCGGATGACCAATATCACAGTTTGATGCAAAATCTTACAGATGAGCAACTTAACTTTATATACCATCACTTGCATTGGATAAAAACCAAAGAAACACCTTGCTATACGTTTTGCACAGGTGGTGCAGGAGTAGGGAAAAGCTTCCTTATAACAGCCCTTTACCAAACATTACTACGCTATTACAATACCAAAGCAGGGGAAAATCCTGATAACATTTATGTATTGCTTACAGCTCCAACAGGCAAAGCAGCACATAACATCCATGGTAAAACGCTACATAGTACATTCAAAATACCAGTTTCGCAATCGCTGTCTCATAAACCACTCACTCATGAGAACAGGAGTGCACTTCAAAATGAATTATTGCATCTTAAATTGCTGATAATTGATGAAATATCAATGGTAGGGGCAAATCTTTTCAATTTTATACATAACAGGTTACAAGAAATTAAAATGTCCAAACTCCCTTTTGGTGGGATATCCATATTAGCTATTGGAGATTTTTATCAGTTAAAACCAGTATTTGACACATACATATTTGAAAATTCTAGGCATTCATACAGACCAGTAAGTACAAATTTATGGCAAACACACTTTAAGTTGTTTGAATTAACAAAAATTATGAGACAGCTAAACGACTTACCATTTGCTCAGTTACTAAATAGATTAAGAGAAGGAAAACAAACTAATGACGATATTATACAAATACAAACACGCGAGCAAGACCCACCCCAAAACATTACCAAAACCATCCCTTATATAATGGCAACAAACAAAGAGGTTAATAATATTAATAATGAAGTTTTGTTACAACATATAACAAAATACCCTGTATACACATCAACCGCAATAGATACAGTTGCATCTGACCTAAGCGAAATTGTAAAAAAAAAAATACTAATGCAATTACCTGCAGATGCAACTAAGACCATGGGCCTGCCATTTATATTGCATATTGCATTAAAATTACGATACGATCTAACATGCAATATCAATGTTAACGATGGCTTAACAAATGGTGCAACAGGTATAGTTGAATTAGTAGAAACTATCAATAGCATTCCAAATGTGATATGGATTCTTTTTGATAAAGAAAATGTTGGCAAATTAACAAGACAGGAAAATAGGCACATATATCACAGTAACATTTCACCTCATTGGACACCAATTCATGTTATCTCTAGACATTTTCAATTTACACAAAAATTTATAACAATAATACGCAAGCAATTCCCACTACGCCAATCATCTGCACGTACTATACATAGAACACAAGGAGAAACTATTGAACCACTTTACATCCATTTTAACAATAGTAAAATACATCATTTGCATTATGTTGCTTTAAGCAGAGCAAAATCATTAGAAAACATATATATTAAAAACTTTAAGCAGGACAAAATAGTTGTCCACCCAAAGGTTCATGAAGAAATGGCCCGCTTAAGGACAGATATGCTATTAGAAATATCAGTACCACAATTATGTAATTATCTGCTAAACTTTAATGTTATTGTACACAACATACGTTCACTACAAAAAAATCACAAAGCTATACAAGCCGACACAAATATCATGAAGGCAGATATTATATGTCTCAATGAAATAAACACAACTAGGGAAGGGAACAGTCATTCATTATATATTGACCACTATCATCTGATGCTATTTGATAAATTCCATAATCAAAATACCAAGCATGGGATTGCTGTTTATTACAAGAAAAATATTTGCCTTTTGCCAATTTATGAAACACAGCACGAAATTGACATTTTACATTTTACTTTATTTATAAAGAATTGTGATTACTTATTTGTGATAATATACAGGCCACCACATGTACAACTACAAAAACTTTTTCAAGTGTTAACTAGCGTATTGAGCTTTTACCCAAACTACAAATATATAATAATGGGCGACTTCAACATAGATTTAGCACAAGTATCACATAATGCAACACTACTTTTAGAATACATGCGAAACCAATTTCAATGTCACCAAAAAATACAAAACTACACAACAGACTACAATTCAACCTTAGACCATATATATGTTAATGAAGAGATAACTCACTTTGGTATACTAGAGTCCTACTATAGCGATCACAAAGCATTATGGGTAGCTATTTAATAGACTGAAATTATCAATTTGTATGTTATTTTGCTTTAGGAATTTCCTTTCTTTACATGCTAGATTCAGAAGGTCTACTTACATTATTTGTCTCGTTGCAGATGATTTCTATACAAGAAATTAAGGAAACCAAACACGAGGAAAGCAAACCGTATCAAAAAGCAATACGAGCAAACATAGTCAAATGCTCTGCAAAAACGCACTACAAAAACGCTAAGCAAGAAAATAAGATTTTATTCCACATTGCTCTTGCTGATGAAAGTGGGTCCATTAAAGGAACTTGCTACAATGACGATTTTTTCAAGCTAACAAAAGAAGGGAATGGACTTATAATTCGGAATTTTATAAACAAGAACAATGTCATCATCTTAACGAAACAAACAAAGATTTCGAGAATGCCACCATTAACGCTCCCGGAAACAATAACCCAAGAAGCAGTATATTTGCTACAGCCGCCTGCACCCCCAGTTTCTCCAATAAAAACTATAAGAAAAGCTAATTTACGGACATTGATGAGCATATTAGGGACAATATCAGAGGTACGTATCATAAAAAAATTAAGGTGCTTAACTATTGCATGTAGTAGTCTGTAAACTTACATACTATCAGCAACACTATCTGCCACACACACTTTGTAATCACACTCTTCAAACCACTATACCATACATTCAAAACCCATTTAGTAACTGCAACTCTTTAAAACACACACTATTAGCAGCACACTTTACTATAAACTATATACAACACTTACTCCAACACACATACTATCTACAAACATTTCAAGTAATAGCTGTTGCTTACTCCTTTTACACACACCACAAGGTTACAAATAGTTAAAAACGGACACTCTCCATCTCATTCATTGCTACTTAAACTTTGCCAATACTCTGTAGTACAATCTACTACAAGCATACAACAATTTTTTATAGAGAAATAACATCTAAAGGCTATATTTAGGACTAATCGATGTAGAAACTCAAATAGAATACACAACATTGCTGCTAATAGCACTATACTTACTGCACAACACATACAATATTCTAGCAACTCTACTCGCTCATTTTACAATCTAAATTATATTTAACTAATATAATTTACGAAAAAAAACATTAACATCTGTAAAAATACACATCGGACACTAAATGCACTGTAAAGTGTTGATTACATGGAACAGTCCCACAAGTTTCAAACATGTAAAGTATTTTTACTATTTATTTCAAACACTTGTAAAAATGATAGCTATACAAAATATCATCATCTACTCTTTTATGTGCACTCTCCTACAAATTATATCATATATATACTTCCATACAAAAGTCTCTAACGCACACTCTCTAACATACACACTGTAGCACACACTATTACACAACTAATACACCACAACAATCAACAAACTTTTCACTCGCATGTTCTCTCCAATAAACAAAGATACAGCACAAGTGTATACTATCTATGCAAGAACCAATAACAATGATTGTTTATCAAATTTGACAGGAGGAAGAAACAAAAACTGTATTCATTGGAGGGCAAGAAACAAAACTAAAATCAATAACAGTAAACGATGCAACAGACTCAGTGAAAATAACACTGTGGAGGGACGCAGCAGACTTTCCCATCGAACTTGGGAGCTACATAAAAATAACCCATCTGACAGTGCATGAATTTAACAACGAAAAAATATTAAATTCTACTCGGAATACACAATTGCAAGTAAGTACAAAGTAAAAATACAATGCGCAAAAACAAAAAATGTATTCTTTGCAAAGAAATTACTTACACATCTAGAACAGAAGACTCATTAAATTCACCATTTTTATATCACACGTAGTAACATCAGTTGCTCTTTTTTCAGCATACAATTTGGAATTCTACACATAAATCTCATACACATAGATGAAACACCAAAATACTATATCGCCTTTAAATACATGCATATACATTCATACAAAACACTCTCGAAATATCACAAACAACTTTTCTGTTTACCTTTCCTACAGCTCAACACCTAACGACAAACTTCAAAACATGTAGGTCAATACATTGCAAATCATACTACACCTTTCATTATAATTATTTGGCACACATTTTAAAATGCTAGTCCATAACCATGCCATATAAACTATTTTTGTCCATATCTACACCTTACCTACAAACACATGGAAACATAAAATATCTTACTTTATATATAGCACTAACTTACTATTAGAATAGCACCAGAATCATACATTACTACATCTCAAGCAAAACAACATCCAACTCTCTATCTATGTCTATATTTACCTTTTTGGAATACATACTAATCAAAAAGTGCCTTAAATGCACTTTTCGATTTTACATTACCTATTACTTAACTTGGAGTTTATTTGCACTCTCTCACTACTTTCCTGTGCATATTCGAATTCTATTGCAAATTTTTCACAAAATGTGCCATATAAACATACATTTCTATAAATATCTGACACCTTTACATCATCTTGCACTACATTTAGAAACACTCTGCATCAAAAACAATACAACACCGCCTTCATAAATTCCATAGGTAAGAACACATAAGTACGCACTTTGGGTCTTTGCCTTCAACTACATTTTTCACATTCTATGAACCGCGCTGAACAAATGCAATTCACAGAAAAATCTTGGAGAAATTCCTTCAGCATCTAAAGAAATTTTTTATTTCTCTGAAAAGCACGTTAAAATATAGAAAAAAAAAAAAAAAGTAAAAAATGGGTTTTATAACTGATGTTTTTTTCTATTTGCAGAAAATTGAGCCACCCCAAGAACAACTGCAGATAACTATATATGGACTCGAAAATACAACTCAGGAAAAAAGCACCATTACCATACAAATTCAAGATAATGAACATTTAAAATCGGTACAAATAAGCAATGCGCTTTTAATGGACCACCTACAAATTCCAGCAGATATTGAGGACTTTTCAGAGGCTCTTATGCCACATCTACCGAAAACACTAAATATAATATTTCAAAATGAACACATTGTCGAAATTCTTGACGAAGATTAAATTATGCAATCTGCAAAAATATAACTACTTTTGTAACTTTGAATAAAATGGATACATACAAAATAAATATTTTAGTTAATAAAAATCTTAAATCACATTTGACTTACTGTTTATTTTTTCTACGAAATAATGTTTGATATGTACTTGCATGTATTTATATGCGCCATTCGGATAAATAATTACACAATGACTTATGTATACATTTGGCAAAAATTGGGTACTAGTATTACTAAAAAAAAAATATATATAATTTCTAAATATTACTTAATGCACTTGGATAAGGATAATTACTCCTCCATTTAGAATATAGAACGTCCTATTCAAACCTTTCTCTTCACAACTAATAGTACACTATGTAAACAGTAGGTCACCCAACAATACTACTAGTGTTAAAGTTACAGCTATTCGAATTGCTAATAACATTATGGTTTGCTTATCTTTAGAAAACAGTACAAAAAAAACATTAGTATTTACTGTATCAATAGCTAACTCAATATATGTGTAGCTAACTCTGTCTGTAAGTACAAAGGCAATAAATATTGCATTTAACACTTATTAAGGTATTAACATTGGAAATAACAATACCTTTTGTTTAAATGTTTTAACAACAAAAACTTACCCAAAAACAATGTCATAAACAATGCCAATAGCTCTAACTTTACTAATGCCGAGACCATTGCATTGTAAATGCTTGTTCTTTGTTGGAGCTGCCCTGAACAGTAGGAAGATCCGAAGATTAACAAGAGTGGTAGAAGCTGTGACAAATCAGACTGCTGCTGCTCTTGGGAATCTTACGGAGGAATTGCAAATTACTAGAATTGTTGCATTGCAGAATCGTATGGTATTAGACGTTATGCTAGCTGACAGAGGAGGAGCATGTAAAATTATTGGAAGTAGCTGTTGTGTGTTTATCCCTGATCATACGCCATCAGTTTATAATGCCATCAATAAACTGCATAAAATTGCAGCTGAGATCCATACAGAAAACGGCACTTGGTCCTTTTCTGGATGGTTTTGGGCGTTAATTACTGCCTGGGGATGGAAGGTTCTAACTGGTCTCTGCATTATTGTAGCGGTTCTGTTTTCGTGCTGTATCTGCGTTCAATGTGGTCCCTTGCTCTGCTCATTATGTGTATCATTCTGTATCCCTGATAAGAAAGCTATTGCCGATGTTGCTCACCAAAAACGTTTAGCTAAAGAAGTTGAAGAAATGATGACAATTGACATACATGATGATTATCCTAACAAACCGGATGTCTTCAGTAAATGCTGAAAGGGTCGTCTGTTGTAAATTGAAACGACGATGTGATTAAGCATTTACTAAAGACATTAATTCCCTTCTCTAGATCATGTTTTCTCCGTTATGTTGACCGAAGTTCGGACTCCATTTTGTATTGTTATGCTTCCACGTGTTCCCCACGAGAAGAGTCCAACCTCTGTGTTAGTTGCTTTTGTAATCTGCCTAGTAACAGTCTATAAATAGCTCCTTTGTCCTTCTGGCACATGCCCAGACTTGACCACATCTGTTATCAGTTAGCCTTGCTTGACCATGTTTTCGCGGGCCCAAGGAGTGTGTTAGCTCCGCCCACATATTGATTCAGTATTGAAAATGACCATAAATGGTAATGTTCTTCGGCCTCATGTTGTATCCACCCACTTATGAGCCCCTCTATTGTGTATAAAAGGGGACCATGTACGTAAGTTCTTTGTGCTACTCTATGCAATACTGAAGAGTGTTGTGTGGATTGTAGGACCACCCTTAAGGGTTAATAAATGCTGTCTTTGTACTTTGCAGTTTCCGTGCCAACTTCCTTATAGATTCCATTACAGGAGAGCGAACCCTTGTGTCCTGCGGGCCTAGCTGGGGCCTGTATTCATCAGCTGTGCCTTCCCTCCACAATGCTGGCTCCACCTCCTGTGGTGTGTCTGATGTCTCTGCCCTGCACTCTGAAAGGAAAGAAGGAGTCATGTACACAAAGTGCTCCAGAACTGACCAGAACTGGTTTGGACTAGGCAAAGGCCTCTCTGCCTTCAGAGAACAAAGGAAAACTTAGTATAAATATTGGGTCCCCAACCCAAGAACTTTAGGTCACTTTGGGAAACAAGAAGAAACCTTTGCTGAGGAGTGGAACCAGAAGAAACTGAGGAGAGACTATCCCTAAGCTGAAGTGCTGCTTGGGGGATTGGTCTGCAGTGGTTGACTGACTGCCAACGAAAGGAGAAAGGACTTTGTGTACATTTTCATTCAACTTGTGTAAGGATCTCCAAGAGCTTGGAAAAGAGCTTGCCTCCTGCTGAAGTCTCAGGGACAAAAGACTTAAACCCCCAGCTCCCCAGAGTTCTTTGGAAGTGCCTGCTGCTGTTTTGGGCCTTCTGAGGGACTGCGTGTCGCAAGGAGGTGGAAGTGCGACTCACGGAGAAGAAGCGTGTCGCCGTCGCAGCCACTGCCGTTGCATCCCGGAACAAGGGTGACGCCGCTGTAGCTGACGCATTGCACCGCATCACGAGAAGTGTCCTGCAACACCAAAGAAGCGTGCCGCCGTCGCAGCCACTGGAGCTGTCGCATTGCACCGCATTGAGAGAAGTGTCTCGCATCGAAGAAGAAGGGTGTCGCCGTTGCAGCCGCTGCCATCGCATCTTGGATGTCGCCGCTGTAGCTGTCGCATTGCAATGCATCAAGAAATGTGCCTCGCATCCACGGAGAAGCGTGCCGCCGTCGGAGCTGCTGCCGTCGCCTAGAGCGGAAGCGCCTCGCAACGTCAGAGAAGAGTGCCGCCGCCAAGGCCTCTGTTATCGCATCACGGAACAATGGTGTCGCTGCTGCAGCTGACACTTCGAGACGAGTCTTCTCGCAACATTGGAGAAGCGTGCCACATCAGGAAGATCTTCACGTCTTTATTTCTTTGCACCAAACTTTCATTGCGTCACCATCATTGCAACACTTTCGTTGCCCTGCGTGTCACATGTAAAGGTACATTGACTCAAAGTGGCGCATTTAAGATCTAAGAGAGTACTGAGATAAAACTATCATTTTTAAGTACCAGTATTGTGGATTTTTGTTGGTTATGGTCTTGTGTTAAATCTATATAAAGAATACTTATTTTTGATATAAAACTTGTGTAGTGTCCATCTGTAGTGTTGTCACTTGATTAGTATGTGTTCACAAATGCTTTACACACTGCCTGTCTGCTCATGCCAAGCTACCAAGGGGGTGAGCAGGGGTTATTTTAGGAGTGTACCCCCTTACCCTGACTAGCGGCAAGGGTCCCTATTTGTCACAAGTACCTACCTGTGCCAACTAGAGACCCCTAAATTTAGCAATCCTTAACATTGTTATCTGAGAAAAAAACAAAAGACACTGTATAGTGAAAGGTGTAGAGACGGATTAAAAACAACTTATTAGAGATAAGCATTACCAAACCCAAACCTCTCAGAGAGAGGAGGGTGGGATAATGTTAGCCTCCGTTTGTCTTTAATGAAATCAAGATTCTCTCTGCATAATTATTGGAGAATAGTCATTTCATTACAAGACCGGAGGCTACCATTATGCATGTTTAAAGCCATGTAGAGCTACACTGCTAACATGCTCTATTGGCCTCAAGTAAAACTTTTGAGAAAGTACCTGCGTTAGACCAATCTGCAGCTTCAAGTATTTTGTGCAGGGATCCCCCAGCCCAAAATACTTTGCTAGCCATTGCACCCCTAGAGGAGTGAGTTCCAAACCTAGAGAGATCAACGCCAGCATCATGCATAAACAAACAGACCCATCTGGCAAAGGTCGCAGAGGAAACAGGTCTGAAAGGACTAACATATGATAAGAGAAGTGCCAACAGGTCTAAACGTTGAAATCTTATTTTCATAACACTTCATACAGTTCACAACATACAGTTTTTCGCACTCATGAGAAAAAGGGTAGAAGATAGACTCTGACATTGTTTTGGTTCTTTTCCAAATATCAAAATGAACGCCATCAGAGGAGTAAAACCTATTAGAAAGGACCAGGGCTTTTATGTCAGAGACACTTCTAAAGGAAATTAAACACAAAAGAGTCGCCAATTTCATGGAGATTCTTTTAAGGGATAGTAAGTCAATAAGCCAAGAAAGGAAGAGATTAAAGATAAGGTTAACATCCCAAAGGGATTCGTAATGAGCCTTGGGAGGTCTCCTTAACCTAATACCATTCATCATGCTTTTGATTAGGGGCTGCTACCAATAGCAAGGTTATTAATCAGGGAATGACCCAAAGAGAATGCTGATCTGTAGCAATTGATGGTTTTGAAAGAAAGACCTGAATCGAAGAGATGGGCAAGATAATTAGCTACCTGTTGTAGAGGGCACTGAACGGGATCCAAATCCCTTTCCAGGCACCAACAAGACCACTTTCTCCCAACACTCTTGTATCTTTTTCTGGTTCCTGGTGCCCATAAATCTTGCAGTAGGCTCTTAGCCTCTCCCGAAAGGTACATAGAATATCTGCCTGAATCCCTGATATCCTCCAAACAAGAAGGTTCATCCTCCCTTCTCGGACCAAAGGGTGTTCTTCTCCATCCGGACCCTGGAATAGGCCTAAGGATGATGGGATCAGCCGCGGTAAATCCACCGCTAATTCCATTACCCCGGGAAATAAAACCTGGGATCTCCAAAAGGGAGTTACAAGAATGATGGAGCACTTTCCACAGTAATCTCTGAATCATTGAGAAGGCGGGAAAAGCGTAACCCTTGATCCCCTCCCAAGACTGGAGAAAGGCATCTACCCCCGACGCATTCGGGTCTGGCTTCCAACTGAAGTATTGCTGGACTTGGTGAGTTAGTCTGCTGGCAAACATGAATTGGGCCCCAAAGCTTTTGGATCATGGAAAAGGCTTCGGGATTCAATTTCCAGTCGCTGGAATCGTGGAGAAAATGAGAATTCCAATCTGCTCTCAGAGTCTGAGTTCCCATAATGAATTCCGCCCTGAGAGAGATCTTTTGATACCAACAAAAATACCGTATGCGCTTGGCAATATTCAAGAGATTCTTGGATCTTGCACCCCCTAGGCGATTTATGTAAGAGACAGCCGAGAAATTGTCTAAGCAGATTAGGGGTATTTGATTTCTTTAGTAACTTTTTGAAGCTCATAAGCACGTTCAAGGCTGCTTGCATCTCCAGAGAGTTTATGTGAAGGTATTGCTCCTCTAAGGACCACCTCCCCCCGGTGTCTAAATTGTTTAATCGAGCACCCCAACCACGGTTGCTTGCATCTGATTCTAGGGTAAAATCTGGGGCGTTTCCGAAAATAGCTTTCCCATTCCATGCTTGAAGGTTTTTCAGCCACCAGTGAAGATCTTCTCGGGCGTCCTCCGAGAGGGGCAGTGAGTCTTCGTACCACAGGCCTTTTCTCTGGCCCAGAGCTTTTAGTCTTTGCAGGCCCCTGTAATGAAGGGGACTGGGAGAAATGGCCTGGATAGAGGACGAGAGGAGACCCAAGACCCTGGCTAGGTCTTTCAGATGGATAGAATCTTTTGAAAGAACAAGTGAGATGTGTTTTTTTATCTTAGTAACCTTCTTGTGGGGAAGGATTAGGTTGGAAAGAATAGTATTTACCTTGAAACCAAGGATATCCAACTCTTGTGTCGGAACCATATTAGATTTTTCCAAATTTGTGATGAAGCCTAGGTCCCGAAGGAGGTCTACGGTTATTTGTAGATGTTTCTGTAGTTCTAACTCGTCCTGGGACATAATGAGGATATAGTCTAGGGAGATTATTAGGCGAACCCCTCTCTCCCTGAGGTAGCTGACCACTAGCCGCAGGACCTTGGTGAAGCACCAAGGTAAGGAGTAAAGGCCAAAGGGGAGACACTAGAACTGATAAAGAGTTCCTTTCCATGTGAACCAAAGATAGTCCTCGTCCATGGGTCTCGTAAAATAGGCATCCTTGAGGCCCCGTTTTACAAGCCAATCCTTGGCTTGCAAAATGTCCCTCAAATGATGGATACCCTCCATCCTGAAGTGTCTGTACATTAGGAACATGTTTAAATATTTCAGATTTATGACGGGTTGCCAACCCTTGTCCTTTTTTGGACTAGAATGATGGTACTTAAAAAACCTTTTGAAATTTCTGATAAGGAGACTTTTATAATGGCCCCTTTGTCTAGCATTTGAGATATTTCCAGCTCTATCAGTTTCAAATTTTTCTTGTCTGGAGTCATCTCCCTTGGGATTTTTGCTTCGGACGGCTCTTCCCAAAAATCTATCTTGAACCCCACTACAGTTTCCAAGACCCACGGGTCTTGAGTAATTCAATACCAGTTGTGAGCAAAATGCTTCAGTTTCCCTGCCACCTTCAAGGCTAAGGGGGATTTTGGGCTTACCTTGATAGGATTGGCTGGAGGATCTTGATCTACCGCCATGGGCTCTTGAACCCCTTCCTCTCTGGGGGTAGAAGTTGGAGTTTGTACGGTAGCCTCTATAGGGGCGTGAGCCTCTTTCGTCTGGTGTGTAAAACTGGGACCTGAAGGAGCCGCGGCTGACAGGTTGTCCCCTCCTGTCAGCCCTTCCAAAAAGTGGTCGTCCCCCAAAAACTCTGCACATATTAAATTGTGCCTTGATGAAGGCGTTGAAGGTGGACAGGTACTTGCCCAAGGATTTAACAAAGTTATCACCGAATAAAAGCCCTTTTGCGTCGCACATGTCCTCCTTGGCAGATAGATCTGCAAGCTTAGGGTTCATTCTGAGGAGGACCGCCTTCCTCCGTTCGGTGATCAAATTGGCATTGGCATTTCCAACTAAACAAATGGCCCGTTGGGACAATCCTCGTATAAGTTCGGTATTGACCGATGTATTGTTGGATCTAGCCTCTTCGGTCATGTTGAGGATTTTGGACAGGGGTCCAAGAACGTCAAGAAGCTTGTCCTGACATTGTTTCTGGCATTTTTCAATTCCCTTCCTGGGTTCATCCCCGATTTGAAAAGAAAGGTGATAAGCTCGGGATCAAGATTGGTGGTGCTGTAAATCTTGTCCTCCTAAGAGGGGAGAGGACACTCGTTCCGCAGCAGGTTACGTGTCTTCCTATCCAGTGGTTTCCTCACTCACTTGGATACGTATTTACCCACATGATCCATGAGCCACCATTCGGTGCTGTGAGGGTGGCGGATGGCAGTAGGATTAAACATTTTCTAGCCGAGGGGGTCTTTGACAGAAAAAGATGAGGTGGAAGGATGGTCTAAGTCCTCATCAAGATCCTCATGGATATCTGGATCGAAAATAAACTTGTCCATGTCCTCATAGTCTGTACTTTGCTGATTAAATAGTAAGGAATCGTCAGTGAAATATTTTGTCCCGTAAAGGGTACCGCGTTCTATAATGCTGCTACGAGCACCTCCTCTCACTGTCCCAAGGAACTGGGCCCTCTCTATTGTGCTGCCATGAGCACCAACAGATTTTGTAGCGTGAGGGCTACCAATCTCTATTGCATGGGTGAATGCCTCTTTCATGTGTTTTCTTTTTTGGGGTACCTTAATCCTTTTTGGGGGACCAGAGGTAGAGGGGGAGTACCCGTCCAAAAGAGAAAAATAAATTCCCTCGACAGGGGACAGCCTCTTCCTCTTAGACAGAGCAGCGTCAACTGCTTCCCTGACGGAAGATTTAAGGGGCATATTTACAAGATGGCGATAGAAAATTATCGCCGTTTTTGCGGCCGTTTTCAGCTGAGAAGCTGCGATAATTTTATCGCCTAATTAGCAAGGTCCCGCTAACGCGTGAAACCTTGCATTAGCGCACGAATTCTTAACGCCCAGCTTTGCATCTCTAATGAGATGCAAAGTGGGCGTTCCTGACCTGACATGACAGGAGAAATGTCGCTAAGCGACATTTCTCCTATCATCAAGCCCCACGCTATGAAGCATAGCGGCAGGAAAAATAGCGATAACTCCTGTTATCGCTACTTTCCTTACGCCTGCTTCAGGACTGACTTAGCCATGATATCCTATGGAAGGTGGATATCATTGCTAAGTTTGTGGGGTCCTATCAACAAGCTAACGACAAATTTCGTGAGATTATCGCTGGGTTTCCAGCGATAATCTCACGTTAGGCAGTTAGCACTAGGATTTTTATCGCTTTTGAGATAAGCGTTGCTAATAGCACGCTATCTCAGCGATAAAAATCCACGCTAGCCGACGATAATTATCCTAGTGCTAAGTGCGCTTAGCGATGATTATCGCCGGTTGTTTCTGATATGCCCCCAAGCTCTTCCCCAATAAGCCTTTTCAGGCTATCTCTCAAAAGCTCCTTAGGGGGCTGTTGAGGGACATTTGCATCAGGGTCCATTTTAGAGTAGGTTAAAATGAGGTACAGTAATAGTCACAGTAGTGCAGGTAAGCACTCAAGATAAGTTGTGGTACAGTATATATATATCTTAATCAGTAAAAGGCCTTTATAAGGCTTACTCACAGAAGTGCCAGTAAAGCACTCAAGATCGGTGTCAACTTTGTTTGCAAGGCAGATTCCTCTGGCAGTATGAAAATTCGAGAGCAGGGTGAGAAGAGGCCAGCAGGTGGCAATCTTGCTCTAAATATTGAGTTTTGTTGAAAAAGAAGTGGGAAGAAGGAGGCTCCGGCTCGGTCAGGCACCGTTACGCTCTCGAGATTAGGAGGCGGAACAAAGGCAACCCGACGCCGAGCCGGAGGGGAGCATTACATGGTGCGCATCAATTGAAGCTATAAAGGCACGCTCTAGCGTCTGTCAACAGGTTGCTAGGAGACGCAGGAGTCAAAATGCGCAAGCTCCGGTTCGTTCCCAGTTTTTATTCTCTTTTTTTTGTTTTTACTGACGCTCGTAAGCTAAAGTGAATAAAAGGCAGAAAAACAACAAAAACAACTAAACGGGCTTAAAGTGGTAGAGAAGCCCAAGTGCCCGCAACTGCTCGCATGAGTATTACGAGCAGAGGGGTTTGATTAAGCAGACAAGACACACTTACCTGGATAAGGATTGCGAAGGATTGCGAAATGATCGGAAGGCATAAAATTAACTAAGAGACCATTCCCGGCCATAAATTGGACAGGGGAGTGCTGAGGATAAAAAGGGGGGTTAGCATTGGCCGGATAAGGGACACAAGTCCAATACATAGATCAAACAGTACATTCCTAGAAATGTAAAACTAAAAGATATCAATTAAATAATTATCAAATAAGAACAATTAAGTAAAAGTCATGCCACAAAAGAAAAAAATGTACTTAGCTGTGTCAGAGCAGTGAACAAAAGAGGAAGATTGGAGCGTGCACTGTCTCCTTGTTATGTTGCTAATGTTCTACTTATTGTGATGTAATTACATTCTTTAAAGGGCTGCATGTTTGGGCAGCAAATAAAAGTATTTGCATAATGGTAGCCTCCGGTCTTGTAATAAAATGACCTGACAAAGCAGACAGAAGTGCTAAGCGCTGCAAAGGAGGAATAAAGGTCCAAGGTTGTACAACTCAGAGAACAATTGTTCACCTGCCAAAAGATGAGACTGACCGTGTGACCCAAGACTTCTTCAGCGGACATGGATAAGAACCTTATGAGAAAATAATGAAATGCAACAAGAACTAAATTGTATGGACTGTCAAACATTATGTCATGTTAATGGATGTAGAACAATGAGTATGCAAAAATGTTAATGAAATCACGGTGATGTGATACACCAACCCCCAAACCGACCAATGGAAAGGCAGATCCTGTGAATTGTTTCAACTAATGTAGGTTGTACATGTAGGTTTAAGGGCACAACTGGGGTGCCTTTGGGGGTGTGGTTTAAGCATAGGTCGGATGGAAAGAGATAGATGGGAGATTTGTCGCTGTTGGTCGGTTTTCAGAAGGGTCCAGCTGTTCCTGTCCCTGTCCTGTTCCTGGTTCTTGGGAACTTTGGGGCATATTAACAAGCCAGGCGATAAAATTATCGCCGCTTTAGCGGCAGAAAACTGCTGCTAAAACAGCGATAATGGGATTGATAATATACTCTATGGAATTCCAATTGAAGCCCATGTTAGATGTCCTTCACATCTAACATGGGTTTCAATTGGAATTCCATAGAGCATATTATCAAGCCCATTATCGCCGTTTTAGCAGCAGTTTTCTGCCGTTAAAGCGGCGATAATTTTATCGCCTGGCTTTTTAATATGCCCCAAAGTTCCCTAACTTTATTTCAGGTGACCACCACTATCTCCTTGGCCAGGGGGGTGGTATTTCACAGATCCTTTGAGTTTGTATTATTTTTCTGACTCGTACTATGCATAATTAATTGCAAATGTATTTTTGTCTCTGAAACTTGTGCCTCTTCATCCATCCACTCCATCATATGTATATTGTTTTGCATTATTTTTGCTGAAACTTATGTCTCTTCATCTATCCACTTCTTCGTATGCATATCGTATAATTGACGATGAGTATGACACTGTTTGCATTTTGCTGAATTTGTTTCATTCCCTTTGTGATGTATGCAATGAGCATTAATTATACACCTGAGATAAAATTTATGAACCTCACCAAGAATCTGTGATTATTTAGCTAGTTAGACAGTTAGATAGTCCTATTATTACCATTAACTACTCAACTAATTGGTCCATCGACCAAGAAGAAAGAGTGTTGATATATTGATTGAATTGTATATTTAGAATTATTAAACATGAATCTGTGAAGGAAACAATGTTTCACGTCATTAAAACTTGACCCCCAGCGCAACAGTGATTTGTGTGTTGGGTGAATGTGTATGGGCCATTTGTATGAAATATCAATGAATATCAATCCCTGATAAGGTGTAGCGCTGGATCACTTTTCTCCCAAGGTTATTATGTGGATGTGAATGAAAAATTGGATCCTTGCTATGTATAAATCTGACAGAGCAGCTATCAAGTAAATGTATTGAGATCTAACACATTTAGCATGAATAGGTGTGCAAGACATAGCTGTGCACTCTTTCTTCTTGTTTTTACCCTTGCAGTATAGCCCTTCATGGTGATTTTTAGAGCCCAAAGACAAATCATGAACATTTAATTAGTGTGGAAGGTCTATAAGATCCGCCCCTTTGGAGACAATATGATGATAACCCTGATTAAAGCGATGAGCTTTTAACCAGTGGTGTTGGAGGAGCTAGATCAATTCAAAGCTGCCTCTGGCTTTAGAGTTAAAAAACTAGAGGGCATATTTGCAAGCCCCTCTCACCATGGGAATGTCACTTTTTGTGACGTTTCCGTTGTGATAGGGGCTTCGCCTTATTACAAGGCAGCGTTAAGCCACTTAACGTGGCTTAACTCTGCTTTGTAAATAAGGCCCCCTTTCACGCTACGCTTAGCGTGAAATGGGTGGGTAGTGGGTGTTGTGGTCGGCGTTCCACTGCAAACCCCATTTTGATGTTGCCCCCTATTTACAAGGCCAGTGTAAATAGGAGGCAATGCCAAAATTAAGACCAGGGAAAAACGGGTCTTAACTTGGCGAAACAAGGAGAAATGCTTTATTTCTCCTCGTTTTTGCTATTCCCATATGTGCTGCCTTGTGCAAAATACATGGAAAAAGCAAAACGCCTTGGATTTTTTATGTGTAGGAAGCTGACCCTTCCAGCACACAAACAATCTTTAAAAAATATTACATTTTGTAACTTCCATGTGTGCCACATTAAGCAGCAGACATAGAAGTGACAACATGGCATTTCAAGATTGTTTATGTGCAGGAAGGGGGACCTTCCTGTACATAAACAATCTTCCCCAGCACACAGACACCCTTGCCCTATGATGCAAGGGGGTCTGTGTTGGCTCTACACTACTAAGTGTAGCGCCAGTACAAAGGGAAACACAAGGCTGCACCATATTCTTGTTAATGGAACTATATGTTTGGTGGGCTTCAGACCTGCTTATTTGTGGCAGATTTTCATTCCACCAAATCATAAAAGACGCCATATTTGATGTTTGCTAACAGTTCTAATTATTGCAAAGATCTATTGCCAACAAAGCTCAGAGGAGAAGCACAACCAATGCAACTGGTAAGAATATGGTATTATAAGGATTGCAAAGAGCAAATGTTCCCAATGTTTTATAAATAAAGATCCTGTTTGAAAAAATACAGGATTCTATCTCTTACAAACAAAATGGAATTATTTTTGTCTTCTGGTTAAAGTAAATGATGTTTGGCAACCTAGCAGTTCACAAACTCTTAAATGGAGCAGGGGAAAGAAGCCACAGTATTATCAACAGTGTCAATGGTACAATCAAACCAGAATAAAAGAGTCTTGGGGGCATATCCTCAAGGACCTTTTGCTGATCTATCGGCACTTTAGCGCTGCAAAAGTAGCGATAGATTTATAGCCCTATTCCCAAGCTGGTGCAAACTGCGGACATCACCAGTTTTCCAGCGATAGCTGCCGCAAAAAACATCGCCACGGATGAGAGCGACAACTAAAGCTAATGATATGCAGAGTAGGCATTCCCGTGCAAAAACACATAAAAACACCACTTTGCGACATTATCAACGACCAGCCAGATCTGTGATGCGATCCAAAAACAGGCGATAAGGCGCGTTAGCAGCAGGTAACACCTGCCTTTTACTGGTGTTAAGCAGGATGACAACCTGCAGTATGAAAGGGAGCCCAGCCCAGAGCCACATCTGAAGACCAACACATGTGGTGGAGCCACTGATCATGCAGCTCGGACACCCAAGAGGGTCACGACACCCACCGCCACCACCCCCAGGACCCCCCCTCGGACCAACCCCCTGCCGGACTACCACCTAGGTAGCGCAGAACAAGACAGCAGACGTTCCTAAAACTCACCAGCCTTAGAGACTCACCGCCAGAGGATGCCATTGTCCACTACAGGCTCAAAAGGACAACCATCCTCTGCATCCTGACCCACATTGCCCACAAGCTGACAATACCAGCACAGCGGAGAAACAACATCCCTCCGCAGACAAAGCTGCTGGCTGTGCCGCACCTGTTGGCCCCTGGTACCTCCCAACCAACAACTGCCAGAGTCGGAGGAGTCTCACAGCCAGCCCTATCAAACTTCCTCACACATGTCCTGGATGCATGTCCACAAAAGCAACGGTGGGCCCCTGTATCTGCAACACACGCTAGTCAAACTCCATAGTGTTCCTGCACAACCAACCCCAATGCCAGCCGTTGCTTGACGCCTCTGTGCCCCAGATTCAAGATTGTAGTCATTGAAATGGGGGTGCGCCAGGTCATGAAGTCCAGTAGTCAACAGTAGTGTAAAAACAGTTATTTATTACAAATACATAAATCAACAATATGAAAAACTCAGCCAAAGCATTCCATTCCCAATGGGAAACTTCATCAGGGCAACGTGTAGATTCAATTAACTGCATATGCTGCGGGAACTCCCCAATACAATTCCATATTCTGAAAGTCAACATTCAGAAACCTGTTGGATAAATGGTGACAATGGTCAGGCGTACGTATAATCACAAACATAATCTGGTACAGTGCATTGCACTTGGACAGACCGGAATGCTCACAGGTATGATTCATCCTGCATAAAAAGACTGTAACAGAAGTTTGCGTGGTTGTAGCATTCGTAGGAAAGAAAAGGAAGGTTACGACCACACAAACTTCTGCTACAATCTTTTTATGCATGAATTATCCTACCTGTAAGCATCACAGTTTGCATCAGCTTGATACCCCTGCACCTTCACTTCCCCAACACTGCGCAGGAACAGCTGGAGACCAAGCAAGAGAACTACGCCATAGCCGCTTTCCCGCACGTGTTGGGGGCAATTGACTGCACACATGTACTACTTGTGTCCCCTGCCGACACTGCACACAATCACCGCAACAGAAATCACACACATTCCATCAATGTGCAGGCAAATCTGGACCACATGGGCCTGTACACCAATGTCGTCGCAAACTTCCCAGGCAGTGTGCATGATTCCTACATCTTCAGCAAGTCCATCACCAACCAGCGCTTTGAGGATGGCACCTATGGAAATGCACTGCTCGTCAGTAAGTACCAACTGAACACACCACACACCTCAACTCCACAATCATACAACTCACAACTGTGGGAATGCACACGTTACAAAATCACATACAACATGCCAATCAACATGACCAACTACCAGATAAAACAACACAATTAACTGTGGTAACCGTGGCCAGCCAAGTAGACAAACCATCCATGGCATGGCACCTCTGCCACACAATTGCAGAATGTTCGGAGTGGTGGGAACAAGTATGTGCGAAGAAGGCAAGTGACCCATCAATGAGAATGTACACAATGCCAAGTGGGGTGGTGATGTGCTGAACAGACTTCAGTATGTTGAGCACAGACATGTCCATGTGGACATATACTGCTGGTGTTTGTAGTGTAGTGGACAGCGGACGCAAACAGGTCACCTCAGGCAATGTGGAAGACCTTGGACATGTAGCTTCATCCCCCGCCCTGTAAGCATGAGCGGAGTGGCCTTGGCCGGCATATGTCATAAATACATAGCCCCGGGCTCTGGGCGTGGTTCAGTTCCAGGATGGCCACCAAAGTGACTACTATATGTGTCTCTGTGTCCACCATATCCTGTCCATAGGCCTAGACACTCGTGGCCGACCACTTTCAACGGCCATATTTACACTGGAGACAAGGTGGCTACGTCCCCAGCCAACCCGCCCACATCTCGTCATCGCATGCAGGGTCGTGTCTGCCAGGGCACCGCCCCCCCACCCAGCCACGAGCCCGCTGCCATGACTGGTGGTGCCTGCACGATCCTTTGCACCTGCTGCACCCCAAGCCCTAGTTCCCAGACCCGCCACAGCACAGTGATGACTGGCCGTCCCTGCACACCCAGGTCTCAATGCTCACCTGGCACCACCGGTGTGTCTCCAAGAGGGCCCACCATGTGCCAGTGCAACCTGCTCAGCCGATCGCTGAATTCAGCGCCGCAGGCCCCTAGCGCACCCTGCGGCAACGCACGGCGGAGTCATGTGTGTACTCACTGCTGCCTTCGGCGTACACTGTGGTCCAGCAGGGCTCTTAATTCAAATCGAATCTTGACTGGCAGGACGGCGTAATGAGGCCTACCCATCATCGCAGGCTGCACACACGCTCAGCTCTTCAGGTGCCCCTACCTCAGTGCACCGCAAGTCATCGTCCCATGGCGGTAGGCCCGTGCTGGCCGCAGTGCAACCGGTGCCACCAATTCTGTGCAACGCAACTCATCGTCCCGTGGCGGTAGGCCCCTGCCAGCCGCAGTGCATCAGGTGCCACCAACTCTGTGCAACGCAAATCATCGTCCCGTGGCAGTAGGCCCGTGCCGGCCGAAGTGCAACGGGTGCCACCAACCCAGTGCGCCACAGGTCATGAACCCTTTATGATTGAGTCTAGTGGTGCAGACGCCATCATGTCACCTCTGGCAGTGGGGAATGTGATGTGTTAGGCCAATTTTATTGGTAGTGTCACATGCCCTGTGACGCATGTGCTGGATGGGTGTAGTGTGGTTGTAAACCAGCCCTCAGGGAGTGGCTGTGGCATGCTCACAACTAAACCAGTGATCAGTAGTTCACTACTGGGAAGACCTGGGACATGTAGCTTTGTCGTCCCCCCCTGTAAGCATGAGCGGAGTGGGCTGGGCTGGCACATGCCAGTGTAGCGTAGGGGTGTGAACAATGAGCCTGGGGCTCTGGGCGTGGTTCAGTTCTGTGCTGGACAAGTACGTAACTAATGCGTGTGTCTCTGTTGTAGTGTCAGCGCCACCCGGACCACAATCGGCAATGTTGAACCCTGTGACTCAAGTCCCAAAACATGAGCAACATGGACGTAAGGAGGAATCACTGACCCTACATACATCCATAATTTCATACTTGAATGATCATAGACATGACACACCTGTGTGAATTTGAATGTTTATTCACATTCAGTGGAGTGTAGAAGCTGGAGCAGTACAGGGCCATGCAAACCCCACTTTACATTGTTGCCCCGTGGATGGCCAGCCAGAGTCCTTTAGGGAATGACAAGTTCATCGGAAGAGGAAGAGTTCAGTCCGCAGTCTAATTGCTGTGTCCTTGGTAACCAAACAGAATATGGCAGTCCATGTCGAGGTCCAAGGTGAGTGCCGCAGAGCGTATCGGGGAACAGTGGAAGGTGATGATGCAGAGGGCAGAATCAAGCAGGAAAAGGCCATATGGCGGAGATGAATTCTACTGCGTCCTTCTTACCACTGAGGCAAATTCATCTGCATCTTCGATCTCTGATGTATCATGTGCCTCACATATGGGTGGTGGTGTTTTGTCTGCATCACTATGTGGCAGTGACACATCAGTGGCCAGAGGTGGTATGTCTGCCGCACTGTGTTGCACTGACACTTCAGGGGGCGGAGATGTGGATGGAGTGGTAGTAGCAGCATTCATCTGCTCCAGGCTTTGCGGCAGCAATGCCATGATGAGGGTCTGCAGGGCATGGAAGAACCCAGCTACCTCTCACTGGTGTGCAGACGTGGCAGCCGCTCTTTCTGCTTGCTTCCGCTCCATGTTCTCCATGATCCTCAGCATGTGTCCCAACTCCCGGTTGACATCGCTGGAGCCACTCTGACTAGACAGTTGTCCTTGTCTCAGTCAGGACTCCAGCGATGTCAGCGATGGATCACTGGAGAACATGAAGTGGACTGTGTGTGTCCGTTAGGAACTGTGAGTGGTCCCTGATGGGACTTAGACACCCACGTATGGCATCTAGTTTGGCTGCCATGAGGTCGAACCCCACCCACACCTGTTGAGCCATCTTCTCCAGGCACCCCAACACACGGCGTGTGAAGGCCATGTGTTGTTCGTGGGGATCCTGGGAGGCAGCCGTGGTGGTGGGTGCTACCTGCTGTTTGGTCTGTGCAGGGGGTGAGGCCTCCTCAATGCAGCTTGGCTGCCCTGCTCCTGGAGGTGAGGTGCCAAGGCTGTCCATGATCTCTTGGAGGGCGTCGGTGTCGATGTTGGAGAGGTCCTCTTCGTCATCAGTGGAGATGTTCGGTCTGCTCTGCAGGAGGTGTTGATTTTCCCTCTGCAATGTGAAGGGGAGATGCAGTTTAACATTGTGTTCACATGTATGTTGACGCATTATACAAGTTTACATAGAGACGGCATGACAATGTACATTGTGATTGTTTGGGAGGAGCTGCCTATTTGATGCGAGACAGTGGACATTTCGACAACATCGCGGATGTGTGTTTGTACTTGTACATTATCATATCACAGTTTCCTGCTATGCCAAATATAGGCCAGTTTCTACAGATAAGCAGCACCGGTTGTGTCCTCTGTTCTGTTGTGAACGTGTTGCCGTTTGTACCACATTGCTGTCAATGTTGATGTGCTCTGCATGTTATGTGTGTGTGCTGCATTTTGGGAGAGTGGTCGCTGCAGCTCTGATTTTTCTGCCCCTTATACCTTTTAGGCGGTGTGACTTTGAATTCTGTGCTTATACAGTGCTGAGATGTTGCATACTTTGGTACATAGGGCACTTGGTGGGATTTGGGAGTCTGGGGCATGGTTTGTACGCAGATGTGTTGTTGACGTCAGGGGTTGTTTACGCACTTGGATGTGTCAGAGTGTGACCTGCCCCTTTACAGATGTGGTCCACACTCAGCCACCTCAGTGTTGTGGTATGCAACATGTCATGATCTAAGTACTGCAGCAATGCTAATCGTCATGCAGTGTCACTTGCATTGTCAGTTTTCAAAAAAGCAAATGTGCACCACTAAGTAAATAAGACAAGAAATAACTGGTCTACATCCATAAAGTGTTTCTTTAGATTCTTCTTTCATTCACACAAATTCTCCCCTCTGGGCACATTGTCGATGGGGGCCTACTTGCTGTTTCTAGGTGTGCTGCAGTGTGCCAAGGGGATCAGACACATGATCCAGAGTCATTGTGGGTTTGCACTGTGCTATACTTTATTGTGCATGTGTGCCATTGTACCCATCTCCCCCCTCCCCCCAGTCCCTAGTCGTTACTCACCCTGTTGCTGTTGTGTCAGGTCATGTTGAGCAATGTCCGGTCCCCAAACTCCTGTCACCGTCTCCACATTGATGACTGTGGACACCATTTCTTCCATCTCATCCAGCTCCTCCTGTGGCTCTGGACTCCCACCTCAAGTCTGCATTGCTGCCTTCTGGTTGTTGCCGAGTTTCTGCTTGGTTTTGTGCTTCACATCATTCCAGCACCTATTGACCTCTTCCATTGTCCTCCTCAGCACTCCGACTGTATTCAACTTGTCCACAATGGACTGCCATATTCCATTTTTTGTTGCCAATTACACAGTGGCGGTGACGAACAGTAGTTGATGGTGTTCTATCACCTCCGTTATCAGGATTCTGTTTTCCTGCGGACTGAACCGTGTCTTCTTCTTCTTGTTCTCCTTGCCCTTCCCTGACCCCGAGGTCCCAGGCTGGTCCTCCGTGGGGCTTGTGGGGTTCTGGTTGTCATCTGTACTTGCTCCAGCTATCTCCATTGTGCTTCGCAGTTGTTTTGGTTTTGTTTGTGTTTTTTTTTCTTCTACTTTTGCAGTGATTTTTCCCGCCTGATGTTTGTGAATTGCAGGCCTGGCGCAGATTTTCGCAGATTTTTTTATCGCGGTTGGCCACATCACAACTTTTTTCACATTTGAGTCTCGATTTTTATCACCTGGTGATTTTATCGCAGACATTTGACGCGTTATTGGGAATCTATCGCAAGTTACCGCCGTGTTGTGAATAGGACCTTAAAACAGAGTAATTTTCCCGCAATAGACGGCGATATGAAACATTGTGTTAGCCTATTTTGGCGATGATTATCGCACATTCTTGAGAATATCCCCCTTGGAAATTATACTTGCAAGTACCGGGTACAGTGGAGATATGATGACCTGAAAGGCACACAGAGGCAAGAGTCCTGGAATGCACCAGAAAGATCTCGGGAACTGGCCAGTTGATTGTATGAATGCCAAACAACCACAAAACAGCAGATCATAGGGATTTTTGATGACCATGATAAAAATAGGAAAAGTTGGTTTAAATAAGAGAGTGCTTGCAAGACTGAGTCACCACCATCACAAAACACTTGCAGTGTTTGATCTCTTTGCAGCTGATCTCCATCACTGATAAATGGTACAAGAACCATAGATAAGGGACACAATGGGATCAAGTGATCTTTAGGCTCTTTGTAGCTTTGGCAGGGTGGAGACATCCAGACTGGGCAGGAGCAGCAGGGCAGCCAAGCCGTCCTTCAGCATACTCAAGGCTTGGCCCCAGTCCGGAAAAAGTGGGAAGCATTTCATTTCTACACTCTTTTATGCAGTTCAAGAGCAAGGCATCCCCACCAAAAAAGGTCTCATTCCGCGAAAAGATCAGTGAGATGCTGGATCGCTCCTGTTTATCTTCACAAAGGTAAACAGATGGCAGAAGCCCCGCTCAGGCGGTCACTTCGGGGCACTCTGCAGACCGGCCGGCTCCCAATGCTCCAGTCTCTCTCCCACAGCACCGAACCAATGACTACCTTAACTTCATTTACGAACTTCCCTACACCGGCTATGGAGGCTTCATACCCTACAGCACCGAGCTACCCCACTTCCCATAGTTGGCGCCCAGCACAAGCTCAAGAACAGCCCCAGGCTCCAGCACGCTGCCTTCTCCCACCATCACCCAGGCTTCTACCCCTACGGCCATCACTAGCTTGGGAATCCCTCCAGGCCCTCTATCACTGTCCGTGAATGCAACAGCACCCCGAAGGCCTGGCTGAATGAGCACAGCAAAATCCCCAGCAACGGTGAGAAGATCTTGCTCTGTACATATGTGATATATTTTCGTCCAACCATAATCGTTGAACTTTTCTTAAAATGTAATCTTGAGTGAATTTGAAACTTGTATATATGTAACTCTAACCAATAGTATCTGTAGTAGAAGTATGTACTTGCTACCGCTCTTTTGTGAGTTTATCTGTTTCGTATCTTTTATGTAATTCCTGTACTCTGAAGTCCTTATGTAATGTTACTGGTTCTATTGTAAAGTGCTCATACACCTTCGGGTAAAGTTTGCGCTATATAAAAATGCATAAATAAATAAGCAAAAATTACAATCCCTGAAAAGGGCATTCCACAAATCCAAAGGGGCTGCCCATCAGTCTGCGGTCAGGATTCCTCTAGACTAACTGAAACAAAAACCGTGGGGGTGAGATTGTCCGTTGCTGAGAGCAGCCTTTTTCCTCCACCTTGGAACTTTCATTCACACAGTGTGGTAAATTCTCACAGTCACTTAAACTTAACTCCTCGAAAAGTAGTGCACTGTTTGTCATTGTGAACCTTTACCACAGCTCATGTACTCTAATGAAGAAGGGTTGACCAATGTAAATGATGACTGGTGAATGAATGGTCTGAGTGACTCAGAGGTTGTATTGAGTGACATTGGTGATTCCACTCATATGGTGGCACGAGTGGCTTGGTATAAATGGTTTTATAGGTGAGTTTAAGAGCAACTTGGTGCAAGTGACTGAAGTGTTGTGTTATGAGTGGTGTTGCAAACAACAGTGGCGAGTGGTACTGCAAGCGAGAGAGTTATGTTAAGTGTCTCAATTGAATATGCTGCAAGTGTGTGCTGTTGTGTGAGATAGAGACTGAGTGCTGCAAGTGGCCATGGGTACTTGAGTGGTGTGAGCGAATGTGGGTACATGCTGTAGCAATGGATAATCCTAAAAAAGCCTCTCTAGCCTGTACATATGTGTTAAGTTCTGTGGCATGTTTAGGTAGCAGTACTGATGGCGTGTCTGTTTCTGAGTGCTCTGTGTGATGTGGGGGAGCTATGCCACCTTTCCTTTGCATATATTCTCCCCGGCCATTATTTTTTTACCTTCAGTGAGCTTCATAATGAGGCGAGCTCACAGGAGGTACACATGTTTGCAGACTATGAGATACTGGCGCTGTCGTCTTATGTCAAGAGGCACCCAAATTTCACCTCACTTTGCTGCTCCATCTTCACGTGCTATAGGAAGCAGATGGTGATGGCGGCATAAGATTATATATACTTAGGCACATAGGGGCAAATTATCAAGCCAGGCGATAACATTATCGCCGCTTTTGCGGCAGAAAACTGCCGCTAAAACGGCGATAATGGGCTCGATAATATGCCCTATGGAATTCCAATTGAAACCCATGTTAAATGTGAAGGACGTCTAACATGGGCTTCAATTGGAATTCTATTGAGCGTATTATCAAGCCCATTATCGCCGTTTTAGCGGCAGTTTTTTGCCGCTAAAGCGGCGATAATTGTATCGCCTGGCTTGATAATATGCCCCATATGACTTATTATATGACCTCTTGTAGGGGGACTGGGGTTCCCTACTAAATACTACGGGCTTTCCCTTCTTGATGTGTGGTACATTTTTGGAAGCATCCAAAAATGTTGTCTGTTTCTTTGCGTGTTATAGGGCTGCGGATGTAGAATCCTTAATTAATAAAAGATTATCTTTTAGTTGCACATAATGGAGGAACAGTAAAAAACTGTCTAACTCCTTGCATTACTGGCTGAAATCCGTTACATTGCAAAAAAAGTAAAAAATAATCTAATGCCATTATTTATAGTATGGAGGAGCGGGAGTATTGCAGTACATTCGTGGTGCGTCATGGTTCCGTGCTCTATTTCGATTCGGGTTAGGTGCCAGCTTCATACTGACAGAGGCTCTGTTAGGTCCATGTGACATGTGTGCAAACATCTGGCCTGGAGACCCTTCTGCTAAAAAGGGGAAAAGGTCACAGCTATTGTATTAGTTGTTCACCCCAATTTATGGCAGTGTAACTGTAACTCATTTTCTCTCCTCATTTCTGCCAGGCTTCGTGGCAGACAGGGAAAGGGAAAATGTAGACAGGCCCCCAAATGCGGGGAGAAATCTCCCTGCATGTGGGGGGCGTTTCAGTTTTTTTACGTAGAAAACAAACTCTCACTTTGGTAGTATACTTTCTCCACACCAAAAATGTAGCCGACCCAATGCTTGTAACATGGTTTCGACTCAGAAACCTTCAGTGCAGTAAAAAGATCTGCTGCAAAAGTAGCTCCCTTCACTTCCCTGTTTTCTACATCAGCAAGGGTCTTTCTGTATAAGGCTGCTAATGATACTTCACCAGGTTGGTGGAGCGCTTGGTAGACCAGTGGACCATTCACCAGGATCTAACGTAGCCTCTAAATAATTTTAGATTAAATTCCATTGAACTCTAAATCAAAACTTCATAGCTTCCAACTAGTCAAAGCCTGTAAGAAGTTGGATGACATGACATTAGGCTAGTTAGCAGATATGCATTGACACACAGAAGCAAAAACCTATGCTCACATGACCTCAACAAACAACAATTTGACAGACACATCCAAACACACGTCTAAATAACCTCGTTGACTGTGAGAAAATTACTATTTCGGAGGGGATGTCCTTAACTACTTAATAAGAGGCTAGCTTTAAGCTTTTAACACAATTCACTGACAACGTTCTTCTCGACCTCAGGTACTTACAGCTCAAGAAGGATTTTGTCCCTAGAGAAATGTGTGACAGGTAATAATGGTAGCAAACAAAAATACAGCCAAAAAATATATGAAGTTCCCAGACAAATTTGGAAACATCAAAAAAACTTTAAAACAACAACTTGGTCCAGCACTCTATATTACAGCTTCTCACGTTATATCACATGGTTATACAAAAACATTGATTCAGAAGGTTTTATTCCAATTCTTCTTTATTCGCATACTCTTCCTCACAACAAGATAAAACCAGAGTCAACGTGTTTCTTCCTCTCTGACTTCTTCAGGGCAAGGGAAAAAGGTGTTGGCCTTTTTTTGAAGATGCTGTCTGTAACATACAATCCATTTTTCAAAGTAATGCTGAAAAGACCTTTTCAAGGTAAAATCTCTTCCTAGGTAAGTTTCTATCTTCCTGATAACCAGTCTTCTGTTTAGTTAAGAATGTTAGCCAAGGTCTGGCATAAGGTAATGGGTGTTATCCCATTCCAACTTTCAGAATGGTAGCGTGTAGCAAGCGTTGTATTCGTAAACCATCTTGAATAATACCTGCTGAATCAATGTTTTTGTATAACCATGTGATATAATGTGAGAAACTGTAATATAGAGTGCTGGACCAAATTGGTGTTGTGATATTTGTGGTTTCTTTTTAATCATTGGAGGTTTAAGGGTATTGAGCCTCAAGTCCTATGCATCAAAGGAGCAAATGCAATACATGACCTTACTATAGTGATAAGTGCAGTCTCAAATTGCCTCATACCCTGTGCTTTTGTTTTTTTATCAAAAAAACTTTAATACACAAAACTGCTAAAACGGAATTAAAGTGAATATGAGATATGATTTTTTTAAAGAACATGTCTAAAATGTCCATGTCAATGCCCATCACCAAAAAGGAACACCAAAACAGTCACACTATAGTTAGAAGCTGTTCTGCCTCACAGAGAGGGAGAATTGCGAGAAAGAATCAGTTATTTCCATGCTGGTATGCTCCAATGCTTCCAATCATCCTGGTACTCATCAATTGGATTCCATTGACTTCTTCAAGCCTAATACAGATCTCCCTGTCACTGTTTCTTAATCATTCACTCAAAAATAATTTGAATGCTTTGTATATGCGACAGGATCTCTCCAGTCTCTAGGACCTCAACTACTATTCACACCCTGTTCTGTTGAGCTTTCGTATTTTGTTTGATCATTCTCCATACTTTTCATTCATACCTGTAGGTGGTGTATTTAAACACTGCAGCCCACATCTGACATTTAACTTTCACAACAGTCATACATTTTCTGCGTCAACATACCATGGTCGTACTGGAAAGTTATAAAAGTCAGTTGAGTGCCGCCAGAGTTACGTCATGAGACTGAGCATGTGTACAGTGGCACTGAATGGCAGTGTCACCGTGCAGAGTCAAAGTGCCAATAAAAACCCGTCCTTGGCCTTCCAAATGTTTTATTTCGTTGAGAATTATTAGGTTCAAGGCCTGTGCGTCTGGGGATGATTTTCATAAAAATGCTTCTCTTGTTTTCATTAGATGTAATTCCTTCTTTCCGCTCAGGGGTGGATTATACTGTGTGGAACTTTGTATATCAGAAAGCTATGAATATTATAACCCATATTAGCAGATATCTCTGAACTTTCTTATCCATGCAAGTGAGCTTGGCCAACCCCAGACGTCTCAGAGAAGTGCACCGATGCAAATAATGAAATGTGTTGATTTGGCAATGAGTGGGGGATAAAAAATGTTGTCTCATCTTCTCACTCATTCCCTGATATATTCAACTGGATTCCGTTTCTTATGTGATAGTTATTGGGGCAGTGTGATGTATTTGGCATGGCTCAATTCCCATTATGCATTTGAGTTTGGCACAGGGATTTTCTTTTGATGCTGGTCATTCTGTAGAACCCCTCCTAAAGTAACAGGATTTCTTTAGAGGGTCTACTGTATCAGATAAGAATATGATAGTACAATTAGGCTGTTGGGATGATAGTTGCCATATCTGAGTTAGTGTTTTGCCAACAGGCACTGCAGTGGCACCCTCTGCATAAGGCATGTAGGAAAACTAACCAACATTAGGTTGAAATTGATAGTAAATCTTCTAGGGACTTGGGGGCATATGTATCAAGCAAATTTTTAGTCGCAAACGCTGCGATTCGCAAAATAAAGCGTTTGCGATTAAAAATTCGCAAAATGGGATGTATTAGGCAACATCCCAACGCAAAATTAAGGAATAGCTAATTTAGCGATTTCTTAAGTTTGCGTAAGCATTTAAGAAATCGCAAATTGCGATTTCTTAAATGAAATGTAACACTCACCAAAGGATTGCGATTAATCCTTAAGAAATCGCAAATTACCACCAACTACTAGTTGGTGTTAATTTGCGATTTCTTTTAAAAATGCACGTTTTGTAATTTTACAAAGGGCCACGTGACGCACATACATGCCCTTAGGGCATGTATGTGCGCCATATGACCACACATGCTAATTTCAGGGGTGTATCAGGGTGTCATCTTGACACCCTTGCACTTTTGAAATTATTCTCAAATTGCGATTAGCAAATTGCGATTCGCAATTTGAGAATTACTTCCCATACATTCCTATGGGTCTCCTGGCCCATAGGAATGAATGGGCAGGTATTCCTTAATTGCGATTTCGCAATTTGCTAATCGCAATTAAGGAATTTTAAGAAATCGCAAAAAGTTTGCAATTTTTTAAATACATCCCGTTTTGCAATTCTCAAATAGCGATTCCTTAAAAATCGCTATTTGAGAATCGCAAATGGTGATGTTGATACATATGCCCCTTGGTCTTTGCCGTGTACAGAGATCAGGTCTAGGGGTTGATTTATGGAGTTGGAACAGAATTCCAGCTTCATAATAGACATTCTCTCCTCCACCTGCCTCTTGCTTTGTTTCAACAAATGTTAGATCCTTTGCCTCTTTTTTCCCATTCCAGTTACTCATTTATGTCTTTTGCATCTTACATTCACTCCTTTTCGACCTGCTTATGCATCTGACGGAGGCTTATCACTATGCCAGCAATAATTTCAAAGTAGCCACATGCTGCAGAAAGCCACAACTAGCATGGAGCCAAGGGGCCATGGTAATATCATGGCAGACCCTCCAGCTCTGAACGGAGCCCTATAGCTTGCAGCCAACTGGGAATATTCTAGAGTGACAGATTTGTCAATCCAGTCCTGTTATATGCAATGACAGAAGACTGTAATTTGACTTGGTGCAAACTCTATAGCCAGCATTCAATTGGTGAGATCATCAAACACAGTGATATATCAGATTTGGGCTCCTACACTGGCGTCTTTCATTAGCACAGGGAAACACAGTGGTAGCATTCTTATTGCAAACATCACACCTTTCTGAGAAAAATTCATTTTAAACCAGTAGTAATAGCCAAGGTGTTTTGCGATCAAAAGGTTCAATAACATCTTTGATACATATCTTTTTCAAAGTCAGGCCACTGTTTTCATCTGGTAATCTGAGGAATGCTGATTGAAGTTTAAAACGGTGTGTCTCATATGGCCAGGGGATTTTGTTAAAAAAGAAAAGAAAAAAAGGGTTTCCGGTCTCTGTAATAGATTGGTGTATCCAGATTTTAAAGTTTGTGTAAGGAAACGGGCTTTTTGAAGGTTCAACCCCACTCTTTGCCCCCATTTTGACTACCAGGCGCTGGTATAATGGCTTTGAAATGCCCTGAGCCCTGCTAAACAGGAGTGCAGGTGCTCTAACCCTTTTTGAAATGGTGCTTATTTAATTGGCATAGCCTAACTTATTTGTAAATACCTAGTGTATGGTACCAGCCTTACACAGGACCTATAAATTAGAGTGTCCCCCAGGGACTGCAGCACTTGTTGTGCCACCTTGAGTGTAAAAAGGTAAAACATGGCTCGCAGTCTGCCAGTACAGACTGGAAGAGCAGCTTTAACCTGCTAACTCGACTTTGCCATTTAAGGTAATGGCAAAGCCCAAACCTCCCTTTTTGATAAATGAAGTCACCCCTAAAGTAGTCTCTAAAGCAGGGTGCTGTATGTTAAAAGGTGGAACATGAGCTTTTACATGCTCCAACAGTAAAAACCCTAAATTGTCATTTCTACTGCGGAAAGGCTAAGAGCCCCATTGGCAATTTTGAGTTGCAGGCTGGCACCCCGGCCCTGCTAAAGGCTGAATGCAGCTACTAGGGTTAGTACTGTTTGGTATCAAAAGTCTCAGAGCCTAAATCCGAGGTAATGATTAAATCGAATTTAATGTCACTGGTGGGCAAAGTGCTACTTTAGAAAGTGCCACCTTAGTTGTCCTAGGATTACAATGCCTGTTTATTGATGCACACTGAGCTTATCCTGCAGACAGCTTTCTGCCCTCATGGGGAAAGGTACTCATTACTCCCAGAATAGGGGCCTACATGAGAGAGAGGTGTTACCTCCCTCCTGCAGGAACCCACACAAGTTTTAGGCCAAAAGACAAGCTACAAAGGAGAAACTGCCTTTGAAGGGCAAATGGGTAACACATAGGACAGGGAAGTGGTCATCAGGAGGGAGGGAACCTGGTAGCCCATTGGCTACCAACCACATGCTTCCCCAGGGGGAATTATCTGAAGATAAATGGGGCAACCTTGGCATCAAGAACTCAGATCTTGACTGACTGCACCTGCCCTGCTGCACCGTGGGGCCTGCAAAGAGAGGCTTCACCATCCAAGACTGCACCCATGGCACCTGCTAGCCAGCGAGGAAGATGGACTGTACCTGTCATGCCCTGCTCAAAGAGAGGCTGTTTCCAGAGCCCAGTGAAGGCAAGAGACTCCCAGGGCCAGCTGGCTAACCTCCCGTTAGCAGTACAGGAACACAACAGCTGAAGAAATCAGATTGGGCAAGTCGTCAGTTTTAAGTCTTCAAGCCGCTACCACTGCTGCCATGCAGCACTAAGCACCAAGACCTGACACACAGATTTGCTAATTAGTTTGCCAAACCTGGGATGCTACCGGAGAGCTGCTGGAACCCTCAGAAGGTGAGTTATCAACCCAGGCAGGATTGGCCTGTGACTGCGACCCAAGACGAATGGTCGTCCAGTAGAAATTGGACTTTGGCCAGACCGGGAAAGACGTTGTGGGATGTGAATCCTGCAACCAGGAACCCCATTCCATCTTTATGGGCTGAGGAATCCCTGCAGGAAGACCCCTGTCTACTTCATCTCATTCACAGTATCCTCAGAGCATCTTCAGGATCCTTCACCCCTTGCATCAGGACCACTCCATAGGAATCCATTGTAACATAGATACAGTGCCTGAAACCACTGAGAAACTGCTTCTCCTGTGGAGGTAACTGTTTCTAAGGACCTTGCTGGTGCCCCTGACTACCTCCTGGTTGGTGTTGGTCACCCCAAGTACTTCTAACCAACCACATTGACACTTTCCTAAGTTTTGTTTGAGAACGTTTCTATTTGTCAAACTGGTTGAATTTGCCAAGGCATGTTCACAGTCAAGTGAATATGCTTTGATTTATTCATTCTTGTAAAATCCATATTTCCAGAACCCTACAGTGAATATTTTTCATTCTAGTTTCTAAAAATCTTATAAATCTTATAAACAAACATTCTATTTTTATAAATTTGGGTCAGATTTCGTGAGTGTTGTGGCAATTTCTTCTTTAATTGTTTTGGTGCTGTTTAAATGCTTTTCACTTGCTCCTCTGTGTAAGCCTTGCTACTCAATGCCACAGCTACCCAGGGTTGAGCTGAGGGTTTGATAGATGGAATCTCAGGTTCTTAAAGTTCGTAAGCATAGTACATGGTGAGGTTGCACAACCACACCATATAATACACCCCATGTCCTCACAGTTTGGGCCTGTTTGGTTGGGCTGTCAAGGCAATTGGTGTATTTAATGTTTTTATGCTTCAATGGCTCCCATATTTTCGATTGACATATAATATAATAGGAACATTGGCTACTTTGAAGTCAGAAAAATAGCATCATTCAAAACAAAGTTGTCTGTTTGTACGCAACACTTTATTATTTTAACTGAAAATATACAAAATGTAATACTCCTTTTAAAAAATGAATAGGATATGCACAGTTTATAAACTGACTTTCTATACTTAGGTCTTTTCTACAACTGTCCTGAGAAATGCTGGTATGTGTGGTCTTTCCTGTTACAAAAAAATACTAGAATTCTAAGATTTGTGGGAAACACCACACTCCGCAATTTTCTCCTGGTACATTTTTGTAAGTTAAACCTGCTGAAGTTTACTGATGGAAAATACCTGGGCAATCTATACAATGTACATGCTATGCCCCTTTTACAAGGGTAAATTCAGATGAGGTGATCATTATCACAGCTGTTAAATTTCTATCCTCAGGGTGTTGGATAATATCAGATCTGATAATTATTGCATCCTTAGCTCATCACTAAGAACCTGAGGGCCTCAAATAGGGTTTTGTAGAGATGAAGAAATTGGTACTCATCCTGCTCAGAAAAGGTGCAGTTTCCTCATTCCAATTACAGGTTGGGGGACCACAAATTTACTGTCAGCAGAGCCTTGCTGACTTCAAGGATGGTAACACCTGATCCAGAAGTTTGTCCAAAACAAGGCCGTTGGCAATAGTGAGTGTCATTCTTCCTTATTAAGAGTGGGATGACAATTGCTCCTTTTTATTTCGCCCAGTCCGCATTGGAGACATGGCAGGAATGGGAATGGCATAAAATCTTAAGTAGCCCTCATACACAGGAAAAAACCTCCCTATAAGCGGAAGCTATTGACTTTCGTTCAAAGAAAACACATTTTCTCTACCGGAATTAGTTTTCTCCGTAATGAAATTGCTGATTGGGCGCTTTAAATATAGTTGCTACTTGGCCCACCGTCTAAAGTATGAAGGAAGCCACTGTTGTGGAGGCTTTCTTCACTGCTTAGGGATTTCTCCCTGATGGGGGGGAGGGGAAGGTCTCTAAATATGACAGACTGTCCTCTGGCAGGATGGCTTAGGTTATGATACCTGCCACCCTAAGGATTGTATGATCCATCTCCAAAGGTGTAAATAAGGACCTTAGTTTTAAATAGACAACAAAGATATAAAAAATAATTAGGTTTGTGCGGAGTTCGTGGAGTTCAGCGTAAGTGACTGAAAACTCTGCCGTGCCACGCAGATTTCCACAAGCATTGGAGTGCGTTGGTTCATGCCATTTGCGCTGATTTTAGCACTGGGCATTTGTCCTGCAATGGACAATCAGTGCGAATGGCTCCATGTGCAGTGCAAGAGGGCGCTGCTTCTTTCTGCCGCTGGAATAGATGTTGTACTTGAGCGGCAGCTTCCTCAACGTGAACGGAAGGTTTCTCAAAGCGAGCGGTCGTGACCATCCGCGACAGCCCACTTTGAGAAATCTCGCTGGGAGGTGGTCTAACATTCGATTTTTCTTGCTTGTGCTTGCCAACTTAATATTGGTGAGAGAGGAAAAAACTCTGCTTCATGAAGCAGACTTTTTTGGAACTCTGAGTGCTCTGCGGAGTGCGGAAACTTTGCAAACTCACCGAACGGAGCAGAGTTCACCATCCAGACCTAAAAATAATGTCAATATCAAAATTTTGCTTGACTTCTGAAAATAAAATGTGTTTGCTTTGTCTCATTTCCTTTAGTGCTCATAAACCCTATCTTTCAAAATGTGGGACAGCAGCATTTGCACTGATATATGTTGTGTTTCTAAAAACAAAAAAGATTAACTCATCGTGAGAAGCTGAAGTAAAAATATCTGATCTCTAAAAAAGTTTTTTTTCAGATCTGTCAACAACTTGCACATAAGCTGTACCAGTCCCAATGGAAAGCACATCTTAAGGTACATATGCAAAAGAAACAATTGATGGACGGAATGCTAGACAATGCAAACATTCACCCCCAGTCACAAAGATCATTCTTTTGCTCACCACACCACCCCAGTTTGGACCCAGCCATATGCAAATCAGTCTTGACCCTGTTCCTTATGGGAACAGTCCAGCCCGAACTGCCAAGCCAGGTCCTCCCTGGACCGGAAACAAGCGTCCTGGGACCGGTTTCAGGGCATCACCCTTCATCAGCCAGGCTAGCTTGTATCCAGTGGTGTAGTGAGCACGGGACCCACGTCTGAGCATACCCTTCTCACTTAGGGTGGCATATGCAAAAGAAACAATTAATGGCCGGAATGCTAGACAATGCAAACATCCATGCCCAGTCACAAAGATCTGGGTTTAATCCATCATTCTTTTGCTCACCACACCACCCCAGTTTGGACCCAGCTCTATGCCTATCCGACTTAACCCTGTTCCTCGTGGGAACAGTCCAGCCCGGACTGCCAAGCCAGGTCCTTCCTGGACCGGAAACAAGCATTCTGGGACCGGCTTCAGGGCAGTTCGAGCTGGACTGTTCCCACAAGGAACAGGGTCAAGACAGGGTCAAGACTGATTTGCATATGACTGGGTCCAAACTGTGGTGGTGTGGTGAGCAAAAGAATGATGGATTAAACCCAGATCTTTGTGACAGGGGGTGAATGTTTCCGTTGTCCAGCATTCCGTCCATCAATTGTTTCTTTTGCATATGTAGCCCTAAGTGGTAAGGGTATGCCCAGACATGGGTCCCGTGCTCAATACACCACTGGATTCAAGCTAGCCTGGCTGATGAAGGGTGAAGACCTGAAACCGGTCCCAGGATGCTTGTTTCCGGTCCAGGGAGGACCTGGCTTGGCAGTTCGGGCTGGACTGTTCCCACAAGGAACAGGGTCAAGACTGATTTGCATATGGCTGGGTCCAAACTGGGGTGGTGTGGTGAGCAAAAGAATGAGATTAAACCCAGATCTTTTTGACTGGGGGTGAATGTTTGCCTTGTCCAGCATTCCGTCCATCAATTGTTTCTTTTGCATACATCTTATGGTACAACATTTTGGGTGAAGCATGTGTGTCTGACTGCTCCATCACAATGACTTTCATGATTGATCACTAGATTTTGGGAATAATAACTTTCCAGCAGAAATAGACCAGAGAATTGCTGTGTAGAAGAAATAAATAAATATGTAGTGTGCATCCAAGACTTACTAACAGCCTCCTCTCGACACTTGTTGGGAATCATGGAACTAAGGGCAAACTTATGATGAAAGTAAAACAATTAAGGACCTGATTTTGAGTTTGGCAGATGGGTTACTCTGTCACAAACGTGGCCGTTATCCTATCTGCCTTATTACAAGTGCCACAGAATAAAAAGTACTTGTAACAAGGCAGACGAGATATCCACCATGTTTGTAATGGAGTAATCCATTCACCAAATTCGAAATCAGGCCTTTAATCTTTTACCAGACATCTTTAGAATATGTGCCTCAGTGGTGTGTGGACATAAAGGGAGAGGGCCAACGTACATTTTTTATTGCCCAATTGATATAACGAGGATTCCATATTTTATCACGTAGCCAACACATTCATAACTAAAAAAGAGCAGCTTTCCATTACCTTACTCTTTTAAAGGCCTCCTGGTTGCTAATCTATGATTTACAACGTACATACCAACTTAAATAGTACATTGCAGTCAAACACACAACCAACCAAGAACAGCTGTTCATAACCTGCTTAAGAGGCCTCCTTATTAAATACCCACTTGCATTACCTGACCATCGTCTGACCAGTGTGTAATAGAAGCATATTTGAAAGAGAAGTTGTAGCCTTTTGAGAGGATTCCTTCTAGACACACCCACACCCACACACACACTCTCTCGATATCTCTCACTCTCAACCCCTGAGAATTACAGCTCTACTCTAAAAGCGTCATTACGTACTCCGTACTGATATACTTACCCATATTAGAACATTGGAATGTTGGGAGCTCCACTGAAAAAATGGAGTGCTCCAGGCTTCTAATGGCTGGTAGAGGCCGGGAGCATCAACATTGCAATGTTTAACAAAGGCCTCACAGAGCCTGAGGGGATTTCCATCCCCTCGGGCACCGTGTGGCCTTTGTTTTATTTTGTTAGAACATTCTACCCTCTAGTAGTGTAATGTTCTAATAGCCTTAGAGCCCTCCGGGGTGGGTTCTGCCAGCCATTAAAGACCCTCTCCCTTGTTAAAGGCTCGAGCTGACACTGGAGCAGGCCTTTAATGGCTGGTAGTGCCCGCTATGGTGGGTTCTAAGTCTATAATATAAACAGCATCCAGTGCTTTGAAGTATCTGTTGAGTGACTTGATTGGCACAACATAGACCACTAAAAAGAACAAATTCTGGTGCACTTGAAATTTTTTCTCTTTCTTTCAAAATGGGGTCAGTATACAGGAACCAGTTTGTGCCGCTGTTTCTGCATTCCTGTTACCAATAAGAAACATTGTGTGCAGTTGCATGTGAACCTAAGGAGTAAGCGATATGTTTTAAAATATTATGGTTATCTTACCATGAAGAAACAGAATTAACGTCCCAGTTAGACAAGACTTGACTTTATTTGTAAACTTTGTATTTCCTCTTTGAGGTGACAGGTACAGGTTTTGGTGTGAAAATAAAGAAAATCAGAGACAACACAAGGGGCACTTTCAGTCTAAATTGCACACGCATGTTCTTTCAAGTTCAAACACCAGTTGCAAATGAGCCAGCAGAAAAAAGAACCAATAAATTTACAAGTGATAAGAAAGAGAAACAAACATTTATTTTCAAGTCTCAAATATATTATGAAAAATAATTACAAAACGGATTTGTGTTGTAAAATAGAAATGTCATCTCTTGCTTCAAAAATTTAGAGTGAGGCTCAAATAATTTCTTTAATTCGGATGTAAATGGTATTGGTTACTTCGGCCTGAAACCGAATTTTGTAGTTAGCAGTCCCCCCTTAAGTGTTGCTTTGCAACTTGGTAGAATCACATGACCTAGACAACTTATTTGTCACTGGCTGTCATTTGGCATCATAAAATATTTCATATTAATGGGAAGGTCATATATCGATAGACATTTGCAATGGGCTCTGGCATCCAGTCGAGGAATTGCTTCCCCCTTCGTTAGTTAAACAAATCTAAGTAAATACTGCACAATTCCATAAATAATTGATAAAAATCCAGTTTTAATATTTATATGGATCAAATAAGCATATTAAAAGCAAATTCAAAGCGATACAAAAAGGGAAGCTGCATGTCTAGCTATTTACTTTACATAAACGTAGACAAATATATCTCATACATAACTATCTTTTTTTTAATACAAATTTCCCCCACCCAAAAATATAAAATTATTGATTTTAGGTATGTACAGTTTTTTTTAGGAGGTCCTGGAATCTGAGAAATATCTGAGGTATAGCACCGTGGAAAACTGCACCATAGCAGGTGCGTTTCCTTGCATACACTTGAAAAAAGCGTCATATCATTTGCAGCATTCAGTTTGCTGTCCAGGGTCTTCCAGAATTGCCACCTGAGCATTTGTTGTTGACTGCAAATAAAAGAGCTCTTCAAAATCAATATATACAACGGGAGTTTATTAGAACCGAGCAATGGAGTACGTGCCATCCAAAATGGCCGCCTACCTTTTTTATAATACACAAACAGCATTCACTGACAGCAAGTCTGCAGTTAATGGAAATAGCCAGATGCATTCCAGAGACACATGCAAGTTTGGGAGACGGACACACAATAGAAGTATAGTACACAGAATAATTACAGTTTGTTTAACGCGCCTTCTTAGCACCACTTTGTTGTAATTGAAGGAGCGCCATGACATTCATTCGTACAGCACCAAATGAATCCAAAAAGGGGGTGATCACAAAATAAACCCTATGTTGTCTTCCTTTGCCACAGCGTTTGATATCCTTCATGATTTGCCAAATAAGTTTAAGTCATGTGATTCTGGCCCTACAAGGGCAACACGTATTTTCTATTTATTGCATACACAGCAAGACTGATGCTCTACACCATCCTTATTGAAACCTTGCAGGTGGCATGAAGTGGGCTGGTGGCGCCAAGGCACAATTGGCTTCTTGGCCTGTCCTTTGCTTTAATATTATCCAAGGAAGCATGCAGGGCCTACTTCAAAGCCAAATTTCTGATTCTGGTCCCCAAAGTCATTGATCATGACATCAGCAATGGGCAGTTGGTCAATTTTAATTGTGTTGATTTCAATCACAGTCCTTCCGTATCCTTTTCTCGTCTGCAAAGGAAGAAACAAAAACACGTTACAACAATCCCCATTCTTTGTATGTAATCTGGTTTTCACTTCCAATATCTGCATCTCTAAACATTGGGTCTTCAACAGCAGCTATATCCCCCATTAAAAAGAAATTCAATCCTCTTACATCAGTAGCTCATTTGTAATACTTTCCAAATTCACAAATGTAGACAATTCTATCTGCTGTACTGCAAGAAACTCTTGTTTTTGACCGCCAATGGGGCCTGAGGACTGCCAACCTAAGATAAGAACTTCCTATGTGTTACGTGCACCCCTCTGTGGGGTCCAGGCTAGCCTACCAAGACACCAGGGGCCGTATTACAGTCAGTGCCCCAGGGTTGCAACGTGCACTTGTTTTCTGTGCCTCCAGGCACTGTTGCATTACTGAAGAGCTGTGGCCCTTCTGTAATAGTGATAGCACCAGCACACATACAGCACCAGCTCTGGCTTAAGAGGGTTTTTCATCATATGCATGTGGGCATAACCTCTGCACTTGTGCCTTGATATGAACTTGGACACAGAGGCAAAGAGGCCATCAGGAAGTGCACTGGCTGTGTACTAAAAAGAGGTGGTGCACAGTCTGTGTACCCCCAGAAAGTGCACCACTGGAAAGGCAAAAGGGGGGCTCCTGGATCGAACAGACATTCACATGGTGGGGGGGCCACAGTCACCACTGCCCCTGCTCGCGATTAAATCGCTCTCCTGCACAGTGAACTAAGGAATTACGGCTTCAAGCTGCCTCTCTGCCTTTCACTAATGTCATAGGACAGGCACAATTTCACTGCTTCCCTGAGGGCAGCACATTGTTGGTAGTATGGCACACTGCCCCAGTCTTCACCAAGTGTTCCTTGTTAAAGGTGCACCACATCTCAGACTGGGTAGTGCACCCTAACATAGTCACTGGTTGGCATGGAGAGATGTGGGTCTTCTCTGTAGTGTAAATACATGTCAGGCAGCTCTACAGATGATTAGTGTATGTTTAGGTCCAGTGCTATCCCAAAAACAGAAGCCAGTCCTTAATCAGGAATTAAGCTGAGTGGTGGGAGCTGAGTGGATAAGGAAAAGCATGACTAAGTGGCCTAAGGTAACACGCTTTACACTCTAATTGGCCATGACAGTTGTCATCTTTTCATCCAGGGGTAGGGAAGTAAGGACAGCATTACTCATTATATTAAGAAACATTTCTACTATAGCCACAGGGGCTCACTTCATCTTTCCTTGAGGCTCTCTGTCCTTAACCCGCTCAGGAATTTTAAAAGGATGTCATTCGAGGCCTTGCAGCAGAAGATATTCAATGTGTGGGTCAGCTCACACCACCACGATTGAGGAGTCACTTAGCTGACATGCTCGTATGGACAATCTAACCAGTGCATACCAGTAAAGGAAATGTAGTTTGGATTTAGTGATGGTAGGAGAGGAGATATGAAAGAGGCATTTGCCATAAGCCTCCAACAATAACATTTGGAGAGTTGTGGCTTTGTGAGCAGAGAGATGAGCAGCCACAGCCTGAGGTATAAGAGGTCCTGCCTCTACGTAAATACCTGCTAAAAAGATAAAAGTTCAGACAATCACATCAGGATATTTAGAGCCTACTAGTCTGAGGACAGCTGTTGTCTCCTTAGGGTAGAACTTGACTCCTGTAGATTCCAAAGGAGCGAAGGGCCTGAGAAGGTCATGATCTGTGTGTATCAATCGCCTGTGGAGTAATTCAGAGATGAATGGAAGTTGAAGAAAGATTGAGCATTCTCGTGGTGGCAGCTAGTGGAAGAGGCTTGTTTTTCTGAAGACTGTATGACCCTGGAGGGAATTTTGTATTCAAAATGTCTATGGGCTGAGAAAAGCCGGATAAGGACCGTTCGATAAGCATCGGAAGATGTCTGCTATTGCGTATGCTGAAAGCATCTTGTTTGTATATTCCAGGGATAAAATTATTTTTGAAACATTAGACCAATGAGCTGGCATGGAAACTTAGGAACCACATCTGAAGGAAATAAACTACAAGAAGAAAATGGAAAAGACACTCTCCATATGTTGGCACTGGCAGGCAGGTTTCAACTACTGAGGAGTGACTCTCCACAGATCAATCAGCATGTGTGTGAGGGTTGAGACTCACTCGGAATCCCAGGCAAACATACCTGACACCCTGCCATCCTACGGAGGCTGTTTTTATTAACAGACATTCTGGAGTTTGTTGTTATGCACAATGGCTACTTCAACCACAAATTAGTTTCTATCAGGTTTAATGACATTTCTTTAAAGCTTATAAATACCTTATTGATGTTCAATATATTTGTTTTTTTCTCATTAAACATCTTGCTTAACTTGGTACTTATTTGATTTTTTGCTAAACTCACACACAGTGCTTTGTGTGCTTCTCTGGCAACTGCCTTGAGTCTTTGGTTTGCCACCTAATGTGGCCAGGGTTATAACAAGTGAAACCTCTTTACCACACATGAGTTTCCGAACGTTTCCTCCACAAAACAGCGTGGAGACGGATTTACTCCTCCCATTGACAGGGGTAAATCTCAAATCATATCCAATGTGTGAAGGAGCCTTGCATGGTACATGAATACCAATTAAGTCACATTCAATGGTGTTTACATACAATTCAAGGCATTCCAGTCCCAGAATGCACACTTCTTCCACCTGAGAGAAGAGTTAATCTCAAGTAACTGTACACCACAGAAAATTGATGAAGTTATGTAAGTTCATGTTTTATGATTTGACACTGTGGGCCCGATTCACAGAACTAACTTAGGACAAAATCCTAAACTTACTACCATTTTGGTATTCACAGAAGGCACTTACTCATTTTGGTATTCACAGAAGGCACTTACTCATTTCGGTATTCACAGAAGTTAGGAGTCCTAACTTTAGGACTCCTAAATGCCTTCTGTGAATACCGAAAGTCTTAAAATTAGGATTTTTCTCAGTTTCGTAGTAGTATAGTTAGGACTCCTAACTTTAGGACTCGTAAATGCCTTCTGTGAATACCGAAAGTCTTAAAATAAGGATTTTTCTCAATTTAGTAGTAGTAAAGTTAGGACTCCTAACTTTAGGACTCCTAAATGCCTTCTGTGAATACCGAAAGCCTTAAAATTAGGATTTTTCTCAGTTTAGTAGTAGTATAGTTAGGACTCCTAAGTTTAGGACTCCTAAATGCCTTCTGTGAATACCAAAAGTCTTAAAATTAGGATTTTTCTCAATTTAGTAGTAGTAAAGTTAGGACTCCTAACTATAGGACTCCTAAATGCCTTCTGTGAATACCGAAAGCCTTAAAATTAGGATTTTTCTCAGTTTAGTAGTATAAAGTTAGGAGTCCTAACTTTAGGACTCCTGAACTGAGAAAAATCCTAATTTTAAGACTTTCGGTATTCACAGAAGGCATTTAGGAGTCCTAAACTTAGTACTCCTAACTTCTGTGAATACCGAAATGAGTAAGTGCCTTCTGTGAATACCAAAATGAGTAAGTGCCTTCTGTGAATACGAAAATGGTAGTAAGTTTAGGATTTTGTCTTAAGTTAGTTCTGTGAATCGGGCCCTGTAATTTTGCACTTGTGAATCATGCACAAATGGCTTTCATATTGAAATCGTCTACCTTAGCTACTAAAACGTGCCAGAAACATTCACCAGAGTACATTAAAATGCAAATGAGGAGGTGATGAAAATGGGAAAGTTTCTTTAGAAAAATAATAGTGTAAAACGCTGTTAGGGTTATAAACCCTTTCATGGACAAGGCAGGATGCAATTTACTTTTCATGAAGCTTCTCAAAAGCAGTGAGCACATTACTGCTCTATAGATTTATTGTGGATCACAAGGGCAATGGAGTGAAGATGTGTAATGGCGGTAATTTGCACTGCCCACATCATACTTTTATTTGATGTAAATAGCACTAAAATCTTCCTTTTATGAAGTTTAATTATATGATTTTCATTGACAAGATATGAAATAAAAGCAGCAGGTCATGGTCCTCTCTTACGTTTTATATTTATAGGTGCACTTTCTGCATGGTGCCTAATGCACCTTGAAATACATCTACACTGTTCAATGTTAGTTCATCAGAGAAATAGCTTGGATATAATGTGGAGTGTGCAGATGCCCTCAGTGACTAAGGGGCCTATTTACAAGGGAATGGGGAGGGTGGTATTAAGCACAAAATGCTAATGCCACCACACTCTGCCATTCCGAAACACAGTGATGCGCCGTATTTATAAAGATAAGATGCATCCCTGCTTTTTCCCTAGCGCTGGCGCTTAATTCAGCTGCCTAGGCCTGGGTTGAGGGAAATTTCTTTATGTCCCTTCCTGCACATAAACAATCACAAATGGTGATTTGTAACTTCTATGTGTGCAGCAGTTTGCAGCACACATAGAAGATGCAAATTGTAATTTTTTAATGATTATTTATGTGCAGGAAAGGACACCTTCTTACACATAAACAATAATTTATGGCCTTTTGCTGTTCACAGCAAAAACGAGGAGAAATAAAGCATTTCGCCTCATTTAGCCATGATAAGACCGGTTTTTGCCTGGCCTTAATTTAGGAGCTGCCTCCTATTTATGCCACCCTTGTAAAGAGGGGGCAGCATCAAAATCAATGGGTGTTGAGGCGGAATGCCCACCACAAAACCTATTGCCCACCCCTTTCACGCTAAGTATAGCATGAAAGGGTGCCTTATTTACAAGGTGGCTCTAAGTGGCTTAACGCTGCCTTGTAAATAAGGAGAAGCCCCTGTCGCCACAGGAACGTTGGTAAAAGTGATATTCGTGTGACGAAAGGGGCTTGTAAATATGCTCCTAAGTGAGCAGAATATTGATTAGGGAGATTAACAGCTAAATCTTACCAAGTGTCTACACTAGTAAGCTAGTCAGGCACTTCTATTAAGCAGCATCCGTAGCGTGACACCTGGACACTAAATGATTGCTAAAATTCGAAAAGTGGAGGAGTAATCCGATTCGCAAAAGGCTATTTTGCCTCCAATGCACTCAAATGCTCATGCTGTTGTTACTAGGAGGTGCAGTATTGAAATCACTTGGGTGCCTACATTGTAGCTCATTCACGCATCCTACCCCAAATGCTAAACAAGGTACAGGGCCGGACTGGCTGTAACGGGCACCGGGATATTCCCCGGTGCGCCGCACAGGTGGGGGCCGGTTTTGGGCCCCTGGAGGCCGTTTTTGCTACAGGGCCGTTTTTGCAGCATAGCTGCAAAATCGGCCCTGTAACAAAATCGGCCGAGAACCGGCCATGGCAAAGAGCTTGCTGGCACCCTCCACCCCCCCCAGGGGGAGGGGAGCCGGCCGAGCACCTTGCCAGGGCCGGTTGTGGTTCCCAGTCCGGCCCTGACAAGGTATTCCCACCAGTGGCAGAACAAAAGCACCCTGCAGCCCCCGTAGTGTTTCTTACTAGCACTCCCCCCCCCCCTCCTTCCGCTCCCAGGGCCGGTCGAGCAGCAATCTGGCAGGGCTGGTTGCTGTCCCCAGTCCGGCCTTGCCCAGGCCAGTATGAGCATTCCAGCAGCCGCACCGGCTGCTGGAAGCTTCAGCTGAAAATGCTACACTTTAAATTGTCCCAAGAATTCAAACTATGAGGATAATTTACAAGCCCCCTGTGCCGCCGGTGCAACACTTTTAATATGGGAAAAAGGGAGGTACCAGCGGCGCAAGGGGCTTGTAAATAAGCCCCTATGGCTTATGTCTTCAGTCTCGCAAGGAGCGAAATTTAAAACAGGAAATCTTGGAACTCAAATATTCATTCTTAAACTTTTATAAAAAATCGATAAAAGCTCATGCCATCCATACTGTAAAACTGTTCCTCCAGATTATTAATGGGCTCGATTAAGGAGCAATCATTTTGTACCAATCGATCTGTGCAAATGTAGGTGCAAAACTGAGGCAAAATTGCCCGACGCCAGCTCAAAGTTTCGAAATGTGGGTGCATTTAATGTGTTTCGGCCCCGATTTTTTCTCTTCTGTTCCCATCTACTGACGTGCCATCTCCGTATTGCTGCAAATACTAATAACAGAACAGGCTCTCTTAAAACGGCTTTTATGTGTACTTTTACAACCCCCATCGTTAAATGCCAACACATGCCCGGCTTCGTTCCCGACTTTTATTCCTGTCTAAATTGGTCTTCAAAACATTTTATGCTTTGGTTACACAAGGAATACATTACTGACTCGGCAGTACAAAGTCAACTCGGGGCTTTTTAGGGCCACTCTAGCGATTTCCTAAGCTGATGCTTTTCACGGATTTCTGAAATGTGAAGGGTAGAGTTTTTAAAACTTGTCTAAATGGAAAAACGAGTTTTCTATATCCACTTAGCTAAACCTTCAGATCTTTTCAGAGTACCATGGGGCCTTTCAGCGGATGTGACAAGCTGGAGAAAATAAAAAAGTGTCTGCGTTAATACTTACCGCGCAGCCGTCATGCAGGGCTTTGATGTAGGGATTATTGTCATACGCCATTTCTTCATCGTTTGACCCCAGGAACCGCAGCGCTTTGTCGTAGTTGTCGGCTGTCGCGTCGTGCCAAGCCACTGACAGGTGACAGTTGTAAGTGAAGTTTTGTCTTGCCGAGGCACTCAGGAGTTTAAGGAATGTCATTTGCACGCTATCAATCGAATTTCCCTCAACATCCACGTATGAGAGCTGAAAATAAACGTAAAGGGGTCAAGCCTTTGTACATCCTACGCCGGAAGGAACGCTACATAGCAGACGCACAATTTGTGTCAAATGTATACATTTCTGTGAGCTTTAAAAAGTTATAATTGTATAAATATATTGCAATCTAAAATACAGCTTTCCTGTAGTAAAAAGAGACTTTTCCTATTTACCCCTGATCGACATTGTTCAAGACACTCAAACATGGCGACCATAAGAGCTGTTTTTGCCCAACCCCTGGTTAAAGGCTAAAACTCAAGGCAAAACAATGGTCCACATAATGAGGGAAAGGGGCTGTTATCATCTGTTAAACATGGCAATCCATTTTCAATTTGACTTTAAGACTCATCCTCCCACCTCAAACCCATAATGCAGGCGTACACACATCTTTTCCGCTCTGCGATCTGGATCTTAATGGGACTTAGAATGTATGCTATCAAATAAGCATTATTGCCCAGAGCTACAGGCAATAGTGACTGTTTTTCGCCTGCCCTTGCGACTCGGGCGCAGAATGAGGGGATTTAGTGACTTGTTGTTATTGGCACAGAGGTGAGGGCAATGTGGCTCTTAATACCTCTCCCAAGAGTCATGAAGAAAAGTGTATGACTGTGTGGAGTCAGAACAGCATGTCCTTGCTTCTTTCTGCAGTAATAAATGGAGAGAAACAGGATCTATGCAGAAAAGAAACGCTTGGCTTCCTCAGCCCAGTGCTCTGGTTGTACCATCATCCTTGAAGCAAGCAATCATCAAGAAGGCCAGCCTGAGCCCAAACTGGTAGAGCCCAAACAGCACACCCGAGGGATGTTGGGAGCTGGCCATGAGCAGGACTATAACAAAAGTCATAGTATGCAAATAAAGGATCAGCTGGCCCTGTGCAGGCACATAACAGTACCAATAGCATACCAAATAGGATTCTGATTGGCTGGACAGCTACCAACGATGTATTCCATGTGTTCCAGGTGCTAATAGTAATTAATGCCTTTATTCGTAATCTTAATCCTGACATTTCATTCTGGAAGCCATTTAACACTCCACGCTTTAGCACGTTAATGCTTTATATTCACCGGTGCTCAATCTTAGCCATTTTTTCCGGAGAGAGATTTCAAGGGACAACTATATATCTCCTATTCCATGCAGATCCTGAACCCATCTGTAGAAATGAGGACACGCATTTTATTGTGCAGCCCCATACCTATCAGCTTTTAGGCTGAAAAGAAACATGCTTAGATCCAAGGAGCAGGATCTCTACTCTGCTTCCTTCCCTGTCCATGACGGCAGACAGACAACTACAAAATCCAGACAGAAACAAGCTTGCTATAAAGTCCTTCAGTACCTATCAAGAAACATCAGTGCTGTAATGTGCTGCAGTCGCATCATCAATCGTTGTATTCTCCTTCATTACATTATCGTGGTGTATTCTCAAAAAAGTCTGGACTTTTATGTTTTAATTGACCTAAATGCGCCTGCTGCAACTCTTGCTTGGATGAAAAGGGCTATTTATTTGTGACATAACCCCTACAGGGCAAATTCAGTCAAATTGAAGAACAGGAGCGTTGGTCACTCAACATCATACGAGCCTTATACATGTTTATTAATGACATAGAGTTGTTCACTCAATCACATGCAATGGAGGAGAGCATTAGTGAAGACTTATCTTACCAGTTTCCCTCTCTTAAATTCACTAAACCAAGTCCCTGGGTTTTCTTTTGGCCACGATGATATTCTGACCTGTGTGGAAATACATTTCTAAGTACATTTCTACATACAATATCAACGACATGCATCCACATCCTATGTAGACATAGGAAGAAATATAATTCAATTTGTTTACATTGCAAATGCCTTATATGAGAAATCACAGCCATTTTAAAGACTTTGCCAGTATGGAAGCGAAAAAAAAGCAAGTGGAAAGAATGATGTGTTTTACTGAAATTCGTTTCAAATGAGTTCATACAGGTGCAAAACAATTAACAGAAAAAGTGAATCTAGGCGTTACGACCTAGTTGAATTAATCTTCCCATCTCACGCCTCAAAAACACTTCAGACAAACTACCCAGACATGCGTGTAATTGGATTCAGTCCTTTGTTGGAGAATACAGATTTGCTCTATACATGGTCATCATTCACAATATTTATACCCTGCTGAGTACTGGTTGTTGCTGTATGTCCCCTTGGAATGGACGAAAGGTGTAGGGATCAAATGTTATAAATGATGCAGTCCTTGGCTGCCTTGGTCTTGTGGAAGACATCAGATTCACCTCAAAGGCAGCGGCGACTCCTTCGCTAAGGCGGGCAAGCGTCGCCCACTGCTCTCCGAGCAGTTCAAAAAGAAAATGATAATAACGCAACGTTATTATTTTATTTTTCCTACTGCAGTGGCTCAGTTTGTTTCATGCTAGCGGGGCTGGGTTCCGTGACACCAGAGCACTGCAGGTGGGGGTAGTGGTGGCATTCTCCAAGTGCGCATGATGGTTTGTCAGGCCGTCTTGGGCCGGCCAAACAGTCATGTGCACTTGGCATGTTCTCCACCGGCGTGGGTGGAGGACATGCCCAGGCTCCCACTCCCTCTCTGAGCACCGAACCACAGTGTTCAGACCAATCACAACACTGATTGGCTTAGGAATGACTGGGATCCCGGGTGTTTACTGCTGCCAGTTCTCAAGATAGGAAGAAGATGAAGAGATCGGAGGAGAGGGGGCGGCCAGCCGTACCCAGGTAAGTGGTTATTTTTGTCTTTTTCATTTCCCCACCCCCAAGCCCCACCCGTCCTCCTGCCCTACCACCCCCATCCGGTAGCAGCTGCTACTGTTCAAAGGCTAGAGATGACCACCAACACACATTTGTCGGCCATGCGTGGTGTGGCATCTTACTAGGTGGTGTCCCACCAGCTTAACATCATTTGGCCCAGATTCAGAAAGGTTTAGCATCAGGTTAGCGCTGCTTTTGAAATGCTAACCTGACACTAAACCTATTTGTGGATTAACAAACCAAAGCTAATTGGTATAAGCGTCGGTTTGAATGGAAAAGTAACGCAAAGCAGCTCAAAACTGTGCTTTGCATTACTTTATGTCAAGGATGGTTACATGGGTGGTACGTGGGTGTTCCCATGCTACCACCCATACGTTTTGATGCTAAACCCTATCTACTAACATTAGTAGACAAGGTTTAGCGCCAAAAATTAACGTTGCTTTAAAGCAGGCGTTAAAAGGAGACATTTTTTCATTTCTCCAGTATTTTCTGACTGTGCATGCATGCTGCACTGTGTAGCACATATACAAAATAGGAAAAGCTTTCAAGTGTGTCTATGCATAGTATTTTGTACAAGAAGGGTACCCGTCCTGTATAAAACCTAAGCTAGACTCAGGCACGCATCCTAGCACTATGACAGTAAGGTGTATGCCTAGCACACGGCAGCTGAAATCAGCGCCCGCGCTGGGGGGAGGGGAGGAGAGTGCCATATCTCTGTGAATATGGTGCTCTCCTGCTCCCTCCCTATCATGTAATGCAGTGCAGCCTCTTTGGGGGCTGCACTGTGTCCCATGACAGTTTTCCGAATCTGGGCCTCTATGTGTAGCAAGTGCGCAGTGGAGTAGTTGCTTAAAGGTGAGTAAAGCTTGGCATGTAAGGAATTTTTCTACACCAGTGTAATCGTGTAACCTCATATAACTCCCAAATTTTGCATTAAGCAAAATGTGAAAAATATTTCTTCATTTTACATAACATAACATTTTGCGTGAAGATCACCCAAGGGAGAATAGTTTCAGTACAAGATGTCTTGCCCGGAGAGATTTTCTCTTTGAACTATTCGCCAACTGTTATCTCATGTGGTATTTTTATGCAACGTATACCCTTGTAGAGAGAATTTGCATGAGATACTGTCAAAATATATCTCAAATAATATGCGTAGTATTATACATATTTTGCATTAAAACAACACATTTCTCAAACCCCTCGGTAAGAGAACGGGTTATGTTTTACATGAAGAGCGCTAGTTAATGCCAGCTAGATATGCTGGAAAAAATATATAAGGTAGGTATTTTGGGAGCACTGTGCATTGGGGTGAAGGCTGTGACAGAATTTCTGAATCAGACAGCCATTTTAGGCCTACTTAAGCATAGAAATATGAAAAGGATTTGAGGCCATATTATCAAGGAACGGCGATAACATTATCGCCGCTTTAGCGGCAGGAAACTGCAGCTAAAGCGGCGATAATGGGCTTGATAATATGCCATTGAGAATTCCCATAGAAGCCCAGGTTCTGGTGTGAACATGGGCTTCTATGGGAATTTCATAGGGCATATTATCAAGCCCATTATCGCCGCTTTAGCGGCAGTTTCCTGCCGCTAAAGCGGCGATAATGTTATCGCCGTTCCTTGATAATATGGCCTCAAATCCTTTTCATATTTCTATATAATGTTAGCACATCATCTAAAAGCTCCTTTGAAGCAAGCATGCAAAATACCGTGCTGTAGGGCGACCATGAATAGAGATAAACGAACCGATCAGTGTATAATTAGCTTGATTTGTTCCTGTGCAAACATTGCAAAGACTTTATGGCAGCTCGCCCAGTACAAATTCATACTTACTCCTTCTGACTTCTTGTCAGCATAGACGCAAGTTTCCCCACCGGAGGTGAAATTGCAGTAAACCTTGAAGGAATCTCCCGAACAACCCTGGTTAGGATCAATCCAATATTCACCTAGAGGGGCATTAGCAGACATGGTTCATTAGGTTCTGTGGCTTAAGTAAAGAATACCATCTCTTCCGCAAGAAGAGAACTATCTGTTCTGAAATTAGCCTTAAACTAGATTATAATTTGCAGTTAACCTCCAGTGACACATTGCTCTGTTATACTCACATACATTAACAGGAAAAAGAAACAAGTAGTGGCAAAGCCAAGAGGTCTGGCTTTGGGCACCAGCCTTCTGGCAATTCTTTTTTGTTTCTGATAGTCTTTGAAAAAATTTATTGTTTGGGAATATACCTGGCCCTCATGAAGCTAAAAAGGAACCATTTACTACAAGTAAAAGTCTTTTTTTTGGTCTCAAAAACACACACCACGATAGTACTCCCTGTCACACAGGGAACTACGATGTGTATAGACGCCTGCCTTGTGAAAGGATGGCATGCCTTAACTCATAGTGAAGTCAGCCAAGAGCTGAAGTGGGTTGATACCTTGAACCTTAATGCGTGTTGGTGTGGGTGAAAGAAAAATGTGAATGATAACAACCACAGAATAATGGAACACATCATTTTAGTAAACTCAAAATGTCTTGGCGAACACAGACCTAAAAAAGTCAATCAGTCTGGCTTTGGGTGCAAGCCTCTTTGGCAAAGAAAAAAAGTAAAAAGGGGATAACTTAATACAGAACAGATTCAAATGGACACAGACTGGTATGCTATGAAACAGCATCAATCAAAAAGCAAAACACTCCAAATTGAATTTACAAGAGCTTTGGTAGGAGATGGGATCTGATAAAGATGAAATGTGCATCAGAAGTGTCCTGCTATAACATCAGGATCTTAATAAAAAGGTAACACAAAAATCATTATAAAGTAAAACAAAAACCACTGACACTGAAGGGAACTAGCTTTGTGTGGATGAGCTCCCAGCAAAATACAGCTACTCAAAGTTCAGTTAACCAGTGGCTTAAAAGGATAACTCACTTCCCCATGCTATATGATGTAGTGGGTAGAAGCAAATGGGAATGACACAAAAACAGCTGTGCCGAGAGCTGGCTAAAAGCCCCTATATGTAAGTATATTATACACATTCTAGTAAACTCAAAAGATCTTGGCTAGCGTCAGACCTAAAAAGTACTGTATTTCAGTAAAATGCTGCGTCAAGTCAATAAAGAGTGGAACAGAAAGAGCAAGGTGTTACTTTTTACTACTATATTTATTACTATACCTATCACAATTGTAGGAAGCTGGCGTTTTGTATATGGGGGATCACAATGAGGTACACTGTGTAAAAAGTCCAGGAAAACCCCAATTGATTTACAGAGGCATAAAAGATTACCTAAATGCTTTCTTTTTGGGAGGCTGGGTGAGCAGTTAGGCTTATCAGAGGATAGTGCCAAGTATGTATTGCACACACAAAGGCAGTAAGTGAAACGCACACTCAATAAAGAAATCAGACACCAATTCATAAAAATAACACAGATTATTATATGAATTTAGATACCAAGATTATCAGAATCAGGTATGTACTTTTTGAGATATGAATTCTTATAGGTTTTCAAAAGTTCGCACTTAATACAATTTCTGGAGCAGTAATGATATCCTATGGGGGAAACACATATACTGCATTGTCAGTGACTTATGGGACCCTTCTCCTGGACTTAAGGTGAGTATGGGGCAAGGTCCAATCCAACACCAACAGGTCACCTCGGGCAGCACAGGGGCACCCGGGTGCAGAGGTGTGTTTCAGCGTTTGGTGCTCCATTCACTTCAATAAAGAACAGTCTGGTTGAAAAGAGGCTACATGCTGGGGCTGGGGGGCCAGCCTAGGTGAACCCACAGGGGGTCTCAGTCCTTGAGATGCTTGAGCACATAGGAACACCATTGGTCCACTTTTGCTCGGGCTATGGGGCTCGGGTGCAGTGGTGCTTTTAGGCGTTGAGTTTGTGCTGCAGGAGACACCCACAGTTGAGAGGACCTGTACAAAGGGGATGCAGGCGGTGATTGGGAGTTCCGTCAAGGCAAACCCAAGGGTGGGCTCAGCCTTTGAGGGTATCAGGGCCCCGTTGGCACCATCACCCACCTCAGACACGAGCTGTGGGGCGCGGGTGCAGAGGTACTTTGAGGTGTCGTGTGACTGCAGTCGGAAACTCTCTCTTTGTCTTGGTTCTGCAGAAAAGGGGCAAACAGGACAGCTGAGCAACTCTTGATATGGGTCTCACTTTCCCTGAAGTCCCTCGATGTACAGGTCGTTCTTCCTCGGTGTTGGTGTCTGGGCTGGACACAACAAGACTTGGTTGTTGCAAGGGGTCATGTACCATAGGGATTGGTATTGTGCTTCTCCAGTCAGTCCTGGCATTCCCACACTTGGAGGGAGTATGGAGCTGACCTGTGGGAGCACAATGGCCTCTTCCTGAGTGGCTGCAGTGTCAAGTGGAGTGGTGTGGCTCACTGGTTAGAGGCAGCAGACCCGGAAGCAGAGGACGGCCCGGGACCAGGGTTCAATTCCCGACGCGGCAGGGTCGTCGACCAGGGCCAGCGGACTCGATAATTCTCGCTCCGGTGCCTACTCTAACCAGGGATCACTCTGGGCATTAGCTTGCCTCATCTCCACAACAGCCCCCCACATTCACCGGGGATGCCTGGTTTCACCTTGGAGATACCCTGGAGGGACCATCTCACAGGAATAACCAGGACGGGTTCCCCAGTGGTCTACAGCGCCACGACGCCTCAGGGCAGCAGTGCGCTTTACAAGACACATACATTTACATTTAGTCCCGGTGCCCTGCAGGATGGTGAACCGGATCTTACTTCTTTGGTGCCTTTGGCTGCAGGAGAATAGCTCCCCTACTCCAAGGGAGTTCTCTGGTAATTTGCGAAGCACTGAGAGCTCTCCGGGTTGCTGGGAATCTGCACAAGATGAGACATTTTCTCCACTAGGATCCAGTGCAGCAGGCAGGCTGACAGGGTTGGTGCCAAGTCAGTAGTTGCTCCTTTGTTCTTGTGTCAGCAATATTCTTTGTCCACTACTTTTTTGTGTCAATTGAATTGAGGTCCTGACATCAAGGGTGCCACCTAAATACTGTATTTAGGGGTGTTACAGGGAGTGTCAGGTAATAGCCAATGGGCTACCTACCTTTAGGGTGACTACATCCTCTATGTGAACACTTCCTGTAGGGGGTGGGTAGAACCCTGACCCAGAGGACCTAATTTCACCAAAAACCAAGATGGTGGAATTGTCCTGGTCATCTTCGCTTCAGGTAGCCCACCTTAGGGTTGGTAATAGCCTGAGGGCGAACACAGCTCCTAACTAGCTAATTTTCTGATTTGTCCTGTTGCCAACTGGGCCCTGGGCAGAGGGTGGCATTTCTCCTGTCTGAGGGAAGCCATGGTCACATATCAAAGTCAGTGGAGGCATTTAAAGCCTCCTGCCTTGATATGCTGATTTCTAATCATCCTGATTGGAGGAGGTGATAACACCTCCTGCAAGAGCAGGCATTGTTTCTGACCTCAGACAGCGTGGGCTCTCAACAGGGGCGTAACACAGGCCCCCGCAGCCCCCACGGTGCGGGGGGGCCCAAGCTCCAGGGGGCCCCCTCAGCACAGCACTCTTGCCGGGGAGCTCTTGATTGAGCCTGGAAGGGGCCCCTTCACGTTCCTTGCAGGGAGGCCCCCTCAAGTTTCGTTACGCCAGTGGCTCTCACCTACAGGGGGTCAGAGATGTATCTGTGGTGGCAGGCTGGACAGGACAGTCAGCCAGTACACTAGAGGTCAGTAGGTTTTCTGGGGATACCTTCAAGGTGTCCTCTGGGTACATTTATTAATCAATTCCTCAGTGGAATTAGTGTGGGTTTATAAATACAATGTGTTTGATACCAAACACCATAGTTACTGTGATGCCATTATGTAGCTGGGAAACTCATTTTGACAAGTGCCCAGTACATACCTTAAGATGGCTTCCCTGTTCACTTGTACTGTCAGAAATTGAACTGGCCAGCACATGGGCATATCTACGTAGTCCTGCAGACATGTCTTCACATGTAATATAATGCGCCTTGTCTTATGGCTGTAAGGCCTGTTGTAGGGGTGACTTACAAATATTGCATGTAGTTCTAGGAAACATGGCTCACAAGATGCGTGCCATGTTGTGTTTTCCCTTTTTAGAGCACCTTGTCACACAGCCTACTGTGGAAATCTGATTGAGTTTGGCGCTGCGTCCCTTAGAGTGGAACAAGATAGGCGGCAGCTCCTCGGGGCCCTCTTTACTACCTATGCCCTAGGTACCAGGGACATCTATTAGGGTTCAACAGAGGTGCTAAAGGCCTGGTCAGTTGAGGATCAATTGACCAGTTACCTTTATTTGGGGAAAGAACATTGCAATGGGGACCTGGTTAGCAGGAGGAACCCAGTGCACTGCAGTCAAAGTTGCATCAAATACCAGGTAAAAAGTGTGGGGACTACTTCAACAGTTTTCTACACTATTACACTGTCTTATTTAATTTAGTGTGCACGTATAATGTGTAGCAATTACTTGCCAATTGTATCTCTGTGCAGTTGATCGTGGGCTGGTATAAATATACTTTTATCAGTTAGGGTGGATGAATAAATGTGATTTAAGTAGCTTGTGTAAGAAACAGTGATGTCCGGTGCTTTGAAAGTATAATGGCAAGGAGTTCCATCGTTGGGCACATGCATGTAAGATGAAAGTCACCGTTTTCCATCAATAAAATCTTTGAAGGTGACTTGCTGATTGAAGATAGGATTTGAGCGTCTTCTTTATACACTTTTGTGTCACAAAATGAGGGCCCCTATTGTGAAACGCTGAGTGGACCTCAGAGATTGACTTGGTTTAGCTTCTTGCGTCATCAAGCACTAATGCGAAGAGATGGAGGTACAACTGGGTGGATTAAGCGGTACTCGAACAGATCCTGCTTGCACCCTGTGATGTTTATTCAGACGCATTAGAAGCATGCTTTTATCATACTAGAGCCTACATTTTGCCAGAGTGAGAATATAAAACAAACCGAGAGAAATGCTGGCATTCAAAGGTATGTTTTAGCGTTTACAAGTGAAACCAACAATTCTGAACCACACCATTCGCATTGTGTGGAATGTGCTTTTTATCAATGTATTAAACTGAATTGCCTTGTCCTGGGCGTGAAGCGAACATGACTTATTATTGCTTCTGTTTCTTTTTTTTTTAAATCTAGCACATTGTGGCCTCTGATGATAATGTTTTAACAAGTTCTCCTCTAAGCCTCTCACCTCCCTCACTGCCAAGACGTCCGAGATACTACACTGTTGGACTGGACTGGTGATGTACGGGTCACATCACTTACCCATTCATTCACTAACCACTTGCTTTCACCACACCGGACAGGCAGCCCAAGCATGCAGGTGAAGGACGCAGAGTTTAATGGGGTCTTCCCATCGCAGTTCACTTGTTTAGTCATGAGCCTAAGCCTGGAAACTGCCTTTTGCCTAAACCATAGCCCACTGCATCATTTAACCTTTCTTTAAACCAAGAGGAATTCTTCTTCACATGCAGGATTTGATTTATATAATTAATTTACAACGTTTTAGCTAATTCGCAAAAAGTGGCGAATTGTTAAAGTATGCCAAAAACATTCGTGCATTTTTTTTAACTGCTATTTTATGTTATTGATTCTGCATTCTGGTTGTGTTTTTTACTGTGGCTGTTTGGGCTTATCTTCTCTTTTGCGCTCTCCCCACACCCAACGTTTTTCACAGTATTCCTCTATTTGGAGGGTAGTAACTCTACCCACTTAGCTGTTTAGCTTTTCTTTCCATACTGAGCATGTGCAGAAGTTCCTCAAAACATATGAGGCCATCCACTGAGGGACTGCGCAGTGGGGACGCGCCGATGGAGTGCCGACACAACCCCAAAGGCATGCCAAAGGCAGCACCGCCATAGAACAACTTCCTTCTGCTGCCGCCTCTCCAGAATTAGGTCATGCAGGAGACAAACACAGCAAATTACAAAATTATGAGGACTGAGAGAACCGGTTGTCCTGGGGAGGTGTGCAATTATCATCATAATTCTGACCTTTAAATTCTGCCTTTCCAAAACCCTGGCTCTCTACCTGGGAAAAACCTGGCGATTTCTTTGCACTGGAAGCATACATCTGTGCGGCTAATTCTGATATCTCATGAACCTAACTCTGCCATTTTAAGCTTCACCATCTATCAAATTGTTGGGTAATCCAACTATTAAGCATGGCAATATTATTGTCCTTTGGGGTCTTAGGTCTGGCTGAAATATTTTGCTGCAGTCAACGCAGCAGATCTTGAACTCCACTCACAACACCCAAAGCCCGACATGACACTGGACTGCTCGTGTCCAGGCCAGATCACATGGGTCATCTTCTGAAGCTCATATGTAGTACAGACAACTTGAGCACATTTAAAACAATCTCCCTGGTTACATCATCTTGTAATTACATCCAAACTCATTTTCCCCAAGTACCACTGAGTATATTTCTTGGGCCCTCCCTCTGTCAATATGTCTATCGGTATCTGGCTATAGGCCTGCCTATTTATAGCTCAATGAGCCGAACATTCATTGCTGCAACTAAGTAGTGATCTGCAAATCACATGTTTGAATCTAAGTATGGCCAACTCAGCCTTTCATCAAACAGGGAGAGTCTAACATCCGTTATTTGCAGCACTCACAAATGGCAGAAGAATGAGCTGAAGCATTATATTAATATCTCTATCGCTGTATCTTTCTAGCTAGCCCTCTCTTTTCTGTCTCTTTCTGCATCTGTCCATGTTTATCTACCTACCTATTTGTCCTTCCCCTCTTATCTCTATTCTAGTTGCCCGTCTGTCTCTTACTGTCCAGCTCCTCTCTTTGAGTGTCACGTTCTCTGACCCTCTTAGTCTTGCTTTCTCTCCCTGCCCTCTTCTTGTGCCCCTTGCTCTATCTTTCTAAATCCAAGTTTGTTTAAAACATAATCTTTCCCAGTCTCTGAGGGGACACGCTTCCATCTTGTGCACAATTTGTATTGTACGCTCATCAGCTGGAACCGAAGTGTATTCTGGGCACAATCGTACCTCTAATTCTGGGTACAATCTGAATTCAATCTCTCCAGGCATAGCAGTCTATGCCTACAAAAACAACCCAGGCTACATTGGACTGTGCCCAGGTTCATCGGGCAGCTGACCAATCAGAGTGTTGTGGTGACAGATCAGTCAATCATGTGGCACGAAGGGTAGGGCTGAGCATTTGTCATCATGAAAGCCCCAAGCATGGTGCTGAGAAATTGCGTTTGAGCAGTCGGAAGAAACAAATTCCCTGGTTAGTGATCTGTACTCACGAGGCCACCTTGAATGACGTTAGAGATTCGAATGAAGTTGTCATTGAACAACGGTCTCCCAGCATATAGGTCTCCTTATTGATGGGAGAATTTCTTGCCACCGTCCCAACTAAAACTAAACCTGGTCTCCTCTAGCTTCAACCGGCTGTCCTTCCACCCAGGCTTCAGGAGCAACCTGGTGCCACTTGTGTGATGCATGTTTGCAGTCGAATACAGCCGATCGGGCCATTTCTGACCATAAAAATGCTTTTACACATGTACATAACACAAATAGCGATTCAGTAACATGTTACCGAATCACAATTTGTGTTTGCAATTTGGTATTTTTGTAAGGCGCATGTTTAGTGCGTCCCTTTAAAATACTGAATCTGAATGAGATTTATAAATGTTTTGCGACCTAATTACGGTTGCAAAAGATTCATATTTAACTGACTCATTGAAGGAGGTGGGAACCCATTTGAAAATGGGAAGGGATCCCCAGGGGACCCCTTCCCCTTTGAGAATTGAAAACAAATACAAAAATGAAAAACAAGTATGGCAGTGATCCTACGGACCACTGCCTGCTCTTACAAATATGAAACTGCAAAGTTTTATTTTTAGTTTTAAACGCATCCCGTTTTAATTTAAGTAAAGCAGGAAAACATGGTGCATAAAAAAAAAAATGATTGCTTTATAAGCAATCACAGACATGGTGGTCTGCTGACCTTAGCAGGCCACCATCCCTGTGATGGCTACGATTCCTAATGGATTTCAAATTGCGACCTACCTCATTAATATGCATGAGGTGGGTCTATTTGCGACACACTAGGATTCGCTAATGAAACAGAAAAGAGTTTCATACATTAGGAACACTGATTTCCTAATTGTGATCCTGAGATAATCGTAATTAGGAAATCGGTGTTCCTAATGTTAGTAGAACTGGCTCCTGGATCTGAAACATGGCAGTTCAGCTATTTCACCACAGCCTCTCACACCTCCTCCACAGTTGGTTTTGAGGTGAGATGTCCAATTCCAGATTGGGTACTTTGAGTTTGTGCCTTGCCCTGACTGCCCGAGTCTTAAAGGGCTGGCCCCTCCTCACACCAAAGATTCGCGAGATCATGCTCGGGAAAACTAAGTGCAACGGTGGAATGGAGAAGCTGTGACAGAAATAGCAAAGCTACCCCGAGCTAGCCTTAGTCAACACCTGCTGGGGTTCTGTTTGCACACATGTATGGCTACACTGTATTTTGCCTCTTTCTTAGAAAACTTTCAGAATTCCACCGGGATGTGAATATGGAAGAGAGACATGCAGCATTTGGGCACAAGAGGAATGAAGCAAAAGGGGCACTTTGGGCCATTGGAGGTAGTGCCCGTGGAAAGGAGACACCTAAATAGGTGACTGCTGGGGCACACCAAGAGGCCATGGGGGGGGGATTACAGTGAAAACACAACGCCAGCCAGTGCCCCCCTCCATCATTTAACAGGACATCAGGCCGGGGGGGCGGGGGGGCTAACTCCTGAGTCATGGTGTGATTTACAGTGACGCCATCAACACAGCAAAGGGCATTTGATGTCATTTCTCGTGATGTCATCATTATGCTAATCATTATGCTAATGAATAATTGTGTGCTCTGAAAAATCATACCTTATTCTCATCACAGAATTTTGGCAAGTGTATCACATTGAGGCTCATCTAAAACCGAAATACCAATTACAAATGTAATTGCCTGATGCACTAATTAAAAATTCTCCAATTAGTAATGAGTACCCACAAATTATCTCCAGTGGGGAATAGTTCAGTCTTTCAAATAAATGCAGCACACTCTATGAACGCGGCATGCTCAGTGCTCCCGCCCCTCACTTATTTTCTTCCATACTTGTTTTGTAGATCTTCAAACTCGCCAAAAACATCATTTCTTTGTGCTGCAGAGATCTGAATTTGCCATTAATGGAAAAGAAGGATCTACAGAATGCACATCAATTCTGATTACTCTGGCATGGCAGAAGGGAACTCCCGAAACCGAGCGGGATTCAATATTCACAATTTTAGGCACTATTCCTAGGAATGCAGTTTCCATTTAGAGAAACAATAATCTAACTTTACAGTCGGCCATTTAAAGCACTTGTTTTGACCACTGTCAGATCAAGTAGGCACCTACATTCAATTTACTCTTTAACTTACACATTGTATTTTGACGAGAAGGTACATCTCACAATTTGAATACAATTCCGAAATGTTCAAACATCATGTGAAGAGATTATGTTTGCACCTTCATAGACATAATGCATATCACTAGCTCCGAGGGATTAAGTGGATTAAGTACAAAGTCCTGCACACTGTCCACATGGACTACTGACATAATAGACTAGGCCTGGATCTAATAATAATTGCGCTGGCAATTTTGTTTTTGAAATTTCGCATTTCTCTATTAAATATAATTATTTCCACATGAGAGGCGCAGAAATGATATTGCCGAGAGACATTTTTTTGCTTGAACAAGTCTCCTGCCGGTATCCTGCAAAACATTCCAACCCAGAGTACCATGCTGCTGAGGAAAAATTCACATGATATACCAACCCCACATTTCAAGCAAAAAGCGTAATGTTGCAAAATTGTGATGGAGGTTTATAAAATTCTGCTGGAATAAATACACAGATTTACCCATCGTTATAACTGACATGCTTACCCTCCAAAGCTAACATCACACTATGCACTTAGCGGGACACCTCATTAGCCAACAATCCATGGGGAGGCAGAAATAGGGAGGAAGGCTTTTGCCACTTTTGGGCCCTCAGGCTCATGAATGTACTACATGTATGCAAATTACTTGCGTGTGGAAAAGGTTTAAAAAGTGAAATGTTCCAGATAGCCTACATTTGAAGAAAGAACATCAGGATGGTGCTCTATTTTAATTGAGTTCTAACACAGGACAACATCCAGACGTATTTCTCATTCTTAGTACTCTGATGTTACTAAAAGTCAAGATACAGAGCCATCCAAATCTCATTAATACGTTATGAATTGCTTCAGTGGGGGACTGTTTAATTCAATAGTTATGATTAATTTCTATTGCTGCACATAATAATTAGCACCCATGGCACTTTAAGAATGAGACAGAGACCTTACTGTATACTATTATATTTTTACATTTGTATAGTACGTCATATTCATGATGAGGGTACGAAGTGACCAAATTACATCGGTATCCGGGTGTCCTTTCAGAGTGCATGATTGGAAGGATGTTAGATGTGGCTTGCCCCATGCGGGAAATGCTGATTGACATGCGTGAGTGTTAGACCTGGCATCATTGGCATGAGTCTCTCCTCCATTTTTTTCTGTTTGCCTCCTCTGTTTACGATGTTTTTGCTGGATTATTGCTTTGGGCACTGTGCCACTGCTGATCAGTGCCACAGTGCAAGTGCTCCCTATGTTAAATTGTTACATTGATTGGTGTTACCATGATTGGCTTGGTTGACTTACTGTTCAGACCCTAGTCTAGTGCACTGCGTGTGCCAAGGGCGTGTAAGTTAACTGCTGCTGGTGGGCTTGCAGCACTGGTTGTGCCACCCACAGAAGCAGCGTGTAAAATGTGTCTCAGGCCTGCCACCGCAGCGCCTGCGTGCAGTCCCTGACTGCCATGTCGACTTGGTAAGGAAACCTACTTACCAGTCTCTAAACCTTCACTTTGCCACATTTCAGACACCTCTATGGTAGGCCCTAGGGCAGGGTGCATTGTGGTAAAAGGTAGGTCATGCCCTGATGTGTGTGGCATGACCTAATAGTGAATTACAGCCATTTTCGTGTTTCACTATTGAAGGGCTACCTGCCTCCAATAGGCCAGACTGGGCAGACTGATTATTAACTCCATTATAATCTATCTGACTCAGGGAGCATGGTAGCATGTCGAGTTTAGTATCCCTGAACTCAGAATTTAATAACACACCCTTTAGGATGGATGGTTTTTAAATTCTATGTTTGAAAATAGCACTTTTAGAAAGTGGCTATTTTCTTGTCCAACTATCTACCGGTCTCTGCTGGTTTGGTGTGTGTGTCAGGGGCTGGGTGGCTCCAGAGGTCTGAGTGAGTCAGTGTGGGGTGAATGGGGCGTTTACACATAGAGTGAGGGAAGAGTAGCCTGCCCTGCCTGACACAATACTGGCTCCGCCTCCTGCTGGGCGACTGATAGCCCTGCTCCTGCCAGTGACAATACTGGCTCCGCCTCCTGCTGGGCGGCTGAGGACTCTGCCCTGCTCAGTGAATAGGCCAGGTGCCTCTGCCTGGCAACACCCACAACAAACCTGAGCTGGTGGGAATCTCCCTGCTTGGACAAAGGGAACAAAGGGAAAAAGGGGTATAAGAGAAGGACCCCTGAACCAAGAACTCAGATCACTTCTGACAAGGAAACCTGTACCAAGGACAAGAAGCCTGCTGATCTAAGGACTTGCCTCCCCTTTCTGCCAGAGTGCTGTTTTGCTGTGGAGGAACCTGAAAGCTGCTTCTTTATTTTTGCCAAGGAACAAGGAGAGAGGAACTTGGTGTGTACTCTCTGAACACTTGCTAGGAAATCTCCAAGGACTGGAAGAGTGCCAGTCTCCTGTTGAAGTCACAGGGCCAAAGGACTTCACCATCTACTGAATTGCTGAATTGCTGGAAAGTGTTGTTTCCAGTACACAAGGGAAAATCTGCAGTCTCGACGCCAGCAGCAACGCCAGTGAGCAGTGGGTATCGGCCCCGGCTCCAAGTGACCCCGTCTCGACGCCGGTATCGACGCCAGTGAGGAGTGAGTATCGGCTCTACCTCCAAGCGACCCCGTCCCGACGCCGCTGCTGACCGCATCGACTCAACGCCCTTCTCGACACCGTGAGCGCTACTCCGGCCCGACATCCCTCGACACCGCTGCGGATTGACCCGACTCCAAGGCACGATCGACGCCGACCTCGACGCCGACATCTCGACGCCGTGGATCATCGTTTTCTTCGTTTCTCAAGGTACTGTACTTGTGGGGTCTGTTGCAACTCCAGGCTCGACGTAGCGCTCCTCGCGGTCGACGCCGAACCTTGGGAATCTTGTAGACTCGACGTCGTGTGACTCCTGTAGGGGTTACATTGTTGCCAAAGAACTGTGCTCAGAAGAATACTTTGCTAAAGAACTATTTGCCAAGAAGAAACCTTACTTGAACTATTATTTTCCTTCCAAAGAGTATTTATTAAGACTGTGGTATATTTTTGTCGTTATTTGGTCTTGTGCTAAGCCTTATATAAAAATACTATTTTTTTATAATAACTTCTGTGTCGTGTCCATCTGTAGTGTATTCACTTTATTACTGTATGTGGTCATAAATGCTTAACACACGGCCTCTGAGATAAGCCTGTCTGCTCTGCCAAGCTACCAAGGGGGTAGCAGGGGTTATCTGAGTGTGTAATCCCCTTTCCCTGACTAGAGTTGGTTGGTCCCTATTTGTCAAAAGTGTATACCTCTGCCAACTAGAGACCGCCGGTTCTAACATTGGTGGTCAGCGGTGGGATTGAACTTTGCATTTATGACTCATGTGTAGTGATTAGTGTACGCTACATAGTGAAAGCAGACCATAACGCAGCCACAGTCTGTTTGGTAGGATATTCTATTTTTGTTCTCCGCTTTCCTGGAGCTTATTTTTTTTAAACACTGCCAGTTTTGACCATGGAGAATGCCGGAGCTACTACACCTGTGGAGATTGTTGTGGGGGAATTTGATAAGGAGAAGATAGATTCCTACACGCTAAAAGATCTAAAAGGATTTTGCAAGCAGTTTAAAGTTCCTACCACAGGTGTCTCAAAGAAAGAGGGCTTCCTCAAAGCGCTGAAGGCCTGGTTAGAGGCCAGAAATCCCTCTGATCCGGTGGTGGTACCGGAAGAGGAAGAAGAAGAGGAAGAGGAAGAGCCCACAGGTGGGCCAGTGTCATCCCCAGGCAGTAGTGCATCCTCTAGGAGCCTTTCCCCCGAAGAATTAGAAGACAGGGAGAAGGAGAGGGGGTACAAGTTGGAAATGGCAAAACTTAAATTAGGAGGGCAGTTGGAATTAGAGAATGCAAGAAGCAAGAGAGAAGCTGAAATGGAGAGCAAAAGATTAGATTTTGAGAGAGAGAAATTAGCGTTTGAACGTGAGAAGATGGTGAGGGAGATGGAGCTTAAAACTAAGAGTTTAGAGTTGAATCCCTCTGGTGGCAGCACTCCATCTGTGCCTGCAGAAAGTAGGTTTTATTTTCCTAAAGATGTGATCAAAGATTACAGTAAGAATGAAGATATTAGCCAATGGTTTAAAGCGTATGAGTTAGCATTGTTGGCCCACCGGGTCCCTGAGAAGGATTGGGGAACGGGGTTGTGGAGCCGCTTTACAAACGAGGGGAGAGATACCTTGTTGAGCCTTCTTGCTGAGGATAGGATGTCTTATACTCATATGAAAGATGCTTTAATGCTGAGATATGGCTTAACTCCAGAAAAGTACAGACTAACCTTTAGAGAATGTAAGAAGTTGCCTGGTACTACGTGGGTTGAATATGTGTCTTTTTTCTGCAGAACCATGGATGGTTGGATAAAGGGTAGCAAGGTTGATAGTTATGATGCTCTTTATGATTTGTTTGCTTGGGAGCACTTGTCTAATAACTGTTTTCCAGATCTACGCCAGCACCTTGTTGATAGCAAGCTATCTAACCCTAGAAAACTTGCTGAGGAGGCGGACCGCTGGGTCAGTACCAGGGTCCACAAGGGTCCAGTGGGAGACTCAGCCAAAGGTGGGCAGGATCCCCAGCAGAAGAGTGGGGGGGACAGGGGTAAACAGAGGGAGTTTCAGAAAGGGCCCCAAAGTAGTCCCCAAGGGAACCAAGGGAAGGGTTCCCAGCCTCCCCCTGTAAAGAAGCCAGAGGCCCCGACAGGTAAACCTGTTCACAGGGGCCCCATGACCTACTATGCCTGTAAGCAGGTGGGACACCGTTATTATGATCCCCAGTGTCCCATGAAGGATTCGAATGCACCGCCGCGTGCACCCCCTCGTCAGGTAGCGAGTGTAGCCCTGGGAGGGGATGAGATGGGTGCCCCCGGTGGGTGGGGTCCCGCAGAAATGTCCCTGGTCTCTTTAGGAGACGTGGAAATGGTCCCTCCAACCCCTCTGCCTAGTAACACTAAGAAATATAGGCAGTGGGTGACCATTAATGGCCATAGGGTGGAAGCTCTCAGAGACACCGGAGCGAGTGTGACAGCTGTCAAGTGTCACTTGGTGTCCAGAGAGCAGGTAGTCCCTCATGCATTCTACCCCGTTGTAGCTGCTGACAACTCACAGAGTCAGTGTGAGGTAGCTCAAGTTCCCTTTGAGTGGGGGGGGGGTCTCAGGTACTCTTCAGGTTGCTGTGAGGCCCGCCATGCCTGTTGATTGTCTCCTGGGCAATGATTTGGAGGACTCCCCTTGGGCTAAGGTGGAGAGAAAAGCGCATCTGGAAATGTTGGGTCTGCCTGAGTGGGTGTGTGCGACCACCCGGTCCATGTCAGTTAGTAAAGGTGTTGATGGGGGCCCGGAGCCTGAAAGTATGGCCCAGGTCCCAACCGTGAAGAGAAGAGGCAGGGGGCGCGGGAAACCGTCCCCCATCGTTCCCGCGGTCCAGGAGGGAGCAGACCCTGAGGGGGATGCCCTGGAACCGACAGGAGAACAAGTGGCCGAACTGGGAGACCTGCCCGAGCTGACCCATTGGCAGCAGGATGGTGGTCCCTCCAGGGAGGAATTTTGTGCTGAACAGAAAGTGTGCCCTTCTCTTGTGGGTATGAGGCAGCAGGCCTCAGCCCAAACGACAGGTGATCAGTCAGGATCACATTGGGTCTACTGGGAGAACGACCTCCTGTATAGCGAGCCTAAGGCTGCTGAACCTGGGTCAGCCCGTGTGCTGGTGGTACCCCAGCGCTTCAGAGCCTTCCTACTGGGGTTGGCTCATGACGTTCCGTTAGCTGGACATCTGGGGCAGGACAAGACCTATGACAGGCTTGTCACCCATTTTTATTGGCCCCAGATGAGAAGGGATTCAGATATCCATTGTAGGACCTGCCAAACTTGCCAGGCAAGTGGGAAAAGTGGGCGGAAGCAGAAGGCTCCCCTCCAACCTTTTCCCGTCGTCAGTACCCCCTTTGAGCGAGTGGGAATTGACATTGTGGGGCCACTGGACCCCAAGACAGCCATGGGCAACAGGTTTATCCTGGTCTTGGTGGACCATGCCACCCGGTACCCGGAAGCCATCCCTCTCCGCACAGTGACGGCCCCCGTGGTGGGACGGGCACTGATGGGTGTTTTCTCCCGCATGGGGTTCCCCAGAGAGGTGGTGTCAGACCGGGGCACCAACTTCATTTCGAATTATATGAAGTCTCTGTGGAAGGAGTGTGGGGTAACCTACAAGTTTACCACTCCTTACCACCCTCAAGGTAATGGGCTGGTTGAGAGATTCAACCGGACGCTAAAAGGCATGATCATGGGTCTTAAAGAACCAATGAGGCGTAAATGGGACGTCCTCTTGCCATGCCTGCTGTTTGCTTACCGTGAGGTGCCACAAAAGTCTCTAGGGTTCAGCCCCTTTGAGCTCTTGTATGGTCACCCGGTAAGAGGACCTTTGAGTCTGGTCAAAGAAGGCTGGGAGCAATCTCCCAGGAAACCTCCCCAGGATGTATATAGTTACATGCTGGCCTTTCGGAACCAGACTCGGCGCTTCAGAGATCTTGCTCAGGCAAATCTGGAGGCCAGCCAGGAAGAGATGAAGCGGTGGTACGATCAGAATGCCACTCTGGTTGAGCTTCAACCTGGTCAGAAAGTTTGGGTCATGGCCCCTGTGGAACCTTGTGCGCTCAAGGACAGGTGGACCGGACCATTTGAGGTTGTGGAGAAAAAGAGCGATGTCACCTACTTGGTGGACTTGAAGTCTCCCAGGAACCCCTTAAGGGTCCTGCATGTCAACCGGTTAAAGCCCCACTTAGAAAGGTCCGAAGTGGGCATGCTCCTTGCCACAGATGCTGGGATGGAGGAGGAGAGTGAGCCTCTTCCTGACCTCCTGTGTGCAAAAGAAAAAGATGGGTCAGTGGATGGTGTTGTCCTCTCTGACACACTGACCCCTGAGCAGCAGCAAGATTGTCGCCATCTGTTGGTACAATTCCCTGATCTGTTCTCCTTAAACCCTGGTGTCACTCAGTGGTGTGTCCATGATGTGGACACTGGGGACAGCACTCCTGTGAGGCACAAGGCCTACAGGGTGACTGAAAAGGTCAGAGCATATATCAAGGAGGAGGTCTCCAAGATGTTTGCCTTAGGGGTGGTTGAGTCCTCTAGCAGTCCTTGGGCCAGCCCAGTGGTCTTGGTCCCAAAGGCTGCAGCGCCTGGTGCTTCACCAGAACTTCGGTTCTGTGTGGATTACCGAGGACTCAATTCGGTCACCAAGACTGACGCGCACCCCATCCCCAGAGCTGATGAGCTCATCGATCGGTTGGGGGCTGCCCGGTACCTTAGTACGTTTGATCTAACGTCTGGGTACTGGCAGATCGCCTTGACTGATGGGGCAAAAGAGAGGTCTGCATTCTCCACACCAGATGGGCACTACCAGTTCCGTGTGATGCCCTTTGGGATGAAGAATGCCCCTGCCACATTCCAGAGGTTGGTTAACCAGGTATTGGCCGGGCTGGAAGATTTCAGCGCCGCCTACCTGGACGATATAGCAGTGTTCAGCGCCAGCTGGGAGGAACACTTGCGCCACCTCCAGGAAGTGTTGTTGGCCCTGCGCAGAGCAGGCCTCACAATCAAGGCTAGTAAGTGCCAGATTGGGCAGGGTTCAGTGGTGTACTTGGGGCACCAAGTAGGGAGCGGCAAGGTGGCCCCCCTGCAACCCAAGATAGATACCATCCTGGCTTGAGAACCGCCCAAAACCCAGACTCAGGTGAGAGCCTTCTTGGGTCTCACGGGTTACTACAGGAGGTTTGTCAAGGGGTATGGCAACATTGTGCACCCCTTGACCTCGCTGACTTCCAGGAAGCAGCCGAGACTTGTGATCTGGACTGACGCCTGTCAGAACGCCTTTGACACCCTGAAAACTGCAATGTGTACAGCACCGGTCCTCCAGGCACCCGACTTTTCAAAAGAATTCATTGTCCAGACAGACGCTTCAGAGCATGGTGTGGGGGCTGTTCTAGCACAGATGAATGAGGAGGGCCGAGACTTACCTGTAGCCTTCATCAGCCGGAGGTTACTTCCCAGGGAACAAAGGTGGAGTGCGATAGAGCGTGAGGCATTTGCTGTGGTCTGGGCGCTGAAGAAGCTAAGACCCTACCTGTTTGGGACTCACTTCCGGGTTCAGACAGACCACAGGCCCCTCAGATGGTTAATGCAGATGAGGGGTGAGAACCCAAAACTGTTGTGGTGGTCCATTTCCCTACAGGGGATGGACTTTACGGTGGAACACCGCCCTGGTACAGATCACGCCAATGCTGATGGTCTGTCCAGATTTTTCCGCCTTAGTGATGAGGACTCCCTGGGTGAAGGGTAGTTCTCCCCACATTTCAGCTGGAGGGGACACGTGTTAGACCTGGCATCATTGGCATGAGTCTCTCCTCCATTTTTTTCTGTTTGCCTCCTCTGTTTACGATGTTTTTGCTGGATTATTGCTTTGGGCACTGTGCCACTGCTGATCAGTGCCACAGTGCAAGTGCTCCCTATGTTAAATTGTTACATTGATTGGTGTTACCATGATTGGCTTGGTTGACTTACTGTTCAGACCCTAGTCTAGTGCACTGCGTGTGCCAAGGGCGTGTAAGTTAACTGCTGCTGGTGGGCTTGCAGCACTGGTTGTGCCACCCACAGAAGCAGCGTGTAAAATGTGTCTCAGGCCTGCCACCGCAGCGCCTGCGTGCAGTCCCTGACTGCCATGTCGACTTGGTAAGGAAACCTACTTACCAGTCTCTAAACCTTCACTTTGCCACATTTCAGACACCTCTATGGTAGGCCCTAGGGCAGGGTGCATTGTGGTAAAAGGTAGGTCATGCCCTGATGTGTGTGGCATGACCTAATAGTGAATTACAGCCATTTTCGTGTTTCACTATTGAAGGGCTACCTGCCTCCAATAGGCCAGACTGGGCAGACTGATTATTAACTCCATTATAATCTATCTGACTCAGGGAGCATGGTAGCATGTCGAGTTTAGTATCCCTGAACTCAGAATTTAATAACACACCCTTTAGGATGGATGGTTTTTAAATTCTATGTTTGAAAATAGCACTTTTAGAAAGTGGCTATTTTCTTGTCCAACTATCTACCGGTCTCTGCTGGTTTGGTGTGTGTGTCAGGGGCTGGGTGGCTCCAGAGGTCTGAGTGAGTCAGTGTGGGGTGAATGGGGCGTTTACACATAGAGTGAGGGAAGAGTAGCCTGCCCTGCCTGACACAATACTGGCTCCGCCTCCTGCTGGGCGACTGATAGCCCTGCTCCTGCCTGTGACAATACTGGCTCCGCCTCCTGCTGGGCGGCTGAGGACTCTGCCCTGCTCAGTGAATAGGCCAGGTGCCTCTGCCTGGCAACACCCACAACAAACCTGAGCTGGTGGGAATCTCCCTGCTTGGACAAAGGGAACAAAGGGAAAAAGGGGTATAAGAGAAGGACCCCTGAACCAAGAACTCAGATCACTTCTGACAAGGAAACCTGTACCAAGGACAAGAAGCCTGCTGATCTAAGGACTTGCCTCCCCTTTCTGCCAGAGTGCTGTTTTGATGTAGAGGAACCTGAAAGCTGCTTCTTTATTTTTGCCAAGGAACAATGAGAGAGGAACTTGGTGTGTACTCTCTGAACACTTGCTAGGAAATCTCCAAGGACTGGAAGAGTGCCAGTCTCCTGTTGAAGTCACAGGGCCAAAGGACTTCACCATCTACTGAATTGCTGAATTGCTGGAAAGTGTTGTTTCCAGTACACAAGGGAAAATCTGCAGTCTCGACGCCAGCAGCAACGCCAGTGAGCAGTGGGTATCGGCCCCGGCTCCAAGTGACCCCGTCTCGATGCCGGTATCGACGCCAGTGAGGAGTGAGTATCGGCTCTACCTCCAAGCGACCCCGTCCCGACGCCGCTGCTGACCGCATCGACTCGACGCCCTTCTCGACGCTGTGAGCGCTACTCCGGCCCGACATCCCTCGACACCGCTGCGGATTGACCCGACTCCGAGGCACGATCGACGCCGACCTCGACGCCGACATCTCGACGCCGTGGATCATCGTTTTCTTCGTTTCTCAAGGTACTGTACTTGTGGGGTCTGTTGCAACTCCAGGCTCGACGTAGCGCTCCTCGCGGTCGACGCCGAACCTTGGGAATCTTGTAGACTCGACGTCGTGTGACTCCTGTAGGGGTTACATTGTTGCCAAAGAACTGTGCTCAGAAGAATACTTTGCTAAAGAACTATTTGCCAAGAAGAAACCTTACTTGAACTATTATTTTCCTTCCAAAGAGTATTTATTAAGACTGTGGTATATTTTTGTCGTTATTTGGTCTTGTGCTAAGCCTTATATAAAAATACTATTTTTTTATAATAACTTCTGTGTCGTGTCCATCTGTAGTGTATTCACTTTATTACTGTATGTGGTCATAAATGCTTAACACACGGCCTCTGAGATAAGCCTGTCTGCTCTGCCAAGCTACCAAGGGGGTAGCAGGGGTTATCTGAGTGTGTAATCCCCTTTCCCTGACTAGAGTTGGTTGGTCCCTATTTGTCAGAAGTGTATACCTCTGCCAACTAGAGACCGCCGGTTCTAACAGTGAGGTTGAGAAACTTGCTTCAATCATGATGTGGCATAAATCATGATACATAAACATGATTGTTGTGTAGGACTCTGAGGAAAGATATCCATACATACTTACCAATTTAAATGTATGGATCTTTGTATCTTCTGGTTATAATATTGGAAAGAACCATATTTTAATAGTTCCAAGAAATGAAGATGGTTCCCAATTCCCATTATTTGAGCAGGCACAGCGTTCCAAAATTTGACTAACTGGACAAAGAAGGAGACACTACCGATTTTTTTAAATGGAGGTCCCGACATTAAGGGGGCAAGCCTTGAGCACAATTCTTTAGCTTGATGAGAGCGATGGAGTTTTGGTTGAAGTAAGAGTGGTCTAGTCCTGTGGAAGGATTGATGAGCTACACACAATGCTTTATGCGTGATTCGTCTGGCCACTTGGGAGCAATATTTAGATATGTCAACAGGTGTGGCATAGATTCTCGTTGGAAGGTTAAGAAGAGCAAGAAAGTATCCTGACAATTTTCCTCTTACTAATTCCAGTTCATATTTGCGATGTGTTTACCAGAAGTACCGGAAAGTATTTATTGGATGTATTCATAGAATTTTCAGTAAAAGTCAGCAATGGAGCTGTATGCTAGTCGATTTGTGGGTTGATACCAATTGAATTTTACTCAATTTGTTAAAGATAGCCTTTTGAGCAAAAAAAGATTCGGTAAGTAAGCATTTGAGGGACAATATGAACCAAACAGATTTGACAATCTGCTGAGGCCCAGAACTTTAGTTAAAGAGTTGAGACTTAAATCTGAGTCTGAAACTTTGCTGTCCACTGGCTTCATAAAACCTTGCAGGAACCACTACAAACACAGCTAAAAACATGTCAGCACAGCCACATATGCTACTACACAACCAGACAATTATTTTAAACTGTGCTTTCTCTCTCTCTCTTTTTCACTATCGCCTACCCAGAAGCCTGATTATGCATAATAGACTCCATAATCTAGAAAACGCGTAATCAATTGTCTAAGATAACCAACATGGAATGTCTTTGATTAATAACAGAAATAACCACCTAACAGCATTTTTGAGCAATTAAATATTACACTGAACGGTAATTGGTTTGTTTTGATCGGGATCACTCACTGTCATGTAAAACAAGGTTCACTCTATGAAAATACCTCCAACCAAATGCAAATTAATATAATGATAACAACATACCGTCTGGGAATTCTGGATGACAAAGCTGCAAGTCTTTGCATGTCCTGGCTGGGTTATTCTGTGTGCCCATTGGATATTTCATGCTCTCAATATCTTGTTTCAGAGAGTTCAGGGAGCCAAAGATCTCCTCCATGTCATCAGTATAATCAAGAATGTTATCTGCTGCATCAGCCTGCATGTCATCAGAAGACCGTCTTGTTTTCTTTGGCGATTGGATAGGCAGAGGCTGGATAATTTCCCCAGGGGGACCCTAAAAAGGAATTTGGGCATTTAAAATGCCATGCATTAGTCGATTTGACACATAATGTCTTTTGATTTTGTGATTTAGAAATCAAATGTGCATAATATGTTTTCTTTAGTTTTATATAGAACTGGCTAGACCCGAGGGTATCAGAGAGCTTTACAAGAGATGTGAATAAGTCCAATCGAACTACATGTGAAGATTCATGTGGGTCAAGTCAAGAAATGGTATAGCAATACAACAGTACAGTAGTGGTGTTAGCAAAAATTTTAATTCTGAATGAGTCTTGTGAGTGCTTAATATTTGGTCCCTTTTGCAAAATACAGGCTTTATTTTTGTTCCTAATTCCTAATTCCAGAAGTGGGTATTTGTAGGATTTTTTTCTTTTTCTGTATGGCCATCCTTTTTTGGGTACTATGTTTGATGGAATTATGACTTTTTGCACTGTCACACTACTATGCAGATCCATAGTGTTTGCATATTGACTTTAACATTGGTTTTACTCAATAGGTATACTTAACATTTTTGTAAGGCCATAAAAGATGGCACAGAAAATGTACCAATGGCATGGACAGTAGATGTCATATGTGAGCTGCAGTGTGTATTTGCATCAAAGGGAAATTGTCTTTGACATGTAATACAAACTATTTTATATCTATGTATAAGTCACCTCTAAAATGTAACTTGTAAGTCTATAGGGCTGAGTGCTTAATGTATAAAAATTAACACACTACAGATTTGATATAGCGTGTCCCCACAATGACTGAATGTGCACATGTTGGTTTCACTCTGCAGGTTTAGCTTCTCTATGAACAGTCCTAAGCACATAAAATATCTTTAATTTTTATCTTGACTTGGGAAAATATTAGTGAAATGAACCACAGTTTATTTTGTTTTGAAAATCTAATTTAATGATGAAATCAGATTTGTGAGAACTTTAGTGCAATAGTTTTTTATGCTGCCTGAGTCAAAACTGGCTTAGTACCAGTTTTGTCACTCTTCTTACTTGCAGAGGCTCAATATATATTTCAGACTGTATTTAACAACCCTTTACTCAAAGGGAAATAGCATGGCATCTGAGCTCAGGATTTCAGGGATCTTACAATTACTGGCCCCTTTACAGGAAATAACCATCTGAGAGGGGAATAGGAACAGGAACAGTTTGCAGAAAAAGTGCAGCCTTCCCACTACTTCTTTTGACTCAGAGAGCCCAAATGAGACTTACAGGATTTTGTCCAATTCATCCGCAGGTTCTTCCTAGACACTTTGTGGCTCTTGGCCCTTAGCTTGGGATGGAGCTAATCTAAATAGGTGGATGGCTTAGGGGGAGAGAGAGAGGGAGGGACAGAGAATGAGAAAGAGAGAAAGAAAGAGAGAGAGAGAGAGACTTCCAATGGATGAAGGAGTTAGAAATGTGGATTTTGGATATAGGGCTTCTGAGAATTTGGTACACTAAAGCACAGCAAAAGAGTTGCAAAAGAAGGTGAAAATAGGGTTGAAAAGTAGACAGGATTGGGTAAGGGAAATCACTGACTGGTGCAATCCTAGATCTGGTAACTCTATACCTGAAGAAGAAAATCCTGCTGGAAGAAAGAGACATATGGACTCCTAATTCTTGCTATCACCATGGGGCGGGAACTGCTAAATAAAAGTAACTCTTTAGTCACGCTCCTAGTGAGTTTGTTTGTTATTCAGTCCAAGCAGTCTGCTATTCTCGATATATATATATATATATATATATATATATATATATATATATATATATATATATATATATATATATATATAGAGAGAGAGAGAGAGAGAGAGGGGGGGGGGATATGTATATATATATACAGATAGATAGATAGATAGATAGATAGATAGATAGATAGATAGATAGATAGATAGATAGATAGATAGATAGATAGATAGATGGATGGATGGATAGATAGATAGATAGATAGATAGATAGATAGATAGATAGATAGATAGATAGATAGATAGATAGATAGATAGATAGATAGATAGATAGATAGATAGATAGATAGATAGATAGATAGATAGATAGATAGATAGATAGATAGATAGATAGATAGATAGATAGATAGATAGATAGATAGATAGATAGATAGATAGATAGATAGATAGATAGCGATAATTTTCCAAGTAAGTAATAACCAAGCATCCACCATTAAATGCTTGCCTCCAGGAATGCTGATTTCAGCCAAGTTCATTAAATAGATTGTGGTCCTCCACCAACAACTGAACAGACCATTCTTTTCTAATGTATTGTTGACTGATTGCTATTCATAGTTTTTGGGTTCTTTTCAAAATTGTCCATTGTTATGCTCCTAATTTCTATAACTTTATTGCACTGAACATCAGTTTCCGACCTCATTATTTAAAAGCCGGTCTTCTCAATATTGCTACATTTTCACCATAAATTTCAGCTGGTCTATTCACAAGCATTTTGAATTTTTGTGAGATAGCCCTACCATATTTACTCTCCATTATCTTTGTGTAATATCTTCCTTTTTTTCACACTATATTATTACTGTTAGAAACGTAATCCGTATATTTGTTACATCTTAAAACATTCCCAAATCTAAGCTTTTCTGCTTTATTTGTTGAGCTGTCTTTTTTTAGACCAACATTAATATTAAATTCTAAAATATGTCACTTAGTTGCCCAATAACACAACTGTCACATAGAAGGCTGTTTTCATACTCTCATACTTACAGGAGGACCAGGAGGACCAGGTAAGCCACCATCACCCTTTTGACCGGAAGGACCCTACAAGCAATGTAAAGATTATATTACGATCACTCATAAATGTCAACCAACATGTGCCTAAACATCGAGAAGCATTGCATACATTTTGCTAATTGAAAATACTCACTGTTGATCCCTTTACACCTTTTGGACCTTGAGGACCCTACAAAGATATAAAAAAAATAATCTGTTGCTATAACTTTTCATTGTATAATACACTCACATGATTATCTGTGGGGTTACTTACAGGTAAACCTGGAGGACCTGGTGGACCAAGAGGGCCAGCTGCACCACCAATACCCTAAATAAAGATAAACACAAGAAAATGTACTTAAATTTCTTTGGAAATTATATCAAAACTGTTAAATATATTAAGACAGTGATCTTTTCATGTTGTCTGTAAAAGTACGCATTAAAGAGTCTAGCATCTGAGGAGACAGTAAGATTTTTTGGTATTGGAGAGAAACTGTGAAGTTCATGAAAATCTATACCAAGCTTAATGTTGAACACAAAATGCTCCACAAAGTGCTGGCTAGATAAGCAGTTGGGTAATTTCCATCAACATCATAAAGAAAAGTAATTTTCCCTTTTCATATATGTGGTTTTACAATTCATTTACTATGCCACAAAGTATCGTTACACTTTTTGTGAGGCATAAAGTGCCGTAGAAAGTCTACTCAATCTTGGTAACCTCCAGGAAGGACTACTGCCAGGTAATTAAGGGTTTTGAGCAAAGAGTGTTACTTCTCTTTGTTGAAGGTGTTAACGACCTTTACTCTCAGTGTTAATGGTGATTAAGTAACTCCTCAGCAGTTGCAGTAAGTTGCTAGTGGCTCACCCCACATTATGGGTCTGAGTCAAAAGTGAGGGGACATAATATGTGAACAGGCGATTAACAGTTGTTAATACAGCTAACACTACTAGGATAGGGTGCCTCATTTCACACCAGCCAATAAATACACCGACTGGCACTATCTGCTTCATATAACAACAGAAGCTGGAATGCAAGCAGTGACTGTAATTAGTGCCAGCATTCTAAGCATATTGAGTGGTTGAGACAATCTGAGCACTCAGTACAATTCTTTCAAGCGTGAACTACTTTTGTTCCAGGGAAATAGAACTCTCAAAATGAATCCATGTCAACACATTCTAGTCTAGGTCATCAGTTTCCTTACCCCTGAAGAACCGACTGTCCGAATTGGTCGATACAGAGTTAGTCCTTGATAGATAGAGTTCACTATTGTATTTATTAAATCATATTATAAAATAATCCTATTTTCTTGAAAGATATGCATTTTAGTTAAGTATTAATGGAACAAGGTATGATTTACTTACACCGTCACCTTTAGCACCATGTGCTCCCTGCAAACCGGGAAGTCCTCTGTCACCCTTTTCACCCTGCTCACCGGGTGGTCCAATCAGACCAATCAAACCTGGATGTCCCTAGAAAAAGGAAGGATTGCGACAAGTTTGAATAATGGTTTAGCAAAGAGGATCTTTGTTTCTCTGCAATGAAAGTTGATTTATATGTTTTCTTCAGTTCAGTAGTGTATATTCTTGCACACACATATCAGCCACATACAATCATAAATCTGTAGTTAATACACTTGTAGAATACCCTACATTTCTTCACGCACAGGTTTGTCCACACCTCATCTGGATAACGCCTGTGATGAAGAAATGCAAACGTTTCCATGTGTCTTCGTGTGCACACACAGACACACACACACACACACCTACCTACCTCCCCCATTTGCAGGAAAAGTTCAAATTCCACTTTTTATTAGCTCTGCATAGTCTAGTTACATGGAGAAATAACTAAGTATTTACTCGCCGAGTCCTTGCTAAAAGCACATTATTGTGGAAAACAACTTGTCCCTTACTCACAAAGCCTGTTTAATTAGTTTTCATTTCTCTGCATAGATATCATTTGTGGTGTTCTGCTTCTAGCACAACACCTCTCTTTATGGGTTCTAAACTGTAAAAAGCCAGCATTCAGTAAGCAGAGTATGGCTCTGGAATAGCACAGCATGATTACCTATTCAGAAAACTGCTCAGGCCTCCCTTTTGTTCTGCTAACATATCTGGGTAGCTGGCTGTATGCCAGACTTCCTAAAAGCAGCACCATAATTACATATACATGACGCTAGCACTCTTTACACGGACTCCTGCAGCCATGCTGTGAAAAATGATGTTATAATATCTGATATCAGGGAAGGCTCAGACTTTATGAACACTCATGCCGTTCTCAAAGTGCAAAAGAATTTCAATATTTTATATTTTCAGGAATAAATAGTAACGGAAGAGCTAAATTATTCCTCAATAAAGCTTCGTTCAAGAAAACAAGTGTCATAAATAGTTTTCAGTTTTTTTCTTTAGTGCTCACATGAATACTGATTTTGTTGTACATGTATCCCAGTATTCATTTATTCAAGCGAAAACATGTCTTTCGCGGGTTCCTTGCTAGCATGTTTTGCTTATGGTCTTCAAAGTATACTGACAATACAAGTGAACATAACTTGCCCATTGACATCAGTTTGCCTATACCATGTTGTTTCTGAACACGAAAAGCGAGTAAAAGCTTTTTAGGTTTGGGTTTTTACAGCACAGCCATTGGAATTGAGGTTAAAAAAATATATAAACGGGAGTTCAATCCACCCCTTTTAACTATTGGTTTTCTTTGACTGGCCTCTTTCCGCCTTTGGCTTGAGACTTTGTCGATCAGATCATGGCTCAGACAAGTGGACTATGCTTCTCTCACCTAATTTTATTGGCTGCATGGATGTATTCTTCCACTTCTGCTTGAGTGCTTTTATAGAAGTGCTTGCGGGACTACTTTGAAACTATAGCCCTCACTGTGCGTTCCATGAACCTCTCTCCTGTGGGTCTTGCTATAATGTGCTAGCTCTATAGATGTCAGCAAATTAAATACAGCCCTAAAGGCTTTTCCAAAAGTGGTTGATCAAATTTAACAGTTTACATAAAAGAGTTACCTACCTTCTCTCCTTTAGTACCTGGATCGCCCTTCAGTCCAGGCAGGCCGGGTGGACCCTACAAACAAAACAAATAACAAATGCACTTTAAAAGTCATATAATATTCAGTTATGTGAATGTAACAATTAAAACACTACAGCACTGATTACGAATCAAGCAGAATTACTGTATGGAATTCTGGTCTGTCTGATAATATGACTTGATGAGTGTTCCCACACTATAACCAATTTTACTGTCCTGCAATGCCAGCAAGTAAAACTACATGAAGCTGTGGCTGCAACAGCAGCCAAGCCTTGCCTCACCAACCAACCAAACCAACACTTTTCTCTCGCTAAAGGGGAATTTAAATGCTCTCCAGTGCTAGAACTATTATTCCTAGTTGCCCTCTCCACTTTCCCTACCTCTCTTCCTCCCACCCTGCCCCACACAGAAGCCACTGCACACATTTACCACCCGCTAAATGCAGGTGATAAATGAGTGTGTTTAGTCCCTCGGTATAAGGATTACTATGCAGCATATTGCGTGATAATTTCATATCTGCATTCTGAGGAGACCAATTTGTAATAGGTGGAATTTCATGTATAGATCATTGAAAATAACAGTAATTCTGATCGCTGGGATTCTCAGCAAGGAATTCCACCTCACTTGTAATCAGAGCCTTAGGTGCCCGGTACAAGAAGGACAGTTTTTGGCTGAGAATTCCACCTACCCTGATCTATTGATGCAGTGGGAATCAGAAATCCAAGGAAGAGTGCTTACCCGTCATTACAAATTAGTGGGGCATAAGACGGAGGAATCAGTATTTATCACCAATTCCCCCATTTTTGTTTCATTCAACTTTTTACTATGAGATATTACCTGCATCCGCATGTGAAGTCTGAAGGTGAAAAACTCAGATTATAGTGTTCTTATTACCACCATTCTGGAGATCATCAGGGCACTCATTTTAAGATGTCAAGTAAGGCTAAACAAATGGAAAAAAGCGAACAAACTGCTCCTCCTACAAAAAGTACGTATGGCTCACTAAATGTTGAAAATTGAAAACTAGAGAATCATTGCAGACAAAAAATCAATGTTGCGTCCCTTTTGAAGGATGGTTGGAGTACATATTGTAAGGGGAGATCGTAATTAAGGTTTTTATGAGGTAATTTTATATTTGTTTCAAGAACTCCACAGAATATCTGTGCTTCCTGATCTTAACCTAGAATGGCTTTGTCTAAAAAGAAGCTGGGTGGAAGTTGACACAGCTGCTTTAAACAGCAAGGTCTTATGGATAGATCAAATTCTTCAGCATTTTATTCTCTGTGAATCCAGAATTTGGTTCTGTCTGTAGCATAATGATGACCACCCTTCTTCAATAAATTAATCAATAATGACTTGGAATGCGTGGCTAATCACATGTGAGGGTATCAAGGTGCTGCTGATCTTAGTACAGAGGGTCAGTCGAACAGCCAGCCAACTAGCCCTTGAAGTCACTCTGGTAGTCCTAGGTTTGAGAAGTGAAACAGGACTCAAGCAACAGAGCAGGCCTCTCAGGTTTAAGGCAGGCTTTAGGCAGCAAAGCAGTCCTTCCAGGTACAGCAAAGCCGTCTTCTGAAGTACTCAGCAGGCCACAGCAGCAGGAAGTCCTCTGAGGTTTCTTCCACAGGTCCAGAAAGTGAACTGAAGAGTGAGTCGGAGGGTCCAATTTTTATACGTGGGTCTTCTTTGAAGTAGGAGAAGTTTATGGAGAATTCCCTTTGAAGTGCTTGATGTTTCCAAATTCCCCTGCCCTGGCTGTCTGCATGAAGATTGCAGGGGTGACAACTCCTTTGCATGAAGGCAAGGCACAGCCTATTCAGTTGAAAGTGGGATCATGCCCATCTCTCCATTACACCCATCCTGCCTGTGATGGCCCAACCAGGCACGCCTAATCCTTGAATTCTATGGCTCTCTAGCAGGAAAAAACTGTCAAGTGTACCCAGTCATTTGACCCAGGAACAGGCTTCAGGCACCAAATAGCTAGGGCAGGAAAATGGCAACTTTCAAAAAGTGGTGTTTTCAAAATTGTATCTTAAAATCCGAGTTTTTCATTACAAAGGAATTTTAAATGCAATTACTCAGACACCAAACCTTAAACCTTCACCTGTTCTCATTCAAAAACTAGCTGTGGCCTAAAGGCTAGAGTGGTAAACCTAGAAGCTGGGGAACTAGGTTCAAGTCTCGCATGGGATGCTCAGCATCATGTGATTCTGAGCATATCACTTAATCTCCCCATGCCTAACAAAATGAATGTGTCCATTTGTAATGCAACTGGTGCTCATGTAAAGCACTCTGATACCTTTGGGTCACGTTCTTGCTATAGAAAACTACCCCTGGAAAAAAATGTAATAAGTCAACCAAAGGTTATGAAACGGCAGAGATAGGCCTCATAGTAGAGAAAAGCACATTTTGGTGTTTTTCTCTACCATCACATTTGAAACTTAAAAGTACTTGTCCATCTTTTTAATTGCAATGCACCCTGCTTAATAGGATACCTAGGGCCTACCTTAGGGGTGACATATGAAATAAAGGGGGAGTGTAAGGCATGGCAAGGGAGTTATACTTCCAGGTTGAACTGGCAGTTTAGAACTGCATTCAGGCTGCAGTGGCAGGCCTTTTCCATGTTTTAAGGGGCTACTTGAATGGGTGTCACAATCAGTGTTGCAGGCCCACTACTAGCATTTAATTTACAGGCCCCGGGTATATGATATACCAGTTTATTAGGGACTTACAAGTAAATTAAAACCAGGTGTAAGCCAACTTTACCATGTGAGAGAGCAAGCACAAGTACTTCAGCACTGGTTAACAGAGTCCTAAAGCCAACAAAAGCAAATTCATAAAAAATAGGAGCTTGAAGGCAAAGAGTTTGGGGGAAGACCATCCTAAGACTGACAGGTTGAACAGCCCTGAAGCAGTAGCAGTCTGTCTATTTTCCTAATTAGACTTGAGTGGCAGTAAGAATAGTTTATTGCTGCTGCAAAGTAAAACTTAAGCTGTTTTTTTTCAGTTTGATTGATTTGCTCGAGCAAAGTTTAAAAAAATGATGCAAAGTTGTGACTTACAGAAATTCACAACTTTCTATACCGCATACTGTCACAACAATATTAAACCCAATTGCTGTTGCTTGACTTGATTGTTATTATGATGTGTGGCATTATCTGACTCCTACGTTTAGAGCAAAAACTACGACAATACGTCCTTAACAATAAAAAGTAATCAGCCTGCCTTGTGATAGCATCACACTGGGTGTGCATAAAACATTTCTTATCCATATTTACACCATGATTTAATAAATAGTTATCATTAGGGGAGGCTTTGGAGCTTAGGCTGTTAGCCCAATTTTGTGAGTTATGGATGTATCGGGACCCTGTGTTCAACACTGCCATGAAATACTTATTTTAGAGATTAAAATGAAATGTCAGTATATAAGGCACATGTTATTCATCTTTATATTCCCACATATTGCTCCATGTATTTATATCCAACATTCCAAAATCAGAGAGAGTGGTCCTACTTGCCAAAGGGACAGGACACCAAGATAGAGACTTCTGTCAAAGACAAGATCCCTTTGGGCTCTTTTTTAAAAGCATACAGAAACTCCTTACTTCCATCCACTCAAGGCCCAATCACCAGCACCCAATAGAAACCAAAAACGTAATATAAATTCTATAATATACTTTTAATATTTTAGGATCCTCATCAATTCAAAATATATACAGAGAGATTAAAAAACATATGTATCATCAATACACAGTGTTAAAAACAATGAATCCACAATCAAATGTGAGAATTCCTCCAGCTACAAACTCATCAAAAAACCTGATAAATCCAATAGCCACTGCAACATTGACAAATAAGTAACATGCAACACTTTTCTCCAAGTATGGAGTCAGTGCAAATAAAACTGAAAATGAACTGCAATGCCACTGTACTTAAATAAGAAATCGCAATGTAATGCGGACTCACTCACAACATTAAAAAACCTTAGCAGCAAAAAGTTTAGCGAAAGCACAGAAGAAATTATAAAGTGTACGTTTTGTGTGCCTCATACTAAAGTGTTAGGGGTGTGAGGTTAATGGGAGAAAGACGTTGGCAACTCCAGGAAGAGGACAAGTTTGAAGTGATGGCAACCTCCTGACCTTGGCACATATTCAAAGGTGTCTCATCTCCTCGAGTACACAATATCAATCTTAGCAGTCTGCTTTCATTTCCATAATGACTAATAATTAAATACAAAGACCAGAAAAGATCCATAATTCATGAAGAAGGGGGAATATTAAAACAATGAAGCATTGTTTTTAAGCACCAAAATGTCTGATTTATATATAAATATATGGATACAGAAATGCCTCACTCAAGGAAAAGTCAACTACTAAACCAAATAATCATGCGATGCTTTTTTCATTCTGTAGGTGAAATATGGTTTAATTTAATGTGATGAAAATGCAATGCTGTTCTGTAGCCACCGAGTCTCATCAAAATTCAATACTTTAAAAGATGATATGGAATTATTCAGCCATCAGCAAGGTGGGCATACACAAGGCAGCTCATGTCTTAAATGGAGATTGTTTATAGGGAGGGAACCTTATAAATAAAAACAGAGACAGTAGAAAAGTGATGTAGAGAGAGGCAGACTGATAGATAGATTCAGAAAGACGGAGGTAAACAGACTTAAAGACGCGCAGGTATAAAAATATACAGGCAGACCACTAGAGATTAGTATAGCTGTAAATGCATTCATGCAGATAGAGACTAATAAAGCTATGGGTTGACACATTTGATGGATATTAAGAAGATAGGTCAATAAATATGGATTATAGTAATAACTTGTGTTCAGCGTACTATACCACATGTTCCCATTTCTTAGCATTGTGAATGTAAATTGAAAAAGGTGCAGATAAGCACATAGTTAGCGACAGATTCAGATATTGCATGCAGATAGATGGGTAGATGAAGATAAATGGCTATTATTATGCTTCATAAATATAAAGATCCAGACATGGTGCTACATGCTGTTAAATGAATGTAAAAGACACACACATTTGTCTTAGGTGAAAATCTGACACTCAATAACTCGCTGGATCTAAAGATCTCCATATCGAACCCACGTCTGAGGACGTGGAACCATATGCACGTTTCCACGCAGCAGCATCACTATCAATGTTTCACTGCTACTTGATATGGGCCTTTAACAAGGGAGCAGGCCTTTAGCGGCTGGTATAGCCCAACCATGGCGGGCTATAAAGCTATTTGAACATTCGGCCCCATCAGGGCAGAATGTTCTAATTAGTAAAACAAATGCCTCAAGGAGTCCGAGGGGGTTGAAATCAGAATTTGATCACAGCTGGTGCTGTGAATGTTCTACAACTAACAGCCGTGTGAAGGGCCATGGATGTTAGCTTTTGAACTATCGCAACAAGATCTGTGAACAAGGGCTGAAGTCAGCCCTTGGCTCTCCCCTGGCTTGGCTGGACTGCTTTCTGTAGTTCAGTCAAGCCAGGGACACCAAAGAGCTGAGAAGCATTCACCCCTTCTTCCATCTGGAGTCCTCGTACCACTGAGCTGCAGATGGAGGGAAGGGTGAAGGCTGCGTGTGTCCTCCTGCATGGCCTCTGCCTTTCTTCTTCCTCTGCCTAATTAATATATTTTGGAGAGGCAGGGGAAGAGAAAGGCAGGGGCTGTGTATTAGGACACTGAAATGTTGAAGCAGCAGCTCATAAAGGCTGCTCCAATGTTCCAATCATTGGTGTGATATTTATTAGGCCTGGGCAAAAATTTCGTTCCGTTCGCGGAAATTGCGATATTTTGACATTTTTGCGTTCCGCGGAGAGCGCGAAGATGTCAAAAATTCCGGTTTCCGCAGCTTGGCGATAATTTGTTTCTTGCTCGCGCTGTAAAATGATACATTCTCGCGCGCGCGCGATCGCCTTACCTGATTCCCTGCGTTCGCCGACAAGTTTTCTTGATCCGGTCGCGTTCTCCATGAGATGTTGTATTGTTTTTAGCCATTTGCGCTGTCTCGCGACAGTTCGCGCCCGCAGTGACGTCATGCGTCGCGCGATCACGTCTTTCTTCTCGCGATCATGCACCGCGAGAACAACTCAAAACAAGATGGCCGCGCCCGCAAGCAGCCACATGGGTAAGTTGGCGACCCGCAACCATGCAGAAAATCGCGCGAACATGCCGGAAAAAACCTTCCGCATCTTCGCGATATTTCTGCTTGTTTGCGATAATTTTAAACATTCTCGCGATAATTTGCGAAGGTTAATTCCGCAAATTCCGCCCACCCCTAATATTTATCACACATGATGAAATAAGACATCACCGACTCTGAATTTCTTGAGGGTGTTCTATCCAGCAAAGGGAGTGAGTGAAGACGGAACAAGGTAGACGCCTTAAGGTTAGGAATGTAGCAAAGTTTGGCTTGGTGAATCAGACATAACCTTTGTTAGTTATTGGTAATGCTCCAAGCCAGAGCATTTTACAGTGAATAATTACATTTGAGGTGGAATGGAATGGGGTGATGGAGACTATTTTAAGGCTGCATAATTGCTATGTCATGCAACTTCAACAGTTACGTTTCTTTGTATTCTTAAATTAAAATGCGCTATTATGTTGGGTAGATGTTTCAGCAATCTGGGTTTACTGGAAGACAATACTGGGAGAAATTGTACTTACCATAGGACCAGGTGGACCATCCTGGCCTGAAGCACCAGGTAGACCTTGTTCTCCCTATGGAAACACATCACACATATTTGTTAAGTGCAAGATACTCTTCATGTTAGAAGAAAATATATTTTAAATATGAATTAAGCACTCACCACTGGGCCAGGAATACCCCGAAGACCTTCTGGACCCGGTTTTCCTGAGGGACCTTGAGCCCCGACTGGTCCTGTTTTGCCTGGGGGTCCTTCAGAGCCAGGCTCTCCCTATGAGAATATAAGTTCCATTAATAAGCAATTTGTAAACCTGGATATGTTTGAACTGGCTGACAAACCTCACCAAAAGAAATCTATTAATGGTTAGAAACTAGTTCACCTACAGATTCAAACAATTCAGACCAGTCTTTATGCCCAGAATGTGTGTCAACTTTCAGATTGTGTGCCCCTGGGGCACTTTGGTATTACAGCAAGGGCTGCAGATGCTTGCATAGTCCCGTCTGTAATTTAGTAGTGCCTCAAAGCCAATTGGAAGGTGTTATTCTCTCATTTGTATAGGGGCATGGTCCTATGCAAATGGGGAAACCCTTTGCATCAGTGCCATAATAGAGATGTGGGTACAGAGGCAAAGAGGCCTCAGCAGTTTCCCTGATTGTGTGCTGCAGAGATTGCACACTGTGCACCCCTCCAAAGGTGCCCCATGTGAGCGGTCATGACATCCCGGAATCCCCAAAGCATACCCTTGTAGGTAGTGTACCGTCCCTCACCGTACCCGCCCACATGTTGATTCTATGCCCCATCCTCCGAACGAGGCCAGATCATCTGGAAGTGAAAGGCAGAGTCTCAGTTGAAATTGTGGCTCTGCTTTTCACAGATACTCTTCACCGCAGGTGTGACGTGTCGGAATTTGCACTTGCACTGAAGTGCGAACCTTTTCTTTTGTATTTGAGGACAATGTGCCTGTCTGCACCAGGGACACAAAGTTAAGGGATACATAGAATGTGCACCAAATCAGTAATACAACTCCATGAGATTGAGCGCCTACTGGTGAAAAAAGTTGAAAAATAATGAGACCCTCCTGGTTGTCTTCAGTGGCTACTGATGCAGAGATGAACATTATAAATGGCTCTCTGCAAAGGACACCGAGGGTATCATGACTTGTCCTCTGATTTAGACTTTTCAACTTATTTTACGACAGATATATCTCAGTTCAAGACCATACGTCATTCACAGAATGTCTTCTCCATGTTCTATAATTTTCAACGTGTCTTTTGAATGCTCTCTCTGTTTTGGCAGCAACTTTAAATTGTCTGCCATTTTGAACCCATCATCTGGACAGCCATCTTCAGTTCTAACCAGCAGCGAAGGCCTGCCAATTTCCCTATGAATCTCTCGCACTGTAACATGGCAGTCAAAGAAACTGTGTGTAAATAATAAGTTCTCAAAATATGAAAACATAGGATGGCTGAGACTAGCATGTTATTTGTGTCATTAGTAGCACAGCAATTTCTCCATGTGTAAAAAAAAAAAATACATTAAGCCATTTAATGTCAAACCTGTTGACAAGCTGTGCAGAACATGATCACATTAAACCATTTAGTCACAAATGTTTTGATTTGCTGCGCCCTCTCCTAACTGTACCTTTGTGCCCTTTTCACCTTGCCTTCCTTCTGCTCCAGCGGCTCCATTAGGACCCTATGGAATTCAAATAAAAAATAGATTAAGGTGAGATTTGATCTGCTAATTCTTCAAAGGAACAGTTTGCTTTGATGTATCAACTTGGCATGAGGATATATTATATAAAATGACATTATTTTGCTAATTAAAGTTTTCGCACGAGTTTTTGTGGAACATTCTGGCACTCTGCCCTGAACTCTATGTACAAGACGGGCGGAGGTTGAGAACACTTTAACCATTCTTCCCTTTCCCACTCTGCTTCCAGAGCTCAGGGATTATTCCGCGCTCACCTGCATACGCACATCACCGGTGTTGGATTGGAAGTGATGCTACGGTGGCCTCTAAGAGCCGCATTTATTTTGCAATATTTTCTCGTTAAAAGGTATTGCTACAAGATTACCCTCAATATTTGACTCTGCGCTATAAACTGAAAGGATTTTGATCATAGCTGGGTGACGATATACATGAGCTCAACAAAATATTGCTTTTGTGTGCCGAAAGACCTCAAATCTCCTGTTCACTAACTATATTTCAGCACCTTGTCACTTCTGCTCTATGTACATTATTTCCTACTTAGCCCCAGCCAATCACTGTCATGTTCCGCCTTCAATGTGAAGTATTTTCTATTGAGAAACATGTGTTTACTCCCTTTCATGTTGACCCAATAGTGGACCTGTTCAACCTGGGCGCAGTCTACAGTAAATCTGACAAAGAATCTTCATATATTTAGGCCTCATCCTTAAGTTCTTGTTTGTCTGCCTCCCCTACCCGTCCCTTTTATGTGAGTCATCCATATTTATATTAATATTCCATGTATACATTTTTTTCTGTGCATAATTTCTATATGGAAGAAGGAAACGTATAGTTTTCTGTTATTGTTTTAAGTGGGTTGTTGTGCATGTTAAGTACGTTTAGAATATTGGTGTATGTTTAAAACACTGCATATGAATTCATTAATGTTCACATTCGGTGCTTCCACTAAGACATCACCAACAGGTATATATAATTTACACCTGAAACCTACAAGGCAAGGGTGAGGTTTGAGGCATGCAATAGATAAGGGCAGTATGTCGATAGGATTGGCTGAAAAAGCAGTTAACAAAGAACTCTAGTAATAGAAAGTGACCCCTAGATGAAAAAGGGTGTTAATACAAACTACTGTTTCAGTGTTTCTGAACGTAATCAACCCCAAATCCTTTGCCATCACTGATTTCATTTTTCACTAAAATTCCTCAGTGAGCAGACTTATCGCTCAAGACAGCAGGCATTCTACAGCCTTGCAATATTTTTATTTAGACACATCTTTAATTTCCCTCATTTAGACCTACATACTGGACTGTTTCTCCTCCATGCCTTTGCCCTTATGTTACGTTATGTTATTGTTATATTTATTTATACAGAACTCATAATCAGCAGTTTATTTGGATGAAACGCATAATAAAAATCACATACCTTGAAAAAAGGTGGAAGAACAAAAGAAAAGGAAGGAGGGAAAGGATAAGCCCCGTGTGGTGCAGGCCAAAGGGATACAGAGTTACTAACCAAAAAGCCAGGGTTTCAGACCTTTAAGAATTTAAGTATATTTGGCTAATGATCATAGATAGTCAATTCCAAGTCTGGGCGCTCACTACAGAGAAGGCTCCGTCGCCAAAGGTTGGCATTCTAGTCTTTTGGCCATCCAGCAGGAAGAGTTCGGTGCAGGAAAAAGTGCACTAAGGATTGTACCAGCTGAATTACCCTCATGTCGCTCTTTTTTAGTTCTCTTTAATTATCCCACTTTTACTCAAAAGAAGCCATGGTCAGTTCATAAGCTGAAAGTGCATGACTGCTAAAATGAATAATAATAATACGAAATGCTCATTCTCCTAGAGGAATGGAGACCAAGTATCAATTAACAGATCTAACCCTCTGTGATCCAAAATAATTGATAAATTGAATGAATCATGATTGCTCTAGAAAGGGGGGTGAGGCCATTCATAAAACCCGCCAGTAATGCTTTAAGCAACAAGACCTCAAAAGAGCAGCTCTCTTTGAAATGGTTGCTGGCCAGGCGCAGATGGTTCATCTGCATAGAAAGCTTCCTAATTGTTATTAATCCCCCCTCCTACTCTTGAGTTGTAGTGTCTGCTGAATTTTAAGTGGCATTGGGGAATCGAGAAGCATCCCCCTCGTGGGCAGCTCTATTTGCAGTTCACTTTGTTTACAATTTGCATTGGCTGAACATTCATCCAATTTAACGTTGCTCGTGGGTACGAGATGGATGCATATAAAAGGCGCGCGCTCAGCTCAGGGAGGTGTTTAACTTTGCTCGGTTATAGCAGTTTGTTCCATTGTCGAGCTCTGTGCTGTCATTAAAACGTTAAACGATACAACTCAAGCCACAGTCTGCTTTTTAGAGGCTCTTACATTGTGCTTAACACTATGGCAATATCAAGGCATAAAAATGAAATGACATTAAGTTCAGATTCCTTGTTCGTTCACCAAACATGTTGAGAAAACAGAACTAACTGAAGAAAAAAGTACCTCCTTTTCCAACCAGTATGCAACTTGTGCCTGGAATTTGTTGGTTTATGCTTGTATTTTCGGTATAACATTTTCGCCTTTATTTCATTACAGGAAGGAGGTTTTGTAACTAATGCTATTGTTATTAATGTTATTATTATCATCAAAAAAAACCTTAACAACGGAATAGTAATAATAATATGCCTTGTTGTATTTCCTGTGGTACTTTTACTGTTTCTTTGCATTAAAAATAGGTGGTGTTCCCATTACTGAAAGAATGGAAAGTTCACCTTGTTAATATTTCAAACTCCTGACCCGCTGGTCACAGCAGATGTCAGTGGGCAGCATTTATCTCATAACACAATCCTGCCAGCATTCTCCTTTACTTCAACAACACAAGTTGTATAAAGGACCGCTTCGAAACATATTACCTTCACATTATTTATTATGTGTTCCAAAACGTAGCATGCTCTCATTTTATTCAAGCTGGACCTAAGTTTTAGATTACAGGATATCGTAGCTTACATTTGTGTTTGATTTTACTCATCACAAAAAACCCTTTACTTCCTCTACAGGAGAATCTCATATATTAGCATTAGAGCTAGAACGAGTATATCATTTGAATGGTTTGTAGTCTGTATAATGCAAAACACTCTTTCCACTGGCTGTCAGGAGGTACCCTTTCATAACTGCAGTGCCGTCTGAAAAGCAAGCACTGGCAAAGTCAATGCATCAGGCCTGAGTGCATGCTTGTTGTACACAGTCTTAGCCACAGAGAGGATCAATTACTACCAGCCATTTCATTGTAGGGTAAGAATGACCACATCAGTTTCCTTCTGCAACCCAGCCCTTCATCCAAATACCCATAGGCCCTAGTCACACAAGACGCACCCTGATGCCAACCTTAAGAACTCCTAAGAGGCGCCCCTACAGTAGGCTAGTCGCCTGTACCTAGATTACAATGACCAGTGCCAGGTGGGTACCAATGATGAAGCATGCCACCCATTGGGTGAGTGAGGGCTTTTCGTCCTGAACAGAAAAGTACCCATGTATGTTTTTTACAGCTACAGAGAAGTTCTACTTTTTAGTACCGAGTACTTTTTATACTTTAGATTAACTGAAGGGTGTTCCCCCTTGCTTTCTCTTTTCCTCTTTCCTTATTTGTGATATGATGAAGTCCGCATCACTGACACTTAATTCTCAGTGTGTGTGCATCTGCAATTTGCCATTGCTTGTATTGCAGTGTTCATGTCCCTAGCTTACAGCTGTCGTTAGCAAGATACTAACTATGCAGAGCATAATGTTACATGAGGAGCTCGGCAGATGTTCCTCAATCCACAATCATAATGTGTGGGACCAGCTGCGAGTACTTTGACGAGCAGATTTAGATCTGTGGTCTTGGTCACTCTAATCCTGTGTGAAGACCATCAACGTTGGCCATTGAAGTAGGCTTGATTGTTTGTAGTTTGAGGTGCACAGGGGAAAAAACAGCAAGGTTGCTTCTACCTATCCATCTCCAGGGACCTCCCATCCCTAGAGAATAGAATTTTTAGAACACTCAAAAATAACTGATGACATTAAATTAAAATAATATAAGGGCCTTTTTTTTAACATAACAATGCTATCCTTTAAGAGGGGAGGGAATTACACAAACACAATATTCAACGTCATAGCTTAAGGCAGTACTTCCATGGAGTCAGAATCAGTGGGAGGTAAGTTGCTGGGTGGATGGGCAATCAGCATCCTCTCTACACATCCAGTCAGTTGTGGCGACTGTAGAACTGCAGCTGAAAGCCAAGTTAGAGGCAGCAGTAGAAGTGAGGCAAGGTGCAATACCTGACCAGAGGCAGCAACCTGCACAGAGTGCCGCCTGTCATTGTCTTCATTGCAACTGATAAAGCGCTGAGAAGTCGTGGGCGGGGACTAATTACAGCACTATTTAATGTGGAGAGGAGGTGGAAGGGCGACAGGCAGTGATTTCACCTGGCATTTGTGAGAACTCTTTGTTATCAACTGAAAGGGCTTCCTTTTACTACTTGCAGGGTCGTGGAGAGAGGAGATGGGCGCTCTGAAACTGCAACAACGCTGTTTCTTATACATAAACACTAGCTGCTTGTAAAAAGTTATTATAAGCTAATGGCGAGAACATGTTCTTATTACAGATGTGTTCTAGTATCAAAAAGTGCCTTCAATAACAAAATAATTCCCGCATATTTATAGGAAAGAGAATATCACAGTTTATAATGCCATAGGGATACTGCATTTTGAAATACATCATTCATGCTTCTTTGTTATAACACTAAATATGAACTTGTAGTTTTTCTGATTGTTCTATTGGTCTTCAGCTGTGTTTTACTATCACCAACGTTGAAACTGGTGCAATCTATTGTTTTATTATTGGTAGAATATTTTTCGAACAAGATTTCTAAACAAAATGTGCCTATTCTATATGACATTCTCCCCCCCAAAATTGCATTTTAGATCTTTGGGGACAAAGTATAAAGGCAGATCTATATTACAATATCTGGGGAAACTAGACTTTGATAATGAGCTGCCACTGTATTTTTCATGCTGACAGAACGTTTTGTATCTGTAGAATCCCTAGGAAAGAGCAATTATTCCAAAGCATTAACATAGATCACAGGTTCTGTAAGTGCTGAAAATGACAACTTTATTTTGTTTTCTCTGTAGGAATGATTGTATTTCTGTATGGATTTTTCACCACTATCATAAAGAGTGCTCAATCAATATTCTATTAAAACCTACTCCTATAAGTCTTTTAGAAAAAACTGTGAAAGGAAGAAAAAAATGTTTCCTGAAAATGGGTTCTAATGCATCAACTCGATTAATTGAGAAATAGTAATTTCATTGTCTGCATCCTATATTACACAACTGCGTACTTTAGAGGTCCATTGGTGTTGCTAGAATGCAGGTTATAAAAAAAAAATTGTTGGAAATGTCTGTGATTTACAGCCATGTAAATGTGCTTCCGATATCAATGTGGGGATTTACGACTTTCTCTGGGGTTTACTTCAGGCGGTGCAGCTCCTGACTTCTAGACATATGTTCAGTATGGGCACAAAATAAATGTAATATGTGTCTACTATTGATGGGTTCCACCTTTTATCTACGTCTGTTGTGTTTTAATATTTACGTATTTATTTATTGGGTTTTATGAAGCGCCATTCTCTGCCTTCTGCCATTTTTCTGTCTCCTGCCACGGCAGAGTATTCGTAACCGCTACTGTTTTCATTGGAAGCGGCAAGTACGTCATTGCCCAGTTCTAGAGTGCGCGAGGGAACATGTTTTTAATCATACGAGCAGCACCATGAGAGAAAATTATGATCATTCATTAATTAGCATTCTGAATTTCAATGATTCAATTTAACCTGGTTAGATATTGGAAACGAATGCTTCCTTCGGTTGGCAGGGAGCAAGAATCCATAAGTGTAATTAATATTCAATTGATTATTCTTAAATGCTGAATACTTTTCAGGCCCTTAGTTTCAATGATGTATAATTAAATAACTCCTAGTTTTAATGATCTCTAATTAATTAACAATAGCTGCTCAGCCTATTTCACAGCAGGGAGAAACAGATTTTGCTCCCTTTTCTTAAGAAATTAGAGGGAGTCATGTTATTGACTGCTGGAAGTTATTCATGGCTGGGACAGAAATAGATTTTCTTTGGATGTTTCTTTCAATGTCTACGATTCTGAAAATGTGAGCATTAGTAACAGCTGAAAGCTAGTGTGACATTGGACCCCCAAAAAATTAGAGGATAATTTCTGAGTGTGTCTCTCAGATAGATTTGCACATTGCCACAGTTTGGCCTTGAAGGGGTGTGGAAAAGCCACCTTGTCAGTGCCATCAAGGTCAAAAGGGAACTGGTGTTTTCATAACTGTAAGGAGGCTGGCTATTAAACCGGCCAGCTATTACTTGCAGCGTGGCCAGGAGCTGAGACAGGATATCAGCATCTTGCACAAACCTTATTCTACACAATTTCTTTTACTGTTTATAGAGTAAAGGAGGCCCATTTTGTGAAAGATTTCAAGTCTCTGGTTTGCTTTGCTGTTCCTTGGAGATGTGGATTTATCCACCAGTTATTTATTTAGTCAAGAGTTTTTTAAGTGTTGTGTGTTGTCATTCTATATTTCAGAGTGCCAATAAATGTGCTGAGTAATCACATCTGCAATTTTTCATGTAAGACCTCTGGGATTTGTATCACAAAAAGTGCCCGTGGGGTAATTTCTGTAATGTTCTCTACGAATAAACTGCCAAAGAAGGAATTGGATTTTTCAGAGCAAAGTAACAACCCTGACGAACAGGGAGTTTTCTCCCTACCCATGACGTCAACTGAATGATTTCCCTGCCTGGAACCACCATGCCTCACGTTCCAAGATGGCTACCAGATGCTTCCACTCATGTGCATACACGGGTAGATGTTTCTAGGTGTTTCTGTCATGTGTATAAGACCTAAAAATAAGATAGCATTCTTAAAAGACAAGGTAGTGTAATGTTCTCCTTTTTTTCCTAAAAAACAAATGCTACGTTCATCTAACAAAAATGGAATCTCCCTACATTAGTGTTTTGTTTTTTCTAGTTCTTTTTCAACTGACACAATTGAATGTATATTGTGTGCAGTGCATCTACAAAAGAGAGGACTTGATTTTCAGTTTGTCAGCCAAGGAACACTGTCACAAAACTGGCAGAGTAGCCTGTCCACCACATTGTACCTCTGCCCTCTCTATTGTGAAGTGGGAAGGCTGTCATGTTTCTGACTGCAGTTCCCACACTGGCTCTACCATTGGAACCCAATTGCCCGACTGAGTAGGGGCTATCGGTGTAGATGCATCAGACCATCCACCTTATTCACAGCAATGTATTTTTAGCTAAGTTCGGAACTGCCAGGGAAACCCTAGTGGTCCCAAACTGAAAAATCCTCCCAGGAAGTCAGTGTCATTTATTTTTTATTTTTCACTTTCAGTGTTAGTTTTTTGGAAATAAATATGTTTGGTGAGTGGCCATCTAAAACATGGTGGCCACGCAGCAAACATTCAGAGCCTTCAGAGGGGACATTGAGACAGCGGCTCCCCTAAAGTTAAAAGATCCCCACAAGGCCGGTGGACATATCAGAATAGGGTGGGAAGTAGTGACTTTGTCACCCTGATGGACATCAAGCAGACCTCCATATTTAAAATCAGGTCCATAGTCTATTGATTTAGTAGTTATTTTCTGCATGGTCCTATCACCTACTAGCAATGCAACCTTTTGGCGTCCCCTGATCCTTATAGACGCAATTTAGGACCAATACCTCTCCTTGTCTCAATTTGTCTAATTATACATTATCAGCAATGTTATATTGAATAATATACAATCTGTTCATATTTCTTTTTTTATCAAGTTCTGAATGACTTATGAATATTCTGTTATGTTTACTCTTGTATTCCTCGACAACGTTATTTGTGCACCTCCCAGACACCTCATTGGTACAAAAACGGAGCAACTAAAAAGAAATAAAAATAATTCACAACCATTTGCCTCTGATTATTTTCCTGTGGAAAGGGTAACACAATATTCTTTAAGACTTAAATAATAAATAACACTTTGCAGCAATATTCAGTGAATCAGATGCCTAACTTTCTTTTTTTCACCAGCACTACTGTAGTTGTTTTTCATAAAAGATTGTTTCAGCACTGTTGTACTCTATGTAACATATTTGAATATTGAAACATTATTTTTTTCACTGACATGTATGCCATAGCTAAAATGCTGAATTTGTATTGTTTGTGAAGGCTTTATAATAAATGAGTTTGCGTACATGTTCAGTTTAGTTGCAAAGTTTAATCTCCTTTAACAAACAGTACAAAGTGTTTGTTTCTTAGCACACTAATTAATCACCATTAGAAGATAAACATTAGAGGTCCATTTGTATGTTTTCTTCAATGGACACTATGATAGATATGCTGCACGTTAAGTAAGTAAATAGATGTTCTTGTGAAATGCACAAACCAATTATGCATGCTATTTTATGCCCATGAAGGGGCAATTTAACACATACGCTTAAACAGCTGCCTACTGAAATTTAATGATGACATTGGTTTTAAAAAGTGTAAAACCAGCATCTAATTGCTCTCAGGGGCAGTGCTAAATGTTGATCTGTCTACAGCAATGTTTTGTTCTGGCATTGATGAATGGCATTGTTAATGGGAAAGGCTTACATAACCAGTGAAAGGATGCAGTAGTCACTGTAATGCAAGTAGCTGCTAGTGCTAATGTGCTGAAAAAGGAGATCCAAAACTAATCTTTATGGTCACTGTTTAGCATTCTACTTTTCAAAGGTTTAATTTTCCTGGTAAGATGTTGGAAAATGAATTCTGCCTTTGGGTAGCAGGGAGCAAAAGAATCCGTGTGTGTAATTAATATTCGATTGATTATTCTTCAATGCTGATTAAGTACTTTTCAGACCCTTAGTTTTAAGTATGTCTAATTAATTAGCAATAGTGACTGAGGAGTGAACAATCAATATGCTAGAGTGTTGTAGCCACTTTCTTTAATATAGATTAAAAATTAAATTAATCATATATGGTACTAAACTGATCAGCACTAATGTGTCTTTGATAGAAAAGAAGACTCTTGCCAAGGCTTTGGTCAGTAATGTGAGCACACTTACATTCCTATGCACTAACACTGAAATGTGTTGTTTAAGGATGTGTGTAGGTAGCTGGCTCTTTATGTGATATATCAAAAATCTATTATACCATGTAAAGAGTCCAGGTGTTGCCTTAAGCGTGGACAGGGGCTTGCTATGCAGTCGCAAAGTGCTCTGCTAGGGGGTAGTGTGGTCAAGCAATTTTAGGCTTAACACAGAGGAGGGTAAGATATTTGCAAATACACACTATGATCAATTAATGACACACACGGCTCAGGAAGGAGATCTATGCCACTTTATAAAAACAGCAAATATCTTTATATATGTTTAGGCATCAGAGGAAAATCGTTCAGGTAAGTACATTGTAAAATATAAATTTGTTTCACTTCAAAAAGTGAACACATTGCAATTTTTAAGTTCTGCAATGTTATCCTATGGAAGGAAGAAACATTTCTGCAAACAGGTACAGTGACTTACGGGTCCAATCTCCAGGAGTTAAGGTGAATGTTGGACAAGGTCCACGGAAGCACCAGAAGTACACCACCAGTGGCATGAGTGTGGCCAGGTGCAGGGTGCAAAATAGCATCAGGAGCCCATTGTTATTCTGTGGAGATTGGGCTCTGTGCATAGAGGCTGCAGGCTCTGGCTAGATGGCCAGCCTGGCTGAACCAACAGGGGTGCTCAGGCCTCACAATGCTCAGGGACATAGCAACACTTTGGGTCCTCTTCCCTACGTCCCTTGGAGTACAGGTGCAGCAGTGTCCTTAATCGTCAGATTTTTCCTTACTGTAGCAGTCACAGTAGAAAGGATCTGCGTGCAGAATCTTCAGGCGACATCGTAGGGTCCACAAAGGGTGAAATCATGATGGACTCAGGCTCTGGAGAGGGACCTTGATGACACCACTTTGACTTGGAGTGGCGGGTGCCGTGGTTGCTTCAGGTGTCGAGGTTTAGCGGTTCTGGAGTCCGCTGAGTCCTTTCTTTTGGAGTAGCTGCGAGATGCAGTTAGAGTTCCTCAGTCCCATTGGAGGTCTTGGTTCTTTATTGAAGGCAGGCAGCCATCCAGATTTTCTGGCATTAACAACTGCAGGACCAGTCGACTTTGACTCAGTTTTGCAAGGGATCCAGACAGACAGGCCGGCAGGGTCGGTACTAGGTCAGCTGCCTCTTCTTGCTTCTCTACTTTTGTGACTCTTCAGTGTCCTCTCTCTTCTTACGTCATCAGGATCCACTTCTCTGGTGCCACAGACTCCCCTAAATACTGAATTTAGGGGCAATAGGGGAGTGACCCTTGGGATCAAATTAGCCCCCCTAACGGATAGTACTAGCCTGGAGGTGCACGCCTACCTGACTAGCTAATTTACCCACCTTTCAGGTGCCAAAGGGGCCCTGGTCAAAGGGGTTGGCTTCCGCTCCAGTGAGAAGGAGTCAGATTTGCATTTCAAAGGTGGCAGCCCATTGAGGCTTGCTGCCCAAGGAACTAACCAGCAGGTCATCCTTCACTCTCTTCCTAGACAGCTTTTGTTCTGGGTCTCCTGAGAGCAGAGGCTCTCACCAAAGGAGGCCAGAACAGTGTCACTGGTGTCAGGCTGTCAGGAACCAGTCAGCAAGCACACCATAGGGTGGTAGGTTTTGAGGGGGCATCTCTAAGGTGCCCCCTGGGTGCATGTATTGGTAAATTCATCACTAAAATCAGCGTGGGATTACCAATATGACGTGTTTGATACCAATCATCACTATTTTTAGGAACTTGTTTTCACCTGTGTCCAGCACATGTTTTAAAATGGCTTCCCTGTCCATTTGCACTGGCAGTAATAGGACTGACCCGCACAGGGGCATATCTATTCATAAAGGCATGCACTCACATGTAATATTCTGCACCCTGACTTGGGGCTGTCAGGTCTGCCCTAGGGGTGACTTACAAATATCACATGCAGTGTTAGAGCACATGGCACACAGAGTATTTTCTTTTTAGCCTGCACCAAAACACGCAGACTGCAATGGCAGTCTTGCATGTGCTTGGTGAGGAGTCCCATTGGGTGGCACATTTCGTGCCAGCCCTTAGTGACCCTCTTTAGTACCTCAGGCCCTAGATACCAAAGTGCGATTTACTAGGGACTTAAAGAAGGTGCTAAAGGTTTTGCCAATTGGGGGAACAATTGTACACGTTTAGGAAAGATCTCTGGCACTGGGGATCTGGTGAGCAGGAACCCTGCGCCCTTTCAGTCAAAATCACATCACTAACCAGGCAAAAAGTGGGGGTGACCATGTCAAACAGGGGCACTTTACTACAGTGTGTGATGTAAATGATGAGAAGCAAAGGGAAATATTGGTGAGTGCATCAAGTGACGGCCAGAGTAACATTGCAGGTCATTCAGTTGTGAACTCTCTCACCTATATTGATGACTGATACTTCTTTGTCTCTGAAGGGTATTTCCTTATGCAAGTATATGTGAAATTGTATGTAAAATTCATGAAGTTAAGTTTCGTCATTCCCTACATTTGAAGAATTTAAGCCTTTTAAGTATGAGAATGGTTTATAAAAATATTTTTGTGTGTAGTAGATCTTCTGTTGTTTATTTCACAATATGCCATAATATCTGGAATTCGCTTGATGGAATTAATATTGATGTTTATTTCAATTTTAATTGCTAAATCTTCAAACTAAAAAAAGAACTGTTGGTCAATTCACCATCGGTTTTGGGCACCTAAGCTCAAAATAATACTAAACAAAATTTTTAATAGAGGTATGGATAGTCACAGAATCAGAATTGCTGATGTATTCATGTTTAACATTGTATTTGTGAATTTAGAAAGTACATCAATATGGTGGCATTTAAACATTCATAAATGTAATAATAGGAATATTTTTGTGGGTGTTGGTTGGTGGCTCAACATTTTACTCATAGCTATTCAACAATAATTGGCAAATAGTGTCTCACCCTGCAAATGTATGCACGTTTACTCTAATAAAGGGTTGAAATAAGTGTGTTTACAGGATTTAAATGGAGATGTAGCTATCCATACTAAGGGATTTGCTGCTGCCAACATTTCGCCATGGGGAAACAATACAATTCATGATGAAGAAATAAAAAATGCTACAGTGTGTTAATGCATGTTTTCATTACAGTCTCGTCGTCACAAATTTCCACCCAGTAAATTCTGCATGCATGATGATTACTAATGTGAGTCCTTATGGAAAATTATGACTATCATAGTTTTCTGAAGTACTCCTGAAATTCCTTGAGAATTCAAAAAAATTCAGACTTTTACTCGAAACATAGGGCAAATGCATTTCTAGTTGAGAAATTGGAACCAAGTGATTTATCTGTGAATATATAAACAAGTGTGCCGTCAACATTTCCTACTTCTCCCTGAGCCAATATTTAACAGTAAAATACAAATTCATTTCTTACTCTCTTGCCCGGAGGACCAGGTGGACCAGCCTCACCAGAAGGACCAGGAGGGCCCTGCAAAATTAAAGAAATAATTAATTAATCATGCTTGAATATGGTGCACATAAAATTATAATTTACTACTCTTTCCTAAAATATTTCTCTACAGACAATACTGTAAATAGGCTTAATAATTCATAGTTCCTTACTTTCCAACATTTCACAGCATTAAGTTCAATTTGATATTTAATGTCAGTGACAAATTGATTTTGGGCTGGCCAAAGAACAGGTGATGCTTAAAGGAGTTAATATTATATTTTATCCACAGCAACACAGCATTTTGTACGTGGGATTACATATGTTCTATGTTTTTGAATGATTGAGGTCATTGGTAATGCATCATTAATACATACAGCTTCATATGCTTTGCAAGCCCTGTTATTTCCCTGAGCTTGTATTAATGAGACACTCAGTAACAGTATATTTGGGTTAATAACAGGGTTAATACCAGTCACTTGTATTGGAGGACCTTTGCAGATGAGGCATCAGAAGACACCAAGAAGAGTGAATGCTGGAGTTTTACTTAATTAGCAGCACCACCAAGATATCATCAAGAGTTTAAAAAGACAAAGATGAAGTAATCCCATCATCTTCCTACCCAAAGAATCACTAGGATAACCAATAATCGTAAGACAAGTGTGGGGAAATAATGGGGATTAATCAGGATACTCAATTTGAGGGCCTTAGCAGTTGAGGTATATGATTACACCAACGGGGGAATGCTGGGGTTAATTCCAAAGAGCATTTTTCAGGCAGGTGCCATTGCTATTAAAATATCATCAAGAACACATGCACTCTAGTAAAAAAAAAAGGATTAGATATTTTTATGAGATAAGACTATTACGAATATTGAATTCCTGAGTATTGGCATCATTGTCCTCTAAAGTTGCATGAAGGTGTTTTCTCTGGGGTCAAAGTTCTCAGTGAACTATCTATCAGTCTTCAGAAAATGTATTTCTTCAAAAGCAATAATTAGTAAGGGTCATTTTGCTAGTAGTACATCAGGTCCAATGCATGCGAAAAAAGAGTGCCATGTTACATTTTAAATAAGGTTAAGAAGATTGGATCACCTCAAACATTGATCAGATCAATCATAACGGGATCTGCAAACACCATTTCAGGAGAGTTGGCTTCATGTCAACAATACAAGTCAATTCAGAAGACATGGAGCAGCGAGTATGACCATCAGGTTTTACAACTAGCAAATTGTATCTAATGTACAACTGTGTCTCAGACACTGTGATTTCCAAATGGGTTGCAGGGGACCTAACTCATTATTATTCATGAGGATCTTCACAATTTACGACACACTTGGAATGGTGGGCACTCACAGGGATGGAGGCCTGCTGGCTTCAGCAGACCACCATGTCTGTAAGCTTTTTAAAGAGGGTTTTTTTTAATGCAGCATGTTTTCCTTAAAGGAAAATGGGATGCATTTAAAAAATAATAATGAAAAGTTAAAAAAAGAAATCTTTACAGTGGACAGTGGTACGTGGGGCCACTGTCTGCTCTGATGAAATGTTGGCACCCCATTTGCTAATGGCTTACCACCATTTTGAAATTGGTGGTAATATGCAAATGTTTTGTGACTGCATTACCAGGCGCAAAACATTCATACTTACCAGTGTGACTCCCTATTAGGAAGGGACGCCCTTTACACACCTCTTCCTAATAACGACTTGCAAACCTTAGTTTGCGAGTCGGTAATAGGTGACCGACTCGTAAAATAGGCTTGTTACATAGGAAAATGCATTTTACTGGTCACAAATTGCATCATGGGCCATTTGCGACTTGTAAAATGAATCGCACATCTGGCCTTTAAAGTAAACTGTACTCTTTTATGTGCGAAGAATAATCTCCAGAGTCCTGACTTTAACTTTCTGATTTTTTTAAAATGTCTGTAGATTGTTTAAGGGCAATGAAGTGAATGGTGTGAAATGACTAGAAATAGGTCAAATCATTTGGCATTGAATATATTGTGTTTTCAATGTGTTTATCACACTGGTAACTCAGTGAAATGCCATTCCTAATTCAAAGAACAATCCTAACAGAAAAGAAAGACACTTGAGGAATACCAACAATTGTATGCAGGGTTTGTTCATTCCAGTGAGTAAAAGAACATAAACACTATGTTCAACAAAGAACAGGGGAAGAAGGATATTGAAGTTCCTTTGAAATCTTGCATTAATGCAAAAGATATTCTCATAGGTATATTTATTTGAGCATTCTGTGCACAAGTACATTTAAGCATGCTTTGTTAGCAGTAGAGCAGAGTTTAGATGCAGGATGGGTAGAACATTTTAAAATGAACCCAGGAATTATTTCTTTTAATAACTATTTTGATTTTTTAATGACCCTTGGTTGAATTATTTTCATTTGATTGTCGAATGTAGCAGGAAAGCAGCTCAGGCACAACACAGGATGAGAAAATATCATAAGGAATAAGAATGGGTAAGAAGTAGTGGAAATGCGATTCTGATGAGGATGTAAGACCCTTGTATACTGTGCCTTATTGAGTTTGAACCACCAGTCTGTGAAATTGTTTCAACTTCTACTGAGGTACACAGCTTTCCCTCAGGAAAAATGGGGCATAGTTTATTGAAATTATGCCATATAGAATGATTACCACTGTAATACGTCCAATGCTATTATAGTGTAAGATACACTCCATTAGTTCCCACTGCTAGGAAACATGTATGTCTCTGTCCTGTAAAGGGCAATACGTTTTGGTTGTTATCAATACAACAAACAAAAAAGATCTTGGTGCAAACAAATTGTTTATATATTCCAATTATTGAATTAATTTCCCTCTCTTCGAATGATTAAAGAGTGCCTCAATCTGTTGTAAAGCTTTAAAACTTGATTATGCTAAATTATGCTATCAAGGGTGTGTTATTTAAAACATGACTAGGTTGTATTCATTTATCACATCATGACACAATCATGTGAGTTTGAGTACTTACAGGCTGGCCAGGCTCCCCATCTTCACCCTTGTCACCGGACAACCCATCTTGTCCCTAGAAAATGAAAGGAAATCATATTTGAGAATTTAGTTCTTTTGCTTTCAAATATCATCTCATACATGCAAAGGAATGCATTTCCCTGATATGGAAGAACAAATTCATTTATCTGAATCTCCCCATGAGGCAGAGGAAATGGAGCAGCTCAATGAAGAATCATAAACAATATTTCTAGAAAAATAAAATGCTAATGTTCTCTCATTTAATTCGCAATAGTGGAAATAAGCTTTCACAACAAGAGTATCTATGTAATTACAACCTTCTCTGGAGTCATGGGAAAATGGGTACCTGGACAGACAAATAAAAATCTCTCTTCTCTATGCCAGAATTTCTTGGGAAACATCATGTTAATTGTTGCTCATTATAGTCAAAATTGGAACAGACATGCTTACTTTTTGAGTGAAAAATTATGTAAAAATAGAAAAGAAGACTGTAGTTTTAGTTCTGAATATGAGCAGCTCCCTATTTAAAAGGCCCTCAAATCATTTTATTTTTGTTTTATTTCTAATACTGCAAATTGATTATAATCAACACATCATTTTATTTCAGTTTCAATTATTGAACTTAGATGGATTCCACAAACTTACACCAGGACCAGGTTCTCCAGAAGGACCAGGATCACCAGGAAAGCCAACTGGACCCTAAAGACATAGGCAAAGAAAGTAGGTAAATAACATTATTTACATATGTGTAAGCAGTGTCCATAATATAGCAATCCATAATACATCTATGTGTTTAGGAATTAAGTAATTGATTACAAATAAAAAAAAAAACATATAGATAGCATCCACACCTGTGATACAAATGACTGTAATTTCACAACATGTTAAAATATTGTTTGGGGGATAATGGCTTATATGTGATTTATTGTGGAAGTGCCTCCAGAGAAGTTTTCTTTTGATGTTTCAGACTCTATATAATTTTACCCCATCCTATATCAGTACAGAGCATTTTTAAAGCTATTCAGAGAACCCTTTTCAAAGGGGGAATGGGGGCCTTTATTTGCAATATTTAATATTAACATTTTTGCTGGAAATGTTGCTCAGGGATATTTCCTGAGATCGTCTTTCGGTCAAGCAATGCAGTTTGAGGAAATCACCTATCTCTGTAAAGAGATGTAATTTAAGGATGTGACACAATTCAGTTGGGATCATCAGCAGCAACATGTATGCATTTGTTTGGTTTACCTCTTAAACATCCATGCTTTGCAAGGGTTATATGTAACTTTTTCAGTGCATTACAGAAAGGAAGCAGAAAGCAAGAAGTATAAGACAATCGGTCTATAAGCTCAAGGTACTCAGAATAATCGTGATGTACTTTAAGGAATGTGGCATTGGTTGTGGATAAGGGAAGAGGTCTGTCCAGTTGAATACCAAGTAGTATTAGGTAGCTTTTTCAGGTTAATGTCACAGAAATATCATTTGGATTGAGGATTTAGTCTCAGTAGGGGAATGTTCCAGTGATCAAGTGGCAACATAAAATACTATGTCATATATCATTCAGTACATTTGGTGGATATTGTAGGCATGTTATAATATTAGTAGAGGGAGGGCATAAGTTTGGGTTTGGTTTAGAGGTTGGATAGCAGCATACTCTTTTGCAAACAGTACCCTGTCTGCTACACCCCAGGCTTCATTTAGACTCAGGGGGACCATAAGTATTATATCAACAGAGACCTGTCGGCACCACCAACAGAAAACGTCCTCCAACAGCCTGACAAAGTAGGGGCTTTTAGAGGAAGGATTTTACACTGCCCATCCCATTTAGGTTCGATAGTATAAGATATGTTTTCACTCTCCGTCACCATCAGAAAAAACCTGGTGGTAAGGCAAAGGAACAAAGCAATAATGACTCAAACACACAGGGAGACAACTCCCAGAGTGTGTAAGCAATTAGTTTTTTATAAAACAATCTCCTGCTTTGGGAGTTTGTTGTTGAAAAACAATAAACCTTTGAAAAGTTTGGCGGGCAGCCATTATGACTGAGGGCACTGTCCATCAAAACTTTCCAATATTCACAAGAATCACCCTGATGGCTGTTCCCTTCAATCTAGAGAGTTATCTGCTGGTGCAGCAGATGACTATAAATTTGGCATGTGGACATCCCGTGAGATTGTGTAGAAGCCCTCCACCATCTCAATAGAGTAAACTCCATCTGCCAAATTATAAATCAAGCCCTTAGTATGGCAGAGTTAGGGAAGTTAAGGCTATGGATTTATCTTATTACTAGTGTAATGGCATTATAGAGGAACCTGTTGCATATGATGAGACAGCTTGTCATTAGAGAACGGCCATGAGAGGATTGAAAAGGTGGAACATGTTGTCAGTGTCCAATCTGAAGACATATTCCAGGGGTTGACAGGAGAAAAGCAGACATATTGTGAGATACATGATCCTCTATGTGTCCTTTTTGGGTTTAATATGTATTAATATGTGGTCTTCCAATAGCAGATGGTATAGAGATAGCCTGTTACATATGCCTATGTTTGGGCAATAAATGAGGTGAGGGAGAAGAGACAGTATATACGCCCATCTGAGGAAATGTTGTCATGTTTATGTAAGGTGAGTGGGGTAGAATGAGCACTTAAAGGGAGGGATATATTTGTAAAAGATGTGAATGGCCCGGGGGAGCAACAAAGAACCAAATAAAGTTGATCAATATAACAGGAGTATAACCTGATACATTTCTGGGTGAGTGATGCTTATACTTAACAAGGATGCCAAGAGTATGCAATGGTTGACTGTATAAAAGATTTACATAGATTTCAAATGATGAAGGAGGGTAGGGGATTGTGATGGGGAGTGGTATGAAGCCCAAAATATGCAGAGGCACTCACATCAGCTTGTGGTCTTCTCAAGCCTGACTGCAGGGTATTACAGATGGTATAGTAAATAGTGGTGCAGTCAATGGTAATTATTGAAGTAAGGAGGGGATTGTGTCACTCTTGAATTAATTAGGTAGACTTCAGTGAGTTGTAAGCAGTATAATAAGTGAGCTAAATGGAGGGTTACAGACAGGTAGATCACTGTATAGAGTTGTACAGAATGACCATCTCCTTGTTCCAATTGATTACTGACTCTGTAAACACTTACAACATTTTACGTTACATATGACACACTATATTTTCACAACCCTAAACAAACCCTATATTATAATCTGAGTCTTAACAAAACAATGGAAAGTGGGATGTAGCAGATTGTTTATTTTCTGTACCCCTTTAAAAAAACTCAGTATTGCATTTTCTAATGTTGATTTTTAGTGATATTGGTTGCTGTTGTCCCTCTTACATACAAAGAGCGCAAACACCTAAATAACCTATGGCTCCTCTCAATGGAGGAGTGGTAAGTGTAATTCTCTTGTCCTTAGTGACAGACGTCATATGCTTGAATAATATTGTAATCCAGCCCTGACCCTGACTAAAAGAAACATGCAGCAATTACTTCATCACTAAATGATAATCTGTCAGTTTCAACATCCTTAGCAATAACCAGCCTGTCCACTCCTGTCAGCTCTCCATCAAATATTCTGTGTTCAGTGAGCAAGTCAAGGAGCATAACATGGCTGATAACCTTTTACAAAACTAGAAGTCACCCTGTAGACAAAATCAGAAGAACACATTCTACACTTGCAAATATCGGCGAAGACTTTCTTTCTAATGGTGAAGAACATCATCCTGCAGATGTAATATTTGCCGTATTTATGGGCTCTTACAGGGATCAACTATATGACAATGATGTCCCTCACAGCTTCTAAATAAATATTCATTGACAAATACAAAATATATATTTGATTCAGTATCTTATTGATGTGAGAGCTTGTGTGTGGGCGGAGGTATGTGTGCATGATTGTCTTTAGATATGTGTGATCTTGTTCACTTACTGGATTTCCTTTGGGACCATCTTCACCAGGGGGTCCCTTGGGACCAGCAGGTCCAGCAGCTCCAGGTGGACCAGCCTCCCCTTTCTCTCCTCTTTCGCCTTTAGGGCCCTGCAAAATATAAATAATAAATAATGTATCAAAGTTTGCGACAAAACAAAATGTGGAACATTGATCATGCACTTCATGGTTTCTTACAAGTAAAATTTTGATTGTATCATAATAATCCTACTATAACATTTTCTGATTGCAAATCAGTTGCATTAATTATTTTACAAATAAGAATAATAGCAACACAAATGAAAAAAGAAGCACCGGAAATGCATTTATAAAAGCACTTCCATTTCTAATATCTTACATTTTAGCACCCATTTCAATTGCCAGTGCTGCATACTTACACCAATGCCCGTTTCTCCTGGAGGTCCTGGATTACCAGCTTCACCTGCCTCACCCTGATGGGAAAACATTAGATTGAATTAGTATCTAATCAATACATATGTTTTGTTTCCTTTCATCATTGCTATTATTTTAAACCTATTTCCAGATTCTGGATTTTGAAGTAATGGAAAGATTGATTGTGAAGGACCTACATGGGATATTTCAACAGCATAGAAGCACAAACGAATACAAATATGATTAAAGAACTCTAGATTTTAACTTCACAATTTAATTTATTAAGGAGCACGTTTGTCTTTGTAAGGTTCTCTAGAGGATTAACCCCTTCGATGCTCATGACGGAACGGTTCCGTCATGAGCATCGGTTGAGCTGTGCTCATGACGGAACCGTTCCGTCATGACCACGCCCGCGCTAGAACCCTTCAGCACCGCGGGGGAATCCGCGCAGCGCTGAAGGGGTTAAACACTCAAATCACATCATGTAAAGATCTTTTAAATGCACTGAATTGTGTGAATTCAGGTAGAGCTGTGAGCTACGAGAGAGTTTTGACTCTTCAGTATGTTTCCATTTGCAATGTGATCCTGTTCCCAAAAACACGTAGGAAAATTCTACATTATGATCCAAGGGATTGCACATTGAAATTGCAGTCCAAACAAAAAATTAAATGTTGAACCTTTTCAAATATTAACCCAGAGGAATATTTTTGTGATCCCTCTTGTGTCAAACAGGTGAAGGATTGGATTGCACTATATGCACATTTTCAGGTCCTTCGGAGATGTCTGAACAGGCTCCCTCATGTCTGCGGATAGTGTTCACCTATAATAACACAATCTTGCTTATCATGAAAGTAATTAACGTGGTAGGCAATTGAATGTCTAAATTATATACAGGAATAAATATGTTCCTTCAGAAATATGTTAAATGTGCAGTTGCAATTCTTTGGAGTATGAAAACCTTTTTCCTTGTACCATTTGCCATCCTATGTATAATTATCATTGGATTTAGTCAAATCTATTGCAACTTTCACTCATGTAAAGAGACTGTGTTGGAAACATTAGTTTCGTCCATATTATGTATCTAGTGCTATGATTGCTCAGAGGCCATCATTTTGAACATCAAAAGAACTTCAATGGAAAATGTGAGATTGTGTGTGGTTACAACTTTTATCGTTTACAATGTAATGCAAAGTTACACAGGTGCACAACCTTATACAACTATATGGTATTCTCCAGGTTTTCGTAAGGACATATTTTGTTGTTTTTATGCTTTCATTTAGGGATTTTTACAAAGAGATATTATTCACTGTATTCACATGGGTCTCATGAGACAACAATAAATTAGATTTGGGGTTCAATGTGCTAACAGTGCCCTAGCTGGAAGAGAAGGCATATTTGAGAGATTTTTCCTAGCTTATGAAATTCCATGGAGAGTTGTGTTTCTCATTTATTAATGGCATGACACTTGCGCTATGGGCCTGGCTTGGGAATTGATGATCACTGACATGTATGAGACAGTTTGTGCTGGACTGAGCTTGGAAGATTGTTTCCAAATATTTGCATCAGAGTTTCTGATTGTTGTAAAATTAAACAATGGAGAGTGGGTTGATGAATGCCTTGATAAAACATTGTCACCTTTTTTTAAATTTACTAATTAAACCATCTTAATTCACGTTATACATAAGCAAGCTGTGACACTCACATTGACTCCTCATTAGCAGCAATTTGATGAACTAGGAAGTGTTAAGCAATATCCTAATCTTTGTTTTGTTCCATCTATTACTAACAATTCTCATGGTTGTACAATGCAAATCAGAAGCTAAAAATTATGAGGATTTGCCTCTTATTGGTTGAGAATCTACGTGTCTCTTATAGGTGCATTTCACTTTCTCGGAAAGCTTTTAAAACATGCAAGAGAAGTAATAAAGCCTTACAATCCTTACAGGGAGGCTTATTCGTATGAGTAAGAATCATAAAGCAAAGATGGAGGGTTGTCCTTTGAGGGGGTATATCATGAAAATATCTTAAACCTACTCAGTGTTGGAGTGAGTGTAGTGATTGGGAAAAAAAGCATATCCAAGAAGATTCCATATTGGGGAACTAAATTTGGTAAATTCAGTGTACTCCAAAAATATAACAAACATGGACTCGTAGAATAGATGTTGTATGGTTTGAAATTGCGGGGTGGAGGGGCACATTACCAATATAAACCAATTGTGGTGCAATGGTAGAGATAAACCCACTAAATAATCAGCTTACTGACCAACCCTGCCATGAATAATAAGTGACTCACAGCATGTCTCATAGGATGTAATGTTACGGTGAAGCAGGGATCATGTGATATTGGAGAGAGTTGTTTAGAATTATTTTTCAGTTTTTCTCCTATAGAATGAATTCCATGTGCCACCGAAGATATTGTGCATTAGAGCACATAACTAGACATGCAGCTTACTAGTAACTTGTGAAAAAGAAAAAGGTTTACTTGCGAATCTATTCAAAATGGTAAATCTGTGTGCATATTTATATGTGATGCTCTCCTTAGTCATAGGAGATACAACTCTGAACTGCATAATTTGCTGACTCTTACTTTTATTACCTTATGGGCAAAGTCACAACACAAAAGAATTGAATGAAACGTTTAGTCTTGTGAAGTTTCAGCTACAGTGTTAGTCTGCTCACTAATATTTAGCTATGGTGTGCCTTGCTTGCCTCTGCTGTTTTTTCCAGTCAATTGTGTGAAATGTAACCACGCTTTACACAGAAGGTGTTTTGAGGGTGAGCTCAAAATGTAATTCTACAAAGTTTTTCCTTAAGTAACTACCAATTTCAGGTCCCTATAACTGTGTCAAATGTTAGCAGATTGGAACCTCAATTTGACTACTTGATGGGATTGGCAATTTGCATCTGAATGTGAAATTTAGTTACAATTTCCAAAACCATTATAATGTATGTGAGGGAAATACATTTCTCATGCACATCATACTTTATTATGTGATTGCTTGCAACTCAACAAGTTTAGAATCAATCAACATCATATTTTAATTTAACTAAGTCACTAGCGAGTAGTGTGCCATTACCTATAATGTGGTGAAAGTAGGTTTTATAATTTTTGGGACATTTTAATAAAAATCTAATTTATGGTTAATGGTTCATCTCGTCCTATTATCCTATTAACCCCTGCTAAACAGATTCTAACTATCAACACTAAGTTGAAAATATGACCCCTCACCATGATCCTTTTGCTGATGTAACATGTCAGTCATTGTTACCTCAAATTGCATGCAATTTATTTAAAGCTTTTTTAATGTATTCATTTAGTACCACTTATAAAAACGTCTTCTGAATAGTTGCTGACTATTTTCCCATTTTAATACTGCAAGACTGTTAGTTCCAACCTGTAAACTACCCCTTTTGCTAGTTTAGTTCTTCACCTCCATGTTTTTAGAACTCAATTGTGAGTGAACCTCCTAAATGGAGTGTCACTCAGTATGTGCTCTGTTAAAATGGTTGTGCTCAGTGACTGCAAGTACACATCTTTTAATATAAGGTGTGCTGCTCCCCAACCTGGTTAACGGGCTTTGTGCTGTGCCATTGATGTGACATTTTGTATATTTCTCTGGATCCCGAGAACATACATATTAACAGTTTGGATCAATATCCATCCTTTATCTGCTTTGACTTTTTAAATATTTCCCTGAACCCTCCTAGACTGGATTTGTATTTTTAACTATCCTATTATGTCATTTTAATTACTCTGTTTGCTAGCTCACAATTCCTCAATCATAACTTTATTTCACATTTAAAAAATGCATAAACGTACATAGGGTTTCATTTCATTAAGTTAATACAACACTAAAAACATATATTTTAAAAGGGCATCCAATTTGTATCAAGTAAATCATCCTTTCGTTAAAATCTTTAAAATATTTCACAAATGCTTATCAAATATTATGCTCCTGAGTTAAATGGCATCCATTGCCCTGGGTGATAGATAACATATATACAGCAAGATTTAATCACTTAAATATTACGTAGCAGCAAAGTATAAATAGACCTATCTAACTGTTTGAGGCACACATGATTACATCCATCTATTTCCAATAATGTCAAGTCAAGATAATGTTATATTGGCAATCTTCCTAGTTTTTAGATCAGCTTGTAAAAATGGTGTTTCTAATTGTAAAAGAACTGGACATGCTGAGGACTGATTAGTCAGAGTCAGCTTACGCAAAAGCGGCACAATAAACCTTTTCCTCTCTGTCAAGTATAAGGCACAGAAAAACAGGATATGGGAGATTGTTTGTTTCGGTAAGCCATCAAAAGGACATACAGGTAGATGGTTTAGTGAATATGTGTTTTATGGGAAGCCCAACATTAAGGGAACGTAATTTAATCTAAATCTTGTCAGTCAATAATGGTGCTGAGAATTCACAACAAAAGAAAGATAAGAAAATTGACCATGTAGCATAAGAAGTAGAGCCTGATAAGTAATTACTGTGCTTTTTGTTATATTCCTTTCTCTATCTTATCTGTTCACTTTTCGCTAAAAAGAGCTCTTTCACTCTTAATTTAGGATAGGTACGCAGCTGCTTGGAGTTTCATACAGATCCTCCAGTCCAATAGAAATAAGGTCTTTCTGACATAAGTTAACCAGGGGATAGTTGCGGAATTATCAAGTTTCATAATATCTCCTATGATGTGCTGAATAAGTTGGACCGTGTCTCTTTTTCAAATTGATAGCCACAGCATTAGCGGGGACATTTTGATCATATCACTAATGTACCGCAATCCTAATTCGTTATGAACAATAACTTTGCTGTAAGTACCTGGAATTGACAATAGCCTTTTGGCAAAGTTATCTCCAATAATTTGTAATTCTTCTAATTGTGTGGTTCCCCATATTGCAGCCCCATATGTGTCGACAGAGATTGTTTTTGCTAAATAAACTTTAATCAATTTCTCGATTGGTTTACTGCTCAAATTTATTGCAAATTTAAATAGGGCGCCTATGCTTTTTGTCATAAGAATCGCCATATTTGACACTATCTCACTCCATTTTAAGTTTGAATCAAATCGAATGCCTAAATAAACAACATTTTCCACACATTCTATGATTTTTCCCTCTATGTGAAGCTTCCTCAGTCTTTTCTTATCCCCAACAACTGTCAAAATGAAGGTCTTTGTTATATTCACTTGCAAATCTAAATCTGACATAAAGGCGAATATGTTGTTATACAACTTTGTGGGCCAACGGTGTTCTAGCCATCAATACTGCATCATCTGCTTATAGCAGGATTGGAAGAAGTGTACAAGCGGTATGAGGAACGTCATTACTTTTCTCAACCATAAACTTATTTAATTTATTTGTATACAAAGAGAAAAGTAATGGGGTGAGGACACACCCCTTCCTTACTCCTTTCTTAATTTTAAAAGGCTTAATGCACTCCCTCTGCTTTCCAAAGCATACCATTGCTACTGCCTGGGCATAAAGTTGTCTAATAAATAAAATTATCCCTGCATCAACTTCCATGGCCTCCATAATGGACCATAATTTATTGTGGGACATGCAGTAAAAAGCCGCTAAAAGATCCATGAAGACTGTGTGGAGTTGGCCTTCCTTTGCTATTGCATATTTAGATGCTATTAGGGTTAAATTCAGGCACTCACTAAGTGTCCCCGTGCCCTTTCGGAATCCATATTGGACCTCAGCAAAGATGCTTTTATCCTCTGGCCATTTTTCCAATCGATTGAGCAAAATTCTGCCTGTTAATTTTGCTGAACTGTCTATTAGAGGGATAGGGCAATAGTTAGCTGGGTTTGAAACATTCCCCTTCTTATATACCTGAATGATCACTGATAGCTTCCATGAGGGTAAAGGACCTGTTTTACTAATTTCATTAAATACAATTGTCAGCAGGGGAGGCCACAGGGTCCTATTAGCAAGAAAAAGATCTACTGGGACCCCATCCTTCATGGCTGAGGACTGGGAAAGAGCGAGTTCTATTTCTTTAATTCCAAAAATCAGCATGGGTGTTTCCTCTTGATCTAGATTATTGGCTTGCCCCTCGTTTTGAAGATTGTCTGTAAATAAGTTACCCAACGAGTCTAGTAATTGACCCCCCTCCTCCTGCAGGAAAGGGGAGTTAACCACCTTCCAAAATGCTCTGCTATCCTGGTAATTGATGCTTGCATTAAGTTCTCCCACACTTCTGCTTTGAGCTCATTCTTTTTTTTTATTCCGGCTAGCTTGTATGCCGTCCTACAGCCACTAATTAGATTTTAGTTCTTGGTTTGGTTTCTATTGCTTTTTTAAGATTAACCGCCGCTAGAGAACAGTTCATATCAAATCACCTATTTGGGTCAGAACTTTTTAGGAGTGGGTACAATTAAATGGAGTCGCGTGCATTCCAAGATCTTTACAAATGCTTAGATTGCCTGTTCTTCATTTGCTAGTGGGTCTAAACATAACAAAACCTCATTTTTATTGTTTAATACAATGTCACTAAGTAAGGTGTTCACCTCACCTTTATTCCATCTTAGAGTATACCCAGTCTTCCTATGTAGTATTGGTTTTAGGTCACGTTTGTCATTCCTTCTCTTATACTCTCCCCATTGGAATCTATAGGCCATTAGTGCATGGTCACTAAGACCTGTCATCATAACCTTTGTTTTTTTCGAGATACCAGTAAGAGTATCAGAGGAGATTATATAGTTAATAGAGGAACATGTCCCTGCCCTACAAAAGGTAGGGTCCAGCTCACCAGTACATACATTTAATTTATTTCTAATTTCAAGCTGCCAAGAGACCAGTAATTTGTTTAGGGCATTACCAGAACCTACATGATGTCTAATTTCCTCTCCATAATGTTCCATTATCCCGCCTAACTGGGGCTCAACTCTAGGGTGTCTGTTTGCATTAAAATCATCTACCCAGAGTTCGCAATTCAAATTTGTTCCTTAAACAATAGGATAATTTGGCAGAATTAGCTCACTCCTACACAAATAGGGGGCAGGGGAGGAATCACCATAAGATGATTAGCTACTTCCCTCTCACAAGTCTGGGAACATTATTCTCACAGAGACAAAGGGAGAACAGGCAGAAATCTGGCAACAGTCCTAACAGGGGTTCCCTTTGAAATATCGGATGCAAGAATTCAGTTTTGGAGGAATAGAGTCAGGCAAAGGATAGGTCTTCCAAACCCTTGGTTTATGCTGCCATTTTGAAGCTCACAATGCTGTGTAGGGTGGTGGACCAGCCTATGGGCTGTACCTGGAAATTATCAGTTTTTGGTAGAAGGGTGATGTGAATTCTCTAAACTGGGTAGGAGCACTCAAGAGCATGAATGTCTATTATGGATAGATCACGACAATATCCACCTTTGCTGCTTGTGGTCTCAAGAGTTTTAAGGCAGCAAATGGAACAAGAAGTAAATTGTGCTTTGTGTTTTTTTTGTCTTTCATTATTACTTCATACTCTTCCTCTAAACCTGAGCAAGAATACTATAGACGGGGCAGCGTGTCAAACAAGTGATGTCATATAGGTCAGAGAGTGTACGGTATTAATTCTGATACCCTTGTCATTCAGATGTTTTCACATCCATGGCAAATTTAATACATATATACACATAGTATATATACATAATCAGTATGGGCATTCACTGCAGTAAGCTTTACATGTAGTCTGAGTCATCTGTTATATGAATGAAAGTATTTTTATAATCTATAATCTATCATATCTAATGTCTGTATTTGTGACTGTCCTAATTTGTAACTGCCAATGATTTGGAAAACCATTATCTTTGTAAAAAGACGAAGATTTGTTTCATGAAGGGTGCCCTTTAATGAGCACATTACCCCAGGCTGTCTTACTTGGAAGGCTGAAAAAGAAAATTCTATCTTCCAATAATTACAATGGTATATCTTGTCATTACAAAAATTCTGCACCCTCTAAAAGAACCAAACCAACCATCCTGAGCACAAACTAGATTTTGTCCATCATGGAAGATTGAGACCTTTTCATATATTTTTTTAAGTAAATTGTACGCGACAATTATGAGCGATCTTGGTCTGACCTAGTGTGTAACTTTTCTGTGATCTACGAATGAGCCTTCAGTTAATTAAGTGTAGAACTTATCAATATGAATTATTGTTCATGGTATGTTAAAGATAACATGATCAAAGAACACATAAAATGCAGTTAGTATGTTCAAAATGGAATCTGACTATAAAAAGCTATGAAAAACTAGTGAATGAAGTAAACATTCTGAATACAAATGCTCTTCACAAACCAATCAGTGTTGCACAGTGGCGGACCGAACCTTGAGGGGCCCTTCCTGCAAGGTACATGGTGGGGCCACTCTGGGCTCAATCAGGAGCTCTCTGGCCAGAGTGCTGTGCTGAGGGGGCCCCCTGCAGCTTTGGGGCCCCCGCACTGAAGGGGATGTGGGGGTTTGTGTTACGCCTCTGGTGTTGCACATGCAGAGAAATAAGATGCACAGAGAACTTTGAAGAGCATGTGATGGTGTGACGTTGTGACTTGAGGCACAAATACCACCTGGACTCCATTATGTAGGATTTGCATATGTATATGACTTTGGAAATATCTAAATAACTTAATGCAAGTATTTTCAAAGTAAATGCACTAACCCTAATGGGAAATTGCAGGACCATTCTCAATCTAAAGGTCCTACGATGATACAGTTAATCTCTTAATCATTAAGCTCCACATTATAAGTGATGCTGAAAAACAAAATCAAGCCATTCTGTACTCACGCTTACTTATATTACAGATTCCCATACTTGTTGCTTGTGGAATTATCATATTGTTGCAAGATTACTCCTTGAGGGAATTGGAATTAACTGAGCAAATCAGCGATTCCACACCAATGTCTGCGTTTTTCCTATATTCTAATGAGATTTATACAGACATATTCCAACAGGATTTTCTGGGTGAAATGTGTCTATGGAAACATCTGAGGGGGCAGCCATACCACATTGTATAAGTCATGTGAGCAGTAATCGTGTGAATCGGTATTGTAAGCAAAATTAATTAAACTTCTAACTAGATTATTAATTTGCATAATTCAACGTACCTTCTCCCCAACACCTCCTTGTGAGCCAATTGAACCTGGGGGTCCTTGAGGGCCCTGAAACAAATATTATATTAGAAATGAGAAGTTCTCATGTGCAATCTAAACATGTTAAATGATATCCATTTCAAAGTAGCCGAATGTGTGTCTTACATCAGCTCCATTTGGACCTTGGGGACCTCTGGGGCCAGGAGGACCAGGAGGACCCTGTCAACAAGAATGAAAAATGACAAAAGAAATTGCATTAGATATATAGTGTCAAACACGACAAAGTAATGAACATACAAGAACATAGTACCCAAATTATAAAATATCACCAGTCAGCAAAATATCTGTCTATAGGTACGAAGTAATTAATCAGTAGCTTCACCCTTTTTAAAATATGAAATAATGCTACAATTAAAGGTATCCTAGCTTTTAATTTAGTTTTCCACTTTGCCAGGTGACTAAATGTTGAGTTCAATTTTAAGCCTGTTTTCAAATAATCGTTTGTTGTTACATTAAAACAATGGCATGCAATGAAATGGGGAAAATTTGGAACCTGCACAGATATTTTCAAATGAAATAAAAATAATATTTTAGACTGATGCATGTATAATTATTCACCAAAAATATCGAACATTTATTCTAAATCACTGTTCTTACCATTGGTCCAACATCACCATTTTCACCCTTTTCACCGGGTGGGCCAGGCAGACCCTGATGAAACATAAAACAAACAGGTTATTTTCCTTTGCTACATACAGCTTGATTACTAACAACAGGTGTGTACCATTTCAATGTAGGGGTAATAATGAACATAATATTTTGGGGAATGCAATTCAATGATGTAGGACATGTGTTGGTTTCAGTGATTAACATTTTATATAGAGGGCACAGAGTCCAAACCTGATGAATTCATATTGCTTCTTTGAAAGGTTGACATGGACTTTCTAATAACGTATTATGGCTTTTGAATGAAAATATTTAATATTGGGTTTTGTCTTTAGTTCTTCTTCATTTTTCAGATGACTGTCAATAAAGTGTGCACTATTAGGGGATATATGTGTAATCATGCATGTGCTGCACCCACTATCCTGACGAGCAAGGTACGATAGTTGTATCTCTCTCTGCTGCTTATGTTACAAAGAGAAGGAAGGGTGATGATGAGGTTCAAAAGGAAATTCATGGTTTCAGTTGTAGATTAACCTAATTATTAGAATATTTTAGCTTTTTTTGTATCTACACAGGTTCATACAAAATAAAGCTTGTCTTGAAAATAAGGAAATTAACGTGGAGATGAATTCTTCATTCTATGGGGCCCATTGAGATGTTGGTGGGACCTACATCGATGTCCCGTCGGTCACCGACATCTCTAACCGCAGTCAGACCACCATGTTAGGATGCGGTCAGACCGACACATCAGGATGCGGTCAGTCAGATGGCACTGGCCCAGGGACCGACCAAAAGCTTCAACGGGTTCAAGGAGCCTGTCGGGTGGTCGGTCCAATGGCATTCCCCACAATGGAGGCCGTGCCTTTCTCAGGCACCAACTTGGGGATTAAGATCCACTTTTCTGCCAGCCATTCCATGTTGGTTCTTCTGATGTGAAAAGGCTGGCCGAAAGGTTTTTTGGGGGCCCCAAGCTATGGGACATGGGGGGCACCTTTTGTATCCCCCTAAACATCCCTGAATCATGTGGCAGGCACCGCATTGTGCCTGCCAAAGGGTGCAAAGACGTTTACAAACTTTCCTATTGGCATGATTCCAACTGCCTCCATGGCTGTCAGATTGTTATTTTGATAGTGGAACCGCAGACTGCCTGTCGGCCGCTCCCATTTCCACAACAGTGGCGGTCGGACGCTCGTCTGACCACTATTGTAATCGGCCCCTTAGCATCATAATTTAAGACTAGTAATCTTTGTTCATAAATTCTTCTCCTATATTTGTCACACAATGTATGTTATAAATGCCAAAAAAAATGGGAGATTGTATTGCACCATTTATAACTTTGGATATTTGGATACAAGGAGATTTAACATATCCATATACATATGGAGGAGGTGAAAAGAATCGATAGTCAAGAAAGAGGTGAAATATTTCTTAGAACTATGGGGCATATATTATCAAGAAACAGAGTTAAAATTATCGCCGCTTGAGCTGCAGAAAACCGCCGCTAAAGCGGCGATAATGGGCTTGTTAGTATGCCCTTGAGAATTCCCATAGAAGCCCATGTTTTGGTGACAATTTGGCATCTATTGGAATTCTCAAGTGCATATTATCAAGCCCATTATCGCCGCTTTAACAGCAGTTTTCTGCCGCTAAAGCGGAGATAATTTTAACTCCATACTTGATAATATGCCCCCAAGTGTGATACCGGAACAAGGCAATGTTAGACAGACAGGAAGGGTACAAAGGAGCTTTTCAATTGCATTATTCTAATCTAGTCTATTCTATTCTTGAAGACTTGTATAGTGCATGACTACCCGTAGGTCTCACAGCGCTGCCATAGACACTGTGGATGGTCAGAAATAAAACTGATGGAGAGTTTCAAATGCCAGAAAGCCAGGTCTTCAAAGCCTTGCACAAAGGAATCTCACACTTCTGTTGGCGCAGTTCCAGAGATAGAGTGTTCCAAAGTCTGGGGGCCAAAAAGGAAGTGGATCAGCCACCCCCAGGGGGATCTGCAAATCCTGGGAACCTTCATTAGGTGGCCTACCGAAGATCAGAGAGATATGGGAAGGCAAAAGATGTAAACAAAGATGGGTCCTTTTTGTTGACTGGCCTGTGCATGATGCATAGGGTCTTAAGAGACAGAATGTAAGAAACTTCACATACACCTGAAATTAGTATCAATGCTTATGTGACACATGTAGATAGATTTAAGTAAACAATATGAAAGAATGGACAGGTGTAACCTTGGATATGCAAAGGAATAGGTTGTGGAATCAGCGGAATCTTCCAGCAAAAGTCACTGGCAAAAGAAGATTTATTTTGCAGACAAGAAAAATGAGTGGAAGGATGACTAGGCTGTGTGTTAGGAGGATGTGTAAGCAGACTTCATTCAGAAGCTTCAACACCCAAGAGCAGGGTTTGGAAGGGGAAGCTACTGCATAGGACATTGGATGTGCAAACATAGATTGTGGTAAGGAAAATAGACATCTTTGGGCAGACAGAGGTAGGGAGTTGACGTTTGGACACATACAAAGTGGGTAAGCTGTAAAAGGTCAGATGCATATAGCTGTGGAAGAGTATACATGACAGCAGAATATACACAATGCAGAAAAGGGTTTAGAAGGGAAGGCACAGGTGTATGTCAAAACGTGATGGGAATGTATTGTTTCAACATGCAGGAAGAGTAGCCATTTCTGGGGCCACAGCATTGCTGAAATCTGTCTGTCTTATCTGTGATTTGTAACCTAAAAAGTTTGAAGAAGAAGGTTGCATGATTTGATTTTGGAGTCTACGATCGTCAGAAAATGTATGCCATCATTACAACGAAGTAACAACATACTTATTCTGCTTAGATCCTGATGTTGCATAATCGTAAAGAGTGTGTTCTCAAATAATGATGACAGAAAATATCACTGATCATGCTTTATTGTAAAATACATCATCCTGTATCTACAGAGTTTGCAGTGGGTTGGTGTTTTATTTTTTTGCTTAGTAGCTCCGCGATGATTCTCACCTTGAATGACTTTGTGAAAGTTGAGAAATGTCATTCTAAGTCAATATCGTTTCATGTGAAGCCTGCTAAATAAATAATTACTGGGTTTGGCTCTGTTCTTGCTATTAAAGTGGCGACTATTTATCCTGTCTGCCATCGTATCTGATTGAGACACAGCCAGCACTCTGAGCATGAGGCATTTTCTTCAAGGCTGCACATTTTTCATCACACTAATTTCAAATTGGTTGGAATGAGGGAACTTTTTATATTTTGCTCTAATGCATTTCTATATCTAATACTGAGTAAGATTGACCAGGTATATACTTTTCAACAAATCAAAAAATCAGGAATTAAAAGTTGATGCCATACTACTATTACATATATACTATATACATCTTTTTGCAATTAATCTATTGTAGAGTCCCCAGTCATGAACTAAAAAATATATTTCTTTTACTTTTAGGGCCATATGTTTGAGGCCTTTTTGCAATTGAAAACTATGTGATTCACAAAATAACAATATGCGGCTGCAAAAAGACTTTCTGGTATGTTTAACTACATTTTGTGAGTTGGAAAAATATTCTCAACTCACAAAATGGGTTTATCAACCCATGCCAAATTGAAATTAGGAAGTGGTGTGAAAGGGGCATTCCTTACTAATTGCAACCCAGTATTTTATGTCTCAATTGTTTGCAACTGCAATTGTAGTTCTGAACTAGTTACTGACACCTCAATGGAGGTGGTAACTGATTCATTAAGGAGAAGAGGCCCTCTTGGGCACCTTCTCCTTTGTGAGTCAGATCAGCAGCATAAGAGGGGGCGTGCAATGGTCCAGGAAACACTCCCCCCCAAATTTTCTCATATGCAAAGCTTTTTTTAAAAACTGTATGGGTTCTTTTAAGAAGTTTTCAGGGTATTTTAAAGGTGTGTACCATGCATGTTTCTATAGGCCCTGCCTGTATTTCTCCTAATGAGATTGACAATCAAGGCCACTTATTAGAGACTCTGGGGCTCATTACGATGTCGGGCGGAAAGACTCCGCCCGACACCCACTCAGAATCGGGACTGACTGACTTGCTGTTGGCTGTTCCGGCCACCGGATTATGATGCGACCGAACACTCTTCAGTTGGAGTCCCATTGTTCGCTATGGGAGCTCGTGTTCCACCTGACAACCGGCTGTAACACTGGCTCCTTTGGGGAAATGGTATTTTTGCAGAGAACCCTGCACCCTGTTGCAGGCACCCCATGGTGCCTGCCACACAGTGCAAGGTTTAACAGCGGGGTCCCTTAGACTCCGTTGGGTATCAACCAAAGTCTTCAGGGCCAAGGAGGCCCTGCCAGGGGACCTCAAAGTCACTTTTCCGACAGCGTTTCCATGTCAGACATGCCGACGCAAAAAGGCTGTTGGAAAACGACATCGTAATCCCTTGGGCGGAAATGCTGTCCATAGGGGTGTACGAAGCGGTTCCGACCAAGAACATCGTAATCCGGCTGTTTGAATGTAAACTGACTGATTCGGTCAGAAGGGCTCTAACGCGGTCAAGGAGATTCAAACTGTCAGGAGAAGGCACCATAGTCGGCCCCTCTGGGTTTTGTCATCATCAGAGTTAGGCTCTGATTTCAAAGGTCATCCAAAGTGAACCCATTTTGTGATAGTGGTGATTGCCCTCCATAACAAGGCTCTGTGGTGGAGCGCAATTTCTAGTGTGTCAATCAGGACATTTCCTGGGGATGATTACTGACTACTGACTCTTCTGTAAAGTGCATGTTCATTCTCCTATACGGGGTTCCTTGCCCTTCACTTTTTTTGGAAAATAGACTGATATTTTTCCTACTACAAGCATTACTGACACCTGTGTTACTGGTAATTTCTAGGGTGGCGAGTATGTGGTCCGTTATGAGATGACCCTGATTTCCTATTAAGAAATGTGGAATTACTGTATTTGTCAATCTGATTCCTATACTTCCTCCTTTTGCTCTAGACTTTTATTGGGAGACTTTGACTACTCTCAGCAATAACATTTTCAGGAGAATGTTAGTAATCTGCCGTTTTCTTGCAGATATCATAATTCTGATGTGGCTAGTAACTGCTGCTACGATTCCCTTGTGATTAGGTGGCCATAATATCAAAAGCTGTAATATTTATCAAAATGTCTAACCAACTCATTACTGTTTGCTAAGAGAAGGTTTTACTTTAGGTATCTAGCAAGGCAAGGTACAAAAGTATATGGCATTCATATCTGGTTTGTTTTGTGGATTGTTTCTACTACAGAAACACACATATGAATTAGTGCATTATCAGGAATTCCAATATTACATAAATTCTTATGAGAACTTTCCTGCTGAAGCAACCTGATACTCATAAGAGATATATATTTTTATTGTACAGTTAATATTACAAATAATGTATCACTGTGAACGGAAGAAATGTAATAATGCAAGAAATGTGCACATCTACCAAACAGTGAAAAAGCTTACTTGAAGTCCAATGGGGCCAGGAGGACCTGGGAATCCACGTGAACCCTCGTCACCTTTCTGTCCAAACATTCCTTGCTGGCCTCTTGGACCAGGTTCTCCATCAGATCCCTACAAATCGTATCCCAAAAAATTATGGTACGTCAATACAAATTCCATAGCAAGAGAACATGCTTCATTGACATAAAGAAAACAAGAGACTAACATGAATATCTTAAAAAATGAGACCAAATAAACCTTCATCATAAATTGGTCCAAACATTAAGGTGATGTTTAAAAATGGGACAACCTGTGCCAACTAATAATACTATTATGCCGTCAGATATATTACACTTTCAGTGCTTTAAAATGATGATCCTTTAGTCATTCTATCAAGCATGCAATGGAATTCTTTACTGTCTTTCTGAAATGTGTAAACTACTATCACTTTAACATGAGTTAGCAATGTTCTTAAAAATGTTGGCTCATCCAAGCAATGGAAAATTAAATGTGCATATTTCAGTAGAGCATTTATTCTGTTTTCTACCACTAGTGATTTTCAATATGGCTTCAAAAGTGTTCAATATGACCAATCTGATCTGATAGCAAATGAGGCTACTCTGTCAATTGTTCCTACTGATTTAACTTTGTTGCGTCTCCATTGCATGAACACTTTGTGAAATAACCTCCACAAATTCCTATTACAAGGTTGCATGTCAGTTTGAAATATTTGGGTTCATTGTTAAAAATGGAGAATTCATATATTAAATAAAAACGTAGTGGTCGAAAGGTGGCTCATTTGCAAGTACTGTATTATCAGAAAATGCTGCGTGTCTGCACTCTGCTGTCAAGTCTTGCACCACAGTTACAGAGGGTGACTCTGGGTACTCCTCACAACAGGCTATCAATTATAGGGGATTGGCTTGGTTGCTGTGATATTGACCCTCTGGTGTGGCAGGGCACTAAGTGTCCCACATAACTCAGGGAGTCTGTGGCCCTATTTGAATGTCTACTTCTAATCAGGCCAACAGAAACCAGAACACGAAAACAAGGGCCAGTAGCCAAGTGCCCCCAGGGTGGGCCTAAAGATTCCAATAGAACTATGAGTGATGAATGATATGAATGAAGCATACGTTTTATGAAGTTTGTGCACACCCATGCAAAAAGACAGACATGGGATATATAGCAAATAAAGGCATGTCATACTGTGGCAGTAAAGTAATCTCTCCAGGTGCAACACATACACTGTCTTAAATGTTAACAGTGGTTGAAACTGAAATTCTAAATAGTATTGATCACTTGGGTGAAACACTACAGACCACCACTGAACAGATCCAGTGGAAGATCCGAAGCACAATATTTTCTAACATTCACAATCCTAAATATCTATAGCACAAATAAAGTATACTTTACAAATTACTTTGGATTTGTGAAGCACTTATGTTGTGCAAATCAATAAATGTGAAATAGCTACTTTTAATCAGCCTGTCATAGAAGATGTGAAGATTTAATGTCCCAAAAGTTTTCTATCATTGCAGCAAGATAGTGTGATATTCCAAAAAAACATAAATGTTAGATTATAAATAAGATGTAATCTTGTAATTGCTTTTCAATAAGGACAACTGCTCATTACCCATCATCATCCTTATTGTTATTCATCTTCTTATTAATACTACTACTTCTAATAATAATAATAATAATAATAATATCTGCAGTCTAGTTCTTCATAATCATTATTTGAACATTGCGTGCCATTCTATTTAACTATATTTTGCACTTGGTTGGCGATTCTGTTTAGGCATGGCATTGTGCCATTTGTCAGTCAGAATCTTTGGCATGTTTTGAAATGTAATCACTTCATGAACATATTGAATGCAATATGCCAAAAGGTTGGCAAGTATGAATCTTTATGTGTGAAATATTCTGATGTTAAATAAAGGAACATATGTTGTTGTTTTTCTTGAGCAATACAAGAAGATCTCTTGTAGTGTACACATTTTAATGTCCGTTACATTTGTTTTAGGGTTTCATGTTGACATCATTGGATAAAAGTGCAGTTTAGTAATAAATGTTCACCTTACTATCAAATCACTTTAAAATTCTTCTTTAAGTGGAATTCTCCCATTTCAACATAGTTTGTGAGCATTTGCTTTTGGAATGCGTATGCGATATGTAAAATCCACAACAGCCTGGAAAAGTGTTTTGTCTTTCTTCTATTGGAAAATAGATTTAGAAGTCTGGAATTTTGTTCATCTGGATTGGTTGGGTATTCAACCACAACTTTCCTCAAGTTACATATTGTGTATTTGTGCATACAAGTCGGAAAAGCAAATGGACTCAGCACTGTAATCCAATTTAGGCTCAGGCTTCACATCCACAGTTAAAAATTAATAGTGCTACCAGTCGACTACAGAATTGAAATATCTCTCATTTTGCCACAGTGATCAATCTCTTAGACTTGAACCTATCCCAGTCAGTATTTCTAATGATTTCTGAGACATCAGGGACTCTACGACAGTCTCAGAAGATCTCTCTTCAGTAAATTCTTCAACACCAGGAACCCTTTCTTCCACAAAACTGCTCGATCATCAGTTTCGGCATTCCAGACACATGATGTACAAGGTTACACAGTGCTCAATCATCCATATTATGCCGTTTGATTAGTCCACAGTTAAAGGAACCTCCTCCTCCTGAATTTTAAAACTTGTTGGATCTGTATTAGTTCTTACAAGAGCTTTGAAATGCTCCTAATATTGTTGATGTTTTTCTTAAACACATCTGAGGCAAACACACTAATTCTTTGATCTCTTTTTAATGTACTGTACAAATTTTAAGTCAGTGAAATTGTTTCTGTAGCGCCTGCTGCTGTACAAATGAATTTATTATTACACCACTTAAATTGAACATTTTCTGCATTTCCTCATGAGTGAATGAGGGCATACGGTGCAACTGTTTTTCCAAAGCACCTGTGGGCCACCACACCTGAAATTCAACCTCAACAGTATTCGACTGATTTCTAAAAATTCAGATCCTTTCATCCACGTTTGCACATGGACATTTGCCTCATGCATAAAGAGGCCTTTGAATACAAATATTTGTGAAAATCACAATTGTGTGTAGACAGGCCATGCTCAAACACTTGTGATTATCCATAAAAATGTTTGATGAAGAGTACGAAAACGCCTTTCTTCAAAATTCTTGACTGGCCAGAATAAACAATTAGGTATTTCATAGAACTAACTCTATGCACCCTAAAATATACATATGTACCAACTGGTGGCAGAGATTCCAGAATATGAGGTGAAAGCAAGTGGAATGCTCTGCCATTAACAATAATACATAAGTCAACCGTAGTAGGTTCAGAGATCTGGCAGTATTTATATGTGGATAAGAATGTAATATTGGTCTTCACGGTTGTTTCTTCTTTTCCGTTGTCACCAGTAACATATGGTTACATGAGCAAAATAAGTAAAACCTGACACAAAATTGCATTGTGATGCTATTTTTTATATTTAGTTCTTCAGTCTTTCTCTCCACTGTTTGTCCTCTCATGCGCACTTTCAGTAGAAAATGGACTGAATTATCATAACTACTACAAAAAAATAAGAATAGAAATTTGAAAGCCTAAAAAAGTAAGAGTGGATAAACAATGATATAAAAGGCAATCAAAGTTGCTGACACCTTATACTGTCCGACTAAGTATTACACTCTGTACATATTGGAAACACATCTTGGGAGGATCCGGATGACTTTTTGGGCACTATGACTTTATTGCTGATGGCACATCATTTTGGTGCATTTGTGGTTTCAAATTTTGTGTGGTAATACCAATGCCATCAGAGTGATAGCTCTACTTGGGCTATACAATGGTTTAGAATTAGGCCCTTTGAGGTTTACAGACTCTTTTATAATTGTAAACCTCTCTTAGAGGAGAGGTGTCCAAAATAGATTCGGGCCGATCTATGCTAGACTTTCAGGATATTTATATAAGATAGGCAATTAATCTACATACAATCGATTATATATCCAATGGTTATCCTCAAAATGTTGCATACATCTTGGTTCCGTTAACCTACATTGGACTCCCCTGTCTTAGAATGATGACAGTAATGGATTAGAAACCGCACTTCCCAAATATAAAAAAAAAACACTGAAAGTAGAAATATCTTTATATACATAGATACTTGTATTTGTCAAGTTTCCAACAAATTATCAACCCATTCTCAAATTCTTTAATGTTGGGGGAAAACATTTAAATACTATGTTTGTTAACCATTAACTAGTGCTCTTTTTAAACAAAGATACAAAGGGACTTATTTTGTGGCTATTTTTTCTAATAATCTTTACTAATCTTGTGACTTTATTTCTCTAGGGATCCCAAACGTCAGCGAGTGCATAAAAGGCTCTCTAGCAAGAAATGATTGGTGGCAAAAATGGCAATGCAAAAGTATCTATTTCATTCTCATAACAAGCTTTTGTTGGAGGTCATGGCTTTCTTTATAAGAAAGCTGTTCTGTATAGCTGGCAAATTGTATCAAATACAAATCTAATTCTAAAAAAGGTACAATAATACATGCTTCTCTCTGGCAACACAAAACACACCCGTTCAAATGTACAAGAAGACATAATATCAGATATTCACAACTATATGCATGTATTTTATTAGTAACATGGTGAGTAATACACTGAAACACTTGATCATAAATAAAACATTTGTGCCATTTCTTCATGTTAACAAATTAAGAAATTAGTAAAAACAAATATTATTACTTACAGCTGGACCAGGGGCACCAACTGGACCTTGCAGACCTGGTGGACCAGGGGGGCCCTTAAAGAGAGAATAATGTTACTGTAGAAAACATTTTAAAAGCCAGCATTTCAGGAGATCATATGGTTTATTTTCTAGCTGTGTTGGCCATTACGACATGTCTCCTCTGAGAACACTGTAGTCAAAAGCCTTTTGCCTTTCGCCAGTCAACCTTCCAGTTTGTTTAATGCTCAAAGATGGTCTTCCCCTATGTTATGATTCAATTTATGACTGACATTTTTTCAGAGCATGTCTCTTTCATATTACCACAGAATGATTACAGATTTGGGCTATGGGTTTATGGATATATTTTAGTGAATCATATTGCATTTAAAATCCAATGAAATGTTACAAGGTCCCACTCAAGACAAATGGATGTGTAATAGTTCTACCCTTGCCAGTACCATTCAAATTAGTTAGTCTTGGGTGCACATAATATAAACCGTGGACAGCCGACTTTTTCTCGCCATATATCTATATATTTATTTATTTACAGAGCTGTATACTAAGGTGCCTTTGTGTGTGTTGAATTATGGTCCTATAATTGTAAGTGCTTTCTTCAGGATTCTACTCCAATGTACAGCTACGTACGAGCTCTTGTGGACCAGGAAGAAGTTTTAAAGAAGAACATTTGGTTCTTTAGCCAATGAAAAATGTTATTATGTTGACAGACTTGCAAGAACTATATAATGCTCTTTTGACATTCTGAAATCAGAAACTAGAATGGGCAAAGTATGCATAAATAGTGCCCAATTGTTTTTCACTTGTATTTTTGATTCACCACAAACATTTATAGTTAATTTTGTTGATTACATCTTTGACAACTAGAAAATTATGTCTGGGTTCTAGGTAGGCATTATATAAAGATGGCGGATATGACCATGTCTACAGTGAGCAAGGACATACATTGCAAGTACGAATAATAGCCTTCATCCCATGAAAAATAAGTGCAACACATTTGATTTTCAAATGGCCAAATGGCATTGGAAAATATTTCAGACGGGATCCTGCATTTTGGTACTTTACATTGTTTGTGTATAGAGTAATTATTAGGGTTCATTTGTGTAATACAACAGAAACATATCTATTAAGTGATCTGCATTATATCAAGGAGCAGGGCACTAGGAGATAGACCAACACTACCATTATGACTGGGACTGATGGCTCTGCAAGGGGGGTAAGGGATGCTCTGCTTCTTCATAAAATCATGAAAAGAGGCACGCATTTCCCTAGGCCCTCTGTATGTAATCTCAATTGTGTTAGTGGCTCCAGGCACTAAATTGTGGAAAATCACCACGCTAATGCACCAGTACAATGTACATGCTTGTGCATTTCCTGCTGCAAATCAGGCCATATTAGCAAAGTACAGCATGTGCAGAAAAACTTGTGTAAATGAGGCACCAGCGGCACTTTAATTAATCTAGATCTATTTACTGGATCCTTTGCTCCAAGCAACACCCACGAATAATTATAATATTAAAAGGCAGAGGAACTTTAAACATGAATGGCCAGATTAGTCAGCTGTTACAGTTAGTCAATAACTACCAGATGTAATCTATTTTGAGACATTCCAGAATGGAGTAGTTGTAATTTCTCGAGAATAATAATGTAAAGAGAGTTACTGCAACCAACATCAATGATTTAATACATTGAAAAAAGTCACCCTCGTTAATTGCAAATTATAGAAGTAAATAACGTTTTACAGAGATTATCTAAATTTCTTCTGCAACCAGGAACACATTATTTTCCTCACACAAACCCAGTGTGTGTTTCCATTTGTCTATGTAAAGGCCAGTTCTTATTGATTCTAATCAAAATAATTTAATAATGCACAAGTCAAGAAATTAAATTTTTACTGCCGCTGCCTCTAGCCCAGACTGGCCATTATACCACTATGCCATTTTCCCAGTGGGCTCTAGGCAAGGGGGTGCTTTTAGAGCAAGGGCTGCCATTACCCCATCAATGAACTCACATGTGACCTACAGATGTTTTCTTGGAGCTGATTTTGCATTCCATTCTAGCGTTGCACCAACCCACAATCTCACAGCAGTTCAGAAACATTAAGTCTCACACCCAAAATAAAATGCAGCCACAGGTGGTGTTTTATCAATTCACTTGGAAAATGCATTCTTGTTGTATACACAAATTATGCAGATTCAAAGTGCATGCTAATATCATCACCTCATTACATCTAAACCAAACACAACAAAATATATAAGATTCAAACTTACTTGTTCTCCTTTGTCTGCTTTACTGCCTTTTTGACCAGGCTCACCAATTTCTCCCTGTAATTGGAAGACAGAGGTTAAAACTCTTTTTCAGAACATCCCGCCTTCCATTTAACTGTAGTCAATATCCAAGTATCTTCAAATGTCACCTTTCACATGATTAGCCCGGTTTCTTTAATAGTGTTGCTTCAAGTGTAAAGGCCTTAGGGGGTGTTTCTGCATCGATCAATCAGTTTGCGTTGACAGATTAATCCCGGTATTGACTCCTACGCTGGGAGTGACATGGCCTGGCTTTGAAGTAAACTACTGCTGAGTTTTAAATAAAGAGACTGGGCTAGTGTCATGTCATCTGCAGTGTGCACTGCTAATCACAGTACCTTAGTTTATGTACTAATTTGAAAGAACAGAACTAGGACGATGTTTCTCCTTCCTGCTTGTTGTCAGATATAACTCAGCATACATTATTCAATGCAAATGTCAGAATTCTTAGCTAAGAATAGCATAAAAAAGCAAGCATCTCTTTCTCTTCTCGTTTGAACATTGGTGATTGCTGGAAATTAAAACGTGCTGCTATTAGAAATTTAGCGCCCGGGTTTAGAATTTGACATGGGCATAACACAGGCCCCTGCAGCCCCCGCAGTGCGGGAGGGGGGGGGGCGAGCTGCAGGGGGCCCCCTCAGCACAGTACTCATGCCTGAGAGATCCAGATTAAATCCATAACGGGGGCCCCTCTGTGTTCCTTGCAGCAGGCCCCCTCAACTTTTGTTACACCACTGAATTTGGGGACGGGGTACTCCTGATTCCTCTCCCTTTGAACGATATCCTATATGCTGTATTACAAGTGCATAATAATCTATAGCACATGTACTGTGGTGGACGGTTTATTTGTCAGTGTGTGGCAGAATAACTGGTCTGCCAAACTCTAAATCAGACCCCTTTCTTTTATGTTAATAGCTTTGAGAAAATGAAATATATATGTTACTCTGTTAGTTGTTTCATGACTGTTTTTCTAAGCAGAAGATCGGGTTTTGATTCCATTTATTCTTGGGCTCATCTACGAATCAAATGTTTCCTGTAGCTGGCAACACAGAGCAGGGTAATGTCAGATGTGAATATTTCTCTGGATCCCTTCCTTTTTCTTGGCCCAGGTCATATGATAGAGGTGTGCATAATTCATGTAACTTTCTTTCACATACTTTTGTGAAATTTCAAAATAATTACACAAAATTACATGTAATTATATGAAATCCATAATTTAGCTCTATTTTGTAGTGTGAAATGCATTAATGTGTCAATTTTTGACATAAGGACAAGGATCAGCCTTGAACAATAGCACAAAAAGCACAACTGCTGTGAACAGCAGCGGCTCACATTCTGGATGTTCACTGTTTTCTAAGCTTTCACACTATAATGTTGCCATGGCGCAATGATTACATAATGGACATAATAACATAATTTGGGGAATTTCCTAAGCGTAACACGGAATTCCCAAAATTATGCCCGCATAATTATCAATACGTCTGTGGCTACTAAAATGTTTTCCTTGTGGTGTCTTGAGCAGAGTAGTCTCTCATTGATGAAGAAGGATTGGAAAGCAACCTATAAATATTCAGAATAATCAATGGTAAGGGAATTAAAATGCATTGAAAACCTTGGGATTTTGATAATCAAGGGGCAATCTGAAGGTAATATATTTCTTTTCATAGTAGGAGAGGACTACAATTTTGCAAGGAAACACTTGGATGGAAGATATAAAATCTCACTGTTTAGCAGATGGAAACAATAGTTTACAGGTAACTGATAATAGCTCTAATGAAATGAATTGAAATGAACTGTAACCACTCGAGATTCTCCAGACATATCAATTTTGTTTGTCCTAATTGTAAAAACCAAGGGTAGTACTTCTGCTGTTTTTGCTGTATGCAATTCTTCAAGATATCAAACTTTTAACATTTCTTTAAAAAAGAAACTGTACTGCACATTTATTCAGCAAATTTCTAAGAGTGAGAACTGCAAATAAAACAAGCAAGGTGAAATAAAGATAATTATAACAATTGTGTAGCCTCAGCAGTAACTCAGGAATTCCTTTGTGCTGCATGGGGATGTTGTGGGAACAGCTGTCGGATCTGAACTAGCTTTGTGAAACAAGTTGCAAATTAATTGCAGGTTGTGCCCTTAATGACTCCTCGTGTGACTTGTATTTCTTGCTTGATTTTGAAGTTAGTGGAAGTGCTACATGTTGAATCCACACATGATCTCCCCCTGCCATGTTACACCTACTTCACCTTCAATGTTAGCTGAGTGCTTTTTTGATAAATCGCTTTTTAGTGAGACATCTTTGAAGGTCTTTGGTGAAAGTTTGTTTCACCCGGTCCACAAATATAGCAATCAAAAGGTTTTACCTGCAGCGTTATGTTAAAATGATTTGCAAAGCGCTCGAATACCCTGAGGTGTCTTGGCACTGCTTCACCAGAACTGAAAACTCACACTGACCTAATAGGTTCTTTTTAATGGTCAAAAAGCCATGTTTTCAGAGATGTTGGGATAGGCCAGAAGTCTGAAATCAATTTAATGTTAATAGTAAGGGCATTCCAAAATTTGAATGAGTTTAAAAAAATGCTTCTTCCACCCCAAGAAGTATGTCTAAAATTAGGAACAATGAAATAAGCAGTGCAGCTGTCTCATTAGACAATACCAGATAAAACTCTGTTTCAGGTGTTTTAGTCCTGTACCATGGAGTGTCTTGTAGGTAATGCATTGTGCCTTGAGTGTGCTTAAAGCTTGTCTGGCTGGGATGCCCAGTAGCATATGCGTTGCTGAATTCTGAAGGACCAGAAGTTTAGAAAGGAACAGCTGTTGGATGATACAGGCTGTTACAATAATCTAGTTTGGACATGACTTTGGCTGTTATGTTTGTTTTCCATAAGGTCTCAGAAAGATAAGGGAGAATTTTCTTTATAATTTTGATGGCGTAGTAGGTAGAAGAGATGACGGCCTTAACCTGGTTGCCTTATGTCAACTTGCTGTGCACCTGAAATCCCAAGTTTTTACTTTCTTTGCTGGTTCCGGAAGATAGCTCAGTTCATGCAGTCACCACCTGGGGGACCAGAAGAAGGTATAAATGCCAAAGACGATAACTTCTGTTTTTCCTGAATTTAGTTTGAGGCAATTTGAGCTCATCCATTCACTGATGGCCAGCATGCAGTTGCTGAATCTGATGTTGGTGTTCTCTGTGTTACTAACTAAGGAAATGACAATCTGAATGTTATATGCATAAGAAGTGATAGAAAAACCAAAGGATTTGATCAGAGTTGTCAGAGGAGTAACGTACACGTCACATAAGGTAGCACTCAATGATGACCCTTGTGGAACTCTGCCAGGCAGAGAAAAGAGGTCAGATTCAAAATCTACAGTTGCAACTGATTGTTGTCACTCACTCATAAAAGAACTTAGGAGTTCTAACACTTTTCCTTTGACTACTATGTTAGTGAGACGATCAATCAAAGTTTTATGATTGACTGTTTCGAAAGTCACTGGGAGATCCAGCAAAATCAGTGCAGCTTTCCCCACTTTATTGAGGGTTGCTCTGGTCTCTTTGACGGTAACAATCAGTGTGGTTTCTGTACTGTGCCCACTTCAGAACCCAAACTAAGTTTGGTCAAGGAGTTGGTTGTTATGTATAAAAGCGGAGAGTTGCTAATTCATTTGTTTCTCTATTATTTTAACAGGGAAGGGTATCCTAGAAATAGAGCAATAGCTATTGGAATCCTGAAGGTTTGAGCTTGATTTTTTTATTAAAGGTAGTATGGTCACTTTTTCCTTTGTTTTAGGAATTCATTGGTGTTGAACAGATTGTCATCAGTTGATCAGGAATAATCCTTGTAGCCTTTTTGACAATGGCCGGGGGACAGGGATTTGTGGCGAGCATGATTTCACAGAATTTATGTGCTTGGCTACCTGTTCGATTTTATGAGGGTCCTTATGTTAAGAGTGACCTGCAGTGGTGTCAACTGACTCAGACTTCGTGTGGGTATGAACATTATTAAAAATCACTTCTACTTTATTAAGGAAGAACTTGGCTAGTATATTACAGAATGATTGGATATTTTCTGCCAAATTAGTCCCAGGTGGGGAGCAAAGTTTGTTGACTGTCAGTAATCGCTCCTTTGCAGAATTTTTGGCTAGCTCAATCTTATGTGTGAAATAGTGTGATTTTCCTTCCACTATTAATGCCTTGTATTCTGTGAGTTGTTGTTTATATTTTTCTTTTTCCAAGTGCATTCCTCATATACGTTCTTGTCTCTTACATTTATGGAGGATCTTAGTTTGACTGAAAACCAGGGTGCAGGTTATTTCCCTCCAAGGTACTTAATCTGCTTCGCAGGAGCCAGGGCTGAAACTGTTGAGCAGAGCCAGTTTGAATAACCAATAACTAGTTCTTCTATGTCACAAGTTTTAGGAAGTTGATGTTCCGTTAGATGCTGGTTTAGTTGTTGGGCCTGGAATGTGTGCCAAGCTTGGTGTGTTTGACATGTATGGGGCCTTGTAGACTTGATACTAATTTGAGCCGGCTTTAGATTGAAGAGAATTGCTCTGTGGTCAGACTATGTTAATAGTAAAATATTTAAGATATCTAAATAAGAATTATTTGCAAAATACCACCAACTGGATGCCCTGTCAAGTGGGTGGAGGCATTGACCATTTGGGTGAGACCAACACAGGCCTTCATCTCTGTTAAGGACTCAGTGTCTTTCTCTGTTATGACCTCCAAATAAAAACTGAAATCACCTAGAATGGTGTATTCTGGGTGGCGAAGACACCATTCTAGGAGAGTGGCAGCCTCCTGTATGAACTTGCTTCTAGGACCCAGAGGGCGATAAATGAGCATTCCTCTGCTGGTCTGGGTATTGGATAGTTCGATACTGCGAGTGCTGCACCCTCTAAGAAAGGAGCTGGTTGAAAAGAGGCTTGCATATGATCACTTTAGAGCATGGCAAGACCCCCGCCCCTTTTCTTCTCTATCTAATCTGAAAAGAGCATATCCAGTGGGAATAGCTGAGACTAGGTCAGAACCAGAGGCCTGATTTGTCTAAGTACATTGACAAAGATAATGTCTAAATTCTAGGCATCAATAAGGTCAGCAAACTAAGGATAAGAATACACTTGCTCCACAGAGGGGTGTGTGCCTCACTGGATGCATGCTGGAGACTGCTCATACTGATGATCTCAGTCAACAGGTTGCAATTAGGACGAGTTAGACTCACGCTTTTTGTAAGTGCAGTAGGGGAACATTTTGAGGAAGTATTGTCCTTACTTGTGCGGTTCAGTCTTATAAGAGCGTTGTGGGCGTACTTTCTCTTTTGCACTTTTTAGGAGCTGAGAACTTCAGAGGAACTTGCACTACATGCGGTCTGGGTCTGGAAGGGTGCAGACGGGCTTGCCTTTGGTGCACTCGCTGCAAGCATCCACTGTGTGGACGTCCTGGTATAAATGTTTAAATTTCCCACAAAGTGCGGGGGTGGCTACAGTTGACACCTATTACAGGAATGTGTCTAACCAGTGGGCAACTAAAAACACGTAACTGGGCTCCAGTGACCCCTTCAGTCCTTCAGTAGGCTCCATTACAGAGAGTTGATACTGGTAAAGTAAAGAGTTAACTTAATAAAACGTGTGAAAGATAAAATCATGAAATTAACAAACTAGGAAACAAACCATCTTTCAGATGGCACCCGACTAACAGGAATCAGGTAACTCCAAAAAAGGCATGTTTGTGCCGACAGGGAAAGAAAGGGCGCAGTCAAGTTAGATCCCCGATATGAAGCTGCATGGACACGCTGCAATAGATGTATAAATAGCCAGTGAACTGCGGGGAGGATGTGGCTGCAGTTGACACCTTTAACAGGCATGGGTCTAATCGGTGGGCAACTAAAAACACATAACTGGGGTCCAGCAACCCATTCAGTCCAACGGTCAGTTCCCCAACCGAAGTCTGATACTGGTAAAACAAAGATTTAACTTAATAAAATGAGTGAAAGATAAAATCATGAACTGAATAAAATAGGGAACAACCCCTCTTTATGATGGCACCCATCTAACGGGAGCCAGGTAACTCCACAAAAGGCAAGTTTGTGCATACAAGGAAAAGAAAAGGTGCAGTCAGGTCAGATCTCCAATATGAAGCTGCGTGGATCCGCTGACATAGATGTTTAAATAACCCGCCAACCGCGTAGGGTGTGTGGCTTAAGTTGACGCGTATTGCAGGCGTGTGTCCAACCAGTGGCAACTAAAAGCACATAACTGGGGTCCAGCACCCCTTCAGTTCTTCGGTAGGCTTCCCTACCCTGGGCTGATACTGGTAAATTAAAGCTTTAACTAAATAAAACGTGTGAAACCCTACCAATGTCATTCAACAGGTTTACATGTTCTTTCAGTGTTGCTGAAGGTTTCCAGGGAGCAAACTTGAAAGCATTGGCCTGTTTGGCAACAAATCCTCTGTATGTTCTAAATAGGTGTGACTTTTTGAAGTTGACTCTTGAAAAGATGAATAAATCCCTACCGTCTCAGATTACATTCTAGAGCATCCAGGCAAAAGGTTATTTCTACTCAAGGGCATAATCCAAGATGTCTTCAGGCAAGGTTCTTTTGGCTTTTGACTGCCAGAAGTGGATTTAATTTCTGCTTGAGCACAGTTTAGAGGCAGTGCTCATCAAAGTGATGACGTAAGACAGTAGCTGATAGATTGGAAATTATCTGGAAGTTACGGGGCACATACAAGGAGATAGGTAGACATTATATTTCAGAACGGCGATAGGTGTGGTTGACGCTACAATATTTGGGAGAACTCCATGGGCAAGTATTTGAGGAATGCAAATGAATAACTGACAGTCATAATGAGCTCACTTGAAATTACTGCATGAATTAAACTGGTCATTCCAGGTCACCTTTTATATAGAATTTTATTTTATGCAAAATTGTGGAGGTCACATTGCAGGATGATACATATATTGTTGGAAATTTCAACACCTTGGATCATACTGAAAGTTAGCGCTGGAAATATCCTGGTAAGGTAAGGTCTAATCTATATTCACTGAGTGACCTTAAAAAAAAAAATTATAAAGTGGACAAGCACCGAGGGAAATCGTTAGAAGAAGCATCTTTGCTGAATTCAGAGATGATGAAAGTGGTACCTGAGGAGAAGATAATATGTCCATTATGCAACTAGCGGAAAACGTTTACCTGGAAATGTTGATCATTCCTTCATTTTGTGAGAGATTTGTGACAGATTGAGCACGCAGCCATGAAGCAAAAGCTTGGGTGCTTAAAATGATGAGAGGTGTTCTGACAAATTGAGGTGATACTTGCACAGTGTGAGGCCTGCCAGAATGGGTGAACACGTTCTTGTGGTTGACTACTGTGGTAAATAATGTGTCTAAATAAAAAAGGGCTCAAATGGAACTACTAATAGGATAATGTGCAGATGTCCCATTGTAAAACATCATAATGATTTTATTCTTGTTTAATGTTTGCTTAGTGAGTGTTTACAGTAAAAACTCAATTCAATTCATTGCACAGCTTAAAAGATTACACCATCAACTCAATTGAAAATTGCAAAGGCATGAGGGTTTTAATAAGTATATTTGGAGCAGGGGTCTCCAACCTTTTCTGTAGTGAGGGCTACTTCTGCTCAAGGAAAGTCTTCCCGAGCTACTAGCAAATACTATACCTGTAAAATAGTGACTACACTATGACCACCCAAAGCAAGATTTTCAGTAGTTACCACCCAAGTATACCAAGTGCGGTTACCAGCAGATATGCTGGGAAAAAGTTCTTCAATATTAAATGCCTCCCCTTGACTTATGAAGTAATATTCAAATCTTGACATGCCCAGTGGCACAAAGGACATAAGCACAGCAGTACGTCTCCCCAGCTCAGCTTGAATTATCATTCACCAGTTTCTGAAAATGCACATTTTTCCTATCTAATACTACTTTCCACTGTGGGCAAACAAACTTAATTTTCCAGAAGAAACCCCATTTTTGAAAACTAAAACTGCCTTTAAAATATCTGTTTTCAGTTTTTGAGAAATGCACAGTCTCAAAACATCAGCTTGTCATTATCATCATGTACTCCCATGTGCAAATGCCTACTACTTTGAATTCCCAGGTATTAGTCATATGCCATGGATGCTCACCATTGGTATAGGAAACAATGGTCCTAGACTTCTTTAAAGCTACAATTCAGTTATGAAAAACATTCATTAGTCAAAGGGCATGAAGGTAATTTATATCCTCTGCAGACGGGCCTTCCTCAGGACGGGGGGAGGGGAGGCAACCTAGGGTGAGGTACAGTGAAGATACAGCCCCTGAGGAAGACCCGCCTGCAGAGGACATAAATTACCCTCAATGCACCAGGGTCGAAACATCGACACTCTTCCCCAGTGGGCCTGCACCTGATATCATCCCAGCCTGCCTTTTCACAGATGAATGTTCTCTGTGCATCATCAGAAAATCATGAAATATATATTTGTAATTCCATAAGGGACTGGCCTATCTGTAAAAGTGGTGCCACTATGAACCACGACCAGTTTCACTAAGGATACCACAATGTGTAATTGATTGGTTATTGAATTTGCCTTTTGGATTCCTCTCCTTTATATCTGTCGTACCTCACGAGCACTTTCCTTTTTAACACTCCTCTTGGAGCAACCTCTGATGGTACACTGTTCACACACATGTTGTAACTGTTAAAGGAGGGACTGCAACATGGTCAATCTCCTTGTGGCTTAATTATATTGAGATTGGATACAGACTGTCATGTAGCAGGTCCTATAAGCTGGCACAGTGTGTGTTTGAGTATTAGTATGAGTTACTGTGATAAGTTTGGCTGTCTGTCACTCTGAGGGTCTTGAGATGATCAGTGCTGCCTTCTTTAATAGGCACCTACTCTGAAATTGATACTTGGCTTGACTTCACCTCAGAGAGCTACTTTGAAGGTACTGGCGAGCTACCAGTAGCTCCCGAGCTACTCGTTGGAGACCCCTGATTTGGAGGTAAAAGTTGCTGATTGGAACTAATATAAAAATAAATGTTACTGAAAATGGTTGCTGTTTGCGCGTGGTTATTCAGAGTCATATTTGATTCAATTTAGAATGCATTCCTTTGCTTAGGGCCAAGATTTACAGGGCCAGCCCATAGTTTCACTCCTTCAGGGCTTGTCCCCATTGGGTTTCCTATGTGTGCCCAGTTGGAGGCGATCAGTGCAGGGTGTTGCTTCTGAACAGGACCTGCACAGAAATAACACAATTCTGGGCTGTAGTGGATACAACTTTGTTTGCTGACATGCCTTGGCTGCATTCTCCAAAGCTTGTGTTCTTCCTGTTACATGATATGGTTACAATACAAAGAATAATAAGTGATTGCCTGATGTTCTTACGTCACTGACAGAGAAGGTGGAACTAGGCTGGGGGGTCAGCCTCCATTAAATTTCAGATGGGGACCACTGCCTCCTACCACCCGTGTCAGAATTGTGACACACGTTTAGCTGGCACAAGTCATTTAAAGCAACCAATGCTCTGGAGGAACATATATGCTGCTTTAAAGTTGTGAACACATGAAAAGGCTTAATTCTCTCCATTTAGCTTGAAATTTGAGGTTACGTTTGTAGGATGAAAAATAAAACTATGTTTATTTTTGGAGAATATGAAAATCGTTCATTGTTTTTGTATCGTGTGTGTGAGTTTAGGACCCTGCATGCCATGTAACATGAGGAAGCGAATTTCTGGAGGTGTGAAAACAAATACGGTTGTGCTTCGAGTGCAGAACTTTGCCCACAAGTTTTAACAAATATGTGAAATTAACGATGGCATTTGTTAATTCAGTAGTTTAAACAGCTGTTTATTGGCAATATGAACACCTCCAATAACGAGACATGGTTAAATCTTCAGTGGGTATTACATTGTACTTTTAGCAGATGACAGGGCATTGAAAGTATCAGGCTGAAAGACTTAGTCAAGTACTTCTTCACTTCAATGTTTGTAAACTAGGTCAGTGCTGGAACTGTTGATTTAATGATCCATTTATTTACGACATATTGAATGTCCTGTCAGTCTAACCAAGCAATGCCTGAATCGCTCCCTACCACCTAAGTGTCAAAGGACTGCTGCTATACTGTCCGATTCTTTAATGAGATGGACGGATGACCATTCAGAAAAAAAGAAAGAATGCAGTGAAAATAACACAAATATTGACGAATTCCATGAAATACAATATACCTTGTCACCGTCTTCTCCTGGAGGTCCCTGTGGACCCGCAGGACCAGGAAGTCCTACAGGACCTTGTACTCCATCCCGTCCAGCTGGACCTTGAGGACCTTTTTCGCCCTGATATGAAGAAAGATAACATTGAGATGTTTTATAATGTTGTGAAGGTTCTGGATGAGACAGTCCATACACTTTCATTTATTCTACATTGTGCATAGTATAGCAACATTTGAGGAGCAACAAGCTATCTAGAAAAAACACTAGAAAGAACGCTAATTTACGATTTCAGAATATATTATTATTCAGTAGTTGTGATCGTTTTATGCATTTAGGTAAAATATTTCCAAATGTGTCCTTATTTGATACACAACTAAAACTGTATTGTAGTTCTTGGCATCACTTAACACAATTTTATTTTCCATCTACGACAATAACACGGTCTATTCGCTAAGTGTGTGTATGTGTATGTAGGTCAACAAAGCAAATATGGGACTACCTGTTAACACAGCCAACAAGAACATAGGTAGTTTCACATTCATCAAATAGCGTTGGAAAAATACCATATCATAACACCAGTGAAATGTACCTGTACATTCCCTAATATCATGCAGGCTTCTTGTTTGATAAGATAGGCCTGATGAAAAGTATATTTATTTTACCTGGTCTCATAGAACACTTTCATTATTCAGTTTGGGCAAGCTGCATGAAAGGCCTTTCCTAATGTGGTCAGTTTGTGCATGCACACATTCACAAACCATGTTTGGATCCAGTTACCAATCCCAGAGGAGCAGCAGTCACAGAATGGACAACATGCCTTATTCAAGGAGAGAGGCATCGAAACAAGTGACTCCTACATCCCTTTTCCCCTGGCAGCCCAGATCTAATGAAGAGCTTCCACGGAGAAAGGCACTATGCAGGCAGGGGACAAAGCTGTCCTCTATCTACATTGAAGACCTGGTAGTCTACCACTCATAAATGTCAAAAGTGATCTCTACCCCTCATTTTGCATAGAAACATAAATCTGAGCCCTAATATGTTCCAGGCCTTTAAGGTGAAACTTGTCAGCACAACTCCCTTGTGGGATGTGGATATGAGGCAGTAGTCAGTTCAGTACTTAATTTGTAAAAAAGGAAAATGATAGTCACAGCACAACTGCTAACCATCACACTCCTACAAATGTGACAGTTCGGACTATTTCAGGCCCCTAAAGCTATAAAAATGGATTGGACGGAAGGTAAAAGTCATTATTGATGTATATTGAATTGATAATTAACTATTGCTCTGGTCATATTAGCCAGACAGTGCCACAGTGTGGAAAACTGTCACAAGCACCAGTGTTGACAAATAAGTGCCAGAGCTGAGCACTGGAAACCATCAGCTCAAATTAAGCACTGAGTCAGTTGACATCAATGTGCCTCATCTTGCTGTTCCATGGCTTGTGGGCGGGTTGGTATAATAGAGCAAATGGCGACGCCCTCCCTTGGTTTTACAAGCAGGGCTGGGTAGCATGGGTGGGCACAAATAGTCTTACCACTGCTGCAACCCTTTTGTAAATTTAAACTAGCTCCAAAGGTGGCAGCTGTTCATAGTGAACAGGGATTTTGTCAATCACAAATGATCACCATCTTTTCTACTGATAAGGGTCCATCGTTCTTTATTTTGTGCATGCTTGGCAAGCACCTTGTGTTTCAATGGATAAAAATTAATTAAATATTGATGAAATGTAATCACTACATTAGATGATCTTTTATATACTTCTACCGCATTTGGACAATTTTGCTGGCAAATTTCACTTTCTTAGGCTTTTTTAAAGGCTTCTGACTCAAGGATGTAACTCATATTCAAACAATAGAGAAAAATATATAAATAAAATTGTGTTCAATTTTATTTCAAGCAAATGATTAGACTGAAAAATTAAAGAGGTCACAAATGAACAAGCAATTACTGTCCACTGTAAAAGTCAGCAGAATGTATGAATACAGGTATTTGTCATATGGGTTCTGCTATGTAAATATAAACATGCCAGGTTACAGATGCAACGCTGCCTCTTTGGCATCCAATACAAAACTGTGTATTCTATTTCATAAATTATTTAATGAGCAATGCATTAAATTCATTATATACTGGGTTGGAACCCTGTGTTTAATAGATAAACTTTATGTTTATTGGAATTATTTTGGAAAAGGGGACATCAAATTAAATATGATATTGCTGAGAATAGGGCCCGATTCACAGAACCAACTTAAGCCAAAATCCTAAACTTACTACCATTTTGGTATTCACAGAAGGCACTTACTCATTTTGGTATTCACAGAAGGCACTTACTCATCAATGAGTAAGTGCCTTCTGTGAATACCAAAATGAGTAAGTGTACTTACTCATTTTGGTATTCAAAATGGTAGTAAGTTTAGGATTTTGTCTTAAATCAGTTCTGTGAATCAGGCCCATAGATTTGAAGCATTTGGATGAGTCACAGTGGTAAAAATAATAGACATATAACTAGACATTATCGAGGCAGACTACACTGAAAACATAGATTAGACTAGTGGCACTGTGCTAGAAAAATTGATATTTAAATGTTTAATATGGGAACCAATTCCCCCACCATTGCAAATGAGAAGATTGCAAACTACCAAGGGATTCCGTGACCTTATAAAAAGGAAACATAAACTGCTTGTTGAAGGTCGAAAAACTCCAAATTCATATACTACTTAGTCACAAGATTTGGTTTGTATAATTTATTATACCTCCACATCTCTGGTAAAGAGAACATTTATGTGCTCCATATGGTGATGCTTTGCTCAATGGTCTAATATCATAGCTGTATAAATATGACAACCTCTGGAGATATTACAGTCCATTTGTGATATACCTTTCTTAAAGCAGACTAATTGAAGTGTTGCAACTAGTTCATTTTATGATACCTTTTTACCATTTTATTTGTGCATTATGCTAGAAATTTTTAAAAAACAAACTTCCAAAAATTACATACCGGAGCTCCCTTCTCGCCAGCTGGGCCAGGAGGACCTTGAGGACCAGGACGACCAGGTAGACCGATTGGACCAGCAGTTCCCGCAGCTCCTCGTTCACCAGCAGCCCCCTACAAACAAAAAGTAATTATCAGGACCAAATACACTTTCTTTTTTGTTTCTTTTTTTTATTGAGCAGAAACATACATTGACCAATACACTGATACACAAAGTTAATTTCATAATTGTACACCATTAATTTAAGTATTTGAATCTTCTTTTAACACAAACTGTTATGCCATCAAGGCTGTCCATTCATTTGTTGTCTAAAGTGCAATGTGCAGCTGAAATTCAATCTTTCATATTATATAATGCTTCTCATTTAAAACATTAAAACAATATAAAGTGTTGTCAATAAAATAATTTGTTTTATCTCCAATAAAGTGCATTTTCCTGTCATCTTTCCCAGTTTGCTCTAAATCTTCATAAAGTGAATTGTGCTCAAATAAACCAACCTATAAATACTTTGATACCTTTACCCTTGTCGACTTTCTATCTCATCCATATATTTCCATACGGAAATGTATCTTTTAGTAGCTCTGACCCTTTTGCAATAAGCTTCTTCAAATTTCTTATTTGAGTAATTTTTTTCAACCATTCTAGATATGTTAGAGATCCTGCCCATTTTTAAGAAGGGAGATCGCTCTTGCCTGGGAAACTATCGCCCAATCAGCCTTATTGACTCTGTACAAAAAATCATTGCACGAATGATCCTAGCAAGAATACAGGTTTGGATTGAGCAGGAGGACATCATCTCCCCCTTACAGGCTGGTTTTAGACCTCGTACCAGCACTATTGATCAGGCGTTTAAGTTCCAACTTATCGTCTGGAAAACAGTCTATCTCTGTGGTGGTACCCTTTATGCGGCCTTGGTAGATCTTCGGTCAGCATTTGACCTTGTTAATAGGACCAAACTCTGGGGGGCTTTAGCGGCATTGGGAATGCCTCAGGATCTTTTGAATCTAGTCATTAGGCTGCATGACAATAATTTCGCACAGGTCCGCTGGGGGAACCAAGGACAGGTCACTGATAGATTTAAGGTTGGTAGGGGTGTCAGGCAGGGGTGCGTCCTCGCGCCCACTCTATTTTTGTTATTTATAAATAGAGTGGTGCAGTATTTTGATTTAACACCTACAGACGCCCCCACGTTGGGTGGCACTAAAATTCCGCTCCTCATGTTTGCCGATGACACCCTGCTTCTTTCCCAGGCTTTGTCAGGCTTACAAGCAGCTTTGAATGTATTTTCTAATTTTTGCTGTGATTTTGACCTGTTAGTTAATGTTTCCAAAACCAAATACATGGTTTTTAACAAAGGACGATGTGTGAAAGGTCGTGTGTTCATGAATAATGATACACTTGAACGCACCAATATCATGACCTATTTGGGGGTAGTTTTTGAAAATAAGCTGAACTGGGGACCGCAAATCAATGCCCTCTTTCTTAAATTTGCACAGCTCTCTGGGTGTCTGGTAAAAGAACAAAGGCAATCCCAGACCAAAATGATTGGTCCCCCCATTAAAATTTATAATTCCAGGATCAACTCAGCGATCCTATATGGTGCTGAACTTTGGGGCCTTGCTAACCTTTCCCCTCTGGTTAAGGCGCAATATAAATTCCTTAGGAAGCTCACTGGTCTCCCCTGCTCCTCTCCTGTGACACCGCTCCTATTGGACCTCGGTTGTCATTCCTTTGATGATATGGCCAGATTTTGACCTCTGGCCTACTGGAGGAGATTATGGACGGTCCCAGAATTGGCCCCATATGCTAAGGCATTCATGGATGTCCGCTCTATCCTGGGAGCAGGTAACATCCATTGGTTTAGACAGATGAGCCAACTTTTGGACTCTATGGGTCTAGGCTCCCTTTGGACGAATCCGGCTACCAATCCTTTTCCCCCCAAAAAGTTGTATAAAAGTCTCTATTGGACAATGGTGCACCAAAAACAACAATCCCTAGTCTCTGCTGTGTCCTTGTCAGGCAGGTTTTTCGAGTTTAAAAATGCACCGCTCCTCAAAGCTTATTGGGATATCATCACAAGACCCAGTGACAGGAAACTCTACCACCAATTTAGGGTGGGCACTCTTCCAACTAATTTATTTACTAAAAAATGGAAGGGGAACTCCAGCGATTCATGTAGCTGGTGTTCTGATTGTGTTGACTCAGTAGGCCATATATTTTTTGCTTGCCCGGCTTATGCCGCTCCCCGGGCTAAATGGCTTAAACCCATTTGCCGTACACTGGGAACTAGATTAGGGTATGTAGCACTAAGAATACTGAGAACTGAAACTCGTGAATGTGTCGTAGTTGCTGTGGCCAAATTCTTGGGTTGGGCTTGGGTCATTCGATATAGGAGTTTTTAGATCAATGTAATTGTTTTTCTGATTTTATCTGTGCCCCTGATTCTATGTTATTACTCTTTCCGATTGTAATTCTTGTTCTTTTTAACAATGTCTTTTTTGATGAAATATTCGATAAATAAAGACAAATGAAATGAAATGTTAGTAGTTTTGTTGTCCTCCAGTTCTGGAGAATCAGGGAGTGTGCCACCAGGGAAATAATTACTACGGAAATTTCTTCTGCTCTCTTCATCGTCTGAGTTTGTCTCTGCTTTGATAAACCAAGAAGTTTTATTTCAGCCTCAGGTTCCAGTCTTATTTGCAAGCCATGGTTAAGCGCAGTGCAAACTTTCACTCAGAACTGTCTCAATATCGGGCATGTAAAAAAAACCATGAAGCCAGCCTCCCTCATCTAATCGCTGACAGCGACAGAATGTATTCTCGACTTCTGGAAGCATCTTGTGGAGCGCTTTAGGAGTGAAATATGCCATCCAGTGTGATATAAATGACATTCTTTTTCAAAATTTGAAGCTCTTAATGCCTTGCTGCTGCATTGCGAAATAACTTGCCAATCAAGATCACCAAAATGCTTTCATATTAAAGACTGAAAATATTTCAAATTCATAAATATGCTTTGAGCAGCGAGTTTGAAAAATTAGATGACCTAAGGTACCTGGTTCGCTAAAACCATGATTAAACAGGAACAAAAGCTTACTGGCTGTCAGGTCCTTACTCACTAACCTTGAGATAGTCAATCAAAAAATGAGGGGTTCTTTACAAATTGAATGACAGCAGGACCAAATATTAGCACTATACAGTTTTACTATACACTATCAATCCTTTTGGGCAGTTGCATTATGCTAAATGACCGGTCAGATAAAAATGTTTGGAGCTCCTAATATTTGTTCTGTGTGTGGTGTAACCAGAAGTCTTCCTTCACTTTGAACTGCATCAGGACTAAACAACTCAAGAGCATTTTAATAGCTTGAAAAAGGTTCCTAAGCTCAGGAAAAGAGTAACAAAGAAGGGAACAGTAAGAAAGAGGGTCAATAAAATCCTTCTTCTGAAAGTGCAAAGCCTCAAAATTTGACTTTAGACAATAGGCAGTTACACTATCAAAATGTTTAATGCATGTCCCTGTTGTATTGTAAAGGTTTAAGTCTTGACTGAGGATCTTCAGTATATAAAAATGGCAAAGCAATGCAGCGGTGTGAATCAATTTTTTTAACTATTGTATATATTTAATCGAATATAGGAGAGCGTTTACAGGGTCTGACTTCCATATAAAAATATATATATATTACTGTGTGCTTAGATCTGTGAAAGAAATTCACAGAGTATCTTTTTAGAATTTCTTTTGAATGCTTCTTTTGTAAATCAATTATTTTTGTTTTCTTTTATTGCATTTGTCATAGTTCTGGTTAAATGTCAATCAATAGTTTATTTGAGGGGCAAGGGTCTAATTACTCATCATAGAGGAGCCTATTCAGAAACTGTATTTTGTAATATGTTTTGTAATACTAGAAAAGTGCTACAAATGTACTACAAGATGACATTCACAAACCTATTTGCAGAGTTTCTACCCCTGTCTCCCTTAACTTTTTTTGTACTAAATGTGGGAGGAACAGGTGTGAGTGGTAGAAAAATGATGAATACTTACTACTAAAGAGAGGGAAATAGGGATTAAAGGGGAATAAGGAGTGGTTTAGGGAGGATCACCGAGGATTTTAAGGAGGGATCTCTGCCCACCCACAAAAGAATAAGTATATTTCTATTCACAAGCTGCATTTCTAAAGTTTCTACAGCAAGCAAGCTTTTGGCTTTGTCAGTATGTTTTAAACATGTTGCATACCAGTGTGGCTGCTGTTGAGCATGACTAAATGGTAGTAGAGTAAAGAAGAGTCGCGTGGAGTGGAGTGTTGTAAAGTAGAGTGGAGTGTTATGAAGTGGTTTGGAGTGGAGAAGAGTGGTGTAGAGTTTAGTGGCGTGGAGTGGCATGGAGTGGCATGGAGGGAGTAGAGTATTGTAGTGAGGAAGGGTGTAAAATGGAATATAGTTGAGCGCCTTTCAGTGTTGTCTTTAATAATTTACAGGGCTCTGGTCCTGTGCACCTGCAACAGAGCCTAAGGAGATACACACCAGGGTGGTGTCTCCTCTCAGCCTCAGCTAACCTTCTTTGCATCACAAGATTTCTCAAAACAAAACAAGGCAGTGAGACTTTATAGTTAAGGCAGCTCAATTTTGGAACATGCTTCCTACTGCCCTCAGATCCTCTACTGACCTACTTTGAAGGAAGGCTCTGAAGAACTGGCTATGCCCAAAGTAATCAACTGACTGCGCTTGTCTTTACCCTTCACTGCTGTCTCTGTATAGGTGAATGTGTGCAGCGCCAGGATACCTGTATAGTGACTGTTGCACTAAGTAAATACATGAAATAAATAAATAGAGTGTCAGAGTGGAGTAAAGTGACATAAAGTTGCATAAGGTGTTGCGGAGCGGTGTAGAGCAGAATACAATGGTGTAGAGGGTGTTGTGTAGAGTGGAGTAGAGTGTTGTAGAGTACAGCAATGTAGAGCAGAGTACATTATCATAAAAAAGAGCGGCATATAGAGGAGTACTGTAGGAGAGTATAAAGGCACAGAGGGGGGAGGGTTTTAGAGTTGAGCAACCTAGAGTAGAGTGGAATGGCATAGAGATGAGTGGCATAAAGTGGAGTGGAGTGGGGTAGAATGGAGTAGTGTGTCATGGAATAGAGTGGAGTAAAGTTGCATTGGAAAGGCATCGAGGAAGTTAGATAGCGTGTTGTAGAGCAGGGTAGTGTTGTAGAGTGGAGTGGAGTGTTGTAGAGTGGAGTACAGTGGAGTAGAGTTTAATGGAGTAGAGAATCATAGATGGAACATTGTACAGTGTATTGACATATAATGGAGTGACATAGAGTGGCCTAGAGTGAAGTGGCATAAAGTACAGTGGTGCAGAGTAGATTGGCATAGAGTGTAGTGTCACAGAGTGTAGTGGGATAGAGTGCAGTATAGTGGCACAGATTTGAGTGGTGTAGAGTAGAGTGCAGTGGCAAAGAGTAGAGTGCAGTAACAAAGAGTAGAGTGGTGCGGAGAGCAGTGGCATAGAGTACAACAGAGTCAAGAAGAGTCCTGTGACATAGGGATTAATAGGGCAGAGTGGCGTAGCTTGCAGTGGTACAGAGTAGAGAGGCATTGAGTTCAGTGGCCGAGAGTGCACTTTTCCAGAGAAGAGTGACATAGAGTGCAGAGGTGTAGAGGGGAGTGGTGCATAATAGAGCGGCATAGACTACAGTGGTGCAGAGTAAGAGTGGCATAACAGGCAGTAGTGTAGAGTGTTGCAGAGTAGTGGCATCGAGTGCAGTGGTGCAGAGTGTCGTAGTTTAGATTAGAGTGGCATAGACAGTGGCATTGAGTAGAGTGGTGCAGAGTAGCATAGTGCATTGTAGAGTGCAGTGGTGTAGAGTGGTGCAGAGTGGAGTAGTCGGGCATTGAGTGCAGTGGAATAGAGTAAATTGTTTCAGAGTAGAATGATTTGGCATACAGTGGAGTGGTGCAGGGTAGAGTGCAGTAACATACAGTAGTGGAGTAAAGCACACTGGCATAGAGTGGTGTAAAATGGAGTAGCACAGAGTGGAGCAGAGTGACGTAGAATGGCATAGAGTGCAGTGGCATATAGTAGATTGTTTCAAAGTAGAATTAAGTGGTGTAGAGTGGAGTAGTGCAGTGTAGAGTAGAGTGGTGCAGGATAGAGTGTACTGGCATAGAGTAGTGACATAGACTGCACCAGCTTAGAATGCAGTGTTGCAGAGTAGAGAGGCATAGTGTAGAGTGCAGCAGAGGAGAGTGGAGTGGAATAGACAAGACTGGTGGATAGTGCAGTGGCGAAGAGTACATAGTAGAGTGCATTGTCATAATATAGATAGGTTCAAATTAAAGTAGAGAAGCAAGGAGCGAAGTAGCATAAAGTATCACACCTGATGGTGGTGTTGTTTCAGTAGAACATGTTCACTGATTACATTGTTGACAACACACACACCCACCAAATAGTATAAAAACTATGTTTTGACATAGGCAGGATATTTAATGATGTAGTGTAAATAATGTAGTTGGATTTTCAAGCTCCTGTTTGTAGTTTTAGGGAAATCAGTAGTCTGTAATGTCTGGGCTATTGCTCAATAAGTGTAGTTGTATAGGCTTCACCTTTTGGTTTGCCAATGCATGTTATTATTGAACAAGTTACCTACCTTCGGTAATGCCTTATCTGGTACCGTAGGTAAGTAACGTGTTCATCTGACCTTGAGCCACAGATTCCTTACCTTAGAATAGATACCCAAGCAATACCTCCTTGAAGGTGGGTTTGCAAACCAATTTCATTAGAGGAAGTCATGCAGGACTGAACGGGTAAAGTGCCAATATCTACAGACCTGACTGTCCAGACCGAAGTTTTTAGCAAATATGTGCAGGGAAGTCCACGTTACTGCCTGGGAGATGTCCAGGACGAGAACACCACAAGCTAACACAGTTGTGGCAGCTTTAGCGCTGATGCAATGAGCATGCAAACATTCAGGGGGCTGCTTCTTATCCAATGCATAGCCGATTTTGGTGCAGAGAAGGATCCATTGTTCTTTTGTACATCCCGCTCTTCCCTTGCTCCGACATACACCAAAAAGAGTAGGTTATCTACCCGGAGCTCTGGTGTGTGGTCAAGGTAGAATGACATTGCACTGTTTGGGTCCAGACTGTGAAGTCGTTCCTCCTATTTGGAAGGGTGAGGCGGAGGAAAAAAGTAGGCAGAGCACTGGATTGGCCTACATGAAATGGAGTGACAACTTTCGGAAAAAGGAAGCTCTCGTATGAAGCAACATCTTGTCTGGGTAGATGTTAAGATAAGGAGGCTTGGATGACAAGGCCTGAAACTCATTGACTCGCCAGGCAGATGTTTTTGCTACCAGGAAGGATGTCTTGATGGTAACTCGCCTGAGAGGACAGTTATGTAAGAGCTCGAACAGACCACCTATCAGGAATGTCAGGACCAGATTACGGTCCCACCAAGGCATAATTACAATAAAGGGAGGATATGGTGCATACCCTCAAAAACCTATGTACAATAGTGGATTGGAAAAGGGAAGATTGGTCTGGCAACCGAAGAAAAGCAGTGCTTGCAGAAAGATATCCCTTAACAGTGTGCAGAGCAGAGCGCTACTAGGCAAGGTAAAGGACGAACAGGAGAACATGAGAAAGGGGGCAGAAAGGGGGATCAATTTATCTTTCTGTACATCATACCACAAATTTCCCCTAAAGGCAGGAGTAAACTGTCTTGGTGTTGGGACACCTGGCTGCCAAAATAGCATTACAGTCTTTGGAGGGAGGTTTAAAGCTGTCAACTGTTGCTGGTCAATGCCCACGCAAGAAGGTGGGGCATCGACAGGATTGGGTGAGGGGCTCTCCTTTGCTGTTGTGACAGTAGATCCTCCTGAAGGGGCAGCCTGATCGCAGGACGGATGGCCATGCTGAACAGATGTAGATGCCAGACTCCTCATGTTGAATTTGGAGCCACAAAGATGACTTGGGCTCGGTCGTTCCTTATCTTCCTGAGAACTCTTGGCATGAGTGCTATGGACAAAAAGGCATACAAGAGGCCTGAGCTCCACTCGAGATGAGAAGTGTCTCTGAGCAAGAGCCACCTTGGAAACCCCAGCACGCAGAACTGCTGACATTATGCATTCTCATTGGTGGTGCACAAATCTAACCAAGGTTCTCCCCACTGCTGAAAGAGACCTTGCACCGCCTCCGGGTAGAGAAGCCATTTATGATCCGTGAGGCATTGTTGACTGAGTTTATCAATTCAGAGAACTCGCCAGATGTTGCACCACCAGAGATATATCCTGCTGTTCCAGCCAAGTCCAGAGATGCAGGGCCTCTTGACAAAGGATTCAGGATCCCACACTGCCCTGTTTGTTGCAGTACCATATGGCAGGAGTGTTGTCTATGAACAGCTACACTAGCCTTCCCTGGATGGAGGGTAGTAAGGCTTTCAATGCCAATCGGATCACTTAGAGCTCCAACATGTTGTTGTGGAGTTTCGATTCTCTCAGAGGTCAGAGTCCTCTGATCTCCACCTCCCCCAGATGGCCACCCCAGCCCAGAATATATGCATCTATCACTGCTGTAAGATCTGGTTGGGGAAGGGACAAGGGTCTGCAGCTGACTCAATCACCGTTCACTAACTACCACTGTAAGACACTCCCTCCACTGTAAATCATGTCAGAGGGATTCCCCTGATGCTGCACCAACTGGACCTTCAGGTACCACTGCAGGACCTGCATATGCCAAACAAAATGTGTCCCCAGCAGGATTAGGGAGGCCATGAGAGCCAGCAGCCTCAGAGTCTGTCTCACCAAAATCCAGGACAGAGGCTGAAACCATGGTATCATAGCCTGAATGTCCTGGATATGTCATTCAGCAGGATAGGCCCAAAACTGCACTGTGTCCAGAACAGCTTGGATGAAAGGAAGCATCTGAGAGGGAGTCAGGTGTTTCTTTGGCATGTTGTGTGCCATAGTGAAGTTGGAAGATGACAGACTAGGGTGAAGTCGCCTTCAACAGCCAGGCTTTGAGATTTTGGAAGACTAGCCCTCATGATCTCCGAAGATGATCTGCAACCACCACCATCACGTGGTGATGACCAGAGGGGTGCTGATGAGGCCAAAGAGGAGCCCAGTGATCTGAAAATGCTTGTGGTCCACTGAGAACCACAGATAATGCCTGTGTGGCAGGCAAGACAGGAATGTGGAAATATGTGTCCTGCAAGTCCAACACTTCCATCCCGTCTCCTTGGTCCAGGGCAGATAGGATTGAGCTTCTCAATTTTGAGCAAGAAGTTGGGAGAGCCCAGGTCTAGGATAAGATGAAGGCCTGCGTCCTTCTTGGGCACCAGAAAGTAGTGGAAATAGTAGCCCCTTCAGACAAACTGCAAAACTCACCTGTCTGATGTCATGGACTGCCAGTGGGGGAGGTGATGGTGAATGCTGCTGCCCCTTGGGTGCCCATGATGGTAAATGGGTAGATTAGGAGGGTTTGGAGGCTGCAGCTAGTGGGAAGGTGGTGGACAGACCCGAGCGCTGGCCACCATTCCACAGGGTTGGTAGTTATTGTGTCCTCAGCCATGCAGGGGCTGGAAAGCATGCTTGCTGTGGTACCTGGGTGGATAAGGATATGACTGCATGCCCCTTTCATGGCCATTAAAGGAGCAAAAGGTGAATTGAGGGTGATGAGGGGCCATGGAGAGGCCCAAGGACCTGGCTGTAGCCCTACTGTACTTAAAGCACTCCAGCGGCAAATCCGCTTTGTCTCCGAAGATATGGAAGCCATCAAATGTCTGACATCCCCTGAAAAGCCAGTAGTCCTCACCCAGGCATGGCATTGCAGGGCCATTGTTGATGAAACTGCTCTACCTAGTGAGACGGTGGGATCCAGTCCATAGCGAACGGCGAATTAGCTGCATCCCTCCCATCGGCAACAGCCTGGGAGAACACAGCCCAGGCCTCCACCTGTCAAACCGTATCATACAAGGTGTGGAAATAGTGGCCCAGAACGCATGCAGTGTTCAGTGACAGCAATGCCAGGGTGGTGGAAAAATATCTTCTTGCCTAAATTGTCCAGCCTCTTGGATTCCCAATCCGGTGGGGTGTGGTGGTTGGGAATGCACCAGAATTTACATAAGTGGAGGCTTGAGCCACCAAGCTCTCTGGGGTAGTGTGTTCCGTGAGGAATTTTGGGTCCCCAGGAGCAGGGCAGTGGCGGCGGGCAACAGTCCTGTTCACAGCAGCCCCTGTGCTGGGCTTGTACAAGGTCCCAAGCATGACATCATTAAGTGTTTTATTAAATAGAAGAAGCAGTCTGGAAGGGGACATTCCCGGCTGGAGCACATGCGTCAGGACATTAGTCTTGACTGCCATGAGGGCAAGCTAAGGTCCAGGACCTCAGCTGTCCTCTTCACCACTATTGTGAATGATGCTCCCGGCTCCATTGCCTTGGTGGGGGAGAAAGTATGCCAATATCTGCAGAGTTATCCAGTCCCCTGGTTTCACCCAGGTACTCACACCAGTTCAAGGAATCATAAGGCTGATATTCCTCAGGGCCCCATGACCCCTTCCATTCTTTCACGAATCCTAGCCCATAGGAGTAGGGCTCAGTGTCCTGTCTGGATGGCATGGCTCCAGTCGGCACCGGAGCTGCCATCAGACGATGCGCCTCTGGCTCCGTGTTGGTGTTGGGAATGGGGATGGTGCCGCTGCTGGGTGCTGAGAGGGTCAGCTTTGGGGCCGATGCCAGGGAAGGTCAACATGGCATGACTAGCACCGATCTAGATCCATCTGTGGATCCTTGGGGCACAACTGGTGCTGAAGCCGCCAGTGTGTAAACCAGTAGAACCCGCAAAGCCAAATGTGTGCCAAAGGGAACAGGCAACTCATATATGAGGTACATGGCCTCATAAAATTCTTGTATTTGAGGACAGGTCATTCCGACTCCCAGAAAATGCGGGGAGGTGCAAAGTTGCCCCAGGCACTGGCTAAACCACAGAGCCAGGCCGCGAGAGACGTTCCTTTGTCTCTTCGGCCGATGGATGAAGTGAAGTTAAAGAACGCTTTGACTTCTTTTTTTTTCTGTGGGACAGAGATTTACCAAATGGCTAGATGACTTCTAGTGGGATGACATTCACTTGAAGGTCAAATCTAGCAAAAGCAGACACAGCTTTGATAGAAAAACCTCTACATCAATATTTGATGATGCAGGATGTGCATGTAAACCTCTTCCCTGCAAACCTGCTTTAAGGGTTATGTTGCAGCCTCGGAAACTGAAGCATAGGAGGAGCATGAGCAGGCTAAATGGGGAGAGTAATCTGCATTTCCCTTGGCTTCCTATAAGCGCCCTCACTTTGAAGTCACAGAAAAAAAGTAAACACCAGCTGCCTCAGAAGATGGAGCCTGACATTTGACCTTTGTGTTTAAATGCACAGTAAATGAGACAAGATAAGAACAAGATTTAAAGGTCTGTTTACAGAAAGAGAGATCTCGGAAGAATACAGTAAACATGGTTTGGGCAAGGGAAGGGGCAAACTCAAGCTGGACTGCCTAAAATAAATAAAGTCATCAAATAGAAAGCAAAGAAATGTTAGTCACAAACCACAAGGACAGTGGTAAGGAATGGGCAGGATGCATCCGCAGAGACCTTTTCTGAATGTTCCCAAAATGCCTTCAGCAAACCAGACAGCTATGGTGTCTAGTAGGCTTTGACCTGAAAAGGGACCCGATTCAGAAGTATATGACTCTGGCTCAGAGTTAAAGCAAGACCAGCACCACAGTTGGCCAGCCACTGGCATCGTAACACGCTCCTATGGAAAATAATGAAAGTAGAGACTTAAAAAAAATGCCCATAGGAAGTAATGTTTAAATAAATTATAATAAATGATATCAAATAGTAACACATATGATTTTAAGGTATACAAACAAGCAAAAAAATATTTTATATTGTATAATATTTAACAGATGTTTCATTTTAAAATTAATGTTAGATTACATTTAAATGAAATGAAAATAAAGTAACTACTCTATATTTTCTGTCAACTGTATCATATGGAGAACTCTGCAGTTGGGGTGGACATCTCCATATGGTACGGTAAAGGTAAAGGTTCCCTATACTTTATCATTAGGAGATGTCCACAGTTGGGGGCAGAGAGACAAAAATGGTAAAAGGGAACATTTATAAAATATGGAAAAGGTTAGTAGAAATAGTTTTATGTTAAATATGATTGTCAATTATTTTTATATAATTAAAGACATGCTAAAGCATTAATAACTTAATTTTGAATAAAATGTATAATTACTCTAAATGTACTAAATGAAATGTTTTTTGCTGAGGTTTAGATTAAAAAATACATTCCCACCTAAAGTAAAAATGATAATATGGTTTAATAATTATTAAACGTGGTGGTACAGAATTAATGAAAAGTAATTTTATTATATATCATTAAAATTAAATCTTATATTCAGATTTAAAATACAAAGCAAAAACATGGTATAATTGAATAAATATGTTTTATTTTATACTTGTTTAACATTAACTTATATTTATTAATAGTTTTAATTATTTAGAATAGTTATTTTAATGTAACTTTATTTTCCACTGGCCTTTACTTTAAATCCTATTTTCTATGCGAGGGTGTTTCAGTACCAATAGTTGGCCATTTGTGTTGCTGGACATACTACTTTTTTTTGTTGGAGGTAGTAACTTAAACTCATAAGTTTGGCTCCAAACCAGGGGTGTGAAGTGTACATTTACATGTTTGAGTAATTTTGTGACTAGCCAAAAGTTAGGAAGTTACTGAAAAGTGTTAGATTAACTGACACATGTAAATTATACACAAGTGTAAATTACCTTTGTGACTAGCTCCTCAAGTGTCCAAAGGATGTGTTGATCATGCATGCATAGAAGGAGTTATACTGCAGAATACTATAGTTAAAAATAAAATCTACACCTCAGCCCCAGTTCCAGGCTGGAATTAGGAAGAACATGTTCTCAGCACTTTGATAGGCCACAGTGTCTGAGAGTATCTCAGCATAATTGTGTTTAAATAAGCGCTTTTCCCTGATAAATGTTGACAGTATTTTGCGGTTAAATCAGTTTTAAAAACAGCAGAGTATGACAATGAGTGCATTACTCTTGTGTTTACACATGGATCAGAGCTTATCGCTTTAATTTTGGACTAAATGAGATAATGATATAATAATAACAATAATAATATTAATATTAATAATAATAATAATGATGATTTAAAAAATAGAAACACATATACATATTTGGACATGTGCAGAGTTTGATATGATATTGTTGAGTGTGAAGAGGGGCCATCACTCACAGGAACCCAGGTCCAGGGCTCCATTACTTGGTCAGCATGGTGTCAACAAAAACATTTTGCAAAATGCATCAGTAGCATTAGTTTGAGTTGCATGTTGAGTGCAATGTGTCTGTATACCTGCAGAGCTGCAAATACTTTTTTTTATGATAGGCCTAAAATTGGCCTAGCCCTTTGTAGTGATTAGTCAGGTCACTGCTGCCTACTTTAGGAATGTCCTTGATTAAATCAGACCCATGAGGGAATGGTTAATAAAATGTTAATACTGTAAAAATTAATTAAAAATTAAAGGGAACTTAAATTTTCAACAAAGTAAATTAAAAGGTATGCATGAGATCAACAACAGGATATGATTATGGTGTTGGTTGTCTCGCTGGGTGGATAGTAACACGGAGGTCTGAGCACGCAAATAATGCATTGTTGCAGACGTTCTGGAGGTTACCAATAGTGAAATTTGGAATGGGGAAGAAAAACACAAATACAACTTCACAATTGAAGATGCCTGCTAAGCAAAAGGAATGAAGTACAGTGTAAGATCAAGTGGTTTGTTTGACCTGAAGGACCACATCTTGGCTTGCATTATGTATAAATAAATTACAGTGCAAAAGTGTACCAAACGGCAACTACCAGGATAATGTTGCAAAAGTGCTTCAATGACAAAAATATGTTTCATTCATCAATGAAGGAACCGTTATCGGTAGGACTGAAAAACAGCAGATTTTCATAAGACAGAATGAGAGTAGGACTAAAGTTAGCAACAAAGGTTGCGTGCTGCTCGATAAGCCTAGTTATCTCATGATGAAAGGCTCCCTGAAGAAGGACCTTGAAGGTACTTCAGAAATGATTAAACAAGCTACTGTGAAGACATAGTAGTAAGTGGAGAAAATAACAAGAAGGATGAGCAAAGAATCTGAAGAAGGAACAAGTAAGCATCAGTAAATCCAGGATGGAACTTAGTATTAGATTACAAGTAATCCCCTGGGATCCTTTAATAAAATGGGGACTATTGTATGAAACGGGCGGCTTCACTTTAATTTCTGCATTTCATTGATGTATTCTAGACCATTTACATAGACTTATTACTTCAGATTTGTCATTGCAAGTTCAGCCCTGAAAGAACCCGTAGTTATTTCACTGGTGGTGAACAACATGTGCAAAGTTACTCCAGTACTTCGAAAAATTAGCTTGGTAAAAATTCCTGTTTCTGTCCAAAGTGGCAACTGGCCACTGAGAATGAGGGAAAATTATTACTTAAATGTTGCCACACACCAGTTGAATACAAACAAGCATTGGCAAAGCCAATAGGTCTCGCCCTTGGGACATATTGGCTTTTTAAGTGTTTCTAGCCAGCTGTCTATTATGGCATGGCTTTAAAAGAAAAACATTGATGACGTGACCTGCAGTCTTTTTTTATGCACACACACAAAATGATTCAAGCCCTTTTCTTCATTTTGTTTTCTTATGTGAGTTGGTTTAGTGAACAAATAGAATAAATAGCATGGCCGGTAGGGGAATGCAAAATGGAGGGGTCAGGAAGCCACAAAGAGGGGTAGTGGTCATGTGCAAACTTACAAAAAGGAGCGAGGAGGGGCAAAGCAACACAGAGTGTGGATGTGAGGGGGCAAGCAACATGGAGGGTGAAACAAAATAAAGGGTGGGGGAGGCTGCAACACTGAAATAGAGTACACATTTTATATATGCAAGATATTTATAGAGTGCATGTAAAGACATTCACTCTAGTTGAGTGCTAAAACAAAAAGAATGTTGCGCCAAATAACGGAGCTGGGGAATGACAGAAGTGCTTTGCCCATGCTCTTGGGGAGTAAAAAAGAGAAAGTGAATGCCACTCACACCAACATATGAAAAACAAGCAAATGAGAGTGAAAATGAAGCCAACCAATGACAGTTACATAAGGCCTCTTACTCCCCTATAAGTAATAATATTTCTTGAAAATGACAGCAAATGAGCTGTCTCGGTGAGACCTAAAAAGTGATGGATAATATGCTTGAATTAATCTCAGTCACCGGTAATTATTTGGGCCCCATTCATATCCAGGAATCTTTCTTTTGGAACAGAACCAAGACTGATTAGCAGAAGGCTGTCTAGATTAACAGAGTGGGTGAAAAAACGATAGTCTGGAATGAAACTGCAATAAAGCATTCCTTTCATCGCCCTGTTGATTTTGCAGTACACAGGAATAGAGAGGCAGCTTTTTAGAAACATGAAAACATTAACATGCTGTTTAATAAAACTGTATGAGAGCCACAATGTAAAATAATTGTGAAGAAAACATGGTTTTGGGGCAAAAAAGAATAATGAGATTACTTACGAGTGGGCCAGGGGGACCCTGTGGGCCTTCTCCTCCTTTGAGTCCAGCAGCACCCTGCAAAATTAATTGTATTTAACACATTGAAATTAAGCAGTTTCTTTAAATTTTGATTAAATATACTATACTTTTTATTCTTTGATAACATTTTGATCATTAATGATTAGAACACACATGAAACTTTGAATATTAGCCCCTCATTCTTAGAGGGACAGAAATATGAGGCAAAAAAATATTAGCTGTTCCATTACTACAAAATTAAGATATTAGCCCTGCAAATTCTGAATCCAAATTTTAGCTGTTAGAATTGCAATAATGTGGACTTTCACTGCTATAAACTGGTACAAAACCACAATATTATACTTTCTAAACTGTTTTAGATAACTAATTTCAGGTGATACATTTGCGGGTAACTCAGAAAGTCAATGTGTCGCAAAATCTGGATGTGAATACTTTCAATATTATAGCAAGATTCAGAATGAGTGTCTTTGAGAAGCATTGATGGAAACTAATTTTAAGACAATATATTTACCATTATTTAAATACAGTCTTTCTATGTGGCTGATTTGAAAGTAGTCTTTTTGGTAGCAACATATGTGCTAACAAAACAATACTGATTAGACACACTATTTTCCAACTCTCTTTTTTTGTTTATGGAGCCCAATAGTGATTTACTGAGAAGCACACTTATAAATGTCAGTAGAGGTAAGGATTCTGTGAGGGAGAGAGCATTCAAGCATGTCTGTACCTGAGCTCCTGGGAGACCTCTTTCTCCTGGGAAACCACGGAGTCCAGCAGGTCCATCTTTTCCAGATACACCTTGAGGACCTGGATCACCCTATGAGAATGATGACAATATGGTTATGAGAGGATATTTCCACAAGTCACCAGTACAATAGATTAATATTGACATTTATTAACCAGTTTTTTTGTTAAATTGAGTGATAAAAGCAGGATAATCTTCCAAAGCACCTTCTAGTGAAAATAATTAATACAGTGTAAAAATAATAATAATTGTTTACTTTTAAGAAACATGACCATTTTATGTCATTCTATGTACTATTTGAAACCTTACCTTTGCTCCTTCCTTTCCTGCAGAACCAGGCAGACCTTGTTCGCCAGGTGGGCCGGGAGGACCTGGATGGCCTCTTTCACCAATTGGGCCAGTTTCCCCAGTAGGGCCCTAAACACAAAAGACATAATCAGCAGTCAATGGACAGCGGTATGGACACTGTGATGTTTACTGTCTGGTCTGACAGAGATTGCCAATGAGTGTAAAACACAGTGCTTTAATACTCATTGTCTAGTTCCAAGCTAAAAAATAGAAAATAGAAATAGTGCACAAACAATTACTTCTGTCAACAAATAGGCACTAACTAAAATTCAATAAGTAGACTCCATCATCTGATATTGCACCCAACACAATAATATGTATTGTAATGCACAGCAAAAGATAACATGTGGTATCCTGTATAAAGAAATAAAACAAGAGATTGCAATGCCGTAAGTCTTGCATTCATGAAATGCCAAGCTATTGGTTTGCAAATGAATAAGAAATGAGATGTCCGCCTGCCTTTATTTTTTTATTTATTGACTTTTGTAGCAATGGCAGCACGCTGCGCTTTAGGTTTCTGATGTTTAAACCTAAAGCGTGGCGTACTGCCATTGCTAAAAATGTCAATAAATAGAAAAAAAAGTTGTGCGCCCACCTTTTTGTTTCTGTTTATGTGCTATTGTAGCAAACGTGACCCGCCACGCTTTAGCTTTAGATGTTTAAAGCTAAAGTGCAGCTACCACCATTGCTATAAATGTAAATAACTGGAGAAGAAATGCAGCATCCACCCGCCTGCTTTATGTTATTTATTGACTTTTGTAGCAAGGGTGTCACACTGTGCTTTACCCTTAGCTGTTTAAAGCTAAAGTGTGGCATGCCGCCTTTGTCACAAAGGTCAATGCAGTGTTGTGCAGAGGGGAAGGGCATGTTGCAGGAAGGACGGCAGCAACAAGAGGGAGGGGGTGCGAGCGAGGAGGCAACAGATGGCCAACCAAAAGAAAAACAATTGGTGATGTTCTCTGGGAGGGAACCAAGCACCCAAAGGTGGCACAGATGGATAGTATTGACCCACCAGAGTGTAGGAATTTAGAAAGGCAGCCCAACTAACCAACCAGAAGCACTTAGAGTGTTGAATGCCCATATCCTGAATACAACATGTCTCAAAGAGACAGCTCAATTGTTGCCAAGGCGAGAAGTAAAAGAATCACTGGTTGCAAAATACATCTTGGAATTGCTTGATCTAGCGTGTAACAAGATTGCTTTAAAATAACTTGAAAAACCTAATGCACCTTTTCATATAAAAGTTGTCATTAGTTGGAATAATTAAAAACGGTTAATATGTTATATTTATATCTATCGATAATCTCATTTCGGTGGTGAATGGAAGAGGATCTATCACCAGGGAAATTACTTTCCAAGCGAAAAAAAAGAGAAAAGTTAAAACACAGCCGCATCTTATTTGGGAGTGTGTACAGTTAGAAACTCTGGTGACTTGCAACTTTACTTAAAGTTTATAAATTTTAAAGCTTTTGATGTTTTAACAGACGGGCAGTGCTTTGGTGTCCTTTTCTGATTAGGTAAACTGTTCTGACTGCCATATTGGGCTACAGGTAGCAGTTGATAAACCTTGACTACTGATCCGTAGCCACGTTGAAGAATTCCCCCATCACCATAATGTTCACAATCACAATGCTCCTGAGTGACAGCTTTGTTTAGTCACTGCCCTCGTGACTAGTTAAAGCACAGAATGATAATACAAAGGGACATTTCCCATGCTTGTAGCACTATTCAGGCTCCACACACACACTGCTCAGTCTAATGCAATAGAATGTGCTGTCCTTCATGACCAGAACATCCTGAAATTGGAAGTCATTGTCAACAGAGGGATGGGTGACCTAAACTTTGTGTCAGGTGAATTCAGACATAGTCAGGAAATTTTGACCGATTTCACAAATGGGAAAGTGTCCTACCTTTACATGACGACTTTGGCCAAGGATTTAGCTTTGCACACCCGTAATCTCATTACTAACTGTAAACTACTACACTTTTCATGAGTGGAACACACATTCATTTAGAGTTAAGGTTATGCAAGTTAAGTTTAATCAAGGATTGCATTCCTTAATGTGTGGACCCTTGGGGATTTTTGATAATCAAAAAGGGTAACTTTATAAAAACGATAAGTGTACAGTTATTACAATCAGTCTTTTTCAGTGGCTCACACCTGCAAAAAGCAGTTTTAGACACTTGCATAGAAATGCTGGAATAGAAATCAGAAAGCACAAGAGAATGTAAATAAGCTTGACTGTACCACAACTTTCATGTTTGAAATATATTTTGAATATTTATAAACACACAACATCATACTGGCTAGGACTTGATGAAAATTGTACCTGTGGACCAACAACACCACCTGGACCTGGAGGGCCAGTTTTGCCTTGGAAACCCTGGAGGTTGAAACACATGATAAATAGTCAGAATTAGTTGCAATTAAAAGATAAGTTTAACAAATCAAATTGTTATTTAGATTAATCAGCTCCTCTGAACCCATTATCAAATGCCAAACATATTAACATTTACTGCAGTTCAAGCATACTAACAAGAGACGTCATTGTATACTATTAGACTTCTTTGAACAATAAATAAGAAATGACACATTTGTGGTAATAAGCAATGTAAATAATCTAATACAATGAAATGGGATTTTCAAAAGCACATCCTTTGTATGTTGCCTAACAGTCATGCTTTTTCAATGTCAATGAGAATGGAACAAGAGAATAACAGTATCCTGTTGCCTCATTTCATCCTCTCCTGCTTCTCCCCCACAGTCCTCTAAGACAACTTTATGTTAATATGAAACTCTATACATCTAATCAACAAAAAACAAAATAGACTCACTAGGGGATTTTAAATCCCCAGGTGTTGACAAATCCATTTCTATAAATGATTTTCGCTTTAGAACTAGTCTATGAAAATGTTCTAGATCTTATATTTTTCACTGCCATACATTTCAGTCACACACTAAATCAGTGATATGAATAATATGAGTAATCGTTGACCAATGTCAATAATAGATGTGCAGAAAATAAACAGTTAAGGTCATGCATGGAAAGTAGGGATGGAGGAGACATTTTGAACGGCCACATCAACATTTATCATGTTCTGCAAACGTTCAGGGACCATATGTGAAAACAGGTGTTCAGGAATTGGAAAAGGTTCAAATGAAAGTCAACAATAGATGGAAGAATTATAAAGAAACCCTCATTAAGTTGGAATTTCTTCTTTGGGAAAAGGTGACTAGAATAGGGGTACACCAGGACCGTAAAGAAGAAGGGATTTAATCAATGTACGGTTAAAAATTCATTCCATTGTGACAATTTACAGAGAGGAATAGACTCCCTTCAAACATACAAGTAAGATTATTTTGTAGAGTAGCAAGGCATTGGTGAGTTGTACCAAAATACTCTTAATGTTAGGGATAGGTAAAGTAAAAAGGTCCTGATTACCATAGCTTGGTTATTTTGCTTTTCTTTGTTAGGACAAGTTTGAAAAAATTAGATTAGACTTTGTGCTACCTATGTGACTTAAGGCCACACTATTTTTCAAATGCCGAAGAACTTCATGAACCTATGCTCAACATATTTTGTGCCTTGCTCTGACTATTTAAATGTGCACAGAGCGTACCCATCAAAGATATGTGATAGGTGGAACTAGTATTTTTCACACATAAATAGTAAATTATAAATAACATATGATTAGTGTCTTGTCATGTGTTAGGCTGTGTCTATGCTTTATCTGCATAAGGATCTGTTTGTTACGCGAATAAATCCCGGTGTAATTTATAGAGAAAGAATGACTAAACCACTCCAATCATTTTATGATATTGTATTTTCACTTTTTGGGCTTTCATTGTACTCAGTAGTTGACAGACTCCCCAGCCTTACCTTTCCATGCATTAACTTAATTTGTTAAGATTTTATCATGTGAGTATTTTCAAGCAAATGCCTGAGTAACTTGCATAATGTAACATACTGGATGTTTTGTTGTCAGAAGGGTTTCCTTATACTTACCAGTCTGGAAGCAGAGGCAAGTAACATTGATACTGTACATTACACAGAAGTAGCTGAAGCATGAATAGCTCCGGCAAAGCTGAAGCGTTTAATCTGGCTGGAAGTAATCAGGTTAGAGAAGCAGCAGGTATGCAGTGGAGCAGAAGTTAAACTGTGAATGTTTACGCGAATAGCTACTAACATTTTCTTTATAAGTCAAAGCAGATAACTCAATTAGTAATTAAAAGCAATAATCTCAATCCGTTAGCATTTCAATATGATACAAATGGTTTAAATGTGAAAAAACATTCATATCTTAACGTTTGCATCATGAACATATCATATTTAATACATGAGGGATTACAGTATGAATAATGATGGGGTCTGCAAAAGGGCTGTGAAACAGAACACATGATTCCTCAGGCAGACACAGCCCATTATTCTAAGTATGCCATGAAAGATATGCCAGTTTATGCTAATCCATGATATGGCAAGATGTGCATTATCCCTGATTCACTACACCTTGGTGAACTTTTAACATTTAAATGCATTGATGGTGTTTTATTAAGCACCAGCCCACTCTCAAATGTTGATGACAAGGTTTGAGAGTGTTTCCGAGAGCTGCTATGTAGGAAAAACAAATTCAGATCCTGAAACATGTTTCCTTTGCTTTCATTTGATAAGATTTGGCGTCCAACTATATCTCGCAGGTGATAAACTGCAGTGTTCTTTTTTAAAGAGATGCTGCCTTTAAATTAGACAAATATCAACTTTTCTAATGCAGTCATAATTATATGCTGCATTGACTGGTCTCGTTGACCTATATCACCTATTAAATTTGCATAAATAATGTTCTAAACAATTAAAACAAATCCTCTCTTGTTTAGTCAACTTTGATCAACAGCAGACCCCTGAACAAATATCTGAGCCAGATTTGATTAAACAAAGAAAATATGAATATGTGGTCACTGTCAATGTGTCTGGTTCACATCTAGTTTCCATTATCATGTATTAAGACAGGTCCAAGGCATGGTGCTTGATTTTATATGAAGTTGACCATCCTTATCATTTATTTGCAGAGTATTTCACGACTAATAGGTCTGCTACATTTTTGCACAAAACTTAATTCACCTGAATTTCTGGTGAATTGCTGTATGTTGGGGCGTGTTAAGAATAATGCACGCTTACTAACATTTTCAGATGCCCTGCAGCGATGGTTAGAACCCTCAAAGCAGGAAGAGTAGTAAAAAGAGCAGCCCAACATTCACCTTCCCTCTTGTCTCTTTGAGACATTTTAGTCTGTCTATTATGTCTATTAAGAAAGAGACATGGGATATGAAGTGCCCATGTCAAAGTTGTGTGACACACGAAATAATGCCTATTAGTATATCACTGGAAGGGCTTGCCGCTTTCTTAAAACTGAAGTATCATATTTTGTTCAAAAAAGCTCTATGTTATTGACTGATTTTTCCTCACAGTAAGCGAATATTCCACTAAAGACTAAATGAACACATTTACTGAATAGATTCATAGCTACCAAAGCATTAGAAAGCCTTTCTGATTATGCCCTGTTTATTAAACCAATTAAAACGACATAAGCAGAAGAAATAAAGTTTAAATAGATGAGTTGATTGCACAAGAGAGTCACACTGAGCGCTTACAATTTCTAAAAAGGCATAGGTCATAATAATTCTAAAGTGCAAAAAAAGCATAACATGAAAATGGGTATTTAGGGCAGCTAATGCATAAATTAAAGCATGGCGTGAAAGTTAGTTGTATTCAAAGCCAAAAAACAGTGACCTTCTAACGGACAGCAACAGAATGAGTGTCATATCACATGGCTGGTTGAGGAATGTCCCACTGCTTGCTTCATAATCAACAAGCAACTGCTGCTGTTTTTGAGCATGAATACATCAATAAATGATTGATTGATTGATTGATTGATTGATTGATTGATTGAATACTGCAAAGTTTTATTTCAGTACGAGAACCACAAATGAATACAAGGGTTGCTTCTGTATAACTTGATAAACCTCTGTCAATTATTTCCAAAGACAGGCTTTATTATGATTCAATAATTAAAGACAGGGCTGTCACTTTGCTTTCCAGTACAATTACTCAGGAACATAGGATCTCATGTGCAAACGTTGCATTTCAATAAAGTTTGTTGCAAATTGCGCACTGATTTTTTGCGAACGCAGTTTTATTTTGCGAACCAACTTATATTCAGCTAAGTCTGCTCACAAAATACTGAACTACATTGTTGCAAAACGACCTACCTAACAAATATTCATTACCAGGTAGCAATTTGCGATCCCCTGCGATTGGCTACAATCACAGGGATGGTGGCCTGCGAGGATTTGGAGACCACCATGACTAGAATTATGTTTAAATAAAGAGATTTTTTTTATGCAGCTCATTTTCCATAAAGGAAACAGGACTCCGTTTAAAAAATAAAAGTTTCCCAGTGGACTACTACCAACGTTTTTTCTAGGAAAAAATTCCTACGTTGTACGTCTTGCGCGTGCGCACGCGCAAGACTTAGAAGGTAGGGTTTTTTGATTGCAGAATGAATCGAGGAGCAGGAAGGAGAGCGGCCAGGCACGGGAGGCAGCAGACATGCAGGTAAGTGCCTTCTTTTTTAATTTTTTAATAATTTAGGAGGGAGGAGTGAGCGGCTGCCTCCGCTCCCCACAGAAGCAGTGTTTTGCCTACCTCCGCTTTCGCAATGGACCGTGGAGTAGGCAAATCTCCGCAAAACTAAGCTGGCGGAGCCGAGTTACCCGCCCAGTGTTACTTTTTTCAAGATTCCCAAAGGGGAAGGGACCCAAAATGTTATGACTCATGAGAAGGCATTTATAAATAAAGAAAGTCCCTTTTCCACTTGCAAACCTGGTGGTTTTGCAAATTGCAGGGATTGCAATCACAAAAACGGCTTTGTACAAGAGACCCATAAATCACTACATTTCTCAGATAGTTGTTGAATTTGATCCCAAACTAAACATTATTTTAATTTCTCATATGAAGGGGCCGTAATTTTTTTTACTAGTGTATATAGATAAGCCACTGAATGGATTGTCATTATTTGTCTTTCTTGGAAGTGTATATTTTAGTATTAAGTATTAACACGCCATTGTTATCTTACACACTGACTTCATGTTCATGCCTTAATAGGAAGAAATCTTTAGAAAACTCTATTATCCCCAATATCCACTCATTTTACCTGAGTCCATTTAATTTGTCTCAAAGCGCCCATAAGTGGATTTGAGGCGTTGTGCCTTGGTACAATACAAATGGTAATATTATGTAAATGAATAAATAGTTATCTATCAAGAATTCTGCTGCATTGTTATTTCTTGGGAAATTAACAGTATGAATTCAGAGAAATTCTCATTAAGATGTATTCATCTGTATTTACCTTTCACTTCTGCCTAGTGCTAAGAATCGTCAGTCTCGTGGTACCATTTCCTGTTGCTATAACAACACCAGGAACTAGTACTACAAGACTGAGTAATTTTAGAGCGAGAGAAAAGTGATAGGTAAATATAAATAAATGCATCCTATGCATATTCAGGGCATATGGCCACTTTATTTGTGGGCATTATCAAATACTGATCAACTACATAAAGCTTTACATGAATTTGGTACCATTAACTGGAAGCAGTAATGCCTTGATTTGGAGACATTATGAAGCTGACATTAGTGAACCAAACTGCCTTACAATATAAAGAGGAAAAATTGCCACCTTGGGATAAAACGGAAATGGTTTCAGAAAAATGTGTTTGGGGAGCATTGTTATTTATTTACAATGAGGAAAAGCATGAGGATTTTTAGAACTTTGGTAGATGGATGTAGGAGAAAATACAGAGTATTTAACATAAAAGGCTAGTACCTTAGGAATAAATGAGCGCATTTTAAAGAAAATTGCATAGTGATCTTTGGGGAAATGAATGAGCAAACTTTGATGGACGCGCTAATTGTTAAAATGTTGTCATTACTTCCTTGGCCTCACATTGCACTTGCTGCCATTACTGACCTTTCATGAATCGTATTTTCATTTTGTGCACCTTATTGGAGCTGTTGACGAATTATCTAAGCATTTGCCTGTGTAGGAATTTAGCTTACACACTCTGCCAAAGATGGTAACCTGCAACTACACAACGTGTCCTCTGGCCTGAATGCTTGTGGAACGTTTAGCCAGGCCATAGAGCAAGGGCGTTCTGTCATTGATCTGTTTTTTAGAGTTCAGAAAATGAACTAGAAAAAGTAATTTTTCCGTATGTGCTGAAGCTTCATTCAGACTATAAAAGACAAAAAATATATCATTTTTTTATTTTTCAAATGGCCATCAACATCGAAGGTGCCGTCTCTGAGCGCTACATGCATGACTATTGATGACGGAAAGCAATGTCATTGATTGGAAGTTTTCTTGAAGCCTTTTTTGAATCGAGAATGGCTATAATGCTTTTTGTGCCTGCAATTTATGGTGCCAGCATGGAGTGGCATGTGCCTTCCAACAGATGCCACCTAGTAAACTCCGACAATCTGCTCAGCCTTCCCGTAGAGTCCCTGCGGACCATGCTCATAGGGTCTTGGCTCTCAGAGCTGGCACGCAGAGCTGCGTTTTGCGCCAACGTGATATGACACTCATGGAGAAGGGCAAGCGATAATGTACATTTGCTGAAATGCCTCCTTCACCTGCTTTAATAGTCTGTTGTTTTGAATTGCATCGCATTCTTATGCTAAGTGCCAGGCTTTCCATTCTGGCACGCAATGAATAGGGTTTTTATCTTGCAGCCTAGGCACAATATTAAGCTGTTTGACACCTGCCCCGCTGAGCTTGAAAAGATGGCTGCTTTCGATAAACAAATTGACTCAGGTACGAAAACATGTATCTCTTTATGCTGCCATTCTGGGCTCAAAGCCTCGAAACATCTTCTCCCACCCGAGCATAAATGTTTACAAAAAGAAGCCCCTCAGTGAGGCGACCAGGTGTGCAACAACTTACATCCAAAGCTTGAACAGATATACTTACAGTTTCTCCTCGCTGCCCAGGGTGGCCAGGCAATCCATCCTTTCCAGGTGGTCCCTGAAATTACAGAGACAAACAGAATTACTCAGAGCTATTCTGGCTAGAAAATGACATTCTATTAGGATAAAAATACGTGAATTAGGTTTCACTCTGAGACATGAATTCATTAACTCTGAACAACATGCAATGTCTTCAATAGACGTTTCAGTCTGGTAAAGTTGTATGTAAGGGGCGATTTCATCAGGCTTAAGAGGAAAACAGATTTTTTAAACAGAGTCTCGATGGGCCCGAGAAAAGAAGTCAGAAATCTGGTCCAGGTGTTGTTACTCCTGCAATAGGGCATATACATGATTTTTTGGGAACTCAAAAATAATTCCAGGAGTGTTGTAGGAATCTGCAAAAATCAAACAGTTTCAAAAATACTAAAATATATAAGTGTTTCTGCATGCAGAACTCATTGGAAGACATGATCATTAGACTGCACATTTGACCCAAACTCTTTTAAGCAGATCTTAAATTTGTTTAAGCCCTGTGATGAGCCTTGGATGTTATAGTTTATATTGTCATAAAATATATATCACACACATGGCACAAGGGTGTGTGTGTTGGTGCATGGCAGCCTAAAGTGCCTCAGCACAGGCAGAGAAGAAATCTGTGCTACTCCTCAGCAGTTGAGGCTCCTCAAGGGAGTGCTGCGGGCGGTGAGGCGGGGCTGAGGAGGGGCAGGGTGGAGGGTAGTAAACTCCGGCATACGGCCGAACAGAGGTAAGTACATAAATAAATTAATAAAACTAATTACATTGCGCACGCTGCAACTCCAAATGGCGATGCAGCACGCGCAATGTAATTCGTTTTATTTAATTATTTATGTACTTACCTCCGTTCAACGGAATGCCGGAGTTTACTTCCCCCCGCCCCGCCCACCGCCCGCAGCACTCCCTCGAGGAGCCGCTACTGCTCCTCAGTAGATATGGCGGTGCCCTCCTCTCCCCCTTTCATACAATGCAGCACAGCATAATTAGTTGCTGCGCTGTTATACTTTGCCACACTATTTTAAAGATGGAGCCTGACTGCCCATTGTTTACTGTAGGCTGCTCTTTTTTTACTTCCTTAGCTACTTTGTCTTTCATTTCAAGCGAGTTTCTTTTGACCTCGCTCACAATCCCAACATCGCCTGAAGGTGCTTTGAACATAGACTTGGTGGTTAATACATTGAACCAGGCGCGGCCGGTATAGGTAAGAGTGCTGGGCGGGGCATGTCATGGTGGAGGGGGAAGTCGACAGATGACTGGATAGGAAAAATAAAATAAATAACTAAATAAAACCACTTACCTTGCGCTCGCCGCATCGGCAATCCGGTGAGCGCAAGGCAAGTGGTTTTATTTATTTCATTTTTCCTATCCCGCCATCTGTCGACTCAGCCACCGCCCCACCCCACCGCTGTTACCTGTACTGGCCACACCTGCAGTGAACACTCACTTTTTCAAAGACATTTCTTCAGATTCTCTCTAAAAACATTCGCCAAGGAAATAATGACCAAACTTTTCATTGTATTTTTCTCTGGGTTTGGTCACATGAAAGAGTTCTTGCTCTGATACCTCAAACGACTAAACCTATTGGGCTCGCTTTCAGTTGAGTAATAACCTAATCAACAAGACGTACTTTATTTGGAATTCAGTAAACCATCCATAAAGTTCCTGGACAATTCATCTGAAAATGTTCAAACAGTGTTATCTGAATTGGGTCATTCAATAAACGCAGGCAGTGCAATATACTTACAGGGGGGCCCTTCGGTCCAGGAAAGCCAACGGGGCCCTGAGGCCCTTGAGGTCCCTAAAATACAAACATATGCAAGGTAAGGACGCAGTTGGCATCGTGCAAACATTAACAGTGTACTTTAGGAACTTAAATATGACCATACATTCAACATGCTGCTTTGTCAGCAATTGTTATTACTAAAATGCATGAGGGGTTATGCTTAATGCCGCCCAGCAAACTAGCCTGTTGCACAGTTTAAGGACTGTCAATAATTTTACCCCCAGCATGTAGCATGGAAATACTCCCAGAAAAGCAAACAGCAATGACGTGGCAGAGCAGTAATATAGAAGCATATAATATACACGATTAGTGTAAGCGCTAACCCTAATTTAGTTGTTTTGCCAAGCGAACTTATGAATGGCCATGACTTGTAGTTCACATGTCTTAAAGTTTACAGGGGGCAAATATTCCAAGCTACCAACAACCAAATTGATGAATGGAGTGCATTTTTTGTACTTCTTCAGCTCTGCAAGACAAAATGTTGGTTTTCAAGAACAGTTGAAACTGCAGTTCGTTCTCGTCGTTTACAGGTGCAACCCTGTGATATTCCAGTGCATGTTTCAGAGATTTTACATTCCAGATTAAGTACCATGGACCTGACGAATGTTGGAACAGTTCTGGCTCTAATTTGTTCATGAGGAGTATTACGAATGCGTTGATTAGTAACATAACAAACATTCAATTACTATTTTCATCCCCAATAATTAACAACGTATTCAGTGCCATTTAGGAGAGACACAATCCATTTTGAAAGCACTTGGATGCGAATTAGCTATGAATTCAGGAATTGTTCTGCTCTCTTGGTCTGTGGGATGATATTAAGCATTGAATGGATGACTTTAAGAAGGCAACTGGGTCAAATGCAAAGGAAAAAGGTTAAACACATTTCATCCGAGTGCTAATGACTTTGCCTACCACAAGCATAACATCGGCAGTGCTAGGAATACATTGGAAATCAAATATTGTGTTTAATTTTACAATGATTAAGAACCTTTTTAGGTGGCACTGTGCAAACCTGCAAAACTTCGGCTGCTCTTAAAAGTAGGTATCTGCTCTAAAACTCAAGCCTGGCAATGCATTCTCTCAAGAAATGTGAATACTACTGGTGGATTTTTTTTATAATTCTTCTCAGTGTTCTCGTGTCCCATTTTATTTAATTGATATCTTAATGTGTGTTTACTAATAGCCAATGTGCTATGTTAGTGTAAAAGTGGGCAGCAACACCAATGACTGCATGGATAACATGTGGACTGAATACAACTGCTCGTCCTGCATTTTGCTATGACACTGTGGTCACAAGCTCTCTCTCAAACCGAGTCTTTGGCAGTGGCATATATCTTGCAGTACCTTCACTATGCCCCTTTTGGTATGGCTTCTAAAGACCTCTGCTGTAACATAACGTGCCAACTGCCCAGCATCACCACAAGCATATCAGCATGAAACTGGCTATTCATTTTAATCTGTAGTCCATACAGACAATTCTTCTCTTTGTCCCCTCCCCTGCCGGCATCTTCACAGCTCAGTTGAACTCCACTGGGGACATTCCTGATTTTGCCTGGCCAATGCAGAAGGTCAGCCAAGCTTTCAAGAGTTGAGCTGTGGGACAGGTGGGTGTGGACTTGCTATTCCTTGGATAGGAGTTGTGTTCCTTAAAGCAATAGGTAGTTTGTTCTCTTGTTCAAACAAGTAAAATGTGCTCTCCATTGGTAAGACATTATATAGTCTATCTTTTATGTCTAGCTATCGCTCACAGTTTGTGATCTATCATTGTCTTTTGCTCAGTGCTGCTTTACATCAATAAGTGATGGACAGATAACACATTGAAGCATATGGTGAGCAGAGTATCCCAGAACAAGGGTGCCACATGCTCTCTGATACACTGGGGCAACATGTGACATTAAAACCCCTGGTCTGTTTCCCTTTCTCATTTTCTCAGGTTTGCGTCTGGTGTAAGCTCCTAAATCTTAGTATGAGTAATGGAATAGGTTGCACGTGGTCAGTGTGGCCAACATTGCTTCTGTCACTACCATTACCTAAAGAGGCCGTTTATTTTAGCATCTGGTGGTTCATAAAGCATCAGGTACCTAGGCCTATTTGGAGTGTGCAAGCAGTGAGGCATTTTTATTGTTTTGTGTGGTACAGTGTCTCAATATCACCTTGTCAGAATGCAGCCTTACTGGGCTCACAGTTCGATCTCTGTATTACTTAGTATTGATATCTGAATGTAGATTCATTTAATTGTATAGAGTTTTGTGCAGAAATTGTATTTGCTTGTACTCTGTATATGTGCAACATATGTACAATCTGAACTTTTGAAATTACCCACAGCTTCTCTCTAATGACTTCACTAGAAATGATAAATACCACCAGCAGAATATAATGGGCTTCAAATATGATTGTATTGTAATTACTTTTTTATGTATTGCATCCAATAAATAACAGTATCCTGAGGTTCATTAGTTATTGGGTGCAATAAATAGTGACAATTTTCCTTGAAAATGTGCTATAATGTGATTTTTATGCCACAAAATGTGCATGCCCCGCTATTTCTTGCCAAGAAAATGCAAGTTTGACCTTCCGTGTTTTGGGTGAAAAATCGGACTGTTTTTTGTCTCTAACGCACTCATTTTCGCATCACCTGTAAAAAAAAGTGCTTTAAATGGGTGTCCCAATTTACCAAGGTGCTAATGTTTCATGCCAAAAAGTGGAAACTACTAGGTTGCTATGTTTCAGCCTGTAATAATAGACGTCCTCTGAGGAGATACAGCTGTACAGTCCTATCCTAAGGCTAGACACCCATAGCCATGAATTCATTTCAATCAGTTTAATTACTTTAAAAAAAGTATCATTTATTTTTACATCAAAAAAGGTTATTGAAATATTTTAGCATAAATTAATATGTATGAATTTAATATTTACATGTGTTAGCATTAAATTAAAAAGTGGTGTTTACTTTTATTTCTCTGACTTCGAAGTGAGAAGATTTATCTGAGAATCTAGGGGTGTGAAAGGAAAGTAGTTTTTTTCTAGCACACAACAAAATGTAAATGACTGTAAATGATCTTTCCAAATATTTCAGAAGATATCAGAATTAGAAAAGCACAAATGAAGCACATTTATTATAATTCTGAAGTGTGCTGGAAACAAATATTTTAATACGATTAAACCAAATCAATACACTAGGTGAGGCCATTTCCACCCAATATCGATTGTGAGCTGTATATGTTTAGCAATAAAACGGTATGTTTGTGCAAATGGAATGGACATTTCAATTGGTAATGTGTTGTCTATAATGGGATAGTACTACCACACCATGCTTACTCTACTCTGCACCACTCCACTCTATTACACTTTACTCCACTCAAGGCCACTGTACACCCCTGCACTCTATGACACTCTCTGTCACTCCACTCTATGCCACTCTACAATACTGTATGCCACTCTAACCCACTCTACACCACTATACCCCATTCTACACCCCTCTACTCCACTCTTTTATGCTTGACTCCACTCTACAACACTTTACTCTACTCTACACTGAACCACTCCACTCTACTCCACTTAATGCCACTCCACTCTACAACACTACATTCTACTCTATGACACTTCACTACACTACACACCACTACACTCTATGACACTCTACGATACAACACTGTTCTCTGCTCCATTCTATGCCACTCCACACTACAAGCCTCTACTCTACTACACTCTAATCCACTGTATGTCTCTCCACTTTACGACACTCTATTCCACTCCTTTCCCTTGCACTATATGCCCCTCCACTCTATGTCACTCTACCCCACACTATGCCACTCCTCTTTGCGACGTTACACCACTCTACGCAACTCCCTCTACATCACTCCATGACACTCTACTCTACAAAACTCTAATAAGCTGTATGCCACTTCACTTTACAACTCTCTATTCCTCTCTATTCCCCTCCACTCTCCACTCCTCCACTCTATGACACTCTACTCAAATCTATGTCACTCCTCTTTATGACACTACTCCACCCTACACAACTCCCTCTACACCACTCCATGCCACTTTACTCCACACTCTATGCCCGTCCACTGCACTCTACTCTACGACACACTGCTCCACCACTTCACTCTATACCACTCCACTCAATACCATCCCACTCTACTCCAATTTATGTCACTTCAATCTATGACACCCTACTCCACTCTATGCCTCTACTTTATGCCTCTCCACTTTACAACACTACACATCACTACACCCCACTCTAATCCACTCTACTCCACTCTTCTCCACTCCACTCTACTCCATGATACTTCACTTTGTGAGTCCCAACTCTATGACACTCCACGACAACCTTCTTGACTCTACCACATTCTACTCAACTGTATGCCACTCCACTCAACAACACTTTCCTCTATGCCACTAACTTTTAGCCATGCTGAACAGCAGCCACACTGGTGTACAACAAGGATAAATCAAATTAGCAAAGCCAACAGTTGCTCTTGCATAGATGAGATCTATTGGCTTTGCCAATGCTTGTTGTTAATAGTAACTATAGAAGTGATGTTTGTGAATAGTAATGGGCTTAGGTTTTTGTGGGTGGGTCCTATCCCCTCTCTCTTCTTAACCCTTCCTAAATCCCTACTTATTCAACCCTAAAATCCTGCCATTGTGGAAAATATTCCCATTGTCAAGCCACCCTTGTGCTCCCACATTTACTATTAAAACATAGACCTAAATGTGCGGAGACCTCTGCAATTGAGGTAGAGATCTTCGCACATAAAAGAAAGGAGAGGAGGAGACATAGACCTCAAGAAGTAGGTTGGTGAATATCATGTTAAGAATATAAGTACTAATATGGCAATGCTACTAAATGTACTCAAAAATGCAGTTTGTGAAAAGACCCCTAAATCTCTTGCAACATATTTGACAAGTAAAGGAAATTCTCAATAATAATTAACAACAATAAAAATTGTTGCTCTTTTAGGAAGTGTCCATTAATTATTCAAGTGTTGGAAGCCAATCCAAACTAAAGAAAAGTGGGTGTGCACATCAAAATATAATATTAGGGCAGTGTCTTTCATACGGTATAGTGAAGAGAAGTCATAAATTAACATAGACAAATATGTATTACATCACACTTGGAGTACAGGCTCAGGATTTTAACTATTAAAATGCAAAATGACAGTGTGCTTAAGTTAAAATCTCATTCAAATCACACAGGTATGAAGCATTTATTTCATGGCATTTACCCCAGGGCAGGCTTGAATGGGGTATGATTATCTACAGTGATAAAAACGCATACTGAAATCAATTCTAACAGCTTTTAAAAGACATGCACTTTTAGTTACTCACACTTTCACCAGGCGGGCCAGGAGGACCATCGTTGCCCGCAGTACCCTAAACAATGATAAACAGACAAAAGGATGGTGAGGTCTATGCACTCTGACCAGTATGATTAATTGAATCATAATATGCTGTCATGTGAGTTCGATCACTATCGCGAGTGTGTATAACTCCATAATATTTACCTTAGGGCCTGGTTTTCCGGTTGGACCTCTTGGACCTCTAGAACCACGTGGACCCTGTAGGTGAGACAAAGCAGTTGGTTACATCTGCACTTTAGCTGTGGATCGTAAACAAGTAATCCAATGTATTAATGAATATCAGAAATGTGGGCTTCCTTACTCATTGTCGTTAAGCGTTAGCTAAGACCTGTTACACAATGTCGAGCAAATCAGTGTCGTGTCATCTACCAGAAGGTTCAGCCGTCCAGAAAATAGCAACACTCAGCACCACCCTGTGAATGCTAACAGGCGAGGGTTTGCCCCTTGCAAATATACTACAATCCCTCCCTCTGCAGTCCTTTGGTGTTATGAGCCTGATGGGAGGGCTTTTACCAATAACATTTTCTATTCTAAATTTCGGACATGTGTCAGTGAGAGACAGGAAGAGCTCATCTGGGGTGTCATGACCTGGGGACTTCTGACATTGTTTGCAACAGGCCCCTTCACTGAGATCCCATGTAGAGACTACTCTGGGGGCGAATGAATAGGACACTTGGCCTGTTTTTCAACTTGCCTGATAGAAGATGGATTACTTTATGTGAGCATTCTCGGCTTTTCAAACAGAATACTATCTGTCCAAGTCAAAGGCTGTTCTTTGTTCACGAAAGATACATTGTTAAAAAAGAACCTCTAGCTTATCATGCTCATTTAGCTTTTGTAATACAGTATTAGGCACTGCATTAAAGTACACATTTCGCCAATGACCTTGGACCATTGCATGAATGACCTTGAACTGACCCCCCTTCAGGTGGCTAGAACTCATGTGGGCTGATAAAAGGAGACGGCAGCTGTCATTGTTTTAACCCTGCACCACTAGTGTTAGTATATTATATCTTCAATAAATCAGCTATTGAAAACACCCACTAAATATCAGTCTAATGGCACTGCCCTGCTCCCGTGCCCTTTGAAGGGCATTGAGGAGGGCAGATCAGCAACTGAAAAGCAAGCACAAAAGAAAATGTTACCCACCGTTGGACCTCGTTGTCCCCTTGGGCCTGGTTTGCCAGCAACACCCTATGGAAGAACATATAATAGTAAACTTAGTGACACAGAAAAATAAATAACACAATATTAATCATTTGCGGAGACGTTCAAGTGCTTCGCTAGCCTGAAGGGTTCACAATTTTATTTTCAAGATTAATGCTCATGAGGCTTCTGTCAACAGAGACACGGGTCGCATAAATGCAGTGGGGCGGGCAGCAATGAATTGCATATACACATTGCAGCATGGGCTATAGATAGGTTTCTAGCAATAGAGCAGTACCACAAATATCAGGATAATTCATATACCAAAGACATTTTATAACATATTCACATGACATCAATCTATATTTAAATGTGAATATAAAAATATGGTAAGATATTACAATAGTGTAGTACTTATGATCCCACAGACATTTTAAGAGCAATCTTAGATGTTAATCTTAGCCAAATTAAGTTGTCTAAGCCCTTTGGCAGAATGACAGGCGAGTCAGCATGCATTCACTTAAGCCTGCACATCAGAAGCGCGCTCGAGTCTTTCAAGCAGACCTCCTCCCTGCCGTCGAAATGCAACTTTAGCAAACCCCCCATGAGCATGTTACTCGGAAAAGAATGCTCTGGGCACTTGTCCTCTAACCAGCTCGAGGAGGCCGCTGCTTCCCTGATCTGCCTTGACAGCGCGCTCCAATGTCACCAAACAACGCGCTGCAGAACTCCAAGCAAGACGTGTGGGACCTGGCTCGCCCTGCGCCCTGCACGGCCAGGCCTCCTCTGCACTGCTGGTTGGGCTTGTCCCTGTGTGCTGCGGTGACCATGAAACGAGAAGAGCTTAGAACTGCCCTTGACGAATGTGTGCAGCTAAAAGGCATTGTAGCTAGAGTTCCCTCAACCACAAAGGTTCACTTTGTGTCGAAAAGGTGCTGGAATAGTGTGTGTGTATGTGTGTGTGTGAAGGTAGTGAGGGTACATGTGGGACCTGGCTCGCCCTGCGCCCTGCACGGCCAGGCCTCCTCTGCACTGCTGGTTGGGCTTGTCCCTGTGTGCTGCGGTGACCATGCAAAGAGAAGAGCTTAGAACTGCCCTTGACGAATGTGTGCAGCTAAAAGGCATTGTAGCTAGAGTTCCCTCAACCACAAAGGTTCACTTTGTGTCGAAAAGGTGCTGGAATAGTGTGTGTGTATGTGTGTGTGTGAAGGTAGTGAGGGTACATGTGGGACCTGGCTCGCCCTGCGCCCTGCACGGCCAGGCCTCCTCTGCACTGCTGGTTGGACGTGCCCCTGTGTGCTGCGGTGACCATGAAACGAGAAGAGCTTAGAACTGCCCTTGACAAATGTGTGCAGCTAAAAGGCATTGGAGCTAGAGTTCCCTCAACCACAAAGGTTCACATTGTGTCGAAAAGGTGCTGGAATAGTGTGTGTGTATGTGTGTGTGTGAAGGTAGTGAGGGTACATGTGGGACCTGGCTCGCCCTGCGCCCTGCACGGCCAGGCCTCCTCTGCACTGCTGGTTGGGCTTGTCCCTGTGTGCTGCGGTGACCATGAAACGAGAAGAGCTTAGAACTGCCCTTGACGAATGTGTGCAGCTAAAAGAGGCATTGAAGCTAGCGTTCCCTCAACCACAAAGGTTCACTTTGTGTCGAAAAGGTGCTGGAATAGTGTGTGTGTATGTGTGTGTGAGGGTAGTGAGGGTACATGGGGAGCGGGCTTTTATATGTAAAAGCGTGCATGTGGGTGAGTGCTTCATGTGGGCGCATGCGTGTCTGTATGAGCGCGGTTGTGGGAATTTAATTCCTTAAAAAGGAAAACGTCTTCATATCCATTGTCTAGAAATTGTTCACGCATGTGCAAGTCATGCATACAAGATGATGAGCAAGCTTCCACAAGATGCTTTTTTCCTACTCGGTGGCGTTTTAGTCTTTTTTAGGCTAGTTCTGCACAACAGTTGCTGTTTGTTGCCACAAGGCAGCCACCCATGAGGAGGGCATGGCTGGATTTCCGGAGTAATAAACATCTAGATTCGCAAATGTTGCCTCGGAATGGAATACAGCTTGGCAGCTTGGTTCGAGGGGAAAAAGGGCAAGCGAGCATGAAAAGAGGAAACGGGAGACAAGGAGACCAGAAGGCTGCTTGAGGCACCATGTCTCGCTGTCTGACTTGGTTAGCTCTCTCCCGGTCTCATGCTCAGGAGAGAAGTGTTTATTTATTTTTTAAAGAAAAATAGCGTGCCGGATTTAAGTTGCTGTATGGAAACGTTTTAGGAGAAGTTGATATTACTAATACCTTTTCAAAACATTACAGAAATTAATTTAAGTTATTCAGCATTCATTTTCTCAATCAATGCAGTACATTCCTTACCAGCATTTAGTCCAAAGGCCTTTGATGCATGAGTTAGTTTAACGCATCCGTCAATGATGGCCTAGGACAGCACAAGTAAAGCATTTCCGACCTGTTTTCCAAAATTGCCTCTTCCTTTAAGCAATGGTGACTGCTCATAAGCTGGAGGAAGTCGTAAAAGTCACTGGGAAAGAGTGAATGTTGTGCCTCAGCAGTGTGGTTTCACATTGGTTAATGAAGACTTTATCAGTTCTGCTTAAGAACAAACCACTGCTTGCCTTGCTCATGGCCTCTCATTGGTCTCAGGTCTGTTTCTACCTCCTTGTTGATGGTCAATGTCTTACCATGACTTCTCATGTGAGTTATGGAAGAACATATGAGTCTGTAATGGAAAGCAGACACAATCTGGATGATATAAAGCCCAGAGTGGCATATAATCATCATTTTTAACTGAGAACTCTATGGTGTGTTTCCTGCTCATATATGGTATTATTCTCATTGATAATATGTTTTCAGATTTTATTTCATTAGGGCTCTTTATATACTTTTTATGCCAATTGGCACTACTCTTCAGAGGTGTAGAGGTGAACGGGACTCAATGAAAATCCCAAACTGAGTGATAGGTTTAATAAAAAAAATAACCCAATGCAAGGTAGCTATCAAAGTAGTTGTGATGCGCTGCCCTAGTGGGAGATAGCAGTGCAGAGCCGTATTTAGTATATGGCCTACTGCGGACCTCTTGCCTTGTGCTGATGCACAGATTGCCTAGTGCCATTCATACACCTTTACACCATGGTCCAAGGGTGTGTGCATGGAGTCTGGCATAGGTTTTGAACTACAAGGGTAATCTTCCGTTGTGAAACCGTTTAGAGAAATGTTAAAACATTTCACCCTTCGATGTGTGCAGTGCACGTGACACATCTGAAATATTAGAAGAAATAAATACATTTCTCCTACTTGACACCTGTCTCAAGGAGCACTGTTATTTATGTAAAGCCTGAAGATACTTAAAGAGCTGGGGCCATATTTACAATGAAAGTGACACAGTGAGGGCCGCACGCCATTTGGCTGCGCCACACTGAGTCACTTACAAAGCACAGGGATGTGACATATTTACAACAGTATGTCGCATCCCTGTGCTTTCCCCTGCGCTAGCTCACAATTGGCTGCCAGGTGGCAGCGTCATGGGTAGATTGTTTTTGTGCAGGAGGGACACCTTCCTGCACAAAAAACAATCAATTTAGGTGAATTTCTCTTTACATGCGTGCTGTAGAATGCAGCACACATTGAAGAGGAAAGAAACTAGCAGAAATGTAAACCTTTCTCCTCATTGCGCCTCGCTACCCTTGGGGTGGCATAGCATTCTGACGCATTTTCAGGTTTACGATTTCTCATAAATCTGGCAATGCATGATAATACATGGGCGTTGCATGGGAACACCCACAGCAACAACCATGTCACGCCCCTTACACACAAAGTGTTGAGTTGGAAGGGGCGATATTTACAAGCACACGTAAAGCCACACAGGGTAGCTTTACGTGTCCTTGTAACTGTGCCGCCCATGTATCATTCAACGTGACGTACCGGCGGCACAAGGGGCTTGTAAATAAGCCCCATGGCTTTGAGCCAGAATCCTTGTGTGGTAGAACTGGCTCACCTAAGTACCATCCATGAACCGCCCCGTTGATGCAAGTTGGCAGATCTTAGCATAAAGCGCCACTTACGCTACTTTCAGGTCAACTTCCTAGCGCAGATTAAGTCGTTTAATGCAGGAAGGTTACTACTTTATCAAGACTTTGCAAAGCTTCAGATCAATGTGTGTGACTTTGCAGCAGTGTAATAGGTCTGCCCCTGAGTGTCTGTACTTCCAGGCCATATCATACCTGACAGCAGTGTGTCAACAGACAGGTGACTCTCCAGTCCCCTGCAGAGTCCACAGGCTCTGTGCAGCATAAGGGGACCAGAATGAAGAAACACAGGGCCTCTCTGTGTGGCGGTATCTTCCACTGAGGCATTGAATCCAGACGGCGGATAGGTGGTAGGGTGTAAATGATGACTCTGTGAGAGCAATTTGTTCCAGTCTGTTATGTTCTACAACATAATAATCTACTCATTGAGTGCCTGCGTTTCTTGAAGTCTATCACTGGACTCTTTATAAATTTTCCAAATTTGGATCTGAGTATATCTAAAAATTCGTCGTAGAGGGTCTCTATCACCGTTTTAATTTTTAACCCCTTCGCTGCGGCGCGAATTCCGCCGCAGCGCTGGGGGGTTTGGGGTCAGCGCGGCGCCGCCATGCTCATGACGGAACCACGCCGTCATGAGTCACGGGTGAGCTGTGCTCATGACGGCGTGGTTCCGTCATGACTCCACCCACTTGCGCTGATCGCCCGCACAGGCGGGGAAACAGCGCCGCGTGGGCGGAGCGGCCGCCAACGGCCGCGGTACAAAAAGGGGTGGTGATGGACGGCCGCAGCATGACGGAACCACTCCGTCATGAGCACACGGCGCCCGTGGCTCATGACGGAGTGGTTCTGTCAAGAGCATGCAAGGGGTTAAACGCCAGGATGTGTATCAAGGAGAACATTTTTTTCGTCTTTTTTAACAAAATAGTCTATCTTTTCTCCCCACCTTCTCTTTCTAGAGAATACTAATAAAATCCCACTCTCTTTCTCCCTTCCCTTGCCTCACCCAAAATAGAGTATGGAAGCACACAGTGGGGCATGAATGTTTGACGATTTCCGCTCAGCGCATATAACATATTAGCCTACATTACATCCACTCAGTTCAATTGCATGCCTTGCCTGTAATAAGTCTGGAATACCATTTAACTAAACGAACACACACAGTCACGCTCAAACATAGTATAAGACACTTGCATGTTTTTACAACCATGTGTGCATTAGCTCTGTCCACCAATCGCATTCACTTGTGCCACATAGCGGTGCAGTGACCTTTCCTGGCTCTACAACTCATTTACAGAATGAATAGAAGCCATGCATATTACATTTTCACCACCTGCGTGGTATAAACAAAGCAGAAGAAAGTCAGGTCTCGTCTTTGCATTTGATAAAATTGAGTTTTTCATTTTGTGCGTAACTCATTTTCCATTATCAAAGGCAGATAATGAAAGGCCTCTGGCGGACCTTGAAGGGCAGGACATGGCAATGCAACTCGTTAACATTTCAATAATAATAAGAGATTTCGTGGAACGCAGCGAGTCGTACCCGAGCACCTTTCTCTCCGTTGGCACCTGGGAATCCTGGGAAACCGGTGGAACCCTGGAGGGAAAAGGAGAGGGAAACAAATTGTGAAATGCAAGCCCTTAAGTTATTCAAAAAGTCACATGCGTCTGACAAAGATTAGCATATTGATGAGGCGGCGCGTGCTCTATCCAGGTCAGAGCAAATAGTCTTTAATATTGTTTTGCGGGCCTGGGGAAAATTAAAGAAAATAGCTTACCATAAAGCTTCAAATCCGGAGTGCATTAAAAACAGCGATAGAATAAGACACATTGGAGAATGTTATTTTATCTCTGAGCAATAAACAGCACAGCTCAAACTTCCATATAGATTGAACCATTAAATGAAATGACAGCTGGTATCAGACGGTGTGTCAATGCGGATCTCATCTTATGCGTAAATTGCAGTATGCCAACATTCTTTGTAATGGTATAATAGTCCTGGTGTAACAGTGTATTTTTTATATTTTCGCTTCTTTAGTGAGACACTATCTCTGTTTCCTCTCAGACAAAAGCTTCTATCATGAAGCCGCAGCGTGCATTAAGGCTCTGTCTTGGACACGTGGAAACAGAATACTGCACCCAATGAAGAATGCCCGATGCTTGGTTTATTCTACAGACCACCCACGGTCTCCTTCTGCACTGTGACCTTTCAGACCACTATCCTGATGAATTTGTTTCACGGCTTTTTTTTCATAGAACCCTGACATGTGATGACCTTAGAGAAAATGGAGGCAGGAAGCCAGCCCTTGACTTTGTTCAATGACAGTGAACAAACCGAGGTAGGTGAATACCTTAGCACATCACAGTAATGTTTTTGTTTGAGTCTGATGTATGAGGCAGAACCTCTCAAGGGGTTCTTCCCAGGGCTTAATCTGTAAAAGAATAAGTGATGCAGCCTAAAGTTCAGCTCAAAAGCCTGTGGACAGAACTTTTGAAAGGCAATAGGTTGAATGCGAAGGCAGCATAGCCCTGATTCCACATCTTGCCTCCTTCATCCACCACCAGACACTCCGTGTCCCTACATCTCACTATTGCAGGCTCTTTTTCACCCTTGCTTTCTTTGTCACCTTTTCAGCGTGTCTCTTCCGCCTCGTGTGCTTTTTGCGCTCTTGCTCTTGGTAAAATCTGATAAGGAAAAGTTAAGTGGTGGTCCCCAAAAATGAGTGCCTCCGGATCTCACCTTTAAACACCGGCTCAAATTAAGCACTGGTTCTGCCCCAAGAGCACAAAGAATAAATGAGGCTTTTAATGCTATAGCTATACGTCAGTGTGAGATAAGCTCACCATATCATTGCAAGATCTACATCCATGCTGCAAGGGGGCTGCATCCTTACTACTATGTGCTGGTGACAAAAATGCCTTCTTGCTCATGATTGTAGCAAGCCACTGTGCGACAGAATCACAAACTACTTCTGTGACTTCTGAGCAGCAAATTTACGCTAGTGAATTCTACTGATTCCTCTGATTTTACGACTGTAAAGTGAACTTAATATATAGAGAAATGAACCTGCATGTAACATTTTCAAATGTCATATATTTAGGACAGGGGCAAGGAGGAGTGAGGTAAACTAGTGGAAAGGTAGCTCTGCCAAAAGCAATGAGTACCCCACAAACGTGTAGTCACAAACATTTTTCAGGTAGTTGTACATCTTAGAAACATACACGTCAAAGGTAAGAGTCGTCTTTTCAGGCTGAAAAAAGGACAGGAACAAAAAGAACATAAAAAAAATTAAAGAGAAAAAAACGTGCTGTGGACCAATGTTGTTTCTTAGGACCCCAGAGGGAATTCTAAGGCAGCTTATTCTTGATGACACGGCATGCCTCTTTCCTCCACTAGCCTCTTCCTTTCTATGTATGTTACTGTTGCATGTATGTACACCCCTGTTTTCTCGCATTTTCACAATTTTCCTATCTTTCGCATATTTTTTTCAATTTTTTCCACCTTTCATTCTGTTGCGCTGAGTGAAAGGCTCAAGGTATAAAAATAAGTTTTGGTCGAGCAGGAATAGGGGGGAGTACCCCCCACCTGCTTTTAACCGTACAAAATAAGCGATGGGAACAAATCCATCTTACATCAATGGATTTATATCTTTAAAAAAAACATAGTTCCCATTAGCAATAATTACTTAGAAATGTCACGTGGGAAAATGCACCTTTCCACACTAATTAGACAAATGGGTTTTAAACCAAAGTGAACTTTTATGAATCGGGATTATTCATGAATATCCGACTTTGGTGGATTTGTAGGAACACTCCCGAGCTGTATTATATAGTGCCTGACTGGTGCAACCACCCCATGACAAAACCATTTGCACCATGGTCGGTGACTGTGTGATATGAACAAGAGCAAGGTCCAGCTATCTGCACCAAGGCAAACAAGACCTAAACTGATATTGACTTTTTTGCATTTGTTCTCATACTAAGAAGCGTAGAAATACGTGTTATCCACTTTCAAATGTGAAAGATGGGGTTATATTTGACACACTATTTTTAATTAAGAAAATAAATTATTTCACTAAAAACAAAGTATCTTTTGCGGACTATGGATTGTGCATTAAAATAATTATGACACACAGACATCGATTTATAAATAAATACAAGTGAGTTCTGCATCTTGTTACACAATCTTTTTTTTTTCTTTCATTTTTGCACTCAAAGAAAAACGTTACTGTGGTTAAAGTAATTTGCACAATTTTGTTCCACAAAGCAGTACACAATGATTTTGCAATCGTATTTTCTCTAGTGCAGAGTTTCCCTAATTTTGCCCCTGCAATTCTTTGCAGATGCCCGGAAGGTCACACATCTACTCAAAGGTAAGAGGAAACGCAAGAGAGTACACCTGTGACTTCCTAATTCAGGGCTTTGTGAATAGAATATGTCAATGGTATTATTCATCCATTTCACATTTTAATAAGATCTCTCGCGCTTACACTATGGGTCTGCGCATTTGGAATGAAACTCTGAAATCCTTTTCATTGAACACAATTTTATATTCAGTCTGGACTATGTGTGGCCTCTCATCCTGGCCTTGCCTCTGCAGTGTATGATGATTGACGAGGCAGACAGACCATGGCTGTCATATCTATTCAATGTCATTTTGCTTATAAGCTAGTAAACAGAAGCCGAGACAGCTGAAACTCCCCCTCATAATCGCATTTATTTATCATACCATGACTCAGACAAGTCCTGTACAATTCATCAGTGCTCACAAAGTGCTTCAGGCCGTAGCGCTCTACGAGCAGATGGATACATTAAATTCTGCTTTGCAACCTCCATATGTATGTGAGTCCCTCAACATATACAGGTGGATGGAAACATTACCTAACGTGTGTGCATCTGTTGCAAACAGATTTACCGAGGAGAATTGATCTGGAGAAACAAGTAGAAGGCACAAACATATGAAGCGTTTATCTAAATGAAAACATCCTAAAGCGAGGAATTTAGGAGTGTGTTGCGTGCAGCTTACACACTCGCTTTATAAACCTGGGATGGTCAGTTTAGATATGGCCTCCAGACGTTTTGTGGGCAAGTTTGGAAAGAAACCTAGACCTCAAATGTTCAATAAGTAGAAGGTGATAGATAAACAACTGCCACCTTGCTGAAGGTTGCCCCTTCTCTCCACTTGTGTTTGTTTTTCATTGGTTTAGCAATGAAAAACGAGTGGTTGAGTAGAATTAGAGGGAAGACTAACGAATGAGGTGCAGAAAATCGCAGGATCATACTAAATATGTGTATGTGTGTGTGCGCGCATGCCATTGGCGTAGCAGGAGAGGCGGGGCAGTCCGCCCTGGGCAGTACGAGTTTTGTGGGCGACGGCCTCCCCGCTCTTATCACACGTGTGGAGGTGTGGTTACTGCTAGTGATACTTGCAGTTGACTGTACAGTGTCGTAGCCCTCAAATGGGGTGTCCTATTTCAGCTATTGTCCTAACTGAGTTAAAACAGATGATTTCAGACATTTTCGAATTCAATGTCATTCAATGTATAACATTTCTGCCATCAACCCCAAACGTTTTACCTGAAGGTATAGTACATCTTCATGATAAGTGGCACATGTGAATTAAGTGCAGATTACATAAGTATTTGTTGCCAGCTTAGTTCATTGGAGATTTGAGTGACATACACTTAATTTGTGACAAGTTTTCCACTGGAGCACAGGGATGAAACGTGCCTGTTCAGCAGGGATGGGGCAGGTTTATAGATTTCGGCTCTCTGGGGAGTCTGATCTCTTAGAGGTGGTCAGATGGGTTCCCACACACTCTTGGGGAGAGGATGTGGTCTGACGGCTAGACTCCCGACTTTGGAGCTGGGAAACCAAGGTTCGAGCCTTGGGTCGACTCCACACCCTGTGATTCTGGGCAAATCACTTAATCTGCCCGTGCTTACAAAAAAAAATGAATGCGTCCTTGTGTAACGTAACTGGCTCTCATGTAAAGCGCTCCAATGCCTTCGGGTCGAGTATGTGCTATATAAATCTGCAAAAAAAAACTCTTGCTTTGTCTTTGCTGGTACAGTGGATGCTTAAGAGAAGTTGAGGAAAGATGTACTCTGATATAGACTATTTTCTCACAGGCTCTATGACAAAGTAGAGTTATATATTTGACATTATGGTTGAGGAAATTGACAATCAAGTTGACCTCCCACTGGTACACGTGCTTCCTTTACATAATGAGGGTCATTGAGTTTAACTTCACCTCTTTGAAGACTTGCTGCAATTTTGTTTCCATAAAGTTAGAAATCCAGCTATTTCGTGACCACTGGCATTCTTGCTACTGCTAGTTGATCAATATAATACTAGTGACTTGATCAAAGATCTTGGGTAATATAGCACGGCCAAGGAAGCCTTAGCTTTCCTTCATCCAAATGGGACATTACATTTCTTCTTAGAAGATACACACTTGCTCAAATTATTCACAATTTTTGTAATTTTATTGATGTGCCCTTTTGAAGAAGCTCCACTGATGTGTGGCAAACATGGCATGCTGTCTTTAGTGGATTGAAATTCAGCATGTCTGTGCTCGGGGTGAGCGAAATCGGTCAGCTTGGGCATTGGGAACAGATGAAAGCTAAGTGTAATTGGGCTCCTGCGTTCTCAAGTGTAAAATACCCACCAAGGAATCAAAAGTTGTTTGAGTGGGTTAAACAATATAAAACACTTTGAAAGTGTAGGTCAGATGGTGATGTGCCCCAGTGGAAATGCAAATGTATTATTTCCATCCTAGCTCTCGGTAGAATTTCAATTGAGGAAACGTACTCTAAAATTCTTTGTTTTGCAAGCTACATGAGCAATGTGATGTTTATTTCTATTCCTCTGGTACCGAGAAAGTGTATTTCATTGAGAGGTTGTTTTTTGAATCACGTAATATTGTCAACAAGAAAAATTTCCAAAAAGAGATAAGAAATGTACCTTTGGACCTTGTCTTCCTGGATATCCTGGCAATCCTGGAACACCTAGTTTGCCCTGCAGGTCAGTAAAAAGAAAGACAATTGTGAAACGCAATTTAATGGGACCACAGGGGAAAAAAATATGCAATATCATTTCCAATGTTTAATTTCTGAGCAGAGTAAACCTTCCTATAATGGAAACAATTATAGAACCATACTACATTAAATGGCCATCGTGCATAATTTTATTGGGTGTAGCACAATCTGTCCTTTGCAGAATACAATCATGCTCAAAGCCAATAATTGCATATATATTGTGCTGCCATTCTCAGGACTCATGGGCACTTCTACTGACAGGAGTATTGCAGGAGCAGTATTGGGCACCATGTTCACAGATGGATGCCTGGCAACACCTGAATGTTGCTCACTACAGAATAAGATGCAGTCTGAGACTTTCTTCTCGCAACCATTCTCGAGGGCCTTCCGACAAATGTGAGGGTCTTGTATGGGTGGATAACCGAAGAGCAAACAGCAAGACCTCCTGTAATTGAAGTGTTTGTTCTGGGGCACCCAAAGTATAGATTCTCAGTCCAGACCCACTAATAAAATTTGTTGTCTGTAAAAAACAGTCAATCAAGACTACACCTTTAGTACTATTAATTATACCTCAGACATGGCCAAATGGAAGCCATTTTATTTCCAGAAATTATATATTCAGAGTGCTTTTTCATTTTTACTCCTCTGTGCCCAAACCTGTACTGGAAAGTTAAAAATAACTTACTTGCATTTCAACATTAATTGTTATAAAACTCCCTGTCAGCTGAGAAGGCAAACATCTACAAATTAAATAGCCCATTTCGATAGACCGCCTCCCGGGGAGCAATCAGGGAGCATGCTTAGATAAAATATTATTGAGGCTCTAGGCTGAGGCACTCTTGAGGCCTTCATGACCATTGGGGAAGAGCTGAATATGGCCTCCGAGATATCTAAAGATAGTATAGTTAGTTATATTGGCTGAGGTGAAGGTGAATGATATACTCCATATAGAGACTCTATTGAGTTGTCCAAGCACTCAGTGAGACAGCATTGGATTATATTAACTATGGGTTTGCAAGAGTTCAAAAGGTTTGTATTAGACCTCTGAATTTTATCATCATTATTTTTTTGCAATTTCCTGTATGTCAAGTCACTTTGAGAAGTTGAATTTGCTTTTAGTTTCCCCAATTCTATTGTTTTACTTAGATGTGAATACTAAAATCAACCTCCATCTGCATTTGACTCATTTTGTTACCCTTTTTCCTTGTCCTAGTTCTTTTATATTATGTAAATGTATGAGTGACCTACCATTACTCTCCCAAGACAATTCCCTAGATAGGAATACTGACATGGATGTTTTGGCAACATTATCCACCAAACCATTTGCTGCACCCACAATCATCTCCTCTCAATCTTGAGACATGTAGAATTCTCATGTTTCTAGTATTCCAAAACCAGGAAAATGTGTTTTTTTTCTTCTGTCTCAATATACCGATAGAAATTTGGTTCCAATTCAATTTAATTGCCAAATTATCAATGACTAAACCACAGCTAGATGGACCGTCAGAAACACATCTAAATTAACAGATAATGCATGCTGACAATGGTCACTTTTTATGTGGTACTTAAATGCCAACGCCAGTGTCAAAAAAATGAAAGCACTTCTATCTTGTGACTTATGGGAGTACATAAATAGATTATCTCTCAGTGTGCTCCCATTAGCTGAACATGTTTTTTTTGTAAATCAGTATATTAATAAGGTACCGTGCATCAAATCATTTTAAATCACTTACCTTTTCCCCAGCAAGACCTGGACCACCAGCATCTCCAGTTGGGCCGGCTCTACCTTTAGGGCCCTCAGGACCATCTTCACCTCGTGGACCAAGTGTTCCAAGTTCACCCTTAAAAACACAACAGTGATCACCAACATCAGCTAAACCTACTCTTCAAGCAGGGTATATTAAGATAGGTTACTTAATATAGTAATGTCTTTATTTCAGACAACAGACACATAAATAAAACAGACCTACATATTCAGTAAGCACGGGTCATGTCTTAACTTGACAAAGCTAGTAGATCCTCTTATGCTTCATTGTGCAAGCCTTACATTGCCTTCATGCGCTCAAAACAAAGTAAAACGTTGACCTTTCATACAATAACAAAGAATAGAACTCATCTTCTTGAAATGTGAAATTAGAAATTGACCAGGCATTGTTATGTACCTACAAGCTACAACTAAAATGTATTAACTTGTACAGTAAGGAGTCTTTGTTTATGGAACATGCATAGAGTGTTCTAAAATGGTAGAGTTAACGTTATTCTTGAGATGAATACCTTATTTCCTTTTCATCTAAATAATTTCATATGTAGGCCGATAGCATCATATAACTGAGGCTTTCCTCCCTATACGAGCTGTATAAAATTAGTGTATTATAATTTTTCTGCACCAGTTATAGAACTGAATCTTATAAAAATATACTTGCCTTTTAGTTTCAGGCTATGGCACCTTAAAATACCTGAAGGGATTCAATGTATTACATAAATACTCTGATCTAGATAAAGAAGAACAGGTGGGGTCGGTTACCTGGTATAAAATTCCTCTGTTATGTTGGACTCTTGCTTAAACATGGATCTTTTTATTTGGAAATATAATTTTGAGCTCCTTGCTCTCGTATATTAAGCATCTACAACACTCATTTTATTGTGCTAGACCTAGCATTGCCCACTATGGTCTTGCAATTTAAATTATGCTTAGTTTTGTATCACTTGTTTGAGAACTGACATCATCTTCTGTGTGTTATTGTAATAAGGTGTACAGGAGATAAGGAGAAAATGTGAAGATGCATTACAAAGCTCCTTCCGGGCGAAACTCTTCTCTTATTATTCATACCATGAAGTTAGCATAGGCCCTAAGCTGCTCGCCTCTGCGTTTGTTGTTGATGGTTCTATAAATTACATTCATAATTTTGTTTCATGTTTAGAAGGTGTTACAGGCCAGGCAAAGCACCGTTTCTAAGATTGTTTAATATGCAGACTGGCAAAGACAAGTTCAGGTTAAGTAACTTTCAGGATATACCCAATGTACAAGATAACATTAAGTAATAGAGTTTTCTTGCTTGTGCAGTCCAGATCTTAGATGTAACCACCACCTCTCTTCTGGAATTTCCAGTGTAACTTAGACCTGGCATTTTATCTTATCTATGATTGTGAGCACTCATTCTTATAAATGATTGAGCCGGTATGGAGCTTAACCTGTCTTCAGTCAGTGTTCATGTATCTTCTAGGGTAATATGTTATGATCTTTAAAATAATAAGCTTAGTTCTACATTTATTATGCATTACTGCCAGAGAAAATTAAAAAAATGGTAATGGCAATACATGCCCAGTATAATACAATATAATATTTCAGTCTAGAAAGCTTTCTGTAGCAACTCTTTATTTTGTCCACCAGTCTGTTATTTCTCAGTAAAATACATGAACCTAGAAGTAATAGTTGTTCTGTAGATGGATGATTGCTAACAGATGAATAAGCTCTGCCCAAATTGTCTGTAAGACATCTCCCATGCCTACATCATCGACTCCATTGAGACATTATCTCTTTAGTATTGTGTGCTACTATTTAGTAACCATCCAGATTCACAGCAGCTGGCATCAATATCGAGATTGAATTTTGGCTTAAATTGGAAAATGTGCATCAAGTGATCCATCCTCCTAATACCAGTTCTAGTTTGTTTGTGAATTCCATTTACAGAAAGCACTGGTGTTCTTCGGTTGCTCTGATACAAGTGTAACCATCAATGAGCGAGCTGTATCTAAGTGACACTCTGCGTATACTACATATCAATGTAAATGAAGGTTATGAATGACAGGTCAAATATATTCCCAGACAGTAAACCACATTCCTTAGGAAAATGAACGTTGAAACGTGAAAATATGCATAATTTATCTAAACTTGACAAATCAAGGTCCAATCTATTGACTGGTCTCTTTAATGCCTGTTTATGAGATAGATCAGGGGTGCACCAAGGTGCAAAAATACTTTCCACACATAAGCAGACAGCACATATCATAGTTTTCACTACAACCATTGGTTCAATGCTTTCATAAATCGTTGAGTATGTACTGCTATATTTTGGACCCTGAATCAAATAGTTGGGTCGGGTAAATATAAAATATATCAGCTTGTTTCACTTACCCTGTCTCCTTTAATGCCCATATCTCCTTTAAATCCTGGGAAACCGTCTTCACCCTGTAAAAATTGTAAATTAAAACAGAATTGTTGTGTTTGAAATATATATATATCTAGTATGTACACAAGATGACTCTTATTAAATCAATGTTGCAGAAAGTAGGATTAAAAGTGCATGTAAAGAGGATGGTTATAAGGGCACACAAACATAGGCATTGTAGAAGAGATCAATAATACTATGTGTTCCTATATAATTATTTGTAAATATGAGCAATGGAAAGAATACCCAAAGTAGTGAAAGCCATTTTTATATTAGGTAACTATCAATGGTGAATGTTAAAACATTAGACTGGGAATACCTCGTGACTAGGGTGACATTGATCTGCTTAGGATCTCAAACAAACGTGGAATTGTTTCAAATTCACAAAACGATGCCACCTTTTAAACACTTGTAGAGGTAAACTATACATTAACAAAAAGTACTGTGCATTTTTGTAGTAGGAAAGGGAACTACATCACCTCAAATGTTCTGGGGGTGAAGGAGAAGAGGTTTCTCAAGAGGGAAAGTAAATGTTCTAGTGGAGAATGAAGGAACAATACAGTTCTAATGCACTGTTCCTTCTAATCTTAACCAAACATATTGTTCAGGGCAGATTTCCAATTGGCTTTGGATGAGGGTTTCCAGGAATGTCCTTTGGAATCCAAGATTGGCATATTGGCCTGGAAGCCATAAACAATTGGTGAATGTTGAGAAAATTGAAAATCTATGAATAGAGTAGACCTGTCTTCACTTACATTTATAATTTATGTGCTTGCTATGCCCTTAGCAATCTGCACAAAGTGATGCAGAAAAGAAGAACATGGATCTGGGGTCAATTCTTTCTATGGGCAGAGTATTGGTGCTTTCTAGGGGGATTGTATTAGGCATGTGTCTGGTGAAAGGATTGCTAATGTTTTGGAGGATCCTTAAATCGTTCTCTGATAAACTACAAGGTAGAAAATTATAGAATTTTAAGGCAAACAGTTCAGACACATGAGCATTCCTGGATAGTGCATGTTTGGTACATAGTAGTGCAAAATGTTATACAAAGGGTATAGAGTCATAAAATTAAATGCATATATAAATTATGTGTGTATTTTAAAGGCTTGTTGGCCAATCAATAGGCATGACTTGTAACTCACTTCTAAAATGGTAGTAAGTGAAAGGCTTGCAGGCATACATGAGTGAATATAGCACATTCTCTGTAATGCTTGTGCTGGTAGGAGAGCACTCTTTGTCTTACGTCATTCAACATAGCTTCACACTACTTCACTCTTTGTGGCATGTGAGCAGACAACAGTTGTTTAGCTGTCTCTGTCGTCTGCAATTGTAATGGTGCTTTGTGAGCATACATATCAGACTTCCCCCAAGGGCAGAACTCTCATAATAGTAAACACAACTAACAATTTGATACAGTTGCCAACTACTGAGAAACACATGATTGATTACAGGGAAAAAAATATATTTTCTTTGATGATTTCTGAGTAATGCCAACATATTTACCAATAATAAATACACATGTGAATAATGTTCCAGAAGATATACAATGTTATCCATGATAAGAATTCTTTTAATGACATGGAATCAATTAAAATGACATTGGATATTTAAAGTGTCTCACCTGTCAAACTAAAATAATTCAGCAATCCCCACTGAGAACTATAAATGAGAAGATGACTTTGGGTACAACATAGATTAGAAACTCAGTGGAAATGCAACAATGGAAAATGTGACTTTTCCATTGCTTGTCAATGAATGTATATCCAGTTCAGTTTTCCATGTTCTTGGACTACAGACTATTTGTGTACATATAGGAAACTGATGACAGTGGAAAATAAGAGGAGTGTGTGCAGTAGAGGCCGCTACCAGATGGGGTGGTGTGCAGTGGGGGTTAATTAACAAAACAAAAAAACACACTTACCTTCCTCGCCTCCCCTGCATCCTCTTCTTTTCTGCTGCCCGGCCGTTAGCAGTTAGCACCCGGCACACAGGCTCCTCTGATTGGTCTGAGCGCTGTGGATTGGCGCTGAGACTGGAACAGGAGCCTGTGCATGTTCCTGACCAGTCTGTGTAATGCAGCCTGGTAGGATCATGCAAAGTGCGCATGAACTGTTTGGTAAGCCATGGAGAGTCATCCAGACAGTTCATGCACACTTTGGGAGTGCAAGCCACTCCTCCCCTGCTCTAGCCAGCCCTGCCCAGCCCCACATAGGCCACTGATTGCATGCAATTGGAAAAATAAAATACCAATAACAATACATTATTGTCATTTTATTTTTCCTTTTTTGCGCAGAGGGGCAAAGCTCCTCCACCTTAGAGAAGAAGCCGCCACTGATTGTGTGGTGAGTTTGTAGGATATGATTAGACCAGGAACCTTTAATGTCTTGAAGTATGTGGTTGCCTTGGAAAATATATATCGAGGGGACTGGAAGAATAAAGAGTACATTAAAAGACTTGAGAGGGTGATGGCAAATATCCTGCGAAACAGAATGATGAGTGTAAATCTAAGGAGAAGAACGCCCCAGGGCGTAAACATGTTTACTGGAATACTTTAAATTATGCCAGTAGTTATACTGCATGAGGTTATGTCAGCTGGTAGTATGTGGTAAAGAAGAAAACAAATAATTATTCTTTACAATTGGTTAGATTACAAACCTAGGGCACAAATGTTGATTGAGGTAAGTTGTTTGGCTATTAAGTTGCAGGTGAGTAAAAGGTGATTGCATGGAAAAAGATCAACACATTTTTATATTTTATGAGAGTACAAATGGGAAATAAGTATAAAGGATGGAACAGCATAAAGAGTGGAAGGATCATCTACTTTCTGAGAGACTTCTGCATGCCCCTGTTAGAGCATGTTGCCAAAAAATGAATCTATATCGGACAAAGAATTAACACAGGTGAGCAAAGTTAATATCATTCTCAACAACAGTGAGAAGCATGATGTATGAGGGTTTAAATAAGTGGGCTTTTTTTTACAAGTGACCAACATATAGTAGCTTGTTTCTATGGACTCACATTCTGATAGATAAGGAAATCACTCAATTGAAATACAAATTGATTTACTTGCAATAAAACGCTTTCACCAAGCACATAAGCTAAGATTAAGCCTAAGTCATTAAGCATATAAGCTAAGATTGAAACCCAACCACTAGACTAGGTGTTGTCTCATGGCTGAGTAGGAAAGAGTATGCTGAATGATAACTGTGTTTCAGGCAGCCCCAATTTCATGTGTAGTCAGATACACTAAGGGCCAGGTTTATGAAAAAGTCACGCAATGCAGTAAAACAACCTGCTGCATTGCTCTGGTTAATAGGGAGATAGCAGGAATATGCCATATCTACTACAATATGACGCATTCCTGCTCTTTCCTTGCACCGGCGCACTGAGTGCTGCCTAGAGTCAATGCAGACACACTTGCACCATGGGGCAAGGGTGCCTGTGTTACAAACAGCATTGTTTTTGTGGATGGAGGAAGGCACATCTTCCTACACAAAATCAATCAGTTGACGCATTTTCCTCTTTCTGCATGTGCTTCAGAATGTAGCAAAAATGGAAAGAGGAAATAATGAGGAGAAACTCGTTACACCTCTGTTGGGAAGGTGTAAGGTTTTAACGCATTCTCAGGTTTACAAGTCTTTCTAAATTTGGGAATGCACCAAAATCCATGGGTGGATGCATGGGAATGCCCATGCTCCACCAATGGAAAGTCTTCCTAATGCAGAGTAATGCTAGATTTGTGCTACCTTGAGCTACTCTGGATTGACTAAGCCATGCAGAGCCACACAAGGTGGTTTTGCATAATTAGTAAATCTCAAGTAAGCCCGAGGGTAACGCAAGGGCTTTGCAAATCTGTCTCTACAGGCAGGTGAAAGTGAAAGTTTTCCCTTGTGTGGTAAGTGTAATTTTTGAGAAAACTGTGCAATTTTCATAAAAGTTACTAATAATATATGAAATCCATTTAATTGGTCAGTCTGAGTAAAAATTGTTCCTTTACATAAATGCCATGCAAGATACAAGAGGGAGGCTGGTTCAACTAGCAAATGTCTCATGGCCATGACACAGATCAGTTTCATAGTTCTTGCAAGACATTTTCTGCGACTTTCTCTGAGGGTGAAAATTATGCCAAAAAATGCGTAACTGAGAGAAAAAAAATAGCACTAGACATACAAGTCCTAAAAATGTGAAAATATTCAAGATTGGTCTGCCATAAACAAATTCATCTGGGCCTGTCAGGAACCATGATAGGATTATCACCGGGTTACTTTACTTTTTCATCTGCAGGGTAGATTCATAGTGTTATCGTAATTAACAGATGAGAAATGGCAGAGTGAGCATCAGCTCTTCATCTGACAGTTTAATGCACGGTAGCTGCAATGTGATGAATAGTATGAGATACAGATTTATGGGACTGTGATTTCAAAATTAGATAATACGAAATCTCTTGCTTCCAACTTTCCATTCAGTTCTCATGCTTGGCAGACACAGGCATCTGTTTCCGCTTACTTTAGTTTGTTATAGTCTGGGTACGGAACAGCTGTTTGTAATATCAACAAGTCACTGTGAATGTTTTTCTACTGCATTTGGCTGGCGGTCAACTTCATTATGCAAATTTCATCTGCGATGCATTCTGCTGGTGGTGTTGATTCTCCACTCAGGTTTGCATTCAGCGAGTATGTTCTCCTGATTCATGAAAAAGGCAGGTGGACAAATATCTCTCATATGCCTAGCCTCGACATTAGAGAATGTATCATATGACTTTGAACAATCACATCTTCTCATCCTGCAGACTGCGGAACTAGTTTGCACTCTTATGTCGATTTAATAATGCTGTGTGTGATACTGGCATTTGGTGCTATATTTTGGCATGAAATGCATCCATGCGTCCATTTTGGATGCTAGGGGCTGTATTATGGAAATTGCCCCGGGAGAGTAGCAGGCATGTGCACCCGCTTTGCGCGTCCCAGGGCACTTTGGTATTACAGAAAGGACCAGAGATGATTGTGTGGCCTTTCTGTAATACAGATAGCCCTGGTGCACAAATAGCGCCAGCACTATCACCAGAGGCCGTATTATTGACATGGGTGCAGAAACAAAGACGCTATCAGGAGGCGCACTGTCAGTGTGCCACAGTGAACCCTCTGATGGCAGCCCCCTGGAAGGGGTAAAGAGGGCTCAATGGACTCCCTAGACATCCCCTTGCAGGCAGGTGCAGGATCTCCCTCCCAGCCGCGGCCCGTGGAGGGAGTTCCGTGGGGCGGTAAGGCGGGGTGGGGGAGGGGCAGGGTGGGGGGTTCTAAAAACCGGAATATGGATAATTACAGGTAAGTAAACAATTAAATGAATAAAACGAATTTCGTAGCGCACGCTGCATCGCAAAATGCGATGCGGCGAGCGCTCTGAAATTCGTTTTATTTATTTAATTGTTTACTTACCTGTAATTATCCATATTCCGGTTTTTAGAACCCCCCACCCTGCCCCTCCCCCGCCCCGCCTTACCGCCCCACGGAACTCCCTCCACGGGCCGCGGCTGCTCCCTCCCCTCTTAAAAGTGCAGGGGGGTTGCAGACTGCACAGGGAAACACAAGGCAGCTGCTTCAAAACCGGTCTGTCTTTTACTTGAATGCACTACCCCAGGGTAGCACAACTTCGCAGCTGCCCTATGGACAGCACATTCAATGTAATAGGGCACAATTTATCAGTTTGCCCCTGGCACAACTGTTTTACGGTAAAGTGTGCCCTATGTATAGGAGGGCCCCAGGCCTCATTTTACACTCCAAGAAATTGTGCTAAAAATACAAGTGATGCAAGCAGAGACTGCTTGTGCTCTGGTCATTCCCTCTCTTCTTGTGTGCTTGCACAATTTTGTTTCTGCAAAAATAATAGGGTCATTTCAGGAATTTTGTGTTACAAGCTAAAAAACATTTGCAGAAATTACATGACATTATGCTGCTGTAGTAAATTTTGCCCAGGCCTAGTGAAAACCTGCTTCTAATTCACTGACAGAAAGCACAAGGGAAACCAGGCGGTGTAAGCGGCACAAAGACGACTTGTTCTTGGGGGTGGGGGAAAGGTGTTAGTCGACATGACTTCTCAGCCGCCCTCAAAAATAGTGCCACCTGGGGTGGAGTGCTTCCCCCCTCCCAGCTACGCTACTGGCAGTAGCCACTCATGGCAGCAGGTGAGCAACTGTTGCAGCTGTCATTCATTAACAGCCACCATGGTGGAAGGAGGGTTCTACGTGGGCTGTTGAGGGACCATATTCTTCTGGTGAATGTATGTCGATACTTCGCATACCATTACTTCACATGCTTTTAGTGCGATGTTTTTACTTAGCATAAACCATTATTTCGCAAGTTTTAACTGCGCATGCATTTATAACGCAAATGGTTATAAATGTACTATGGTTTATGCTAATTAAAAACATTGCACTAAAATCATGCTTACACTACACTATCTTACACTACTTAAACACCACTACACTACCCTAAACCCTAATACACTACCCCCTACACGACCTTCCCCCTTCTCCCTGCCTGGACCCTACACTCTAACACTACACTTCGTGACCCCTTCGACACTACCCTAAACCCTAAAACACTACCCTACACTACACAAACACCACACCTACTACCCTAAACCCTAAACCACTCCCCCCAGCATGACCCTGCCCCAACCCCTAAGCCGGTCCCTACACTAAAACACTACCCTACACAAACACCACAACGCTATCCTAAACCCTAAAACACTACCCTACGCTACACTAACACCACATCACTACCCTAAAACCTAATACACTACCCCCTACATGACCTTCCCCCTTCCCCCTGCCTGGACCCTACACTCTAACACTACACTTCATGACCCCCCGACACAACCCTAAAGCCTAAAACACTACCCTACACTACACAAACACCACAACTCTACCCTAAACCCTAAAACACTACCCCCAGCAAGACCCAGCCCCTACCCCCAGTCCTGTCCCTACTCCCAAACACTACCCTGCACAACCCCCCTGACACTACCCTACACCAAAATACACTACTCTACACTACAAAAACACAACTACACTACCCTAAAACCAAAAAGACTACCCCCTGCGCGACCCTCCCCTACCCTTAACCCTAAATACTACACAGCCCCTCTTACCTCTCCCTCCTCGGTTCCTCTCTTCTCCTTCAGCCGTGGTTCCTCTTCTCCGGGCTTCCAGCGTTAGTGGTGCACGTCTTTGTTTACACACAACGATGTTGACAGCCTTTGCTTAGCAAGGGTTACAACGCATGCGATGTTACAACTTGCGGAGTAAAGGCTACACGTTGTAACATCGCATGCGTTGTAACACTTGCGAAGTAATGGTACGCGGACTAACATCCGCGTACTAATGGCTGTTTACCTCTCCTGGTGGCTTATGATTGAGGGGGTCCCTTTTGCATAAGTGGCTGATACAACTAAATGTCACATTTACTCATTATACCACGGCTGCTTCTAATTTCTTTTTTACATCCTCTATATTTGGTTTCTGAAGCTGAGACTCTAGTAAGGATCACGTTGATGAAGGGTGTGCGTAAGAGCTTACTGAAAGCAACGTGCAATATATTTTTCCAAGTGCATTTGGCATTCCATGTAATGGGCTTGTATTTCAAGCTTTAAGTAGTCAAATCTTTCAGTTTTCAGAAGGCCAGCATAAACACTTCTCTGTGGTGAATTTATGGTGCAAGGCTTTCTATCAACAACTGCAGGGGGTCTGAGTCAGAGAGTGCATTCACTTTGCTCTCCATCACCATAAACATGGCACATTAAAGGAGTCATTTAAATGAGCTGAATTGTCTGAAACAAGGGGCTGTTGTGGATTGATTGTGCAGTTCACAGTAATCATAAGTGATAATTTACCACCGGATGAGCTTGTCCCACCAGCATATTCAGACAAACATGTCTATTTAATTAATGTATGCTTCTTACAATGCAGAATTACAGAAGCGGAATTTGGATTTCAAATGTCTCTCTTAAAGTATTGCCCTTCACAATGATAGCATTTTAATATTTAGTATTTAAAGAGTTTGATATGAAAAAAAAAATTCTAACCACAGGTACTATATAAAAATAAGCCACACTTCTAATTTAAATGCTGTTGCCATTATAAAGTTTCTGTTTATGCCCTGTACTACTGAGCCCTGTACTACTGAGCTTAAAACATAAGGCCCCTTATAGGAGCTAAATGCAGGCCTGTGCGGCACATACAGAGCAGGTGGGCCCCCAATCTCCCAACCAGAGGTCTCCCAACCATTCAGGCACCCCCGTTAAGTCGAAGGCCAATGAATATCTTTGGGGTTTTGGGGATTGGGTACTGGGGATTCTGTAGGGGATCCCAATCATTTTGTATTACACCACCACCACTGCCCCCTTCTCAAAGACGTTTTGCTTTAGATATGTGGGACATGCCCTTGAAGTAATCTGATCCTACTCCTAAATTCAAGGAGTAAAAGAGGAGTACGACAGCAGTACTACAAACGTAAGTCACTGATAAAAGTTTATGAACCAGGCTCAATAGGTCTATATATACTGAGAGTTTCTGAGGGTTAGTAACACACTCTTCTTCCAATGATATTCATAATGATGAAGCCTATGGCAATAAAAGTATTTTATATGAGGTGTGCTACAGACAAGAAAGCAGACAACCAAGGTGTGGCTGAATATAGAAAACCTGTTTAAGGGGCACTGGGAAATCCCTTAAGTTGACCTTGGTGAAATAAAGTATTGAACTCATGGCCTCCTGCACTAGGCGTAATGTATTTTTTGACAGTAATTACAGCTGCCTTCAGACATATACCATATACTATCTATAATTTAGAAAACTAAGGGTTAAGACATATTGCACTGATATTGTGTGGCACGTGGAGATCAAAAAAAGTTTTCATAGATGATAATCTCTCAATGAATGAGCATGAAAGCCATCTCCAGGACCTGTTTTGGCCTAATGCAAATGCTTAAAAAAGTCTTTCAATGGACCCCATTACAAACCAGGAAAGCCCTTCTTCAAGGCTTGATAAGTCATATTGACTATGGCAATGCCTTAATGGCAGGAATCAATGAAAACCTCCTAACTAGGCTGCAGATAGTGCAGAACTCAGCTGCATGCTTGGTCTTGAACCTTCCCCCTCGGTCTCCTTCGAAGCCCATCTTCCGTTCTCTCCATTGGCTTCCAATTAAAAAAAAAAATCCTCTTCAAAGTTCTCTGTCTGGTCTGTAAAACTCTCCAAGGTAATGGCCCTCTTTACCTTAGAAACAAACTTCAGTCTTACATCCCGGTCCGCTAGCTTAGATCCAGTGATCTATTACTGCTACGTCCCAAACGTATTCGAACAACTAGGTTTGGTAGTCGCTCTTTTCCCTATCTCCTCCCATATCACTGTAATCGGTTGCCTTTGTCTATCCGTGCATGCCCAGACTTCACTCTTTTTGAAAAACTCCTGGAAACTTTGCTATTCTCCCTATGATTTCTCGCGTACTGTGTAATATCCCAGCTGTAAAGGCGCCTGGAGATCCCCCCAGGGATGATTAGTGCACCTAATAAATTAATAAATATATATATATATGAAAAATGACGGCAGAAGGAATTCTGAGAACTCCCAGTCAACTATGCTGAAAGCACTATCTAATGGACCTGTGGACCCTTTCATTCAATTGAAGGTTCAGAATCCATTAAAGAGCTGTCCTTTTCAGGTAGTAACTCGCGTGCTTTATGCCAGTAGGACCACCTGGGGCTGGGACTAGAATCCCATTTTGTGATCAGACCTTCAGTAAAGTCGGCCTCGTGCTGGCACAGCATGCAACTTTCCTATGGGAGGGAACAATGAACCATCCTCTACCAAGAACCTTCTGGAACATTGATGTTTCACATGGAAGAACAGATGAGTACCAGCCTGGAGCTACCAGAGTGGATACATAGTTAATGTCAGTTTCCTGATTGGTAGCTTTAGGCTCTTAACACCTTCTTTAAAATACACCAATAAGTGACCTGTAGTAGCTGCAGATGTCCCAATTGGCTCTTTTTAGAACTATTGAAAATATATTTTGTGCATGAACATTTTTGGGTGAGTCAGGCACTCTTTGTAGCTTTATTATAATATTGTATTGCTCTTTTTTTCCTGCAGTTTGGTTTTCTTGTGTGGTGACATTTAGGGGCAAATTTACAAGCCCCTTACGCCAGATTTACGCCGCCGTTGCGTCACTTTTGTGCAAAACCAGCGCCATGCTGCGGGCTATTTACAACGTGCCGCATCTAGGGAGATGCGACACGTTGTAAAGCCCTGCGCCACATGTGGGCGTTCCTGCACAGGGGAGATCTACAAGATTTCACTCAGTCACTTTTACGGCCATGCTGCGTCAAAACCCTGCGCCTGCTTGAAGCAGGTGTAAGGATTGACGCAGCATGTTAGGGATAGGGGCACCCCGAGACTTGCTGGAGCTGCGTCGCGCTTGTGACGCAACTCCAGCAATGCGCTGCCTTTCCGCGGGGGTGATGCGACACGCATCTGCCCATCTGTGCGCCACATTGTAAATGTGGCGCATCAGTGGTGGCGCACGGGTGGGCAGATGCGTCGCAACTCTTCTGGCGCATCCCTGCTGATTAGCAGAGATGCACCAGAATTAGTAAATCTGCCCCTACGTGTACAAAATAGATCCTTCATGAAAAACATATAATTAGAAAAAAATATGAAACAGTCCTCAGTGATTCGTTATGAAACCAGTATAAACATATTAAATATTAATTGTTAATTAAAGTTTGCTGATTTTCCACCTTAAATTGGCCAGTTAATACATTATTATTATTGTGGATATTCGTGTATTTGTCACTGTAACATGAGTGCCAGCCGTCTCTATTTGTTTAGAGATTTTAACATAACATGGCTGAATTTGAAATTAAAGTTTAGGATCCTAAAACATACTCTACAACTCTGCCTCCTAATAATAGTATTTATGCTTGGGGTATTATAAAATACCTGAGTGTAAAGCTAAAGTTCATCTATTGTAGGAAACACTGTTTTATTTGGTACATGCTGTAAACAGTCTGCACATGGCTGACAAATAATGGCCTTTTCAGTTGTGTCAAATGCTGTTTGCCCTTGTTTTTTTTCTTAAATTGCCAGGGGCAGACAGAACGAATCCAGGTGGTTTCAAATGATTAACGAAAATGGTGTTTCAGATTGTGTGAAGTTGGTTTCCTGCAGCAATTCATGCCTTTAGTCCCTGGCCACATTCGGTCTCCGCTCGGTGTTTCAAGTTTCAACAGATCCCACAAGCCTGCAGGGGACGGGGGGCTGCATTGGCAGACCCTGCTCAAATTCCTTACAAGTCGCCTGAATGCTGCGACCAGGACACTTCACCGCAGTTAGGGATGTTATACAGACTTGTAGGGAAAACAATCTATCCAGGTTTCCTGCCATGTGTGAGACAAAGCTAAAAATAATGAGGTTTAAAAAGAAGATCCGATTGTCTGCCTTTATCACAGGGGGCTAAATCACATAACCATGTTTTTCAGGGGGTTTTCAATTGTACTAGTAAATTGAGTAGTATTTAATATTATCATTTAGTCACACGAAATCACACATTATTCCTTGCTGCAAATTCCGATATAGTGAAATATTTAGTCCCTCCAGTGCTTAATTTGTAAAAGAAATTAAAAAAAACATGTGTCAAGCCTCTCATCAGAAAGCCACTGCAAACTGCACCATCCATTGCCCCTGGTAGCGCTACAAATTATAGTACCAAACCAACAACTAACCATTAAACTCCTATAAGTGTGACAATTCAGAGTATTCCAGGCCCCCAAAGCTATACGAATAGCTTGGGCGGCAGGTATTAGTCATTTTAACGTATATTGAATTAATAAACAGCTGTTGTGCTCACTCTAAATCAGATAAACAGCGCCACTATGTGGCAGACTGTTATAAGTGCCGGCGCCGAGCACCTGAAACCATCGGCTCAAATTAAGTACTGAGTCCCTCTCAGCCTAACTAGTGTAAGAAAGGGAAAAAGATTTATGTACGGGATGAAACTCCTCTCACTTCTCTCATGGTGAATAGCATTGAAAAATATATTGTGAGAGTACCAAAAACAATCAATAAAAAACACAAGCTCGGAACAAATGGCTTTCTCACATTACCAAAACAAGAAACCTAAAGGCTTATGATAATACAACTGAGGCACACCTGAAACACACAAGTTGTGTGCAATTTGCAAAAACTGGATGTGCCATTCACCGCCAGGCATATCAGAAGTTCTGGCGGGGCCTGGGGAGGCAGACTGAAGCAGGGCCTTTCATAGGCGAAGGACCTGTTTTAAAGTTCTAAAAAAGTTCTCCAAGGAAAGAGGAAACAATAGATTTAGCATCTGCCACCATCTAGTGGCCTTAGTCGCGTTAGCTGCCTCATCATTTAGAAACAGGGCAGCCCTGCTCAAAAATGAATATATATATTTTGCATCATGGGTGCAGGGCCATCACAAAATGCTGGCCTTTGAAAGGGGCTTAGGGGAGTTTCCCACCATGAAAATTTGTCAAACAATGGTGCATTCTACTATACGTTTTGCATTATATATTTGATTGTATTCGTTCATAAAGCAAAGTAAATGATGACCTTACAGTGCAGCAGGATATTGCATCTTTATTGGGGTTCTTCCAAGATTTCCACACTATCATCCTCCAACAGTGCCTCTCATTGCTCCATATCCCCTCTCTCAGAAGTATTTCATTTGTTGTATAGTGCCTCGCATACAAGGGTGGGTTGTTGGAGCATTTTACATCACAGACACATACAGAGGCAATTAATCATTCATGTGTACATCAGTGTACAGAAAATGTTACAGAAGGGAAATGGGACTACACATTGGACAATCTATCCAGGTTTCCTGCCATGTGTGAGACAAAGCTAAAAATAATGAGGTTTAAAAAGAAGATCCGATTGTCTGCCTTTATCACAGGGGGCCAAATCACATAACCATGTTTTTCAGGGGATTTTAAATTGTACTAGTAAATTGAGTAGTATTTAATATTATCATCTAGTCACACGAAATCACACATTATTCCTTGCTGCCAGCAGTGTTTTATCAAATACAAATGTGTCCAATTGCATGCTGCAAATTCCGATATAGTGAAATATTTAGTCCCTCCAGTGCTTAATTTGTAAAAGAAATTAAAAAAAACAAGTGTCAAGCCTATCATCAGAAAGCCACTGCAACCTGCACCATCCATTGCCCCTGGTAGCGCTACAAATTATAGTACCAAGCCAACAACTAACCATTAAACTCCTATAAGTGTTACAATTCAGAGTATTCCAGGCCCCCAAAGCTATATGAATAGCTTGGGCGGCAGGTATTAGTCATTTTAACGTATATTGAATTAATAAACACCTGTTGTGCTCACTCTAAATCAGACAAACAGCGCCACTATGTGGCAGACTGTTATAAGTGCCGGCGCCGAGCACCTGAAACCATCGGCTCAAATTAAGCACTGAGTCCCTCTCAGCCTAACTAGTGTAATAAAGGGAAAAAAGATTTACCTTACGGAATGAAACTCCTCTCACTTCTCTCATGGTGAATAGCATTGAAAAATATATTGTGAGAGTACCAAAAACAATCAATAAAAAACACAAGCTCGGAACAAATGGCTTTCTCACATTACCAAAACAAGAAACCTAAAGGCTTATGATAATACAACTGAGGCACACCTGAAACACACAAGTTGTGTGCAATTTGCAAAAACTGGATGTGCCATTCACCGCCAGGCATATCAGAAGTTCTGGCGGGGCCTGGGGAGGCAGACTGAAGCAGGGCCTTTCATAGGCAAAGGACCTGTTTTAAAGTTCTGAAAAAGTTCTCCAAGGAAAGAGGAAACAATAGATTTAGCATCTGCCACCATCTAGTGGCCTTAGTCGTGTTAGCTGCCTCATCATTTAGAAACAGGGCAGCCCTGCTCAAAAATGAATATATAGCTTTGCATCATGGGTGCAGGGCCATCACAAAATGCTGGCCATTGAAAGGGGCTTAGGGGAGTTTCCCACCATGAAAATTTGCGAAAAAATGGTGCATTCTACTATACGTTTTGCATTATATATTTGATTGTATTCGTTCATAAAGCAAAGTAAATGATGACCTTACAGTGCAGCAGGATATTGCATCTTTATTGGGGTTCTTCCAAGATTTCCACACTATCATCCTCCAACAGTGCCTCTCATTGCTCCATATCCCCTCTCTCAGAAGTATTTCATTTGTTGTATAGTGCCTCGCATACAAGGGTGGGTTGTTGGAGCATTTTACATCACAGACACATACAGAGGCAATTAATCATTCATGTGTAAATCAGTGTACAGAAAATGTTACAGAAGGGAAATGGGACTACAAGGTGTAGGATTCACACATCATCCATTCTGGTGAGCATATTTTACCAGTGCTTGGTTGGGGAGGCACAAAACTCATGATTCAGTAAGTGACACAGTGGTTAGGGCTGACTTTAATAATAAGACGTTATTTCTACCAAAACAAGCTTTTTTTTTAGCAAAATTAGGCTAATAAAAGACTTGGATAAAAAACATAACTTTCTAAAGTAGAGTATGATGGTAAATATGAACTTCACAGTAACAAAAGGATCAGTGTAAGAAAAGCAGTAACCCACTGAGCTATGCACATAAAATACTGTTCTGTGATATGCATAGTACACAATGTTTGCAGCAGGCATATTAACCCTATGCACTAGCTTCCTTGAGCCAAAACTGCCATTAGACAATACTCCAGAGTTATATTGGCACTTTTATTGTTGCCTGAAAAGTGTTGGATATGCAAGGAACTCTGCAGTGCTTTGAAACTGCAACAAAGTGCCCCCAGTAAAAAAAAAGCCGCCCCCACCCTTCCAACCTCCTGGGGAAACGCCTGATGCCTGTACGGCCGGTCCAGCCTTGCACCGCACACATCTAAATTCTGCAAACAGAACACGCTTACAGTGTACGCGCATCTGCACATCTCATTTTCTACCCCATTAATGTAAAATTTCACTTACATGCTCAGTGTGCACTACGTTCTGCAGCAGAACGTGCATGAAATGCACACAGTTCTGAGTAGATCATTTTCTGCCTCACTGCTGCATATTTGTGCAGTACGTGTGGCACATATGTGGTACAGTGATGCACATTTTATTAGGTAGTCTGTGAGTACCTAATGATCTCACTCAGTAGTGCCAAATGGCATTGCACTTCCTTTTTGCTCATTAATTACAATGGCATTTAGGGCAGTGCATACCTCAAACTCTGCCACACATACTAGTGGAAAAGGGTGAAGGCTAATGAACATTGATGCATTTCACATGTACCAAATATCCTGAAATCTGATCGGTGTCCAACAATATAATTACAGCCAAATACACTTGGCGAACCAAATGTACTAAGTGACTGGCAAACCTAGACTCTAGGCAAGCATTTAGAATAATGAACAATTTGAAAGTTCACCTTCTACATCTGTTTCTGTCTTCAAAGTCTAAAGGCTAACTGAACCCTGCGGTATGAAATTCCAACAATAACGTTTATAGGTCTCCTGAGTGCTTGCAGAGTTGGCTGAACAGTCCAAGAAGTGTGAGGCAAAAACCTTCCAAAAAAGTAGAAGCAAGTGGTTTTTGAATCATTTACTTGAAGATGGACATTGATTGGCTCCACTTTGAAAACAAGACAGGTGCCAATTTGATGATGGAAAAGTTTTACTAGGAAACATATGCAAGCATGGCAAGGCAAACGACGTGCACGCAGATGGACTTTTCATCTTCATTTTCTATGCAAATGATGGTTTTCTTAGGGGAGGTAGGAGGAAGCATACGAACACAGTGGGTGGAGGCCATTGATGGATGTGGTAGGAGACTACATTAATAAAGATACTCCCTTCACATAGGGCATGCTGAATGCCTAGGGGCAGATTTACAAGCCCCTTGTGCTGCCAGTATGTCACTTTTTGTGATGCACAGGCAGCACATTTCCTTGCCCCATATTTACAAGGACAGGAAAAGCCAGCCTGCGTGGCTTTTCCTGTCCTTGTAAATTTGGCCCCTTTACATGCAGCACTTTGCGTGAAAGGGGCGTTCCATGGGTGTTGCTGTGGGTGTTCCCACACAACACCCATGGAACTAGACACATTTCCAGATTTACGAGAAATCCTAAACCTGGTAATGCATCAGTTTGCCATGCCACCCTAGGGGTGGCATAGCCAGGCGCAACGAGGAGAAATGTTTTCATTTATGGTTTTTCCTCTTTCAATTTGTGCTGCATTCTACAGCATGCATTGAAAGAGGAAAATGCCTGTAGTGATTGTTTTTGTGCAGGAAGGTGCCACTTCCTGCACAAAAACAATCTCCCCGTGGCGCAGGCATCCTTGCACCATGGTGCAAGGGTGCCTGCCTGCGCTGGCGCATTGCAGCTGTTTGTGCGCCAGCGCAGGGGAGAGCACAGGAATGCCACATGTCATTGTAGATATGTCGCATTCCTGTGCTCTGAATGTGCCGCAGTATGGCGCAGCCAAAGGGCTTGCGGTGCCACGCTGTGGCACATTCTTGTAGATCTGCCCCCTAGTTTCTCAGCAGGAAGGGGTTGTCTAGTAGTTGAACTCAGTGCCTGCATTGGGGGTGTCTTCAAAATAGATCTCGGTTCCAAGTCGAATGGCACAGACTCTTGATGCCAAAGTTCCTTATTTTAGCATTGAGGCCGGGGATCTGGAGTTTGAGGAGTCACCACTCCCAAATGTTGCTTTTTGAGGCTAAGGTCATTAGAAAATGTGGCTTACGCCAACTGTCGAAGTCTTTTTGGAGGATGTTCTGGGCATAAGACTTGGCTCTCTCAAGGTGGTTCCCTGCCGTGGCGCTTAGGCTCTGCTAGAGCTCTGGAGGTTCCCTGCACTGGAGCTTAGGCTCTGCTTGAGGTCGGGCGTTCTAGTGAAGATACTCGGTTTGTGTGGTGTTTGCAAAACTCTAGGAGTTAGTATTTGTCTTGGGTGCGGGTTTTCACCCAGTTCATAAAGATGAATGTTCTCTGAAGCTGGAGTCATTGGAGGATATCTACTCTGAACATACCCAAGCCATTTTAAGAGAGCTGGGCCTGAGTGTAACAGAGGACAACTGTGAGTTCTCTATCCTCTCTACATAGGATACCATTATCCATAAGTCCATATGTTATTTGTAGTACAGCGCCTATTGCATGAGCTCTTTTAACAGATTGCAGGTAATATCTTGGCCCCAGATTGTGCTTTAACATTCTCAACTATTTTATTGATGATTATCGTTTTAGTGGTTCTACATTTCCTGTGTGTAATAAACCTGTCTTTTAAAACATACTGCTCTGACTACAGATGAAAAAGTAATGTGTTTTATTACTCTGTCATGCTATAGTTGACTTTTAAACCTACTGCTATCGCCTGGACTAGGCCTTGACTGCTCGACCTAACTAGTTGTGGACTGTGATATAACCATAGACGTTTAGTGCAGTAGGTCCTAAGACACCATTGATTAATACCTATGCCTGCTAAAAATGCAATATTCTTTATTTCCAAGAAATAAATGTTTACGGAAATATTGCATAGTATTCAATTCATTGACATATATATTTACAGATATCATGAAATCAGCAGCACATGGCACTTAATTAAATCAATTTAACCAGCACATGTCATCGGCCTTTAATGAGTACACAACAGTACAAAAATTGAAATTTCTTCTCACTAAAACTCAGCAGGTGATCTGGAGCCCCTTAGCCCACACATATCAAAACATTTGAAAGAGTAAAAGAATAACTAGCAGCATGCAACTCATTTTGCCAATAGAAAGCATTATAAAATGCAATGTGCAAAACCAAATTGTGGCAATCACAAGGTTCTTGTTCAGTTTGGCCTAACTAACAAAGCCAGATTTCCCATATCAAGACCAGTGTCCTAATCAGGGCATCCTCCTAATAAAGTGGACATCAGGCTACCAGTTCGAGACACATCACTACCAATCTGAGAGGGCTGCTAACACAGGACGGAGACACTAAGAGGTAGAGGGCCTAGCATAAGATGTTATGATTTTGCATAGATATTGGCCAAAGGCAATGGCTACATCCCAAAATCTGAGGCCACATATCAGTGTTTGGCCCATTTCCCTTGACTGTATCGGTCTAGCCTGATGGTGTTCTTTCCCCAACTTTTTGCTTGCTTACCTCCACTTTTCGCTCTATCTTTTTGTTGGCCTTACGACTCTGAGCCCTTTACCACTGCTGACCAGTGCTAAGGTGCATGTGCTTCTCCCCAAAAACATGTTGACATTGGTATATATCTAATTGGCATATGTAGTTTACCTGTAAGTCCCTTGTAAAGGGGTATACCATATACCCAGGGCCTATAATTTAAATGCTACTAGTGGGCCTGCAGCACTGATTGTGCCACTCACACAAGTAGCCTTTCAAACCTGTCTCAGGCCTGCCATTCCAATGCCTGTGTGTGCAGTTTACTGCCACTTCGACTTGGCATTTAAAACCACTTTCCAAGCTTTAAACTCCCCTTTTATTACACATAGGCCACCCCTAAGGTAGGCCCTAGGTAGCCCTATGGGCAAGGTGCTGTGTAATTAAAAACTAGGACATATGCTTTCAAGTTTTATATGTCCTGGTAGTGACACACAGCTGCATTTGTTTTTAGGTTTCACCTGCACAGCACTTGCGCTGTCTTGTAAAATCTATTGTATTTTATATACTTAAAAGGGGCTTACATCCCACCCTTCCTTTTCATTTGCTCCTGTGCTTGAAGCTTATTTTTCCTCTGTTTCTATTGGTTTTCCTGCTGTTCTTTGTGTGCTCTTCCTATCAGCATCCCAATGCACAAGTACTCCTTTTAATCTGCATTGGTCGAACTTCTTTCTTATCTTATCTTATTTGTGAGCAAGCGTGTCAGCACCCCTGTTAGTTCACTTTTCAACATGTAGTTCCTCTCCTTCACACTGTAAAGAGTCTTCCAGACACAATCCAAGATGTTTAGTAATAACTTCAGTCTTAACATTCTTTTGGAACTAATGACATCATAGTGTCATTTACACATTACTACACACACCGCCCTCCTCCCTCTGTCCGTGGTGTCATCACCCTCCCACCTCATCGTTGTTTCATCCACACCCCCGCCCCACCTTCCTCCCGTTCAAAAATACAATTTGCTTGTGATTTATTCAATCGGCACCTCTACACATGCTCTAACAATGCTGCTTCGATATATGTATATAATTCTCTGAAAATGTTATGAAGCGCTCAGACATCTGTAACACATCACTATGTGCGTTCTATGGAAGACATCTGTGGGTAACTACAGTCCCTCACCTGTGCTCTGCCTCTGTTCACGCAGACAAGCTTCACCCTGTTCCTAGCTGGAGGTAATCGACCCTCTGTAGTGCAAAGTAAGCCCGGCGCACACCGGAATGCTCACTTTTGTTTCACCACCCCGCCTTCCTCCCGATCAGAAATAGAATTTGCATGTGATTTATTCAATCACCACTATTTCCATATGCTCTAACTATGCCTCCTCGATATATTCATTCAATTCTACAAATCGTTTATGTAGAGCTCGGACATCTGTAAAAAGGCACTATGTGCGTGCAATGGAAGACATCTGCAGGTAACTACAGCCCCTCACCTGTGTGCTGCCTCTGTTCATGCAGACACTCTTCACGCCGTTCCTAGCTGGAGGTAATCGACCCTCTGTAGCGCAAAGTAAGCCCGGCGCACATCGGAATACTCACTGTTGTTTCACCACCCCGCCTTCCTCCCAATCAGAAATACAATTTGCTTGTAATTTATTCCGTCTGCATTATTTCTGCATGTTCTACCAATGCCGCCTCGATATATGCATACAAATCACCAAAAAGGTTATGTAGCGCTCAGACATCTGTTACAAGGCACTATGTGCATGCTATGGAAGACAGCCGTGGGTAACTATAGCCCCTCAACTGTGCGCTGCCCCTGTTCATCCAGACGCTCTTCACACTGTTCCTAACTGGGCGAAATCAAGCCTCTGTAGTGCAAAGTGAGCCCAGTGCACGCCGGAATGTAGAGATTCACATGTGGGTCCCTCAGAGTAAACACCACAGGAGCCATTGTATGTGCTCTAATCTGGAGGCTGATGCTGTGTTTCCAAGCTAAAAATCAGTGATTCTCTGTGCTTATGGCTAAACTAGCAGAAAAGTATAAGAACAAAGTGAAAATTGAATATTGACTATTGTTCCGGAAAATGCGTTCCTTATCGTCCTTAATCCACTTGTCCCCAAGTAAAAAAAAAACAGCAACCGACAGCAGGAAAGAGTGAAAACCACAGCTTTCTCAAACAAAATAATGCTGCTGCAGTAGGCACATGGATAATTCTGCACTTCTTATTAAAATCAATAAATCGTTTTAGAGACTGCTCATATAGTTTTTTGGTATTTTAATGTGAGGATCAACAAACTTGTTTTCTTGGTTCCATCTTTTTGAAGTGTGCATGTATTGCATCTCTAAATTTCAGCAAGTGTGTCAAACAGAGTGCAATAAACAATGTATAAATAGTACTAAGAAAATAATTGTTAAATATATTTGAAAACTACAACAATGACTATTTAGCATCTTTTACAAATAAAATAATTTAAAATGAGAGCTCGGAAGATATAAGAAATTATTATTAAACAATAATAGTTTTATATGCTTCATCTCCCACAGTGTATTGTTTGAATGGTACTCTCATACTTCATTCATTTGCAATTCATGATATAAAAATGGCATATTATCGCAACCGTTGAGTTTACAACTCTGTGACTGAAGAGCGGGGGATTCTAACATCCCAAATATGTTTTTTTCACCCTTTCAATTTTTACCAGTCAAAATTCAGTTTTTCTTTCTGTGTGCAATTCTATCCTCGTATGCATTTGAGAGAGGAATAGAAGCACAGTAATTCATAAATTGACAAGGAGAATGAAAACTCACAACTGTGACTGCAAAAGTTTAACCAGCTACCAATGCTTTTTATACTGGCCATAAAAATATTTTAAAATAATTACATGTTAATAAATGTTAAATATATTATATCTACCAATCTTGTTTTTAAAAGAATGTCAGTTGACTTTAATTGCAAAAAAATCCAGAATGTATTGCAAATGTATATCTGAAGCACAGGAATGATGAACTGTCACTGATATTCTAAAACAATTGATTTTAGAGTATGGCAAGAATTAGGTCTACACCAGTGTACCAGTGTACTTCCTACAAAAAAAAGAAAGGTCTCACCCTCCTCCGAGTTGCTTATTTGTTGTGTCGGTGATAGCACTTAAAACATAAAAGTTTCTTTCGCACCCAGGACAAATACGTCATGACTTAAAGAACTATTTCATTAAGACTGCATAGGATTTGAGTGCTTTTCCACTACATTTTTTTAGTCTCTCCAACACTTTTAATTGAATCTACTTGTGTCAACACTTATTTCAAGAGTGCTTGTTAGCTGTATGATATTGTTTTTCTATGAAGCCTTTTAACTCATCTTCTTGTAGTATCTGCGGTGCCCCTTTTCACCCCCTAAACCATAACCGTATTCTTATTTGGAGAATGTTGTGGACTGAATTTCATTTTAGTTTAATGTAATCCTCTGCCCTTCAACTAATACCCTGCTTATATTACCACTAGGTACTGCACAATGTATTGCCTTCCTCATTAAACAAGTACTAACATGTTTACGCAGTTTCAGTAACTTATATTGCACAACTACTCACCAAACTAAAACTTACAACAAAAACTTCAAATTAATCACGTAGGTGAAACCTATTGCATTTACCAATGCATGCTCACTACTATGAGGCCTACTCCTTTCATAGGCTAGCATTGGGAATTCCTTCCCATACTTTTAAGATGTAATTTCTGATTAGGAAGGAATAGCTAAATCATGTTTCATATCTTTGGAATGATTATAATAAATTCTCTTTAGTCGTAAAGTTGGATTTGACATTATTATTTTAGAAATGCCACTTTTAGAAAGTGGACATTTCTCTTCTTCGAACTTTGCTCTGTGTGGCTGCAGCCTGTCTCCAGCACACATCTGGGCTGGGTGAGAGCTAAACTTTTTGCATTTGCTCTAGACAGCCACAAACCCATGAAGGTAAGGTTCATCTGCATTCTGAACAATCATCTGCATTCTGATGGGTATTCCTGAGCAGGAAGGTATGGGAGGGGCTGACACTTGCACTTCAATTAGTAGTGTCCTGTCCACACACAAAGCACTGATTCACCCCCCACAGTTAGCCTTGAAGACAAGACTGGTTTGAAAGGGATCATTGTGCACTTCAGAGAGCTCCTTTGAAGCCACCCACTACATCAACTGCACTTTTGGGTTTAAATACTGGGGCTCTGACCCTACCAAATCAGTACATTACTGGACTTGGGAAGAACTCTGCTGAAATAAAGACTGCTGTCCTGTAAGGATTGCCACTTTGCCTTGACTGACAGTTCTGAGGAACTGATTCTCTGCTTTGTTGAGCTGTTTTGCTTGCTGCTGATATCTGCCCTGCTGAGGGCAACGACTGGACCTATCTCACTTAAACCCAGAGTGACAGTAGGGCTTGCTCGTTTTCCTCCTGTCCTCTGAAGTATGAGGGACACAAAAGACTTCATGCAATCCGGCTGGTGCTGCTGGACTCTGCCATCTTGCTACCCTTGCCTGAGGAGCCCCTTCCAGTCCTGGGTCTCAGAAGTGGGTTCTAAGCTGATTTCTGAAGAATTTTGCACATGGCCCTTTGACACCGATTCAGTGGCCGCTCAAGGACAGCGGTTCCACAGAATGTGCGATTTGACGATGACGCTCTGCGTGGCTCGATGATGATGATGCACTGTATTCACTTCAAAGGAGCTTGATGATGATTGCGCAGTTCGACACAGTAAGCTCTCAGCAACAAAACTTTCTCCAGTCAAGGTATTTTTTCAGTGGGGTCTATCTGGGTCCTGTAGCCGACCTGCCCTCCATCATGGTCAGCCTGAACTTTGGATCTGTACTGGTCACTTGCGACCTCAAGTAACCTTTTGACTTCTAGTCACCCATTTTGGTTTATTCTTTAAAAAATCTTATCTTGACTTTTATTTATTTATTGGATTTTAGTTGTTTTGGTCTTGTTTTACTCATTTTGAACCTGTGTGGAGTCTTTTTGTGGTATTTTCATTGTGTTACTTTACACATTGCCTCTTAATTTAAGCCTGCCTGCTTTGTGCCAATCTTCCAGAGGGTGAGCACAGGTGAATTTAAAGTGTGTTTCTAGCTTACCCTGACTAGGATTGTGGTCCCTACTTGGACAGAGTGCAAACCTCTGCCAACTATAGACCCAATTTTTGACAGTATGCCATATTTTTTTTAACATGCAGGAGAATCTTCTTCCTTTCCTCAAGAAAGAATATACAGTCCATCTGCTACATATGCTGTTCATTTTTTCCCCCAATTTTTTTGTTGAGTTTATTGATTTTACATATTTATCACCAGTAATCCGTACATTTTGCTGTAACATGCAGCAACATCATCGTTTATACTTCTTGTATTAACAATGGTTATTACTTCATGTGCATTTGTTCAATAGGTGTGACAGTGTGGCAGTTGTCATGCGTTACATTTGCTTGACCACGCAGCACATGTCCAGTCAAATTGTTCCTCCTGCATGGTTGTCATATAACGGGTAATATATTAAGAACAGTTTTATTCCTGTAAACATGGTGCACTGCATATTCGATAATAACGAGGGGGCGGGGTATAGAACTTGGAGCTGAGTTGAAGTGACTTCATGTATATATTAATGTCTATGCGTGTGCGTGCTGCTGGGTGTGCCCTCATCTATTGTGTGCCGGTAGGCTTTTAGTGGATGTGCACAGTTAGGGACAACTAGTCTAATGCCTGTGAATGGTCTGAGGGCATTGGATGTGTGCGCGGAACACCGGGTCGGGTGTCTGCAGGGGCTGGTCTGGCTGGTCCGCACTAACCTGTAGCACTGCTAAAATCGCCTCCCAGCTTGTGGATATAGGCATTTTCCTGAGGCCTATGGTTTCCTCTTGCCGAATCGCTATGCCTTCGGCTCTAGCCCACACAATAACAGAACGCCTCCAAGCTTGTATTTGCAAGGGATCAGGTGCCTTCCACCTCTTTGTGATTAGTCTCTTAGCCGTCACCATACCCAGGTTTAGGAACCTGAAGTTGGCTTTGGTGGTTCGTGTCCTACGGAACATATGCAGTAGATATGTTGGTCAATCAAAGGGCATCTCTCTATCGGTGCAGGCATTGAGTGTGTCCACCCGCCCCGCTTCAGTATGCGCTCAAACTGGTACAACCCCAGAGCAAGTGTACAAAGTCTGTATCTGTAAGTGCATATCGGAGCCAGGCTGCGTCAGTGCATTGAAAGTATCTGTTGATGTTAGCTAGCGTGAGGTACGCCCTCTGCGTGATGTAGTATTGTATCTGTCTAAATCTCATGTTCCTAGGGATCGGAACTGGGCTGGCTAACACCCGTTCCCATCCTTTGTCTGAAAATTGTCGGCCCAAGTCCTGCTCCCACTTGTGTCTGAGGGCTACATATGCTGTTCACTAACCAGTGATTGCATTAGGTACAAGAGAAAAGGGTCACACATGTTTTCTGCTTGTACAAACACATAGATTCTCACAAAATGGTACCTTAGTGTGAAGGCTCAATATCACTTCTTACTCCCTTTGCTCTTTGATGCATGAAATAATTTAGGGATATGGAACTGCTATCCACTGACTGCCAAACGTTCCCCTTACACTCACCTTGCCATCCCTAGTCTCAGGGGTCTTGATTGCTATGGCAGGATGAAAAGGTTAATGGGTCTCCATACATTCTATGTTTAGCACTTATTGTCCATCCCTTAGCCCCTCAGCAGTAGAAGATTTACAGGACTGCATGTTTTCTATAGTTTGCTCTTCTTGCACATACTCTTGCACATGAGACAAGGGATCAACCCTTTGATGTCATCTGGGAGTAACAGTGTGTGATGGTATTTTCACATTGTCTGTTTGATTGGACTATCTTTCCACTTGATATATTAGGTATAAAACAGAACGTTTTCTTAAAATAACCATCACCCAGCAGGGTTTACCTTGGTGGCATGCTTTATCATAGGGTTCTTCCCTTCTCGCTGTGGAACTGAGCCTGCTGCAGCCGAAGAGTGTGTGGGAGCACTTTGATCATATACTATGAAAAAATACGTATTATATATGCAAAACCCAATTGGTAATGTTTCTTTTAGATATGTATTACACCAGATTTTGGCCTCATGAGCTAAGATGGGTGAAGGGATGCTTTTAGTCAGACTTTCTTCAAAGCTACTTCCTTGCCTGTCTGCTGCTCCACACCAATATTTTTTTATAGTCTTTGAAAATACTCACACAAGAGTTGTTTTCCAATAGGAGTGACACAAGGGATCATTAGGTGGTCCTGATGAAATACCTGGGTGTAGGGCTTGAAACATGTAGACCTTTGAAATACATGCACATAATCGTATGTCTTTCATTTTTTCTCCATTTTGAAGCATACCAGCTAGAAGTAAGAATAAATAATTTTCCCTACTTAGCCAGGCATTTTAAGCTTTTTTTCTCACTAGATAAGACCCTCCCACTCTTATACCTCCCAATTCTTCATAGTATATAATCAAAGTGCTCCCACGTACCCGTAGGTTGTCGCACGCCCCATTCTGCAGTGGCACGGGAAGAACCCTGTGATAAAGCATTCCACCAAGGAAAACCCTGGCGGGAGAGGGTTATTTTTAAAACACGTTTTGTTTTCGACCTAATATAACAAGTGGAAATATAGCCAATCAATCGGACAGACTCTCTTTGGATATTACAGTAAGTATAGAAGGCTGAGTCCTCTGTTTTTTTCTGACCTCTACCTCTCCCTCATTTTGATTGGTATTTTCACTTCATTTAGCAAGTTGTTGAATCGCCATCCTTGGTTCTACACCCCAGCCAGAGCATTTGAAGCAGAAAATGCAGTGAGGATTTCAGGAGTGGGATTGACGGTATGAATGCCTTAGAGATTTGGCAGAGCTCAGAAATAGTTCCCATTGACACCGGATCCCCCAAAAATGGTTTGCTTCCCATGATAAATCCACCAGCAAAGGTTTTTACTCAAATTCCAGTAAACATGTAAAACTTGTGTTGATCTAATTATATAATCAAGCTTTTTTAAACTGGCTTTAACACTGGAGTTCCTACACTTAATAACGCTATAGCTGTACCTTGTTGGTCCGAGATATTTTTCCTTATATGTGGTCGTTTGTTGATTTTAGCCTTTGATTTTGTAAATCGTTTGCTGCTGTGGTCTATAATGCTGAGCATGGGAATGCAAGGAAACAGTATTTTATCGAATGCAGCTAAAGGTACATGGACTTACATTTCACAATTTGCAACTTATTAAGATTCATCACTATTGAGAAATTCCTAAGGGACGTGTTTTTGGGCCCTAATTGTTTAAAATATCCCACATTGGCTTTGAGCTTGTGCTTGATTGAACTTCTCTTTATCCTCCACTTTAAGGCGCTAATATAATCTGAATGCTGTATCACGTATTATTTGCTAAACCTTTTTATGCATTAAAATAAATAATTCCTGAGAGCATTACAGGCAAAGTGTGAATTGTCATCTCCATGACAATTCTAAGGACATCCTGCCTTTCATTCAAAAGACAAGCGAGATACCAGCTAAATGGATGGTCCATAAACCTTCTAAAGTAACCCGAGGAATGATGCTAATGCAGCACATGCAGCTGCAGAAAACATCCAACACATGTCCAATTTCACAGTGTCCTTAAAGGTCATTTTGGTTCAAATAAAGGCCCCGATTTGCTATGATTTTGCACTGGGGGTGGTCACTTTTGTGGTGCAGCCCCAGGGCAAAAATCCTTTATGGCATTTACTAAGCGACACAAAGCCATTTCGCATGGTTTTGCTTGGTTTAGTAAATACAAAGTAATGCAACACCTTGCGGTACTCTGCATTGGGCATGCAATATATGTGTGAAGCATGGTCGTTCCCATGCATCCACTCATGCATTTTGACCTAACAAAGATTTACTAAGACTTGTAAACCTAGGTTTGCACCGAATGGTGACCTATCTGGCAGAGACGTAACCAGGAGAAATATTGCATTCTGCAGCAGAATAGAACGAGGAATATGATATGTCTCTTTGGATTGCTTTGTGCAGGAAGGTATCCTACCTGCACAAAAACAATCCTGCCGGTAATGCAGGCACCCTCACATTATGGTTGGCACACAATGCACCAACACAAGGAGAAAGCAGAAATGCTCATATCTTTGTAAATATAGAGAAGTTCTGCTCTCCCTTTCAGCGAGTCCCCTTGCTTCCCCACTTTGCGTGAAATATTAAAAGTTAAGTAAATATGCCTGCTGGTATTCAACAGTGAAAATTACAGTGTAAGAAACCTAGAAATTATGCGAAATAGAAAAAATCTAATAATCAGGATTGACACAAGATGTTAAAAAAAATGTGCATCCCTAATCGACACTGTACTGTTCTATGGTGAAACGTACTATGCAAAATGAGAAAAAAAATGTTTAGGCTAGAATTTCCTGAGAAAAGTTGTGTCAGCTGTTCAAAAAAACATAAAAGTCATAGAAGTTTCCAAAATAACATAATTTACTGCATGCAGTCTTTGTGATTTTACCAATGTGGTATGCACACAATTGGTAACGGCATAGCAATTCTTAAACAAAACGATGCCTGACACATTGTAAACATACTGAAGGAAATCTCAGCTTAATTTCTTGACTGATGTTGCCTGCACGCGAGTCCTAATTTGACTTTAAGAACTGGCGGTAACAGCACAAATGAACTGGGAGGGGGACGCCCCAGGGAATCACCTGCAACCTCCAAGTTCAAGAGACAGATTTTCACGGATGAAAAATCAGAGGAAGTGGGTGGAGTGTCATGGTCTGCTCGTCAGAATTTAGTTGCCATGGGAAAAGAAAGACAGAGACAGAGCACAACAAAGGTAAAAAAAACATAAGGCCACTCTAAAACACAAACGCAATGCATCACTGTTTAAAGAGAGCAATTCTTGACACACTGACGGTTAACCGATGACGCGCTTACCTTTTCACCTTTGCCGCCTTTAAGACCACGGACCCCATCGGCTCCCTGCACACAGAAAGACGGCAATGTTTGTCATATTAAGATACGAGAGTCATTAATTATGCCTGAATATTGTTTAATACTCACCTTCACCCCGCGAGGGCCAGGATATCCGATCGGACCTTGCGGACCAGAAGGCCCCTACAAATAAAACAAAAACCACACACCATAAGGTAAATTCACTATTTCTGTCGGGCCCAGGCAAGCGTTCATCCATTTCCATTCGGCTGACATCTCTTGCGGACATAAGCGTTATAGCATACAAAACTGACCGACAGTCGTTACATACTGTCCTTGGCGGAATGCCAGCTAGCAAAATAGATGCTGCAACTTAAAGACACCCGGGGAATGAATGCCTACGTGCAATCGTCATCGAGAAGCCTGAACCACAGAAAACGATTCCTGAAGAACCAACATAAGGATAAAAACTCATTGCGGTGGGACAACTCAGCAGTTTCTTAGAAAACCTAGACAGTGCAAGTGGTTACACAGTGGCGCGGTTCCATGACATCTGAACTGTTTTTGGAAAGAACTATGATGCAATGCCTCTATTAAAGGATGTATCAAAATAGAATGTCTATATGAGGCAAAATAAATCAGTGGTGTTCTTTCTGCAATACTGTGATGCTATTATTTCAAGATTATAGGCGCAACATAAAATTGCCATGAAGGAATATAAGATAGTTGGAACCACTAGTCGACAGGACAGAAGGATAGTAATGCGTTCTCTGGAGGGGGCATTGAATTCCGCAGTGCCTCTTTTCAATGTAAAACAGAAAAAATGTATATTTAAGGCAAAGTATATGTTAGTCTAACACAGCCTTATTAAATGGTTGACATAACCCTTTCGAGGCGAACGTTGCTATATAGAACTTGCTATTCAGCTCCAAAGTTATTGTTTTTCATGTAAACTACAAGTTCTGGATGCCCATTATAAGTCTCAAATTTCGACTATTAAAGAATAGTTTATAATAGAAACAAGTACTTCTGTCTGGGTTTATGAGGCACCGATAGGGACCAATCGGTAGTTAGCTCCTGAAATGACGTTCCATGCTGGTGTCTATTCATTTACCTAGGGGCACACGTGAGGCCTTATCGATTATCTACAGTGATGCATAGATCAGAAAACCTTCCCTCCTAAAGAAGGTGCATGATATCTATCTATCTATCTATCTATCTATCTATCTATCTATCTATCTATCTATCTATCTATCTATCTATCTATCTATCTATCTATCTATCTATCTATCTATCTATCTATCTATCTATCTATCTATCTATCTATCTATCTATCTATCTATCTATCTATCTATCTATCTATATCAATTTGCTAAAAAATAAAACAGAGGATAAAGTAGTTAGGTGAGAAAAAATATCTGTTTTTGTTAAAAAAAAACCTTGAAGGTTCACTGACAAAAACAAAGGTTGAAGTAAAATAGTTAGCTGAATATGCCAGCATTAACGTTTTGGAGTTAAAAAAATTCAAAAATTCACCAGTTATAGTTAGCAGAGCTTCACCACTCATGACATATTCTACAACATCATTTATGACATCACTAATCACATCTCAAAAACCTCAGTTTTTTTCAGTGAATTTCTAGGGTTCTATTTTAACACAAAGAAATATTTTATTACCATAAGTAAAGCCAACCCCTGCTGCACACATCCTTCGGCCATGTATAGCAGGTATGTTGGTCACACGGCCATATGTTTTTCAAAGGAGAGAAATCCAATCAACATTCATGCACCCACTCATCAGACTGCCACTCAGACACTGGCACATCCTCTCACAGGCCTACTCTGACAGTAACTCACCCACTCACACACCCATCCACTCATGTGCCCACTCAGAGACCCACACAGAGACTCATGCACTCGCTCACAGACCCGTCCAGACGCTCATGAACCAACTCACAGACTCACAAAGTCACCGATTCACCCATTCATAGAACCACTCACACACTCTCAGACCCACACAGACACTCAGGGACCCACTCAAAGGCCCACACAAACACTCACATACACACTCTCAAAGGTTACAGGTTACAATTAGGAAATAAAAATAAAAAACCTTTGAAATTCACTGAAAAAACACAGGTTACAGGGACGTTATGGTTATAAACAAAATAGCCTGCGCTGGGCTCTGTGGTGTATACTTTCACCCTTAATTGACAAGAAAGGCATAAAGGTTTATTTGTACATTGATTAATGATGCTATTTTGAAAGATAACTTGGGAGGTTACATTTATACGCAATGTATTGCCTTTAATATGTGCATTTAGCCAGTGTAATATGCCTTTACCTATGTCAGGTACTAGGGTGAAAATATTCACCACAACGCCTGGCGAAGAATAAGTCACAAGTCAGACCTTGGGCCATGTGACCAAGACCCGTTGTGGTCAAAACGCATCATCGGTTTGTTTTGTAGATAGGAATAAAGCAAACTATTTGATTCCGCTGGTCTAGAGTGGCTCGATTTCGCCATTACTTGTGGTGAAAACATTTTGTCTGGAATAAATATCTATATATGGAGGTGGCAGGGGAAAGCGAATGGCAGAGGCTGTGTTGCAGGACAAACAGGAGCATTTTCCCTCCCTCCTCCCTAGATCAGAGTCGCTTCGGAAGGAGGGAGGGGCAACGTTGCTCATCTCCTGAGTAGCCCTGGCTTGGCTGAACTACAAAAATGCAGTTCAGCCAAGCCGGGAAGAACCAGGAGCTGACTTCAGTGCCTTTTCACAGCTCTTGCTGTGAATGCTCAAAACCTAAATGCGGTGGCCCTGCGCATGGCTGTTAGCTGTAGAATATTCACAGCAACAGCTGTGCACAAAGGCCTCATGAAGCCTGAGGGGATTTTAACCTGCTCTGGCTCCATGAGGCCTTTGTTCTACTAATTTAAACAGTCTACCCTGATGGGGTACACCCGCCATTAAATGCCCTCACCCTTTTTAAAGGCCCACGTTTTTCGGCTCGGGTCTTTAACGGTAGAGTGGGCCTTTAATGACTGGTATAGCCCGCTACAATGGGCTATGAAGCTACATCAGAACTTTAGAATGTTGAAAGCTCCATTGAAGATAACAGAGTAGCTCAGGGCTACCAATCAGTGGTAGAGGCCTTCTGCTCTAACATTCCAATGTTTGCCTATGTGTCTCCTTTTTTAATTTAGAACATTTTACCCTCATTGGATGAAAGGTTCTTATAGCCTAATAGACCTTCTGCCTTTATTAATACTGGTTGTTAATGGCCCTCTCTCTTGATGCAGGACCTCGCCTGATGCTTGGACCTGTAACCTGGACTCAGGGCCTCTAACAACTGGTATGTCCCTTCACAACGAGCTAGAAGATTATAATGTGGAGTTCAAACTGTTCAAAATGTGCAATAGCGCAGATGAATCACTCAGCTGTTGTAGCAACATATAATAGGAATTCCACTGTATTTGGCGTGATTTGAGCTAACTGGTCTTAAGCTTACCTGGGCACCTTTCTCGCCAGATGGACCTTCTTTTCCAGGATGACCCTAAGCCAAGAAACACATTAAAACATGAGATCAGTATGTGATAATTATCAGAATACATGCTTTTAGAGCGACATTTGATCCACAGCAAAAAACCTTTTCTTGTACCCTGTGTGGAAAATCATGCTCTGCACTGTCTAAGTATGTCCTGGAGACGCATGCGAATGGGCAAAGTTGGCAATTGCCTCTCTCAAGAAGTCCAATACTATCCTAAAAATGTATCAATGGCAACTTGAAAGGAGGGACTGAATTCTTCACCACTACTCACGATGATGCAAATATGTTTAGCTTTTGCCCACATGCATAAGTATCTGTAGAAATGCATTTACTCGTCCTGTGTGTATGTCTATGCCAGTGGTACCCACATACATGTTGCAATAAATCCATAATGTAGCATTTTTCTTCTTGAAGTCTCTGTCAACCACAATACGCTTTCTATGTTCCATCTTCGCCTTTATTGTAAAACATTTATGAGCAAAATTGTATTGTTATACATACAAAGCTCAATAAACATTAAACAAATAAATACATAAATGAATAAATATATTGCCAAATTATCTAAAAACGTATTTTCTATCCCCTGGTGTCCTTACATTTTAGGATCTGAGTGCTCACACTTGCTTAATAACAGAAAGTCATTCAGTCAATCCGACTGTGAAATATGGGTGACTCAATGTTCGATTGAACATAGTTCCAAAGTAGAGTAGTGGGGGTCGATGGTATCTGTTTCCATAACAGGACATAGCTGGGATCCCTTATTGGTATCACTTTATTGACTGATGGGCGTTACATTGGCTTTACTTCTCATTTTTGGCTGTCCTCCTCAGTTATTCTAATGCAGGTTTTAGTACTCCCACCTGATGTTGAAAAAATCATATCGCAGTACTTTGACCTCATGTGCACGCACATACTTTTGTACCCAGGTAGAAGTAAGTGGGAAATACATATTTATTATCTTGAGACTATAAGCCATGATTTTATCGTCACCAATTTGAAGTCCCCTGTCAATTCCTGCTACATGTCAGTAGTGATGCGAAGGCAGTACAATGTGGCTAGGCAGGGTGAGAGAGACCTCTATGATTGCCTAGATTCGTGTTTGACCATCCTTTCTTACCCCCCTTCACTGAAAATGATATCTTATTTTGTTCAATGCGTTTGATTCAAGAAGCACTGCTGACAGGCATTTGTGTTACAACCTACTCCTTAATCAAATAACACACACACACTGCTGAACAGCTGCAGGCTAGTACATACTTTCAGGTGATGTGCACAAATACATGATAACTCATGAGAGAAATGCTCCCACTGACTTCCCATTTCATCACATTGGAATGTTCTTCAATTAATGTACGCCTGGTAATCTAAAAGGCATTTAAAATGTTATGACTGGGGAAAGAAAAGTATACATCTCCCAAAATAAATTAAATTAGAATCCATAAAGGAACGCTTGTAAAAGTATTCACGTTATCTATTTATTTATGTTCATTTGTTCTGAATATTGTTTCCTTTCATATCTGCTAGCATGACGGGAAGCAAAAAGTATCCCCTCTTTTGCAACTACGGCTAACTAAAACGAGGAAATCAGGAATCCGGGCTTCACTTCAGTCTTGAAATACTGAAAAACACTGCCATCCCCTGTATATTGTAAAGTGATGCATTAAAGATCCTTGAAAAGGAAGAAACACAAATATTTCTGAAGGAAACGGCTGATGTTTTAAAATCTTATGCTCAGCAGCTGATCAACAGATTCTGTGCAAAATGTGAAGATTCAATTATTTTGCAGAGTCCATAATAATAACCCTTTCCTACTTTCCTGCTCTTTTCAAGACAAATATCACCAGTGTGAAAACAATCTACACTTCGAAGAAGTCTCTTCTGCTTTAATGTTCCCTGGATCTTTATGATGACAATGGCCACTGACTTTACGACGTATTAGCTCACCTGCCAGTTTACTTATGCATGCATTCAAAATCTTTCCTTCTATCATTGACTTTACATGTTCTTGAATCCTTGCTTAACGGGTTGCTCATTGGCAGTGATGTCACAAAGCTTTGCTGATACCCAGGGAAAAATATTCAAGGGGGAACCCTACTACAAGAATTGTATCGACCTTAGAAGGATGAAAATCTGCATGGGCCTGTCAGGAATCAAATCTGAGCTATGAAGCCTGTACACAGACATAGAGTAGGTAATACTCAGTGCACACACGTAGAAAGAGTGTTTTTAGAAACAGATGAAACACTAGCTTCTCTTGACCCCACCTACAAAAAGGCCTCACAGTCAGTCTCCTTCAGTCACACAGCCTCTACTGAGGATGCAATCACAATGTCAGGGGTAGACCTCGTTTGTCTTCATTTTACTAGCAGAAATTAATCTTCCCATTATATGGTCTGTCCTTGTGAGATCCACCCTTCCTGTGTTTGGTGGCATTCCTCTTCCTGCTTCTGCATGCTCCTCCTACTTCCCATCTTTTTTATGGAAGGACGAATTCCCTTCGAAATAGATTTCAACTAGGAATAAAAAAATTGTAGATAGGGAATGCTTTTGTTTAAATCTGTGTCTAAGTGAATGCCTTTTTTATTGCACTGACTCCATGAGCGAGTAACTCTGTGTGTTTATTCCAAGACAGGATACACTCAATGAGTATTTCACAGTGCACCAAGTGCCCCTGCTTCAATCAAATTCAGAAGAGGCCTTTCATGCCAACCTAAGTACAGTAGAACATGCAACTGAAGCCGCACATTTGTAATTTTGGTACACAGGGGCGGACACCACCCTAATAAATATATTCCATACTAAATAGTTGGGTACAGGTGCTTAAAGACCGGTATGGTGAGGTGTTTGTAGATTTCACTTGGGATTTTTAATACACGCAGACAAAAACACACCCGCACACACACACTCAAAGACACTCTATTGTGTCTGTTTTAAAGGTCTTAAAAATTGTTATTTAGCAAAATATTGAGTTATCAGAACCCCTCACAATCCGCACTTCTCCTTTGTCCTACTACTCCTTCCCTCCTGCTTCTCGTATTATGTGTTTTATCTAGAGTGATTGATGGGAAATCTGAAGCTCACGCCCCCCCCCCACAGAATCTTACTGACCAGGCTACGCCCCTGTTGGTGCACCCATGTTGTTCCTTGGAAAATCTCATGTCAAGGGAAACAACATCAATCAACAACAATCAATGCCCGCTTTACATACTCAAAGCAAACTGGGTCCTCTAACTGCCCGACTGTGCACGTGATTAGTGCCTCATTGTTCCTGGTAATTATTGAAATACGTTTGAAGTATAAATCGTGACCAACATGTGTACAAGGTCATTAAAATGACATTAAAGAGTCTAAAAAGGAGCGAGCTGAAAATCTAGGTGTATTTAACTGATAATGTCCAATGTGAGAATTCCAATAGAAGCCCAGGTTCACACCAGAACACGGGCTTCTATTGGAATTCTCAAGGGCATATTATTAAGCCCATTATCGCCGCTTTAGCGGCAGTTTCCTGCCGGTAATGCGGCGATGATTTTATCGCCGTTCTTGATAATATGCCCCCTGGTGTCTATAATTGTAAAGAAAGCGAATGGTGGGTGGGCACATGGGATACTCACCCGCGGGCAGGGGGGTGGCTAGGCCTAATAAGTGAGTGCTTTAAAGCATTAACAATTTCGGCACAACAGTAGATTATGGTTACTAACAAATGTACCAGGCAATGCAATCCACATAAACCTTCTATGAAAAAAGAATGCATAGTGGCAGACTCCCATTGACACATAGTGTCCTCCTGGTGTCTGAGTTATCAGATGTGCTCTTGATCATGGCCATGGAGGATTGGTTCATTAACATATTCCCTGAGTGCTGACCCAGAATGTACTTGCCTTCTAAGTTGTCATTTCAAAATGTTTACAAGAGAAGCTACTTACAGGGGGGCCATCAGATCCGGCAAGTCCAGGAAGTCCAGGTTTTCCGTGTGGACCCTGAAAATACACAATATGGCTATGTGTTGTTAATTATTAATCCAATAAAAGGAAACATAATACAGTAACCCCCAGGTCATGTTCTTTCATCCCTAATAGCGATTCTAATTCAGGGGACGGCAGTGAAAGATGGCATGTCCTCTGAAAATACACATAAAAGCACTGTATGCATTATAAATGTGAAATACATAATATTACAAGGATTTCCTGTAGTCCTGAATCGGAGAAGGACACTGTAGTTCCAGAAGGGGAATGTCAGACTACGCAGAGAAATAAATAAGACACTTTATTTGTATTTAGTGGTCACAATATTTGCAGCTGCCCAGTCTTTACATGTATTCTTGCAGATAGGAAAGGATATGCACAATCTAATCTTTACAGCAAATAAAATCTAATATGATGATCTGTTATAATTGATTCTAGTTTGGCGTGATTTCATATTTCATTTTATTACATTCTGATCTGGTATTTCCACTACTGACAGCACTTGTCTGCTCTCTTTGCTTTCCAAACCTTCACACTTGACCAACTTTATCTTCTTTTTCCCTCGCTCATTGTCTGCTTTCTACCTTTAACATTATGGTATTTCCTCCTACTCTTAAATTAGTACATCGCTCTGCCCATGTTTGTACCATCCACCATCGCCTACCTGTGGTCCTCAAATCCCATTGTATCTCTGATCTATTTTTCCTTGTACATATAGCCGACATTTTCTCCAGCACTTTCCCATTTTGATCCATCTGCTCACTCCATGGAGCATTTTAGAGTACCATAAACCCTTCTTTCTACATATTACCATGCCTACTGGACTACATCTCTAAATTGTAATTTGCAGTAATGTAGCAAGAATCCTGCTTTCCAAAAGCCTCTCTGGTTCCATCCCTTGCTGCTGCTATCCACCCTATCTCTTAACTTTACAGTCAGAACATCTTAAGTGACTAGTTCATTTCCAGATGTTCTCCCTCATTACACTTCCCACTCAAGTCTGATTTTCATTGTGCTCTCTTCAAAGTGACTATGCTTCAATTTCCATAAAGCACATGGTGATTTGCTAGTCTCTGCAAACATTATTCATTTAATTATGCCCTCAACCTCACTCTACTTATCAGCATTGCTGATCTCCATATCCGCATTGAATTTCTATAATTACGCTGTCCTTAAGTAAATGTTTTTGTTTATACTCCTAACATTTATTTATATTATTCATATACTTGTTTGGCTCGTTATTTCTGCTTTTCCCATGGAGCTCATGATCTCTGTTTTATCATTGACCAATGTCTCATATTTCCTATGCAAATTTCTTCTCTACCCTACATATCTCAACGCTATGAACTTTAAAATGTTTCCATTCTTTAATGTATAAGCCAGCAAATACTTCATTCACATTATTCATTATCTGCCTACTTGTCTTTTTACCATTATCCATCAAATACTTTATTCACATTGATCATTGTCTCTTTACCTGTCTCTTCACCCTCCAGGTGACGGCTCCCCCTTTTTCCTTGCGGATCCATACTATCAAACAAGGGGTTCCACAGGGCTCAGCATTGAGCCCCACGCTGTTCAACCTTTATGTTCAACCGCTAGCAGCTGTGCTAGGAGCAGAGGGCTGACAATAGTATCGTATGCCGACGATACACAGCTGGTAGTGGCACTCTCTGGCAATTCCGTGCAGGATGTTTCCAAGTTTCAGAGCGATCTTGCAGCTATTGCTCAGTGGATGTCGGCCAACTGTTTGCAGCTCAACGCGAGTAAATCTGAAGTCCTGCTGGTTGGGAGAGATGTAGAGTTGTGGAGTGAGCGTTGGTGGCCTACAAGCTTGGGTTATGCTCCACCCCCAAACAGGTGGTAAGAAATGTGGGTGTCTGGGTGGACTCGGCCCTCAACTTTCAGGTCCAAACCAAGAAAGTGGCAGGGACCTGCTTCGGCATTCTGCAGGGGCTCAAACCACTGCTAGGTTACTTTTATCCGTCCACTCAACAGGTCATCATTCAGGCTGCCATTCTGTCCAGATTGGATTATGCCAGCTTGCTCTATTTAGGGATTAATAAATCTGAGACTTTGAGATTACAGAGGGTTCAGAATGCGGCAGTCAGAACTCCTCTTGGCCGTCCAAGAACTTGCTCTACCTCTAGTGCCATCCGCCGACTACACTGGTTGCCTATGGCCAGATGCGTAGAGTTTAAGTCCCTTTGCATCGCTTTTAAAATCTTGAACTCTTCTTCTCCTGGTATTTTGGCCACCCTGCTCTCACCTTATACTCCCTCCCCCCAACTTCGTTCCATGGGCCAACATTTGGCGGGTGTCCTTGGCGTAAGGAGAGTACGGGCTAGTGGGCATTCCTTCTGTACACTGGCAGCCAAACTGTGGAACACATCTCTTTCTATCACTGTAGGGTCCTTTGTTTTTTTATTGGTTCTTCTTTTAGCTGCTATTGGCACTGGGACGCCCCTTTGCTGGGGCAGCTGCGCGCATTATAAGCAATATAACATAACATATTGACCAGTAGTCGACTAAAGAGCATCAACTACCACAAAACTGATCTTGGGTTGCTTATGTTCCAGGTTAGAGAGGACATGGCTTGGCAGGTCAGGCTGGACTGTTCCTATTGAAGCAGGACCAAAGCTGATTTGCATAAAGGTGGGTCTAAACTGAGGTGGCATTGTGGGAAAAAAATAAAAAATGCTGAATTACTATGCAGTTCTGAGTAATTAACCGTTACCAAGAGTAATTCAAGCATCCATTGATTGCTTTTTTGGTTACTTCAGTGTGATGCCTTAAGAACGATGGATATGCCTTGACATGGGTCCCATGCTCACTTTGCCCCCTGAACCAAGGTGCACCCGCCTGAAAAGTCTCAACTAAGGTGAAACCCATCTTAGGTTGATGTGTTCTGGCTCTGAGAGGTCCTGGCTTGGCAGTTCCAGCTGGACTGATCCTACTACTGCAGGACCAAAGCTGATTTGCACATGGCTGGGACTAATGTGAGGTGCCATTGTGGGCAAAAAAGATGGTCTGGAATGTGGCCCAGAGTAATTACTGGTGGCTGAGATTAATTCCACTATTCCATCCATCACTTCTCCGTTCAATTTATTGGCCATAGTTAGTTTCTGTTTAATGGTCCACCTCTGCTATAGCTGCCTCCCTCCGTTGGATCCCCATTTCTTTATGCTTTGCTTTCTATGTAAATGCCATTTCTTTAAATCAACTTATGTATTTGGTCGCTTCTTTCTCTGGCTTCCAATCTCCTTTTACTAATTATACACTTTGCTATTTCCTAAATTCACTCCCTCTGACATTTGCTCCTATTTATTTCATTATAGCTTTAAATCTCATTTGAAACTCTTTATCCTTGATGATGCCTACACCGCCTACTAATCCCCCGAACCATGTATTTCTTTATTTGTCATTTGCATTGCAAGTACTGTTTGAAATTTGTACATTGCTTTGATAACATCAGAATACAAATCCAAGTAACAAAGTTTATAAAGCTATTGTCTTGCACAAAACGTTATCCACCCAGTACACTTAAAAAAATATGTATTAATTGGTAAGTAGTGTCATATATTACAGTTCCCTGAAGGCCATCTGGGAAGCAGAGAATGGTTTGTCTGAAAATTGCCTGCCTACACATAGGAATTAATTGATCAAGACTGTAATCAATTGGTGCTACTAATAAAAAAACATATTTGAAGTCAGTGGCATAGTGAACCCCCTGCTTTCACAGTTTAAGTGGGGGTGAATTATTTACGAGCCTTGTCTGTCTGTAACTGCAGACAGATGCTCTTAAGAAACAATGTCAGGGAAACTGTAACAGAGGAGGAGAGGAGAAAAAGAGGCCCAAATGAGGACATTATGAGGTAAACAGAGGAAAGAGGAAAAGAGTTTGCAGAGGCATAGCTTCCATAGGTGCAGACGTTGCAGTGCCACTGAGGCCCAGAGACCTAAGTGGCCCACTGAACTCTAATTGTTGCTGTATTTTATCATTTAAATACCAGCAGGGGCCAATTTTCCCCGTACAATAAGGGCCACAATACACTGGATATGCTACTGAGACTATGTGTGAGAGAGAGAGAGAGAGAGAGAGAGAGAAAGAGAGAGAGAGAGAGAGAGAGAGAGAGAGAGAGAGAGAGAGAGGGGACTGGAAGGAAGAGTGAAATTTACGACATATAAAAAAACAAACCCTTACAAGAATTAAGACAATATGCATGAAAAAAAGCATGCAAGGGTGAAAGGACTAATGGTTGTAAGTTGAAAACAATATTTGCATGGGTGGGTGAAAGAAGGCCTGGAATGATGAGTGAATGGACAAATGGAAGTCTGGATGGGTGGGTGAATTCATAAAAGTGGGTGAAATGAATGATGGATAGAAAATATCGATGTATGGATGAATAACTGGAAGTGGAACGACAGAACGATTGAAGGAAGAGAGTAATGATGAATGATGAATTGACAGAATGGTAATGGAATGGCAAAACGATATATGTATGGAAACATGAAAAGATTGATAGATGCATGGATGCATGAAAGTCTTGAAGGATGGAGAGATAGTTGGATGGAAGTTGTGATGAAGGGAGCTTATCTAGACTTTGCATGGCTCATTGCTTTGATGACCTGATGGCATTTGAGGTAATGATCAAAGTGAGAGGTGTTTCAAATTTCTGGCTGCTCCATTGTTTGAAGTAATAAACACTAAGAATACATTCTTCTCTTCTGCACTAAGGCTACTGAATAAAGATTTATGGAACATGGCAAATGGTGGCCACATTAAGGGCTGACAGAGCACCAAGTGGCACATATAGGGATCCAGCATGAAATCAGCAAAGACATATTAACAAGATTGGAAGCATTACTCTTCTGCTTAAGGGGATTTGGCAATAACACAACTACCTTGTTTAAATTATTTAAAAATCTAATAGGACATTTGTATAGTCCTGCTGTATTTCAATTGTGTGAGAAAAGTCCAACAAAACATGGAAGTGTTTTAGCCGGATAACCTTGTTCTTTATGGACCAAAAATCAACACTGCTCTGGGATCCTCTTCTTAGCCCTCATCATCTTCAGTTTAAACTGATTTTTCTCACTGGATTTCTTACCATTTTAGCCAATGCTGGGAACTTGCCGCCCTAGCTGTTTGGTTGAAAAAGACCTTAGTGAACATACCAAGAACTTACACAGGCTTTCAGCTCTCCCATTGCTTACCAATGGGTGGTCTTTTCATCATTCTCATTTCCTTGCTAATTTTGTGATGACTTTCCTCGTCCATCTTGTTTTTATTCATCCCCTCCTGCACAGCCTATTTACCCTTTGTCCTTCAAATACTCACTTTTAGGGAACTACATTTTTCTTTTTGGGTAAGGAGGACTCATGAAAGTCCATATGTTTTCCAGCTCTCTCCCTTGTTGGCCTCTTACGTGTGTGCTGCTTGCTCCTATGTACTCTCTCTCTATCTCTATGCTTCATCTCGGCCTGACTACCATGTTCTTCACATTAGCTCACTGATGTGCTTTTCTCCCTCCATCCCGTCATGCTCTAGGATTTTTCTACATTGTATATCTCTCCACTCACCCCTTTGAGTAACTTTGTGTCCATGCCATACTCACTGGGTCCTTTTCTTTAAAGGTTATCTTCCTGGTGTGTAATTTCAGAAAACACTGGACTTTTAATGTAGATTAGTGAGGCTAGCTGGATTTCTAAATGAAGGAATAGGGTTTGGGAACTGATCTCCTTTCTCAAATAGACTTATTAACTGTCATTTAGGATTTTGCTGCTAGGAACTTTGTTTTACAACATAAGATGATTTCCCAGAGCAGGAAATACATCGAACAGTATATAATAAGTGGGTGTGGGCATTACTTAGGGAACAGTTGACCATAAATACCAACAACATGCTCGTTTTTACACAATTTGAACTCCTCCCATGTGTGATTAACTTCCCATTTTACTGGATCTTAGGAAAAAGAGTGTCTGCTACTAAAAATATTCCATGCTTGACTGCTGGAAGACATACTGGTGAGCTGGCCGGCTTGAATGTCTGTGCCCAAGGACACAGTCCAGTGTTGCGCTAAGCCAATCTTTTTCAGAACATGTCTGCAAGTGCCTGAAATTCTGGGAAGCTTAGATGTTCAAGTTCCACAGGAAACAACTGACCAACTGAAAGATTTCACTCTTAACCTATCATTAGGAACGTATTTGCTCCTATGCCAAAATACAACAGACTGGACAAATTTTATGAGTAAGTAAAACCATCTAACTGTGTAAATTCATAGTTTGTGATGGGCATAACTATACTCTTGTAAATTAAGTTTTATGAGCATGTGAATTCAACCCAAGTACCAAAATGCCTTTCGGAATTGGTCCCTGTGACGTCAGTGAAATGATCTCACATTCTGAATCTGAAGGCCCTGATAATTTTGGAAAGAGGAGAGTCACATCGAGGATACAGTGACATTACATTTTTCTTTTATACATATGTTTTATAGTTTAGTCAATTGTGTGATGATGTCTGAAGCAATCCAGAGCCTTTGTCACCAACTGAGATGATGTGGGCTGGTTTCTTCTCATTGTTATCGGACCTACTGACTACATCTTATTAGCGAAGACAAAATATAATCCATTTCGAAACATTGGCCTTGAAAAGGCTACCCTATGATGAAGCATGTCACCCTTGGGTGAGTGAGGGTTCTCGTCTTAACACAGTAGGGTTCCTCAGTTCCTTTTCTCCTCCCCCCTTTTCCCTCACCCTTGTACATAGTGTGAGTTGAAGTATAGTGGAGTTGTATGTTTGGATTGGGTGGCAATAACTCCGACTAGACCCTCCCTTGTGTGAGATATGAAACATTGGCCTTGCCATCCCTCACTTTACACAGGTGACCAGTGGCGATTTTCTTGCGTTTAAATTTTCACTCAACGTGGTAAAGTTCTAGGGCCCAGTTTTCGAAAGACATGTCACATTTACTCCCACAGTTTTACTTGTAAGTTTGGAGCAAATATACCGTATTTTTGAAACTCTTTAAAAGTTTCATGAATACATCTGTAAAGTTGCGAAAGTCAAAGCGTCCCATGAGTCCTTGAATGCAAAAGCATTAACGTACATGTAAATGTATCAGGTGTAAATTATGTATGTGTAAATACATACAGATGTGCATTTGCACTTCAAAACTTTTTGTTGCTTTATTCCTATGTAAGAAAATAAATTCTCCAAGAGAAAATCGCTCCCTTATACCCACACCAATTTTGGGAGCGCTACCTTTCCAAGGGATTCCCTCCATAAAATGCTCACTCCTCTCCCTATCTGATTAACTAATGCTTACAATTTCACCACACTTTTGTAATATCACAAGGAAGTAAATCAATTTCTGAGTGAAAACTCGTATTTTGCAAATTTACACAGATAAAGTACAGTCAATTTGTTCAATTTGGGTGCACAAATGGCTTGAAGAATTGGGGTCCCTGTGGCCTATTCTTGGAACAGAGTAACTTCAGTGACAGTGAGAAAAGCTGAGGCCCCTCTAAGGGAGAATTAGGCTGATGTTTCTAAACCCTTAAAACTGTAGGCGATAAAACACAATAACATTTGAAAGACCCCTGTGGAGGCAGTCATGCCGTTTTCACATTTTTAGCTGTACCTTACATAGGACAAATTTATCAAAGCCAAGGAAATGGTCAAGAACAGGACATTGTAGCATTCTCCTTGCTGAAAACAAAAGCCAAAAATAATAGTGAAACTTTGTTTTTGTTTGAAGAAGAATGGCCATAGTTTTTTCCGCTCTCTTATGAACACTTTTTGACAGATTTCATCCACTCCAAAGCTTTGAATAAACCTCTAAAAAAATATATAAGTATATATGTTGTGTCAAAAAAGTGTGTGCCTGTCAAAATGTGCACTCTGAGATATGGGTCATTCTTTGTGAGTGACTCCATCTAAACCAAGTGGGACTGGGCAGTCGTTGTGAACATGAGCTGAACTAAACAGAGTTGACTTTAATAATTACTGGCAGCTGGAAGGTATGATTGATCGAGGAATGTGGGGCACACATTTAACCATCCTACAGCAGCGGCCCAGGAGGGAGGAAGAGCCGGGCTATAAAAGCGCTCAGTCTTCGGATTCCCCTGGAGCCAAAATATATGAAGCATCAGGAAAAGAAAGTATGCGCTCAAAGGGGCAGTGGAATGAACTACTCAGAAAGGGAACCGCCAACTCTGAGATGATTGAACCGTAGTTTGTAAAAAGCACGTCTCTGCTCACCCCAAAGACCGTGGAGGATGGAGGATAATGCATTATTAATGCACTGAGTACTGGAAAGAAATGGAAAAAGAAAGAAATATGGTGGCAGAAGAAAGAAAAGGAAAATACTGAAAGACAGAAAGACTGAAAAAACAAAATGAAAGAGAAGGAAAGCAGAAAAACACAGGAAACGAGATGATTATCAAACCAAGACGAGATGAATGAAGAGAGACATGCACAGGAAAACAGAATATAGGGATGATGAATGAAGAGAAAAGTACACAGGAAAAGAGAAGAAGAATAGAATGAGTAAAGAAAGACAGGATGAGAAGATATGCATGGGGAAGAGGCAGGCAAAGCAAATCCCCTCATTTAAAAACGTGCTATTCCACTAAATCATATTTAATACGCTTCTCTTCCTGCACTGTATTTTTGGTGTCAGTGTTGCCTTTCTGAATTTTCAAGCAGCATGTATTGTTAATCCTACAGTCATGAGTGCTTCTCTGATCTGTGCTACAGGTAGAAATACATCTCCCTATTTGAAAGCAAAGAGGGCGCATTACCGGAACACTATAGGGGCACTTCACTCAGCATGCATACATTGCACGTATAGCTTACTTTTTCCCCAGGTGGGCCAATGGAGCCTTGAGGACCAGGAAGCCCCTGTTAGGAAAAAAACAATATATTAGAAAGAGCAACCACAAGTGTACTTGCACGTTCAATAATTACAATATAACCTAACTGTAACATCACCGGTCCTGCAATAAACAGACAGTAAGTACCAACATCTGCATGCTGTTCCCCATTTCTGGGTATACATTCAGATTAGGTATGGGTGAAATACCCTCGCAGGAATCAAATCCCCGGAATGTTGCCTGTTTTTTTTTTCTTTTTCATCAGCAGAGTGGAATCGAGACTGACCTGCTGCTCCATGGGCGGCAAAAACACAAAAGGCATGGCTGCTAAATGCAACAAGACAAATACACTGCAGAGCTCATCACAGTGCACTTGAAGGCAACTTCCCCAGCAGGCAAGTGTGTGATCATTGCCTGCCTCAGAAAACCCCTGTCAGGCAGGTGCCACACTCAAGCTTCCCTACTGGAAAATAACTTCCCAAGCAGGCAGGTCTGCGAGCATTGTCTGCCTGCAGCAAACCCTTGTCAGGCAGGTGCCACACTCAAGCTTCCCTACTGGGAAATAACTTCCCAAGCAGGCAGGTCTGCGAGCATTGTCTGCCTGCAGCAAACCCTTGCAAGGCAGGTGCCGCACTCAAGCTTCCCTACTGGGAAGATGACTTCCTCAGCAGGCAAGTCTGTGAGCATTGTCTGCCTCAGCAAACCCCTGTCAGGCAGGTGCCACACTCAAGCTTCCCGACTGGGAAGATGACTTCCTCAGCAGGCAAGTCTGTGAGCATTGCCTGCCTGCAGCAAACGCTTGCTAGGCAGGTACCACACTCAAGCTTCCCTACTGGAAGGCAACTTTCCCAGCAGGCAAGTCTGTGAGCATTGCCTGCCTGCAGCAAACCCCTGTCAGGCAGGTGCCACACTCAAGTTTCCGTACTGGGAAGATGACTTCCTCAGCAGACAAGTCTGTGAGCATTGCCTGACTGCAGCAACCCTTTCCAGGCAGGTGCCACACTCAAGCTTCCCTACTGGGAAGATGACTTCCTCAGCAGGCAAGTCTGTGAGCATTGTCTGCCTGCAGCAAACCCTTGTCAGGTGTCACATTCAAGCTTCCCTACAGGAAGGCAACTTCCCCAGCAGGCAAGTCGATGAGCATTGCCTGCCTGCATCATACCCCTGTCAGGCAGGTGCCACACTCAAGCTTCCCTGCTGGGAAGATGGCTTCCTCAGCAGGCAAGTCTGTGAACATTGTCTGCCTGCAGCAAACCCTTGTCAGGCAGGTGCCACATTCATGCTTACCTACTAGAAGTCAGCTTCCCCAGCAGGCAAGTCTGTGATCATTGTCTGCCTCAGCAAACGACTGTCAGGCAGGTGCCACACTCAAGCTTTCCTAGTGGGAAGATGACTTCCTCAGCAGGCAAGTCTGTGAGCACTGCCTGCCTGCAGCAAACCCCTGTCAGGCAAGTTCTGCAATCAGGCTTCCCTACTGGGAAGATGACTTCCCTAGCAGGCAAGTCTTTGAAAATTGCCTGCCTGCAGCAAACGACTGTCAGGCAGGTGCCAAACTCAAGCTTCCCTACTTGGAAGATGACTTCCTCAGTAGGCAAGTCTGTGAGCACTGCCTGCCTGCAGCAACCCCCTGTCAGGCAAGTACAGCACTCAGGCTTCCCTACTGGGACGATGACTTCCCCAGCAGGCAAGTCTGTGAGCATTGCCTGCCTCAGCAATCCCCTGTCAGGCAAGTACCGCACTCAGGCTTCCCTACTGGGAAGATGACTTCCCCAGCAGGCAAGTCTGTGAGCATTGCCTGCCTCAGCAATCCCCTCTCAGGCAGTTCCCACAATCAATCTTCCCTACTGGGAAGATGAATTCCTCAGCAGGCAAGCCTGTTAGCATTGCCTTCCTGCAGCAAACGACTGTCAGGCAGGTGCCATACTCAAGCTTCCCTACTGGGAAGATGACTTCCTCAGCATGCAAGTCTGTGAGCATTGCCTGCCTGCATCATACCCCTGTCAGGCAAGTTCCGCACTCAGGCTTCCCGACTGGAAGGCAGCAACTCCAGCAGGCAAGTCGATGAGCATTGCCTGCCTGCATCATACCCCTGTCAGGCAGGTGCCACACTCAAGCTTACCTACTGGAAAGCTTCCTTTGTAGAGCGGTGGCATAGCACGGGGAGGGCACGGCGGCCTCGTCCCCCTCCGCCCACTGTTACCTGCAGCCATCGCAGGGCGGCAAAGGCAGGAATCACCAGCACCCCCCACCCCCTGGTTTGATATGGGCCCGCCACGGGCAGCAAACGCAGAGATCGCCAAGGGCGGCTATAGGTCTAGCTACACCACTGTTGAAGAGCAGTGTCAAGGGACAGACATTGTAGTGAACATATTGTGATTGCTATTATGTTCATTTCAAGGGCCTGTCTGTGGTGGTGCTGGGCTGCACAAGTATTCCTCGATCCTTGCATTCTTCAATGTCCTGAACGAAGAATCCTTGTTTTGCAGCGCATTTCCTCTGAACCCAACCCAAGAGAGGTGGATTTGAAAATTTTACAATACCTTTCATCTGCTTACTTTCGTGGGGAAAAAGGGGAACTTTTTTCACATACCCACTTAATTCCGACCCCTGCAGTGTTGGATTTTATCTGGTACGATAAATATTGTACCCTCTTCCGGGAACAATGAAAGCTAGTAATGAGACCCACCAACATACGCAGGTATCTTCATGCTTGTATTTTATCCACTAAACTTGAATTTCGTTACCAATTCTGCCCTCTACCAAGTAAAATAACACATGCTGTTTATGGTTAGAGAAGCAAAAAACTTTTAATCTTACTTGTGGGCCTGGAATTCCTTGTTGGCCAGAGGGCCCAGGTTCACCTTGAGGACCCTAGGGTGAAAAAACAGGCATATTATTGGACACAAATCTCCCAAAATACAGAGGTTTCACTTCTCATGCCTACTACACTTAGATTTAGATTCACAACCGCCTAAAGTGCTTACGTTTGTCGGATCTGTGAATAAGAAGCACTTCATTGCTGTAAATGTTGAATATTTGAGTGCATTCTAGCTCCAGAATGCATCACATTAAGGGAGCAATAATGAATCATCAGTTGTCTCCTCCTGAACTGAGCAAAGAGCTGCAACGCACAGCACTGTGGCTCAGATGTCTTTACTGTGCTCTTCTCCACCGCCCTCACTGCACAAAGCAGCAAAAACTGAACTATCAATCAAGTTTGCATGTTGCTGTGTTTGTTCTCACCACACAAAAGTTGAAGTGTGCTCACCACAACTGAGCTTTGTATTGTGTGGTGATAAACCCTTCTTAGACTATAAAAAAGGAGCCAAGTAGGCCCAAATTTGCAAAGATTTTGCGTATGGATTACATTTAGTTTTTTTGGCACAGCCCTAATGCAGAATCTATTTCGAGATCTACTAAGCCACGCAAAGCACAAAATGTGTGGCTTTGCATGGATTCGAAGAAAAAAAAAGTAGGACAACATAGAACTGCAATGCCGTACCTTGCGCCGTGGAGATCCCGTGATCACCCATGTATTCTGATGCAAACCCATATTTGCTAAAGTCAGTACACATGGGTCTTTGGCCAGAATAGTGTGCCGTCCCGAGGATAGTGTAACGAGGAGAAATATCTTCATTTCTCCTAGTTGCTTCCTCGTTGCATGTGTGCTGCATTGTGCATCTCACATAAAAAGAGGAATAAGTCTTGAAGGCCTCTAAGAATAGTGTCTCTGCATGAAGGCATCGCTTCCTGCACGAAAAATATTATGAGTACCTTTTGCGCAACACAGCACTACATTCTATCTCAGCCCAGAGCAAATTTGATGAAATCTCAGCCTCTAAATCAACGCAATTTATGTAGTAAACTTGTTTTTATTTTTCTTCTACGTGCCATGTTTCCTTTTGGTCCGGGTTGGCCATCTACTCCAGCGACACCCTATAATAAAAGGCATAAAAACAAAAGCATTAGTTAGTCAAAATGTTAAATAAAATATTAAATAAAAAAGTTCTCAAGTGTGCCCTCAAACAATACGTACAGGTTGTCCACTAGGGCCGGGAGATCCTCTTGGTCCAAGCAATCCTCTTTGCCCCTGAAACAAAAAAGAAAGTTTTAAAGTTAAAATGCTGTTGGCAATCATACAATGTCCCTGAAGGAAGTATGGAAGCGTAGGTTTGAATTAAGCAATCAAGACGTCAAACTCCATTGGTATTCATACAAAAATGCTGTTCTTGAAGATCTAAAGTTTCCTACTTACAGGAGGGTGGGGAGGGGGGGGGGTGGGGTTGTGGACTGTGCTTTAGGGAGCTGTGTACTGTAAGACGTGTCCATGAACGAGCCATAAAGGCTGACTTAATAGCGTGACAGATGCCAAAGCACAGATTGTATTCTAATATAAAATTTGCTCTAGGCAAAATGTATCAAACAATGAGTCTAAATTAAATTTAAAAGGAGCTGTGAAGTCAGTATTGAAAACTGTTTTACATTGGACATTTTTTTATTTTGATCTCTTCGTATTATTTAGCAGATATCTCCACCCCATGGGCACAATAAGTATTACATACAAACAACTCGTGAGAATCATTTTTTTCTCACAGTGCTTCCTCGCATACATATTATATTGGAAAGGGAGAAAATAAAAGAAACATTACATTATGGACCGCAGAAAAATAAATATGCATTTTGGCCAGCCTTACCGACCCGTCTAGATGTTATTCCACGGGAGGCAATACTTAGTTAATCTCACACAGTAAAATAGAGTTGATTACTCAAAGTGGATTTTTTTTTTTTTTTTTACATAGTGCTAATTGTCCGAACTCTTCGAGGAGCTCTATTTACAGATGTTCATATTATCCCCCCTCCCCCATTACAGTGTGTTTTTGATCCAATCGCTAGTGTAAAATCAGACGTAAACGGTAGTCGTGCCTCTTTTCACACTATGCCCTCTGAAGTGATTAGCATGTACTGCATGTACTCTTGTGACTTTTGTGAAAAACACCAAAAGGCTCTGCCTGCTGGTAAGTGAAAACCCAAAAAAGGACACTGTGCACGAAAGAAGTCAGTACAGGCGTAAATACAGTTTGTGTATGCTTTGCCTCATTATTGTGCAAATAGGCAAAAATAGGACGCTGACAGCACCAGCAAGCCGGTAGAAAGTGTAACTGTGACCGGGTGCTTTTGTGGTCCAAATTGAGACCTAGAGGAGGAAGACCCTTTTAGTGATTGATATGCATTTAATCAGCCTTGCAATGATCAAAGTCTATGACAGCACTGCAGGCGTTTGAAATGTTAATCTACAGTCTCCCCACAGATCAACGCCTCTGAGGCACTATCCTGCTGGGATACCTTACAAAGTGCATCTTTATGGTAAACAAAGTGCAGTAACCCCTGTTCAAATCAGAAATAAAACAAAGTTGTATGCAAAGTAAAAGCACAACAGTTATATTTGACTAAATAATTGAGTGGTGGTGATTGTATGGGGAGGTTAAATTAATGGCAGGGAAGAGGATGTGTTTAATTTACAGGAGCTGTGTTTTCCCTCCTAAATATTAGGTTTTGATGCCCTTCATAAACTAGGAAAGATTATCAGGATGGCAGCGAAAACACTGTACTGTACCCTGATGCAGTGCACTATATTTTAGTTTGTATTCACTGAAGCAAAATTATTGATTAAAGTTTCCTGCTCTTTTCTAATATAAATAACGATAATTAATTACATGTATTTGCGATATTTTAAAAGTGTGTGCACATTTCTAAAGCTTATACAGACCAGCAGTCTCAAGATACAGTTGAAATGTAAAGTGCTAAATTTCTATCCCACCTTTCCTTCAAAGGAGGCCACTGCTGCTTTAGAAATAAATATAGGCTTGCTGATGTAAAAATGATACTTTGTGCTAATTGGTCCAATTTCCTACAAAGTAGCATTGGTGCTGAAACTAACAATATAGTTAAACAACAAGGGATGTAAAGGAAAAATGCAGGCTAGGAGTGATGTAAATTACTAGTCATCGTGGGAAACTATCAAGCCCCGGTAAGGTTTAAGGGAAGTTCTCATAAAGTACCAATTTGATTTTTACTGCTGTTTTTGCTGGCTTGTTTTTACAGTGAACGGAGAGGGCTCTGCAGAGTAATAACTTTAGCTTTACAGTAGTCATCATAGCTAACACTATGTGCCTGACTATGAATCAGGCAGAGCAGAATTCCTTTCTTGAAGTCAGCGTCACCGGATCAGTCCTGGCCTAGTGTTCAGCGCGCGGCATTGACGTAGAGCCCAATTTTACCAGAAGGTAAGTCCGGCTGGTAAAAATGCATGTGGCTTTGACCGCTCGAACAACCAAGCCTCGACCTCTCCTCCACCTCAATTCTTTTCTCTGTCAAAGAATGCTTTGGAAATGGGAATATTGTGTGGAATACTGCTCAGTAACTCTGTGTTTACGTAGATATTCCACTTTTGGAGCAGATTAACTCATAATATGTGTAAACATGTTCACGGATACCTGTCAGAAACGTAATTCAGGCCACTTGAAATCTTCAGAGCTGTTTACTCCTAACTTGTGTTCAGGGCGTATGTATTACACGTGGACTAGCCTGGTACTCAATTTTATAGGCTCAACAGGATAAGACATACCAATCGTTTTGAATTGTGCCCAAGTAGCTCAAAATCCACACTGACATAACAACTGAGGAGCCTTGTGTGTTAGGATTACAAATACAAACGCAACAGTTGGTAATTTGTCATCTGAAGTGAATAAAAGGCAATACATCTCCTTTTATAAATCTCACTCGGTATATAAACTGAGACTCGTGTTAAAAGTAGCTCAGAATTCCAAATCTGGGTGGAAATGACCAAATGTGAGGTAATACGGCACCCAGTGGCGTAACAAAACTTGAGGGGGGCCCCCCATGCAAAGTACACAGAGGGGGGGTCCCTGGCCCATCACCTACCACTTTTGCTGAAGAGGGCCCCTGGAGCTTGGGGCCCCATCGCAGCACGGGTACTGCGGGGGCCTATGCTACACTATTGAAGGCACCCGCGGTATTTCCCATTACCACATTTTATGAAGTAAAACCTGGTGGTATGTGGGATCACTGACAGAATATCGGTAACAAAAATATCATGTGGGCAGAGCATCATGCCAAAAAATCGAGAAGGCAAGTGCAAATAGGTAAGTATAGATTTACTATTCCTAACTCCACAGCTATGTACCTTGAAGATATATATTTCAAGGTAGATATATGTGGAGTTATATATAGTAAAACTCTCCTTACCTATAGAAACTTACCTTCATGATATTTTTGTCCTTGATTTTATAGTATTGAATTAAAGTCCTCAATATTCTTGACTCAACATCTTGTCCACACAATATTTTTTTTCCAATGTGTTTTGGAGGCAGATGATGGGAGGGAGGTTTGCCCCCCCCTCCACGGTATATTGGGGGAATGGTTCAGCCCTTTTCTAGGCGGGCTATTTTGGGCTGCATGTTTGGCCTATAATTTAAGGCTACTTGTGCCCCATGTATGCTGCCATTTTCCCCCTTTATCCACTCCATTTTTGGTGAGGTCCCCCAGTGGCTGTAGTTTCCCAAATTACTTCACCCCCTTCCCACCCTTGGGTTTTTTCCAGTTTTGTTTCTGTTTATGTCAATTTTTTCCATTTGTTCTCGGCTATCTTGGTTTGCTTTCTGGTGCGCAGCTTTATTTTTCTTGGTTTGTGTTGTCGCTTGAAAGAGGTGTGAGGCGGTGGGTAGGGAAGTTAATATGATCATAGAGCAAAGGTTATTGCTTTCACATCGATGAGTAGGACACTTTGGGGGTGTCAACCAAAAGTTACATTTTGATAAAACAAGAAAAAAAAAATTGTGTTGTGGAATGTAGATCCTTAGATCTTGTTAGAGGTTAGGTTAAGTGGTAGGAGAAGTAAAGGGCAACATATCAAATAGCAGGGTAGGATTTAGGAAGTTGTAGGATAGAGATTTTGAAGGCGGCGGGTACTTTAGCGGTGGGGGTTGAGTGATCTTAGGAATTATCTGTATAGTGAGGTTCAGTTTTGTAAAGGCAGTGGCCTAAGATTTATGTTGTAACTCGCACCTGTTTTCAATAAAGCGGTCTTTTCTGCCTCAAAATTCGACTCTGTGGTACGAGCTGCCCCTTTTCACCCAATGTTTTGTCCAAACACCGAAAACGTGGATAGTGTGTTAATTCTGCACACAGGATTTACTGAAACCCATGGTGTCCTCATGACCGGTTGATATCCTTCATTCAGGATGCTATATTGTTGAGGTGGTGTTTCTTCATAGTTTATGGTGAGGGCTTGAGTACTTTTTCACTGTAGGCTAACAAGAGTACTCACGTCTCTTCACTGCTGCGTACATGTCAATATGATGTTTTTTTACAAAGCAAGCCACAAACGTCATCTTTTACGACAGCTTAATAAAAGCTCAGTAAGGCAATAAAATTGCTTAAACAGGTGGACTATGTTTCCAAGAAGATAGTTTACTACATATATCATCTCCTAGAGCATGCCAGGATCTGCAGAGTTGAAATACATAGAGTCTGGAATGTTCTAAACGCTCTTTCTTTTATTCACAACTCGGACCCGTGTCTTGATGCACAAAAGCATATATATCATTGTGTGTCTCCAGCCATGAGGCCTGTCTTACGAGCCATAAACCAGCAGCAAAAGTCATTCGATGGGGTTTAGGCTCGAAGTGGAGGCAAGAGGGTTTTTTTCTTTCTTTTTACGCCCTTTTGAGAAAATCTGTGTGTGCAGGTTCAGTGCTGTGTGCTTACATTACAGAGGTTGCACATTCCTGGAAAAAGTCAGGAGGGAATGGCATGCTGCGTGTGACTATTGACAGGAACTGTGATTTATCTACTGCAGAGGTCATAGTTGAACTGATGATATGTGTGACCCTGGGCAAGTCACTCTATCGCCTCACGAAAATCAATTGAAACTCTCTGTGAAAACGTTTTGTCAGAGGGTCGCAAAAGATACCCCTAACACTCATTTGATGACAACAAAATTTAAATTGAACTGTAAAGTGCAAAGCCACGTGGAGTGTGATTTTAACTAATCTGCAGTGTTTTTAGGGGTAAAGTACATCATTAGAATGTGACCTCTTTCCCAGCCCCAGACAAACTACTCTATACATTCGCATGCAACTCACTGTCAACATAAAAGCTCTACTTACAGGCTCACCGGGCAGACCTCTTGGCCCAACTTCTCCGTCTTCTCCCTGTGAAGCAAAGCAAGAAGAAAGGAAAGCTGTTCTTGTAAAAACAAGCGTTTCTCAGAAGCAAGGCACATTTATACACTCAAACAGAAGCTAAAAGTCGAAAAGTAATTGTTAACATACCCTTCCTCCGTCCTCACCCGGTGCTCCAGGGGGACCAGATGGGCCTAGTTCTCCCTGCACAAAAAACAAAAGTGTGGTTTTAAAATCCGGCGGTGAGCTCGTTTCACAGATAGGTTAGCAGACCGTGAGCTCAACAGTCAGTGGGCTCCAGTGCAAGTCTGTGTTAGGAAAACAATAAAGCAGACCTGGTTTTTGTTCACGATGATTAAGAACAAACTTAAGTTTCGCTTGCCAACTACATTAGTTTTCAACTTCATTTTTTATTTCATCTGCAAATCAAAATGTTTATACGTTTGGCTGTGGGTTTCATAATTGGGCAGTCCAATTATTAGTATTTGTTTGTTGGCAAAGTTTCCAGTCTAGCACTAAGCCTCGATTACAAGTTGCTCTTTAATTCTAAAGAGGGCGGTAACTCTTGTTAATGGCCCCTCAAGAATTTTCTCTGCAGGAAGTAAAATAGCAGACCCAGTGTCTTTCACCTGGAGTCCCCGGCTGCAGATTCTAGGAGAATCTGAGGAAATACAGCTAATCAGTATTGGAATCACAGCTTCCCCTAACAAATATTCATTTCGAGGTCCCGCTTCTATTTTGCTAGCGACTCCGCCCCCTTTGGGTTACCAGTATTACCCGTACTCTCTGTATCAGTAACTGTGGGGGAGGGGAGATTTGGTTGGTTATGAGGGCCACCGGAATGAGGTCAGGCAGATGAACTTAAAAAGGGGAGGGTCATATGAAGGGAAATAGCATAGTCCCCTCATTTACAATTTCCCTTTGCACACGTAAACATGTGTGCAAAGTGGAGTTGCACATAAGGAAATTATGCCACTGCGGCAGAATATCTACGTCTGCAAATGTAGGGTTGGGGTGGGATGTGGTGAATATATGAGAAAGAGCACAGACAAGAATGTAAGGTTGTGGGGTTTCACACACCATATTTTCTGTAGTTTCCCGTCTTGGGAACAAACACAAAATTATGTCTGTCAAGGGCAGGGTAATACCCAAGGACATTTTAAGGATTTTGGGGAGCCCTTTTCGGAAGTTTTGAGTGTATGATAAAATTTCAGCTCTTTCATGCCCTCTTTGGCCAGCAGGTCACTGACCGTGCACAGCGGCACTAGACCAAATAATTCTAAATGTGTTTACATCCAATATTCAGGGGTGCAGACGTGTGTTTTCAATTTTGTACCACAGCAGCTGCTCACAAATATCACTGAAAATAATTTCTATGACACCCTCCGATTTCTCATATATGAAGTCCTGTTTTGATCTAAAAGAAACTTTTTTATGGAGGTTGCATGTAACATAAACACAGCATTTCGTCTAGTGAATGTCTTGCACAGTGAGCGACAGCATTTTATCTGATCGCATGCACATGGTCAATCGAAAAGGAGTGGGCATTACAGCCAAGGCTGGTGTGGCTGGGCTGCTGATACACTAATGCACTCAGCACACTGTTTGCAAATAGACAAATACACATTCTGGACCACCTTTTTACCTCTTTCAATGACATCACAACCAACAAACCAACACCCGTTGCTTAGAGCTTCAAAATAAATATCCCACACCACAGAAAACAAGCCACTACATGCCCAACCTGCAGCTGCTGGCAAAATGTAGCAAAGAAGGATTAAGCTTCCGCCCTTTCAAAGAGCGACCCCATGCATATAGACAGCATACTAGTAGGCCTTACAAACTTCTATGACTGGATCAGCACCTGCACAACAGCATGGCCCCTCGCAAACAAGGCCAAGCTGCAAGAACACGAACTCAGGCCATCTGGTACTCAAAAGAACTTAAGAATGACCAGACGGCACTGCAAGCAACTGGAATACAGACGGAGATTGAGCCAAGAAGCCACAGACAAGGACAACTTCAAATTCGTCCTGAGATGCTACCACTAGCAAATCTGGAACACCAAGCAGAAGGCCTCAGCAGACCACATCAACCCCAGATCCAATAGCAGCAAATAAATCTTCTATTATCAAGGTCTAAACCACACCCACAGCCACTGCCGAAAACATCATCCCATTGCAAGAATTGGGCAGCAAACTTTCTTTACTTTTTCAGTAACAAAATTGCAGTCATATAATGACAACTCCAAATCTCAGCCTGACCCCAGCAACCTTGCAGCCAATCTGACAATCTTGGATGAAGAGCGCACCATGACCACTTGGAACGCAATCATGCTTCAACAAAGGTTTCACTCAAATCAGCAAAGGCCTCATCTGCAACTCCTCCATCAACATAGTCACATTGGCGGAAGTCTGGAACTATGCTGCTGCCAATCCCATGCTGAAGAAGCCCTTAGCAAAACTGTCCGAGTCCACAAACCACCAAACTGTGTCCCTCCTGCCCTACCCAGCAAAGGTGCTTGAAAGCTATCAACAGATGCCTTATCGAACACCTCATCAACCACTAGCTCCTCGACCCTAGGAGAGTATTCAGTCCCAACCACAGCACAGAGACAGCTCTTGCTGCAGCAACAGATGGCATCTGGATGATCCTTAACAGAGGGGAATCCGCAGCCCTCATTCTACTGGAGCTCCTAGTGGTACTTGACACAGTCTCCTACCACACCATGATCAGATGACTGCACCGGGCAAGCACGCAGGGACCTGCGCTTCCATGGATCGGCATATTCCCAAACGAAAGAACTCAGTCAACCTGCCAACGTTCAACTCCGAAGCATGGTAACTAATCTGCGAAGTACTTCAAGGCTCCTCACTAAGCTCCACCCTTTTCAACATCTAAAAGGCCCGTCTGACTGCGATTATCCTTGCCAGCAACATCAACATCCTCTCCTATGCCACTGACACAGAATTTATAATCTCCCTTTCAGACAATTCCCCCAACAGAAGGAACAAATTTACCACCTCCATGACAGAAGTCGCATCCTGGATGAAGTCCAACTGTCTCAAGTTGAACACCGACAACATAGAAGTGGTGATATTCAGAAATAATGCTTCAATGTGGGACTCCACTTGGTGCCCTACAGATCTCGGACCCAAGCCTTCCGGCCGCAAGCCCACATGCAAGAAACCTCGAGATCATCATTGATAACAAGCTGGACATGTCCATTCAAGACAGCACAGTCACTGCGTCATGCCTCCACATTCTGAGAACGCTGAGATAGATCTACAAGTGTCTCCCAAACAACACCAGGAAGACTGTCACCCAGGCTCTCGTAACCAGCAGGCTGGACTATGAGAACTCTCTCTATGCAGGGATCCCCAGTCATCTCACGAAGAGACCATTGAAAATGCAGCAGCCAGATTTGCGCTCAACCCCCCATGCTGGTTTAAAATAACACCACACATAAGGGAGCTCCACTGGCTCCCAATGCACAAGCGCACACAACTCAAACTCCTCACCCCCACATAAAGGACTACACGATACCTGGCCAGCCTACCGGAATAATAACATTCACTTTCACCAACCTTCCAGATACCTCCACTCAGCCAGCCTCGTACTAGCACACACCCCCATATTCATAAGAACAGATCCGGAGGTTGAACCTTCTCTTACATTATGACTAATGCAGGGAACAACCTTGTACAACACATTAGAGCCACCGCCTCTCTTCTTAAATTCCGCAAGAAGTTGAAAACCTGAGTCTTCAGATAAGTCCTCCCCTCCTGGGGCTAATATCTCACACCTGCACATTGCTAGGATACCTTTCAGGGATATGGTGTGTGCTATACAAAATACATATAACATAACGTAACTTAGTGAGGGATTTGACGTGGTCAAATGTATCCCCAGTATGGTTTACAACTACAAAGAAATGGAGGGCTGTACAACACTGAGGTAACATTGACAAGAGAAGGAGGATGGTGAGAGGGTCAGATAGAGATATCAGCTGGGACCTGCATGGACGACTGAAAAAGGGCCTGGAAGCAGAAAGAGGCATCAAAGGGCAGGGTTTAAGAGTGGCAGGGTGAGGATGAGGAGGTATGCCACAGAGACTATTGTGGCAGAGAGGACAAGGTGCTGCTTGAAAAGATGAGTCCTCCACCATCTGCCTTGAGGTTCTCCTCCTCAACATTTGTTTAAATCTACAGCAAGCTCTGTCTTCAGGCAGACAGCCCATACCATACTCAAACCAAGAAACCCAGGTGTTTGCTTTGGTTGCTTGCCTAAAAATGTGCGCCTGCAAGAGCCAGCCAGCCATACAGACTCTCAAATGTTTGAACAGTTTGGTGTTCTCCATGCGAAGTGACAATGTATTTTAATAAAACACGCAATAACAAAAACCTAGTGTGAACCATCTCCTTGTTTTATACCACCTGCCTTATGCTCATACTTGGGTTTGCATCAAATCAGTCTTTACTGCGGCCCAAGCACCATACATAATGACCTACACATTAACATCCGTCTATTTACTTTTATAATGGCAGTGCATTCCAAGAGTTTATGGACACATGTATATTTATGAGCCATAACAACACAGGCCTGCTTTGATAAGGCAAGCAGTCTGCTGCATCGCGGTTTGCTGGCAGGAAGCCTGGCGATGAAACCTTACTGCGCACTGTCTGCCTGCGAAGTGAGAGAAAGTGCGAGCTGTCTCCCTCTCTTGGTCGCACTCAGACGTTCTCCATTTCATCGTGTGGTTTTCAGGAAATGAATAATGGGCTGATTCACAGACATTTTTCCTAATCATAAATCAGGCCTACAACTGGAAAAAGCAACCGTGCACGCATGCGCACTTCATGAATGAATGTCAGAGGTATTATGGCTGCGCATGCTTGCCAGACATCTCGTAGTTGGTCTAAATCATCTGTACAACACATGCAGGTGAAATCCAGACAGGTGTAAAAAAAAGTGGTATTTTTATATCCTCATTAATCAGCTCAGCTGTGTCTACCAGCAAACCCAATTTCATTATTGTTGTCTGCAAATGATCTTGGTGAGGGGTGTAGCAGATAAACAGATGTTTTAATCTGTGTTTTTTGAGACATGTAACCTGTGCACTAGCGATTTTAAATCTTATGAGGCTGTATCACAGACATTTTAAATGTTGCCAACAACAGCAACCCCCCATTTTCAGAAATATTCCTAAATGTAGAATAAAGGGAACATATATTCCGCTTTTTGCTACGTATGTGCTAAAAATGGATCCAGATTTATAACCCCATTAATTATATTTCAAAGATCAATACAAGGACATATATTTTCTCCAATTCTGATTTTGTAAACACAGCTAAAAAGTGTGAGATCAGTGAGTGCCATTTTACCCCACTGCAAATACTGTTTGCTCCATTCCATATTACACAGGCAGCAAAACAGTGTGAAAAGATGTGCTTTTTGCAGGCAGCAGTATGAACGTTCTGCAAGATCTCTGCTTTTCGATAATCTACCGTCTGAATACTCTTGGCATTATGGATAAGGTGTTAGCATTGGGTTCCTCTTTTCTATCCGATAGGATACAATACAATCAGTTACCTTGGGCAACTACGTATCCCTGTCCTTCACTCTACCATGTGGGGTCCCTCAGGGATCATCTATGAGCCCTACACTTTTTAATGTATACGTATCTGAATTGGCTGCACTAATTAGATCCTTCGGGTTGGCATTAACATACACGCAGACAAAACTCAAATTGTCCTGTCCCTCTGTAAAAATATCATGCTGCCAGTAAAAAGATTTAGGGATTGCATGCTGGCAGTCGACTCATGGATGAGCGTGCACTGCCTCAAGCTTAACTTAACTCAGGAAAAACAGAGATAATCCTGTTCGGCAACTACTCCCCCAGCTGGTCTCAGATTTAGTAGCCGGACGAACTGGGAGCGGTACCTATCCCAGTCCCTAAAGCTAAAAATCTGGGAGTGATGATAGATAAAAGAATGAACTTCAAAGCTCAAGTCAACGCAGTTTCTTTGTCCAGTTTTTTTCTACTCAAGGCGATTAAGAAAATCTTACCTTTGATCCCAGCAGAGAGCAGGAAAACGGTAGTTACATCCTTAGTCCTTTACAAACTGGATTATTGCAATGGGCTCTATCTCAGTATACCCGAGAAGGGGTTACATAAGCTTCAGATGATCCAGAATGCGGCTGCAAGGCTCCTCCTGGGGATCCCCAAATTTCAATCAGTGGGAAAGCACCTTCGGAGATTGCATTGGCTTTCAGTCAAGAGTCGCATTAAGTTCAAGGCCTTATGTATCCCATAAAAGGTGCTGCACGGTACCGGTCCTCAGTTTTTGATGCGGGCACTGCATTGGTACTCTCCAAACAGATGCCTCCGGTCAGAAGGGGTGAAACTGATACTCTCTCAGAGATGTTGTAAGTCTAACTGGGGTGTCAGAAGCTTCACAGTGGGTGCTACGAAGCTCTGGAATTCCCTCCCCATTTTCATTAGCGTCTCCTTTCTTTGACATCATTCAGGAAAGCCCTTAAGACCGGGTTATTCAATGAATAGTGCTCCAGCTCGCTTGAAGGCTGTTAGGGCCAAGACACCGCTTGGTATTCGTGTGCTGTATAAACTTTAATAAGATGACCTAACATAACAATAATTCCAACAATTTACTGAACAAGGATTTGCAATGGTATTTATTATAGATAAAATGACACGTAAGCGCCAATGGTTGTGCCTGCATTTTGCATTTGAAATATGCTGAACTAGCACATTCTAATTTGTTACCATAGAGCAGAGTTATTGGGCAGACAGCCTTCTTTTAAAAGCATAGTTCGCAAGCACTAATACAAGTCTAGTGTCCTTCACAACGTAATGCGCCAAGCAAAAAATAGACATCTATCATCAAATTATATTTTACATATTGACTGAAGTATTAATTTCCTATTCATTCCTCTTTAATTAAGTCATAAGCAGCACAGAGCAGTCAACATAAATTACACTGATAATAATATTGCAATAAGACATCTAAAATAAACATATGTAGATATCATTTTGAAACTTACCCTATGACCTTTCTCGCCAGGTAGGCCAGGAAGGCCATCGAAACCCCTGTCACCCTGTAAAGCAAGAAAGACACATGTAAAGGCAATTTCCTGAGAAATTGAAAAAATATTGGAGATTTCTCTCGTTATCAACATTACAGCAAGTGTTGTCATTAACAGCATATTGCTGAAGAAATTAACATAAAGTGTATGCTGGAAGGTAAATTATGCATTTCACATGATGACCCGTAGGTAAGGTCATGTTTCTTAAAACAATTCTCAAATATAGTATCCTCTATGGCCACGAATCTGAGGGAGAAGAATGACATTTACTACATGACATTTTGCTCCACCTAAATCATTGTGGGTAGGTTTTTCCACACCTGTTTTTTCCAGGTGTGGGAACACCATGAAGAATCTCTTGGGAGTTTCAATACAGCAACAGCCAAGCTTCATTCCCTGTTTTTGGCAGGGGGGTCATAAAATGCTCCCTCGTGGCAGTAAATAAACCTTCCTATTCCCTCTTTTCTCCTCTCACACACTCCTGCATACTCCAGTCCACCCACAGGACACTGCATGCATTCCTCCAGTCAACTCACATGACCCTGCATGCATTCCTCCAGTCCACCCACAGGACCCTGAATGCATTCCTCCAGTCCACCCACAGGACACTGCCTGCATTCCTCCAGTCCACCCACAGGACTCTGGATGCATTCCTCCAGTCCACCCACAGGACCCTGCATGCATTCCTCCAGCTCACCCACAGGACCCTGCATGCATTCCTCCAGTACACCCACAGGACCCTGCATGCATTCCTCCAGCTCACCCACAGGACCCTGCATGCATTCCTCCAGTCCACCCACAGGACCCTGCATGCATTCCTCCAGTCAACCCACAGGACCCTGCATGCAGTCCTCCAGCTCACCTACAGGACCCTGCATGCATTTCTCCAGTCCACCCAGAGGACACTGCATGCATTCCTCCAGTCCACCCACAGGACCCTTCATGCATTCCTCCAGCTCACCCACAGGACCACGCATGCATTACTCCAGTCAACCCACAGGGCCCTGCATGCATTCCTCCAGTCCACCCACAGGACACTGCCTGCATTCCTCCAGTCCACCCACAGGACCCTGCATGCATTTCTCCGGTCCATCCACAGGACCCTGCATGCATTCCTCCAGTCCACCCACAGGACCCTGCGTGCATTCCTCCAGTCCACCCACAGGACCCTGCATGCATTCCTCCAGTCCACCCACAGGACACTACCTGCATTCCTCCAGTCCACCCACAGGACCCTGCATGCATTTCTCCGGTCCATCCACAGGACCCTGCATGCATTCCTTTAGTCCACCCACAGGACCCTGCATGCATTCCTCCAGTCCACCCACAGGACCATGCATGCATTTTTCCAGCTCACCCACAGGACCTTGCATGCATTCCTCCAGTCCACCCACAGGACACTGCCTGCATTCCTCCAGCTCACCCACAGGACCCTGCATGCATTCCTCCAGCTCACCCACAGGACCATGCATGCATTCCTCCAGTCCACCCACAGGACCCTGCATGCATTCCTCCAGCTCACCCACAGGACACTGCCTGCATTCCTCCAGTCCACCCACAGGACCATGCATGCATTCCTCTAGCTCACCCATAGGACACTGCCTGCATTCCCCCAGTCCACCCACAGGGCCCTGCATGCATTCCTCCAGCTCACCCACAGGACCCCGAATACATTCCTCCAGCTCACCCAGAGGACCCTGCATGCATTTCTCCAGCTCACCCACAGGACCTTGCATGCATATACTGCATTACAGGTGGAAGATGCATGCACCAAAACCTCATAGAGTAGGGAATTTTGGGTGGTTTTACAAGCAGAAAATTCGTTTTGGCAAATAGGATATTCCATCACAAAGGTGATAGTTGTCCCAGCCACCATATTACAAATGTATTATTGTCTACGGTGCTTGTAATATGGAGTCTGAATTATGTCTGCCAAGTTTTGACGGAGTATACCGTTATGAATAAAGCCCTAACTCAGACAAGTCAAAAACAAAATCCCATTACCAAGCATTCAAAGATTTCCGTCACAACCAGGAATATCCCTGCAGTTCTTAGTACTGTATATCTATGGAGCAAGTACATCAGGAGGAGCCACAAGTCATTTGGAGCAACAGTCCACCACATGCGCCAATCTATCTGGAGTTGTAATTGGTCAATTTGTGGGTTTCTATGGAGACTCTCTGGTGAATGTCCAGCTGGAGTAATGAGTGTAACGCATTAGGCGAAATGAGTCAACAGCAGGGCTCCACTAGGAGTGCTTAACAATCAATGCTTTAAATCTCCCCTCCATGGGGAGACAAAAAGCAAGTCCCATTGGAGCAAGTCCAATGGGAGCAACCACCACCCCCATACTTGCCGTCGCTTTCATAGTATGGCATCTTGTCACTCAGTTCTCAGAAACCATGAACATCAGAGATTAGGCCCTTCAGAACCCCTCAGTGAAGTGAAACCACTAACAATTGCTAACTAGGACAATGCAATAGCAGAACATCTATGAAAATATATCATCACAGTTACTGCAAAGCTCTTAAGAAGTGTCATTCCACTACTCAGACAATTTCTGAAAAAGTTCAACTGTTGTATCCAATTAGTTCATGTTTTATTTTCTTGTCCACAACAGTGTTCTTTTTAAGATATTTTGCCTTTCTCACCTGAAATATGCTGCAGCTAATGCATTCCTGCGACTCAAAAATTCAAAAGCAAACACCTTATCCAACCCCAGCTACTGAAACTGAGTAGGACTCTGCAATGAAAGAAGCATGGGCCGGATGTACCTAGGATGCATTCCGTCAAATTGATCGCAATTGGTGCAAAACATTTTACCGAATGCATTGGTATTTTACAAACAGTGCCATGTATAAATAGATCGGTTCACAAAATACTGAATAGTAGTGGGTCACAAGTCAGCATATCTCATTATAATAATGTATTGCCATCACAGAGATGGTGGCCTGTTCGGGTCAGCACACCACCATGTCTGTTTAACAAAAGCAATTATTTTTTTAATGCTCCTTGTTTTCGTTATAGTGAAATGGAAAGCATTTTTTTAATGAAAAGCTTCACAAACGTGATTTAGGAGTACACAGTATTCACAAAGGGGAAGATGTACCTTCAGAACCACTTCTCGTTTAGGAATCGCTTACCACGTCCTTTGAGGTAGTGGAAAAATATAAATGTTTTGCAACCAGATTTCAGGTCTAAAACATGAATACATACCATAAGAAATTGGTATTTGGCAGGGACACAAAAAATACGCCCTTTTGAATCCCAATTCGATATGATTTTGTTTTTCCAAATCCATTTAAAGATTCAGAAAAGATTTTTGGAATTGGTAATACATTTTAAAAAGGTTTTTATGGTTCACAAACCCTTCTGATTTACAGAATCTGAGGGTTTGTGAATCATAAAACCCTTTGATCATCTGGATGCAAGCAATCTACTTTCTGTAGAGTTACTCTAGCATACTCAATCTAGAGTTGAGCCCTGTAAACCATCTAGTTTATTTAGAGTTGAGCCCTAGTACAGTTTCAAGTTGGCTTCTTGTTCGCCCCACTCCTATAGATAATCAAACACAAATTAAAATTTCCCCAACGGTTGAAGAAAAACAAGAATCATTACTAGATAGGGATTGGGTTTATTTAAAACAACATCTGGTTATTGTTTTCTATTAGTCAGACAGAAAATCCTTTTGAATAAACGATGTCCACACTCCAGCTCCCACATCCCAACTAAGGACATCTTTTCATTTTCGTCTCAGTGGAGATTAAAAAAGATTCTGAGGTGCTTCTGGTCTATGTATTTTCATGTTCAGTTATTATGAAGCATGGCCCGCCAGAACCTCACGCCTTTTTGTGCGTCTGTTGAGGGTGCCTCAGGCTGGAGACACCCCTGCTGTGAGAAGCATTACTCCACACAAAGGCTATATCTTGAAAGCAGCCAGTAAAGGACAGTTGAAAGAAGTGCCGCCCTACACCAGCTCCGAAACTACTGACAATAGATACACATCTCCAGTCTCCTTTTGTTGTATGAAAGCGGGACTCCTCTGCCTCACTCGTTGATCCTCTAAGTCCACATCCTCTAAGTACAAGGAAGAGAGAGCTCTGCAGAGAACTCAGAGGGTTGCAGTTCAACCAGAGCTGTTGTCTATCTGAAAGTCAACTTCCCGGGGTTGAGTAGAGATCATCTGAGACTGACCCATTACTGGAAGAGGTGCACATCTCTTTCAGCCTGTCTGCTGAGAGAGGTAAGTAGAATGCCAACCCTGTAGGACAAGAAACTGTCCAGAAGGAGTGAGGTGCAGTGGGTTCGCATTGATGGTGTGATTTCTTGAAGAGTCATATATATTCTCCAGTGCACGAGGGCCTACAGTTTCTCCAGGAGTGTTTCCTGGTGATGGCTCATCCTTAGATCATCAAAGCCATGTCTGGGCTGCGATCAGAGCCAGAATCGGCCAGTGCATGGCCATATTGTCCAAAATAAGAACTGCCTTTGCATATTTCTGTTATCCAGTAAAAGATAGGTTTGTGTTTGACCAGAAGGAGATCGGTCAGTACTTGGCTGCAACACAGGAAGGAGATTTGCCTTTGCATGGATGCACTGATCCTGGAGAACTTGCCTGTAGAGAGCCTACCACTCCTGTGCCAGGATCAACCCTTTTGTCATGCAGTGACGTGTAGCAGCATGACCACTAAAGCAACGCCTGCCAGGAAGGCGAGTGGCAGAAACCAGTGAGAAGACCCCCAGACAGATCTGCCAGTGAGCGCACCTCTTTCCAGAAGTGGGCAGGAAATGCATGGGGGTCAATGCTGGATGGCTGCCTGAATGAACTATATGGGAACTAATGTTATTGAGCTGTATGAGACTGAGCACAAATACCTTAAGGGGTGCATCTATATCTGAGCTTTAATCACGCTATTGGCCTAATCCCAAGGGATAATTGCCAAGACCACAGAGGAGAGAACCAGAGAGAGATAGCAAACAGAGGTGCAGGCCTGCCAACCAGTACCCAGGACACTACATTGTGCTTAGGTGTAGTTTTCTATTACAGTGTGAACTAAAGTACTTTTCTTTCTTGAAAGATCAGCATGGGCTTGGCCATTCAGCTATTGAGGTGTTGAGTGATTGCTGCATACTGAGCTTGAGCACCACCAGACTCCCTCCGTGAGAAGCCTGCGACTGTTCATCATCACTACCACTGAGAGTCAAATGCCTGAGGGGTTGTACTTGGCTGACTGTGCAGAGCAATGGTAGGACAGACCCTGGGACTTCAGAAGCAAATGACCTCAGCCCCCTCGGTTTAGGCCCAGTAGCCCCTGCTTGCCCTGTGTCCCCTGAACAGCCTTTGACAGTCACTTTTTGTACGTTTGTCAACCTGCACATATGACTGTGGGTATTTAGCATGATTTTTCTTTTATCGTGTGTATCTTGTATGATCTGCCTTTGAAAGATCGAATAAAGACAATTGAATTGAATTGACTGTGGGTATATACTTTGGTGATAAGTTGGCTTGTAAAGCCTTTCAGTGCACTTTGCAATTCAAGGCTGGTGCATAACAGGTATAGTGGATAACACTGGCCAAAAACAAACGTTTTGGGATGTATTTACACAGGACTAGTATTTTTACTGAGAAAAAAATAGCTGTCAGATATACATCTGAAGGAAATGGTTGAAACAGACACACAAAAGTAGTACAATGCAATCTGATGAAATCTGTTGTGATTAGAATTACTTATATGTTATATACCTATTTCTGTACTTATCTATTTTAGTATGCTATATACACAAGGTGAATATTTATCTTTAATGCCTCATATTTTGTTTCACTTGGTTTGGCCTTGGTTTCCCTTACCTATTCCTTGCCTTGGAACATTCCTTTATCATAATGTTTATTCTTTGAGACAGTTGTCAGTTGATGTGGCACGAGGTTGTGACTAGAATCATTGAACTCCGCTTTGAAACTACTTTCACTATCTTGGAGTAATAACAAAATCAGTTTTAGTGGTACTACTTTCCATAGCTCCTATATCAGTGAGAGAATGTTTAGAAGCCAAGCCCATTGTACATCCTCCAATATCATAGCATGAAACTGCGAAAAGATGTAATGGTGTTTCACGATATTTACATCCTCATTAACTGAACAATACAGTATAGATTGGATGAGGAAGTCTCACCCACACATTTGTGGTGTGCTTCAGCATAGGCAACCTCATCCCACCCTGATAAGATGATAATATTTTGGTGGACTGAACCTCAGTAAGAGAGAGTTCTTGATAGGAAATACTGCATAGTATTGGTAGCCACATTAATATATATACATACCTCAAGGTTAACCCAAAGAGACTTTCCTTTATGGGTGGGTACCAGAGGTATGATTGAAAAGAAAGATGAGAAGCAGATGAATATGGGTATAATGAGCCAAACATCCTTAGTAGTGCCAACATGTTTCAGCTCATCATGTGCCAAGAGATGAGTCAAGGGCCTTCACAAGGATTTTTACCATTAGCTCTACCTAGAGCACTCTTATATGAATAAAAGAATTTCCTACATTTGAAATTGCACTGTGATACCCTAACTACAGGGTTCAACAGGTTTTCTGTCAACCTGGACTGGGCAAAAGTTTTATTCTGTGTAGTTACTAGCACTCTGGTGATCTCGTTTAAGGTCTGTTCAATTAAAGGTCTACTGGACTTGCAGGGGCCAATAAGGACAGGAAATGTTTCTTGCTCTACTTGATCCATTTCAAGTTACCCTTATCTGCCTATCTGTTGGCATCACGCCAGCCACAAACCTCATCCTATTGACGTTCTCCTCCTTTTCAAATAGAATCTCAAACATACATTTATGAAAAAATTAATTAATCATAGTGCCTAAAGTCTTTGAATGAGGTTGCCATCGTGGCCTTTGCCAAGTTAACCACAAAAAGATATGGCACAGAAGCACATTAGCTTTACAAGCAGACCAGTCATCCCCAGCTTTTAAGGAGGTTGGCATGGCACTTTTAACACATCTCCTGGTTAAAAGTGTTTAAAAAACAATACTAAGCTTTCTGATACTCTTTAAAGTACTTTTTAATTTCAAATATGAAAGCGACGCATCCCAAAGTCTGCCAATGTTTCCTCCTTTTCAATCATTTTACACGAATTATAGTGAAAACCAATGCGCACTTTAACTTTTAACGTTTTCTTTTCCTAGCGTGCTCTAACCAACTACCTATCCCCTTCAAAAGAGGTGCTTTCAAAGCAATATTTTTCCTCAAAAATTTTAACTTTGCATTTTATGTGCAACAATAATATGCTACGTTTTCTTAGTTCAGCCTTTCATTGCACGTGTGTTACACAGAGGAGAACACATTAGAAACCTAAAAATACTTACTTTCGATCCCGGTTCTCCTGGCATCCCTCTAGCTCCATCAGCGCCAGAGCGGCCCTAGGGAATAGAAAACATCGCCGTTTAGCTCGCCATGTGCTGCGGGAGGCGTGAAACTGCTGGCCACTGAGAAAGCCTTGTTTCCAAATAGATCTGCGGAACACATACCCTTTTGCCAGCTTTTCCAAGTGGACCAGGGGGGCCTTGAATGCCTCGAGGTCCCTTAATGCAAAGAGAATAACAGTTAGGAATATGTTAAATGCCTTTTTAACGAGTTATTCAAGAAAATAAAACAATTTGAAAAATGATAAAGCACTGTTAAAGGAAATTGATTGCAATTTAAAAAATGGCATGCATATATTTCCAAGCATGAAAATATGGATACATATGTATAGAAAGATATTCTACCTAAAAAAAAGTCAAAAAAATACTATGGACGAAGGGGACTTATTTTGCGTCGCCTGAATATTTTTAATGTGTCGTTTTGCTACTAACCACTGTTTACACTTCGTGATGAATAGTTTTTTTGACATATTTGGAAAAACGGATTTCGTTTGCAATATCCATATTCATTTTTCGCTGAAGCCATACTTTGACGTCCTGGTTTGAAATGTAAGCAATCTAACTGCCAGGAAATCCTACTCATCATTATTCATGGCATTTTTATTTTTAAAAAGGCAACCCGCAACTGTGCTGGTTCTGTTATTAGCAGGATCTAGTCGAACAAAAATATGAATAAATAAATACGTGTAGGGGTGCAAATATTTTCTTAGGCGCTTGCCTTCAGTGCATCTTTCTTCCAACAGCCTGTACTTCTCTTTCCCCACAGGTTGAATTTCATCCCTGCGTTATCATTTTGCCAGTGTTTCCGAGCTTTCTCTTCCTCCTTCTCTTTGCCTTTCTCTCGCTTGCACCGGGTCAAAGTCTAGTGTTGACAATAAGTCTTGGTCCTCAGAAAGGAGCGCCAGTGCCGCCATCTGCAGCATCAGCACCAATAAAACATGGTTAATCCTCCGGGGACAGATTTACAAGCCCCTTGCGCCACTTTTGCGTCACTTTTCCCATGTTAAAAGTGACGCAAAAGTGGCGCAGGGGGCTTGTAAATCTGCCCCCCGGATTTTAGACAACCTAAGAGTGACTTTCAATGCAAATACTAAAGAGAAGACCTAATCAATCATGAACGATGATACACACCTGTGGACCCCCTTCACCGCCATCTCCTTTGGCACCAGGAGCACCAGGTGAGCCCTGTATAAAAATGCAACATAAAAATATATTCATATATTAGCATATGAAGCTTTCTTTAGCTGCACAATATATCCCAGAAAGTGCACTCCAGTTAACTGAAGTGTATTAATAGTCGTACGAACTGCAAACATTAAAACAAATAAAATAAAACTATATTTCAAGCCAGATAGTCCTTAGCAATTCCGAAAAATTAAAATAGACCTTTTACTAGCTAAACATGACCTTGAAAATGCTTTACAGAATATGGCACTCTTTATAAAGATGCTAAAACTACTGTAGTACGTCCTCACCCCAACACCGAGCACCTAATCACCGAGCCAGTGTGTTACAGAACAGCAGCAAATGGCTCCCCAACATTCAGCAACAGTGAATCGTGCTTTAATTGTTTGCTTACTGTGATCACGTGACCAAGAGACATTTGTATTTCTAAAGTGCCCATCAAAGCCGATTCATGAGCCTCATGCCCACCCAGGGCATTTTAGTTTCATGTGGCTAATTACATAAACATTTTCAGGTGGCTCGGGCAGTTGCCAGATTTTTTTGGTCAGGGTGAAGGTTCAGTCAATATGAAGTTATGAGGCATCCTTGACGTTATTTACAGGGGGATCGTGCATCTGCTGTAGGGATGTCTATGGCTTGCAACAGGCTCATTGGGCGGGAAGAGTCTGGAGGTACAGTGGATTAATACATACACTCCAGAGATCTGTGTTTGACTTCATGGCCTCATGTTCATATTCTGTCAGGCTCAGTCAGACTTTCATCCTTCTGAGGTCGATAAAATGACTACCATTGAGTTGGGTAACAATAAACATCTGCTACTTTAGTGCTAAGAGGCCCAGTTGGTGAATGTGCTCCTTACAGTTATGTTATGGTGCTATGTGATGTTCCGAACAGACCCTGGATATTATCTGCGAAGATGTCGTAGCAGATACTCTGACCCGTACTTGTGGGTGATGGCATATTTCTGTGGCCAGTTCCTACATTATAGAGTGTGTCCGCTTATGGACGTGCACAGATATTGAATGGCATTGGCTCAAGGACTGTGTGTTTCTGTTAAACTTAAGTCAACTGAATATTTAGTTGAGGTGTATTCTCTGTTTCGTCTCCTTATGGACAGTGTCAGAATGCTGCTATTGGTGACAATTTCGAGCTCTATAAATACAGGAAAGATATGAACTAATCTTCTTCTGCTACCTGTAGGATATCAGAGAGAGATAGCTCAGTGGGATACTGCAGGTCTTAAAGACATGTTTTCTGCCAGTTTCGTGATAACTCGGCAACACGAGCATTGAGAGGTCAGTTGAACTCACTAAATCTGGTGCCAATGCAGCAAATGGTCTTTTGGCCCTGAATGACAGATTTTGCATTGAGCTCTACAAGGTGAAGCATTACTGCTTTCCCACGCCCAGTGGCATAGACGTCATCAAAGGAACAGCTCACCCTAGTCTTCATATAATGTAGAGGAGGGAAATCAGACTCAGTACACATGAGAGCAAAAACCCTTTGCTAATCATGCATGCGTGCTACTGAAAATGTAGGCAAGATTGGAAATGGGCCTGATGTTGGCGGACCATCAAAGACAGGTATGCCATCTTCCAGTTTTATTGTCTGACTTTTAAGTTAATACCGATCTATCCAGTATTTTAAATATGAGCATGGATATATGCCGTGAAGATGCAAGGGTAGAGATCAGTGATATGAGACCATCAGCAAGTCACTGTCTATCAACATATCAACATGGTCATGGAAGCAAATGCACTATTTAGTATTGCAAGCATGACTATTACCTTATTTTCTCTGGACGGTTATGGTATTCAACAATAGCTCTGTAAGCTCTCCCCTTATTGTGATGCAAGCCTTCTTTTGATTCAGGGTCTGTCTTTCAAAAACGTTCACTGTAGGTTGTAGATTTCCAGTTGGCGGTAATATTTTCAAATAATGGCCCGGGCATTTTGTTAGCTGGTTTGTTTGACTGTCCCCAACCAAAGTATGAACAATTGGAGATCAAGTACAAGCACACTATTTCTGGTTATAGCGGGTTTGGTCGTAAATGTCATTTTTATTGGCATACTATAATGGCCAACTTTGGTTTCAGGACATGTGGATAACTTGCTCAGATTAATCCAAGAAACGATGCAAATTGGTTATACAAGATAATTCAGCTGTGAATTGCATCTCATTAAATTAGTGTCTATATAATAAAATGGAAATGAGTGTTACAAGCAGTTGGTCACAGAACTCTGAGGTGACTTGCAATATCCTTATAATGTTGAATAAGGGGGTATTTTATCCCATATAATATGTGAGCTTTGCTTTGATCTTCTGAAAACACATTAAATGCCCAACAAGTGGGCATGTGTTACCTATAACACCTTCCTTTATTAGCCCAGAGCACTTTGCATTTTGGGATTTTCAATTATGGAAAAAAAAACGTAATGTCCCAAAATGCAATCTATTGCATTCTACAAAAGCAGACGTTGATGATGGTGTGGTACATAAAGTTATGCCCCTTAGCAACTATGCTTGGGCAGCCTCCTGGAATTACCAGCATTGGTCCATCCGAAAAACAAAACTTATTACTTTAATGGGTGAAAGGTAGAGGAGTAAATAAGAAGTTTCTTTAGCTTCCGCCCATGAAAGAAAAGGTTTTCGCTTCTTAGCTGGACCTGCTCCACACATTCCTGCAGGCTGCCTTAAACAGCCTGCATTCCTTTCCAGAGAAAATGAGGGAAGTTATAACATGGCCCCAAGCACTGTCTCTGTGAAGTGACAGTTTATGTAAAAAATAAACTGCTGTTACACACACAGTGCTTGTGCCAACGCGCACCACTTCCTTCAAACTGAGAGAAGGTCGCTCTCCCCCTTGCTCACAGGGACATCACGAGTCACTTGTAATAGCTTATCACGAGTGACTGGGTATATCATGTACATATTATAGGCTCATTCTGACATCAAAACACATCAATAATAAGAAAAGAAAATACAATACGTATTAGGTAGCAGGGCACCGGGCATTTCACCGGTGGGCTGCCAGAGTGGAAGCTGGCTTTAGTCGCCTAGGGGCCCGTTTTTAGGTCTCGCCTAGTGTTGCAGCGCGAATGCTGTGCGATCGCTTTGCGAGGCATGCAGTATATACTGTAGCGTGGAAGCTCCATGGAAGCTTCACCCACTCTCTGCCCATTGGCATTTTTCTTAAATGCTGCCTTCCGATTGATTTGAGGCTTGTTAGTCCCTCCTCATTCATCATTTGTATCCCTCTACGGCTCTTGGCTCCTTTACTCTTAACACTATCTTCTTCCCTGTCTCCCCCTACCCCTCCCTCAGTCTGTGAATTCTTGCCCCCACCCCCCACTCCCGTTCATGCCTCCGTGCCTGCCAGCACTTCAGTTTTCAATGCAATAGGTCTCGCGTAAATGTGAGTCCTATTGCATTGCCAATGTTTGTTTTTTATTTTTGTAAGCACTATTTCTGTAGACGTCACGGTGTGCTTTGCTTATGTTTAGCGCGCCGTGCGCACTTTCACTTTCTAAGCAGCCGGACAATCAAGAGCTTTATTCCTCTTCCGTTCCCTCATTGCAGTTGTTAAAGCCCCTTTCCCACTCCCTCTTCTAGTGTGCATTTCCCCTCATCCTTCAGCTCCCTCTCTCATCTCCCCACCCCTCCTCAGTCTCCTCTCTCTCCGCCGTCCTCTTCCCTCTCCCCCTTCCTCTTCTGTCTTCACGCCTTTCCCCCCTCCCTCGCCAAAGTGATTATGAGCCGGAGGCTTCGGCTGTTAGCTCTGAACCCAGCAGCCCCTGCTCCTCTGCCTGCATGGGAGAGAGGGGCTGAGGGAAGCGGATGAGGACAGGCGGAAGCCAGGGCTGCTGCACCTTCCGTGTCTACAGAGCAGCCGGGGAAGCAACAGGTACAGCCCCTCACAGGGACGGGAACTAGCCCCCCACACTACCCTCGCCAACACAGGTGAGCCCGTTCTTCCCCCGGAGAGGGGCCCACCACCCAACCCTGGCAGGAGACCCTACTGGGAGTCACGAGACCCCCCCACATAACCCTCTAAGTCACCCTCCCACTGAACCCCCAACAGGTACCAGGGAGATCCCTCCATGGGAGCCGGGCCGGCTCTCCTACGGGAGACTCCAATGGAATCCACCAGCAGCTCATTAGGAGATCCGGCACTCATCCCTGCTGCAGACTCCCAGCAGCTGACAGCACCAACCCCAGCAGCTTACAAGTGGAGGTGGTCGTTTTTTAATAGGGTGGTAATGATAACCTTGGCTCAAAGTTCAAGGACCCGCGAGAAAAAAGAGGCAGAGAGAAAATGGTTGTAGGACTTAACATATTTCAGGTGACTTCCGCTGACTGGCCAAAGAGGACACATATGGTACAGCCACCTGTGAAGTCGCAGAGCTGCTCCCCCTCTGCCCTCTCCCCCCCCAAACTCGAACCTTTAAACACACACCTCAAAGAACGCGTGCAGCAAACACTGCATGCAGGCCTATACACTCACACACACACCCATGACACACAGGTCACCTGCCCCTCTCCAAAATGCATATGTGTCAATTTTCTATTTTTAAAGTAACTCGCCGAGTAGAGCTTGACCACAGATACTTTTTGAGGGGTCGCAAAACACTTTGTGAGTGAACTTCCCTCCCTGGGATCGGGTATTTCTAGAATGTGGTTCCAGGCACGGCCTGAGCTGCCCTCCTGCAGGGCTCCTTCAGGTGTTCAACATCTTCAAGTGTGAACGGCTACCCCTGGAGATACGTGTCTTCTATAGGCACAGCATAATTGGAAGCCCTTTTCTATAATGAACAGCATGTCTGCCATTGGTGCCGCACAACTCCGAATCCCCCTATACACAGCTAACCGCTTGCCTGCTACAGATAGCATAGGGTTTAGCTATCAACAGTGCACAAGGTGCAGTTACACTGGGAAAAAGAGTTGTTTATATAGCGTTTGGTTTTAGTACCAAAACTGGAGAGGGGGCGCATTTTACTTGCTAGCATTAGGGCTAACGGCAGCTTTGCTATGTCATTCGGAAGAAAAGAGAAGATGCTGTTGCATTCCCAAAGCATTAACGCTGTCTGTCAGCGAGAAGCACTTTCCGCATACCTGACCCTTCCATATAGACAATAAACGTCCCCTCAAAATATAGCACAGCTCCAATCCTCCCCTAAAGAGAACCACCTGCCAGCTATAAGCACTACACAGACCGAACACACACCTAGAGATTGCTGCCTGCGCGCATTGGGAGTCACATATACACAGGCATTATGCTATAGAGGTAAGTCTCATTTAGAAAACAGCCTGCACGAACACAACTGCCCCAACGCCAGGTTATGTATACTGTGGGTAACACGCAGAGCAGAAGCCCGGGCACAGACTGGTGGCTAGTATGACCAGCTTACATTGGGTGTTGCAACTAGCTTTGGTTGACAGTGCCAACAAGACTGTAGGCACTGTCTGTAAGTACATACAGAAGACACGCAAAAAGGTGAAACTAGTGGAAAATGTGTAAACCATTGACTGGTCGATAGTGTTCGAAGCTCGCGCTGGTGGTGAATTCAGCTGGTGCACTCTCCTTCAAATTTGTGCAAGTCAACAAATTAACCTGGAGAGCCAGCCGAGCCAAGGGTGTGCTATGCCCCCCCAGGCCCGCGGGCGCCTAGACTGGAGCGGGCGGCTGGGGGCTCGTGTGGAGGGCCGCAGTGAGATTTCGGCCGAGCGGTGGAGCTCGGGCCGGGGCACCGGGACATCACTGCTGGCACGCAGAGTGCATCACGCACGCTACAGAGTGAGAGCTGGGACCGTTGGCAAATACTGAGCGGCGCTTGACCTGCGTGGTGGGGGCCCGATCTGTCGCCTAATGAGGGGATATTAAAATAGATTCCTGCTGCATGGGCCACGCAGCTGACGAAGATCTCAGGGACCTGCGCCAAATGTGTGGTTCTGCCTGTGCCTGCATGTGGGCAGGCTGCTGCCGATGAGGGTATTGACGGCGCCTGATAGCATGCTGAGAGGCCATCTGGCTAGCGGAGAGATAGGCGACTGCATGGTGCGGGAGAGGAGCATAACTAAGGAGAGGCAGCTCCCCGGTACAGAAACAGTGGATGTGCTTTCCAGGCTGCGACGCAGGCGGATGCACTAGTGCCTGGCAAGGCGCAATACGGCTGGCCGAGCTGTGCAGACAACCTGGCGTACACGGTCTGTCGAAGCGAGCATAATGGGGAAGGCGGAGGCGCGACAATCCCGACTGCCTTTCAAGCAGAAAAAAGCGAACACGCGCACAGCCGCTGCAGACCAGGATGATACCTCTGCGGAGTCATCGAGCCCCCCTGAAGCCTCCCCTTCTGGAGAATTGAAGGCCATGCTCACGACAATGCAGCAAAGTCTGAAAGCCCTCTCAGGCAAAATGGACACCATGAATACTCGCCTTGACTTTTTGGTGCTGAAGGTTGATAAGCATGATGAACAACTTAAAGAAGCGGAGAAGAGGATCTCCGACATAGAGGACAATGCCACCGACGCGGCTGGACAGCTGTCGCAGATGGACAAGCTGCTGACGGTAATAGCCGCAAAGAATGAGGACGTGGAAGCCCGTAGTCGACGGAATAACATCCGCCTTATTGGGATTCCGGAGACCACTGCCATGGGAAGAATGGAGGACTACGTGGAACGGCTTCTTACCTCTACGCTTGGGGTGGATTCCTTCTTGGCGCACTTAATAGTTGAGCGAGCGCATAGATCATTGGGCCCGCGGCCCCCGGCTGGGGCTCCGCCGAGACCCATAGTGGCTAGGTTGCTTAACTATCGGGATCGCGACGCTGCTCTGAGGAAAGCACGGGATGTCCCGACGCTGCAGTTTGAGGGGAACCAGTTCTCCAGTTATCCGGACTTCACGCTGGCTGTCCAGGAAGCGAGACGAAAATATGTGCCGGTGAAACAGATTTTGCGCAGGGCCAACGTCGAATACGCCCTGCTCTACCCGGCCAAACTGCGCATCCTTCACCACGACCGCACGATTATCTGCACCAACCCGCAACAGGCGGAGGACTTCCTCAAATCCCTGCGACGATCTTCTCCTGCGCAGGCCGGGAGGGACGGTCGCCCAGGATCCTGGTTGCCCATAGCGGATGAATGAGAGTAGAGCATCGCACTTATGCTTGTTCAGTTCAATCCTTGCCCTGGAAGGATTGTGCGTTGTAGGTGTGTCAAGGGTAGAAACATTCTGAAACTATTCTGCGACAGGGTGAACTTTATGAGGCTCTGTTGACTGCTGTCTCATACCCTCTGCCATGTTGAAGCTGCCTGCAGACGAGAGGCCTCACATCTACGGATCCAGGGACAGATAAGTACTACGGGCGGGGGCTAAACTGTTTTGTAGTAATGTTGGCTATATGAGTTTCCCACATGACTAGGCTTGTTATAAGCCATGGTGTCAGGGTCTGATTGGAATACTACGTGGATTGGGCTCGCAGGGATTCATTGTCTTAGGCTCGGGCACCCTCAAACCCTGACCTCCTCCATCCCAGATTAGTTGGGGAGGGTACAGGGAGCCCCCGCTTACTGAGGGGGGGCACGAGGGTTTAAGAGGCACCACAGCGCCCCCACTATGGGCGGTTCCCGATACCTGTAGATAAGTAGCCCTGAAAGTGTTCGGATTTAGAATGTGCTTTCTTCTCAGTTTATGTTATTTTAATCTGTCTGCTATTTATGTTCCGATGCCACTGTTGTGTTATGCATCTGCGCTATGGGTTGGAACAGGGGGGGAGGGATGAGAGATACCGGCGAATTTGGGGTGCTGATGTGGGAGGGTAAACTGGGAGCGAGGGGCATTGGAGAGCCTTACGGGAGAGTGGAAACATGTCATTATAAGTGTGTACGTGAGCGCGCTATTGGAACTACGCAACACTGCAGGCTGACAGCAGGGAATGCATTGCGGGACTGGCCACAGTGGGAGATTGTATTGTGTATTGCGTCTACAGGAATGACCGCCTCGGCTACTAGAACACAAGTATGGCAGACAACCCGCGTAGTTTGTTGAAATTCCTGTGTGGAATGTGCGAGGACTGCGGGACCCTAGGAAGAGAAGGCAGATCCTATCTTATTTAGATCGACGTGATATTAGCATTGCCGCACTGCAGGAAACACACACTGACCCCAGATGTACCTCGGCCTTTGGTAGCAGATGGGCGGCCAATAGGGTATTTTCAGCTTACTTCACGTATGCACGAGGCACGGCAATACTGATCACGTGAGGGACCCCCTTCAGATGCGCGGGAACACGAAGTGACGAGAATGGCAGATTCTGTATGATGTGGGGCACCCTCGGCGCACACTCAGTGGTAATCGTTAGCTATTATGGTCGCAACACGGATAGCCCTGATATTCTGAATGGTTTATGGGGACAGATACTGGACATTGGGGCCACTCACGTGCTGTGGGCGGGGGACTTTAACACGATCTGCGATCCTTCAAAGGACAGGTCTGCACACTTGCCTCAGCACTACACACGCAGCCAGGGTGCCTTGAGAGGGTTACTGGAAGATGGTGGCTTGGTGGATCTGTGGAGACATAGGCACGCAGAGAGGCGAGAGGGAACTTTTCACTCATCCATACATGCGTCCTGGTCGAGACTAGATTATTGGCTTGAGTCCCGGGGAATATGCTCCTGGGTGCGGGACATTGACCATTTGGCCCGGACCCTGTCCGATCATGCTCCGGTGTGCCTCGCCCTGGACATCCCCAGTGTGGCTGCCGGTGCGAGGAGCTGGAGGCTTGCCCCTGAGGCGCTGCTGGACGAGGTATTTAAGACGGAGCTAGGTGAGGTGATAGCTGACTTCTTTGAGCAGAATAGAGGGATGGTGGAGTGGGTGGGGACAATGTGGGAGGCGTTCAAAGCGACAATTTGGGGGGTCTGTATGTCCAAAAGTTTTGGAGTACTGAGGGACATCCGGCGGCGGCTGCGACGACTGGAGGGGGAACTCAAAGAATTAGAGACTACTATCTGGCAGGTGGAATCCGGAGAGGGACAAGCTAGGATGCGGGAGCTACTGACGGATTACTCTGACACGGCAGGCGCGTCGCTATGGAGAGGGCGGCAGACCTGGGAGAGCCCCGGCTCAGGACATTAGACTGCCCCGACATGCTAACTGCATTCTCAAGGTCGAGGATGGGGAAGGGAATTGTTACTATGACAATGTCCGGATTCTGCAGACCTTTACTGATTTCTACGCTGAGCTCTACAGCTCTAAGGGTGTCAACGCTGCCGACTACCCAAGCTTTTTCAGGGACATTACGCTGGGGTACCTAGAGGACAATCAGAGGGAGTTCCTTTGCGCACCATTTTCGAATGACGAACTAAGGGAGACGGTTCTTCAGCTACGGTCTAGGAAAGCACCACGACCGGATGGCCTGCCGTGCGACTTCTTTAAGGCTTACCTCGATCAGCTTGTCCCTGTCCTGCAGGAGGTATATGCTGAGGCACTGGAGACGCAATCGCTACCTCCCACAATGAGAGAGGCTCTTATTGTGTCGATCCTTAACCCAGGGAAACCGGCTAACAAGTTGGGATTCCTACCGTCCCTTGCCCCTCATCAACGTAGATAGCAAAATCCTCATAAAACTGTTAGCTAACCGTCTGAACCTACTGATGGATAAATTGGTCTTACCGGATCAGGCGAGATTTATTCCCGGGAGATCCACTTCCCACAATCTCCGTACCCTCTTTTCGATCATCCATCAGGTGGACCCGCAGTTGCCGTTGGCAGCTGTTTTCTTGGATGCTACCAAGGCGTTTGATTCGGTGGAGTGGGAGTATTTGCGCACGGTACTTCGCTGTATGGGGTTCCTGGTAGGATTCTCCGCATGGATTAAATTGATTTATTCTAGCCCGGTGGCTCACGTGCAAATCAATGGCCACACGTCTAAGGCTATACCGTTGTCGCGGGACACCAGGCAGGGGTGCCCGCTGTCGCCGCTGCTCTTTGCCCTGGCGATGGAGCCATTGGCTGCTAAGGTGCGACAATATCATCAGGAGAAGACCCTGAGATTCGTGTTACGCCCCATCCTGATTTTGTTGTATGCAGATGACGTTACCCTATATGTCAAGGACCCGATGCGCAACCTGGGTCCGCTCCTTCGGGAATTTGCGAGGTTTGGGGGACTCTCTGGCATACATATCAATTGGGCAAAATCGCCGATCCTTCCTCTTACACCGACGGTCATCCCATTTGTGCCTGACTACCCGTTGGAATGGTGCGATGTGTCTGTTCGCTACTTGGGTGGGACTGTTACGTTGGATCGGGAGGAGTTGCTCTGCGAAAATTATGGGCGCGCTATCGTCAAGCTGCGCGACACCATAACGAGATGGATAGCCATGGCCCTGTCCATTGCCGACCGGATTTCGCTGATCAAGATGATAGTGCTCCCCAGGTTCCTGTACTATTTTCTGTGTATCCCCTATTTTCCGGGACGCCCCTTCTTCACTACCTTGCGGACGGAACTCCTGCGGCTGGTATGGGGGGGTAAGCAGCCGCAGATCAAGTGGGAGACGCTGGCCAGTCCCTATGAGACGGGCGGGTTTGAGGTACCTAACTTTGAATTATACTATAGGTGTGCGCAGGCACACTACGCGCATTATTGGTTTAAGGGCCTGAAATATACTGCCCACTTGGCGACGGAGCATTGGCTGGCTGACCCTGTCCCGATAGAGGGAGCACTTTTGCTACAGACTTCGCGGCACGAGCGGGTCCCCACGACTGTGGACTGCACGGTCCGTGCTTGGCAGTGGATTGCGCGCAGGGTGCGAGCCCCAGTGCTATACTCCCCCCGCCTGCCCCTCGTCTTCTATCCCCAACTGTCCCTTCTGCAGGAGGGCATTTTCAAAAAATTCAAGCGGCAACGAGGTCTCCAGACTTGGGGAGACATGTACCCAGGAGGGAAGTTTGCTACGTTGCAACAGATCTGTGACGATCCCCCACCATCCGGCATGGAAACTTTCCTTTATGCTCGCCTAAGGGAGGGGATTCGGGGGTGCACCCCGGGTTACCCACAGGAGCCGCCGGCGCTCTCTCAGCTACACACACTATTGGGGTCAGAGAGCGTATCTCATTTGGTGTCCATCCTTTATAGATCTATCTATGCAGACATGGGCACATCGCAGAGCGATGCCAGGGCCAAATGGGTTCAGGAACTGGGACACGATATCTCGGATCAGGAGTGGCACTATTGTTGTGCGCAGACGGTGAAAGCATCTGCTAGTAGTAGGTTGCGGATCACCCATTTCAAATATCTGCAACGCTACTACTACACCCCCGCTCACCTGCGCCGGTTTGGACTGCGAAAGGACGCCAGATGCGATAGATGTCGAGCAGATGGCGCTGATTTGCTGCATCTGGCCTGGAGCTGCCCGGCTATCCAAGACTATTGGGAACAGGTATTCAGCGCGGTCGGGAAAATGCTGGGCACTGCGCTGCCGCCGTCTCCACTGATGGGTATTCTGGGTTACACGGAGCGGCTACCGGTGACGCACAGGAAATTCGCCTCGCTTTGCTTCCTCCTTGCTAAATGGAGGGTGGCCTGTAGATGGGGCAGGGGAAGGGCTCCTAAGTTTAAGGATTGGCTGGAGACGATGATTTTTTGGCAGGATCAGCTTGTCCTATACTCTGACCTTCTGCCAACGGCGTCCCGACCCTGAGATATATGGGGCCCATTGAAGGGTTACCTGCTGCTGACCCCGTTGGAGGCAGCTGTGGATCCACCTCCCCCCTCACCCGATTAGATGAGCTGCTTGCAACGCTGGTAGGGGGGGCCCGAGAACTGCCCAGAATGCGAGCTGCTACTGTATATGTCGGCCTTAACTTCTGGGCGGGGCGCGCTCTTGACCCCGAGGAAGGTTAGGTCGGGGCACCGGACCGCGAGAAAGAGCGCGCGGCTGTCTGGAGGGGCGGTTGGACTTGCTACTGTGGTCGGGGGGGCTTAGGCATTCTGGTGAGGCTTCCCCTGCTGGACCTGTGCGCTTCAACTGCGGTTGGGGGGCACTGGTCGTCCTTTAGATTGATATAATGCTATAATTATTGTTTCACTCTCACCGTGAGCCTAGTTGGGGCACGTTTGTGTTTCTGTTATGTTTTGCTGTTTTTTTTTTCCAACTAGATGAGGAAGGGACTAATTGTCCCACTAAATAGCGCAGCCTGCGTGGATATTTCCTTGATTATTGACGCGGCCGGCCCTTTTGGGTTGTTGGCGATACGCTGTGTATACCCATGATCCTCTCATACTGAAGCACGCTGCCGGTCTGAGATGGTTGTAGGCATCACTGCTGTGTACAACCCTTATATGCTAAATAAAGATTTTTGAAACTAAAAAAAAAGTATTCAACACAGAAATCCAAAACAGCAATCTTTTCGAAGGTACTCTGTTTCAAATCCTATTCGAATTACCAATTTTCAGGTGATAAAGGAATCTTGCAACATTAAGTTATAGTCACATTCTTGGATTTTACATTAGATTGACTCATACTTTGTCAATTGGATAAAATAGCACGCTAGACCACTGAAGGTGTTTCGGATCCCTGAGAAAAATTGCATTTTCCCATTCCGCCTCTACATTTTCGGTACCACTCATGACGTTTTTAAGTCAAATGATGCCGTCTGCCACCTTATTGTTGCCATTTGCATAGGTGGTAAAGGTGGATGTCTTCTACAGACTACCGCACTTGCCCTGAAACACCTGATTAGTTAACGATGGGAAGTATACATTGTGTGTGTCATTTAAAGTCAGAATTAGCATACTTACATAAACCTAAAATGAATGGCTATTAATGTATATTCAAAGACAGGTTACAGTATTATCATTCCAACAGGGGTGCAACAAACATTGATAAGACGATGGATATACAGATATTTGAAGTATGTTATCCAATCTAAAACGTTATGTAGGAATAACAAACTACAATTTCATTTATCAATTAGAGTAAGATAATAACAAACTGAATCAGTGTCAACTGTCAGTTTCTCGGAGGGTGTGTAGGATTGTAAAGTAGTTATTAGGGTTGCACACTGTTTCAACTTACCACAGGGCCTGATCTCCCAGTAAGTCCCATTGGTCCCGTTGGGCCCCGCATTGCAATCTGTAAAACAATGGCAATTAATCTATGCATATATTTTAAGAGACATCAGTGGTTATATGTCAGACTATTGCTAGCAAAAATATTGTCTGACAGAAATATTGTGTCCTAACTATTGTTTACAAAACTACCCACCGTTGAATGTTCTCTTAGTTACGCAAGTGAGCCCATATTTTTGTAAATGATCCATAGGACACAATATTTCCTATCAGGGATATATAGTTACAATATTGGGATACCATACCAATTTCGATACTGATGTTACTAACATGAGGCAATTGTTACTTTCACATTTAAGCATGTTTAGGATTAATCAAAACATTACAACTGAGATAATTACTTTGTAATTACAATATTTCCCGGCAGGGATATTTGATTACAATATTGTGGTACCATACCAATTTCTATATTAATGTTACTAACATAGGGCAATTGTTACTTTCAGACTTAAGCATGCTTAAGATTATTTAAAAACATTTCAACTGAGACAATTACTTTTATCTGAGATGGCTTAAGTAATTAAACAGGGAAATCTTATAATCAAAATGACTGTGTAGGTGTGGAAGTGTACTTGTAGGTCTGTCCTTTATGATAACTTTAACTTTCTCATGAACCTATAACGTTTAAAAAAAATCATACATAATATACATATATAGAGGTGCTTTTGGTCAGATGGTTTTATCCTTTGGTCTGTTGAACTGTCATTCACCTTTTGCTTTGTCCCATCATAGCATACATCATCGGCTCCTTTCACTTTGAGTGACCACATAAAGCCTTTGCACATTGTTCAAAGCCATCTAAAGATAGCTCCTTTTCTTCATTGGAAACGCTGGTTTAAATTGTAGTTAATTAGCAGCTATTCTTTCCGCACTTTGGGTACCAAGTATGAAAGCAATTTGTTTTCTGGCTCTTTCATTAAAGTTGCTAAAAAGTGGTATTGTAACTGCCTGCTGTTTGAGTCCTTGGTTAGGAGGTGATTTATTATTGTCCTCTTCACAAATAATAATATTTAAATAAATGGCACAACTGAATGGATTTTTAATTAAAAACAGCAAAATAAACAGCTGCATCAGTGAATGTTTTCTTAATTTTAAATGTTTTATTGAAAACATATGGTAGACATGTGTAGATGGAAGCATGTTTTCTTTTCTTTTCTGGTTTGCTATTCTTTTTGGCATATGCTATGGGCTGGTCTGGTCATAGTGGACAATGGGCCTGAGGGATGGGGGCCGTTTTTGTACCACTGCTGCAATATCGGTCCCCTGTAACAAAAGGGGAGCAGTGCTTCTCACTAGCCCCTCCCCATCCCCCGGGTATGGTAAGCAGCAAACTGCCAGGGCTGGTTGCTGTTCCCAGTCCAGCCGTGCATATGCTTGTAATGAAAGAATAATTATTGTGCCAGTTTGCCAGGCCAGATCTATTGGCTTTTTTTTGCTGGTGCTTTTTCTTGTGGCCATCTATTCAACAAGGGAAGATATTCATGGGCCATAAAGTGAGATAACTAAAGTAAATGCCAATAAAGAGTGTTTTGTGGAGGGTCTTTGTAAAGCAAGCTATTCTTTCTCTTTTACTGGATAAACAGTGCATCAATTATTAACACATTATATAAGCTGTGTTAATCAATTTAGCATGAACTTCTATTTGTTGCAGAAAAAGAGCATACTGAAAAGAATGCCTGCTAGTGATAAATTAATATGAATTAAGTGAAAAGCCAACAAAGGGGTCTGTAGTTAGAATATAAATTGGAGGAAGGAACATATCCACACTGCTGTTATCCAATTTTAAAAGGATGTGCCAGTCCTACTGGGAAGAATTTACTGATAGTTTGAATATTTATTTTATTGCAGAGTTCTTCATACTGCACTTCTATAATTTATTTACAGAGTAAATATGAGTGCCCTTTTTACCGACATTCAATAGAGAACCACAGGCATTTGCACCCATCTTTAACACCCCTGTAAGGTACTTTCTTTGAGAGAAGCGACCAATGGAGCTTGTAAGAATCTTTGCCTATACTATGGCAAGAGGGAAAGCCTTCATATGCATTGGACAAGGACCACTGAGATGAGGGAATGCTTGTGTCCCTCTCTCAATGTCTTATTCTTCTTCTAAGAGGAGAGTTAAACAGGCTCATGAGTGGTGCACTAATTGTGTGCCACCTAGGAAGGGGTGCACATTTAATTGCCCACCCAAGAGCACGCCTTGGTTGGGTGGTCAGAACTGACAGGACGTTTTTGGGCATATCCTTATAGACAGCTGGATCTCTGCCTACACATCTTTAAAATTAGGTTGACCATCTTTGAGTGAAAGTTAGACCAGCAATTTGGAACCATCAGCCCATGTTTCAATGCTGTGCTGTCCCCAGAGAAGGCTGGAGTGTATGCTTGCCCTGCGGTCAGCTCATTATTTTTTATATAGTTTATAACCCTTGTCCGCACTGGGCGTATCCATCGTGAATGAGCCCAATGCTTATGTATGCAGGACTTCATTTTATTTGATGCAGGACAGGTTTCCCTATTACCAAATTACAGGATGCTCAGTTTATGGTGCTGGAAAGAAGAATGGTTGAAATGTTCTTGCCATTCGAGCAGTCAGACCAATAAATGTCTACAATGAGTGCTTAACTCAGTAACTAATTTTTCACAATCCTTTCAAAGTAACATCTGAGAGTAATTAATGTATTAAACTATGCAAATTATAGTCCAAACCCTAGAATACCTTAGTCACACCTCTAAATGTCTAATTAATCATGTGCCACATGGCAGAAAATGGGCTTCACTCAAGTACTTTGAATTCATGCTTGTGACACTGTGTGCCATGTTATTCATTATCAATCTTTTTCATGTCTGAAAACAGTTGCAAATCTATATAGGCATAGACAATTATATGCTGACCACTATTTAAAAAGAGGATGTGACTCTAAATCTTCTTAAAGTGGTGCCTATTGAAAAGGAGTCACATTTTTCAAAAGCGCCTTTATTCACAGGGCATGAGTATTACTCTTTCTACTTTTCACATGCTGGATTGTCTCTACCTCTGTTTTCAAGCTTTCTTCTCAGGGCTTGAACGAGCCATGCTACATTTGACATAAACGAGGATCTCCTCCTTCAAAACACTGGTATTTTTTCACATTCAACAAAAATCTTTAACATAAATTAATTTTTACTAGCCCTTGATACTTCTATTTGGTTTATTTCACATATGGAAAGCCACAAACAAATGGTAGTTATTAACTAGTCTAAACCGCACTTCCTACTAAGACTGTTGTGAAGGTTCTCCAGTGACAGGCCTTGTTATAGGTATAATGCTGCTAGAATTGAAGGCAATAAGAATTGTGTTCATTATGTTGGTTTAACTCCCCGTGCTGAGGTATATATTGTTACACTCTGCTCCTCTAATGAGCAAATGTATAGTTTGTATGATTGCACTTGAGGATGTTCTTATTTAAGCAAGTGCTCTCTGAAAATTACAGACACTTTACCATCTAATGTTAGTAAGATGTATATACCAATATCTGTTACAACCATTTAGAATCTATATATTTCCTTTCTTACATATGCATGAAAATATGTATAATATTTCTTTCCAGGATTCCCATGTTGGAACATTTACATTAGTGACCAATCTCTCATGGCGCTCTGCAGAATTCTATCTTTGGATACACAAACATCTATATGGGTGATACATGTGGCAGGCTTTGTTGGATCAAGTAACCTGGGGCAGGGGTGGCCAACATTGATCCTTGCCACATTTTCAGTCTACCCACTGTCCATGTAAAATACCTTCAGATATAATGGTTAAAACTAAATTTATTTTTAGTGGATATCCTGAAATTCCATCAAGGACTCGATCCTTCTAGAAATGAATTGAAATGAAAAAGGGATTTGTAAAGCACACTACAGCCCAAAGGCGTCTAGGCGATAGTCTCAGATAGGTAAGCTGTATAAGAGAAGAGCACAAGATTAGAGGTTAAATAACCATGTTTTAAGTGCCTTACTGAAAGCTAACAGATTGGTAATCCCTTTCAGCATACAAGGTAGAGAGTTCCATAGTCCGGTGGTGCCTACAACAAAGCCTCTGCCACCGCGGTCAGATTTCCTGAATTGCAGCACAATAAGATTGTGTTCGGCAGGGAACCAAAGCGGTCTAGCTGGAACATACCATCGAAAGCAGTTTCTGAAATATTCAGGGCCATTGCCCTGAAGAGATTTGAAAGCAATGCGCAGTGCTTTAAAATCTATACACTTCTTAACTGGAAGATAACTAAGTGCAGAAGAAGCAGATTTATATTTCGGGATACCTAGGAGAAGGCGAGCAGCCACATTCTGTACAATTTGAATTCTAGTCAAGGATTTTCTTCCTGATGTTTATAATCAGGCCATCAGTCAGTAGTCAATCCTTGAATGTACTATGGCAGACATCAATGTTTTTGAAGCTCAGAAGGGAAAAAAGGAAATCTTTTTCTAAGGAATTTTCAGGTGAAAAAAGAGGCTGATGTGACAGCATTAACATTTCTCTCGAAGGATAGGTTATTATTAAAAACTATGCCACAATTCCTTACTCTGTCAACTGGAGTAGGTGAGGATCCTAGTTCCTGTGGCCATCAGGTAGGGGCCCAGAAGGTGGTGGTTTTTCAAAAGTATGACCTCAGTTTTCCTAGAATTAAGTTTTATCCAGTTTGAGGCCATCCATTTTCCCACTTGGAGCAAACAGTCCTGAAAGCGCAAGGCAGTTTCATCAGGGTTGCTGGCTACCGATATCACAGTTTGTGTGTCATCGACGTAGGATACCAAGGTGAATCCATAGGATTTGATCAGTTTGGCCAGCAGGGCCACATAAATATTAAAAAGAGTGAGACTCAGTGATGACCCCTGTGGTACGCTGCATGGTACGGAAAAGTTAGGGGAGAGATAACCTTCCAGAACCACAAACAGCTTATGATTCTCAAGAAAGGTAGTGAGTAGAGATAGTGCAAGACCTTTTATCCCAATAGCTGTGAGACGGTTCAAAAGTGTGCTGTGGTTGACCTTGTCGAACGCTGCTAATAAGTTCAGTAGGTCTATTGCTGCACTGCCTCCTACGATGACCGTTCATCTCACTTGTTCTGAAGCTGTAATCAAGGTGAGTTCAGTGCTATGTTAGCTTCTGAAGATGAACTATATTGACTTAAGACTTCCATGGGTTTCAATAAAAGCTGAAATCTCCACATACATTGCCCTCTAGACATTTTTTGCTGGAAAAGGGAGTCAAGAAAAAGGTCAGTAGCTGTTTGGATCTGAATGGTCCAAACATTTTTTTTTCAGGAGGGGAGAACAGTTGGCAATTTCCAATTATTAGGAAATATATCAAAGGTAAGATTTGTTTAAACATATCCACCAGACAGTTGCCGATAGGGTCTGGGGCTAGGTGCATTACCTTTGTGGAGCAGGGGTCAACTGGTGACCCCAACTTGGTTTGATGAATTAAGTTTGTGAAATTTGCAGCCATAAGTAGCAGGAAAGAAGCAAAAGAGGGGGCACAAAGTGGTTCACTTTCATGACTGGCCGTACATTGCGAAGGAAGGGTTCCAGGGTTCAGGTCAGAGTTCTTCAATGGAACCTTAGCAGGTGTTGCAGCAACTGTTGTCTTCTGTGAGAAATTATTATAAACTATTTTTATTTTATCCTGAAATAACATAGCAATGGAATCACAGAACAATTGACTCACATTGTATTTTTTATTTCTGGCAGCATGACAAGACTTTTTACTGTCAAAAATAGTTCTTTTGTTGAATTTATGGAGGCTTCAATTCTCTTAAAATAAAGGTAGGTTTTCTTAGTTTAAATTGATGCCTTATAAGTTGCTATGGATTGTTTGTACAACTCATTATAAGTAAGGCTATAATTAGTCTTCCACTTTCTTTCCAACCTGCGGCGGCGCTTTTTCTGGAGTCTAAGACCCTCTGTGAGCCAAGGTTGTGAAAGCATGGTTCTGGCCTTATTTCTATTATTTTGTACCGGTGCAATGTTAGGTAAGACCCATACTTTCTATTTTGCCAATTAGGATAAAGCATCCTTATAATTAGCGTCCTCTAAATGAATATTAAAATCACCCAAGATAGTGAAATCTGGTGACTGAACCCCAGTATCCAAAAGTTGGCTCAAATCATGTAAAGAGGCTGTTTTATGACCAGTGGGCCAATAGATAAGTAACCTATCAAACAAATTATTGTTAGTAAGCTGAATTGTGAAGAATAGTGCTTCATGATTGGTAGAGCAATAGTGAGTTCTAATCGTACTTTTCAATGTGCTGCAGTAAATGATGGCTAAACCTCTGCCTTTTTTGTCTGCCTGATCTTATCTTTATATAGAAAATCCTGTGAGAACTGCAATGGCCATTTCTGGGTCTGAGGTATTGTTTGTCCATGAATCCATTATGAAGGCAACGTCAATCTCCTGAGTTTGCACACTCCAGAGTGTGTTTGACTAAAGAGCATTCATTAATTAGTGTAAATGAAAAGTTTTTAAAATGGGTGTTGATTTTAGTGAAGAAGCTTCTCTCAGATTTTTTGAATCAGAGAGGTAAAGCCTCACCTAGAACATTGAAGCATCTCTTCGCAGTTCATGGGGCATGGTGTAGGACCAGGACCATGCTCACCTGGTGTGTTAAAACCATGAAGCTGATTTCTGGAATAGTGCAACTTGGAGCCAGATTCTGCGAATTCTACTGGAAAATGGACATGGTGGCTGGTGCTGAGCATGAGCCAAGCGCAGACGGGTGAAGATGACTTGCCTTAGGCGCGTCTTAGCTGCGCCAGTGGCACATCTGCACCCCAGAGCTCATTAAATAGCTGTCCTGGGCCGATAGTGATGGAGATGGAGCAACTACTAGTGCGCCAACCAAGATGGCAGTCGCAAATGGATAGCAGGTGAGCCACCGAACAAAGCCTAACCTGCTATCAAAAAAGGAGGACTCACATCTCTCCTTGCTTAGACCTGTATTGGTAGGTCTATATTGAACAAGCCTAACCCAAGGTATTTGAACATGTGAATATGCGTGGATTTAAAACAGAGTAAGTAGGGAAATTGAACACAAAAGAGCATGTGCAGATCTACAGGAAAGTGGTCTTCTTGAACATTTTAATGTTTGTTCACAGAATGTCATACCTATCCCCATGGAGTGAAGCCAATGTTCTTTCATAGGGAAGTGTAAATTAGAACAATAATAAATGTGGAACAGATTACAGTGGAATGTGGGACAATGGAAATCATACCATTATTATATAATGCTTACTTAGAATGTAATATTTTTAAGTATTCTGAAATCATGAATCAGTTGATCTTTCCTTTGAATTATGATAACATTTAATGTTAGTCATGCTCATAAATATGGCATATTTTGAAGTCGGATTCTGACAGTATATATCAGAAATCAGGTTAATAGGGTAGTTCTGAATTATGTCCCTTTGATTTTTAAGCATTGTGTAAGAGACAAAGGATTAGTTGATATAAGATGATTTAAATGAAATTTGTAACAAATCATAATAGAGGAAAGGCTGCCTCAAATAAACATGTATATCATTAGAATTCATATTCACCAAATTCAATGGATGACAGTAAAAACATATGAAATCAATTTTAAATTGTACCCCAACCTTCTCATACGAGGTTCACAGTAAAGGCATGAAAGATTTACCAACCCAAATCATGAAAACAATATACCATCCGTCCTACTGCTAAAAATACCGAAATATGTTATGCAGTATCAAGGCAGAACATGACTCCTGGTGTTGTCACAATAAATCTCCTACTTCCCTATAATGTTAATTGAATAGTGTCATAAGTATTATTTACAAGTGATTCTTACCCGTGCCTGTTGAAGGATAGCCTGGGCCTGGGCTTCTTGTGCAGAAACAACTGGACCTTTTTCACCATCACCTCCAAACCGGAACTATAAATAAAAACAATCAATGACATTTTGGATGCTCAAGGTATCTACATTGATGCGCAAACCTTGTTTTACTTAATTTGGCAAACTAAATCTTAAGATATACATAGCACAAAAGATGATTAGGAATTATTCTTTTGAAATATTATTGTGTATAAAATTCACCAGTACTCACACTTAAGATGAGGAAGATATACCTCACAGTTGTTTGATTGCAGTTATGTGTATCTCATGTAGAAACTTTCAACGTACCCATGCAGTCACATTGAATGTATGCATTTAAGAAAACCTCTGTGGTATTTCCAACAGTTTGCTTGAGTTGCAATACAGCTACAACTACAGACTTGAAAAAGGTTAGTCTGTTGTGTTTTTAAAAACAGATTTATGTTGAGTGATGAGTCTGGCAAAGCATGGCAGACATTACATCCACTCTTCAGTAGGAAGACATTGGACAGAAATAGATTAATTTATTTTCCAGTGATTCATTGCCATTGAAATAAAAAACTGGCAGTTATAGAAAAGCACATACATTCTGAAGGCATACAAATAAATAAACCCTGTCATTTTGGAAAATATTATGTAAGAGAAAAGGTGAGTTATACCCATAACATGAAATTATTTCTTTATAAAGAACTGTACACGGAATTACTGATCGTGGACAGTAAAATGGTGCTTACACTCTAGGCCAAAGAAAAACAACAACTGTCCTTTACTGAAGTGTCACTGATGTCTTTTTTAACTTGAGCTTTATAACAATTTGAGTGATGAATGCTGTTTTTAATCGGGTCTTTAAAATACAGTAATGAGCAGGAGTTCCCCTTGACGTTATCTAGAAACATATTAATTGATATGAAAATGGACTTTCAAATTCTAAAATCATTTTGCTGATTATAAAGAATTCCAGTCAAGTACAAATGCTGAGATTATCACCCATGCCACCATTAATATCCAGAGTGGGTAGGCAACAACTGGGAAAATATGGTATAGACATTTATTTCTAGTGATCAAATGGAACACATTATTTTGGACCCATTAGTAGAGTCAAGGAAAACATATTTTGGTTGGAGATTATGGTAGTAGAGGAACCAATATTAAATTACAACACTAACTATGATGGATCATTGAGAAGGAGAGAAAATGGGAGCCTGAAAAAACTTAAGATGACAAAAGCTGATACTCATCAAACCATCTATATTGTGGGTGAAGTGCAAAGAGTGTTATTTAACAAGAACTCCAGATTGTTAAATTTCAAGTGAGGTGAAAGGGATTGAGCATTAGTCAATAAAATAGGGACGGCAATCATTTGACTGGCATTTTCACAACTCAATCAGAATTTGAACATTATTGTAATCACTGACAAATATCAGGAGGACCTGGTTTCTGTCAGCTTATCCATAAACGGTAGAAATAAAAGAATAAGAACCAGATGCATGGTGCCATTAACCAGTCGCACACTATGTGATTCGAATCACAAATTGAGTTCAGAAGGGCCTAACAAATCGCTATTTGTAAGGGGTATGGTTAGGGAGTTCCTTCCAAATGGATATTGGCTAAAGTGTGTATCAATTTTTTGCAACCAAACTCCAGACACAAAACTTGTTCACAGAATGGAAGGGGTCCCCTTGGAGCTCTTCCTTCCCACAAATGTAAAGTAAAACCTTTTTTTGCAACCATTGTCTGCTCTCAAACACATTTTTATAAAGGTTCAGACTTTATTAAAAATAAAGCCCCATTTCTTTTAAGAAAAATGGGCCATTTTAAAAAGTGCCCATAGGCATAGCCATCATCCCTGTGATGGCCACCAATCATAGTGAGTTGCAATTTGTGAACTGCCTCATGTATAATATAAGGTAGCCAGATTGTGATCCACTATGATTTTGAATTTTTTATCTGTTAGTACACAGGTCGGTTTGCAAAGTTCCACACTGGTCACAAAAGTAATGGTTGCAATTTTTGACAAGTATTTTGCATTCGATGTTTCATACATCTGTCCCATAAAGATTGCTACCAAAGGATTTGAATGGAAGGTATACACACTTGGCATCATGATTGTCTTTTTGAATTTCACAAGTGGGAGCACTAGGTTTGGATGATAAAGGTGGCAAACCAGATGATAAACCTCTATCTTTCAAGAAGTAATTGATCTACTTATAGAACCCTATCCCTTCTAAACGTAACCATCTCCAAATGGCAGTGTTGCACAAACACATCTAACAATACCATGGGTGGAAGCAGTGGTGACATAATTCACTAATTTATTCATCTAACCCTAAGGCAGTCTGAAAGAGATCAAGTAAGGAGTTCAATTGTATCAGTTTTCAACCTTCATCCTTAACTACTCACTCCAAGACTTCTCTCACAAATGGCAGGTTTGAGATAGGTCTTTTGTTGGCTGGTTTTAAAGGCTTTCTTTGCTAAAATTAGCATCACAATTGCCTAACTTAACACTATATAGAATGCACAATTAGACAAGAATGATAACCATATAAATTCAAATATAATCGTTATTTATCATATGATACAATAATCATAACATTGAATAGACAGCAATTGATATTTCATTCATTAATTGAAAAAGAATGTTCTTAAAGCAAATTAAAATTATTTCCATGTATTGAAATCGACTTTAAGCAATTCAGTCTCCCCGTCATTCTCATTCCTTAAATCCTTTCTATAGAAGTAAGGTTCATCTTTAGTTTTGAGAGACTGTGGCATACAACTAGCGCTTGTTTATTTTATTGGGTATGACTCCAGTTTGTGAGTGTTGTATAAAAGGTGATGTGAATCATGGTAGGGCAAATGCTTTACTAGTGGAACTATAGCCCATTTTAAGGCTACTGCCCACTTTGCCAGACTATCAAACGCCTACGATGTTTGAAGTTGCAGCAATCTGTACCCCCTTGGTTTTCAGCCATATGAGTCAAGTTCCACATAATGTAGATATTGTTTTGAGCTCAGTTAACTTCTTTAATTGTAAACAGCTCCCCCAGACAAAAGAAACTCAGCAGTTCAAATGATCCCAGAGTTTCTTTGCCTTAAGAAAATTGTGTAGAACATTAAGACAGAAGAAAAGATGTTTAGAAAATACACCAAGTCTATAATGCTTTTTTCTTTGTTTGTTTGTCCTATTTTAAAGATTATGATCTCTTTAAAGGACTAGGAAATCTGATGGCAAATATTGTGAGCAACCATAGTACTGTAGAAATATTACTTACAGGTAACATAAGCATGGTACCGGGTGGGCCAGGCAATCCATCCGCACCTGGAAGACCAGAACGCCCTGGCGGACCCTAGAAATGAGGAAAAAATATGTTTAGATAAGAATCCAAGGCTAGGAAAAGTAAACTTATTTATATTATTTACTGTGTTTGGGCAAATATGAATAGCCTACAAATGGTCACTTTTTGTAGTGCCCATTAAGATGCTTTTTGACAATTCCTTGACTGAGGCACACTACATTTCATCACCAGTTTACAAATCAAGGTGGTAATGTGAAATGTAAACATTTTCTTTTGTTTAAATCTTTAAGTCTTTAAGGTTTGCTGCCACAAAGCATTAACTACTTTTAGCCCTTAAAACAACACCAATTCATAGTTACCATTAAAATGAACTGGTAAAATTCCTTGGCTTAATCACTTTAAAATAAATCAAAAGGGCGGCTAGCTACAGTAGTAAGACGATCGCAAATACACACTTGTCACTCAATTGCAAAAATTATGATCGCCAGTAAGCATAGGGATGGGGCACACTGAGATCCACGCATAGATCTGATTTACACAGGGACGTGCAAAGTCTGTGCCTATCTGCAACTCACTGATCTCAATTGAGTCTTGAAATTACTTAAGATTCATACAGTGAAAGACACAACTATATTTTCTATGTTCATACTTTTGGCAGTACTGAACTGAGTGTTGTCAAAGGGTGTTGCCTTCCTTTCCGCCCGCATTTCTTATGGAATCATTCTAATTGACTTAGCAAAATGATGTGTTAATGACACATTTGGAAAGATCAACTACACAGGGATTGGTTGTTCCCAAGTGCAGTATTGCAGCAGCACTATGCGTCCTATGGGTCAGAATGGAGAATACTTCAGTAATACTGCAATTTTTCCAAATTCTGAGATGTGATGTTAGGAATATTGGTATTTTCTTATACAAGCTGTCAATATTTTCACAAGAAAAAAATCCAGATTACCTCAAAGTTTGCACACAAATCATAATATCTATTTTGTCACAAACTTCTATTTGAGTCCAGATCAGGATCACTGGGCGGCCACTCATGAGTTCCTTGGTGTCATGCTTCCCCTTTCTAAATCTTTTTTGCTGTGGTTCACCCAGCTGAAGTTCATAGTGTTGTAGAACATCTCTTTAAATCCTAGTGTTATGTCCTACCCATAAAACCTGTGTGGTTATGCCCAATTTCAATCTCCTTCCAAAAATAAACAAATGACTAAATACCACTTAAAAAAGTAAAATAGTTTATATAAGTGGGGGAGCCAGGAATAATGTAATAAAATACATTCAATTTAATAAACTCAAAATCAATAAAATTCACCCATTTTCTAAGTCTGCCTGTGGAGCTTAATTGGAGCACAAAAACAACTAAGGGCTACATTTATATCTTGGCAGTAAGCAGACTATGTCACAATGGACACTTATTCCTAGATGTCTCTAAATCATGTTGTCTGTAAATCAAGATGTAGATAATCACTATTTATGGGACATTAAAGCTAGGGGTACTAGTGATGCAATGTGACAGAAATGCAGTGTGGCATTTACACAGCTAGCTATACAGGGTTAGTTTAGTGTTGGTTTTGGGTAATTGTACAGAAGATAAACATATGAGGGTTGACAGTTTGTTAAGGATTTGCAAGATTGAAAATGAAATTCTTCACTGGATATATGAGAGCTGAAACTCTTGCAACATTCCTGAGACTACATGGGTGGGAAATGCTTAGCATACCATTTGCAAACACTACAAGGCTAAGTCCAGACAGATATTCAAACATCTTTTTGAATAATTACAAAGGATACAATGGTTTGATATTGGAAGCAAAGAGAGGTGGAAATGCTACAACTCAAATTATAACAAATTATTTTCTTTATAAAATTGATAACTTGTGGCGTTTTGCTAAAAAAGAGCTGAACAATGTGTCATTGCATGCTGGTCTTAAGGTACATTTAGGTATATATTCTGGAGTTAATTTTTTTGCATTACGGAAAATTGCACTTATAAGTGAAATAAGTGTTAGGTTTCCACTTACCCTTTCACCAGGGTCACCAGAAATGCCAGCGGGTCCTTGCAAACCTGGAGGTCCCGTAAGACCCTAGGAAGAAGAGACATGAAGAAAATCCATACATTAATTTTCCCAAGAATTCACAAAAGCTAAGCAGACATACTAAGAACTGAGAAGTACATACCTTACAGGCTGTAGAAAATGACTTATCTAAATGTTTCACTTCAATAATGGTGCCTCTTTTGTCACAATAAAGTATCTGCACCCAAATGTAACCCATCACCCTTACAATGAGGTTGTCCTATTGCACCAATAATACAATTTAACAATATCACCTTTGGCTGCATTTGAGTCATGATGTGATACATTTTATGGACATTGGCTGCCTTTCGTCTGCCAAACATTTTAGCAATACATAATTTTTTATGTTAATTATTGCATGTGGTGTTTTAGTGTCATTATGCTTTTGAAGGCCACTTTGAAGCTCTTTACATTACAAAACAATATTATGGACCAGATTCTCTGGTACCTTTTGAACATTGTACACATTCTAAACTTGAACTTGAGCTTGAACAAAATGTGATGCCTGTGCACTAATTGGTTTGGATGTACTTATGTTCTGAATGCACAGATGTTGCACCTATGAGATATACCTTGGCATGTGCAATTTTCAGGACATTTTAATTCAAAGTGAGATGTGCTAGAATATGCATCTAGCAATTCAAGTATTCCCTCTGGCAGTCGTTGCATATCACAGCGCTTTCTCAAGAAAAAGCACAAGGGAGGCAGTGGACATAAATGGCTCACAAGTGCACTATAGATGTTACTTCAATAACTATGAGAGAGATAACATACTGAATTACATTCCCACCCCTAACATAGTCCTGGAAATTTAAATCTAAGTGTTAGTGGGAAGAGCCCTTTAAATCCTTTAGCTAATAATTCTACTACTGTGGGCAATGTCAATATTGGGTTGAAAGCTTGCTTACATCATCAGGCTAGCTTCACCATGTCCATATCGCTCATGGGAGGCAATGCCTAACAGAGAAGAGGGTATATTTTGAGTAGCTGGATAGTCAAGAATCCCCTTATCACAGGCCCTGTTGGTCAATTGGGAATTGCAGTGAAAGAAAATGTAGCTACAATATATACGTAGCAAACATTTGACAATATTGATGCAAAAATGTGCACAACACATCAGTGGCGATCATGTGTACTTTGCACTTTGGAGTAGAGATCCTGTAGAGGAAGGGTAGATATCCACTCTATGGAACAAGTGTCCATCCATTCTGGGTGTGTTTAATTTAGAGGCAAATACCTGTTGTAAATATCTGGTGAGCTTATATGCTGCAGACGAATTGTTACTACTACTTTTAATGTGCACAACTGTTATATATTTTGAAACTAAGTTATATTTCTCTACATTGGCATGATTAGAATTTGTATCTGACATGAGCTTTAATGGCTCAGCCAAGTGATTGGCACATGATCATCAATGACATATCTGACAACCAAATATAAGTTAAACTTCGTAAAGTTGCACGTACAACGGGTCCTGGTGCTCCTGGAGGGCCTTCTATAAGCATTCCCTGCAAGAAAAAAACAAGAGATTTAGTGAAATTAAAAGCAAAACTAAAACACCATCATCAATGGAGAGGTTTATGATAAAATTCATATATTTCTTCGTCCAGAGTAGATAATCAAAAACACAGCTATTGGTACTGCGGGGTTTATGATGGCTGTCCCAAAGGATTGATCTTGGTTGATGAAGATAAATTATTTTAATTAATTACATTGAATTTGCAAGGGAAAGCTGTTAGATGCAATATCTGGAAATATGCAGTAGAATGTACAGTCTTTGTTAAGTATGAAATTATGATAAGCTAAATTAATCAAACAGAGTGGCCATCTAAAGCCATGTAACAGTGCTGACATAATAGAGCTACAATTTGGTTTTACTGAAAATCTTTCACTTTCTTCTGTTCTTCAACCTCAGAACTTTTATAAAATCACCAATGAAGTTATCATGATTGCACTTTGTCTAATGATGAAATGCTCTGTACAGCTACATGTACACATAATGAGAAAATACAGCTGAAATTCTAAATAAGAGCTCAACCAGGACAAGTTGGTAACCTGCAAGCCCACGCAGTTGTAGTCTTGCATCTATTTGTATGTGATGTATCTTCGTAACTGACATATGGTAAAAAACAAGATGCAATAATTCAATCTCAAATAACACAACTATTTCGCACAGCATACAAAGCAAAAAGATGCAATTTGTATATAATTTTCAATCTCAATGAATTTTATTGCTTTCATTAATCCTTAAAAATGGTACTAGATTAAATGTGCTGTAAAACATCCTGAGTTTTAGATCCTAGCAAATGACAGATTTACTTACTGGCTCAATAACTGCTGGTTCTCCTTTATCTCCTTTCTCACCATATGCGCCATAACCATTCACCTGGAGTCATAAAAAAAGAACACTTTACCCGCAAATCTTCCTTTCATGATGTATGTAACCAAATCCATTTATAAAGGAACAACAGTTATATAATCAATACATATGTGAAATGTTGAAGTAAATATATGCTCTCAAAATAATACATTAAACTTCCACAGTTTATGAAAGTATTGGGTTAAAATTTGTCTTGTGAATTATGATGTGGATGTGATCTTCTTGTTTTAGAGTTATCTATGTAATACATGATTATACTGTTCATGTCTGGAAAAATAAAGACAATTCCTGTTTGGAAACAAGTGTATCATCGTTCATTTAAAAAATAGTGTGATGTTTGAACCATCTTTTCTGACAATGGAACAGACTACATCATGTGTTGTACTGTACAGGACCGTGGGGTCTTGAAGATCTTATTTACAGGGAAAAATGCTATACATTAGATTTCCCCCATTGTTTTCGCAACTTATCTTATACTTTATTAAACTATTCTAGCCGTACATCTAATGAAATTTGGACAAGATAAAAACAATGGTGATGCACTTGAATGTACACTGCCACATAGGCTCTACTTTTCAGTCACATACTTTTTTGTAATGTTTGGAGCTCCTTGAGGACAGCTTAAGTGACACAATTAAACAATGCAAAATTACATTGTTTGAACTGTAAACTAGAAGGTCTTTATTGTGTAGCATTACATATTGTTGCAGTTTGCCTAGCAGAAGAAAGCATTTCTTAAGCTATCTGTTCATTCTGCATGCAAACTTGATAAGATAAGTGCATAAATTATGCCCTGTAGATATCACTTTCAGTCTAAATTGGTAGTGTCTTTGAAAGTCCTACCTATCAATTCAAGCCACTTTTTATGATATTAAATCTCGAAAGTCAGGGTAATGTGTGTTGTGCATAGTTCTTTAATTCTTGGCTTGAATTCAATGTTATACTTAGGACTGGGTTGTGAACTCAGCTCCATTGGGGGAGTTTGCGGAGCTACAAATACAATCAAATAAGCTACAGTGACTAGATATGGTGCTTTAAAATTGAAAACTAAATTTACGGTGTTGACATAACAAGTAATTGTAGTATTTCATACAATTTCTCTATTTCGTTTTTATCATTTTGCAGTTTTGAAAAGTAAATTGTAATTTGTAACATACTAATTAGATGTTCCCATGCCATATTACTCAATTGTTTGAATAATGATATTTCTTTATATTATGTCCCTATATCATGGTACATGTCATACACAACCACTTACTCTGCAGAAACCATTGGCTTTTACACTAGCATTCTGTCTCCCTCCGTCCATACCAGCTGTTTTTGTTCAATGTCAAGGAGCATTCACTCAACGAAAAGTATGTGGGCATTCACTTTGACCCAGCAGACTGTTAGGCATTTGTAATACAAATCCAATGTCACTGAGGTGAGTAGAGAGAGCTAGTGAGGACTGTGTGTCAAAAACACATTCACAAGGCTATTTCCATTATCAACATTAGCTCAAGGAGGAACTGTTGTGTCAATTGTGTTTGCTTGAGAAAACTTTCTATTCTGAAATTAGTCTTGATTAACTAGATTCTTTTTTCTTGAGATCGTCAAGACTACAGTGTTTGTGTCTCTTGCATGAGAATCCCAATATAGCCTTAAAAGCCCCTGCCAACAATTACAGAAAGGTTAAAAGTTTTGGCCAGGCCTATAAAGAGGGAGAGTGATTTTAACAACTGGTATAGCCTCAGCAGAAGACTATAAGGCTAACAGATAATTCCGTCCACTCATGCTAGAATGTTCCAAATTCTAAAAGAAGAAAGAGGAAGACAAACATTGAAATGTTGGAGCAGCAGGCTTATACCAGTGATTATTAACCCTGAGCCACTTCCTTGTCTTCAAACATACTCCTAATATTACAATCAATGTGCCGGCATATTTCAAACTGAAGCAGTATCAAAGAACACTGAGTTTTTTGGGGTTTTTTTTAGGAAAAAGGATGTAGTGCCATTATAAAGTTTTGGCCCCTAGCTTTAACTTTTTTAACTTTAGAAAGAATCCATACTTGCCAATTGGGTCTGAATATCTGCTGTTAACCATGGCAATGTTTTGTGCATTAGACATGTCAAGAAAACAATATTGGTAGATGACCCTGGTCATTTTATTGCAAATACTGTAAATATATTATGGGTCTCATATATGTAAACTTTGATCATATAAAACAACTGCTTTTATGGGTAAATCATTATCATTTGTGTTCTTCTTTTTAATGATGAAACATTTGTTAAAATGCCTCAGTATCAAAGAAAATTTGCTCTTCATTTCGAAGTGTTCCAGTGCTGCCCGAACACAATAAAACTGAACCTAATGCTAGACCATGATTCTAAATATTTTGATACAAATATGATTGTATTACCTATAGTAATATCATAAATGAATGTTTGTCAGAGTTTGAATTGTAGTGACTAGCACTTGTCAAAGTGGGAATCTTTCATTAGAACTGTAGTTTGAAATTAATGTGTTGCATTTCTTAAACAATAAATTGTTGTAACATATCAGTCCTATCTCAAGTTTTATAAAGATGTCCATACACAAACCTCCATTCTACATAAAACTGCTATAAGGCTATAAGACTATCCTAGATATATGTTTCAAGTCAGGGTACAAGGCCAGGATGCTACATGTACTTGAAGAGGTTTTAAAAATACCAATCTTCAATAGCAACATCACAGTTTAATTGATATGCTAGGACTGAGTACAGCCAGTAAGAGGAAGAACAGTTACAAGAAGTCACACAAAAGAGATTTATTTGGGGGAGAAATATATAAATTGATCAGTTTATGCTTGATCTATGGTATTTAAATACATTCTGTGAAGTGGCATTTCTATATGATTTAAGCAGTTTGGACAATGTTGTATGCTGGCGGAAAATGCCTTAATCATGAGAGCCACTTTTCGTGGAACCAGAATTGGCCTCCAAACGAATGGGAGTTAATTAAATGGACTCAAAAACGGTCAAAGATCACAGAGAATGGGAAATAACTTCCCTCTCAATCCATGTATACCTGCACTGTTCCAATTCAGGGCGTTAAAGAATGTCTTTATGATCCTCAGTCCGAGAGTAGAGCAGGCCACATGGGTTCAGGAGAGGAACACATAAGCAAGAGTGATAGGTACTGGAACTAAATAGAATATTAAGATAAAGCTAAAAAGCTGCAATGTGGACGGTTGGATAACATCATTGAAGTTCGGAGCAAATATCAGTAGACCATTTTATGTTAGCTGAGACATCTAAACTGTAAAGACAAATGAGACACAGGGTGCAATACTGCCACAGATTGTGATTGTGGGTCCATTTCATTGACTCCCTGTCATTTTGAGGCCAATTCTGGTCCAACTAAAATCATTTGAACTGGTGAAGGCATTTTCCACCAAAACTAATGTTGAATAGAATAAACTCTATAGCCACTGAATGAGCATAAACTCTATAGCCACTGAACAAATGTATATTGTTTACAGTCATTAAAGTAAAGGTTAAGGAAAATGTACAAGAGTTATACATTGAGAAAGAACATATTGAAGTAATTGTATATTATAGCCACATTGATTCCTGCCAAATGAGATATGTGTTTTTACATAAGATGTATATGTTTTTATGAAAATGAAAGGATGAAAGGGAGGGGTAGTTGGTATGTTGGATTAATGGGAGTGAGTGTGATGTAGTAGTTTTAGAGAAACACATTTGCTGTAATGTGATCTGCGTGCCAAACAAAAATGAATGTGTCCACCTGTAGTGAAACTTGTGCTCATGTAAAGCGCTCTGATACCCGATTTCTCGGGTCTAGTTCACGCTACATAAAACTCTAAAAAAAGAGAAAAAAAATTACTAATAAGTATATACTGTGAGTATATTTTGAGACAAATTGCAATATTATGATACATATAATAAAATTTAAAGAATCATTAAATAAAAGTGATATGTAAAGAATCAGCTTACTGAGCACAAATAGTTTTTATGACTTAATGCATGAATATGTTATGGCAAGACAGGGTTTTTAGGTCTAGCCGGGCAGCACATGCGCTGCTCTGCGAGGCATGCTGTATTTGAGTATGGACTTGAAGCTCCGCCCACTCTCCGCCCATATTTTGTATTGGCTTTTGTCAGTGTCCTTTGCAAATGCAGACTTCTGATTCGTTAAGAAGCTTGTTAGTCCCTCCTTGGTACTGCCTTGTCTTCATTTGTAACCTCCCATGAGGACAGGCCCTTTTACTTTTGTTGTTACACGGTATGCCTTATTTAGTCTGTAGGCACTATTTTCTTTAATGCATTTCTACTACTGCAGGCATGACATGTTTTCCTGCAACATTCAGCACGCCATGCGCGCTTTCACTTTCCAAGCAGCCCGGGACAATGCCGACCGAGGTCTCATACTTACAAGAGTTTGAGCTATTGGCATTGTAAATGACAATGTCTTTAATTTATGTGTTAATTATCAAAACAGATAAATGAAAGGCATTGTCATTTACAATGCAATAGCTTAAACTCTCGCAATTGCGAGACCTATTGCATTGCAAATGCCTGTTTCTTTGGTAGGTAATCCAATTTTTTTAACCAGTGAGAATGTTGAAAATACATTCTATATTGGATCAAAAATATGAATTGTTCAAATTAAAGGAAGAGGTCTCTTTGTTAGTGATTTAAGAGAGTGAGCAACGTAGAAAGACATTTGTCTGAACACATTTAATATAGTACTGTATCTTTTATAGTCAATGACCACAGCTAAAATGCTTATAAACCTGAGAATTAATTAATTTCTGCACACTATACGTTGTTTGCCTACAAGTCTCCATTATGAACATACACATGATATTGATTGAAATTACTGGTTCTCTTTTAATTACATAACACTAAGTTCAAGATTTACTATGCTCTACGCATTACAGAGTTGCATGAAGCATTGCAGCACTGCATTGTGAGACGGACAACAAATAGTGGGTAAGCTGATTATGCCATTGTTGTCATGGAAAATTGTTATTCTGCATGAAGCTTTGCCTCACACTCTGCACACTCTGCCATAAATGTAAGCTAGCAGTGGCTATTCCAGGATTTCTAATTGTGATACAGCATCTAGTACAAATTCCTAAGTGTAGTGATACGAACAGGGGTAAAATGTGCAATGTGTTATTTGTTTTAAAGTGCATATGTTACATTTGGCTATGGCAACCAATATACTGCTTGATTCATTGGTTGCATCTGATCATCCATCCATCCATCTGATCATCCTGATCACTGCACTTTAGTAGATCTGGATATGTGCCAAAGCCCGTATATTTTGAGCTGTTCCACCCCTCCGTGTCATACATTACGAAGATGGAACAAAGCAGGTTTGGTGCTGCAGAAGGGTCATCTTTTGGCACAGAGGTTTATTCCAGGTGAAATTTGATCATTGCTGCAGTTTGTGCTCTTTGCATTACATTGCACTGAGCACCAGCACAAACCATTAACATTTCTGTCTTATTAGAATTGATTAACTAGACAACTTTCTCTGACAGATTGTGGTCTGCTTCTTATCATATGCTGTTTCCTGATCCTAACCTTACAAAGCAATGCCGTCTTATATGCTCATTTTTATCATATGCCCAGCTTTGAAATATTTGGTATGTAGTTATTGTGTATTTGCATTTTTTCTTTTTTCAGAACTATCTTAAACTGATGATTATATTCTTTATCACCTAAATGTATTGAATTGTGCATATTGATTCTGGCACCATCTACCAACTGTGCCAAGGTCACCACTTGTGTTTGGCTAAGCCATTTATTTAGAGATATCTAGGATATTAACTTGACATAGGGCAACCATATGTCTATATATAGATGCATGTCGGGTGCAATGGATGTTAAGCAGCACAGTAAACCAGTAGTTCCTGTTACACCTCTGCTCTTTCTGTGACTTCCTTACACAGACTATACAGTACTCTGTAGTACATATCATGAAATCATTTGTACGTCATTGGCCTTTAAAAATAAAAGCCAGTTCATTGCTTTTGAATCTGATATTGTAAAAGGATTAGTCATATATAGGTCTTTCTTGAAGAAATGGCTAGATAAAATGATTTTAAAATAATTTTACTATACCCAGTGTATGGACATGTCTTCTATTCTTAATACCTGCGCTACTGAATTCTGTTTAAACAAACTCTGTACTCTGAAAGCCTATATCCTCCCTCCAGCCACTGACTGTGCTCTGAATTGAGCATAAAATGGTGAACTGCTATATAAAAAGCAAATTAATTAAAGTCAAAGAGCCTTCAGCACAATTTTTAGGGTTAACCTAAAGTGATTTTAGGGTATCCACTAGGGAGAGAGCTATTCTTGACTGCATCACTGTTCTTTGGGTCCCCTTCCATTTGCTGATGTGCTCCCTGATCAAGCCTGGGCTCATAGTGCTGGCCACGCAGCCTACCAAACCCAATTTGACCATAGGCTTACTTTGAGAGGCCAACTGCTGCATATTTCAGTCCTCAGATGGCTGTTCAGCAGTGCATGTTCCATAATGGAAACACGTAATAGGCAAAGCTGGCATTCACTGCCTAACATGGAGTACAGCCCATCAGGTTATTCCTCTTTGTGATGCCTTGGTGCAAGAACACACCCTGTGCATACAAATTGATGCCTCTTCGTCAAACTATGGACATCCTTAAGCTTCCTTTGGCTTCGTAGTGCCATACTCATGCTAATTACAGTCTTTAATCATTCCCTTCTTGACTGTCTGACTCCATCCCTCACTTTCACACTTGAACATATGTGCACTTGCTCATTCCGTCGCTATCTAACTCAGTTGCTCACCTCATTTAGTCAATCAGAGTAGTGAGAATCTTTGTTTATGGGCTGGTATAACTGCATTCTTTTCTCATTAAGTTGACAGAAATTATGTTAAAACCCTTGCATATACACATTTGTAAAAACCAGCTACATTGCATAGTCATAATATACCATTTAGCACATTATTATACAGTATAATTGAAAAATTATATTTTTCAATTATTACCTATGTTGAGGGTAACTGTTAGACTTGGCATCTTTTGGCATGTTTCCCCTTCATTTTTGCTTTCTGGCCTCCAGGTTTTTGCTGCGTAGTGTGTCTGCGCACTTTTCTCACTGCTGATCAGTGGTAAAGTGTAAGTGCTCCTGTGGTAAATTGTGTTATGGATTTGTGTTTCCATGATTGGATATTTTATTTACTTGTTAGTCCCTAGTAAAGTGCACTGAGTATGCCAGGGCCTGTGAATCAAATACTACTAGTGGGCCTGCAGCACTGATTGTGCCACCCATGTGAGTAGCCCTGAAAAGGTAACTCAGACCCGCAATTGCGGAGTCTGCGCGCGGTTTGTAACTGCCATGTTGACTTGGCTAGTGCACCCACTTGCCAGTCCCTCACCTTTCATTTTCTTTCATGTCAGCCACCCCTAAGGTAAGCCTAAGGTACCCCAATGGGCCGGGTGCAGTCTATGTGAAAGGTAGGACATGCCCTGCTGTGTGTGGCATGTCCTGATAGCGAATTACGGCCAATTTCATTTTTCGCCATTGCAAGGTTAACTGTTCACCATAGGACAGAATGGGGAGTTTGTTTAGAACATCTTATAAACATAACTGGCACGGGGTATTAGGCAGGGAAATAAAGTTTAGTATGCCTGAACTCAGAATCTAAAGATGCATCTTTTAGTGAAGGTGATTTTTACATTCTGTGTTTGAAAATACTACTTTTAGAAAGTAGGTATGTTCTTACTCAGTCATCCTGTGTGCCTCTGCTGGAATGTGAATTGCCTGTCGGGGTTTTGGATGACAGAAGGCTGGGGAGCAGGAGTGGCTCCAGATAGTCTAGGTGGGTCAAGAAAGGGCTGAAGAGACCTGGGCTTCAATTGGGGAAGGGGGAGGAGATTACCTTGCACCTCAAAGGGCCTTGTCTGCCTCTGACCATGCCGTCTTTACCTCTTGCCAGGAAGTCACACCAGAGAAGGCAGAACTGGTTCTGGCTGGGCACAGACACTCTCTGCCTAAGAGATCAAAGGATTTTGGAATATAATTATTGGGGCCCAGACCCGTGACCCCTGACTTTTAGAACTCTTTTGGACCAAGAAGACTGCCAAGAAGAAGAGCCGGGTAAGCTGTGAGAAGGAACTACCACTTTGCTGTGTGCTTTGCTGTGTTGGCCTACAGTGGCTGCATCTGTCTTGGCCAGTGAAAGAACTGGACTGAACTTTCTGCAATCTACTTTGTGAGTTTCTCCAAGGGCTTGAGGTAGAGGTTTCCCCCTGTTCAAGAAGTCTCAGGAACAGCAAAGACTTCAAGCACTTCTGCCCTCAGCACTGGGGACTCTGTGTTTTGTGCAGCAACAGAAGAACAGCAACCCAACGACGTCTAGGACGCCGCTGCCGACTTCGTGTCCTGAAGGCACCACAGAGGGCACCGCCGCAACACCACACTGTAACCCTAGTCTCACCGACGATAACCACTGACTCCGCCACCGAGCCGCTGCTTGCACCGTGACCTGTAGGTACCACACTCCGCACCGCCTCGCTTCACAATGATGCATTGGTATCCCTGATGATGCCACTCCACGCCAAAATCTACACCGCTGCTTGCACTGTGGTTCAAGGGCGCCCCTCGTAAAGTTACACGACGCACCACCCTCATCCCGCACCGCAGTCTCGGCCTACCGATGACGGCGCCATCGACTCCAGTTCGTCAGCCGATGACAGCGCTTCAGCAACGATGATGCAGCTGCTTGCACCACGATCTGCCAGCACCGCGACGAGCACTGCATTCACTTCGCACCGCGACCCTGGTCTCACTGAGGACACCATCTGACGCCGCCACCGAGCCGCTGCTCACACCGCGACCTGAGGGCACCGCACCGCTGCACTTTGCACAGAAGCACCCGACGCCTGCCGACACCAGTGCTCCTGACTTCAACAGAGAGGAGACCGATCTGCAATGTGTGCGACTTCGAGGGCCCCGACAACTCCTGCACCGACCTCAGGAATCGACGCCTGTGGACATCGTGCTTTTGGAAGCTCATTGAGAGGCCACCGACACCCTGTATTTCTAAAAGGTACTGTTTGCGGGTCTTCCCGACATCGTAGCTGGCCCGCGACAGCGAGGTCAGCCTGGACTGTTTGGATTTGTGTGCTCACAACGCTGTGATAGCCCTGGACAGAGCTATCGACATCAAGGAACTATTTTTCAAGCATATTTTGATAACCGAAGATTTTTAAGTACTGTATTGTGGATTTTTATTGTTTTTGGTCATGTCTTAAGTATACAAAAATATTGAATATTTTTCTAAACTGGTGTGGTGTCCTTTTGTAGTGCTTACACTGTATTACTGTTGGTTATGTGCAAATGCTTTACACACTGCCTCTAAGATAAGCCAGGCTCCTCGTGCCAAGCTACCAAGGGAGTGAGCAGGGGTAATTTTAGGAGTGTAACTCCCTTATCCTGACTAGAGTGGTGGTTTCTGTGCAACTTTGGCACATGCCCTAGCCGACCAAAAATCCCATTTCTAAAAGTAACAAATAGACAATATAAAAAATACTGATGCTACAGATCAAGAGGTTTGACTTTCATGATTTGGGGAGGATTACTTGTTTGGGAGTCACTAACATCCAGAGTGTAAAACAAGTCTAGATATTTCTCTGCAATTATTTCAAAACAAATGATTTTATTTTGTTTAATCAGACTGTAGCGAAGGGAGTAATTATTTATATTAGTTACTGCAAATTGAAATGAACTTGTGCATGTAAGTACTAAATAAACATGAGCATCATTTTGAAGACTGTACTCCCTTAAGTATGTCATGCAGAAAGAAATACAAAGTTATTGTTAAAGAACTGGCAAACACAAATTTTGTTTCAATGTACACAGTGCAGGATTCTCACACTTACGTTTGTTTCTGTGATATCCGTTTCAGCCGGCACGCCAGGGCCAAACTCCTCCTTAGTGGGATTGGTTGGTTTTTCTTCATACTCTTTGTAGTCATAAAAATTATATTCTCCTAACTCTCCATCTACCAAAGGATCAGCCTCTGTTGGGTCTATGACTTTGCTTCCATATTCAGCTTCCTCAACGTTTGTTTTCCCAGAATCATAGTCCTCGCCAGTAACATATTCTTCAGCAAAGGCTTCTTCAACTGGGTTTTGCTATCACATAAGCAGCAAAGGTTGGGTGCATGGGAGGAATATGAGCATTAATGTTAGTCAAAGCAATGTAAGCTTACCATGGTCTGTAATTAAAAAGAAAAGCATCCTTAAAGCACATCATCTTTTAATAATATTCTGAAATACTGATTGTTCAGTCCTTCAAATATATTAATAGATAGAGATGTGCATGCATAGTGATGAATAAATATTTGTATGATATTTATTCACAAACAATCAAAATGAACAGAAGCATTTGATAGTCTTGTACTGGTTCCACACAAAATAGTGTGGGCTTATTCCACAAACAGTACTGGATACTGTATTGTGCACATAAGCCAGCTGTTTCTAAATTCCACATCAAGGTTTGCAGACCTGAGATATGTGGAAATTTAGAATGCTAAGATGCAGCTAGGATGGTGGAAAATTCGTTAACAGATCCGAACTTTCACCTTCCTTTAAGTTAAGGGTCAGAACATGGATGTTATCATAGAAGAGGCACATTAGTGGCTATTTGAAATATTGCAGACAACAGCAAAGTTGTAACTTTGTTGGTGTTTAGAATATTCAGGCAATTTTCCAACTGAGCCTTCACCTCATGAACATACCAGAAACCTCCAGTAAATTCTAATGTAAATGGGTTGGAAAAGTTCTTCTGTTTTTTCAAATAGTGTACTGGTAGAGTTTCTGCACAGAAAAAACATTGTGGGCCATATTATCAAGAACGTCGTTAAAATTATTGCTGCGTTAGCGGCAGGAAACTGCCTCTAAAGTGTTGATAATGGGCTTGATAATATGCTCTTGAGAATTCCAATAAAAGCCCATGTTCTGGTGTAAACATGGGCTTCTATTGGAATTCTCTAGGGCATATTATCAAGTCCATTATCGCCGCTTTAGCGTCAGTTTCCTGCCGCTAAAGCGGTGAAAAGTTTAACACCGTTCTTGATAATATGCCCCTGTATGTGCAAATGCACATTTATACCTTATTTACTCATGCATATTTTTTAGCCAGTGGAAAATGCACCTGAATACATATTGGCCATGAGGTGTAATCATGTAAAACAAGCTGCTGTAGAATACTTTGGAATCCCCAGAAATGTACTCGGCCCTTGCAGGAATACATTTTTTAAGTTTATATAATGGACGTTAGAGAATCCATCCTTCAGCAATTAAATGTGAGTTTTAAAAGTTTCATTAATATGTAAAATATTAATCAACTTTTAGTTGTTTTTTAAAATTATTTTGTTTGTACGTAGGAGCTACAAGAGGTTGTTCTATTTTTGTTAGCATAATAGGTGTTATGCTTATGAATAACACAACCCAAGATAATATCCACCTTTTAAATGCTTTTTTTCAAACATCCAACATCACAAGGCCGTCCAAATGCTGAATTATTTTGTCATTATTAATTTTGGTTCGAACGTTTGAGCATACAGAAAGTAGAACATGTCTAACCACAATGCATTGCTGACAATCTCCTTTAAATTTTGAGTACTGATATGTACAAGTACAATTTGTAAAAGCAAACTATTTCCCTCTTTTCCAGCATCTATTTAATATATTGTTGCAGCTTCTAATGTAATTTAAAAGGAACACAATGCATGATATGAAGACTGTACGACACCCACAATCGAAGTCAGTAGTTACACTGCAGTTGGCTGGCAATTCGTTTTAAAATAACACAATTAAATTAAGTACTATCAGGGTACATTAAAAGTCTTTTGAAGACACCCTCCCTGTGTGTGTATCTAAATGCATTCTATGGTAGTCATTGATGACTTTTGTTTTGCAAAACCAATCAAGGTCACAAATTCCAGAGATATCTAATGCTGCAAAATTATCTGAAAATCATTAGAACTATATCTGTCGTAAGCACAATCTACATGTGTGTTTGTAGTGAAAAGAAGATTTGTATAAGTATGTGTTTACCCGAATATATTTGAGCCAATACTGTATCATTTTTCCATTTTTCATAGTTGTGTTCATTTGCCTGGCTGTATGAATATTTAAAGATTACAATACAGTACATTTTGCTTCTTTCTGGAAGAACATATTTTAAGTGAGCAGGTACACTCTCAGTTTGCACACACTATTGACTCTCTAACAAAAGAAAGCTAGTATAAAAATCTCAAACTCAGTGACTAAAATTCTCCTAAATGTAATCATGAATAATAAAATATATTTAGAAAAAATGAAAAGGTGGTTCTACAGGTTATTATTAAATTGTTGAATGGACCCAAGAAGTAGTCAATGCCATTCCTTTACTTTTCCAAGTGATATGGATGTTGTAATATCAAACTGTTAAGAAGATCTCAAAATTTCAAACATTTTGCCTTTTGCAAAAGTTTGACAAGTGTGAGCTGTCTACTACAGTTATTCTTGATGCTTTTGATTACATTCTTTATGCAAGTTCAGCTTCTGCTCAGAATCTGAATGGGCAAACCAAGGGCACAGGAGGAGACATGGGTGAGATACTTAGTGAGTGGATAGAAAAATAAATAGTACACCTGTCTCCTTATTGAAATGAATATGAGAGATCTCCCATTAACTCTCATATGACGCACTCCAGCTGAGGAGAGGAGTACAGATTTTTCATAATTACCTGGTCAACATCTCACATCTTTTAGAAGTTAAAATTTAACTATCTAACTTTTGTGAAGTATATATGGTTAAAATAGAATATTGAAAGTAACCAGCTGGTACTTTATTTACTCCTAACGTGATTTTATCTTTTAAGATTTCCAAAAATAATGCTCATCTTTCTATAAAGGACACATGGAACAATATGTGATTGATTTACTCTTATGCATTTATTCTTGATTGTAATGAACCTGCATTTAACTAAAATATTGGATAATCATATCTGAAGGGAAATCACAATATTGCCTCTTTTCACAAAAGCAAACATGAAGACAATACAGTTTTTTAATTACGACGTTATCTCACAGGAAACTGTGCCCATACTTAAATAATATTGTCTCTCTCTTCTGTTTGATTGACATTAGTGCATAAGCCAGATGTAGACCTCAGTCACTCATTGCTGTGTTTCTGTAGCATATTAACTATTATTTGGCATAGTTGTAAATGCTACCCTCACCTCAACCCTCACAAGTAGTGTGCCTTAATGTTAATAATTATATTTGATTCTGCAATTTGGAAAAATCTATATCTAAGTCACTTGTGCTTCATTGATCACAGACACTTTACAACAATGGATGCCATTGGATGCCATTGTGACTTCAATTCAATGTCACTTATTATCTGAATCCAAGGGGTGAAAATATTGTGAAAGGTATTCACTATTGCGATTATCTGAGTGGGTGCTAGAGAAACAGAAAAAAGTGTTAAAGCCCTGAAAACTCAAGAAGATAAGGAAGTCATCCTAGCATTGTTTGCAGAAACCTGGTTCTAAAAAATAAAAAACCCAAATAACTTAGATTTAGGATGTTTTTGTTCATGCTCTCATTGAGTTGCCCTCATCAAACTTATTTTCCTAGCAGTTATTATTAAGTGTGTTCATCAAAGAATAATTTTTTCTTTGCATGGTTCAATACAACTAGAATATATTGGTTGACAAATTACAACTAAGCCAAATGTATAATTAGTCATCCAATGTATTTTTATTCTGTGTTGCAATTTACAAACCAATAACGTTTTGATATTCACTGGTACATCTTTAGGGCGGCAATATTTTAGGAACTGTTTATAGTTTATAAAGGCGTAAGAATGGCATGTTTTTGCAAAACATTTGTCTCTCCTGTGCCCATGCATGGTAAAGCAAAGCACTGGAGTAAGGTAGGTTTTCTTCTACCATTAAATAAACCATTTAAAGGCATCAATAAGTAGATTAAAAAAATATCTGACTCAAGTCCTTGCTTCACAATTAATTGTATCTTAACTAAATTGCCAGAAACTGACTTAAAGTTTCTGAACTAAACATAGTGTGTCCCCAAATACAAGAACAGAAAACTTGGACACTGTAAATAACTGAACTCTGTGATTTTAGAATCACAATGTGCTTACTTTTATGTATATGTCAGAGGAAGATGTGAGTCAGTCTGAATACATCATGGAAGACATACATGTGCTTTATCAATTTCTGCACCAATGGACTAATCTAGACATCATTTTAGTGATTATTCATCTTAAACATGTTATACTGACAATAAGAAATAATACAAATATACCAAAAAGCAACAAGGAGGATTTTAATCTTTACCTCTATTTCCCAAATGACACCAATTAAGGAATAAGGGTAAAAAACCGAAGGGCATGGACAGCTGACCACTCCACATGCTAATCGGGAAATATAATTTGAGAAGATAGCAGATATTCTCCTAAATCAATACTTATCTGGTCCAACCCTTTTTAGTCACTTTACAAACCCATACAGGAGACCGTTGTGTTTCTTAACCTACATATATTTTAGTACTTCCGGATGTACCATTTTAATTAATGTCCGACTTAGGAAAAGAAATCTAAATGTGTAAATGGGTTCTGTTTGATGTGACAGCCAATCTTTAAACTTTGTACATGTCAATAGTGATCAGATAAAGGAAAAGGGTTATGTTGTCTATGTTCAGTTTCCCTTTGTGCTTATTTGCCTCCATTATCTAGTTCATGCAACTATGGAGTTGCATGACCAGCACTTTCTGGCAATTATGCAATTCAATTGTACAAAGTGATTTGTGACTGTAACCCAATGTGTTTCACAATGCTAAAATCAAAAACTTTATGTTTTCTGTTTATTCTGACCTATGCTTTTAAACCGCAATACATTTACAGTTATTTTCATTGAATCAACATGAAAACCATGCTTATAGGAGATGACTACCTTTTTGCATGGTTTCAACCCAATTTGTGCCTTATCTGTTTTGCTGAAATTAGAACTCTGTGCGTTTTAAACCTACTAAACAGGAGTAAAGTGCCTGTGCTCCCCCTTCAAACATGCTGGAATTTGTTTAAACCTGATTGACTCAAATAACTTTCCTATAAAACCATAGTATATGATGCAGAATTACCCCCCTGGCATGGGAAGTTATATGCAACCTGTGGACTGCAGCGTCCATTGTGCTCAGCTACAGTGGCAACGGAAACATATCTTCAGGCATGCACTGTGTAGCTTAGCAGCAGCTCGCACCCTGCTGCACAGGCCTGTCATAATTGCGATTTTGAGAGGTAGAAAAACTGGATTTTAAATTTAAAATAAGTCACCCCAAGTGCATATTGCTGCCCACAAGGTAAGGTGCATAATATTTAAGAGTGGAACATATATAAGAACAGAACTATGATATTCCCCCAGTGACTAGGCCTAAAGCAAAGTTTTCATTAGTTGGTCTGTAACTGGCACATAAGAAAAATCAAAGTATTGATTATAATCTTTAAACTGTAATGTTTGACCTGTACCAACTACATAGTCCATCTGCAGACTTATTTTGATATTTAATAGAAATCCAAACTAATGCTGACATTTTATTTTTCTTGACTGGATTAGAAATTTAACTTTTTGAAAGCTACCTTTATTCTGCCTAGAAGTTAATTTGTATTAGCTCTACAGCAACTGCCCAGCATGTACTGTGCCTGACTGAGGTGTGAAAGAGATATGGAAACTGCTCCAAAAGGGGGGTCAATTGTCTGGGTGGGGAGGTGCCCACCTCTGACCAATAGTTGATGCTATGTGTAAATGTGGAATCCCCAAGGACCATCCTCAGATACATACTAGACCTGCAGAAGATCAGAAAAGAATTGGACCTGCTGTCTGTGACATAAGAAGATCCCTGATGGGTTGGGCATCCTCCCTCTTGTACCAATGAGAAGAAGGTTCAGGTGGCTGACCTCCTGTGTTTCTACAGAGACACAGGATACTGCAAGACGCTTTTTCTGAAAATTCCAAGCTCAGTGCAATTGGACCTGGACTTTGCTTTGCTATTAGCTTCTGCCTGACACTCTGAAAGTTCTATGTGCCTTCCCCTGAGGTCCTGTAGCCCTAATAGTGTACTCTTTTGGTTGTTTGGCTACTAGATGAAAGTGTGGAAACTTTTGAGAGCTTTTTCTCCAGAGCTCCAGAATTTCAAAAACATTACCTACAGACACTTTCACAGCAGCAGATTGAATTTTGGCTTTGTCTTTCTCAAATGCCCCCGCACACCTGAAAAATAACTAAGTCCCAGTCTGCGTTGGGACTTGAAACATTTTAAGCATAACATCTCCAAATCTCTAGAGTGACAGTGGGATCAATCTGCTTCAGGTATTCCACTTTTGGTTCCACAGCAGCAGCTACAACTTCAGTGGTGCCCCCCATGGGAAGATTTATCTTCTCAAAAAGTGACAAAGTCTCATTCTGAGCTGGAAACTTAGAAGAAATGTCAACATTTTTCTTCAAAAAAGTGACATCACTTTTTGAAGTGGGACTTATTAATTTCTTCAAACAAAATTAACTTCCATTGTGTTTATAAAATGTTACTTTCTTTTTCTAATTTGGTTAGGGATTTTTGTTGCTTGGTGTTTTTACTTTATTACCATTTTGGTTCTTTATGAATTCTTTGCACATTGCCCTAAGCATATCCTGTGCCATAGCTATCAGGGCGTTGAGCACAGTTTAATTTAGTGACTTGGAGGGTTCGCCTTGACAAGAAGTATTATTATTCCTTGAAGTGAGTAGTCACACAGCCCAAATAATAATCCATATTCGTACAATGTTTATCTAGTTTCTGACAGGGTTACAATATTTACAACACAAGAACCCAAAACAGTTTATTTGACTCAATAGATTTAAAAAACATACTTCACTTCCATATCATATGATGAACAGTACTCAAAATATACAAATGTACTATATTTTGTGCTAACATGCACCAGTGTTTGCAAAACTGGAAGTATCAGAAGCATGTTACTTTCTGGTTGATTTCTTTCCAATTCCAGACTACTAATTCATTTATACCTTTTAACTTGAATCTATTAAATGCAGCTATGACAGTCACAAGCAGTTATTGTATTAAATATGCATAGCTCTGCATTTCAAGGCCTGAAGTGTATGCTGTAGGCAGGAAACAAAGTTTCAAAGCACTTGCAGATGAGTGTTTAACTTTCCACAAGAATAAACTATTTCATTCCTCTTGGAAAAAAAGGAAAATTTAGCATCTACCTTGTTTTGTAGCTGCCAACAGTAATGAGAAGCAATATAATTTCAAGATCTCAAAATCAAAACAACATCTAAAAAGACTGAATAAATCTATAAGTCAAACATCATTAAATGTGACTAGTATGATGACTTAGAGATTTTGAAAAGTAATTCACCTGGATTTGGAGAAATACACTCTTATTCCTTACCTCATTTGGTCCAGTGGTCAAACGGGGAGTCTCTGTCTGATAAGCTTCTGAGATCCCATATTCAGTTTCATCTACATTATACTCTTCCTGGATGTCTTCAACAATGTTGGCCTAACGTCAATCAAAACAGTAATGTTCTATTAATGAGCGTAAAATAAGAAGTAAAATAATGTAGCAGATCAACATAGAGTTAGGTTATAGAATTAGCCAGAGAGGTGCAAATCTAGTGGGGTTAGGGCTATAGACATCTCAAGATCAGAGATCTTCCGCTCATGGGCTAAGAAAGATCTTGATTGCTTTGTGCTACTTTTACCCCTAGTCTGGCTCGTGCTGTAGCTCGATTATTGGCCACGCTTTTCTTCTTCTTAGCTGCAAATGATTCAGATTTTTTGGCTGTGACCTTTTTGGGTGTGTCCTTTGTGCTAGCTGACACTGCCTTCTTCTTCTTTTTGGAATTGGCTTTCTTCTTCTGAAAAATGCGTTGAAAGATGGAATGGAAGACATGAATGTAAGGAAAGGAAAATGCAGAAAGTATGATTGAAGAATCGAGAGCATGGTCAGAATGAAGGTAATCTTCCTTCACTTGCTCCACTACTAAATGAAAATGGATTCATAGAACAGGACTAAGCACAGGGAAAGAGATGAGATGATGAGCGTATGACAGGCCATGCAAACAGTAACAAAAGAACACCACGCAACACACAGCACAGGCTCGTTTTACCTCTGTTGTTGGTATAATCTCTTCAGTTTGTGTGGGTCCCTCTGTTATAAGGTCAGTCTCTTTATAATCTGCTTCACCATATTCATAGTCATATTCGATTAATTCCTCCGGTACATACTATACAACAATAGAGAAATACCAGGCATTTCTATGTTAGTAGCTGCAAACGAAAGTAGTAGATTTGGAACCCTTATTTCCAACATTTACATGTCAGTAAATGTTAAAGGAAATAAGGCAAAATACATAATGACATATCGATTGTCATTCATAAGAAAAGCATGAAACATTCATCATTGGGAATGTTCTATTTTTCTATGTTACTTTAAGTGCATAAGAATTGAAAAGCAAGGAGTGTTATTATAGTTTTAAACAGTTTAGGTTTGTTTTGTGATGAACTTTAATCTGTACGGTTATTTTGAAAATTAATATTCCATAGCACAAATGCATATGCTAGATCTCTTGAAGCTATACATATAGATGTGCCTAAAACTTAAGTAACAATAATTATGTGTAATTGACTTATTCTGTAAGAAAATAATTTCATGCACAAAGATAGAACATTATTAACTGGAGCTGATTCAAATTGTTGAAACTGATGAATGTGTTTCTCAAATTCATGTTGAAATAGACTCGAGGGGCCCAATTCACAGAACTAAATTAAGACAAAATCCTTATCTTACTACTAATGGTATTTACAGAATGCACTTATGACTGTCCTAAGTTTACGTTCTCACTCTGGCCGGAATTTCCGCACCCGGAGTGTAAGCTCCGCACCCAGAGTGGAAGCTCCACACCCGGAGTGGAAACTCCACACCCGGAGCGGAATTTCCACCTTCGGGCCAGAATCTCCGCTTCCGGGCCGGAATACCCACAATCTGGTGTTCATTGACTATATCTGAAGCACTGTGGGTATTCTGGCCTGGAAGCGGAGATTTCGGCCCAATGATGGAAATTCCGCTCCGGGTGTGGAGCTTCCACTTCGGGTGTGGAGCTTACACTCCGGGTGTGAAATCGCGTCCCAAGTGCGAACGTAAACTTAGGACAGTCATAAGTGCATTCTGTGACTACCATTAGTAGTAAGATTAGGATTTTGTCTTAAGTTAGTTCTATGAATCAGGCCCAAGATAGTTGACATGGCCTTCCTGCATATTTTTCCTGCATTGTCATTCAAGGAATTATAGCTGTTGCTTTTTAAAATTGTTTAAGCATATATGAGATTCTTATAATATATTTAATTTATTCTCAAAATACTATTAACTAAGGCAATTAGATATAAAGTGCATTCATAAAACATTTAAAACCAAAATGCAATTCATATAAATACAAATTGCACTACATATGGAGGGGAATTCACTTCGCTCTCTTTTCAAAAGATCTTCAGAGCTTTTTTTAAAGTTTGGTAGAGTGAAAACCCTGCTTTAAATTAACAGGGCCCCCGTTATACCAAGACTATGATCCTACTAGATCATAGTCTAATTCATTCAATTATTACTGGAGACATTAGTCTCCAGTAATAATTGAATGAATTAGAAAAGTAGGATTTCTATTGATAGTTTAGAAGTTCATCATTTTATACTCCATGGATGGAGTAATGCTGATAAGCAAAGAACTCATTACTGACTGAAGCTAGAAAATTCCAGTTGCCCAGTTCAGTAATGTAGTGGTTGAATCTCTTTGAAGGCAGGTCAATATTTTATCTCCACTGTTCAGCCATGGAGGTGAGTCCCATTAATTAGTGCTTATTAATTATCCTTATGGGAACTTAATTTGTGTTAATTGATTTCAGAAGCTATTTTTGCATACCTAATAAACATTTCATTGTTACTCTGCTGTTGTGCAGGTAGGCTCTAAATAAATGTTACTCTCTAAAAAGTCAGGTCATTCGCCACCTGGAGCAAGTGTCGTAGTGCCCCATTTGCCAGGTGAAGGGTGGCTCATTTCCATCAGATGACAAATATGCTGATGGACATATGCCAGCCAACTTCATCTGGATGTATTCCTTTCTCTACTTAACTGAAAAGTACTCAACAAACCTTCTACCTAATTTTCAGTGGGTTTTTGTGTGATGTTTATTCTAGTATTGTAATTCTTATTAAGCATTTCACACCTTGCACAGTGTGATGTTTCTACAATAGCAAGGGGTCATCTGCATTCTAATGCACATCTTGCCACCAGCATGCCAAATGCCAATCACATGCATGGACTGTAATGAGCATTTCCCTAACATGATTTGTTGAAACCAGTGTGACAACATGCATTTACCACAGCTGGATAGGGTAGAAAACATGTGTAACTAATAACCTGCAGAAAGGGGATATAATCTGAGGGCAGAAGAATGCAAGATATGATGCTCTCTTGGCATGTCGCTTATTTGAGAAAGCCACATGTATTGTATTTTGTATGTTTCCATGAAAGTCAGAAAACACATACAAAACATTTGTTTTAAACCATGAGGTTTGTCAAGAGAGATAGGTTATTTATGCAAAGGAAAAAGAAGTTTGATCAATAAGAAGTAATCCTGAACTTTGAAACTATTTCATGACAGCAAAAGAAATAATCCACATTCTTTGTTGTTAATTTTAATATTTCAACGTTCGGGTACATAAAAACTGAGTTAAAGTTAATGGAATGACCAGTAAAAGTAGATATAATACGAGAGGATGACATTACTGACTACTGCATGATACATTATATTGCAATTAAAATTACATCCTTGCACATTACAAATGGGACGGTAGTTTACCAATGTAGCTTGCACCGCAGCGCGGGGACACACTGGCTGAGTGTAACCAGGCGCTTTATAAATGTGCTAATAATAATAATTTTAAAGACAAGATGGTTAACAAACGTTTCCTAATTTGGGTAATCGATAATGGCAATAAAAGCATTGACATAAACATACAATGATTTCAAAACAATTAAAGTGACCATTACTTCCCTTGGAAAATAGCAGATTACTATAATTTATTAACATTTGAGGGAAACAACTAGTTCTTAACTATGCCTGAACTGTCAGTGATGTTGTGAAACTCTTGAAACATGTACTCTATGCAACTAATATTTGACCTTTAAACTGCACCCATAGATGGGTGAATGTTTGGGCATGATCAATGATTATATTTTTGTGTAAGTTTACTACATTTAGGATTCATAATATTTGCTCTTTTCTTGTACACCTGCACTATATGTGCGTATAGTTATGCAATGTGGCATAACAGCGTAATTTTGAGAACCGAGCACAACAAATGTAACACAAATTAACAGAAATTACATTTGGTGTGCTGGTCACTGGTTCCTACCCCAAGGGACTCACTGTCCCACAACAGGAGGATGGGCTGCCACCGATTCTCCTGTGAAACGTGCTGAAAAAAAACCTGTCTCTCTACCACGGTGCAGGGTGTTTGCTGTGCTGGCTTTTGCCCCGAGGGACTCACTGTCCCACAACACATTGCTGCTAAGAAGGAGGGGCTGACACTGATTCCCCTGCCTGTGAAATAGCCCATCCACCTACCGCGGGATGTGTGAGGGTCGCGCCTGGGCAAAGCCCGGGCCAAGGGCAGACGCATCTTGCACCCGTAAGCACCAGAAAGAGGCAGGACTGGCCACCCTCTTGGTCCCTTTATCAAGTTGGTGGTGTTTTCTCTGGTAAGCGCATTGACAGTCTTGATTTTAACCGAGAGCTCTAGCTCTCTGTGGACTGAGCAGGTGGAGAACTCCCTACGGATGCTTGGGCTCAGCAGACGACATTAAGCAGTACCTTCTTGTTTGCTCTACTTTCCCTTTAATCCGTCTGATTATTGTCTCCTATTGTAAATGAGGATGATTTTCATATACAGCCACATGGCTGGGAGCATTATATTAACAAATTATATTCAGTACAACCAGAACTTTTCAAAAGAAAATAGAATGGACAACTCCAACGTAGCTTGGGTACAGGACAGCATGATGCCAGTCACATTCACCATGGAGGAAACCCTTGCAGCTATCATAAGTATGGAAAGGGGGGAGGCACCAGGATTGGATAAAATCCCAGGAGATTTATACAGCTCAGAACCTATTGTCTGGGACTGCATATTAAACTGGATCACGAATGCCATAGCAAGGTGAGTCGAAAATCCAGACACTTGGAAAGGGGCGGAAAGCATCCCCATATATAAAGAAAGGGGGATAAAAGGGACCCAGACAATTACAGAACCATTAGCTTAATAAACAAAACACAAACCTTTTTTTAGCAAAAAGTTACAGGTGTGGAAGGAGGAGAACCACATTTTATCCCAATTACAAGCAGGGTTTAGGGCTCATACGAGTACCCTTTGACCAGGTAATTCGCTTTTTTGCTGTTTTCATGGAAATGGGTTCTAACCAATAAGGGGCACCTATATGTAGTGTTTGTGGACCTCAAATCTGCTTTTGACCGGATACCCCGGAAAAAACTGTGCACTGTATTAAAAAGAATGGGAATGCTCATGGAGCTGTTAAGTTTAGTAACTCGCCTGCAGAATGAGAATTATGCCCAAATAAGTTGGAGTGGAAAAGGTAAGCTAACTGAACATATCGCAGTCTCCCAGGGGGCTCATCAGGGCTGAGTACTAGCCTCCCACCTTATTTACGTTATACATGAATGGGCTTATAAACATGCTGTTTGATTGCAATGGTGATCCCCCCCAAACTCGCAGGTCAGCAAATTCCTGCTCTTCAATTGCAGATGATACGCTGCTTATTTCGAAAACTCCCATGGGCCTACACAACATTTTAAACTGACTCACAGAGGCATGCACGCTCTTGGCTAAGATATAAATGGGCTCAAAATAAAATTCATGACTTTTCCTCCCTATAAGTCATTTAAAGCGACGATTATCTAGCAGTAAGCCTGGCAAATAATCTATGATGGTCAGCTAAGGTGCTAAAGTGCCAAATGACCCTCCAGCATGTGGAGTCAGCAATCATAAAGAAAATTAATTGCTCGGTCCACTGACTGATCAACTCTGTGCTCGAAATATATTGTGGTAGGAGTCTTGGAGCTGCCCTTTATGGTGCAGAACTGTAGGGGACAGCCCAAGCAAAAGGACTGAAAAAAACTGAAAATACATTTAAGAGAGCTATATTATCTTTGCCACAGAGTACTCCACTTGTGCCTTGAATTAGGACTAAAATACATATCACACATTGCCGCATTAAAACCTCTAATCTATTGGGTTAAAATCTGCATGGTGAATTCTCAGATCCCCAACAAACAGGCTGCATTAGAGGTCAAAACACTGGATAAAGAGGAGTAGATCCTTGGTTCAGATATGTTGAGAGTTGATTACTCAAACTGGGCTTGGAAGTGTGGAATAACCCAAGTAACCAGAATAAAGGAATATTAACCAAATTGAAGTCAAGATATTGGGCCTGTACCATGAATAACTGGTTATTCTTAACAGCACATGGCACTTTAACAAATCATTTTATTGACATTAAGTGCACCTTAATGTATGAAGCATTTATGGATCGTATAGACCAGCCTTTGGCAAGGTCCTTGTTTTAAAAATTTAGATATGGGTTTTTACTGGTAAATTCCGTAAAAGCTAAATGGAGGCAAAGCCCAACTACACTACATAAGTAGCCTTGAATCCCTGATATGAACTCCTGTACATTTTAGGAACTGTACACAAGTTGTTATTCTTTTTTTAAGAGCTTAAAAGCACTGGGAATAACTCAATGGAACTAGTTATTGCACTTTACTCTATTCTGCCTCCTCGTCTCCATTACAATAAATGTATTGTATAATATATAATATAGATTATGCAATATATTTTATTGTATTTCTTTTATTGCTTACTGTTTTTATTTTATTGTATGGGTGTACATATGATCATATATTGATTGAATACATTCTACCACTACTACCACTGAAAGTATATTTGATTACTCCAGCATAGCATGAATTGCACCTGGTTGTAGTTAAAATATATTCAGCTTGGCTCCATGGAAGTTTAAACCACACAAATGCTGAACAAATTATCTTCATAAAATGTGAGTTTCTCACACAGTGGACCTGTGTCTCAAGATGATGCACTAAGGCATGTGCCAGATATGGGTAATAAATTGCTGTTTCATAGAATTTTTTTTTCATGAAGACAGACATAGGGTTATTCAGAAAATGTGCATTTGTCAAGTTTTTAATTTCCATAGGAACAAGTAATGTTTTGAATAAGGGTGGGTGGCAAACTCCGCTCTGCAGGAAGAGTTCCCAGAATTTTGGCACTTCCCACTCTGCTTGGAATGCAGAGTTGCAATGCGCATATGCCTGGGTTTAAGCTGGGGTGGCATGGTGAGCAAAAGAACAAGTGATTTAACCCAAATCTCTTGACTAGGGGTGAATATTTGATTTGTTCAGCATTCCATCCATCATTTGTTTGCAGAGCTTTTTTGCCCTAATTCGGATGGGTACGCCCAGGATTGGGTCCCTAGCTCTCTGTGCCACTGGATTCAAGCTAGCCTGGCTGATGAGGGGTGAAACCCTGAAAAGTGTCCCAGGATGCTTGTTTCTGATCCAGGGAGGACCTGGCTTGGCGGTTCGGGCTGGACTGTTCCCATGAAGAGCAGGGTCAAGACTGATTTGCATATGGCTGGGTCCAGGCTAGGGTAACATTATGAGTAAAAGAACGATGGATTTAACCTAGATCTCTTGACTGGGGGTGAATGTTTGATTTGTTTAGCATTCTGTGCATCTTTTGTTTGTGAAGCATGGAGTGCGGAATTTACAAAAACTCTGCCAGCCACAGCGTAGCGGAGTTTACCGGCACCCACCCATTTTTCCCACCCTTTTTACAAACCCTATCACAGCGCACAGGCTAATTCTGGTATTTCCTTTGCACTTCCATGTCTATGTAACACAAAGCAATGAATTCCAGAAGAGAACTATGATTCAGGGCATGCCATGGCCCGGCATGCCGATTTAGCTGCTGCACTCTGTGGGAGTGCGCATGCATTCTCAGACGCGGCAGCAGCATTCTGGCTCCTTTCAGGCACTGCTGGACTGGCTGCTGTAGGGTGAAAAGGCTACTGCTCATGTTGCTAGTGAGTATCCACTTTTCTGTCGTCCAACTTATAGCATTCAGATGCTATGGTTTGTCGGTGTGTTTATGAGTGTCAGGGTGCGCATCCTGGGCTTGCAGAAGGGGAGAAGCTTACAAGGCAGAGCTTGGCTGACAGCCCAGAAGAGGGAAGTAGCACCGCACACTGTCCTGGACATAAAAGTTGCTTCACATGTGCTTCCAAGGTTATGTGTTCATTTAAATCATTCTGCATCATAGTGGCTGCTATTTGAAGCTGTGATCAGTAGTTTCACAATAACTCACTGGGGATATTATATTATATACAATGTGCTGCTGATCCTCATTGCGAGCTTTACTTAGAAATTGATCACAGTTGATTGGGCAGGACAGGTCCACCCAATTGTCGGTCTTTCTATGAGCTGCAGTCATACAGTGCTCGGTTCCTGAGATTTCCAGTTACCACTGCGTGAAATGGGTTAGTTAATTAAGAAACGGGTTAGTTAATTAAACATTCTTCTTCAGTCAGCCAGTCACAATAACTTTATTTTTGCACTCTGGAGCCTTTTGTGTTTTCACTGTATATGGAAGTTTGAGTGAGCATTTACCATGCACACCTGGTGAATGTTTTTCATCAGGGTAAATTGGTAATTGTAATATTAGTTTGAAATATAACCAATGGTAACTTTATTCTTAATTATTATTTTCATTAACCGAGGTTATCCGTGCTGGCTTAGGCCTTACGCTGCTTTCAAATGCCTGAAATGACTCCTCTGATTGATATATTTCTAATTTATTTCACTCTCATACATTTTCTGTTAGAGACGCCTGCCATGTCCCAGCAATGTGACGGGCCTTGAACAACGTCAGACGAGCTGTCAGTGAAAGTAAATCACACAACATTTCTCATGTTATGTGTTCTTTTTCCTGAACGTGGGATGAACAAATACATTCCCTGCTTTTCCTTGTCACTGTCCACTGTACTGATATGAACATCGAGTCAGCTGCTAGCTGCTAAAGCCCTACTGCCAGCAGCTTTTCATATTCAACAGGCAATAGAGCATGTGTCGGTGCCCGCCGGATACCCCTGCCCCTGCTGCACGGACATCCTCCCTCCCCAATCCCTTCTCTTTGGTAGACGACGACGTTGCATTTAAAACCTGGGCGTTTAATGACCCAGCTGCATGTTTTAGGTCTCTTCAGGGGCGTGTCGACTCAAAGCCAATAGCCTTCTGCATAGATGGGAAAATTCTGCTAAACAGACTGTTTCAGTTCCGTAGCTCCACCCATGGGTGGAACTTCGCGGAATCTCTGGGAGAATTTATATCACTCCGTGGAATTTCACAGAGTGAAACTCCGCGAGCTCCGCCCAGGCCTAGTTTTGAATTTCTGACAAAGGTCTTTTCTTTGTTTCTAAAGTCCACCATAGAAACAAAAACTAGTTTGTTATGCAGGACACACTGTTAATGTTTTTAGGAATGGATTAATCACACAATCCTTAAAGTAAGAATTCTACTTAATTTACACCGCGTAGTGTTAAATATGTGTCATGCTTGTTACCTGATGAATAGCGGTGGGAGCCCCCTTTACCACAACAGATTTCTGAACTTACCTCTCAATCATTATGAATATAGCAACTAAGAAGATGGAATAGCCGGCAGGGAAGCATGTCATGAGGAGTATGAATCGGGATACAACATGGCTCGTGGAGAGTGCAGTATGTAGAGAGCAGTATAAATAACAAATGTGAATGAATATGGAGAGGCAGGACTTTTAGTATGAAACACGAAAGCGCATAGAATATGGAGGAGTGTATGTGATGATGCCTTTGGAATAGGAAGGAACATGGACTATGAAGGAGTAGCATGAGCAAAGGAGTATACATATGGGAAGTGCATGAAGTCTGAAGAGGGTGGTACTTGGAGTGGAGAATGAACGGGAAAGAGCATGGAATATGAAAGGGATGGATTTGGAAAAAAGAATTGATGAGAAAGAACCTAAAATGTTAAGTAAACATATGAGGATGAGTACTGATGATGAAGAAGCATTGTCTTTCAAGGGGCTGTATCTAGAGAGGATAATGAAGGTGGAAGGAATATGGAGTATTGAGAGGGCAGATGTGTGTAGAGGAGTTGGAATGGTGAAAAAGCATGAAATATGAAGGAGCAATATGTGGAGACAAGTAATTTTGGGAAAAGGGCATTACATATGAACAGGACTATGTGAGGATGACTGGATGATGAGGGAGCATTTAATATTTGGGGTAGTATGTCAAGTGTTATGAATGGGGAAAGAACATGGAATATGGAGAGAGGAGTAGGTGAAGAGTACTATGAAAAGGTAAAGAGCATGGTATGTAGAGGGGCACTACATGTAAGAAATGGATGAAAAGAGGACTATGAATAGGGAAAATGTGGAATGCCCAGATGGCAAGTCTGTGTATAGAAGTGTGACTGGGGAAACCGTTTATTGTCCAGAAAGGGGAAATATGAATAGGGAATAACCATGGAATATCCACAGTCTGTGGAGAGGGATATGAACAGAAATGCAATATAGTATTGAGAGGAAATCCTATGCGAATAGGACCACAGGACATGTAGCAAGTACACTATGGTAGAGTGTGCATAGTGGAATACCGTGAACAGGAGAATGAATGTGAGTGAAAGATCACAAGATATAAAGGAGATAGATTTGTATAGATGAGCATGAACAGGCAAAGAACACTGTATATACAAGAGGCAGGTCTGTGCTGAGGATTATGATTGTGAAAAGACCTTCTAATATCCAAGGCACAGTCTGCAACCCTTTGAGAAAAGAAGAATAAAATAATATATCCAGAAGGCGGACTGGTGATTTTAATTCTATTCTGGTAATATTAGCTGAATATAATATTTCTCATTCATATTATTACCATTCATATTATTATCATGTCTTTCTTCTCTTAAACCCTACACAAATTCTACTTTTCAAGTGTCGTCTTATATATTTGCTTTGGTTTGCAAATCTGTCAACGTCTACATGGCACCGCTCGCCAACATGGCACCGCTCACCAACATCGTCCGCTCACACAACCTCAACATCGTCTCCTACGCCAATGACACTCAGCTGATCCTCTCTCTCACCAAGAACCCCGCCACCACCAAAACCAACCTCCACGAAGGAATGAAGGCCGTCGCCTACTGGATGCAGAACAGCTGCCTGAAACTTAACTCAGACAAGACACAGGGCCTCATCCTGGGCTCCACCTGGGATGACTCCTGGTGGCCAGCCACCCTGGGAGCTGCACCCACACCCACCAACCACGCACGCAACCTGGGGTTCATCCTGGACTCATCGCTCTCAATGACCAAGCAAGTCAACGCCGACTCCTCCTCCTGCTTCAAAACCCTCCGCATGCTCCACAAGATCTACAGGTGGATCCCCACCGGAAACAGAAGGACGGTCACCCAGGCCCTCGTCAGCAGCAGACTGGACTACGGCAACGCCCTCTATGCAGGAACCACGGCCAAACTCCAGAAAAGACTCCAGCGCATACAGAACGCATCCGCACGCCTCATCCTCGACATTTCCCGCCACACCCACATTACTGCCCACCTGAAAGACCTGCACTGGCTCCCAGTCAACAAAAGGATCACCTTCAAGCTCCTCACCCATGCTCACAAAGCTCTCCACCACGTCGGACCAGCATACCTCAACAAACGTCTCACCTTGTACACCCCGAACCGCCAGCTTCGCTCCTCCGACCTCACCCTCGCCGCTGTCTCACGCATCCGCAGAACCTCCACCGGCAGCAGATCCTTCTCCCACCTCGCCTCCACGTCATGAAACACCCTATCCACACAGCTGTGTCAGACTCAGAACCTGCTGACCTTCAGGAGACTCCTCAAGACCTGGCTGTTCGAGCAGTAGCTGCACCCCCTCCCCCCCTCAGCACCTTAAGACCCTCACGGGTGATTAGTGGGCTTTACAAATGATTGATTGATTGAACCTATATCTGTCTATTCTTCACATGCTTCATCATCAACTGCTCAGATGATCAAAGTTTCACTAGTTACACTGCCCTGAAATTGCTAGCAAGTAGCAAATAATTATATTTAGTTTATTGTCACCTAAATCTAGCCACTGCAAAACATTGCTTTTTATATACCCAAACCAATTTGGGTCCGATTTCTGATGGAAATGTTAACCAAAGACACAAGTGGAGAAGAATAATAAATATAAACAGGGTACGAGAACACAGTGCCTTTAGTTCCATTTTATTTACAAATAATGCACATTGCAGCAGTCAGAATGTACAAAACATAAATCTGTGAAATGCAGAAGAGATGTTAAATGTTTTTTGGATGATCACTGCATGGTACTCACCATTGGGCTGCAAATGCAAAAATACATTATTATCTACTCACTTCATCCACTTCAGGTTCTTGGGCCTGAGCAGTATGAACGACAGGGGAATCACAGTCTCGGATATAATGCTCACAGTAGTCATTGGCTGCTCTGGGATCATCTACGATCAGAAGCTGCTGGATATCACCCTGTTGAAATACAAAGAAAGGAAGCATGTTGAACTGACACTGTCAACAGGAATATTAACTTAAAAATCATTACCTTTAATAAATGTCAATCAAAAATGGTCATATCACTGATGCCCAGATTTATCAAACTTTAACGCATCGCAACATCGCAACGCAGCAAGAAACCTTGGTGGCTTTGTGAAAAGTTGAGAACAGGAATGCCATATTTTTCATTATATGGCACATTCCTATCCTCTCCTTGTGCTGGAACACAATGAGCTTGCTTGCACCCACACAGGCCCTTTTGTGCCTGTGTTTGAAAGGCAGGATAGTTTTTGTGCAGGCAGTGTAGGAAGCTGGCTTTTTGTATGATATTGCCAATGTAAGGATACACCATACAAAAAGTAAAGACGACCCTTATTGGTTCACAGGGTCTATATTAATAATCTCAAGTGCTTTATTTTTCATAGTGTGGTCGAGAAGCTTAGGATTATCAAAGGGTTGTTTTAAGCGTTTATTGTACACACAAATCCAATAAATGAGACACACTCAAGAAGAAACTCGAGACCAATTTAAAAAAATAACACAGGTTTGCATATAATTTTAGACACCTTGGGCCAGATGTACGACCCGCCTACTAGCAAGTCGCAAATTGGGATGCACAACAGTTTCTGAGACACTGTTTGCGATTCCCAATGGGTTCGCAAATTGCATGCCTCATGTATATGAATGAGGCTGTCGCAATTTGCGACCCCATTGGGAATGGCTGGCACTCCGAGGGGTGGTTGCCTGCTAGGGTCAGGAGACCTCCATGCGTGGGACTGCTTTTAAATAAAGCAGTTTTTTTTAAATGCAGCCTGTTTTCCTTAACGGAAAACGGGATGCATTTAAAAAATAAAAATGACATTTTTCAGTTTAATTTTTTAAGGGCAAGAAGTGGTCCTTGGGACCACTGCCTGCCGTTAAAAAATGTTTGTGCATGCATTCACAAATTGGAATGGGTCCCCTGGGAAGGGTGGTAAACTGCAAGTGTTTAGCAACTGCAAACATTCTTACATAGCTTAAGGAGCCGCTATTAGGAAGGGACGCCCTGGGAAGGCCCCTTCCTAATTGTGAGTCGCTAATCCTATTTTGCGAGTCGCAAATTGATTTGTGACTCGAAAAATAGGATTAGTACATGGGCCACAAGTATTTTGCAGGTGCAAATGGGTCTCAATCCCATTTGCGCACGCAAAAAACCTTTGTACATCTGGTCCCAAGATGTTCAGGGTCAGGTAAGTACTTTAGACCTTATGCATTTTTAAAGGTGAAACGGTAGAAAAGCACAACTGCCAGATTGGAGGCATGAGCTTTGAATCGGGTGATGTTATCCTATGGGAGGAAAAGACATGTACTGCATTATTATAGTAGCAAACAGTTGTAGAAGGTACCCTTTAAGGTTTAAGGTGCTTAGGGCACAGGGTTCATGACACCACCAGTGGCTTGGGTTGCACTACCCTGGGTGTCCGGGTGCTGAGGTGCTGGTTGTATTGGTAGCCTCGAGTGCTATGAGGTAAAGTTTAAAGGAACCTGCCAAAACAACAGAGTATGCTAGGGGGGAAATGGGGACAAGTCTGGCAGAACCCAATGTAGGGCTCTGTTCGCAGTGACTCCCAGGCCAAGGGGATGCAGGCAGAAGTCGTGTACTTGGGCTATGAGGCTCAGATGCAGAGGTGCTGGCTGTCTGGCCACATAGCATTGGAGGCGTTCACGGTTCTTGCGGTGCCTGCAGAGGAGGGAAATCAAACACAGCATGCCACTCTCCGCATGGATCGCCTCTCTCCTGAAACAGATACATTTTTGCGGCAGTGGTGTTCAAATTGAACACAAACAAGCCTTGGTGTGTGTCTGTGCCCTGGTAGATAGGATATTGGTTCAGGGCGGTTCCTGGAGGGTCTAGTGTTTTAAAACTGGGAGAGAGAGAGGGATGACCTACTAGAGCCTCAGGGCAAGGCATTGTTTAGCACCAAGTAGTGGTAAACCCGCAGAACTCATGGTGACTGCTTTTCTTTCACAGGTTCACAGTAGACAAATCTAAGTTCCTGGTGTCAGGGGGCCACCTAAATACTGAATTTAGGGGAGTATAGGGGAGTATAATGGGCTACTTATCCGGGGGTTACTACACCCCGTATATGACCACTTCCTCCAGAGAGTGGGAGACACCTGACTTTCACCAAAAACAAGACGGTGAACCTATTCTTCAAGTGTCCACTTCAAGTGGCCCATGTTAGGGGTGTGCCTGATAGTGCAGCACACCTACTGACTAGCTAACCTTCCCGCCTGCCCTGGTGCCAAGAGGGTCAGGGGGTCGCATTCTCCAGGTCTGGAAGAAACCAGGGTCACATATGTAAGGCAGTAGAGGCTTTAAAACCTCTGGCATTGATATGCTAAATCATTAGCCATCCATCTAGAGGAGGTGTTAACACCTCCTACCAGAGCAGGCATTGTTTCTGACCTCTTGGAGCATTGCATCTCTTGGGCAGAGGGTCAGAAACTTGCCTGTAGTAGTACGCTGGAAAAGTCGAGTCAGCCATCAGACTAAAAGACTGGTAGGTTTCAGGGGGTACTTCTAAGGTGCCTTCTGGGTGCATGTCATAATAAATCCAACACTGGCATTAGTGTGGATTTATTAAGACGAGGAGTTTGATACCAAACACCATTATTTTTAGTAAAACTAGCACTCATAATCAGGAACTAAGTGGCTTAATTTGAAAAGAAACATATAAAAAATAAATAACACGAAGTAACATAAATCTGTTTCCAGAGTTACATCTATTGTACTATCTGAAGCAACTCACTAAATAACAGGGCCATGATATGAAACAGACCTACACACAAAAATTAATGTTTCTTTAGATAACTTACAAGCACCCAAACAACCCATTTTGAATACAAATTACGGTAAACTGCATTGTAAATGGAATTTTATAGTGACACTAAATTATGTAGGTGGAAAACTCAATATCCATAGATTAATTGGTTATTTGGGGCAATACAGCAAAAATGGAGATCCAGTTGTGGGCAGTGACACAGCTAATCCTCAAGGTGAACTAACAGAATTAACTTGGGAACAATGACAAATCAATATTCACATTTCTAAGCAAGACTACAGATTCAATTCACATGATTTATCATTCTAGAATTTACAACCCAGCCATCAGAAATTTCGTAAACTCCTAAAAACATGGCTTTTCTAAATTCTGCTCATCTTACATCTTACATCTGAGAGTCTGCTGGCGCTATGAGACCTTCGGGTGATATATGCGCCTTACAAATTCCAATACATAGACATAGACATAGACAAAACATATTTAGTCGCTTTAATATGATTGCTTATTTTTGTGTGTTCAGCGTGTAGACATTTTAGATCATCTACTTTTCTGAATATTTGCTTTCCCAATAACTACTTTGTCTAGTAACAAAGCAACAATTTTGCATAAAGATGTTTGTCATAGTACAGAATGCTGTTTATTTAAATATATTTCAGTGGTGAAATATGCATTGAATGTCTACATTTTTGCCTATGCCATCATATTGTAAGTATGAATGTTTCAATGAAGAAAAACACATATGGTGTAGTAGGAAACAGTATTCACCAGAACTTGTGCACTACATCACAAATGAAGTGAAATATAGAAAATGTATTCTAGAATGCATTTTTTCTTAATTTAAAAGAACAAAAACATAAAATGGCTTTGTGGCTTGTGTGTATCAGGTTCATACAGCTAGTACAGGGTCTTTTGTAAAAGTAAATAATATATTAGGAGGAATCAACATTCAATAAGAAAATAAATTAGCCCAGTATATGTTGCCGAAGTTTACAGTATTTAAATATATAGTGTAGCTTTATACCAAGGCAAATGGCTTTTTTTTATAGCTTATAAATAGGTTTGTTTGTCTTCTACAACCCAAACAGTAAATAACTCTGTGGGATTCATGGAGATTCAGTCTGCACTGATCTCATTGCCAAATTAGTAAACATTTTAAAAGTTAAAAGAGAAACAGTAGCAAATTGATGCTTTTGCTTTGTGAAAATGTACAGAACTTTTATGAATTATAGCTCTTCTGTACAAAGGACGGAAGCATCTATCGAAAAGCAAAAACAAGGAGAAATATTTATCATCAAATTGTGGAAATTTCATCATCGATAGTACTTGGATTTCAGTGTACTATTCATTGTAACGTTTGTGAGAGGACCACTTTTATTTAGTGACTTCATTGGTTGAATTGAAACCATCCAGAAATAACTTTTTTCTATCATGAAACTGCATAAATCTGCAGGTAGATATAGAATATTATATTTCATACTTTGCAGAACTTTATCTAGAAAGCAAAAGAGCTGCATCTGTACCACCAAGAATATGCACTAGAAACACAAAGGAGAGATATCCTAGGGATTCTCTGATACAAATGTAATTGAATTTACAGTTAGTGGAATGTGAGAAAAAAGTATCATTTGATTTGAAAAAGATCAGTGCATGTCTAACATTTTAGAATTTTTGTCGCTTGACAACTTCTGTCACTGCACAGGTATAGCAAAGAGATATGCAATGAGGGGATGGGACTGAGTTCCTCAGAAGAGAGTGAGAGTAGAACAGGCAACACTGATGGAAATAAAACGAATCCCAAAGAGAAATGATATAATGTCATGTACTTCTAACAACTTCACATCACATTAGCCAATCAACAATTTACTCAACGATTTTAAAAGTGATATCCCATGCCTGAATTCATGAAAATCTATTAATGTATTCATTAGTGAACATGGTAATCTCATATTCAATACAAGTATTGAACCACACCAAATAATTAAGAAAATATGCATATGTTATCTATTTTAATAATTTGTGTAGTACAGATCTCATCATATTAACAGCGGGTCATTCACTGCCTTAGAGCTGATGAGGAGCAACAAATACAGTAGCAGTGCATCACTAAATACAGAATACCTTCTTTTCTTGGAGTAGGATCAAAAATGAATTAATATGAGGCTGTATGTCTAATGTCTAGTCAAGTCAAAAGGATTGAGAAGACGTAGGTGTTGAAGACTTTATGGAAGATAGCAGATCGAAATTTATAATAAAGACTGTGGGGAAGTTGTCCCCAGATTCTGTGGAGGAGCAGAGTAAAGCCTGCTTCAAGATTTATGCATTTGTTTTTTTAACTGCTTGCATGCTGATGACGAGCCCAGCTCGTCATGAGGCACAGTGGAGCTGTGCTCATGACGAGCTGGGCTCGTCATAACGGTCACTGCCCCCCCACGCGCGATTAATTCCCCGCCTGTGTGGGAGAATCAATCAGTGGGCGGGGTTGTGACGAGCTCAGCTCGTCATGAGCACAGCTCCACTGTGCACATGATGAGCTGGCTCGTCACGAGCACCGCGACGCCGCGCGCGCCCCCCGCACCGTGGGGGAATTACCCCCACGGCGAAGGGGTTAATTTAATCAGGGCAAGTTAGAAGTTTTCTTTGATTAGCCTCCATCCCCTAGATTGTAGGTTGGTGAGTTTATTTTTAAGACTATGTTTTTTGGATGCCCTTCGGTGACAGAATCACTGTTTGTATAACATTGCTATAAATCTTCTTCATATGACAGAATCAAGTTATTGCCTGATATCACCCTCCATCAATAGCTTAGAGCCAAAAGTAAAACCTTATGACTTTGCTTGATGAACTAGTACTAGTAATTTATTTTATTTCGGCAACCAGGCCATAAAAAGTTTACAAGCATAAAATACAATAGCAGCAAATATATACAACATTATTGCACAAACAGAGATACAGAAAAACAGTTTTAAAAAAAGGAGGGAGCAGCAAGAAGTTAGTTATTATTATTACAATTCATATTCATGTCACTGCTTTGTGCTAGCTCTGTTTCTATTGTTAAAGGAGCGTATGTCCTGTAGTGCAAAGAGCGATTTAAAAGAAGTTTCATATAATTATATATAAAAACATGTGCAAATAGCAGTCTAAAAAGGTTCATATAATTATGTATATATAAAAAATATAAAAAAAGAGAGTGGACTCTAAGTGACCTGCTAGATCTTTCTCTGACAATTTGACTATCAGGGTTAGCAATTATCGAGGGCCTTCTTACTTTGATTCCAGGCACAATCCAAGTACCAAGATACTGCAAAGGCTAGTTGCTCTCTTGATAAGTCTCGCAGTTTCCCAATAGTGTCTCATCCCATACGCTTGCATACAGCTAGCCATTTCTTTCGCGCACTCCCATATAAGGGACAGAAAGACATAAAGTGGTCCTCCGATTCCTCAGTATTAGGGCAATTTGGGCGGAATTAGGAAAGGGAAGGTGCGTTAGCCCATTTTGAGGTGTGAACTCTCAAGGGTAGTAGCCCTCATCTGAATTACACATATAAACATTTGGACTAAAATGGGTACATTCTGTCCCTATAGAGCTCAAAACATGGTACACACCCGCGGTTCAGAAACTGGATTGTCAAGCTACCGTCCTGATAAACTTCCCACGTTTGCAACAGAACTTCCTCCAAATATAGCTGTTCAACTTTCTGTGCATCTCCTTTAGCAATGAACTCAGGGGATGTCCATAATTCATCCAAGCCTATTCTGTGTGATGTTTCTATAATGTTCTTCAGCCATGGGGCACTCTGGTCCCTGTCAAGGCCAAGCAGATCTTTTATGCAATCTCTATATATTCCTAGTTCTTGTGTGTACCATAGTCTAACCCAATATAGCAGAGGTTTTACTAGAACTGTCAGATGAATGGGGTTAAGGGCTAGATCTAATCTCAATGGTGTAAGAGGCGAACTAGGGGTATGTTTAAATAGGGTCTTAATTAACTTGCTTTCAATTTAAGTTAGAGTCTCTGCTGCGTATATCGCTGATGTTACCGCTGAGGCTCAATAATAGTGAAGTCTGGGGATGCAGCTCCTCCTGAGGCTGCCCTGTATTATCTCCCTATTGCAGAGGCTATCTGTTGGAGAATGGTTTTGCTTTCTTTCCAAATGGGGACCCCATGTTTGGCTATCATTTAGCCTCACACCAAGATAGTCAAAATGTGAGACTTTTTCAAGAGGGAGCCCCTCAATAGTCACATTACCTCTGTATTTTTTTATGGTATTAATAGTCATGACTTTGGATGTGGATGGATTTAATTCTAGTCCTCTTTCTTCACAGAAGTTAACAAAAGCATTCAGTTCTGATTGTAGCCCCATGGCCGTTCGCGAAATTAGCAAGGTGCTTCATGAACTATTATCACATGAAAGTGAAGGCTAGAGAAACTAGATTACTAGGGAAGGATCAAATATGATAAGAAAATAAAGAAGACATCAAAGAGAAACTCTGCTATTGTCATTTTTGTTTTAGATAATAGGCAATTTATTTTTCAATGGAGTCCAGAGAGCTTTTAAAGAAGAGGTGTCCACTAGCTACACCAGGTGACATCTGTATATTGAATGAACACTTTGCATCAAATCCCTTGGCGATCTTCTATATATAATGGATATAACAGTAGGTATGATGCAAACATGATAAGCTTAGAGCCACAGATCAATGGAGTCAATGTTTCAAAGCTTCCAAAAAAAGTAGACCTACTAGAGAGCCTCTGCCCTACATCATCCCAAGAGACAAGACATAACACAAAACACACTTGCCCTTTTTGTCAAACAGTGCAGAGAGATCTATCAGAATTAATAGATAAGCAGCTCCATTATCTTAAATTTGAAACCATAATTATGCTCTTCAAGAGTAACATATCTTTAATAAGTTTGGGGCCAGATTGAAAGGTGTTCTGTAGGCTGTGTTTGCCATTATTTTTGAAATGATCAAGACTCTTGGAGTGGAGATGAAGCTTCTAAACTCCAAAGACAAGTGTGTCCAGATTTTAAGGTCAGTGAAATAAGGCTCATATGTGGCTATATTATACTTTCCTTTGTGGGGATGTTTGTGAAGAATTTTCTTCAATGTTTAGCAAATAATGTGCAATTATTGTAACTGATTTTCTCTGAATAAGCAAGTGTAGGGTTCAAAGGTTTGTTCTGTCTTTGATCTTGGAGAAGAGTGCCCTAGGGGGACAAAAAACTGGATTTGAAAGTTACTTGTTTTAATGTGTTGTGCAAGCATGTATGGGATTGTTAGACATTTTAAGAATAGGAGAAATTCCAGAAAGTCTCCATAGTTTTATAGGCATTTTTATAAGGCATATTACCATCTCACTTCTGTATATTTCTGTATCTTCAAGCATATAGGTATAGTTTGTAGCCTTTCAACTCAACTAGTTCCAAATCATGGAGCACAGCCAGGGAACTCCGCTTTAATAAGTACAGTGAATCAATAATGCGCATGACATATAGATTTGTGTCCACTTGGTTTCAAATTTAAGAGAACAACTGAGATATCTTTAAGATTAATATCATTATATTCTCCTTTGAGAAATGTTTTGATTTAGACTGACTAGGGTCATGTTTTGAATGAGTATCCCAGCCGCCAAACTCTAAATCAGTTCTGATGTAGGGAATTTAAGGGACAGCAAGAGGTCTGACCCATGAAACAGCATAGGTTTATTAGCAGTTTGGATGCTAGCAGTGTCTAAAATAGGATTAAGATGTATGTTTAATTTGTGATTGGTAAGTTAGTCAACTTAATTAGATAATGAATAAAGTAAATGTTTTAAGTAATTTAATCAGTTGGATCAATCCATCAGATGTACAGATCAACCATCAGATGTTCAGGTCACCAAGGAATTTCAGTCATAAAAGTGAAGCATTTTGATTCTGATCAACTTATTGTGGTGTCCTGTCAAGATTGGATGGGGAACTGGATAGTGGATAGTGATGGGAAATATGGCAGCACGTGGTTTAGAAAGTAACATTTTAGAGATCTGGAGATGAGTTTGAAGCAATGTAATGATGAAGAGTAGGCAAAGACAAAGTATCGCTGTATAAGTGTGTAATGTGTAGCTCAGAGTGAAGACTTATTTCCACACATACTACTGTAGGCATTAATATTACTGTAAGCAGTTGATTTGGCTGTAATACTTTTTGCTTATTACATTGATTGTAATGTCTATTCACAACTGCATCATGATATAACAGCAAATAGAGTCCCTATCTTCTGGTAATGATGTATATCCTTTGCATGCATGTAAAAAATAGATCTTGCAAGGGATCTCTGATAAGTTGCATGCATCAACCACAGTATTTAGTGTTACAAATATAATGCTATCATCTCATCTGAGTGAATGCTACTGCATTGGATGCAGGGCATGAAAAGTGTTCTTGGTGCATTAATGTACCATATTTTATAATGTGAACTTGAATCATGTATGCTCACACATCTCTGTTGTTGCTTGCTTGATTCTTCACCCTCCCTAACTCACATCAGCACATGCTGGAAGAGGGTGTGATGCCTCATGCTATAATCCTATAGAGCAGATTCCCCAACACTGCTGTGTGTATGTGTGTGTGTGCGTGTTTGTGTACACACACATGTGCATGTGTGCTCATGCTCAGACATGCAAGAAGGTTGCAGACAATGCTGACTGTGGAGGGCATCCAGAGCAAGAGAGGACTTTCAAGACATAATGAGAAAGGCCTCCACCAGGGTGCAGTTGATGTAGACTGCCTCTGTTTTATTAAGTATGCCTCCAGAGTGAGAAGCATTGGCACCAGATCATCCTCAGCATTAGAGAGTGTGCTGCTGAAAGTAAGGGTCATTTGTCTCCGTCTGCAATGCTAAAGTATGTCATATGCACAAACAACAGCACAGTTGAAAGATTGTGCTAGTTTGTGAGCTGAGCGCATATTAAGTGATCTGGGCCAAAAAAGTCCTGTTTTCAATAAAAATGACTATCTGCAAATAAATTATGTTTTTTGATTGTGTTCACAATGGATGATTAAAAAGTAACCAAATATAAACTTAACTCATTTAAATGTGTGCTGCAGTGCTCTGTTTCAACAACAGACTAGCTGATATTCTGATTAACGGAGAACTATGTGAAAGCTCCGTGCCTTCACCTTTATGTTAATCCATATCATATCCTTCCTTTAACTGCCAAAAAACGCTGTCTTTCCAACCACCTATCCAAGCACTAGTCTCTGCTAATCTTGACTTCCTTACTGTTTTAAAACTCCCTGTGTCAATTCTCACTTTTGTGTATTCAATCTACTTGCCCCATCCTCTGGATTGTTTGTCTGTCTCTGATCTATGCAAACACTACATGTTCTATAACTATTCAAATATCACCTCTTCAAGCATGACTACATGCAGAACTGACAGATCTCCATAATGTTCCGACCAATTTTTTTCTACTTATTTGGTGGCATAGTATTCAATCTGAAGTGTATGAAATATATTAAATGCCCATATACTTTATCTCTTTTCATATTTTGCAACAATTCCTTCTAGTGGCAGAATACTAATACAAAAGTGCTTACATTTCATATTTAATAAGTGTTGTTTTTTTTTATTTGTGTCCTCAGTAAATCTATAACTAACTGTATTTTGAAGCACATATTGGCTGTTATGTATGCTTTCTTCTGTCCAGGGTTATACTGAATGGATCCCGTATTATCAGCTGTTTGCCAAAATTTTCCCTCTTGATTTTATGAAGACTCTCAAACCAAACTAAAGTATTCCCTTGGACAAATATTTCATTCGAAGAGCTAAGGACACTGTAGAACTCGTAGGTATGAATATAGACAAAGTACCGTCTAACTCCAAAATCATGCATAACCACATGGAAATCTATGCATTACAAATTGTCTGGTAGTTTATCTGCGATAGTAATGAAATTGGATAGTTTATGTTGGAGAGAACTGGTCCTACTCAGAAAAATGATGAATTGTCAAACAAATGTTACACTTTTTGTAAGACCGAAAACATTGTTTTGTAGCTAAACCTCTGCTGGCTTGGAAAACATTCGGTTAAAGCGATTACAGTTTTCAATGATACCCTGCATGAAATAAACTTAATGTGTCAATTTCCATATTAAAGCACACTACATTTATGTTGAGAGAAAGGAATCAATTTATTAGTGTTCAATTCTATACATAGGACACATTGAAATGCCAACTTAATAGTTTACTTGAGATCTTAACGTACACATACCATGCCAATATTATTTGTCTTTGTGACAATCGCTTTCCTGGGTCACCAGGGCAGTCAGGGGTTTCTGGGCCCCAGTTGTATAAATTGCAGTTGTTCACCACTGGTGTTCTGGTGCTACACTACTACTGAACCCCGTTACTAGATACAGAAGTACTCCTCTACAGCACTTGACTCTCTCAGGATAGCGAGACAGAGTTGTCCAAGGCTTACTCAAGGAGGTGAGGTGGGTTAGACATTCACAATACAGTTAACATCATTATGCCAGATAATAAGATCAATGTCCAGTCAGTGGTTTACTTTATAAAGGTAAAAGTATTTTGATACACACAATAAAAGTATACTACACATAAACATAAGATACACAGTGAAAATGAGATTTCTCTACAACCCTCTTGGCTAGAGTTCTGACCCCAACAAGTAATATATAGCGCCTAGACACTAAGCACTATAAAACACAGTTAACATTGCATCAAACAGACCATGTTGCACAGGATTTCTCTTCAACGCTAGAGACATTAGTACCAATACTTGTAATGCAGTGTTAGGGTTTCACAGTTGGTATCAAGTCAACTGTTCGAGGTCCACCCACTGTCCCATCACCGAATCACTAGAAGTGCCCACCATTCCTTGATGAGGATACTTCTCTGGTAGTGTCAGAGGTCCAGCGAGGGGTGTCTAGTCTCTTGGCACAGTTACTGAAGTCCTACTGGTCTTGGCTGCAGTAGGGTAGTGGATGGCTAGGGTGCCAGACCACCCTGATACCCTCAGATGACACAAAAGAGGTGGTGGCCTGTACTACAGATGCCACTGGTCACAGTCTAAATGCTAATAGCAAGACACTCTTGAGGCCAGTGATAACTGCTACTAGTGCAGGACAAGCAAGGACAAAGCAGGAGACTATGCAAGTCCTGGGGCAGTGACCAAGAATTTAAATGGTAAGCTCTTCAATCGGTCACCCCCAACTATGGAAGTAGTGGAAGGCACATACAAGCTCCCACAGAACAAGGAAGGGGGCAGGAGCAAAGCATTATCACCTTCAATGAACAACATGGACCTTACCTCATCTCCCTCAATGTTGATGTGCAGCATGTTTCCTTATATTGAGCAGCTGGCTGAAGTCTCCTTGTGTTACGAAGGACATAATAGCCTCCACAACCTGACAGCTCTGTCTCTGCTCTGAAGCCCTGACCGAGAAGCTGGAACCCAGGTCCGTCTGTCAGACTGTCAAATTTCTTTCATTGCTAATCTGTCACAGATACTCCTTCTCAAGTTCAAACCCTATCACGGGGTCTGAAAGGCAAAAGGCAATCCAATTTTCTGACTCCCTTTCTGGATTGCTGCTTACTCAGTGACCCCTTATGGGTGCCTCGTCAGAAAAGACAACAGCCTTGAACAACCAACTGGCCGATGGGTTAGACTTTTATCATTCCCTGAGTGGCAGGCTAATTGCATCCTGAGTGACCCTCTAGTTCCGGGGCATATTTGCTGCATATTCATGGCATGATCAATTCCTGTGAAGAGGGTTCTCCAGTCTCTGGGTACCTGTCTGTCCTATCCCCCAGAGAGAAATCTTAGTTAATTCCAGACCAGGAGGCCCTGATCATCACCCAGCAGAAAGGGAAGGGGTTGTCCCAGCAGAAGGAGTCTTAGCTAAATAAAGATGAGAGCAAGTGCCTACCCTAACCCACCAAGCTTTGTCTAAGCAAAGAATATGCAGGGGCACCTACAGCTTGAATGTCCAGCAGAAGAGATACAAGCTCGAAGGACATTAAGCAAAATGGCTCACCATCCTCAATCTTTGAACTCACTAGTTCTCAATACACACATGTCATATAGCAAAGAGGCATAAAGAACCCAGATAATGGACACTGCACAGTCTTCACCAGGAGGGAACTGGTAGGCAGCCCCTCCTAAAGGGTACAGGTCCCCTAGAGTATAGATTAATAGTGGCACCACTCTCAGTCTACCACAGCCTGGGTAAAGAAGGCAGTGCCACTGTCCGCAAAAGAGGGATGCACTATAAATGCCCTCTAGACCTCAGAGCCAAGCTCTAGGGTCTTCATCCATGTAAACAGGAAAACCCTAATGGGACATGTCTGATTGTCATGTTCCCTAAGCTGGACCTCAAGAAAGAGTACTTTCAAATAATCTTGCCATGAGATACACAGAGGACAGGGAAGCATGCTCTCCAGAGCCATGCATAAAACTCCCCGCCCAAACAGCCTTATCATAATCTCTACAGCTATCCATAGTAGCAAGAAAAACTTGATTCCAGTGATTGGGGAATTAGGGAACAGATGTACAATTCTCATTTGAGATCATGGACCATATTACAGTTCACAAAATCACAGGGTTTGCAACCTCAAATGAGATCTTCACATGTGCAAAAGTCAATTTGCAACTCACAAAAGGGCTTTTGTGACTCCTTCCAGATTGTTAATAGCATGACATAAAGAAGTGCACCTGCAAATTAGCAGTTTAGACAGTGATGTATACGTGGTTTGTAAATACAACTGCTATGTCAATCTACAAATTGTACTTATATTTATTTTGAAGCTTATTTTGAAGCTTAGACTAACCATCCAGAGCACAAAACATTATTGAAATATCTAGTGATGGTAGCATGCTAAGCCAAACTTGACCAAAGAAATGTTATCCGTAATTGGGGAAAATCTAGATGTCTAGTCTTCCTTAAGACAGAAATGGTCAAAGTCCTGAATATCAAAAAACTTCGGAGAAGGGATGACAACAATGAGGAAGCAAGAAGACTTTAGTAGCTTGTGCCACTTTGCAATAAGGGTCACCAGACATTAGTTTCAGCTGAAACTCCACATTCTTTTCTGATACAGTAGGGGCATGCAAAAAACACATGTGCTGTGTCAATAATTATATCCTGTGCACATGTGTAGCAGGGATGATGCATCTGTTTTCAACTAAATTAAGCTATCTACATCACATATACTATGTCAAGTTAGTCAATGCTACTGATGGAACAGACAAAATACAGCGTCTATCACTGGTCCATGGTTCTGATGTCTGTACTGAATCAATTGGGTACATGCACTGTGCACAGCATGATTTCTAGACCAAAGGATATTAACTCTTTTAACACAGAATACAGAAACAGGTATAACTCAACCAAACACACAAATTATGAAATATTTTAATTCACAGACAAAAAAAACAAACATTGGCATTTTAAGTTTAGCATATCTCTTTGTTTATTGTGCTATGAATGCATTTACTCTTTTTATCGGCACATATCAGTGCTTCAATTCAGGCCAGCAATCATCCATACTAGGTTATATTTGGTATACTTGTTCTACTCCCTCAAATCAATCAATGGATACCAACTTAATTTTTTACCTTCAGTGTCACTTTCCTTACCTTTTAGAGCTTTTAAAAATGTAAAATGTTCATTTTTTATGTAAATACATTTTATTAAAAGTCTCCAACTATTTAACTTTTTAAACAATCTAGCAATCATTCTAAGTAGGTTTCACTGACCCCAGAGGGTCTGTGGAACTTAGGTTAAGAATGCCTGCTCTAGACCAAAAGCTTGAGTTACAGGACATATCCAGTCAATGTGAAAAATGGTTTTATGATCCGGACCCATAACCAAGATTCTCTAGAGAGATATCATACAACTTGAATGTGTACATAACGGATTTCTCTTTAATCACACTATTAAAGTGTATTTTCTTTTGTGTGTTTTTACCTTGTGTCGTTTTTGGCTGCTACGCTTTTCACTAGTTCAGCTCCCCGGTCCACCACAGCCTTTGTGGCTGATTGTTGTGAAGGGTGCTTGAAACTTTGCCGCCGGAGTCCCCCATTTCCGGTCGGTCTCTCTCACCCGCCTTATTGGTGGGTGGCGGTCTAGTCTTTTTTGCTTCCTGCCTCTACCGGTATTTAACTGGGACATGGCGCGCGAGCGCAGTGGACGCACGCCGGCAGCGCACCAAAGGCGTGCCAAAGGCAAGCCCGTCTGCACCCGTCCGCGCCTGTATGTCACCTCTCACCAGAAATGCTGGCCGGAGCCCTTCAGGACTGCGCACCTATACCAGGGCAGAACTATTGGCAGTTAACTCTATGGTCAAGATATGCAGTGGGCCTCCATTAGGTCCTCTGGAAGGGCCCTTTGGCTGTCTTTGTTGTAGGTATGATTCCCCTATGCCACTGCTTCCCTTACCTCCCCCTCCTCAGCCCAGTTCTCTGGTGCGAATTCTCCATTTGAATGTTCGGTCACTGGCTAAGCATTACTTAGAAATGTATGATCTGGTTATGGAGGAATCTCTGGATGTGTTTTTTCTAACTGAGACCTGGCTTAATGAAGATATGGTGGCTGAACCTAATTTAGCGTTGCCTCCAGGTTATACCATTCTTACTGTTAATAGAGAGTTTAGGGGGGATGGCATTGCGGTCATTTTTAAATCCTGCTGCTCATGCCTATTTGTCAAAGAAGCAATTGAGGGCTGTGAATGTGCGCTTTTTAGTATTACCTTCAGCGCCCATTTGACTATTTCAGGGTTGTTAGTATATCGCCCTCCGGGACCTGCTACGAAATTTAAGTCTGCCCTGATGGAGTCCACCTGCACGCTCGCAATGGGTACAGCCAATTTCAGCATGCTGGGTGACCTTAATCTTCATTTTGATCTTGTGCAAGATAATACAATGTGCAGTCTGCTTGCTGATCTGGCAGCCTGCCAATTAAATCAGTTGGTCCTTGGCGCTACCCATATAGCTGGCCATCTGCTAGACCCATTTTTTCTAATATTCCCCTAGCAACGGTGGAGACACCTAAACCCGTAGGTTGGTCTGACCACTCTCTGATATCCATGTCCTTCCCTGCCCCCGAGCCCCCTGACAAGGCCGTTCAACAGCCCGTCTTTAGACGTCCTTGGCTCAAACTGAGGCTGGAGGATTTCCAAGCACTTCTTGCTGCTAATGCATCGGAACCACACAATGATGCAGATGTGGGCTATAGATCTTTTTGCAATTGGATTGTCCAAGCGTTGGATTCCCTCATTCCAGCTAAATGGTTTAAAGGTCGCACTCTGGACTCTAGCCCATGGTATATTCATTCTCTATCTACATTACGGAAAGCGTGTAAGAAATTAGAACGCGCGTGGAGAAAGGAATCTGACACCGCGGCTAAAAAATGTTATCTGGCCGCTATTCAAAACTATCATAGAACCATTTGTACTGTCCGAGCGACCTATTATGCCAATGAAATTAAGCTAAGCCCTAATCCGGCCAAATGCATTTTTAAGATTTCAAAGACCTCAGAGTAAGGAAAAACTCCTCTACTTCCGTGATTACATCTGAGTAACAGTGTGAGGACCTGGCAACTTTCTTTGTCGATAAAGTAGACACGATCTACCGGTCCTTCCCGTAAGGGTCTCCTCCTCCTGCGGCTCTTTGCGGATCTCCTCCACTGCAATCTTTGGTAGCGATTCCCAGTATCAAGCAGGAAGAGTTCACTCTATTGAGTAGGAAAATTAAATCCGGCTCTCCGGCTGATCCTTTAAAACCTGCCCAGTTCAGGGACTCACTTTCCTTCTTCCTGGCCTCTCTGTGCCAGGTTGTTAACACTTCTTTTTCTACAGCTGTGGTTCCTGGGCCGTGGAAACAGGCGAGGGTATCTCCTATACTTAAAAAACCTTCACTTGACCCGGCAAAACTGGAAAAATGTTGTCCAATATCCTTCCTTCCTTGGGTAGCTAAGATTGCTGAGGCTCATCTTTATAACATATTAATGAGGTTCCTGAATACTAATAACATCTTGGATCCCTCTCAGAATGGTTTCCGCTCCGGTCACAGCACGGAGACCACCCTCCTGGCTGTGACAGAACATCTGCGGACCATTCTCGATTCCGGTCACACGGTGGCACTGATCTTGCTCGAACTTAGTGCCGCATTTGACACGTTTTCGCATGAGATTCTGCTAGAGCGTCTGGAGGAAGCTGGTGTGGTGGGCCTAGCACTAGAATGGTTCAGATCGTTTCTGACAGAGAGATCATTCCGAGTGTCGACCCCCCCCGTTTCTCTCCCATGCTCATTCCATAGGGCTAGGGGTGCCTCAGGGCTCTGCGTTGAGTCCCGTATTGTTTAATTTATATGTTCAGCCTCTTGCAACGGTGGCCAGGAATATGGGCCTCACCATGGTCTCGTATGCAGATAATACGCAGCTGGTGGTGGCCCTTTCTGATGGTTCCATGCAGGATGCTTCTAGGTTTAGGAGTGGCCTGGCTGCCGTTGCAGAATGGATGACCACAAACTGCCTTCAGTTGAACGCAAGTAAAATGGAGGTATTGCTGGTGGGGAAGGACAGGAGTCGCTGGAGTGAGCAATGGTGGCCAACCGCTCTTGGTAGTACTCCCACCCCTAAGTCAGTGGTCAAGAACCTGGGGGTATGGATGGATTCTACCCTCAGTTTTCAAGATCACACAAAAAAGGTTGCTGGTACTTGTTTCGGCCTGCTCCAGGGACTTAGGCCTCTGCTGAGGTTCTTTGACCTGCCTACGCACCAGCTGATTGTTCAATCAGCCATTTTATCCAGACTAGACTATGCTAGTTCGCTCCTTCTTGGGGCTAATCAGGCTGAGGTCATGCGACTGCAGCGTGTTCAAAATGCTGCCGCTAGAGCCCCGCTGGGGCTTCCGCGTAATTGCCCCTCCTCTGGTGCCATCAGGAGGTTACATTGGCTGCCCATGGCCAAGCGGGTCCAATTTAAGTCTCTCTGCTTATCTTTTAAGATCTTGAAGCTTGCGTCGCCCAGCCTCCTAGTTAACCTGCTAGCCCCATATGTTCCAACTCACCAGCTGCACTCTTTGGGACAACTTCTGGTTAGAGTCCCCCGTGTAAAGCGCCTTCGGGCCGGGGGTCGATCCTTTCGTTGCTTGGCAGCCAAGCTATGGAATTCCTTGCCTCCCCAGATCCGTAGTATGGATCGCCTGCTGGACTTTAGGAAAGCTATCAAAACTTTTCTTTTTCCCTCTGCCTAGTCGCTTTTTGTCCTTTTGTATCTTCCTGGATTCTACCTGTTTTGTTTCTTAGCCCTGATCCTTCTGACGCTGGCAGCGCCTCTTTGCTGAGTGTGCTATAAAAACTCAGATAACATATAACATATCATGTAACATAACATAAAGTCAAATAGGAATAAACATTTTGTTTTTATTTTATGTTTTTTTAATAAAGATTAACACAGTGAAGGTGATTTCTGGCTACATAGAATATGATTCTGTTATTAAGTACAGATGGTTTTACATTCAGGAGCTCATTGAAGATAAATAATGTACTAACGTTGTTTAAGCTGACAAGGTATAAAATGTCAATGCACAGCTGTTCTATGCCTCACACGCCGTAAAAAGGGGTGTGGTACAGTACAGCATACTCTTCGAGACCAAGAGTTGTATTTTCATTTCCTAACTCCCCTACGCTCACAGGGAAATCTGGGCAAAAGCAACTACTTTCAGACTAAATCCATTAAATAATTCTAATTCATGGCAGCTCCTGAAAAATTGAAGCAGGCCATTTTAAAGTTAACCATGAGTTGGCTGCTTTAGCCATAGAGACTAAGAAGCCTCTAATTATGGACAGCCAGTGGGTTAATGAGAAAATACAATGTTTTGTAATTTCATTATTGAAAAAGTATATTGATTACACTGAATATGTCAAAGCACAGTTTGTACATAGGGTTTGATTCACATAGGGTTTGATTATGTCTCCATGAGTTCTTGTGATGTATTCCTAATAATTCAGGAGTACTAAAATGTGTAAGTTGGCTCATTGTGTCCAGAATTCACACATGCTTAACACACATCAGGCAGAATTGGATGAGCCTGGCGTAGATGCTAATTCATTAAAGTCAGCAACAGCTAAAGTGACCTTTAAGGCATTAGGCAATTTTATTTTCAAATTGAATCCAATTTTTGACCATGCACATTGTCAACTTTGCATGTTATGATTCAAATAAGAATGTTATTGCATTCCTAACAGCTAGCTCCTTCAATACAAAATGTTCCATATTTTGATGGTTCCAAATGACCATCAACACGTTTTAGAGAATGACGGTCTTAAACCGGAGTCTCCAGTTTGAGAAACTTCTAATAGCGGCTTCATGAATTTTTTTTATTTTATTTTGACTAATAAGGGGAAGTTATCAAACCAGCAATGCTGACTTCTGAACAGCAAAACCATCTTGGCCAAGAATGCTTGAAATATTATGGTTCTCAAAATGGTTCTTTAACCAAATTATACAGGTAGTACTATAATTAATGCTTTCAAAGTTCTATATTAACACTCATCATGCTTTAAATTTCTTAGAAACGGGTCAGCAGATTTGCCACAAGCCACAAAATGATCATTCAATGGGGTAAAAACCTTCTTTACCGACAAGTTTGTTTTAAGTATATTGCACAGGTTTCTGCTCTGTGCATGAATAAAGTTCCTTCTATACTACTAATAGTCAAGTTCAACTTAGTCAGAGCCCTATAACAACATTTAGTAAAACTTTTTTATGGTGGATAAACATTTTTTGAGAAAGATTCAATTGGACCAAAAGCTATTATCAATCAAATAAATGTTTTTCCTATGTAACTGAAACTCTATCATAACTTCACAGTCACTGTCACTGACACTGTTCACATATGTCTTTTTAAAATGAAAAGAAAAAAGTTATATCTCTAACCATGAATTATGATGTCACAAAGGCAATAATTATAATCTAATGAATAGTCGTTATCCCATTCTCTATGCAGAGTACTTCTTGGTGCCCTACACCCTGCAATAGCATACGTAACAAGCAGTTGCTAGAGGAAATTACTGCTTGAAGTAAAACGTCTCCACAGGGTATAATATAGTAAAGCATTCACTTTCACTTGATATTTGATAGACCGTTATTTTAGTAATATATCCTGAATTGTACATCAATGACTTATTTCAGGAGGTGAAAGAAGGAGGGAGTAAATTTAGAGTAGGAATTATTTTAACAATTTTACAGGAACCCAACACAGCAATCTGTGGACTGATATTGGGAAGCATTATTTGAAAAGTGTACCAAATATGAATTCTCCATGCTTACTGCATCATACCTGCACTCCATGCATTGAGCGCAGTGTGCGTAAGAGGTGGTTGATGTTGGATGGTGTGGACAAAATTGATTGTGGCCTGCGGCTGTCTCTATATTTACCACTCTGCACACTGTGGGATTATACATGTGCAGTCGGTGCACACTCACAATCTGTCAGTTACTGCTTCCCCTGGGTGGAACTGTGGAAGTAGAACAAATGGCCCGGCAGTGACTTGGAATTAGATTGATCAAAATGGCTGGGGTAGTTGGAGTGATAAATTGCACATTCTGACCACTGATGCCATTGCAGGGTTAACCTCTTGACCCATGCTTAGTCCCTAAACTGCTTTATATTTTCTTTTGAGGAGAGAGTAGCGAGCACAGGAATGGAAACAACAGAAGGTCCAGCCCCTGCTTTCATGGCCCTGAGACTCAGGATGGCAAGGTTAGTGCCAGGGGCACCAAAGACAAGCCGGGAACAGGATTTAATACTTCTGGTAATTGGTGTCCATGTTCAGGGCGAGCAGCTTCTAGACACTCCTTTGACTTTTTGAAATGGCATCATCTACTTGCACTGGATGTGCCTCTGGGCTAACGAAAAGCATCCCTCATTAATGTGGCAGTAGTCCCGACATATTTTCAATTGTAGGGTCAAGTAAAGGCCCAAAGTACCAAACTCTGCAAATGTAAAATTGTTATTTAGTCATTGTGCTAGTTCTTGGCCCACTATACAATATGTGCTGTAGGCCTTACTTTTTTTTTGATTATATATTGAAAAAGTCAATCACATTAGACAACTTCAGGAGTATAATGGGATTCTGGGTTTCATGAGAAAACACCTAGGAAATTCTAATGATATGTAGTCAGTACTTTAACCCATTCCCACACAAATAATATAGGTTGCAGCCACTGTCAGACACAAGTATAGATAATGGAAAGCACATTATAGTTATAAAGGCTTAAATATTGTCCAAAGTGTGTTAGTTCCCATATTATTTGAATTACCACTTTGTGCCAACATCTTTAAAGAAGCTTGTAACATCCATCCATCACAGCACAAGCATTATCCAAGAGAAAGCATTTCTCATTATTTTTATTTATTTATTTATTTAACAGGTTTTATATAGCGCCGACAAGACCCAGGGGTATCAGAGCGCTTTACAGGAGCTTGAGGCGGAATGGAAATATAACATTTGTAGAATGCAAAAGCAATCAGAACCATTAGAACTAACAAAAAGATTAATCCAGGGGCTATTAACACAGAAATAATGCATGAGCTTGTTTGATCAGTGAATAATTAGGTTAAGGTGGGGGGGTAGAGAAAAGAAAAAGGAAGGGGAAGAAGTTTAGGAGGCGGGAGAATGTGGATGGGGATGGTAGGGATAAGGTCCAGGAAGGAAGGGAGGGGAATAAGGGGGGAGGAGAGCAAGTATCAAGAGGGAGAGAAGTAGGGAGGGGGAATGGGGAGAAGTAAGACATGAGGTCAGAAGAGGAGATCCTGACAGAGAGAAGTTGTGAGAGTGTCAGTGGACAAGACAAGGATTAAGGACCTCAATATTTATTGAGGAGATGCAGTTTTAGCTCCGTTTTGACACTGAGGCCGGAGGGGTTACAACGCAGGTCTTTTGGGAGGCTATTCTAGATGCTAGGAGCATTACTGGAAAAGGAGCGAGATTGAGTGCGTTTCTTATGTAACAGGGGCGGAATGAGAACGAGGGCATTGGTACTTCTCGTTGGTCGGGAACAGCCAGCTTTGTGAAGTTTATCAGAGAGGTACGGCGGGGTGTTTTGATGCAGGTCTTTATGTGTCATGCATGCAATCTTGTAAGAGGATCTGCCTTTGACGTCCAGCCAATTGAAGGCTTTGATGGTAGGGGAGATGTGGTCAAAGCGTATGCAGTCAGAGATAAGCCTGGCAGCTGGGTTAAGCACAGTTTTGAGTGGTGATAAGTGGGCTTTAGGTGTTCCAGCGAGGATAGTGTTACCATAGTCGATTCTCAGCAGGGCCAGTGCTTGGAGCACTGATTTGAAGTCATCAGCAGGAATGAAGGGTTTAATTTTCTTGAGATGGCGGAGAGTGAAGAGAGCTCCTTTGACCGAATTTTTTAAGTGGGAAGTAAGTGTAAGGCTATTGTCAATAGTGATGCCTAAAGATTTAACTGAGTTGGATATGGTGAGCGGGCAGTTGAGAGCATTAAGGTCATGGATCCAGTCCTGGATGGGGAGCAGGTTATTTTTGGGAGAGAAGAGGATGATTTCAGTTTTCTTAGGGTTGAGTTTGAGATGATTATGGTGGAACCATCTTTGGATCTTAGTCAGTGTGTTGTTGAGGTGCAGAACATCAGAGCGGGATTTAATTAATCTTATAGTAAAGTTGCGTGTAGTCGGTATAGAGGTGGTAATTGATTCCTGCTTTTTTAAGAATGAGGGAGAGGGGTTCCATGAAGTGGTTAAAGAGAGGGAGAGAGAATAGAACCTTGGTGAACACCAAGGGAGACAGGTGTGGGGATAGAAAGGCAGTCCAAGATTTTAATTTGCTGAGTTCTGTGTTTGAAAAAGGAGGTGAACCATTTGAGAACAAGACCATTGAGGCCAAAGCGATCTTTAAGAGTGTTAAGTAAGGTAGAGTGGTTAACAGTATCAAATGCAGCAGAGAGGTCGAGGAGAATGAGTAGACAAGATTCGTCCTTGTTGAGGGAGTGATGGATGTCTTCATCTATGGACAGCATGGCGGTTTCTGTACTGCAGCCTTTTCTGAAGCCAGATTGCAGTGAGTCCAGAAGATTGAAAGAGTTGATGTGATTATCCAATTGGAGAAGGGCACATTTTTCAAGGGCTTTGGAGAGCAGAGAGAGGTTAGAGATAGGGTGGAGATTATTTGGGTCGTTAGGATTAGCCTTGGGATTTTGGAGAATGGGAGTGATTTGTCCGAGTTGATGGGAGACAGGGACAGGGACACACCCCGTGGCCAAAGAGGAGTTGATATTAGTGGTCCAGTATGGAGCAATGATATGTTTAAGATCTTTGGTAGGTGAGAATGGAGGGGGTCTTTGGTGCGGGAGGATGGTTTTAGTTTCGTGATGATGTTATAGACTTTGAGTTCAGAAACGGGGTGGAAATTATGCAATGAGGCATTATTTTTTTGCTGAGGGTAGTTGGGATTAGGTTTAGGAGATAGATGTGAGGACTCCAGGTGTATAGTTGGGACGGCAGGAGATTCAGGAGAAATGTTAATGGAAAATGGAGGGTTGGGTGAGAGGATTGATAAATGTTGGCGACTTTTTCCGAGGAGAAGTTTGCAATTTCTTCGCATTTCTCCATTGAGGCCTTCAACTTTGGGGGGGGAGGGGTTGTTTGGTTTTTGATGATGCTGAACAGTTCTCTGGGTCTATTTTTGGTCCGAACAAGTTGGGCACAGAAGAAAGAAGCCTTTTTGTTAAGGATGTGTTTCTTGTAGTTGGACCTAGCAGATCTGAGGAGGGCTAGATTGGAGGGGGAAGGGTATTGCCTCCATGTTCTTTCAATCAATCTAAGAGAGCGTCTTTCGTTGTTGAGATCTGGGTTGAACCAGGATTTGGAAGGGATGTTTCTTTGAGTTTTTAGCTCGGGTGGGGCAATTTGGTCAAGGACCACTGATTTATTAAAATGTTCGGTGAGGTTGTTAGCATTTTGGGAGGGAGGATTGAGCAGAAGTTGAGCTTGGAGTTTAGTCTCCAGTTCGCCAGGGGGGATAAGATGAAAGTTTCTGGTCAGTTTCTTGTGTTTAATGGTTTTTGAGGAGGGTTGTGGCCCTGGTAGAGATCGTGAAGAGAATGAGGTGGTGGTCAGACCAGTCGATGGGGATCAGGTTGAAAAGATGGCCAGATTGTTGTTTGAGATGATGGCGTCAAGAGTGGCCCCTTTGGTGTGAGTTGGGGAATGACAAAGTTGTTTAAGGTCACTAATCTCAAGAAGATTAGTGAGGAGGTTAACTGTGGGGCCCTTAGTATCATTCCAGCGGAGGTTGAAGTCATCAAGGAAGAGGTTTTTAGAGCTGGAAAGAGAAGATTGGGTGAGAAGGTCGGATAGTTCCTCTGCGAAGGGGAGATGGTCACCAGGGGGGTGGTAGATATTATGAAGACAAATTGATGGAGAACCCTTGTATTTAAGTTCCGCTCTAAGGTATTCGAAGGTGGTATGGTCAGAGTTCTTAACAAGAGAGAGTTGTCGTTCATTTTTAACGATTATAGCTAGACCACCTTCTATTCTGTCAGGTCTATCTTTTCTGAGGATGGAATAACCGGGGGAAGGAGAGCAAGTCAAGGATAGAAGTAGAGTGGTCCTTGAGCCAAGTTTCAGTAAGGAAGACGATGTCGATGGCTTCGCTAAGGATTTCAATTGCGTGTCGGACGGCCGATCAGCAGTTAACCAGCATGCAGGCTAGGGGTTTAGGGTAGTTTATGGGGGGCGAGCATGATTGGATAGCGGTACGTTGTGGTGGTGGTCTAGGTGATACGGGAAGGATGGAATTCTGCTAGTCCCCAGGATCACTGGAATGGTTGAGCAAGGGAAGGGAGGGTCGATACTAGGGGGGCAGGGGAGGTAAGGGCTACATAGGTCAAGGGGGTCAGTGGGGGAGGGATTGCTCAAGGCAGCTGTGGGTAGTGTTTAAACATTGAGGGTTAGAGGTGCTTTGTAAGCCAGGGCCAGGGGAATTAGTGCGATTAAGGAGGCTCCCGGAGGAGAGGGAGTTGAGGTCTTTTCTGAGTCCAGTGAGTTCCGCCGACAGGGTTATGAGATAACGTTCAATGTTAGATAGTGTCTGGGTTATGAGAGTGAAAGGGGTGGTGGGTGAGAGGTCGGGAGGGAAAAGAGGATGTTCCGTGTTGGCCATGGAAAGTGGTCTGGAGAGTGGGTGGGGAGGGAGGCCAGGAGGGCAGGAAGTGAGTGATCAGGCTGATGGACGAAGGGATGGCAGTGGGGCTGCAGAGGGCATTCCTAGAATCAGGATACATGTTATGAGATGGAAAGGAGTTGAGAAGAGTGAGAGAAGTCTGAGGAGAGGAAGAAAATTGGTTAGGGGGAGGAAGGCAATATAGAGAGGAGGATATTGGGGTTGGCAGAAGAACCGTAGGGAGTTCGGGGAGTGGGAGTTGGGAGGAAGTGGTGGGGAAAGGGGAGGGATTAGTGGTAGGCGGAGATATGTCATTAGGGAGAGAGTGAGTAAGGGTGACTGTGTATGCTGTTGAGAAGTTTGGAGGAGGGGAGGTCACTAGAGAGGGAGGGTGAGTGGGAGACTGGGGTTGGGGGACTTCAATATCAGTTGGCACAACTGGGGGAGGGAGGGTAAGAGGCAGGGAGGGCAAAAGGTTGTCTTGTGGTTGGGAAGATGAAGTGTAAGGGGGTGGTTTGGATACTAGGAAGGACAAGGTGCTGAAATGTTGTTCAAAGATGGTGCGGTGGTTTTCAGAATCCTGTATGAGGATGTTGCCGGATTTGAAGATGGAGATTTTGATTTCATCGGGGAAGGCAGGGGAAGGGGTGGTAGACAGTTTAAAACCATATGGGATTTTACATGATTTAGTGATGGGGAGGTGGTGTAGGAAGATGCTTTTCCATTTGGAGGGGTGTATGTAGTAGAAGATGTAGTTGGTTTTAATTAGGGAGGTGAGGCTGGTGTAGTTATCGACGAATAACGTTTCATGGTGACAAATTAGTAATTTATGTTTAAAGTTTTTCTTCGCATTTTTGGAAAGGTTAGGGGGGAAAGAATGGTCCATGAGGTGTGACCATGTCTAGTGATGGGGGAGTCCTGTGGTATGAGGGAGTGATTGAGGGGAGGCGTGATGGTTCAACTGCAAAGCATGGGCAGGAAGCTCAGTTACCATGAGAGATAATTGCACATAATGAAAGACCAAGACAAGCTTCATAAACACGTCAGAAATAAGGGAAGAGAGGGAGAACGGAACCAGGAGAAGAGAAGTGGTATAAACAGAGGGGATCAAAAAGTGAGTAACACACAGAAAGATAAATTACAGGGAGAGGACAGTATTGCAATTAACAAGTTTCGACAAGTAAACTCAACGTGTAGCAGGAGGAAAAACTGATAGGGGGAAATGAAGGATCAATGAAAGACAGAGGATGTTAGAGGTGTCAAATCATGAACAAAGTAAGAGAGCAGGAAAGAAATTACAATCACAATACAAAAATAGACAAAATAAGGGAATAGGTAACAGTTACAATCACAGGGAGATTAGGGAGTAAACAACTAAAAATATCAATACAATTGAGCCCTAAGAGTTAAAAACAGCTGTGAGAAAATCATTTGTGAACAATAAAAAACAGTATAAATAAGCACAAAGAGAATACTTGAGCACAAGGAAAGAAAATCCCCTGTGCTGCTTTGGAGGATACTCTGTCAGTAGGCAATGTGTAATACTAACGGAAACTGGGAAATCTAAACGAGGAAGGCCAGTGCAAATAAGGCCCAAAATGTGTTGCAGCTACTCAGATTAAGAGTACAGGAGCAGTCGAACAGCATGGGGGAGACAAAGGGAGGCAAGTTGGGTTTTCAGGGTGGGGCAAGCCATGATCCCCTGGGGTTGATGGACAGACAACAAGTGTAAGGTGCGGCAAGATTGAGGGAGACTGAATGTTGTGCAGTAGGGGGGGATACATCTCACACCCCGAGAGCTGGGAATGCATCATGCAGGAAGTGAGAGGTAACTCACCGTGTTGTGGGTTTGTGGGGACCGCCGTCAGCCATTTTGTGGAGGGAGATCGTATGCATTCTCACCATCTTGTGGAGCCAAAGAATGAACATAAAGTAATGGCCCGAGGAATAAGGAGAAGGGGACGCGAAACAGAAGGCACCTCCACTAGGACGGCGGGGCCAGCTAAACTGGGAGTCAGTGGCGAATACAGTCATAGTGCTCTTTCTGGTGGTGGAGCGAAGGAGTGTCGAAGGGGGAGACTGAAGGAAAGGGAACGGCGAGACAAGAGGCGGATATACACCGCATAGGTGTGTCGATTGGGGGGGAGAGGGGAGAGGCGTCAGCCATAGATCCAGAGCTACCCGTTGGACCAGCCCCAGCGTTTCCGACCGTAGTAAGCCTGTGTGGCTCCGATAGCAGGAGATATCATGCGGCTCACCAGAGCAAATGGGAAATCATCCGAACTGCGGCAGCCATGGGTTGCGACGATTGTTACCTTGGACTCTTTGTAGTTCCGAGCCAGCTCTCAAAGGGGGAGACTGAATGCAGGGCGATTGGCTGGAAGCAGGGCTAAAAAGTGTCAGGCTTCATATCCGATCAGGGACGGTGTCAGTGTGTGGGGGGAGGAGGAGCCAGCACCGGACCGGGATTGGGGTCAATGGGGGCATGGGCTGTGCAATTCGGAGGTGTGGTCCACTCCCAGTAGAATCGACAGTGGGTTGCGTAGAAAGCTCACCAGGGAAGGCCGAGAGCCAGCGGATGATCGTTTCATCAGTGGTCAAGGACCGGGGCAGTCGCCATTTTATGGGTCTGCACGGCTCAGCGTGCAGTGGAGCTGCACCACTGATGTTCGGCCGTGACAGTCTCGATGCTTCAAGGTGGAGGGAGAGTTAACATGCACAGCGCCCAAAGCCCGGGCTCCTTAACGTGAGGTCCAGGCTGGGTGTGGTGGAAAAACGCAGTGTCGCTGCCCGGACTCTACGGCCCAGCCCGTCTGGGACCGTGTTCAGTTCCCACCTATGGCTTCAATAGTAATCTCCTGTGTCGGGAGGCTAGGACCTGAAGGCTTGACACTCAGGGGAGTCAGATTGGGTGATCCAAGCTCACCAAAGGTCAGATCTAGAGACAATCAGTTGGCAAACTGGAGGATTCCCAATTAAGGATTCGGTTGGCACTAGACTTTATGCAGAGCAGCGAGGTGGACCCGGAGCGGGCTCGACAGGTCTTAGAGGATCGATCCCATCGAGACCAGGACCGTTGGCAAACCGGAGGTCACAGGAGTTCGAGGCGGTTAGTTTAAACTTGACGACGGGAGGAGCGGTGGACCCAGGGCGGGATCGATGGGTCTTTGAAGGTCACAGCAAACGGTAAGGGGTTAATCAGTTGATTGATTTGTCCGGTACAGTTGCATAGGAGTCAGGTGGACGACGGGGGGAGCGGTGGACCCAGGGGGGGACGACGGGTCTTTGGAGGTCACAGCAATCGGTAAGGAGTTAATCCGTTGTTGAATTGTCCAGTACTGTAGCATAGGAGTCATGTGTCCGGGTAAACAGGGAATAATTCCCGACTTGGTAATCCCCAACTCAGGAGCTCTTGGGACGAGCTCCTACACGGCGGCCATTTTGCAGGCCTTTTATAGCTTGCACAGTTGAAAACTGGCATGACAGCTTACATCAGGTAGTAACTTGCTTGCTCAAAAATTAAGATGCCCTGAATAGGGCAAAATGAACATGAAATATTGTTTTCTTATAGGCTATGTGTACAATCTTAACAGTAGCTCAAACCATTGGATGATAAGCTGCAATGTGGAATTTGAAGAATAGTAAAATATAATAGGAAGGAAAAATAAGGGATAGAAGTCCCCTCAGCATTATACAATGCTTGTTGTGATGTTTGAATGAGGTAGTACATTTTGCTGTTGAGGTATTACTGCAGATGATTTTACTATTTAACACACTTAGGGATAGATGACGATGGTCGCAATACCTCCTGCCTTTCATTTTGTAAATATTGTTACAATTAAAGTCAGGGTAATTGAGAACAGCAAAGACTGCTCAGTAGAATTGACGAAGATAAGTTAATGAAAGAGATAGTTGTGTCTGGGGATGTTGTTGTGGTCTTCACATAAATAAATACTGGTAAACTACTCCTTTAAATTCAAGTAGAATCTAACACTATTTAAGGTTATATATGTCCTGCTAGTTCTAATGAAAAAACATTCAGTAATAATTTAAACTGTCATTATGACTAAGATAGCGTATACTCGTTTTGGGTTGGTATGCATGTGTTGGTGAAAGAACCCACATCTGATGTCAATTGAAAATACTGGTGGTGTATTTTATGAATGAGCATTAAGGTGTAATCAATTTGAATGTTTATGTATGTGTTGCTGAGGGATATCAAAGAAATTGTCATCCCTGAAAAACAAGTAAATAGAACAACGCCCATAAAAAATAATATTTTCTAACATTTCTGGAATGGTGTCCATCATCTTTGGAGGCAGACAGATCGTTGCACAAAAAGGGGAAGACTATGAATATGAAGAATGATTTGCTTTGGAACAGATTACATTTGCAACAAGAATATAAAACATCTACATATTCCAATTGTATATTATCTAGTCTATCTTGGCAATTTGCAAGGCCATACATACCCGTATGAGTAGCATTTGAAATAACCCCAAAATGGGCACTTAGATGTTCAGCTCTATTGCACATAATACTGCCAAATTAGTGGATCTTATTGCACCCAGTATGTAGGTTTGTCTTTTATTGCCATTGTATTGTTATTTACCACTACTGATCTGTAGGAACTGTGTTGTCTCTCTTTCTTTTTGAGCAGCAGATGTGGGATTTATCCACAGAGGATCGAGGGGTGGTATTGAGGGAATAACAACCTGTGAGACTCAGCTAGTAAGGAACAGTGGGACCTACAGTGTTCCGAATAGAATAATTTCTATCTCTCTATAGAATAAATAGCTACATCTCTCTTATTAGATTTTGGCAATGTTCATTGCCTACAGGTTCTTGCCTTGAGGATGGCATCTCATGTGTAGTAAGCATAACTGATATGCTATGTTGCCTATACATTTTGGCTGTCAATTCATACAAATTCGGGAGGTACTGTGACAATTTGTCTCTTAGTCAAAAAGAGCTTTAAACAATGCAAGCACTTCCATGAGAAATGGCTAAAAGCCATATTTAGAGATTTACGGGTGGGATACCCTGTCACAATATGACAGATACCCTGTGCATCATATTACAAGTGTGGTAGGCTACAATGAACTTGCATTAGGTGACCACGTTTGTCACAGAGTAGCCTATCTGCCAAACACTAAATAAGGCCCATATTTCAAACCAGTAAAATATATCTTCATATGCAATTAAGCTGTAAAAATCTATGAATCCTTTATTGACAGATAAAACAATATTACTTGAGTACCTGATGGAGTAAATCTCCAAACTCAGTGGCCCCTACTCTGTTATTATCAGGTAAGGAACATCAACATCATAGTATTTTAAGATAGCAACTTTAAAGAGAGTCCCACTAATTCATCATACTAGTAAAATGCATTGCTTAAAAATATATAATAGTTTGTTACTACCTTTAATCACACTTGTTCATAGAGACAAAAACTGAAATTTGCAAAGAGAGGACACAAGAATTTCAAGTTATTTATCATGAAGCATGACAAACAAGTTACCAAGGCATGACTCAGTCTATAGTTTCTCCAGCCAACAAGGCACCTTGTCTAAGGCATACCCGCCTGAGGGGCTTTGGGTGGTCTGCTCTCCTACTCATTGTGGTTTTGGCAGGAACAAAACGCACAATATGTTAAACTCACAGTCAAAAAAAGGACAAAAAATTCTCAAGTCGACCGCTTTCTCGGTCTATTAAGTGGTTCGTCAAAAATTGCCCCCCTGTTTTGCAGTCCTGGCCGACATTCCCACTAAAAGCAGAGGATCTCAGCACCATCCCAGCGTTACTCTGTCTAACTTTTAGTTTGTTGGTTTGCAGTTAAACTCCACCTCATCAACTTATCAGTGATCAAATGTTAAAATAGAATCTACAGAGGGCTATCAGACAAGTGGAAAGGCAAGCTTCCATGGGTGGAAATCCATGACACTAACTTTGCCTGATGTTACAGACCATCTCAACGATTCTGCTGCCCCTAAACTAGTTTAATTTAAAATGTTATACTTTTGTGCATAAGGCTGTTCTCATATATGCTCCTTCTTAACTTTCCAACAGGCAAACCTTTACTGGCTAACCAGACTGCAACAATTAGCCTCCCAAAAGAGAGTCACCTGCACCCAGAGAGATATAAGCATTTTAAGGTAAAAATGTTCTGCGTACAATGCTGCTTCATTTGGTACTGCCCCAACTCATCTGGCATGAAGAGTCAGCAATGCCCTGAAAGTGCACCTGCTCTAACAGGCCTTTGCATTACACTCCCTCACTGTTCCCTGGAGCATCAATCCTCCAGGAGAAGATTCAAACTATGAGAATGTGAAGGTACCACACTAATTTGAGAAGCCTTCCTCTCTCCTCCACCTTAGCAATGCCCTTTTAAATGTCCTACAGGTGCCAGGAATGCTATACAGAAAAAAATAATACTACCAATAAATATTCTTCTGAAATAGACTAAAAAGAATGGCTGATGTTTGAAATGTCAGAGGTCATTCATATATTTTCCTCTATGAGTTCTCCCTAATTTACCATGACAGTTTGAGGCCAGAAATATGCCAAGAGTCTCCTACAATGAGATTCATAGTAATGTCTACATGATGCTTGAAATCGTACTTGAATAATATCTGACATTAAAAAAAGAGCAGTGAGAGCGAACCCTGATAGAAATGTTGGGATTAGAGGGGGGTATGGAGGCTTTTATCACCTTTCTTGGTAAGTGTAATATTGTGATAGCTAGAAAACAGATTCCACCTGTATTAGTCAATAGTAATATCAATTAATTTGAAAAGTTAAAACTGATCTAAAAAAGATTGAAACATCCGGATTTGTTGTGTAAACCAATATCAACAGCACTCATTGGTTCCAAATAATATATTCTACACCTCCCAGTGGAAAAGCATGCTTTGCTAGACAATTTATAATGCCTGGAATGGATTACAATGTGAGAGATTCCATGCATGATTAGATGGATCATTGTGCCATGACTCCACATTATTTTGTTAAATTTCTTTCCTTCAAAACACCTGATTGATGCACAATCTTGAAACGTCATTCGGAATTATTTGTGCATTTTTCAACATGTGTAAAACAGCTCTTAAATTAGAATGATCACTAAGTATGTACCAGCCTCTCACACATCTATACCTATCAATGGTTATTGGAGGAAGAGCTATCTAAAAATAAGAGTAACTGCCAAACTTCAAACAGATTGCATTATCTCAAAATATAAAAGAAGAAAATGTTGAAATAGCCCCATCACAGACAAAACATTACAGAATTTATGTCCGGAGGACATATAATATAATAGATATGTTGCCCAGCTTTCTTATACAATAGTGGGCAGACTTAATAAGAAACTGTAAATTTCCACTTGAGCAAGGTAACACGTACTCTTGCAGATATTTACAATCTAAAATTTAATTCACAAAAGCATAAGACACATTGCAGCCAAAGTTAAAAAAACAAAAAACTGTTTGAGACCATTTACTCAAGGAACATGTGGAGAGCAGTAACGTTTAACAACAAAAAACGGTTCTATAAAAAAAGAAAAAATATTTTTCATATCATACTGCAGTACTGGAATTTCAATGCACCATGTTATGCTTGAACATGTATACATCTAAGCATAGTTCCGGTTCTATAGATCACAAACATACAGCCGTTGATTGATGCCTTGTGAGAGATACTGTCCCTGTGATTAGAACTAAAATGACACTATAAATAACTATGGAAGTAATCCCTACTACTCAATACAGCACACCAGTAAATAAAAAACACCAGTTCAAAGGGAACCAAACTATGAAACAAAGCATGAAAGCCAGTACATATTTCAGATCAGCTTACAACTTTGAACATTATTTACATGACTGGAAACATCAGAACAATATCCCACACTTAATTACATCAAACAGTTCCTAATAAATTGCATATGTTGAATTATTTGGATGTGTGCCATGTGCAAAGCCCTTACTGTATGTCTACACATCAGCCCAGACTTTGAAGAGGTCAATTAATATGTGTTTACAAAGTCTGCCAGGCACTTGCTCCCACATAAAAAGCCTGAAGGGTAAACAAAAGGATTATAAACATTTGTTTATTCGAAGTGTGCTTTGTCTATTCTGGAGCTGCAAGAAAAGCTGTTGTTCTTCAAGTTTATTAAATAACTGCATATTAGGAGGCTTCTGTGCTACAGCATATTTAAATGAGGAGTAAGAAATGTATGCATGTATGTGTAAACATTATGTATTTTTCTCAAACTAGAAAAAGCTTACTGCTATGAACAAAGTTACCCTGTGTTGCAACCAGGGTAACGGACAGCTCCTTTGCTAACAAAAATGATTCATTCAGATTGACAATTCATTTAGTTTTGGTAGATGTGAATGTAATGAATCCTTCAAACAAACTCAGAGTTTGACTTCCATAGTCTAGTGAAGAGTTATGTGAAATGAACATTTAATATTATTCCCAAAGTCGAATTCTTCTTGTGTAAAACTAACTTCCAGAAATGCTTGCTATAACAACAAACAAGAATCGCTTTCAAATTTTTGGGAGGGAACATTTGGGCTACAGGAGTTTTTTTTTCATTTTTGAAACTGGTCTTTTCAAAGAGAAATACATTTACCACTTGCAATTTTCAAACACATCTTGGGGCGATTTAGCCAGTAAGAGTTTAAATCCCACAAGGCTAGATTTATATCCTTTTACTGTGAAGGTGTATGTTTGTTAGATACATTTCCTATTTTGGGTCCTAAAATAGTTCAGCACAGCCACTATTCAGTTATCTCAAGCCTTTACAAATAGGGGCCTATTTGAAGAAATTCCGGTTACACCTGTGGTGATAACATACTGAGCCCGATTTACTAAGGTAAACTTACACTTGCACAGTTGTGGCGGAGAACTCTGCACATAAAAAGGTAGGGCAGGCCTATATTTTTATATGCGGAGTCTCCACTACGAGTACAGACTTTTTGCAGTCGTAAATTTACTATTCGTAAAATTCAACTCAGAGTTTGTAAATACCAAAACAATGCAACTTACATAAAAGTGTAAGTTTATCTTTGTGAATCAGGCCCTTTGAGACATGCCAGTCACTCAAGCTTCAATTCTTCTGTTGATGAGGACTACTTCCAGAGTTTTAAAGAGTGAATCTATTTAACTGCACTTCCGGTAACTTTGAGGCCCAAATCTGCTGTAGACATTATGGGTCAAATCCCATCAAGGGAGAACTGAGAAGGCTATGTTGAACTCAGTCTCTGACAAAGTTTTGGCTGACTCATGTTTTAAATATTTGGAAGAACTAGAGCAGTGCTATTATGTCACCATATACAGTGGCAATTGGTTGCTTGTCAAAGGAATATGCAAGGCATGTGCTGCTCGCAGATGGAACTGCAGTCACATTTTTTGACATTCCTAAAACACCAAGCAACGTATTAACGCAATTTAAAGGCTAATATGGGAGATCACAACAAAACTTTCAAAAGAGAGTGCAATACAACAACTACAGTACATTAAAACAAAATGATATAGCAATAATGCAGCACAAAAACACAGCATCACAAAAAACAACAGAACACAAAACCACCACAAGATGCCACACAAAAAATATGCACTATGTTTTTGCCTCACATAACCACCTTCCCAGTTTTGTTTTAATAATACAACAGTAAAAGTTGTTTGGAACAAGCAATGCCTTAACCTGCCAATAAAGACATGAAAAAGCACTATTTAAAAATGTTTTGTGAGCCATATATCTGTCTACCCTCTGTGCACTTCTTCTTCTGGAAACTGTTATTTGAAAGAGGCTATACAATCCAGGCATGCTAGTTTCTTACTGTCCTCAAATATCAGCTTTGCTAATTTGTGAAAGAGCACTATTTTATCGGGGGTGTGAAGGTGTGTGTGTGTTGTTTGTGAATCTGACTTATTTCAAGGCTAGGCTGGAGTTCATGAAAGCCTGGTTTTTCACCATTACGGCTGTAGTAGAATTAAAAGTTTATTTTGTGAATATCAACTGTATTAATCTTATGGGAGTGTGTGTTTTTTATATTAGCATATTCATCCTAAACCCTACCTTTAATCGCATATTATAGTACCGAATTAGTACTACTAGAGTACGACTTGACCTACGCGAAAATGCCTTTTATTTGTGTATCAGGCAATATGTGCTTATGAGAAGAATGAGTTTATCATAAAAAGAAAACAAAATGAAAAAAAATGAATTCTTCAAAAATAAAAAAATAGAATTCCTCTTTTCAAAATGTTATATGTTTAAAGATAATGCCTCATGTTTCTGTACTGAGCATCTGGAAACACATGGCAGCAGTTCTAGAATGTTTGAATTTGGCGTGACATGAATTTTACAAGATGATCATTGGGGAATTGCAAACAGACTGCAACTGTTGTGAATAAGTCCATGCAATTCAGATCTGAGACAGTGCTGCTGTACTCAAGAAATTCACATGTCTGGGATGAAAATATAAGTACTAAGCAAGTGTTTTGCATTTTTCAGAGGTTGCTTTATTGGATTCTCATTCAGAAGTTGGCATGCACACCGCCAGTGCTGGTTCCAATTTGACTATTCAAAATAAATTGTTACTGATTATATGACAGGGACTGAATGTTCCATAAGCACAGAATAATTAGTGACATACTGATAACTCACTATTACTATATAAAAATGTTCCAACTACTGTTCACAGTTATGCCTAGAAGTATCCTATAGATCAAAAATTGCAAACAGATACCCAAGGAGGACTTGATATATCATTAACATTAAAGACCAGGTTCCTGGTTTCCGTTTATGCTGGCACACACCCTTACCAGGTGCACCAAGCGACGATTTGTTTCCAAGTACTTGTTATACAAAAAAATGTGCTCTTTCCTATACATGTGCAAATTCTCTACGTTAGTTATTTCAGGTGGCCGTGGTCTGCCTTTGTAATGAGTGCAAGCAATTGGGTGCGGTTTGTTATGACAAATCAAAGTGATGGAGTTTTGACAGCCCATGAGGTCCTTCAGAAAACCTCCAATGGTGTCCCCTTGAGTACAAATCACCTGTTGCTTCATGCCCTTGAATCTGTAATATGGTTGAGGCTCAAAGCAAATGCATTCCTTGATTTGCATTTGCTACACTGCCATACCTATGATAGAATGCCTTTTTCACATTGGACATGCACAGAATGTGCACTAGTACAATTGTGATGGCCGCTCCTGAATAGAGAAGGATGCTTGGAGTGCAGAAAGCAGGCACACATGCTTGCTGCACTTCCGGCCCCTTACAATCCAACCCCTGCATCATAAAACTTTATGAAATGTAATCAACACGGTGCCCAATCACCTTTCTTTATCCCACTTTGTTAATAAGCATCTCGGGTTGCATACTTTCCTTTTTCGCTCTAATTTCTGTCAGGATTGATTCCACTTTAGTTGGAATATCATCTAAATCTAGACTACTCAGTCTGTAATACTACTCATACCTGTTGGTTCTCATATTGTAAGTTGTTCTTTTTCAAATAGCTATTTTCGGGAGACTTCCTGGCAAACCACTTGGTGAGAACGTTGGACTTCTACTTTTTAAAATTGTTCCTCTCTCATGCGCCAAAACATTACGTTTGTGGACAGTTTTTTTTTCTAATTTGAATGATTATGGCTTTCTTTCGCTATATTTTCCTCCGATTTACTTCCCCTTCCAAACCTATTTAATGTGCAATAAGTTTTCTCTCTCTTTTCTCTATTTCTTTCTAGAGAGCCATCTTGCTTTTTAGAAATATGCGTTTATACAACTCGAACCTGTGGTAGTTAAAAGAGAGTGGCTTAGGACTCAGCACTTCTCAAATCACACTCCCCATGTCAGGGCTGTAGTTAATGCAGGCACCTTTGGAGAAATTTGTATCAGATTTTACACCAAATGTCTGACTCTTCGATGAATACTCCCAGTGATATTCAAGCGACTGTCTCGTCATTTTTCTATCAAACCGAGGGGACTATATAGAGTTTGGTGGATACAGTATGACTGGCAAGAACGGGTTGATGTCCCATCTGCCCTAGGAATAGGATATCCATTTTTGGAGTATTTTCTTCATCGCCCAAATGCAAAACACCTTCTAAGTCACTATCTGTTCACTGAGATGTACAAGAAAAAATATCACATGTAATTATTGAGTAATTGATGTTTTGAAACAAAGTGTGATAGTAGAAAGTATACAGCACCATTCAGTAAAATGTGCAAAATAAACAATGCTATACCTGAGACTTTGTTTAATAATTATCTTAAACATATGTAAAGGATTACATGATCTAACAGGGCTACTTATAAAAGTAAATTTACTATCTCGCAGAACATAACAGGACTTTTTCCAGGTATCACAAAAACCTAATTTCACTCAATATCTGCTTTGCTGCCTCAAAATGGCACACTAGATTCGATAATGTTAAAAACATCCACACAATTTAGCACTTTCTGGTAGGAATAACATTTAACTCTCTCAAAAGGATGGTCCAGTGCACCCTGAACTCATCGCAGAAGTGTTCTCCAACATTGTTATTTTGTAGAATCAACGTGCACCTAAAAGCAGAACATATTTCATGTAGCGCCTAAAATATTCAAACAGCCTGTTTCAGAAAAATCAAACTCCCTTAATCATTCGTCATGAACATGTCAAACATAATTTCCTAAAGGAGCATCCATTTATCACTAGAGTGTTATTTGAATCCCAGATTGAAGGGCATTAAAATTCCAAAATGGAGACACTTAAATCAGTGGTTTACACAAATGTGGATGAGTGGCAGCTGTTGCTAAGATTGAACATCCACATTTCTTTTCTGTTCATTGGTGACAGAGGAACAAATTGGCTTTATGCACTCATGATCAGCAGTGTCTTCCTTATACCACATCTTTTCTATTACTACAAAATGGAAGACAATAGGATAGGTGTGCTCGAGCAGACTTGGCTGCTTTCACTCGTAAACTACTCATGATTTCCCTCAGTACCCTCCTCCTCCATGCTGCTATCCTGATAAACCTAACTATTACTAAGGCCTCTTTATGAATGTCCACGGAATTTCCGATGGATCAGAGTTATCAACCCCATGTGAAATTACAAAGTCTGTAGATTAAGTGTGCTTGCAAAAGGAGGTTTCCTCTGCTTAAAGTAGGCAAAATATCCTGGAAAATATCCAAAGATAAATTAAAAATTGTAAGGGAAATCAGATGCTATAATCCCAATTTCTCAGTGGAACCCCATTGCCCCACCCGTAATACGCTGCCTAGTCTGCCCATCCTCATGACAACTGCTACTCTCAATATAGGTATGTTCTGTGCCAGATTTAACCAGGAGAAGCCCAAGTGTTGGACTTGACCCTTTTTGCAGGGTTATCCCAAAACTTTTTGCTTTTTGCCTCCTATTTTTCTGACCCTGTTTTTGTTGGCTATGGGACTCTGGGCACTTTACCAATGCTGATCAGTGCCAAAGTGCATATGCTCTCTGTGTAAATTGTGTTTATGATTGGTTATCCATCATTGGCATATTTGATTTACTGCTAAGTCCCTAGTAAAGTGCACAGTGAGTGCCAGGGCCTGTAAATCGAATGCTACTAGTGGGCTTGAAGCATTTGTTGTGCTACCCACATGGGTAGCCCTATAAATGAAGATGAGACCTGCCACTGCAATGTCAGTGAACTCAGTTTTTAACTGCCATGTTGACCTGGCTAGTGCTCCCACTGCCAGGCCCTAACCTTCCCTTTTCCTACATGTAAGGCACCCCTCAGGTAGGCCCAATGTACCCCTGTGGGCAGGGAGCAGTGTACGTGAAAGGTAGGACATGTGCTGGTGTGTTGTACATGTCCTGATAGTGAAATACAGTTTAGTTCGTTTTTCATTGTTGAAAGGCTGTCTGTCCCATAGGCTATCATTGGAGCTGCACTATAACATTTTGCATGAATAGCTTTCATTTGGGATAAGATGGGGAAATGGAGTTTAGGCTCTCTAAAGTGGGAAGCACTATCTCGGCTCACTGGCCCTTGATGTGCCCAGCACGTGGTGAGCACTACTCATGAGGAGAGGATCAGCGCTTGACTGATCCTCTGTGTATTTGCTAAATACTAGCACATGGTGAGCGCTTCCATTCCTTTGTATTTCTTTTCTGCATAGTGAAGTAGAAGCTGCAGAGGTGCGACTCCAGAAAGAGCTGATGATCTCCGTTTGTCTACGGTGGACAGGGCGCCCGTTTGTGCCTTTCATGGCTACGGGCCGTGCAACGGCGCTCGTGTTGCAGGCACCGCTGAACTGTTTGGCTCCCCTCGAAGGCAGTGCAATGCTGATGGCCGTGATTGGGCGCTGCCGAGGGAGCCAGAGGAAAAAGGAAGCCCTGTGCCGGAGACCCCTGGCTGCTAAGCTCCAGGGGGTGGGGCCCAGCCATCGGAGAGGACCCAAAGAAAAGAGCAAGGCCCAGGAGAGCCAAATGTTGGGGATCCCAAGGAAGGCTACGTAAAGAGTTTTGAGGAGCTGCGCCTCGTGGTGGCAAGCAGCTACTAAGGTAGAAGGTGGCTGAGGGGCACCCAGCGAGATCCCTCCCTTGATTCTGCCACTGGGAGCCTTGTTGGTTTCTCTACCGCACTTGCACTTGGCAGCTGCACCGTGTGTCTGTGAACAGCTGCTAGGGCCTCTACCCAGGCAGATGGGACTGAGTGAAGTCTCTCCGCCGACGGGTGGAAAGATGTGTGCCCTACGTGGTAAATGCAGACCTGGGGGGGCATTTGGTTGAACTTGCCATACGGGGTAAACATCGACAGAGGACTCCGTTGTATTAATGTGGTGTCTATCATTAGAGCTCTACAGGATTACCGTAATATCCATAGTAAGCGCACAGGTGCTCCTGTGGCCTATGTGTTATCACTGCATAACTTGCTTATTTACTGGTGATGTTTTGGGCAGATCTTTGTGGTTCTCCCCCTACCTAACTACTGCATTTCATGCCCAAATGTTATTATTTATGGCATTTATATCTGGCAATGATAGGATAACAAGTATCCTTTTCAGAAACTACATAAAATGTACAGTGATGGTGTAGGGTGTTGTTTTCACGGTGTTTTAATGACATGTACAACTTATAAGGATTTTCTTTATTGTACTAAATGTGGTGTTACGACAATTCCCTAGTTGGCAAAGTGATTTATGTGATTGTGTTTTGATGTGTTTATATACGATATAAATGATATATTTATATAACTTTGTGCGGAGTCTCTTTTGTGGTGTGTAGTGTGTCACTGGTGTGTGTGTGTTGCACACAAACTTTACACATTGCCTCTGGGATAAGCCTGACCGCTCGGCCAAGCTACCAAGAGGGTCAGCAGGGATTGTCTTGGGTGTGTAACTCCCTTACCGTGACTAGAGTGGTGGGTTCTGCCTGTCGTAGGTGCATACCTTAGCCAACCAGAAACCCTATTTCTAACACCACGTTCTTCACTATAAGGCCCTGTTTCTTCATTCTTGTCACATGCAATGTTAGCAAGACCGATTCTCATGACTTCCAGTGTCATTTTCTCATGTCATTAACATTAGGAATATTTAGGAAATTATTTCCTGGAATATTTAATATTTCATTCTCTGGGTTACTATTATCACTATTATAGTGAAAAGTTTATTATCATATCAAAAAGATACTATAAGAATGGGACTTTTTTGATCACAGTGAGTTATATAATGTATTTGTTTTATTCACCTTAAGGAACATAAGCTTTAAAGAGCATTTTGACTTCGGGATCTGAAGTGTCACATTGATCTTACAAATTATGGCAAATAGGATAGAAAGTCAAAACCCACTTTAGTTAGGAGATATACAGGTTATACCAGTGCTTAATTTGCAAAAAAGTAAGTGCCAGGGCTTGCTCCACCCATTGCCCCTGCCAGCGTATCACACTCTTGCAAGTGTGACAATGAATTCTAGGCCACACAAAGCTTTAATAATGGACTGTATGGATGGTATCATTAATCGTTTGCAAATATTGAATTATTAAACACACTTCTCTCCCATCAAAAATGGGCAAACAGCTCCATCATTCATGTGGGGTGCCGAGCACCGGCAAGCACTGGCTCAACTTAAGCTCTGATTTAAACAATAAAGGGACGAAGCATTTTGAGTCTCCATTCATTAGCAGACCATAAACTGTTATTTCTAACCATGATTATAAGGTACTTTGGAAACAATATATCAGAAAATAAGCGATCATCATGTGCTCCTACTACAGTTCTGAAATTATAGGACATTTTCCAAAGATGAGCTCCGGTTTTGTTTATTTATTTACCAAGGGCCAGTATTATCGTCTACGGTCTCAACTGGTCAAACCTGGAAGAACAACATTCTAGGGAGCTGTGATGTTTGTGTATGGATCTCACAAACAAGCACCAGATGAGAGCAGAGAAAAAAAACCATAAACAAGCACCAGATGAGAGCAGAGAAAAAACAATCATGCAACACAGGGTTGTGTTGCCAAGTACGCATATAGGCCCATCTCACCCATACAGCTCGACAAAATGATGAACTGAAAAACATAGGGAAACACAGGATGGAATACAAGGTATTGCATAAGGAAGGCTGTTGCCATCGCACCGCTCTCTGTTTTGCTGATGTATCTTGGATCTGTTATGACGAGCATTAAACCACGAGTGTGATGTTTACCTCATACACGTCCTCCTCCAGGATTCGTTTGCCAAAGACGGAGATTCCATGGGTGTTAAGCACAGGTTTGTCACTTCTCAGGAGCTCTTTCGTGATCTTCTTTTTGCAGTCGACAATCATGGTCACAGTTTTTTTCTCTACACTGATAGCCACCCGATGCCACCTGAAAACGAAGACCGAAGATTGCAGTTAAGACTTTAAATCCTACTGGTGATGTTGAAACTTAAAGGATTGTGGTGTAAACACAGTTACACAGCGGGCCGATTCACACAGATTTTTGTACTTGTGTGTTCATTAATCGAGGAAAAACCTTGGAGTAGGACAGGAGAACTCGGGTTTTCTCCTACAATTGAGGACTAACTCACTGACTCCTCGTACTAAAAACTTTGTGAAATGGGTCCTCTGCAATAAATGTATTGACCCACGCATTGAAATGCCTGTTTTCAACAACATGCTGACTTTAATCCTCTATGTATATACCACTGAACAAGTCGTTTGGAGGTTCTCACAAGCATTTTTGCTTCTATGCATTGCATTTCATTTATGTGTTTCTAGAGAACACTTCATGGAGTAAAACAAAAAACACATCAATGATTCTCCGGTATTGCATGTTTTTTAATACATTTGTGATATTTGCCACTGGGTGCAGGAACTAAGAGGCTTCATAACATGCGCTATACAAACATTTGCAATGCATTAGGTCTCGCATTTGCGAGAGTTTATGTTATTGGCAATGTAAATGACAATGCCTTTTATTTATCTGATTTACTAATTAACACATAAATAAAAGGCATTGTTAATTACAATGCCAATAGCTCAAAGTCTTGTAAATGCAAGACCTATTCAAAGAAGCGGCAGTCACTGTCCCGGGATAATTAGAAATTGAAGGTGCCCGTGGCGCGCTGAATGTTGCAGGAAAGCATGTTGTGGCCGTAGAAGAAACTCATTAAAGAAAATAGTGCCTACAGACTAAATAAGACATACCGTGTAACAACTGAAGTAAAAGGGCCATTCCTCATGGGAGGTTACAAATGAAGATAAGGCGGTACTAAGGAGGAACAAACTAGCCTATTAACGAATCAGAAGCCAGTATTTAGGAAGGGCGATGATGCAGGTCAATGACAAATATGGGTGGGGATTCTATTCCATACTCCAATACAGCATGCAGCCGAGCAGTGCATGCGCTGCCCAGGCTCGACCTAAAAAGGTCTCAATGAGTAATGTGTGCAGATTCTCCAATTTACCCAACTGCAGTGTGTAGGCTATAATGAAAGGACAGGGCTATGGGAAATGACAAGCAAGAGGATGAGTGTTGAATGTACTGTCAAGGACCTACTTTGTTTTGAAAAAGCAATTTCTTATATGTGTGGAAGAGGATTCTTTGTACGCACATCTTAACATGAAAACTTTGACACAATGAACATTATGGGCAAACGAAGTGGGAAGATGCATCTCCTTTTTGAAATATTGTGGTATAAATTAGACTTTTAATTAAAAAAAACATAGAATTATGTCATCTGCTATATTTCACAATCAAGAATCCCATGCCTGGGACCTTTTTGTAGTCTATTATTCAATCTGCCCTAAATACCGCACTAAGTTAGAAATTGGAAATGAAGGACCGTTGGTCTAGAAAGATGGATTTAGGCAATTTTTCAAGAATCACTTTTTAAAAAGAACTAATAAACCAACCAATGTTGATTCTAAAAGTAAGAAGACATACGAAACATGGGCTTCAAACTTTTTCTGTATGGCTAAAGTTTTCAATTTGCATTCAGTCAGTCCGTCCCCTAACTCTCTGCTGCCCTAGTTGATCCCTGTCCAGCCGAGCCTCGCTCTCAACTGGTCACTCACACTGGGGATAACCAGCATTTACAGAATCATAAGGCAGGTTTTCTAGGCAAGAGGAGAACAAAATGTTCTCCCACTCAATATTTCAGAGAAACGTCCTCCAAATGTGTTTTTTTTACCTGTAGCAATTATTTCGCAAGTTGATGTCTGTTCCAGAATCACAATTGATGCCCTCCTTAGAAAACCACTGAACATTTTAAAATTGTGATATCTGCAGTTAAAACAATTCCCGGGTCTGATAGTGTTTTATTGATGGAAACTTGTTAGAAGCATGCTTCGACAGCAAAATCTGTTTTAATTATTATATATGTTTTGCCATCAAATGGTATTCTGGTGCCTGTGACTATATATATATATCCATCCAAAGATCCAAAGATGAATACCACCAAACACAGATATCCTTCTGCTTTCTAGAAATATTTGGAGATAAATCATATGTTGAGGATTACGGTAACGATGAGGCCAATACTACAATGTGCGAATGGGTCTTTGTGGATAAGATTATACTAAATATTTATACACAGCATCTTTGTTCCGGACATCGTGTTTGGACCTGTAAACTTTAAACTTATAATAATTTCTTTTCCATTTTATTGACATATGCATGGGCCTTGTATGCTTATTTCAAAATCTCGCAAGGACAATTATAGATTTACCCACTAGATGGCAGGATAATATATATCATGTGAAACCGATTCATGAACATGATACGAGTCTCCTTAGCTTATTGGGGAATTCCTATCCACAGTATCATTCAGATATGTTGTATCCTGAAAGCTCAACTTCATAATTGTAATTTAAAATAGCGCTTATGTCACATTTTCTTAAAATATTGTCTGGTGCAAATAATTCGTGGGCATCATTACAAGAAATCCCCTGGTACATTTTTAGATGTGTTTTGGTTTAAATCAAAAACAAATTCTGCTCTGATATGATTGGGGTGTATATGGCTGTTTGGTACCAACAAAGTGCTAGCATTATGTATGGAGATATATTGAACGTGGCTGTAAATAGTTGGAACTCACCATGGGTATGCTTCTTTGGCAGCAGGGAAGTTAACATCACACGGATTTATTTCCCTTCAATAAAGCTGCTGTTCTATTTCAGGCAGCAGAGATGGGAGTAGCATGTTTCCGTCCCTTTCAGACTGTACTCAGATGTGGCTTGTCTAAGTCGCTTCATCGAGGCGTGCACGGAGCTGTGGTTTGTGCGTGTGGTTTTTCAGACAAAGCCAGAAGGTGTGGCGTATATTTCAGTGATTATTTTGGGTTGTGTCCAGGCTTGAGGCTTGTGCTACCAGATTAGGGAAGACGATGCTTCGCACTGCGGACTGTTTTAGCGGTTTACTGATGACCATGCCGTGGCCACTGCGTCTTTTTAATAGCGAATTGAGGTCTGCACCAAGAAGTGTGGCATGTTTCAGTAGTTCGGGTTAGGGCAGATGCTATGTCTACGTTTTTTCTTTAACTTCAACCAGACAGTGTCCAACAGTGCGGCCTCTCTCGGTGTTTTATGTCAAATTATGCCCAGAGGTGCAACTTGTTTCTGTATTTTTACATTATGCCCAGAGTTGTGATTTGCATCTGTATTTTTATTTCAGCCTACCGTCAACTTGAAGCTTTTTTAATGTGTTTAAATCAGAAAACAGACAACGTGTGACTTATTTCAGTAGTTTATATCACACCTCTCTGAAGTGTGGCTTGTTTCATTGGTTTATACCGCTAAGAGGCTCAGAAGTATGAGCATTTCTGAACTTTTTATCACATCAAGTAGAATATGTGGTCTGTTTAAGCCGTTTATATAACACCATGCTCAAGATGGGTGGATTTGCTTATTTCAAATTTTGAATCAGACCACACTCAGAGGTGTGACTGGTTTCAGAGTTCGTCATGCTGAGATGTGTTACTTGTTTCTTAATAGACCATGCTGAGAAGAGAGGCTTGTTTCAAAGTTTGTATAAGAAAATGCTCGGATGTGAGCCTTTTTCAGTAGGATAGATCAGCATATTCTCAGAGATATGTTTTTGTCAGTAGTCTATATACAATTATGCGTAGAGGTCTGACATTCTTTGTAGTGTATGTACGACCATGATCAGAGGTTTGACATGCTTTGTAGTGTATATACGACCATGCTCAGAGGTTTGACATTCTTTGTAGTGTGTGTACGACCATGCTCAGAGGTTTGACATTCTTTGTAGTGTATGTACGACCATGCTCAGAGGTTTGACATTCTTTGTGGTGTATATACGACCATGCTTAGAGGTTTGACATTCTTTGTGGTGTATATACGACCATGCTCAGAGGTCTTGACATTCTTTGTAGTGTATATACGACCATGCTCAGAGGTTTGACATTCTTTGTGGTGTAAATACGACCATACTCAGAGGTCTTGACATTCTTTGTAGTGTATATACGACCATGCTCAGAGGTTTGACATTCTTTGTAGTGTATGTACGGCCATGCTCAGAGGTTTGACATTCTTTGTAGTGTATGTACGGCCATGCTCAGAGTGTCTGACATTCTTTGTGGTGTATATACGACCATGCTCAGAGGTCTTGACATTCTTTGTAGTGTATGTACGACCATGCTCAGAGGTTTGACATTCTTTGTAGTGTATGTACGACCATGCTCAGAGGTCTTGACATTCTTTGTAGTGTATATACGACCATGCTTAGAGGTTTGACATTCTTTGTGGTGTATATACGACCATGCTCAGAGGTCTTGACATTCTTTGTAGTGTATATACGACCATGCTCAGAGGTTTGACATTCTTTGTGGTGTAAATACGACCATACTCAGAGGTCTTGACATTCTTTGTAGTGTATATACGACCATGCTCAGAGGTTTGACATTCTTTGTAGTGTATGTACGGCCATGCTCAGAGGTTTGACATTCTTTGTAGTGTATGTACGGCCATGCTCAGAGTGTCTGACATTCTTTGTAGTGTATATACGACCATGCTCAGAGGTTTGACATGCTTTGTAGTGTACGTACGGCCATGCTCAGAGGTTTGACATGCTTTGTAGTGTATGTACAGCCATGCTCAGAGTGTCTGACATGCTTTGTAGTGCATGTACGGCCATGCTCGGAGTGTCTGACATGCTTTGTAGTGTATATATAGGTCTGGCTTATTCTTCTAGCTTACGTCAGACAGTGCTCAGAGACAGATGTGTTACTTATCTCTGGAGTTTATATCGTACCATGTTCAGGGTTATGGCTCATTGATGGAGTTTACATAAGACAATGTACAAGGGTGTAGCTTGTCTCAATAGTGTATATCAGACATTGCACAGATACCCGGATTATTTCAACAGCGTCTATTAGACCATGGTGAAATATCCGGCTTGTGTCTCTAGTTTACATCAGACCTTCCTCAGAGGTTCTGGCTTGATTTTGAAGTTAATGTCAGTCCATGGTTGTGACGACTCATACTTTCCTATTTTGGATACTGGACATGGTTTGACATGATTAAATGTTTCTTATCAGCAGGGGTGGTTCGTTCACATTAGCGTTGGGGCCCCACCTCTCCCCCTTATTGTTAGCAAACTATTTTATCATAAATAGTAATATTCCCCTAACCTTAGAGGCAGCCTTGTCTCCTATTGACCCAGGCAGTCAGGCACTTTCACCGGCACATATGCTAGTGTGCATGTGCCTGCCATCACAGTTTTTACTGGGCTTACCTGTTGTTTACCAAATCCCATTGCTGTAGTTACAACATTATCCTTGATAAGTAGGTTGTCCAATATTAAAACAAATGCTGGTCCCTGTCTAGCCTCTACTGCAGCATTTTGTGTCCATTCATCCACTCATATAATGTACCCTGCATGTTTAGTAATGTTTCAGAACCATGCATGGAAGTGAGCTTGTGGGGATGAAGCACATTTTGACAATCAATGTAATTCTGCATATTCTAGGTCAGCCCATTCCTTTCCATAGCTACGTCAATAATTAGGCTAGTCCATTTTGTTTACAATTCTGTGACTTGAAGGCCATTTAACCTAATATAAAATCAGTACTACAAGTCACAGAATTCTAAGAAAAAACTAGGACTGGCCTATCCATTTATGCATGGACATGGGACACTTGGGAGCTACGCCCCTTCTTGCCACTCTCGGTGGGAATACAGCTATATGCCATGTGATCCATTGGGAAGGTAGGGTTGGTATTTATGTATTGTGCTTGTAATGTGCCTTAAACATGTGTTTTGGAAACTGCCCCAGAGCATTCTGGGTAGAGTAACCAAAGGATTGAAGTTCCATGAGTGGATCTTAAGGACAGAATATGAAGCTCCCTCACTTCACTGTGACTGGGTCTATAACCCATCTCTATAAACAGGAATTAATTCTGCACCGAGTATAAGGACCGGAGGCCTAACAGACACTGCGCTGTGCAGGTCAGAAGAGCATTTACATTCTTCAAAATGTGGAGCATGGAGTATTGCTATCAAGGCATTTTCCTAGTAGTATCTCTCTAAGTAGACTAGTGTCTTTGAAAAGAGACATCAGCATTTTATACATATGTCTCTTCATTCAATGAATTGGCTCAGTTGTTTCATCTGCCCGCTCCTTGTTGTTCCAGGTGGGTGTTTACTCCCCACCACTGTCATATTCCACTGCCAACCACTGAATATCAGACATAAATGGTGCATGATTTGTGAAAATAGCTTGTTTTAGACCTTGTTAGACTTGGCATCTTTTGACGTGTTTCCCCTGAGTTTTTGCTTTCTGACCTTCTTGTTTTTTGTTTTTTTTTTTGTTTTTTTTGAGAGACGGCTTTCTAACTGATATTTTATGTATTTATTTTTATATGCCGTATACAATCACAAATACTGTTACAGGGTTAGCCACGAATGGCAGAGAACATTCGTACAATGCGCATACGTGGTTACCCTATTACTGCTTAGATTTTGACAGTGAAGGAGATGTAAGGAGGAAAGGACAGAAAAGTTAGAGATAAAATAAAAAGGGGGATAGGACAGGCATAGAGAGGTACATTCTCTTGGCTTTACATTAGCGCTAGTTACACAAACTGCATTATGTCTTACAGCAAATCAGGGTTTTTGAGTCCGTCTGCGAGCCCACCCAGGCTCTGCATTGTGCTGTGCATTTGGTCTGACTCTGTTTGTGCTGGCTTAGTGTTTCTGCACACTTTTCTCACTGCTGATCAGTGGTAAAGTGCAAATGCTCCTGTGGTAAAATGTGTTATGGACTGGTGTTTCCATAATTGGCCTATTTGATTTATGTGCCAGTCCCTAGTAATGTTCACTGAGTGTGCGAGGGCCTATAAATCAAATGCTGTTAGTGGGCTGCAGCACTGGAATGTGCCACCCACACAAACAGCCCATAAATGTAACTCTGGCCTGCCACTGCAGAGCCTGTGTGCATTCTGGTACTGCAATGTCGACTTGGCAAGTGCACCCACTTGCCAGGCCCTAACCTTCCCTTTTCTTACATGTCAGTCACCCCTAAGGTAGGCCCAAGATACCTCTGTGGGCAGGGTGCAGTGTATGTGAAAGTTAGGACATGCCCTGTTATGTGTAGCATGTTCTGATAGTGAATTGCTACGAATTTCGTGTTTCACCATTGCAAGGCTACCTGTTCCCCATAGGACTGAATGGGGAGTTTGTTTATAACATTGTGTCAACATAACTGGCCCTGGGAACTAGCTAGGAAAATAACGTTTAGTATGCCTGAACTCAGAATCTAAAGATGCATCGCTGAGGGCACCACAGCAATGCCGCATTGCGACCCTGGTCTTACCGACAATGCCGTCTGATGCTGCATGCTGAGCCACTGCTTGCACTGCAACCTGAGGGCATCGCACGCCGCACCACTGCACTTCACACTGCAGCACCCGATGCCTGCCTACACCAGAGCTCCTGACTTCAACCGTTAGGAGTTCGATCTGCAACCCATGTGACTTCAAGGGCCCGATAACTCTTGCACCGACCCCCGGAACCGATGCCTGCGGATGCCATGCTTTCGGAAGCTCAACAAGAGGTCGCTAACTTCTGCATTTCTAAAGGTACTGTTTTGCGGGTCTTCCCGACACCGTAGCTGGCCCGCAACGCCACGGTCAGCCAGAACTGTTTGGATTTATTTGTTCACAACGCCGTGATGCCCCAGAGGGAGCTATCGACTTCGAGGAACTATTTTGCAAGGTCATTTTGATAACCGAAGATTTCTAAATACTGTATTGTGGATCTTTTATCGTTTTCGGTCTTGTCTTAAGTATATAAAAATATTCAATATTTTTCTAAACTGGTGTGGTGTCCTTTTGTAGTGCTTACACTGTATTACTATTGGTCATGTGCAAATACTTTATACACAGCCTCTAAGATAAGCCTGACTGCTCATGCCAAGCTACCATGGGGGTGAGCAGGTGGTATTTTAGGAGTGTAACTCCCTTATCCTGACTAGGAAGAAGGGTCTCTACTTGGACAAAGGTGCAAACCCTTGCCAACTAGAGACCCCGATTTCTAACAGACCTCGAATGAAAAGGAACTTTTTTCTAATAGTTTCCTGCAAACATTCTCAGAGGGTTTCATGTGTTAGCAGTTATGGTTTATAGAGTATGACATTTCGTGAAGAAGGCCATCTTTCAAAACCAGATAGCTTTGTGAAGTAAAAAATTTGAAAGTAATAAAAGAAAATGGCAGAAAGAAAATGTTTCTATGCTGCTCATTGCCACGAGAAGGCTACCGTTTCTGCTCTGCAGTCACATACTGGAGTTTTACTGCCACCAGAAGTCTCACCGTAGAAAGTGGGACTTCTGGAAGGAGGAAGTACCCAATGTATCACAGAGGAGCAGCATTGATTCGGTGGCTGATGGCTTTTTTCTGATGTTTGGCTCTGTTCGCGGTATAAAAATACCATACACATGCATACATACATCAGGGTTAGAGGCAACCTTAATTGGCAGTAAGGAAACCTTTCAAAATAACCAATTTCACCAGCAGGTTATCCCACTCTACCTGTTCAGAATATCTAGCTGCCTGAAAAAAGTTGCCACCTAGTCTTTGGTGAAGCTGAGAAACTTTGCATGACTTTGTGAAAGATGAAGATTCCTGACTTTGCGGGCATTTCATCAGTTTTTTTCTACAGAGAACGAATGTTTTAGCTGTTATGTATTTTTTTTCACTTTTTATATTGAACCATTCCCAGAAGCATGGAGTGCTTTACTAAAGTGAACCCTGCTATTGTTTTATCAACGCAGGAAATTTGTCCTGCTCCACTGGAGCACCACAAATTGTTTCTGATTGACCAGCAGGTAAGACACGTTTTAAAAAATATTCCCTTACTGGATTTTAGCCAAATCATAACGTAAAGACAACAAACATGACAGGTGCATGTTTGCACAGGGCCATCGGTGGTGGAGTCACACGTAAATAATCATATGTTGTATCGGGGTGGGCTGGAAACCCCTGTTCAGTAGTTGTCAGCCAGGGAACATAAAAAATCAGTGTAAACAAACTGTCCAAGAGTGCACATATGGTATGGGCATGCACATCGGGTGACACAGAGTAACAGTCAATGTGGGAAATGCCAGATATAATCATCACGGGGTGGGGATCACTTTTATGTACTGTGCCACATTCGTAACTGGTGAATTTTCACTGCTCAGGTTGAGCTCTCATCACTCTTCGCCTCCAGCTTTATGATAAACATGTCCCAACACATGCCCACTGCCCCCCTCCCCCACCCCCACCAGAGAGGCATGCTCTAGTGACTGCGTCTGACTCTGCCTTAGCCCATTTCAGGAGTTCCCGTAAACAGTGTTTCATGTCAGGCACCATCTTGGTCATTCAGGACATCGCAAACTACCTCCTGAACAGCACCAAGTGCAGGTTGATAAATCTACGAGTATATTTGCCCCCTTTCCTTTTAGGTGTCAGTCCCAGGAAGCAGTAGTCGGGAGTTAGTGGTATTGGGCAGGTGACCAAAGCAGGAAAAATTTCCACTGCCTATCCTCCAATTATGCAGTAGTACCTTGCAGTCCCAAACCATGTGAAAGAAGCTGGCATCCTGGTATCAATATCTAGGATATTCCAATGGGGCCCCGAGAACATACGGTGAATGAGTCGAGGTGTCAAGTAGGTCTAGTGTAGAAAGTTAAATTCTTTATATCTAAACCGTGGGTTCCTTGAGACCTCTTCCACTTGTGATTTGGCACCAATCCATTGTTTATCAGTCAGTACAGTGCCAAGGTTAAGCGATCACCTGTCTGTGGACGGCTGCTCTGACGCATACTGTTGTGCATGCAGGGAGTTGTATATTACAGTTATTGCTTTCCCTGCTTCGCCATAGAGACTGGGGGTCTCTAGTTGGCAGAGGTAGGTACCTTTGACTTCTAGTCAGGGTAAGGGTGTACACTTCTAAAATAACCCCTGCTCACCCCCTTGGTAGCTTGGCATAAGCAGACAGGCTTATCTTAGAGGCAGTATGTAAAGCATTTGTGAACACATAGAGTAATACAGTGAAAACACTACAGATGGACACCACACAGGTTTTATAAAAATACGTATTCTTTACATAGACTTAACGCAAGACCAAACAACAAAAATCCACAATACTGTAATCAAAAATATACTTTAAAATGGTAGAAATAGCTTAGTTCAATGTAGATGGTAACTACAACACTTTTCTCTCAAAGTATCTTGGCTGCGTCAATCAATACAAACAAAAGGTGTCACAGGGAAGGTGATGCATCGGTTCCTTGCTTCGGGGGAGGTGATGCGTCAGTTCCTTACTGCAACACAGGGGAGGTGATGCGTCAGTTCCTTACTGGAGAGGAGGTGATGCATCGGTTTCTTACTGTGATCCGGTGCGATGCGACAAGATGGCGCGTCGATGCGATGCGACGATCTGGTGCTATGGGAGAAAATAGCATCTTGATGCGATGCGACAACGTTGGATGCGATGCGTGCACGCCCGACGGCCGTGCGGCGAGCTTGGTAACTTCTGAGCTGAGACAGACCCTATGACACGCTTCTCCGGTTATGCGACGGCTAACTCTGTGGCGGCAACACGCTTCTCCGGTGAAGCGACGCGCTTCGTCGGTGATGCGACAGCAAACAGCTGCAGCGACAGCATGCTTCTTCGGTGATGCAACGGCAACTGCTGCAGTGGCGACAAACTTCTCCTCAATGTGTCGCTCTTCCAGCTCCCAGTGACTGGCAGTCTTTTCAGAGGGCCCAAACAACAGTAGGCACCTCTCTGCAGGCAGAATTCCTCAGCAAGGGAATTCAGGGGAGCTGGTGGTGAAGTCTTGTATCCCTGAGACTTCAGGCAGGAGGCAAGCACAGTTCAAGCCATTGGAGATTCTTCTTCAAGATTGCAAAAGTACACACAAAGTTCCTTTTCTCCTTTCCTTAGCAATAAAGTAACTACTGCAGGTCAACCCAACAGCACAGCACAGGGGCAGTGTCCTTGGTTCTTTTCCTTGGCTAAAGGTTGGCTTGATTCCCAGAAGTGATCTAAAGTTCTGGGGTCTGGGTCCCCCTTTTTATACACAAACATCCTTTCTCTCTGAAGGCAGAGAGTGTTGTACCTAGTCCAAACCAGTTCTGGGTGCATTCTGCCAGGGTACAACTTCTTCCTTTGTCAGTGTGGGCCAGGGTCATTAAACACACCACAGGAGGTGGAGTCAGCATTGTGGAAGGCAGGCACAGCCCCATTCAGGTCCAGGTGCTATTCCTCCCACCACTCCTCAAGCAGATAGGTCTATTTATCCTTGTGCTGACTCACCTTGTCTCGTGGAGCTGCCCCTGTCACTCACAAACCAGACATGGAATACACAACCTAGCAGAGAGAGGCTTGGATGGTTAGGCAAGAAAATACCTACTTTTTAAAAAGTGGTATTTTCAAACAAGGAATGTCAAAACCAACTTCACTAAAAAATGTATTTTATCATTCTGAGTTAAGGCATACTAAACTCGAATTTCTAACTAGTTCCCTGAGTCAGTTAGGATTATAAGATGTTATAATCAAACTGACCATTCTGGCCTATGGGAACAGGTAGCTTTTGCAATAGTGAAAAACAAAATTGGCTGTAATTCACAATCAGAACATGCCACACACATCAGGGCATGTCCTACCTTTTACATACAATTACCCTATCCTTGGGCCTACCTTAGGGGTGGGTAATATGTAGAAAAGGAAAGGTTTTGAGACTGGCAAGTGGGTGCACTTGCCAAGTCGACATGGCAGCCCCAAGATGCACACAGGCTCTGAATGGCAGGCCTGAGTCACATTTTACCAGCTGCTCCTGTGGGTGGCACAAGCAGTGCTGCAAGCCCACCAGCAGCATTTGATTTACAGGCCCTGGGCACACATGGTGCACTGTACTAGGGTCTGACAAGTAAATCAAATGAACCAATCTTGGAGTCACAATCCAACACAATACTTTACAATAGGGAGCACTTGCACTTTGGCACTGAATAGCAGTGGCAAAGTGCCCAAAGCATCTACACCAGCAAAACATATAGGAAAAATACAGGAGGAAACAGAAAAAAAATGGGAGGGAGACCCCCACCAATGGTGCCAGGTCTAACACCATGCATAGAGCAATTTACTAGGGTGGCGATATCGGTGACTCCATCCGTTCCTGCCCCCAGTGGGCAATGAATGGGTACTGTATTGTACTGTACTCCAGAAACCGACCCACCAGTATCCCATTTGTGTCCCTTAGGTCTTGAAAAGGTCTTTAATTCTCCCTCATCATAAAGATCCTCAGTAAGTAGTACCCCTGCTTCCCTCCAGTCATTATGTTGTCCCTGATTATCAGCAAGGTCCGAATTGGTAGATGAGGGGTTTAAGGTGGACTGCCCTCCACAACTTGCACGTATTTATGTCAGCAACTGTGAGTTACTGCCATTTGCCTGGTCTCAGGTGTGTGTGGATGTGCTTTACTGAGCATCCAGATGTTTTCACCTAGCAAAATGCACTTAGCTACTACTCTTTCTGCATTCGGGGTGGTCCCTAACAACTGCATCAGCCACTGCAGTTGTGCTACTGCATAATAAAGCTCATAATTAGGAGCCCCCTGTCCCCATCTAGTAAGTGTCATTGTGCCACCTGCTGTGCCACCTTTTTTTACCTGTCCCCAAAATCAAGTCTGACAGCAATCCCTGAAAGCCTTTAAAAAGATGCTTGAAAAAAGTTAATGGCAATGCTGCAGAAAGGTACAGTAGTCGGGGTAGCACCAACACCTTGGCCACAGCCACATGGCTCATCGGAAACAGGGGCAACTAGAGCCAGAAGGGGAGAGAGTGACGTGCTGTTGTTTTCGCACTGTCCAGGTTACCCTCTATTATGCTGGCATTGGAGTGTAAATATTAACCCCCAGATGTTTAAAGGTATCAAATTGACACACAAGCATGGTGGCCATCACTAACTTCCTCTGATGATCCTCTACCGGCTGGAGTGGCAACAGGCAGGACTTGGCCCAATTAAGTTTGAGGCTGTACACGTTCACAAACTTGTTGAGCATCTCCATCAGTAGCTGGTGGGATGTTTGTGCATAAATAAATAAACCAGAGCATCATCTCCATAGATAGATACTATATGCCATTTATTGAATGCCTGCACACCTCATATCTGGGCATTGGTGCGCAGCCAGCTTGCCGGGGGCTCCATCACTAGCACAAAAATGAGCTGAGACAATGGGCATCCCTGCATAGTGCCCCTATGTATTTCCTACCTGATTGAGTGTGTCTGGCCAGTCTTGACCATCGCCATTGGTTTTCTGTACAGTGTACAGTACAAGTAGGATGGCCCCATTCCCAGACTCTCCAGCACTTTAAAACAATATGCCCACCTTAGGGTGTCAAATGCTCTTTCTATGTCTAGTGACATCACCTGACAGGACTTCGGTTCCTCGGGGTTGGTCCCCATCAGATTTAGTAATTGATGAATATTCAGGAATGTGTTGTGCCCAGCGCTAAAACCATTCTGGTTTGCATGGAGCAGTTGTCCTACTACTGGCAACAATCTATTTGCCAGAATCTTCCCTAATATTTTATGATCCAGGTTTAGAAGCAAAAGTGGGTGATGCAATCATATGTCCATGCGTATAAGCTATGGTAATAATCGACAAAAGCAGAGTTAATAGTTGTTTGGGTATTGCATATTGCCCCATCACCAGTGTGAAGGGCTTCTATGTGGTAGTGCTGCTGTTCGCCCATAGTAACCATGCTAGCACAGCACTAGCCCGCTCTGCCTCCCCATGTTGGTGCACTAGGTGCTCATTATAGTCGAGGTACAATAAGCAGGATACCAGTTCACCTCCTTTTTTGTCTAAGAGCCTGTAGGCACTCGACGCTGCCGGGCTGGCGTTTCACTTTCCATGTCACGCATTTCACGCTCTGCCTCTGGTAATTCACTGCGTAGGGTCTGCCTTACCCCCCAAGTCGTAATAATGCAGTGGCTATGTATTATCACTTTATGGCCTCTCATTCAGAGTAGCTAACAGAGGTGAAGCCTGCGTTAATGTCAAATATTGCGCAATGTGTGACGCTATGATGTCCTGGTAGGGCACATCCTGCAACACCTCTGTGCACAACCAACAGGTTGGTATCTTTGCCTCGTCATTTCCAAAATGTAATGTAAGTAGCACTCAACAGTGGTAAGAAATGCTGCATGCAAGGTAATCGGAACTTAACATGTGTTCACAAACCATGTCGCTACAAAGGGACAGGCCCAGTCACATATGTAATTCATGCACCGGGGAGTTTTCTTGTGTTATTAGATGCATCAGTCTCTACACATCATGTATTCTCTTTTTTTTTTTTTTTTTGAAAATTTTTATTGAGATCAGGACAGGAGAACGGGACAACACATAATAAATAGCATAACAGGCAATTAAACATATTGATCAAATCGAACAGGCAATACAATACAGAGCATGTATATTCGGATCAGAAACCGTATCAATTGTATCAGAATCGACTCAATGGCATAAAAAAGAAAAAAAAGAAAAAAAAAAAAAAAGGGGGGCCCCCCTCAGTCTTTACTAAGAGTTGATGAGCCCCAGATTCTATTAGTTTTCTGTAAAAATTTACACATCATGTATTCTCAAGTGTTCCTCCCACTGATAGAAGTGTTGCATCAACCTGTTGCTCACTGTTCTGCCCAGAGGGGGGGGTGGACCTGTCCAGTTTTATGTCCAACTCTCAATTGCTTTTGCCTGCCCAGATAGTCGGTGCACTTAGGCAGTGGAGGATAGCGGCGTTCAATTGGTCTAAAAAGTCAGATTGATTTACATTGGGTGCCTAGATCGCTTTAAGTGTGAGTGGGTCCCAAACCAATAAATCCCCCCAAGGGCCATAAGCCTGTCCTCCCGATCTATTGTGTGTGATGACCCCACATAAGGGACCCATGAGGTCCAAATCGACACCCCTTTGGTGAAGGCGGAAAAGGATGTGCCATATACTTGTCCCCTCCACCTCACCCACAACTTCTGCAATTCCTTAGCCAGTAAGGGTGTGTTTCCTGTAGTATGGCTACAGGAATGTGGTGGGCTTAAGGAAGGCGTGTTTTGCAAGCTGTTTCCTGGGTGTTACCATACATTGCACATTACATGTTAGGAGGTTGCATGTTGAGGTCACTACCTTAGAGCTGTCACCTATCTATTCTGTGTTGTGTGTGCTTGTACTTCATTCCGTGTCCTCCTACAACATCCCCATGCATGCCTCGTAGAACATGTTATACGGTATACCACATGATGTAAACTCAAGTATAAAAACAGCAAATTAAACAGTTGTCCCATTTCCCTGCCCAAGGATAGACATCCAGTAGGCATCCAACCATCAAAGTCTATGAAGTAACTTTTTAGGCAAACAAACATTAACAGTGGGAACATATCCAGTTCAGAATCAATGGGTGCGTGGTAGGGGCTGTGGAATGGGCTGTCATGACCCTTTAACATCAGCAGGTCCCACATTCCCTTGGTGCCCCCTCCCCACATCGGCATATAAACATACCTGTACCCACCCATTTAAAACAGCCCCAGGGGCAGACCACTTCAGACTATATCATCGGCCGGGCAAAGAGTGAGGACCGGTCCTTCGGCCCCCCCCCTCATCTGACATGCTGATCTGTTTGTGCCGCTCTCAGTGTCCGAGCCATGATCCAACAACAAAATGGAGAAGGGGGTTTTACCATGAAGCAGTACATGTGCGATTACATGTTCTCTCTCCTAAGTTGCCTGTTCAGCCACTGGCTGGGACGGGAGTTTCCAGGCATGCCACCTCCTTGGTCTTTGCATTTCCCAGCTCTCTGGAAGAGATTCGCCATTTGCATGAACCGTCCATCCTTTTGTGTGTATCCAGTTTCAGGCCTACTCAGATGTTTGGAAGAAATGCGACAAGTTTTTCTCAATCGCTCACAATTTAGCAGGTAAGAGGAGAGCATATTTCGAGACCAACTGGCGCAATTGCTGTTTGACCATCATATAGGAACTGAGCCGCTGCTGTGTCATATGGGTAGGCTTTTATCATGGCCCTCTGCGATGTTAGACCTCATGAGCTGCATCTGGGACATGCAACATGTTTCTCTCAATCCCTCATAACTTAGTGGGGAAGAGGAACGCATATTTCAATCCCAATAGGCGCAATTGCGGTTTGACTGCCACCTAGGAATTGAGACGCTGCTGCCCCGCTGCTGTGTTATTCAGGTAGGCTGTTATCATGGACCCCTCAAAGTACCATTGTCCCTTGGCTCAGAATGTTTGCAGGATTAAATCTCTGTCTCTATAATTGAGAAAGCACATGACCACAGGGCGAGGGGCCGCTTCAAGCGGCGGGGCCTCCCCGTTACCCAGAGGGCATTCTCAATGGAGAAGAATTCAGGAGCCTTCCCAGCCAGGAGAGTATTAATCAGACCTTATTTCAGAAACAGTTCCATTTTTGGGCCCTGAGGTCGCTCAGGGAGGCCCTGAAAATGAACATTATTCCATTGCAAGCGTCCCTCTGTGTCCTCAGATCTCAGCTGCAGGCACGCGATGTTAGACCTCATCAGTTGTATCTGGGAGTGCAGCTTTTTCAAGTGGGGTGCATCTTAGTAATAGCAGATTCAGTGTCCTTAACCATCTTGGTTAACTTCCTGTGGTCAGCACGTAACAGGGACACTTTTAACTTAACATCAACGATCATCTTGGTCTCCAATGTAGTTTTGGTGTCTTGTATTACTTGCAGTATTTTGTCAAATTGCTTCGAGTGTTGCACCAAGGTGGTTTCCAGCTGTCTAAGGGGGCTCCCACTCTGAATTGTCAGGTCCATGTAGTCCATAATGCCTTTAAAGAAGGGGCTTCACCACCATGGAGAGAACGCCAACACCACCACAAACGCCATGCCGCAGGCATCACCATTTCCTCCAGGATGTGGAGGGTTTACACAGGGCGCATCACAGAGATAAGGAAGCATCCGCAGTGGCCATCATCTCGACCATGCCTCCCCCCACCAGCAGGTAAGACACTTACATGTGGCTGCCTATGGCTAATCACAAGCTGGTCTTTTTTAAACGAAATTGTAAGTAATGTGGAGCACATTTGCTGTGATAGTAAAAAGAGCGATGCATTTTAAATAATTTTGCCAAATTACCTTAGCATAGCATCACATATTTGAAAACCTATTCCCATCTCACAGCATGCATATTAGCTGATCATCAATTGTAATTTTGAAAGGCATTTACTAGTTTTTGAAAAAAAGATACATTGTGTCATTTGTTGCCCTTTAACAGTTAAGTCCAAGCATACATATGCAACAGAGGAAGTGCGTGCAACCACTTGATATGAGCTTTAACTTTTATAGACAAGTATATATAATCAGGGCAATTACTGTGTTTACTGGAGTTGCAATGTTTACCCACAACTTGAAACTAATTACTGGGTACAACCCAACTCATCTTTAGCACGTTACTTCTGTATACATAGAATGCTAGCAAAATACTCTTCTGTAACCATATATTTTCACTTTTATTTTCAGAAAACGTGCACACAGTGGTTGAATGGGGATGTCCTTTGTTTTCATGCATGACTCTTTGGTACTATAAATATTAATGTTGTCTTTAGTGGATAAGTGGCATTAAAATACCTGTGTGTCAGAATATCATACACAGAAATATCGCCTGACAGAAATATCTTATCCTAAAAATAATTTACGAAAAAATTGTTATATGGGTGTAGATGTACATTTATTATCGCCAAAGGGGTGATATATGTGTAGATGATCTTAAGGACACAATAGTTTACCACACCTTCTGGGCTTTGTTTATGAGGCAGTAATAGTGACAAGATCATATGTGTAGATCGTGAAAACATGCATTTTGGTATTTCTAAAGTGCAAAAGATGAAAGTCATTCATATTATAAATTACCTCCAATAACATTTGATTGAGTGTGTGCATAGCACCATCATTCTCACATTGCACAAGGTAAACAGTGTCAGTGGAAGAGAAAGTAAGGCTTTGGAGTTCAAGACTGATTAATTCTGCTAGTAGACACAGGAATATGTTGTTGAAATATAATGTGAAATATTTATATATATTGCATCAATACATTGCACTTTTGTTTAAACTTATAACTGTGCATATTTGGTGTAGACCTTTAATTTATTTGTGAAAAATACTTTAGGGGCAGCAAACATTGGGCTTAAAATCTCAATTTGCCTCAGGTAGATTTTATCAAAAAGTGAATATAAATGTGTTCCATAGTCACAACAGATGATGATAGCAAAGGGTTTTCTGGTTGCAGACAAGTAAGGTGAATGGTAGCCATTTACAAATAGAAGAGACATGAATTTGCTTTCACGAAAATGTCAGTGGTATCATGTATATCCAAAAACTCAGGGCATTAACAAGGGGGTTCTAGGCGCCTTCCAAAAGCATGCTGAGGTTGGCCTGGTGTTAAGAAACAAAGTTACAGCAGGGATGCTGTTATAAGCATTTGTGCTATTATTCTATATGCTAATTTTGCATTAAAAACTTTGATGTTCTTTATTGTAAAGTGGAATCTTAATTGTGTTTTTTACCAAACAAATTTCAAGACTTTTATTTCCCTCTTCCATTCTTCTGACTTCACTGCTCTTCCCCTAAATGTTCAAAATTATATATATTTTTTTTCACTATCAAAGTTGAATTTCAATTGTCCATTTAAAGATGATAAAATGTGTTGTACAGGATACAGTTGTAGCATATGGGTTTTTGGATATTCAGCTACGTATTATTCAAAGGATAAGAACACATTATTTAAGTTGTAAAAAAAAGCTGCTTTCGATGATTGGGGCATCTTACTCTGATGCTCCCATCTGAGTCCTCCAGTATGATTCTAGCCATCTCTATTTCGGAGAGTGGCTAATAAACTACTTTATCTGAATGTATCCCACTCATTGTAGTCCAGTGAGCAGTGTTATCAAGTGCCTAGAAGCCGTGTGTGTTTAATTAGTCACACTCAGTAACACATGCGGAACTAAGCGAAGTGACCAAAAGACTCCTCCAAGCTCCAAGGAGTTCCACAATCGGCGGAGTGCATTATGTCATGCCGTTCGTGCTGACTTTTAGCGCTGGGTGTTTGTCATGCGCTGAAAAATCAGTGCAAACTGCACCATGTGCAGTTCAAGAGGGCACCATGTGCAGCACAAGAGGGCGCTGCTGCTTTGTGCTGCTCGAGTAAATGTTCTCCTCGAATGACAGCTACCTCCGTGCAAACAGATGGTTTCTCAACGCGAGCAGTCGCGACCATCTGTGACTGCGATGCATCGAGAAATCTCACTGGGAGGTAGTCTAGCGTTGGATTTTCCTCCCTCGCACTTGCCAACTTAACATTGGTGAGCACAAGCAAGGAAAAACACTCCGCTTTGTGGAGCAGAGTTTTTCGGAACTCCGCATGCTCCATGGGGCGCGGAGTGGGGAAAACTCCGCAACCTCTGCGAACGGATTGGAGTTCACCACCCAGGCCTAACAATGTCCACTCAAAAACTAACACATCAGTAGCTCGGTCCAGTAGGAAACAATCATAAATGCTTAGCTTTAGTATACACCAGGCTAAATAGAGTGATACATTCTGTACCTTAAGCCAAATAAAACTGAAAATGAAACTGTGCTTAAAGGCCATGCTCTGATAAACAATATTAAAGCATTGTCTTTGCACATGCTATGTATTCTAAAGGAGAAAATCATTGTTTGATGCTTGTATATTTTGCACAGGTTACTGTGTTTCCATTCATACTAGTATCTACAACATTCATGGAACAGACTATTCTTCTGTCAAGGTATGTGGAGCTGCTGGTTGCCATCACAGGCTTCTTTGTACTTACTTGCCATCAGCTATGTTGACCGTCATAAAAAGAGGATATTCTTCTGGGGTGGGTTTTCCATTCTGATCTTCATATAAGAACACTGGGGATCTACCAACCTCAACGCCCAACTGTTGAGTCCCTTTTTCATCATAAATAGATAGGAGGAAGGATTGGATTCCCTTCTTAGGCTTTACCGTAAACAAGATGGAAAAATCCTCAGGAAAAACACCACCTGAAACAACACAAAATAAAGTGTGATATTTCTTATAGAACATTGAATTTTAATTATTGATCTAAAAAAAAAATTGTGTGAGCTTTGTTCATTTATTTACCTCCACCAAAAATGGATGGCTGGGTGTGTATGAACACAAGATGGACATTTCTAACATGAAGTGGAAGGAAATCGAGAAACGTAATTTAGGCACCTACCTTCCGATCACCTATTACAATGGTGTATGTCTTTGGCCTGTCATAGCAGCACTTAGTGAACAAATCAACATCACAGCAAAGCCCGCAACCCCATAATGCAGTTCTTGCCTCAATTCATTTCCCCATAATCATGTATTGTAGAAACCCATTAGGATAAACATGTAAATTATGTGGAGAACATTTACAAATATAACCTTGAAAAGGTTATGGAAAGGGTTTAAACAGTTATTATAGCGAAATACCTTTTATTGTTAATTATTTGCAATAGATTTTCTTTGCAGACTAATTGTGTCAATTGAGATGCAAACTCATTGGAAGTTCCTGTATAAGTTTGCAATGCGAATCATGTGCACTGACTGTTCATTGCTATCCTTCCTAACTGACTTTAATTTGAGGTAGGCACTCTCTTGGATGTATTGAAGGTGTCACATAACACAACAGCATTTACTAAAGCCCAGTTGTTACAATAACCTACTTATTTGGTTTTATTTTAGTTTCAATGCATAATTAATAAGACATTAAGGATAGGTGCAACAAAGTGCCATTAAGCGAATAGGCAAGCAGGGTGCATCCATGTCTGGTTTGGTATAAATCCACTTCAGAAGCTAAGTGGTCATTTGAGGGATATCTGCTTACTATAAAGCTGGCTACTTGCAAGTATGTGTGTGCATCTCCCATTTCGATAAAATATAGGTTAACCTTGGAAGTGGCTACTGTGTCAAATGTTGGGTTGGTTCATAGAAATAGGAAAATGACAGTTCAGTGATAGTTCCTGAACGCTATATAGCCGATTTGCATATAATTATTCTTTCTCTTTCTACTCCTCAGTGGCATCTCATTGACAAGGTAACACATGTATGAAACAATCGACTTGAGGTGGCAAGAAAAGCATGGTTTTAGGTCCAGTGCTCTGGAAAGCACTTCCAGTCACACTGAAGGGCTAAGTCAAATAGAAAAGGGAGAATCTCCTTATAGACAGTATTTCAAAATGTATGTTCTTATTCTGTCCCAATTGCATTAAATTATAAAAAATATTTCTTCTGGAAAATGCATAGTTTTCGTAAACATAATTCGTAGTAAGTGAACTATGCCTGATAGCTGCACGAGACTCTACGGAGGGTTTTTCCCTTACAGTTTCTAGGGTAAGGCAGTAATATTGCTCAAGCAGCACATGACCATTTGCGCTCTTTCCGTTAGATATTTTCTGCTCATGTCAATTTCCCGAGAGTGAAAATTAAGCAGAAAGCATAAGTTGGAGAAGATGAAAAAAACACACAAAACCCATTGATGGTGTTTACGCTGAACTTGCATGATAAAAGTTTGCCTGAGCACATTCTATACAAACAATTGCCTAGCTCTTTCCATGGTAGAGTCTATGCGAAACATTCGGGGTTTCAGTACAATGTGCATGCAAATAACCAGGTCAGGGGGCCAAATTACATACCGATTTTCACGGATCTTTATTTAGATTGTGAGATATTTTCTAATTTGAAAAGTGATTTAGTAGGTGAGGTAAAACACAAGAATAAAAGTATGATCACCTGGGTAGATATTTTTGTTTAAACTGTTGATCATGATGTCAAATGATTTTGCGAGGCTAGTAGCAAAGCAAACGTAACAAGCATTGGCAAAGCCAATAGGTCTCACCTAAACAAGAGCTATTGGCTATGGCAATGTGGTTTTGCCATGTTTTCACCAGTGTCACAGCTGTTCAGTGTGGCTGAAAGTTAGGGACGCGGAGTGTCCTACAGTGGAGTGGGAGGAGTAGATTCTTGTGGACTGGATTTTTTGGAGTAAAGTTAGGGAAGCAGAGTGTCCTACAGTGGAGTGGGGGGGAGTAGAGTGTTGTGGACTAGATTTTGTGGAGTAGAGTTTTGTAGTGTTGAGTAGAGGGGAGTACAGTTCAGTGGTTCTAGAGAGTGTTATAGAGTGGAGTGGCATACCGTGGAGTGGAATAGGGTAGAGGGGGTTGGGGAGGATTGAGGCAGATGGGTGGATTGGACTGGAGTAGATTGGGGTGGATTTGATTGGGGTAGACTAGGTTGGATTGAGTGAAGTGGAGCGGGGTGGACTGAAATGGTGTGAAGTGGATTGGATTGGGGTGGATATACATTGATTTGGAGTGGGGTGGATTAGATTGGGGTGGGGTGGATTGGATTGGATTAGAGAAGGGTGATTTGGAGTGGGGTTAGTTAGAGTGGAGTGGAGAGGGTGGATTGGACTGGAATGGAGTGGGGTGGATTGGACAGGAGTAGGGTGGAATGGGTTGGGGTGGATTAAACCAGAGTGGAGTGGATTGGAGTGTGGTAGGCAGGATGGATTGAACTTAGTGGAGTGGACTGAACTGCGATGGATAGGATTTGGGTAGAGTGGGATGGATTAGAGTGGGGTGGACTGGATGGGGTAGAGTAGATTGAAGTGGGGTGGAATGAAATAGGGTGGGGTGGATAGGATTGGAGTGGGTGGGTGGGGTAGATTATAGTGGGATAGAGAGGAGTGGGGTTGATCTGAGTGAGTTGGATTGGTTTGGAGTGGAGTGGACTGGAGTGCAGTGTGGTGGGGTGGAGTGGAATGATGTGAGGCGAGGTGGGATTGAGTGGGGTGGAATTGAGTGGGGTATTATGAGATGGATTGGATTTGTGTGGGGGTGAGGAGGACTGGAGAGGATACGATTGTATTGCAGTGGGTGGATAGGATTTGATTGAGGTGAATTGGATTGGATGGATTGGCGTGATGTGGATTGATTGGGGTGGGGTTGGGTGGGCTGGGGGGATTGTAGTGGGGTAAATTGGATTTGGATGGGTTGGGGTGGATCAGTGTGGGTGGAATGGAGTGGATTGGGGCAGATTGTTTTGGATTGGAGTGGTGCAGATTGGAATGGGGCAGATTATTTTGGATTAGCATGGGGCTGATTGGAGTGGGACCGATTGTTTTGGATTGGAGTAGGGCAGATTGTTTTGGATTGGAGTGGAGCAGATTGCTTTCTATTGAGTGGATGAAACCTTTTACATTCCCAGGGATGGGCTCCTTAAGGCCTCTCCAGGAATGTGTGATTTCTGAACTCAGACTACATGGATTATTGGGGTGATCAGTGTTACAGCTGAGGGTGCACACCCAGCATTTTAGTATTTACAGGGGATTGTGCATCATCAGCTCTTGAGTTGCAAGACCAGCACGCCACTTTCACACAGGTTCTGGGGATCTGTGTTCAGTTAGTACGTACTCATACATCTAAAAAACAGTTTGCTGACTGCAAATGTGCAAGAGTAGATGTGCGAATCAAACCCTTAATGTTGGAGGAGTGGACATAATATATAATAAGGAAGTATTCTTGGCTCTGCATTGGTAGAATAAAAAAGTTAAGGATTTAATGTAATTGCTGAATGGAAGCGGTCTATTGTGCACTAGTCACTGTACTACAGATACGTTGAATAGTTTTCAAAATAAGATTTCATTGGAATGCAGACTCATAAATCACATCAATTTGATCAAGGAAAGGCCTTTGAATATTCCTCATGTATTGGTTGTTTCAACTTGACAAACACTTATGACTGAACGGTCTTGTGCATAAGTGAGCACCAAATGTAAGATATAAAATGAAAGAAATGGGCTTCAAATAATTTGTAAAAGACGCAATCTATGCAGCATATTATATGTTCGATCATGGCTATTGTCACATTATTTATTAGTCACTCTCCACCTCCTCAATTAAAAACATTTTCTACATTTTCTCGAGCCAGAAAATGTTTACATCCCATGCAGACAGATCAAAAAAGTAAGTATAAGCAATTTCCATGATAACTGCAATCCAGTCACATTAACACCAAAAGACAACCCACACTTTTGGTCTATGAAAGTACTTCACTACAAAATCACGCACACTCTCGACCTACCATTTACGCCCACAATAGAAAATAAGTAACTAAAATTGTTCACAAAAGAGCTCAGCAATCTGCCAAGAACAGACAAGAACAATGAACCTCAGTTCACTAGTGATGCAGTCACGTTATGGTGTTGAATTTATGCTTTAATTGTGCCAACAAAGTAGATGAACAGTCAAAGCAAACTGCGATTGTTTTCAGAGGGCACGCAGAATCTAAGAAAAATATTCCCCTAAATGATTTATTATCCAAAGTAGGAAATGTTGGTAGGCCATAAAGGATAAGCATGAACTATGCTAATGCTTTCTTCTTCGGCCTGTCCCTTCTGCAGTCTGTCTGCGACCTATGACGCTATAAACCTTGACATATTGCTCACATGCTCAAGAGGGGAAGCAACTAAAGTTACTGCCGTTGAACGAACCCAATATGTCCTTCAAAACTACATCTAACCATTCGCAAACGGTTTGTTTAAATACCACAAATAGGATTGCTTCCGTATCTTCCCTTTGCCCACCTTGGCGTAGTCTGTCTGTTTATACAGTGCCTGTGTGTGCCAAACGCACAGGGAAAAGAACAGAACTATTTGCAGATGTATCGAAAGGAAACCCACATACCAATTCGTCTATAAAGAGACTTAGGGGTATAATCACAAGAAAGTGTTATGACTACCGCAAGAGTAGCATAACGCAACTTCCAATATCGCAGCCCATCGCACGAAAATGTGGAATTCACAAGATGGTACCATGCGATAGTCCGCCAACACCGCGGACAATGTCCGCGATACAACCAACATGATGGAGGTAAAACCACAAACCACAACACCAAAAAACACGCGATGGGCCGAAACTCAATGAGGAAATCAGCGATAAGCAGCACCAGGCCTGCAACACACACCTGGCAGGGCCGAAAAAATCACCATGAAAGTAGAAAAAACACCCACACCCAAACTGACCTACACCCAAGCACCATGGAGGCAGCCGGAGCAGGCGCAGAAGACGAGCGCAACCCCAAAAGCACCCCGGACGACCAGCCCGGGACATCGGGGACAGGGAAGGGCAAGGACAAGAAGACGAGGAAGATGAACTTCAGTCCGCAGGCGAACAGGATCATAGTCACGGAGGTGATGTGTTGGACTTGGCCCTTTTTGCAGGGTCATCCCTGAACTTTTTGCCTTCCTCCTATATTTTCTCTGACCTGCTTTTGTTGGTTTTATGACTCTGGGCACTTTACCACTGCTGATCAGTGCTAAAGTGCATATGCTGTCTTGTGTAAATTCATGTATTGATTAGTGACTCCATGATTGGGTTATTTGATTTACTTGTCAGACCCTAGTACAGTGCACCATGTGTGCCCAGGGCTTGTAAATCAAATGCTGCTGGTGGGCTTGCAGCACTGGTTGTGCCACCCACAAAAGCAGCTTGTGAAATGTGTCTCAGGCCTGCCACTGCAGAGCCTGTGTGCAGTCTCTGACTGCCATGTTGACTGACCAAGTGCACCCACTTGCCAGTCCCTAAACCTTCCCTTTTCTTCATATCAGACACCCCTATGGTAGGCCCAAGAGCAGGGTGCATTGTAAGTATAAGGTAGGACATGCCCTGGTGTGTGTGGCATGTCCTAATCGTGAATCACAGCCATTTTCGTTTTTCACTATTGCAAGGCTACCTGTTCCCCATAGGCCAGAATGGACAGTTTTATTATTACATCTTATAATCCTAACTGACTCAGGGAACATGGTAGAAGTTCGAGTTTAGTATGCCTGAACTCAGAATGATAAAATACATATTTTAGTGAAGTTGGTTTTAACATTCTGTGTTTGAAAATACCACTTTTAGAAAGAAGGTTGCCGTCGCATCATCGGAGAAGTGTGTAGCAGGGCCTGTCACGGCTCCAAAGTACAGAGTTCGCCGCACGGCTGCTTGGGCGTGCACACATCGTCGCATCAAGGGCGACATCTTGCCACATTGCAAGCGGGCCGCAGTACGAGAATCTACGCATCACCTCCTCTCCAGTAAGGATCAAGACACATGCCCTACTCTGCGCAAGCATTGAGGCGCGACGCATCATCTCCCCCGAAGCAAGGAACCAACGCATCTCCAACGCTGCGAGCCTTTTGTTTATTTTGCGTTACACATCCAGGTACTTTAGTGAGAACTTTGTCGGATTTACCATCAACTTGAACTAAGTTAATTCTACCATCTTTAAGTCAATTTGGAGTACAGTATTGTGGATTTTTGTCATGTGTGGTCTTGTGTTAAGTCTATATAAAGAATACTTATTTTTATAAAGCCTGTGTGGTGTCCATCTGTAGTGTTTTCACTGTATTACTGTATGTGTTCACAAATGCTTAACACACTGCCTCTGAGATAAGCCTGTCTGCTCGTGCCAAGCTACCAAGGGGGTGAGCAGGGGTTATCCAGTAGTTTTATCCCCTTTCCCTGACTTGGAAGCAAGGGTCCCTATTTGGTCAAAGGTACCTACCTACCTCTGCCAATTAGAGACCCCCAGTTCTAACATGATGGAACACCATCAACAACTCTTCGTCACCTCCAACGTGTCATTGGGCACCAAAACTGGAATATGGCGGGACATCGTCGACAAGGTGAATGCCGTCGGAGAGCACAAGCGGACAATGGACGAGGTCAAGAGGTGATGGAATGACATCAAGCGGAAGACCAAGGAGAAACTCTCTGCCAACCAGAAGGCAGCAACGCAGACTGGAGGTGGAGGCCCAGCGCCACAGCTCGTGCTGGATGACATGGAGGAGTTGGTGTCGACAGTCATCAGTGTGGATACTGTGGCCGGAGTCGGGGGACCGGACACTGCTCAACAGGACACAACACAACAGCAACAGGGTGAGTGACCACCAGGTACTGGGGGGATGGGTGGAGATGGGCACGATGGCACACATGCACAATCAAGCAGGGCACAGTACACACCCACAATGACCCTGGCTCCTCGCATAGACACACAGACTGTCACAATGTATAATGCCATGCTGTCGGAATGTCAACCTGTAGCATGCGGTTATGTACATGTGGACTCATTGTAATACACCATCTCCCCTTCACATCGCAAGGGCATCGTCAACACCTCCTGCAGAGCAGTTCCAGCCACTCTTCACTGATGACGAGGAGGACAACACCAGCATCGATGCACAAACCCTCCTAGACATCATTGACCTCATCCGCGACTCACCTCCAGGATCAGGGCAGCCCAGCTACATCGAGGAGACCCCACCCACCACCCAAACCACCGAGCAGGAGGCACCCACAGCCCCGGCACCCTCCAACAAATGGCCTTCCAACACTGTGTGCTGGTTGGCCAGAGGGATGCGGCTGAGCAGGTGCAGGTGCAGGTGGGGTTCGAAATCATGGCTGCCAAACTGGACGCCATCCTTGGGTGTCTATGTCTGCCACGTGGTCTCCAACGAGCCCTGACTGACATTGCTGGAGTCATGACGCGGAGAGTAGAAAAGTTGTCCGCTCAGAGTGGCTCCAGTGATACCAGCCATGAGCTGGCACACATGCGGAGGCTCATGGAGGACATGATGCCTATGGAGGTGGAAAGATGGCAGCCACCGCTGCATATCATTGAAATGTAGCTGGGATCTATCATGCCCTGCAGACCTCCATCATGGCATTGTCGCCACAAGGCGTGGCGCTGATGAATGCTGCTGCCCCCACATCATCCACCTCCCCGCCCCCTGGTGTGTCAGTGCCTCACAGTGCGGCAGACTTATCCACTCAGGCCCCTGATGTGTCAGTGGCACACAGTGCCACAGCCGTTACTGCAACACCCACAGGGAGGGCAGGGCACACTTCCGGGGATGAGGACATGGATGGGTTTGTGATCAGGAGGCACTAGCATTCATATCTGCCACCTGGCCTGTTTCTGCTTGGTGCCACACATGGCCTCATGACCTTCCACTGACCCCCGATACACTCCGATGCACTTACCTTGGACAGAGACATGGACTGCCATATCCTGTTTGATGACCAATGACACGGCGACCAGACTGCGGACTGTACCCTTCCTCTTCCGCAGTACTTGTCATCTCCGGATGGACTCTGGCTGGCCCTCCATGGGCCCATATTGTGTAGTTTGCTCGGCATTGCCCTGTACCGCTCCAGCTACATAACTGCACTGGATGTGCAAATAAACATCCAGTGACGCACTGCTGTGTCATGTCTTTCATCATTAATGTATGAATGTGTGAATGAATGTAGGGACAGTGATTTCCCTTGCGTCAATGATGCTCATCCTGTGGGATGCCAGTCAGAGGTTGCCACATTGCATATTGTGTACCGGGTCCCGTACGGCAGGCCAGACCACTCCGATGACGCACCGAGGGGGGGCCATCATTGCTACCCATCACAGGCATACTCGCTGGTGGTGTGCAGGTCACTGTTTTAGTCGTCAGCATGTCACAGCCAATCCCTGAGAGCAGGTTTGCACACACGCCACACCCATCCGGCACAGGCGTCACTGGCCATGTGACTCCGCCAACATAAGGGGCCGACGACATCACATTCCCCTTTTCCGGTGGTGACTGGATGACGGCCACTCCACGCTTCTCATTTATAAAGGGCCCATGACTTGTTGCGCACAGGGTTGGTGGTATCCGAGGCCAGGCGCACGGCACGGGTCTACCACCACATGGCGCAGACTGAGGTTGCACAGGGTTAGTGGCATCCGAGGCCTTGCGGACGGCACAGGCACCCCGCCACATGACGGTGACTTTGGGTGCACTGAGTCAGTGGCACTTTGAGGTTCTGAGCGGGTGTGCAGCCTGCGATGGTGACGGGTGCACTGGTATGTCCTCTGCCATGGAGTAATCAAGACCCAGCACCAAACGTGAGGCCTGTTGGCTTGCGGAGCATGGCTGCATGGTGTAGATGGTGCCATGTCCGTGGGCCCCGGGCTTGTGGCTTGCAGCGGCACGTGGTGGGACCTCCCGTCTACCCGCCGGTGGCGGAAGGTGAGCAGTGAGGCCTGGGTGTGCATGGGCGGGCATGCTCCGTTGAGTGGCGGTTGGGATGCCTCTGCCTGGGTGTGCATGGACGGGCACGCGATGTTGTCTTGTGCAGGTGTGTGTACTGTGCCAGTCATGTATCTGGACTCTGATTCAGCTGACGGCTCTGACTCAGATGTGTAACCTGGTGAACTGCGATACATACAGGCACGTGGTTGGAGACCAGGGCCGGACTGACTACCGGGCGTTTTGGAATGCTGCTGAGCTGGGGGCTGATTTCGTTGATGGGGACCTGCGTGTACTGAACGAAATTCGTTTTGCTTTAGTTATTTCGAAGTACACGCAGGTCTCCATGAACGAAATCAGCCCCCACCCCAGTGAAATCAGCCCCCTGCTCGGAAGAATTCAAAAACGCCCGGTAGTCAGTCCGGCCCTGTTGGAGACACACTGGTGGCAGCAGGTGAGCAGTGTGGCCTGGGTGCGCAGGGACAGCACTCTCTCTCTCTCTCTCTCTCCCCCTCTATTCTTCTCTCTCTATCTCTCTCTCTCTCCCTCTCTTATTCTCTCTCTCTCTCTTCTCTCTTTCCCCCTCTCTTCTTCTCTCTCTCTCTCTCTCTCTTCTTCTCTCTCTTTCTCTCTTTCTCTCCCCCTCTCTTCTTCTCTCTCTCTCTCTCTTCTCTCTCGCCCTCTCTCTTCTTCTCTCCCTCTCTCTTCTTCTCTCTTCCCTCTCTTCTTCTCTCTCTCTCCCTCTCTTCTTCTCTCTCCCCCGCTCTTCTTCTATCTCTCTTCTTCTCTCTCTCTCCCTCTCTTCTTCTCTCTCTCTCTTTCTCTCTCTTCTTCTCTCTCTCCCCCGCTCTTCTTCTCTCGCTCTCTCTCTCTTCTTCTGTCTCTCCCTCTCTCTTCTTCTCTCTCTCTCCCCTCTCTTCTTCTCTCTCTCCCTTTCTTCTTCTCTCTCTCTCTCTCACTCTCCCCCTCTCTTTGCTCTCTCTCTCTCTCACCCTCTCTTCTTCTTTCTCTCTCTCTCTCTCCCCCTCTCTTCTTCTCTCTCTCTTCCTCTCTTCCACTATCTCCCCTTCGCTCTCTCTCTGTCCTTTGATGTGCACAGGACACACCTTCTCATCATGTTTTTTGTCTTGCAGGCTAGGACCTACGGATTGTCCCGAGGAGAGCGGCCATGTGTCTTTATTTCATTTCAGTGTTCATTTTAATAAAGTTTCATTTGTTGCTTCGTGAATGTGTGCTGCTCATTTCTGTGTCGACACATGCATGTCACCAGTTGTGATTGTGCGACGTAAGGCGGATTATTTTGTGCATGTTTATATGTAGCTGATGTGGCATGTCTTTGGTCGGGGGGTGCCAGGGACGGTACGCCAGGGAGGGTACTGGGGGTGGTGTCGTGGGTGTTGTGGCCCTCTTGGGTGGCCGGGCTGCATGATGGGTGGCTCCATGGCATCTGTTGCCCTTCCGATGTGGCCCTGGGCTGTGCTCCCTTTTGCTGTGCAGGCTGCCGTCCGACTTTACACCAGGTCAGAGCAGGTGTAGATTTCCTGGTGCTAACGCGCCTTATCGCCTGTTTTGTGTTTCTTTCGCAGTTCTGTCTGGTTGTGAATGTTGAGGTGTGATGTTGTCACGGCTTTTGGCACGGGAACCCCCACCCTGCATCTCATTAGCGATAGTTGCGGGGGCCTCTGTGGCGATGTTTTTGGTGGCTGTTATCGCGGGTAAACTGGTGCTGTGGGCTGTTAACACCAGCTTGTGAATGGGGCGATAGATTTATCGCAACTTTGGCTGCAATAAAGTGCCATTGACTCGGCGATAGTTCCTAGTGAATATGCCCCTTAGAGTGGAGGGTAAGACCACTACTTTCTGGTGGTGCTCTGTGCTGAGGAGTGTAGGCAAACACAGGTACACTGTGGGCCTGGACTCCAGGCCATAGCTGGTCAACAGCCAGTTATGTTTGTGGGAAATTCATGTAATTTGGTTCCAGATATATGTTCAAAATTTTTGTAAATGTATGCAAAATTATGCTTAGTTCGCAAAATGAAAATCTTTCAGTTAGCACTATTTTTCAGCAGGAAATTCAGTTTTGCTTCCATTCTGGGTGCGAGAAAATATATTGCCCTGAAAAAACGGCAAAAGCGCAGGACTGTGAACAGTTACTCATGTTCTGGTCGTTCCCGTTGTTTTCCACGCTCATGTGCTAACATTTTGCTGTGAATGTAGCACAATTACGCAATGTGCTGAGTCATTTCAGGAATCTCGCATAACGAGTAAGATGTGATATTCCCAAAATTACACGAATTCCATTTGCATAATTGAAATTTCGCCTGGACCTGCAGCTGGCAGCGCCTCATTTAGCGACGGTGCGCAACAATGAGCTCCTTTTTAGGTCTCGCCTGACCCAGCGCATGCGCTGGTCTGGTGAGACTTATTGAGAGGGCTCCAAAAAGTGCTACCAGGCCAGCCTAGAGCTACAGTGCATGTACGCGGGCACGCGCGCCACGCTTTACCACGATTACTTTCACTTTCGCGGCCGCACGGCCGCTTGGCATAGCCAATAGGTTTCGCTTTTGGGACTTTATAAGTATTTAGTTATGCAACTGTTGCATGGCTAAATACTTATAAGGTCCCAAAGGCGAGACCTATTGGCTATGCCAATGCTTGTTCTGTGTCTGACGTGGCCTTCCATCAGCGCTCAAGGATGTAATATAGCTCATGGTGTACTGTGCTTGTTCATTTGTGGTCGCAGTCCAGGCTAAGGCATGGAAGTTTCAGGCTACGACAAATTTGAGGTTGGAACAGTCAACAAGGAACATCTTCCTATGTGGGTGTCTGAGAGAAAGTTGCTAAGGGAGAACCAGACATACTTCAGAGGGGTCTAGTCGCCATCAATATATAGAATTCCATAAAAAATCCTGAGACGAGAGGGTTATGCACGAGTCAAGTAGTCATGGCCTGAAGAAGGGCAAATGAAACAGAGGAATATGCAGCGAAGGAGAGGCAGGCTGTGGCTACTTAGGGAAGAAACCTGAAACGTGTAGGCGGGCAGACCTTTGGAGGTCAGGCTTTTTAATAATAAACAGACATTCGACCCACATGCCTTGCTTCTGAGTTCATGCTTAAGGCAGAAGGGTAGTGCTAATCACCCCTCTAAAATTGCCCTTTTGTTCTTTGCCTGCCATGTTTCCGTTTCTGTAATTTAAGCTGACCACTCGATAAAATTCAAGTTCAAAAGAATTTCAAGTCTAAACGTCTGGACACCAACATTATTAGAGATGGGAATCAGGCGAGGATGAAAGTGCTCGGCTAGTTGTGATTGTGTAAAGGTGATGGGTATATTAAAAACATGACGAAAACTATTTCTGACAGAGAGGGAACTGACTGTACTGTGCACCAGATGAAACGCAGTACAATGAAACTGAGAACAGAGTGCAGACTGTGAGGCAGAGCCTAACAACGTGATATAAAGTTTCATTTCTGAAAAAAAGTGGCACTGAAGTAATGCAGATCCTAGTAAAATCAAGCTAAATGTGTGAGAAAAGAAAAAGAAAGGTAGCTGCTCTGTTTGACACCGTCTTAGGACCTGCATGTGCTCTGACAAGCAGAGCAAAAATCTCACGCAGCTGCATGTTTAGAATAAAGATAGAGAAGGCCAGTTTGAAAAGGTCAGTATCGGAAACTCCTTGTGGGTGGCACATATATGCGACTAGAAAGGTATACAAACTTTGTGGGAGCACAAACGGAGAAACACACATTGTCCCAAAATGTGCACAAGCGCTCTTGCCCCCCTAAACAATACAGCATCATAATTACCCACTGCCTTGAGCTCCCTCTTCCTACCGGCAGCAGACCAGAGGGAGCCCAGAAGACACGAGAAGGCGCTTCTTGCACCTTTTCACCATGATCCACTTGGGATGCCCAAACCCGAGTTATAAGGGTGTCACAATTTAATTTCATGTCTTAGGGAGTCCAAACGGCACTCCCATGAGTTTGGCCAGGTCAACTTTTATTTGTAGGTGCACATATATCAGAGCAGTGTCTCTGCATTATGAAGACGTTAGCAAAAAGCAGAAAACATTTGAGACTTAGGAGCAAATCCAGGTTGTAAGGTCTCTTACCGAACGGCAAGGGGAATGTAACAGATTAAAGTTGAAAAACAACAGGGTTGTATACAGAAGAAACAGGTGTGGGTGGATTGTGGCCTCCAAAGTGGGCACAATGGAATGACAATAAGAAGAGAAACAGTAAGATCCAGGCCTCAATGACAGCTACTAATGAAAAGTAGTGAGTGTCCATACATGGCCTGAGGAGCTGTAAAGAGCCCCTTGCTTGTCAGACAGTACATAATGGGTAGCCACGGCGGGGTATAGAAAAGGAGGTGAGTGAGGCAAAAATGATTGCCCTGCTGTATCGGGCAGGCACTGTGGTTTTGTGCCACTGGGAGGACCCGAGGGAGGAATATAGAGAGAACCGAGTAGAGTGTGTTAACATAAAGAGGGCAAGAGTCAGAGCTGTGAGTCTCCTTAGGAAAAGGCAAGTCGTAGAAATGAAAAGTGCAGGTGGATACAGTGGTGGAAATAATGAGGGTTATGAGAGAGGCAAGCATTAAAAATATGACTCGTTATAAAGTTGTGTTTAGACATTTGTTCTGGACCTAGAGGGAAACTTAATTTGCATTTTTTGATAACTATGGGGTTGTATCTCTTTCACGCTTTCAAAAGTTCATTGATTTTACCTTCTCACTTTACGGTCATGCTAAATGGTGAGTTGAGTGCCATCAATATTCAAGTAATAGCCGAAACTGGAGGAGTAGAGCTATTCTGCCAATGGAGATGGAGAAGTTGAGGCAGACTCCACACTTAAGATCAGAGGTGGAAGAAGTAAGAGGCTTGAAAGTTGTGGCGAAAGAATGAGCTGAAGGATAAGAAAGCCCATCCTGAGAACCCCGCTGCAACAGAACAGAGGAATAGATGGAGTCAAATGCCACAGAAGGATCAATGAATAAAAACTGAGGGCCGCGTGGAGGCCTGTCTCGGTGTAATGGCCTGAGTGGAATCCAGCATGTTCACTGCCTAGAATGAAGCATGGTTCAAGAAGTGAGCAGAGGTGCTTGGAAACAGGGAAACATAGACCTCAAGAACTTTAGCTGCTGCAGGAAGAAGATAGTTTGGGTGGTGGTTCCCCGGGATTGCCACATCAGCACCAGATATTTTTAGGAGGAGGAGCAACTTTGACAAATTTGAATTAGTGTGAAAGAGTACAATACAATATAGAGAGATTAATGAGTTATCTGGTTAATTCTGTAGATGCAGGGTAAAGATGTTTTCCTACTCAGTGGACATAGGCCAGCTAGTAAACCCAATTTGACTTTAGACACAGCATCTTCCAAAAATGCTCATCATAAGAGGAGAAAACAATAGTAAAAATTACAGACTTAGTCTGCAGGATGCAAGTGCCCTTATGCTCTTTAATAGTGTCTTGCACAATAACAGTTGTATAATGGAACCTGGTACTAATAGTATCACTGACTTGCTCAAAAGGAGCAATGATTACAAAGAGAAGCAGAGGGGCCAGCATTAGACTATATTTTTTAAAACATATTTTTGTTTTGTTTTGCACAGAGAAGATTTCTCCTGGAACAGAATTCTCCAAAAGTCTGTGAGAAAAGGGACAGAAAGAGGACAGGATGGCAAAATATTGGGCGACAAGAGACTAGAATTGAATAAGAGGATACACATGTTCAACAGAACTAGGACTCTTGAACACTCTTCACCTTGTGGGCAGAAGTAAAATTTGACATTTCCACAAAAGACTAAAAACTTACATTTTATGAGCAATAAGATGTATAGTCTGAGACTAGGAAAAACTGCTTGACATATTGACCGCTTACAAAATGTGAAAGGCATGCACGGAAAAAACAAATCCCTCCTAAACGCAACTGAAGCAAAAAGTGAAATGTTTCACTAGCGCTCATCAAGTGCAAAGACAAATGATGCACGTCTGGAGCAGCGGCTGACGAGAGTCAGCCGAACAAGAGTGTTCGCTTATATATAACAGTGGGTATTATGTTCAACCCATGAACATAAAACATTTTTCAGAGTAGCTTTATTCACTTTTCACATTCTTAACCACGATGATTGCACTATTCCAATCCATATTTTTATTTATTTATTGATTCATATTTAGAGGAACCCTTTTCCCTATATCCCTTACAGTACTATGACATTCCAGTATGTCGAGGTAAAACGTGTTTTTATATTGAAGTCACTTCTAGGAAATGGTTACTCCTCATGGGTCTGTTTTTTATTTTTCGTTTTCTGATGCTCTTCTTAAGGTGAACACAAAATAAGTAAAGCAATTGACAGGATATGTCATTTTATTTTCCTCATACTAGTGTTTAATCAATCGCAGCTATTGGTACCCTGTATCCACTTTGCAGGTACTCGTACAAGATGTGTGCCACATAATATACACTGCTTCAAGGTTTCCTTTTCAGTGGCATCCCATTTCACTTTTGCCCTAAGTGCTGCTTCGATTCTAAGCACATGTCGAACACAATAAGAGTTGCTGTAAAATTGAAGGGACCAAGAGATAACTATGTTGTAGCTAAATTGCACAATGTGAAACCAGGAAACCTTGCATCTATCCCGACTTCCACTCGACTGCATGTGTGATCTTAGGCATCTACTTCTTTCACAGTGCCTTGTCTTTCATCATCACATGAGAGCACCTGTGAATACACCAGTTCAGGGTGTTTGCTGCACAGAAACAAACTACTGTAATGTTATTCCAACTCTAGTTATACCCTATGCATAGATAGTGAGCAAAAGATAACTGACTTTCCTCTTGCTTGACTAATAATGTCATTGTTAAGGGAGTTGTAAAAAAGTTTGAATGTTTCTAATTTTATGATTAGAATCACTTCTAACAATTGTCACTCAATGCAATGGAAATATTTAATATAGTAAACTGAAATTGATTTCAATGGCTACGTTATCAAGACTCACTGTTTTGAATTTTGAAGTGTCATAATCATATATGCACGGGACTCTCTGAGCCAAGCATCAGCAGACCCCTAACACCCCCTTCCCCTTGAATGTCAGTGCTGCTCAGGGCGACCCTACAGGAAACAGGAACCAAACTAATGCAAAAGAAATTAGGGGCTTTAGGGGCGTTAAAATGATCGCCGCTTTAACGGCAGAAAACTGCTGTTAAAGCGGCAATAATGGGCTTGATAATATGCCGCAGATAATTCCCATAGAAGCCCATGTTGACACCAGAACATGGGCTTCTATGTGAATTCTCAAGGGCATATTATCTAGCCCATTATCGCCGTTTTAGCGGCAGTTTTCTACCGCTAAAGCGGCGATAATTTTAATGCCGTTTCTTGATAATATGCCCCCATTTTTGTAGGATGCACACTTTAAAACCATTTGATTAGCACTGTTTGTTTGTAAAGAGCTGCAGGCAGAAAAAATGGCCTGCCTGGACCCCAACGAGAAAAGTGAACACGCCTGCCACCCAGCAAGCCTTCCGGTAAAACATCCAATGCTTGGTATGGCCAGTGCAAGCCTGATTACATGCAGCCATGCACAAACAATACCACTGTACTTGAAACACTAATAAAGTATTTCACACATTAGGAGTTTAACTAATCTCTTTAACCTTGAACCAGTCTAAAGACATTTTCAGTTCTTGTCCCTTCTATATAATAAAAAATTTATGATGACTATTTATATTGTATTGATATTGTGTAACCAAAGTAGGCGGTATCAGTGTGCTGTACATTATAACAACTTAATATTTCTGTCATTGTTATAGCAACAAATTGTTTCTTGATAATTCAATGGTCGAGAAAAGGTGTGCGTGTACAGGAAGGAAGGAAATTGGGATTGGGACACTAGTTTGATTCAGGAGTCAGAAATACTTTGATCAGATGAGAAGATTCAAATGTCTCCGGTATGGCATTCCAGAGTGAGGGATCTAGACCAGTGATTGCTTTAGCCGAAGTTTTTACTTTTAAAGCCCTGGGTGCTTTTAGAATTAGGCAGCATTTACTTCATGTTTTGTTTGAACCCCTCCATGTTTCTTGTATTGTATATGTATATGACATTTATAAAGCGCAACAAACACCCTACGGGTACCCTGGCGCTGTGGTAGAAGACCCAACCCAACAGAACGTGAAGTGGGGAGAAACCGATTGGACAGCACTTAAACAGGAGATCATTTTCTAGGGAACAGCCATGTTTTAATCTGTTTCCTAAACAAAGACAAGATGTTGCATTGTCTAATTTCTAGTGGTAGCTACATTATTTTCACTTGGAGCCTATGCTTTAAATGTGTACCATAGTATTTTTAAGGTTAGTCTCAACTTTATTGTGAGCTGATTGTTGCTTTTTATACTTTGTGGAGCTATAGGTGTGTTGGAAAGGTGCACTAGAAATCTGTCCCATTGAGAGATTACTATTGTTTTCCCTACTTCACAGTAGCAGTATTGCTGGTTTTATTTTATTTTTATTGGCTGTAGTTGAAATAGTGGCTTTCGCAATCTCGTTTACACCCAAAGCCTGTCATCTGTGCTGGAGAAATGAGTGTCAAATGTAACACAACCGTTTTTCGGTTATTGAACCTTGTTCTGTGACTTATGTTTTTTCCTGAGAAAGCAATAATAAAAGTGACACAGACTACACATTGTGGCATGGGTCTGAGATTTTGAGTGATGATTCTCTAGATAGACAGATGTGCCTTCATTCTAGTGACAAATTCTTCGATAAGGAACGGAGGGATATATTCATAAGTGTGAAGTTTTATAAATAATATCTCTTTGCCATGGAGTATTTTTCCTGTTACATTTGTTTGGTATCATTTTAATGAGGGTGTGTGAACAAAATGTAAAGAGAAGGATAAAACCGACATGATGTATTTTGGTTTATTAAGATGTTACTTCTTAGCCGCCTTGAGGGTTACGCTAGAAAGACAACGGAGAGTCCTTTGGTAGAATGCCACCATGTGTATGTATCTGGCCTTCCTGCATGGCATTTCCTATGGTCTGGCATCTGACAGTCCCATTAATCCATCTAGAGGATGCACCATTAAGAGTCGAGCTTAGCTGATATGGTTGTGACCTTGAAGCTCTGAATAACCCAGCTCTGTCACATTGCATTTTATTGAGGGCTTTGGGATTGATTGATGCAGTTTTATAAACCATGAGAACACTAAACAAGAACGCCATGGGCATTAAAATGACACCACCTTAGTAGAAGGTCACTTGTAGTTTCCGAGTAATTCCTAAGGAGTACCCCAAATGCCTTTGCCAAATATACTATACAAAAGAGTTTTCTAAAAAGATAGTGGTTCTCTCCACCTGTTGACAGGGTGCATGTACTGTGCAGTCGCTTTTAATTTGCACGAGTTTTATTTTTGCTAATATGTTGAACAAGATCTCTTAAATAACTCCAGCATTGCATACCTCTGTGTGCCTGGAGCTTCGAACGCCAGCCTTTATGTCCAAATAGCAGAGCAGCCATTAATGATTTAGCACTGCAGACGACCCAAGGCAACATAGGGCAAGCTAGCAAAACACATTGTGTCATGTGTTGGAGGGTTATTAATTACAAAGGGTTAAGAATGAAACCTTAGGTGGGGCCCCAGAAACTTAAGCCAGAGGGCTTCATATCTCTATTTTATTCTTGTGAAGACTTGACATATACCGTTTTCTTTTCAAAGGTAAAGAGTGTCATATTTCTTTCAAATAAACAGCGCCTTAGAAAACTTAAACTTGGGAAAGCGTCACACCCAATAAAGGCACAGCACTTTAAATCATGTTTAGCGTCCAGGTGTTTCTCCGCTTGCTTTAATTCGAGTCACTTTAGCAACAATTTCAAAGTTCGCCTTGTTTCAGAAACAGGATGCACTCAGATGCACAAGAAAATCAGGCATTTGTTTTCTCGAGAGATTAGATGCCCATTTCATGTTTTATATATATAATTGGGAGTCTTGTAATGTGCCACATCTTTATTTCTCGTTTCTTTACAAGATTGGGTGAACATTACCACAGTATAGCTAGGGTATGGTCCAGACTAATATTGATTAACCGTGTCTAAAATTGCTTGTTGTCAAATCCTAATCTAGTTCGAAGTCAGTTAAAGACAAGTCTCAATAGTTCAACAATCAGAATGTTCCTGACTGCATGCTGCTAGGTTTATGTCTCAAGAGTAAGCTGAGAGAATTATGTTATGAAGTATTTAGTTCTGATATTTGCATATGTTCTGTGGTATCATTCTATCATAGACTGTAAGGCGGAGGGAATTCCATAGGGGTCAGTTGCTGCTGACGCCTGGGGACGACTGATGCCAGGTTGTGATCTCAATAAAAGTTACATTCAAAGAATCCTGCTGTACCGCACTGCGTTGCTTTCTTCACAACATTTTGTCGATGAGGATGGGATGATTGATCAAGTGAAAGGTTGGGTAGAGGGTTGTTATATTTGCAAGGAGAGCGAAAAGAGGCTGAAGGTAGGGTGCAAAGATGAGGGAGGACACTTTTATAATCCAGGGAGGCCGTGGCATACCATCTGTCTTGATTTTATTGGGCCCATGATGGAGTTGCCTATTGAGTTAAGGATTGCTGTGGTTGTGCTGGACGTCCATTCCAAATGGATTATTGTGAAGTTCATGAAGGATGTGACGACAAAAACTACCATCACGATTATGGAGGAAATATTCAGGGAAGAAGGGGTTCCCGTGGTGTTGATCATTGACAATGATACACAATTTACTTCACAGATGATGGCAGACTTTTTGCTTAAAAATGGCATCAGACACATACGCACATCACTTTACAATCCAAAGGACAATGGTCTGGCGGAAAAAGTCAAACGTTTGGTCAAAGGCACTATTCAACTTGCTCTGACAAATCAGTGTAATGTGGAGAGAATGTTGGATGCCATGGTGTGGGCTTATGGTACCACCATGCATGGTGCCACACAGAAAATTCCATTTCAGGTAATGTGCAGGCACATGCCAGCGACGAAGTTGGTGCCTGCTTGGCTCAGAGATAGGGTTGACAATAGCGAAAGCAAGGAGGACCCATCAAGCGATACCAGAAAGCACAAAGCCAAGTTTAACGCAGGTGAATGGGTTAAGGTGAGATCTAGGTGAATTGAGAGAGGCATTTCAAAATGCAAAGGTCCATTTTGCGTTGTTGGGAAGTACATTGTCACATTGGAGAATGGTGAAAAGTGGAATTATAGGAACATTGCGCTATTTCAAAGGGGAGGAGAGTGTTCGAGACAGGGGGATGATGGAAGTTCAGCGGCCATGTTTATGAAAGATGTAGAGGCTAGTACCAAATGCAGGGGTCATGGTGGAAGAACTTCCACAGAGAGAATGTGGCTGGTACTGTTTTCAGAAGCAGTTCCAGATTATGCAGGACACCTTCTTGTCTTGAGGATTACGTTAGGTAATTATGGTAGTTCTTACCTTAACTTCAGTTTTCAGTTCTCTTGGGCTTCTTTTCTTTCTTACTTTAGGTATTTTTGCAGGGAACAGAGGGGGATATGTTATGAAGTGTTTAGATCTGATATTTGTATATGTTCTGTGGTATCATTCTATCATAGATTGTAAGGTGGAGGGAATTCCATAGGGGTCTCTTGCTGCTGACCCCTGGGGAGGACTGATGCCAGGTTGTGATCTCAATAAGAGTCTTTCTGGAACGAATTAATATAATAAATAGTCCATAATTCTGATAAGACTGGGCATGTTTGTACCCACATTACATATAGATGTACAAATGGCCTGTTTTATTAGTGTCAATTCATAATTTGCTTTCACAAAACATGAAGATACCTTCAGAAATGGATTTACTCAAATATCAAATTCTACCAGTTTGGTGTAATCTTATGTGTGAGCAAACCTTAACCTCTTGAGTGCCCCGCCCTTTCCACGCCCTGTGCCGGGCGTTTCATTAGCGGGCGGGGCTCATGACGAGATAGTCTCGTCATGGGCACAGCGCAACCGCGGCCCATGACGAGACCATCTCGTCATGGGCACTCAAGGGGTTAAAGGGACAGGAATGTGTGTTGAAGCACAAAGATGCCTTCAAAATCTGGGGGACACAAACATACCTACAAGTTTTTGGGAATTTACAAAGGGGCATATTATCAAGGTCCAGCGATAAATATCGCAAAGCGCGCTTAGCGCTTGCATATTTATCGCCGGCTATCTGTGGAATTTATCGCCCGGTTAGCGCGTTATCAACAACGCACATCGCCGAGGCGATAAAAATTCCAGAGATAGTGGGGATATCGCCGTTTTCCATGGTGGAAAACGGCGATATCCTAGATGATAGGGCCTGTGGTCTTAGCCACACAATCCACCCCCCATGTTAGATATGCCTTAGTCAGGAATTTAACAGACGTTAAATTCCTGCGTTAAGGCATACTTAACGTGATTTTAAATATCGCTAACCCTCCTTGTCAATATGACGAAGCAGGGTTAGAGATATTTTCCCGACTGAGTCTTGTCAGGCACGCCTCCTTTGCATCTCATTAGCGATGCGATGGGAGGCGTGCTGACAAGGGGAGCTATTGCCAGTAAACTGTCGCTAACGGCTGTTAGCGACAGCTTGCTGATAGGGCGATAAAAATATCGCCGCTTTAGCGGCAAAAAGTGCCGCTAAAGCGGCGATATTGCCCTTGATGATATGCCCCAAAGTTTCTAAGGATAATTCCCACCCTGAATAGGATCCAAGTTTCGCTCCTGCCAAATGCAGTAGTAAGTGTCTATCCTTGGAAGAAATAGGTCCATCTAGGGCAACTTTGGCATGAGACAGAGTTGTGTGCATGTCCCTCCCCTCTTCAATATATATCAGCAATTTAGCTAGGGAAGAGGAGGGGTGATGCTTTCTTCCAACATGAGAGAGCAAGCTTGTTCCAGCTGTGTTCTTTGGCAATGACATGATATTGTTCATTGTCATCCAGATGGGGCTGCTGCTTGGACTGGGCTATGCAGCCTTATGCCTAAATAAATAAATAATCAATTGGATGACATAAGCAACACAAAAATTATGCTTTCTGGGATGTGAAGAACGAATCGCAATTCGAATTTAAGAGGAATCAAGTTGGAAATAACCCCTAGGCCTAATTATTATTCAGGCACCCATCATAAATTCATCTGAAGCCCATTAGTTGCTGCCTAAAGGTGCAAAATGTTATAAACAGGTCTGGGACTAACAGCACAATGTTGCCTATTCAGTAGGCTTATGAGGCAAAGGTCCTTCCAAGTACTGGTGCATGAGGCAGCTGTATGAATGTTGGAATTTGACAAAATTGGAGGTCCGAATTGGAGGGTGGGTGCCCTCTGTTGAGGAGCTTTCAAACCATTCCAAGCTTTGCACCTCAGGTCACCTTGGCTCAATTTGATTTCATGTTGACATAGCAGAAGAGCACATCAGAGTTAGAGGGTGATTGGTAGGTGGGCTGCTAAGAAAACTGCATAACGCTCTTGATTAGGGTGCACCTCAGGCTCAGCTTTAAGCTGTGGAACATTCCCATTTTGTTGCTTGTTCTGCAAGTACAGAAAAAATGTTGATGCCAAAGAAAACCTTCTATATAAGCCATTTTTATAAACTGAAGAAAATAAATATTACATTTTTGCCTACAAATGACCTCATCACGTATTGTTTGAATAGCATATATGTTATTCAGGCTGGGTATGCTGCCATTCTTACACATTAGTAGTTCATGGCAGAGAATACACAGAAAAGTGTCAGGAACAGAATTTATCATCTGCGTATAAATAATATATTTATTGATTATTCACCCCCGGAGTGTTTCTTAATGATGGTGGGCAACCAGTTGTTGATGTATCTGAAAGTTTGATAGAGATGAAGGATTTTGTAATCGCAGCAGATTATTTTTAAAGAAGGCACTCCCAATAACAAAAAAATTGTCTGTTAGGGGCCAAATGTTTTAAATAAATATCAGCATGATTGTTCACACAATTATTTTATTTTGTTTTTATTCTTTTATGTGTATGGATCTTTTATAGTATTGTAGAGTTTCATGATTTCTAGGACATTATGTTTTTTTTAATGTATTGATGTCAGTACTTAATTTAAGCCAGTGGTTTCCTTGCTCAGCATCAGTACTTAATTGACAACACCAGAGCTTGTGACAGTCTGCCACAGGGTGGCGCTGTCTTGCTAATATCGAGATAACCACAACAACAGTTAATTATTAATTTAATATACATAAATGACTTTACTTGCCCCTCCCCAAGCCCTTTTTATAGCTTTGGGGGCCTGAAATAATCCGAATTGTCACACTTGTAGGAGTATGATGGTTAGTAGTGGTGTTGTTACTATCATTGTTTGCATGGCAGGGTCAATGTGTGGTGCAAGCTGCAGTGACCTCATGATGAGAGCCCTGGCACTTTTTTTTAATTTATTTTTTATAAATCACGCAGTGATTGATGTAATGTTAATATACTTTTTCTAGACCGATGACACACTGAAAATAAAAACATATATTTATTACAAAGTTAATGAATAAACCTATGCCCACATTTTCCCTTTCTTTTAAAATCAAGCGCTTCGACTTTAAGAGAAACATTTTCTTCGCACACAAAGCCAGCTCTTTCATCTCTAATTTGCCTTGTTGTTGTTGCTTTGCATGCCGAGGACAACAATAGAACAGTCTGACCGGCAGATTGCTGGCGATCAGAAGTATATACAAATGCTGCTGCTCTGAACTTGTCAATGGCGGCATGGAGGGAGGCCTGGGAGCAGTGATGGATTAGGAACCGAACACCTGCCATGTCTGAACCTGAGAGATATGTCTGAAAGGCTTAAGGCCAATGCGCGTGGCCCGTGTTCGTCTAGTCTGTGCTTGCAGGATTTCCATCTCCTTCATCAGATAAGAGACTTTGAAAAATACACCGTGTCTGCTTTCTGCAAGAGGCCGCAGACGGTTTGCGGATTCATTTTTCAGTGAATTTCATATGTTTGAAGAAATCTGAATCTGTATGTATGCAGACCTTGCTTTCTAGTTAGTTTGAAACAATGCAAAGATTTCGTTCATAAAAGAACAGTGAAATTATAAAATCCAGCGCACAGAAAACGGTCTTTGGGAAAAACGATTGGGAGAGCACCTGTCAGAAACTGTTTATGTAAGGCCACCTTGCGTTCAAGAACCGACAAGCAACAGCCACGTGACTGATGCTTGTTAACCAATGAATGGCATCACAATGATGTGACATTAATTGTGGAAATAACTTCAGACAGGTTTGTCACCATCTGTGTCTGTCTATCCGTATGTCAGTTTGCCTGTCTTCTTGTGCTTATCCGTGTGTCTCTAGCAGTCTCTTTGAGACTCTACGCCTGTCTCTCTGTCTCAGACAGCAAAAAAGTGATGACTGGAAATGCTTAAACAACTTTCATCCTCTGGTTACCATGGTAGAGGAATTCCATCCAATGAGTTTTTACCTCCCTTTCGCATTATGATCCTCTCCGAACCCACGGAAACCAACTGCGGAGTACCCCAGGGTTCATCACTCAGCCCAACCCTTTTCAACATCTACAAGGCCCCTCTCGCCGCCATTGTCAGAAATCATGGCCTCAACATAGTATCCTACGCCAACGGCACCCAGCTCATCCTCTTCCTCACCAAGGACCCCATCGCCACCAGACTCAACTTCTAGGAAGGAATGCAGGCCGTCGCAACCTGGATGAGCAACAGCTGCCTGAAGCTCAACTCTAAGAAGACAGAAGTCCACGTACTCTGAACCATCCCATCACCATGGAACAACACCTGGTGGCCCACTGCATTCAGCAGCCCTCCAACCCCCACGGACCACACCAAAAACCTTGGCATCGTACTCGACTCCTCCCTCTCCATGAACAAGCAGGTTAACGCTGTCGCATACAGCTGCTTCAACACCTCTCGCATCCTACGAAAGACCTTCAAATGGATCCCCCCGTATCAAGGAAGACAGTCACCCATGCACTCATAACCAGCAGACTGGACTACGGAAACGCCCTCTACACCGGCATCAACAATTCTCTACTACACAAGCTCCAGACGATACAGAACACCGCAGCCAGGCATGTCCTCGGCATCCCCAGACACGAGCACATCGGGCAACACCTACGGAACCTCCATTGGCTCACCGTCGAGAAGAGAGTCACTTTCAAAATACTGAAACACGCCTACAAATGCCTCCACAACACAGGATCCCAACAACTCAATGAGAGAATCGCCTTCCATGCACCCAAAAGAAACCTCAGATCCGCCGACTTCGCCAATCTGCTGACTTCGCCGAAATGCTGCGCTTCTGCAGAGAGAGAACAGGGGTAAGAGTCTTCTCCTACATCACAGCAAAGACCTGGAATGAGCTCCCTGTCAACATCAGACACGACCCCTCCCTGGACACCTTCAGAAAGGCCCTCAAGACCTGGCTCTTCGACTGATCGGAGCTGCTGTCCCCCCTAGTGTCTTGAGACCCTCACGGGTGAGTAGTGCACTTGAAGCCTCCTGATTGATTGATTGAATAGCGATAACCACCTTGGTTATGACATTGTAGCACTTTCTCCACTTTGCAACCAGACCTAAATAGTAGTTAGACCAGCCTAGCCCCCATCTGTAGGGGGATAGTTCATCACAAGCTGGTAACACCCCACTGAAAGGATCACGTGTATTCCCAGAAGTGCCTCTGGCTTGTTGGGCCTTATCAATGAGCAACAGTGTAAGAATGTATGGAACTGAAAGCGTGGAACCCACCTACCTACCTACCTCCCTGCCTGTCTGATCACACATTTTTAGGTCTCGCCTGACACAGCGCATGCGCTGGTCTGGCGAGACTTATTGAGAGGGCTCCAAAAAGTGCTACCAGGCCAGCCTAGAGCTACAGTGCATGTGCGCGGGCACGCGCGCCGTGCTTTACCGTGATTACTTCCAAGTTCGCGGCTGCACGGCCGCTTTGATGTTTGATCGCGATCTCTTTCGCGGCCACGTGGAATAGCCAATAGGTCTTGCTTTGGGGACCTTATAAGTATTTAGTTATGCAACTGTTGCATGGCTAAACACTTATAAGGTCCCAAAGGCGAGACCTATTGGCTATGCCAATGCTTGTTAATCCTGCCAGCCTGTCCATCTTTCTGTCCATTTGCCATCTTGTTGTCCATCGCTCCTACTAGAGCTCATTGAGCTAATACACCCACTGCTAGATTTGTGTAAATATGGGTACACAGTGTGTACAATTGTGCACTGAGGAAATGCAGCTGGATATATAAATGAACTGTTTTTCTTTTGGTTTTTTTTTTCCTCCTGGGAAGGGGGGGGGATATTTCCCAATCGAAAAACATCTTTCCCTCATTATCTTTGAGTTTGGAGGTGTCTCGCCCACCTTCAAACCTGGAAAGGATAGTTATGTCATCCTTTGCTGGTGTAAAGCTCTGACCACTTCAAAAATGGGAATGCACAATATCCGAGGTTGTTAATACTCTAAATGCACATGTGTGAGTGTTCACAAGCTGACAAGGCTAACCACGCCTTCTTCCACCCACCCTCTTTCCTTTTCATCCAGCTGACTACTGTACAATTCTGTGCACTCATGTGGTAGATTTATGCAGCATTAAAACTGTTTATATCTGTCCAGAATTCATCTGGGATTTGTTGTCGTGTAAAAGAAACCACTTTTTAAGCTTAAACACAGGTCTAGGGCTGAAAATACCTTTTTGAATGAGGCCCAATGGATTTCAGAACTCCATATGCCTGCATCAACCATGTAATGCACAGAGAGAACGAGCATGATTTCCAGAGGTTGACAATTTATTTACAGAATGTGTTTTCTAGTGCAAATGTTTCCCCAGTGAAACAGACTAATGAAATGATCCCATACGTGTGTAAGTCAAGCATTCATTTCTCCATTATCAGTGCTGTGTATATAGTTTCCAATGTTATATCAGTTCAGTGAATTGGAATCATCCACCTTCTTTAGAAGTGAAGTTTGAATAAGGTTAGGCACACAATGCATGCTGTGTCTTGAAGAGGAGACATCAGGCCCACACTCATGATAGACCATGTCAGGCGAAGCACTAAATTCAAGTTTATTGCAATAATTCCAAGGCTCTTCGCCTGGTTCAAAGCCCCTCAGCAGCAGAGGAAGGCATCCATCCAGCCTCGCCAAAAATTCCCCGAGGGGCACAAATGAGTTGAGGCAGATCCTGCGCCGTGTGAAGAGATGGAATGTACACCTCGGCTCACGCTTGGACTTTTCATGGACCCTGGGTTTGAACTTCCCTGCAAACACACCATGTGGCAGCCGGGCAGGTCAGTAAGAAAGCCCACTGCAAAAGACCCCTGCAGCTTCACAAGGCAGACTTCAAGTCTCATAACCCTGCACCTTCATTCAGAGAACGTAATATTTATAGTTGCAATTATTTTGCATCCATTCAAATCGTAGGTTCGCATTGAGTGCGTCTGTGGGTCAGGGCGTGGATTCCTATAGGGTGCATACTGGGACTCTGCAGCAGTCAATGGGGCGTGGATTTTCACCTCCACCTGCTACAAGGTGCTGCACATACAGTGATATCTAATGTTGTGTCCCCCAACAATGCTATTCTAGTGGGCTTTAAGAAAGATTCGTGATTTACAAAGTAGCACAATAGACCACTTCCAGCTGCGCAGCGCTAGAATCATCTCCTGTATGAATAACCGCGGCCAGAAAGGGTCATCTGCATTAAAGGTGGGCAAGTGTCTTGTTTTTGGAGAAATGCAGTTGCGCCACAACCCACCACTTTTCGCAGTTTCCTCAAACGGGAAAACCTATGAAATGTTGCCAGTTAATGGTGTTTTGTGTCCGTTTGTGAGATTTGCTAGTGTTTTGTATAGGGAGGTCATGAGTATGAAAATTCCACGACTAACACTATATATCACCCAAGGGGTCAATTTCCCGAAACACTGACCGTTTCTACCTGGGTGTCAAATTGTGCCGTGTGTGGATTGCTTGTGTTGGTGCAGTGAGATGCTAAACTCTGATCTGCATAGGCCACTCAAGTGGCGAAATTGATTCAAACCTGCAGAATTCCACGACAATATTTAGGGCCCATTCTCTGCATTACAATAAGGAGAATGCTTCATGTGGTTGTTAATCATGTGAAATGGAAAATCCCTGGTTGGTGAAGAGTTTTTCGTTAATAGAAGATGCCCTGGGTGAACCCAGCTGAAAGGCTGGGTGCAGAATAGGATATCATGTTTTCTTGTAAAGTCAATTTTACACCAATAGTGCCCCCTTAATGCTGGAAAAAGGGTTGGTGGATTCATTAAGAGAAGTGTATTACAAGACACTAACGTGATAGGTCTTCAGGCTTCTAAGAAATCGCAAAGCTCTTGGATTGGTTGTATGCCCCTGAGAAGGGCAATCCATAGGGTGGTAGTCTGCACAGAGAATGTACCCCCATTACATCACGTACAAAATTAAAGAATATTCGGAGTGAAGCCTTTGGTAGAGCAAACGTGATGTTTAGACAAGCTTTCGCAGCCTTTTATTTTAGTTGTAACACCTGAGCCTGTGCTATAGAATCAGCTATAGTACGTTCACGCTCTTTAGCAAAACTTTAGATCTGCCTTGACAGCACTGGTGTCTGATAGACCTGTTCTTGGCTGGCTTCAATTAGTGTGCAAGCTATTTTTCTTTGTAGTGAAATATTTCTTGAAAAGTGCAGAAAATCTTTGAATGGGCGAAAGCAAGGCTAAATCAGCAAACTTAGCAAAGGGTTAAAATCATGGAGTTCACGAGATCTAATCAGTGAAGGTTTCCTTGTTATGTGAAGGACAAGAATTTGGTGAAACTCACATATGTAAGTGGACTTGTGAAGTCTTTCTGCAGTTCAAAGTCTGCTACTGACCTTGTCCACAACATCTACATCATTATTTATACACATGTTGTGATGTAATAATCCATTTAGTGCAGCCACATGCAACTCACCTGGATATAACTGATTTGTTGGAGCACTCAGTTGTGCAAGTTTGTTCACTTTGTAGGCAATATCCGATCCTCTTGTGTCTTTCCTGTTTGTGCAAAATCCTGTTGTTTTCGATACTCCTTCCGGAGACGTGTGGAATTCTAATGCTTTTAGTACATCAACTGGTCCTGCTGGAGAAAATAAAACACAGAGTGTTACAGGAAACCCAGATAAGCTAAGAAATGTCAGTCATTTCATGGTACTGAATATGAAAGACAATAACACAAGAATGTGTGTGAGTTTGCTTAATATGAATCATGTTATTTTCAATCAAATATTTAATAAATTAATTTTCATTTAGGAGGCCATGCCTTTCACTCATAAGTGAAAATCTCTGATTGGAAACATAGCAGTGCTGGTTGTTTGACATACAAAAGAGCAGACTGCTGTGATCATAATATTTATTGACCTCCTCTCCATTAGGGAATGGGAAGCATACATGCACACTTGACTTGTGGTGAATTAATGGGACTAACATATTAAAATAGACAAGAACCGCTCATGAATGTGTCTACAGTAACGAAACACATAACATTTGAGGCATTAGGAAGAAATACCACAACCTAGTTTGATACATTGGCTGAGTCACTGCCTAAAATATGGAGTGCAAATACAACTACTGAAAGAATCTTGTGATGACCTATGAACATTTTCTGGATTATTGTCTTGGGATTTACAAGTCTGCTGAGCTCCTGGGCCCTAACTACTGGGCCCTAAGCCATGCAATATTTTTAAACCTCCCTATAAGGAAATGATCTGCACAATAACCAATAGGAAATTTAGTAGATGGCTAACGCATAGTGATCAAAATAATTGTCATGTGTGTTCCATCTTATATGCTCTACATAGATCTGCAAATATGCAATAGCAAAATTATGCAAGTGGGTGTTTCAGTTCTCGAGGGATTTTAAAGTTGAAAAGAAAAAAACTCTTTGCAGTTCTTTTAGAGATGGTTTGACATAAATCATGGAGATTAATGCTGTCATAAATCCCCAGTCAAATCATGAATCAACATGTAAATGCACCAGTCAACGGGGGCGGGGGGGGAGGCAATGCATTCCACGCTATTGGTTGAAAGATGGTACAGGTGTATGTTAGAGAAAACAATGTCAATGTGAGCACAGAACTAAAAGATCACACTGTGAAAGGAGCAGGTAAGGGCATCCTGGCCTAAGGCCTGTGACCGAGATTCACCCAGCGATATATTGGAACACGCATTTGAGGTTGATTTCAGCCATGTTCTGTTTTTGGAAAGTTTCCTTATGCATGTCAACTGAGGCACACAATATAATATTTTGACAGGGTTTATGCCTGGATCTAGTAATCTAAAACTAGATTAACTAAAAGGCACACTTTTGACATACTGAATGGAACTCAGTTTATTGCTGATAGCATTTATCAAAGTATCATTCATGGAAGCATTCTTGAAATCATTTTTCAGCCTTCCTGGTCTGTTTAATAACATTTAACTCAATTTTATGTTATGATATTCACACTTAACTTTCTTGCTTCCTTGCATTCCACATTGTCGGCTCCCCTTTCTTTTTAGTTCTGGCTCTACAGCGCAGATGTCTTTAGAACGTATTGTAACAATTCTTTAAAATGTATACAGATAGGGCTTTGGCTCCATTCGTAGGAGTATTTTTCTCCCAACTTATGCTATTTGTTGTTTGGAGTATCATTCAGCCCTCTATGGGGTGCTTAGATTGCAATGTATGAGGGACTTTTGTACATCTCAAAAGACACTGATTATTCACATACTAATTTTTTAACTCATAGTCCTGTACACAGAATCAATCATTTTCTCATTGCATCGGGCATGTATTTTATTTTTTAGTCAAGACTTTAAGTTCAAGCCATATCTATTGTCTTTGCCCATACTTGTTTGATTTTTTTTTCCCCTTTGAAACTTTGGAATAAAGAAGCATACCTCCAGATCTTTTTCTAAATAAAAAAAACAAAAAAAACAAAAAAAACAATCACACAGCATTATTTCAGTTTTTTAGTATCATTCTCTGTAGAACCACCCACAACACACCTTCTACCAACAATGCTTTCTCATCTCTGCTTTATGTGAACCCATACTTTAACACAGTGCTTTTTTCTAGGTGGCACTTCATACTTGCTAATTTGCTAGACCCACACTGAGACTCTGGATTAAATAGTGCATTCTTGTATTCATATGTATAGTTTCTCCTTCAGTAAATTTGGAATATTCACAATTAATTAGGCTTACTCGTATATCTCACTCCTAATCTATAGACTGCTATCCAGCTGCTTAGTGTTCTTTCTTTTTTTTCCATTCAATAATTATCCCTTTATTTGTATTATCAAATGCCTCAGAGTTGTGCATTGCTTCCTTGTACACATCCACTCATTGACACCATATGTTATTTCTACTGGTACTTGAAATGCCAGCACTTTCACTATTGCTCCGTTCTTAGTGATATCCTTTGGACAGTGGCTAGCATCGTTTTGACATGCAAATTATGCATTGCGTCATTATCTTACAATCAATCGACTTATACTCTTCTATATGTGACCTCCCTTCAGCCGCGGCCGCTGCAGGTATGAGCGGTGGGAATGTGGGGCTGGGTTGGGGAGGGTGATTTCGAGAGATGACCACGAGGGAAAGTTAATTATTTATTTAATTTTCCCCCGTGGTCATCCCTCGAAATCCCCCCACCTGGACCCACTGCCCCACCGCTCTTACTGGTACCAACTGCCTCCCTTTCTCTTTTTACTTTCTCATGTGTTGCTTTATTTTTACAGATGTCGAAGTATGTTGGTTACTTTTCTACTGTCTTGTTATTTATGAAGGTGTAATGCATAATTGTCCTCTGTTAAAAAAACACCTCTATCAGCCTCTTTTAACCACCTACATCTTCGTCTTATTCTTTAGCATATAGTTGTTCAGACTGTTCCCTTTTAATGGGTCTAACACATCAACAAGTTCTTGCTCTGTTCAAGAGCCTATTCTTCACCCACCATTTATAAATATTTTCTTATTCCGGCACTCTCTAGAAAAGATGAAACCATGAATGATTCGTTCACACTAAGGCTCCTTAAACACTTTTTTTGTATTAGCACCCCATTTGCCCTCACTAATCACCTTTGATGCTGTGCACTATTTTTGATTGTGAAGTTATAGATTAGGCAAATCTGTAGTTCAGTTATCTTAATGAAAATGTTATTTCCAAAATCACTAACTCCTGTTACTGTTCATGAAAGGGTGTACTTCGAGCATATATTGTTTCCCTACTGTTTTGCCTTCATGCTTAGGTTTCTACTATTTTTTTTATTGGTTTCCATTTAAAACTTCGAAATATTCTACTTTTAATTCCTCTCATTCTTCACTCCTAGTCTGAGATGGATGTTGGCTCACAGTTCTTCAAGGGTTTACCTTTCTACCGCTAACATTCTTACTTACAATACTTGGAAAGTACTGGCACTATATTCTCTCCTGTCAATCTTCCCACATAAGTCTTAATGTATAGGTGCTTCTCAAAGCAACTAATTTCTATAGTAATCATTCTTGGCTTCTTTTCCATATCACCTGTTTTAATTGTATTTCTTTTTAAATATAAATTTCTCTCCATCCTCCTCTCCCTTAAATTTCCTAGCCTATGTGATCTACTATCATACTCTTTTCTCTCATTTCAATCCTTCCCGGATTTTCTTATTTTCACCTTGCTATCCTAGTCTATTTCATCTAGCAAACAATCTACGGGCTAACTTTTAGTAAATTTATTTAACACCCGACTCTAACTTGAATTGGCATTATTTTTCCTCATTCCACAATATATTAAGAATCTGGCCATTAGCTGTGTTTGTCTTTTCACTTCCTTATAGAAAAAGGCCACTTTCTGGCAAGTATCATTTACTTCATCATATGCATCTGAAACTCTGGAAAAGGATGTTCATTAGATATAATTCATTAAATAGTCTTTGGGCGAACGTACTATGAGATTTGAAAATGTAAGTGTTTTTGTTGTGCTTTATGATTTGCTAAAGAAATGAAGAAGATTATTAATATTATGTTGCGGAATGTAAAGAAAAAACTACATACAACACTTCCTGCTTGCTTGTCTGGTCCATACAGCTATCCAGTGGCTCACCTCTTAATAATTGACACTACAACATTTGTGTCATAAATTGAAAACTAGTAAGTTCCCTTTTATCTAGCGATTGAAGTGTGTTTTGCTACTTCATGCTCATACCGTTCATGCGATAGTCAAGTTTAAAAGGGCACTTTCACCTTTTAAAAGTATTTTAAGAATTTATGAAAAATTATGGTACTTCAATTTAAAAATAAAGTTATTGTGTTTGCTACTAAAATATGTAATTTAATAGCAATACAACATCCTTGATACTAATTTTCTTATTACCCCCAGGCCCCTTATGTCCTCGTCCCATTCATTACAAAGTGGAGATAATCAACTCCCGACAGAAAAAAAGAACAAAGGAATGCTGGGACCCTAACCCCATCCCCTCCCACTGGGAGTACATAAGCAGTACTTACCCAGCATTCCACCTGTTCTTTTTTTCTGTCTGTCGACATAATTGGGACGAGGTGCTGGTGCTGTTCTTGCTGGGCTTGAGTGGCTTTCATCTTTGGGATTCCCCATCCGGCTGCCTGACTGTGTGGTCGGGGTGTCTGGTGGTGTGCCTCCCTGCCTGCCGGGCTGGCTGGGAGGCTTAGATTTCCCGTCCAGTTCTTGCCGGCCGGATGTGCATGCTTTGCAGCCCCGGGTTTCTTTCCCGGCATCTTCAGGCTCCTCCGTTGCTTGTCTGGTTTGCTCTGGATGGCTGCTGCTCTACTTGTGAACTGAGTCTAGTCTGCTATGTAGGCATCTGCGGCTGTACTGTCAATTGATGGTCCTTCATCATCTATAGGATATTCTTCAGGCTCCCCTTTGCCATTGACGCAGTCAGACCGTGGATATCTGGTGGAGGGCATCAGCCTCACTACCCTCACTTGCCCTGGACCGACAGCTGTGCTGAGCGATGGATGCTGGGTTTGGCTTTCACATTTCCGCCTCTCTGGCATTTTTTGCACTGGTGCGGGTTGTGCTGTTGCTTCCTGTTGTGCAGCATGGCTGGGGGTCTGTCTCTGTTGTCTGTTATGGCCTTTGGAGCTCCGGGCCCCCTTGCGCCCTGGTTCTGGTTTTCTACTCCTGGGGTGCCTGGCACCCGGGCTGGTTCCTCCTCCTGCCTGGACTTGGTTGCCGGTGGTGGGCTGGCTGGGAGGAGGGCCTTGTTCGTTTCACCCGGCCCCCGTGTGTGTACTGCATTGTGGTTGGGATGTTTTCCTCCTCTTTGCGCCACTGGCGTTGTAGTTCAGTGACGCTGTTTTTGTTCTTTGGTGTCCAGGCCTGAAGACAGAACGCCCTGTTCTGTCCTGCTCTCGTATGTTTCAGTGTTTGAGCTGGGCTGGGCCTGGTTTTCCCTGGCTGAGTGTCTGTCTGGGTCTGGCAGGTGCTGTGGGCTTTCCTGGCGGCCTGGGGGAGGGGTGGGGGGGGGGTCTTGTTCCTGTTTTCCGGCCCTCCCCGGTGTATTACGAGTAGTGGTCGCTGTTTCCTCGGTGCGCTGTTACTGCCCTGTTCTGCCCCTTGGGTTGCCTTGTTCTTCTTCTGTGGTTCATGTTTTAGCCTCTTTCTTTTTTCCCCTCTTGCGGTGTTCATCTCTTCGTGGGACAGGGGGGTCCTGGTTCGCTGTCTGCGGGACTGCCTCCTCCGGGTGCGTGCACATGGCGGATTTGGCCTTTTTTTCTCCGGTGCTGGGTGGGGTTGTCCATCTGTGTTCCCTGCTGGAATTCCTTTCCATTGCTCTGTTTATCCTGGTTGGGGGTCCTCCTGGGATGGCTGGGTGCTGTGGGGTTTAGCATCTTTTGTCTTGCCTTTGGTCCGTTGATCCTCCCTACTTTGGTCGCTCCTGTGCTTCAGCTTGTTCTTCCCCGGTGGTTTCCTGACTGACTACCTACCTGGGTTTGCGGGGGCTTTGGGGTTGTGCCTCTGCACCCTGTTGGGCCCTGCTCTTGCCTCTTGCTTATGTTTTCACGCTGGCTTTCTATGGGGCTCCAGTCTTCTGGGCTGTTGCTCTGTTCTTGGGGTCTCTGGCCCCTCTTTGTCTGGTTTTGGGCTTCGTCCTTGCGGCTTTGTCCATCCCCGGTTCTTGCCTGGTTTCTGGATGTTGTGCTGGGTTGGATCTGGTCCTTCCCTGTTTGCGTGTCTGCCTGGGGTTGCAACAGGCTATGGTGCTTGTTCCTCCTGTGGTAGAGCCTCTGGGTGTCTTTTTCGTCAGGCCCTCCCTGACTCCGGCTGGGTTTGCCTGCTGGGCCCTGGTCTGCTCTGGTCTCAACCCTTTTTGGTGGGTCGGTGCTTGTTGGTGGCCGGCTTGTGCCAGCCTGGATGGTCAGGTGCACTTGGTTTCTGCCGCCGGCTTTTGCCCTCCGCTCTCTGCCGTTCGGTGAGGTCAGGCCTGGTTGTTTCCTGGTTGGGTGTCACCCTGGCTTGTGGCTGTGCTGTGTTGTCTCCCAGCTCTCTTCTGCTCTGATGTGTTTTGGCTTTTGGGCAGGTCTTGTGGTCTCTGGCTGTCTGGTCTCCGCCTGTGAGTGGCTGTCCCCTTGGCGGTCGTTTCCTGGTCCTTGTGGGGGTGGGGTGGTCCTGCCCTTTGTGGCCTGAGCCCCCTTTTCCAGCTGCACCGGTCTTCTGCCTGGTCTGCCGCTCCTGTCTTCCCTGCATGACCCCCTCCCCTTTTGGGCCCACTCTCATTGGCAGTGTCGGTCGTTATGTGCCCCCCTCTGTTGGGGGGTGGTCACAGGGTGTTTGTCTTACCCCCTGGGGTGCCTGCCTGCCTGGCTGCTGGTTTCCTGGGGCTTGCTGATGTGGTTTGGTGGGGTGGGTGAGGTCCTTGTGCTCCTCTGGCCTTCCCTGGCCTTTGATTTTGCCTGTGCCCTGCTGGGGACTTTCCCGTTTTGGGCCTTTCCTGGTTGGGGGTTGGGCCATTGGGTCCTTCTGGTCAGGCGGGTTGCTTGGCTTTGGCCCAGGCTTCCCGTCTGCTTGGCGCTCTGTTGTCTTGGTTCTGCCCTGGGGTTTTTCCCCCTGCTCCTGCCCTCCCTTGGTGGTTGCTGGGCCAAGGAGTTTGTGGTCCTGGGCGGACAGCTTGGCTTCCGCCCTGGCTTCTGTTGCCTCAATGGCTTAGCTATTTTGGGAGGTTTTGTTTCCCTCCCCTCAGGGTTGAGGGTTTCGGGATTGTGGCCGTTAGCCTTGTTCCACCACTTCTGGGCCTGTGCGGTTTCTGGATTGTTGGTCCCCGGTCTTTGTTGGCCTGTCTGTTGTTTGGTCAACTGTCTGCCCGGTCTCATTGGGGGTGTCTCTGGCTGGGTTGTTCTTCTGCCTTTTCTGTTTGCCCTGGTCTTTGCTGCCTTGGGGGTTGGCCTCGCCTGCACCTGCTGCTCTGGCATTTCATGTCGCACCCTGGTTCAGTTGGGGCCTTGGTCCATATGCAGCATTTTGTCTCCTGGGTTCTGGTCTCTGGCTCTTCCCCTACCCTTTTTCAGTTTGGTTGGGGTCTGACTGTCTGGTCCTCCTGGTTAGTCTTTTGTTCTTTTGGAGTCTGGTTTTTTGTTAGGGGCTCTGGCCTGCTCGGTTTGGCACTGTGGGCCTTGTGGAGTGGCGTTCCGGGGTGGTGTTCCTTGTTTCCCCGGCGTTATTGTGTGTGCCTTTTCCTTGCTGCCTCTTTACCTGTTCCACGGATCTCACCGTGCCTCCTCCTCCCGGACTGGGTGCTTGGTGTGGTGGCTCTGGTGGTTGGTTCTGGTCATTCGATCTTGGAGCCTGGTCCTCGCCGGTGGGGTTTTGGGAGCTTTGTCCTCTGGGCTCTCTGGGGGCTGGGTCCTTGGGGGGGGGGCTGGTGCTTGTCCGCTGCTTCCCCCCTTCCTTTGTGTTGTATGGGTGGTCCTGCACTTGGGTGGTCCTTTGGGTTTGTGCCTTTGCCCTTTTGCCTGTTCCTGTCCTCTTTCCTGTTTCCCTTCTCTGGTGTGGCTGTCCAGTGCTGTTGGGGTTTGTCCTCTGGTAGGCATGTTCACCCTTTCGTGCCCGGTTGCGTCGGGGTCTGTGGGGCTTTCCTATCTACCCCTCATGTTTTTGGGGTGGCTTGTGTGTCAGTTTGCCTGTCGGGGCTTCCCTTCTGTCTTGGTGGGGCTCGCTCTCTGTCTTGCTGCTGTCTCACCTGTGTGCCTGCCTGGTGGTGCTGGGCTTGTTGACCTTTGTCCAGTGTGCGCCCTTGATCATGTCCTGTTAGGGGCTTCACCTTCTCTGGTCCGCTGCATTCCTGGGTGTTGGTTGCTTTGGCGGCTGTTGACCTTTTGGGGCTTTGCCTTTGTGGTCTCTTTGGGGTGCCTCCTTTTCTGCTCTCATTTTGGCATGCTCCCCTCCGCTTGTTGGGTTGGGGGTTCCCTTTGGTTGGCCTGGGTGATCTGTTTTCCATTTCTCTGGTTGGCTGTCTCCTTGCTGTCACTGTGGCATTGTGTTTGCCTTGGTTCCGGTTTCTAGTTCTTGGTTGTGTCCCTGCTGGCCTGTTCTGGTGTGCTGGCAGGTTGGGGCCGTTGGGGGTCTTTTTCATGTTTGTCCTCCTCACTGTACTTTGTTGTGGGCGGCTTCTGTTTCCCCTTTTGCTTTCCTTTGGATACTGCCTTTTGGTGTGGTTTCTGGGGTGTGCTTCTGGGTTTTGGTAGGGCAGGTTGTCTGTTTTGGTATTCTCCACTTTCTAATGAATGGGACGAGGATATAACGGACCTGGGGGTAATGCTCTATCACTTAACGGTAATCTTCATTACTCCGGGTCCCGTTGTCCTTGTCCCGTTCCTATGCCCCGCTCTCCCTCCCGAACGGCTGGCCTTCCTGTTGGGGGAATGGTAGTTCGGGCGGAATGCTGGGTAAGAACTGCTTATGTACTCCCAGTAGGATGGGCTGGGGTTAACGTCCGACCATTCCTTTGTTCTTTTTTTCTGTCGAGAGATGATTACTTCCACTTTGTAATGAATGGGACAAGGGTAACGGGACCCGGAGTAATGAAGATTATAGAAGTAATAGAGCATCACATTCTCTTGATTATGCTAAAGATAGCTCAGTTCTCAGTAATGCTGCAGAAGATGCCACATTATTAGAAAAATCAGGAAACTAGTGGTTTACAACCTAGGATTACCTGCAATTGTGATAGGAATAAACCGAGAATAAATGTATTACCATCAACTAACATGTAGGCATAAAGAGCCTCAGAATTGAGAAATTGGGTCAAAGAAGAAGACTGTAATTTGAACAAGATTAAATTGCTTGCATGTGGGAAGGTTGTAACATGTTTAATACAGCTATTGACTCCCAAACACTGCACAGCACACACATTTAGGGAAGATCTTACTATTTTCACAGAGAGCACTATTGCAGCACTACTGGAGTATTAGTAACTGGTATCACTACTATGCATTGTGACATTTTATCACCAATCAACAACAGAAACATGTTTGTACAGATACATTCATTGACAAACACTGACATTTTAAGCATTCTAAATCTATATTTTCATTAAAAAAAGTCTCTTAATCTGCCAGTTATGAGTAACCATAACTTCCTCTTCCTAACTCATGGCTCCTAACTGAACATTTTTTCATAAACTGTATCACAAACTTCATCATCAGTGGCATTGCATTATGATGAACAGTCCCTAAAAATGGTTTAAGGGACTATGACATTCCTGTCTCCTGAGGAGTAATTGGTCCACTGCAAGCAATGCAACAGATTTACATAGAATTTTAGTTAAGAAGGGTCACTGTGAATGTAGTTTGATATATGCAATTAAAGGATATGCTGGAGGTCTTTGTTAGGTCCCTGTGTGAAGTTCTTAAATAATTCCTGAATTTCAGCGGGCCTAGATAAATGTGCAGTACAAGAAGCAATTAACCAGTCGTGGCTCCCTTTCATAACAAGTGGTGGGTGGGGCGTAGGGTGTGAGGGGTATGGGGAATAATAAATAAAAATAGGAAACACTTACCTGCTGCTGCACGGCAGGCCGCCGTCTGGGGATTTTTCTGCTTGGGGTCCCTGCACACTGCGCAGGCTCCTAGACACCAATCAAGACACTGCTTTCATGAGAGCAGCTCCATGATTGGCCTGAGCATGCTTGTGGAATGCTCGCTTAGGTCCTAGGAGCCTGTGCCTCTACTCCACCCAGCTGTACATCACAGCTCGGGTGGAGAGAGATCAAAGTGTGCATGACGGTTTGGACAGCCTTAGACAGCTGACCAAACCGTCATGCGCACTTTACAGTGTGCACTTCTCCTCTCCCTGCACTCATCATGGCCCCGCCCCACCCAGACGTGGCTGCCTGGAGCAGAAAGAAAAATAAAATGATAATAAAATGGTTTTATTATCATTTTATTTTCCCGTTTCTGTCTTCTGCCTGGCACTCAGCGGGGGGGGGGGGGGGGGTGATGCTCCTCTGCCATAGCGGAGGAGCCGCCGCTGCAATGAACACAGCAATTTATTTAAGAGAGACACAATGTGTTTAACAACATATATGAGTTCCAAATTATGTTTTGTTCATTTGTTAGGTTGGTGAGAAAGCAGGCGAGATATATGTTTAGGTATACAGACCAGAGAACGCCAAGGCCTTCTCTCTCACTCTTGCTTTCTCTCCCTAGGCAGCACCTGCACTCGGTTATTAAATTTAAATGGAGACTTAAGAGATGGGTAAGAAGTGACATAGATGTAGCGGGAAGAAGGAAGAAAGGAAGGAGGCAAGAAGGGTAAGTTGGAAGGAAGAGGGGGTAGACCTTGGCCTCCTAGGTCAAGCACGTCGCTCCCCCGCTTATGCGCCTGATAGCCTAGAGGAACTGTGACGCTGACACAGTCCTCGAGCTCGCCTCAAACCCGCTGTTTGGGTGACTGTTTTTCCTGCATTCAGCACCTTGAGACCCTCACGGGTGATATGCTGTGCTTTATAGGCGATTGATTGATTGATTGATTGATTGATTGATTGAAAAAAGAAAGAAGGGGTGAAGGTACACGGAGAGAGAGACAGAAACACATGGTTGTTTGACACCTAACTCTTGAACAAGCAATGTTCAAACAGAATGGGTCTTCTGCTTTGTAGCCGGTATATCATGATGATGGATGAATTAGAGCGGGGTCCAAAGTTTTTCTTAGGACCCAACAGTTGGTGCTGCCAAAGGCCAGTGTTGCTGAAAGCCAAGGCTGCCCAGTCTTGATTCTGACCCATGCCTGTTTCTCCTCTCTACAATTCCGTCCTCTTGATTTCACTCTTACAGGTTCTTTTCAATCACTCTGTTCCTTTCTTTCTCTTTCTACTTCACCCTTTTCTGCTTTTGTCTGTCTTGATCTAGGCAAAGATCTGATGACGAAAATTAAGTCCTACCACCCAAAATAAGTGGTTGACCTCTCCATCTGCTATCAAAAACATAAACTAAGCACTGTTTTTAGGCAAACATTGCATAAGGTAAAAAAGAACTATTCATTAAAGACACTTATATGATATTAATGTAAGAAATAATTGGCTTTGTTGATTATAGACTAGGCTATTTTAGATGTCTAAGCTTTGCACAATGGTCATGAAGAAAATATTTGTGTAGATATTTAACACAGTGCCAACACGTTGCCTCGTGGCACTTGTGCTGCACAGTGACATGCAAATGCAGTCTAAAGGTAATTAAAGTGGAATATTTATATTTCTTCAATACGATTCATGTGGTCCGTAACAATATTTACCACAGGACAAAATAAATGTACATATTTAGATGTTGTTTTTAATTTTAAATGTAGAATTTGAGACTTATACTGCTATTCGTAAGAATACATATGTAGCATAAGAAAACCTTTTACGTATTTTATCTTCTACTGTAGCTCAAACTTCTACATCAAGTTCAAGAATGTGCAAAACTTCCAGTGTGTGATTGTGACCCTTCTCCCTCTATAAATCTGTGTCACAGGTGTTCCACTGAACTACAAAGTTCACAGTCCCGGTATTTTTGTAGCAGAATAGACAAACATCTTTGCCTGTGTGTCACGAGCTGTAAACGGTTTCAGTTGCCATGGCAATTCGTGCATTCCAATGGTCATTATGGGACTCCCGTTAAAACAGTTGTGTAATAAACGTCTGAACAAAAGCGCTTATTGGTTTAAAGGAGTGACCCTTTCCCTGCCATCCGACAAAGAGCAAAGGTCATAGTTGAGGTCGCGCTTCCTTCGACTATAAATATTTTGCTGGCGTCAAAGACAACATCTCTTTTGTGAAGAGGTTTCATGACCTACTATATAAAATTGCTTCTATGTGCTCTATCTTAACAGGTTCAGCAAAAAATCAATTTTGGGGTACTAGAATATTGACAAGTTCTATTTATTCAGTGTTTCCTAAAATGTATCCTTATGACCCATTCAAGGTGCCCGGTACAATTTGCAGAAATTGGAGTTTTGACGGGACAGCAATGGTCCAGCCCTTTGAAATATCGTTTTCTCTAATTACCAGTTCATGTTATGACATTAACTGATCCGTTTTAATGAAATGAACTAATTGGTGCATGAGAGCATTGATAGAATTTGATCCTAGATGGTGTTTTTTGTTTCCACATGATGAGATTATAAATTATCAGGAGCCTTTTATGCAAGTATACAAGAATTTCAATTCAGTTTACTATATTTTACAACATAGTAAACTGGTGGAGTATTCCAGATTATGTGTGCTTTTTTGTTAATCAATTGACTACTGGGATCCAAAATCAGCATCATAGTGGAAGAAACATAATTTAAAATTAGAATGTCATTTTAACCTGTTGAGGATGGCTTGACCAGACTTCCTATTTGCACTCCATCCAGGACCCGGCTGTCACATTTTCTTTGTCCTGAAGAAGACCCACCGTGATGACCTTAGAAAACAGGCATTTTGGGTCAAAAACGTCAACATACTGTTCTCTCATGTCCTAATACAGCGTATCCATAATAAGTTGAATCTTTAGGCTACTACTGGAGTCATACATTTGGACAGAGATTTCAATTTATTGGCCGCTAATCTGTGTTTTTTATGTATTGTTGTTCTTCATTTTCAAATTCCATTTTTAGTTCTTGCACCTTTATCACCTCATGTCACTAGAGTCACTACTGAACCACTGACTTGTGTATTGTATGACAGCCTGTTATTCACAAAAATAAGTTGACATATATATGTAAAAAAAGAATAATATAGATATATATTGATATAAAATCCGGTGTTGTGCGTTTTTTTGCGTAAACATCATCCATGAAATTACTATATGACTCTTGCATGTCTAAAGGAATTAGGCGCTACTCGACGGAACTATTTTTGTAGACTGTAACAACCTGGACAGGACATCAGGCTTAAAAGAATTTTGTTTTCCTGCTGTGACCAGAGTTGCTGGGGGAATGCAATTGCTTTCACTTGGCTGCAAGCTCTTCTTTCCTTGCTCTTGAAGGTCCTACTCCAGTCCCTGTTGAAGCAGGGAAAGGAGATGGAGCGCTCTGCCACTGAAAAAAAAGATAAGCGGCTGCTACTACCAACCCTACATGGCTGCAAATCAAAGATTCTTTTAAGGTCAGTGGCAGCAGTAATGCTCCTGCTGTGAAGCAAAGCCTCTTTTTAAATCTTGATATATGATTTCCTTTCAAACTCTGCCAGCTTTGCGATTCGCAGTGCTGGAACAGATACAAGTTTACAACTTGCGACTGTGAAGTTTAGCTCACCCCTAGTTACAAACATTTTGCAGAGAAAAACACTGGGGCCCAGATTGAGGCCCGGATTTAGATCTTGGTGGATGGGTTACTCCATCACAACGGTGACGGATATCGTGTCCGCCGAAATACAAATCCCAGTATATCCTATGGGATTTATATTTTGGCGGACGGGATTTCCGCCATTGATGTGACGGAGTAACCCGTCCGCCAGCGATCAAAATCAGGCCCTTAGTATTATTAAGCATACATTTTCACATAATGATAACCGATTCTTTGTGATGCAAAGAAGCTCAACCTTAGGTGCCAATCATTTTTCATGCTCAAAATATATTTTCACTGAAAAGGTGATGCAGACACAAACAAAATCACGTTGTGCCGCGAAGAATCAACCCCTTCACTTCTTTGCACGGGGATGTTATGAATCTATATCTGTGCAAGCACCAATAGGTTTTCCCACAATGTATGATCTAAACATTTAGCATGAACTGACCTGCTGCACACAAGGGACAAGCAGAATACTGTCTGCTAAGATGTGTAATTATGACAAAATTGCACTTTACTTAATTTAACCTTTATTACCTATCATCACATAGAAGTGTGTACTGGACCATATAAATCAAGTGCACATCTCACAAAAGATACCGGTGCTTCACATTAAGGCCATAGTCCAACGCTTAGCATTGCACTAAGTAAATCAAGTGAAGATCTACTCAATATCTACTATTAACGCATTGAACAATTGCAGATTTTCATGCAGCACTGTATTGCATTGATGTTAATATATCTGGGTCCTTTCCCAAATTATGATGGCATATTTAATGTAATTTCATCTCACTTTGTGGGGTTGAACTCTTCTTCTTCTCGGTTCTGGGTTAATAATTTTAGGTATAACTTCAACACTTGAAAAAACAGCATCACCTAAACTATAACTGATGATGCAACAAATCTGGCATTTATTACCATTTTTGAGAGAGAAGAGAGGCTTCATGACCCCTAACGATAACATCTTGCTCACAAATATAATGAGAACTGCAGGAGGTTCTCCTGCTACTCTATAAACATGCCATGTAATGGGACAGAAATTCAGTGGTCTCTTCTGGCAAAAAGGTAGAAGTGAATGCAAAACATCTACAGAAACTTTAGATTTCAAGGACCTTTAAACTGAAAAACTAGTATAGTAATAAAGTAAGAGGGGTGGAGTCCGATATGAGATTATTAATTTGGGACTGACTACCTATACTAATTCAATAAACCCGCTTTTGTTAAGTCAAAATATGATTCCGATAGAATCATTACCCAGCCCCTGGTAGCTATGGCACAAGCAGTAGGCAATCCCCAGGGAATGTGCAATTTAAGCTCAACCAGTACTAACTATTTCAAAGTAAAGTAGACAACACAATAGAATTCCTTAACCACTTTAGACACCTAGAACATTAAAATAGTGTTAGAGGAACCAGAGATATGTATTGTAAAATGTATAGGTGAAAAAGAGCCAAGACAAAGTACACCACAATTCAAAAACAACATTTTGTGGTTGTATGGCATTTAAGGACTGATTTAGAGGCTGGCGAATGGGTTGCTCTTTCATATACATGATGAATATCTCATACACCTTATTCCTAATGCATTATATCTTATGAAGTCTGTAATATGGTATATGCTATGTTTTGCATGTTGTGACAAAGTAACCCATCATCCAAATTCTAAATAAGACCCTACATGCATGATTTCACGTTGTTTACGATGCAGCAGGGGTCAAATACACTAAGTGGGTTTTCCTGGTGAATGTTTTTAACTTGGGACTTCGTTTCTGAAATTCAAGTCACTATCTTGCAGATGGCAAGGTCCAAGACTGTGGCTGGCAAGGGTCCCACAAAGCTGATTATGCCATTATCAAGCTCTTGCTGAAGCCACTGATTTTTGTTCCAAGAGCTTCGAGTTGGACAAATCTGGATTTTGTAGCCATCGGGGTTAGTTTGCTGGTTGCATAGCTGTGCTGCTTCGCCTCACTCCAAGCTTTTAAATTCAGACTTATTCACTTTTGTGGAAGTTAAAATTCTCCAGTTTGACAAGGCTTTCAAGCCATGGCCAGGCAATTGTCCATGAACCTGGATATCTTTGCTGTGATGCCCTGCTGAACCAGTTTTCAGCACAACAAAACGATCCAAGGAGGACAAACTTGGTTTTCTTCTCCACCTTAATTTCAACCTCTCAGGGCAAACCTCAGCACTCAACCCCAGTCCTCTAGCCTTAGAAACAAAGTACGAAATCCAACTTTTCCAAGTGCTGGAATTGTCCTTTCTGGACAGTCCTTCACCCACTAACACTTCAAAGCATGTTTATGGGGCCAATGTCTATCTTCAGAATGGACATGTGCAAGTTCCAGGACTCTGTGGTTGGCTGGGCCTTCTTGGAGAGAGGAATATTTCTACATTTTGTGTCCTTGAAGCAAGAAAACTGGAGGCCAGCCACTTTACCCTTGAAGAGAAGTTCCATTCTGTGGGTGCCAGCAGGATCCATGAGTTAATGAGTCCTTGAGTGAGTACTCTTCTTCCAACAGAAGAAAGAGGAGACTTCTTCCACTAGGGACTTCTTCTTCAGATGGAGTCTTCCCTGTTCCAGGAACATACTTAGGAGGTGGTGGTTGAGGTGACAGATTGTTCCTGTGCACCTGCCAGTGCCTGGAAATAGTCTACCCCAATCCTAGATATTTCCTTGCAGTCTCCCAACTCCTTGTGCAGCACTTCCTCTTTGCCATAATGTAAAATGGCATTGGAGCCCCATTGCCAAGTTGTCAGAACTCAGCAACCACTAAGCAGGCCTGTCTTAAGCTCCTACAACACTCCTCTATTTAGATGAGGTCTCCTACTCTCCTCCCATCTGACAGAGTCAAAACTGGTTTTCTCCCGTACCTTGACTGGAGCCACGTTGTCTAGCAGGGTCCTGGAAATGAGTTGTAGAAGCCATCATTGGCATCTCCAAGTCAAAAGAGGTAGAGTTAAAAATGTGTTTGTTCTGCCAACAGTGCCTTTCTTTTCCCAGATAGCTAGCACTGGCTAAATGGTCGGCAGGTAACGCACATTTGCTTTTCTTGGGCTCAAAGGTAAGCTCTTGCCCTCTGAGCTACCACAGTTTTCTCTCCAAGTCCATGGTATGTATTCCAGCTCTTGGGGTGTGATGATCCCAGCACTAGGTTAAACTCCTCCAAAATGGACTATGGTGACTTTGCCCAAATTGTTTAGGTCAAATCATAAAAGCCTTAAACCCAAATGATTTATATAACACCAGTCATGCCTAATAGAGAACTCTTGTCTACCTAGCCCTTGACAACTCTTGTCTACCTAGCCCTTGTGTATCTAGTTGTAGAACACATACATGCTGATAATACCCAACTTACAAACATAACAAATGTGGAAGAAAGTTACTAAAAATCTAAAATTCTCCAAAAAGACATGGAGGTTAAACAAAAACCTATACTCAACTGCCCCAAATTCATGGTCACTGGCTAGACATCTTTTTCACTGTTTCATAAAAAATGCAAGCTGTGATGTATAATAACAGCCTGCCACTTATTTCTCAAATGAAAGATGTCATTAAAGTACTCAATGTCAATTATCAATAACCAGTCTGAATGTTTAAGTTTTATTCAAGACATCCAGCTCAATGCCCAGATTACATTACGGTAATGCCTTTGTTCAAATTGTCTAGCACCACACAACTAGGTTTATTTAACATTCAACAAGCTGAGAACACATTTAGTTTTGTAAAACAAGCTGCTGTGACTTCTGTCAGAACCAGGATCACATTTAAGATCGCCTTCATTTTCTGCAGAGACTTTTGAAATCAGATCCATCTCAGATACAAACCACAGTCCATGACTTCATGTCTGTGAGAATGCTATGCTCAGTTTCTCATGCACATCTATTAATTCCACCAATCAAAAAGAATAATTAAATGCCCACCAAGTGCCAACCAAGGTCATTTGATAAGATCTTCAAGGCACAAGTTCAATTACTAGAAAGGCCAAATCAGTCTTCTTCCCTTCCCAGTAAACTGAGTAACATCCAATTGGACAACAGTAACACGTGATTTACACTATTTTAAAATTGCAGATGTGTAGAGAAGCACTATAACAGTTTTTTTAAATGCTTTCTTGTCCATTTAATGGGATGACTTCAAGATCATGCATTATCATTTTAAGACAAAATCAGGAGCAAAGCTTTTTATTTGAGTGGGATATCTGATTATTTGTCCAGTGGGCAGTGCCTCTATGTCGTCCATTCCCCACGCCCTCTCTATTTTTAGGTCATTTGCTTGCCTCCTGGAATCCCCTAATTATGTTATATTTCGAAGTTGCATTTATGCATGAACAAGGACTTTTAACTAAAAGTGTTATCTTCAAAATTGGATTAAACTGGACGGTGTGTATATGACAATGAATGCTTAGGAGAACTTTGGGTAATTAGCATACTGCCAACTTTTTCCTTGAATAATTGTTGCCACTTCACCTGCTAGGATTGACCTTTTGTTGATCAGCCAATATGGCTGCCAAACCTCCTCTTCTGTTAGTTGAGTTATTATTTATATATTTTTTGTCTTCTGCAGTAAGGACAGTAGAGAGAAGAACACTTTTAGAAAAGAAAAAAAACATGCAAATTGAAATTAGGATTCTAGTCAGGAAAGAAATCCAGTAATCTTGCAAAGCAGAAGATACGGAAGTTCCTTGAATGGAGAGAGCAGAAAGACAATCTGAAGGAGAAGGAGAAAAAAGACGAGACTACAAATCTCAGTATCGACAGAGTTAGTGATAGAGATTATATCCTTGATTTCCCTGAGAAAACCCCTGGTACCCTCTTACAATGACGCTCATTGATGTAATTGAGAACAGTCAGCATGTTGGTGATGTGAAAAGCCCATCACAGCCAGCAGGTCTCCCAGTTGATCCATGTAGATATTGAACAATGTGCTGCTAACACTGAAACTTGGGACACTCCAGCTCCAGTTGTTTATGGGGAGCAGGGAGGTCTGGATCGGTTGTGTGCATTTGGGGACTGCAAATGTATATGTGCAATTTGTAGCCCTGTGTCCAATGACTGCACCTCAGAATATAAGTATTTTATAAATTTAGGCACTGATAGTTTAGTTTATCTCCTTTATATCCATACAATGATCTATAATCGTTCACAGCGTTGTTGAGGTGGCAATGAAAGGCATTTATGGCTGATGCATTTATAGGATACTTTTTGTTTTGCTTTGACACTCTACATAGAATTGTTTTGATTCAAATCCTTCCTAGCTCAAAATTTACAAGAAAAAAGGTCTGTTGTTTGCCATGAAATCTTTACACGGCAAACATGTCTTTGTTAGAACACTTACTATAAGATTGTGGGTAGTGATTGTTTTTTCCCATTTGTGGTTAATATTTCATTCAGATTTTATCATCTGCAAAGTGATAAAAATAATTTGCAAATCTGAAGAATATTCTGAAAAACATGCGAGCCCAGTGTGATGTGTGGGCACATTTTAAATGACTTTGCTTGCTGAAACTGTAAATTGGTCAGACTCACTTTCATTGGTACCCCTGTGGACAACACAACTTCATGCCCTATACCTATTTGAGAAACTGAGTATGTTGTCTGATAACTAGATGTTTTCTGATAGGGGATCATGATGTAATAAAGATTGGTGAGTGGTGAATATCATGAATAAAATAGTCTCTTTGAGGGACCTTAAAGTATTTTACCCAGAAACATGGAAATGAACACCTGCCTAGACTTTACCCATTACTTCCCATGTTCTAGTAAGCTTTATCTGATCTACTGCCTCCAAATGTATTTTTTGTCTCTTGTCCATCTTAAAAGAGGTTATCAAACGGCAAGCTTCATATTTTTGGGGAAATATGAGTTACAATGCTGCTCCTTGGCCTGGCTCCATCCAAACACTTGTGGAAGTTTCAATTGGAGATGTTGATAGAAAATATGCAACAATTGGTTATAAATATGCATGACTGAGTGTGAGAGGTGAGGATATGCTGAACAGTTCTTTGCACATCGAAATGCGAACCAAGTTCATGGCATATTATATAGCATGGGGAACAGGATTATTATACAGAGAGTGGGTGGTAACAACGACGACAGGAGGGGAACTTTACATGCATGGAAGACATTTGAGGTGGCACTTCTAGAAGACCTGGGAGAGACAAGTGTAGTGCCATAAAAAAGAGTGGATTATGTGGAATAAACTATTGACAGAAAAGCATAATTGGAAAAGACAGCAGCTGACCAGGTTCGAATTTATAAGTGTGATATGTACAATAGTAATCAGACAGGAACAGCAGTGAAACAAAAAAGAGAACCGAACACACAAGACCAACAGTTGCTCAGTTTCACATGTATAAGGAGGATATGAAGAATAGTAATCTCAATTATTACTGCTAAAATAGACATGCTAATCATGTAGCTTTTTGGTTTCAGTTGGAAAGGAGAGCACTCTGGGTTAGATCTCTAGATTAATAATATTAATCCCAGAACATCACAGAGCATTGATCCTCATGTAATCCATTCAATACTTTTACCAATGTATCATTTTTGTATTCAGTCTTTGTTCTTCATAACTCAATAAAACACTATAGAAATATTTGTTCCTGGTGATATATTTACAGAAGGTGAGCGAGGCTTCCGTTGCATAACACAATGCATGGGTAAGAGAATGGTCATTGTAGTACATCACAAATAAACACAAACCACGCTGTTGACTTCTGACTAACAATCATCCACCGCCTAAATTGAGTAAAAAGTAACCAGAGCAACTAAAGGACTTTGGTCAAAATCCTCAGCACCTCCAAAAACATATCACTAGTAGGGTTTGAGCAGGAGGTGCCAGAGTCAGTAAATGTTACTGAAAATGTCATTGCTTTAAAATCAGGAAAATGTATTACCCATTTCTCCAATATATCCAGATACTTACACACAGCTATAACTTCGGAGAGCATCAAATAATGAGACAGAAGGATCCTGACTAGGTTCCCTAGTAGCTCGATTAAGCAGCCTTAGATATTTGCTTTGACGTTTGATGAAGAAGGAGGGCTCTAAACTCATGAAACATGCCTTCTGAGGTATTCAAGATATTACGATATGATTAGCGCAGTATATCTAATGATAGTTTACCTCGTTATGGTGTATTAAACGGCTCAAGATCCCCGATTGTGTTTAGTACGACAAAAAGAGCCGAGAAACCGAACCGCCTCCATCTTGGATTGCGGCTCTCTCTCTCACTTGGGAGTCACGTGGTCTTTTCCGCACACCCTCTGCTTTCCCCTTTCCTTGCATTTAATTAGAAGACAGGCTGAGTTGCTGAGAAGCAAGGTCACATCTGCTAAAAGGGAGTATCAGGCGAATTCCTCTAGGCCTGGGACGAGAAGGGAGTTACCCTTTCGACCTTCTCTGTAAAGATAGTAACCCTTTGTAAGTGTAACCGAAACTAGGAATGGGCATGAGCTCATTAGGGGCGCCAGGACTAACTGGTACTTTTCCACATATATGGTTTTGTATGCTGTACTGATAATGTATAAAAGTGTGTTACTGTCAAGGAGCCAGCAGTCTTCCTCGGCGCACCTGATGGGTGAGGATCGACGAGGCTCCTCTATATAGAGTTCTGTGGTGGCTAATAAACGTTTGAACCTTCCACGTTGCCAACTGCTCCTTCTTACCTAATATTGCGGGCCAATGGTAAGTGTGGCCCTTGGGATAATTATTTTGGACACAACACTACCTACCATATAAACAACTTTGCCTAATAGATATTGAGCCATGTCATGAAAGCAGATGGCTACTAGGCTGGTAGAGTAAAAGAGCCTTCTGGGCCATGTCCAGGGATCCTTGTGTTCCACACTGGGAAGGGAAATGTTATTGCATGAGTGCTACACCCCAGAAATATTTAGGAGAGTTCTTATCTTCTTTGTTAATAACAGCTTCACTCATTTGTAGGAGTTTAAAGAATGCCTAGGTTTCTACATCTACTTGGATAGATATTATAGATTTCTAATACACTTAACATGATGATTGAAAATGTGGTATTTGCCCTCTAAGAAATGATGCGGATGTTGAAAGAAATAGTGAGCAGAAATTAACAGGGTTTTTCACTACAAGCGGTATTATGGGAAGGGCCTGTCCAGCACACCAAAAGTGTGCAAAGCCAAGTGTGGGATATTGGAAATCAGTGAAATTGGACATTCAAATGTTTTTCTTCCAAACTAATTTAAGCAATTTTGAGTCCACACATAAGAGATTTTTACACAGCACTCACTCATTTACAGGAGAGTGGAGACATTATCTAGGACATACTAAATGTGGAGATTGTTTGAGAAGGTGTGCCAGTCTTCCAGTGCTGAAGAAATTGCTCTTACTTGGCATTCTTAGACCTTGAATACAATTTTGAAACCTAAAATACAAACTGAATTTATTTTAGTGGTGTCTCAATTTCTTGAGTATTAATTCCAAAAGTCGCACTCAAAAATACCTCAGAAAAATTGATTCACTATGAGCGGAAATGGAAAATGTTGCTATAAATTCACGTCGATCTAGTTCAATACAGGAAAGCGAAACATAATTTAATTTAAACTTATTTTAATATTATTTTCAAAATGTTGATTCAAGTGAAGAACAATATTGTTCAAGGGGGTTCGCCTTGGCTTAACCATAACTATTGACTGTGTGGCAAAAAGTGTCATAATTCAGAGTCTTTTTCGCAATAATAGGTATGACTTTTTTCAAATTTTGCATGTTCTGTCATAGATATGTTTAACATAAAACATAAATAAAATGTCTAAAATACTGTATAAAGCCATTACTATGCCTGACAAAACGAGTAGCACTCGTTTTTGCAGTTCATGTGTAGGCAGTGCTTTAATTGGCCAGGCACTCTCCTGTACTGAGTGGCTGCACTCCCCGGTACTGAGTATGTGAAGTAAACCGGTCCTCTGGATAGTGAGTACCAGCACTTCTACCTGTCCATTTTAAGCTCAAAATGTCAGGGATAAGTGTAATACTGGGTTGTATTAAACACAACATTAGTTTGAGTTTGAACTTCACCGCCAGAACAACTCACACAACTTAAGTCCTTTCCAATGTGACTTTCAAGTGTAGTTACACAAAAAAGTAGGCACGTGTTAGTTTCTGTAATGATCCTAGTCTGGGAAAGATGCCCGTGTGAGATTTTGCTACATGGACTCACAACAGATCATTCTCATCGCCACAGCACATATGTTGATCTCTGGACATGCCCTGGTGCCAATAATGCTTGCTGCCCTGGGAAGACACTGATGCTGGCAACTAAGAAGCAAGGAAAGCCATATGTGATCTAATTTGATGTGTCATTTGCAAAGTCACTTGTGATGCCTTCTGCAATGCAATATATAGTCAAGAGAGACTTATGTTATGTGACGTTCTCTGCGCACCATATTTGATTTTAGATTTGAACTTTTTTTCACACACTTTTCCTGAATTAATATTATTCTGTCTACTATGCTCTGAGATGCATTTGCCAAATTCCAATTGCTAAGTTTGCATTAGGTGAGTTCCCCTGCAATTTTCTGTGGCATATTCCGTTTTTAGATTTTTCTTTCATGTTAATGTTATATTAAATAAAGAATGTTAAACATGTTGCAGTATTATATTTCAAAATTTTAAACAAAAACGTGGAAATGACTAGGAGTAAAGATGTCAGTGTGTGGTCACTCCGGGCTAACTCAAAGAGACTGAATTGAAATAGAAACTCTCTGAACCCATGACCAGATGAGGTTAGCAAGTTAGCAAATTTCTAGCCTCCCTCTTTGCAGTACATTGAATCAAGAGGCTAGTGTGTGTTCTGCCATCTGTGCCTTAGGAGTCTTGCAGCCACATCACACAATCCAATTTGTGGCCATACGTATGTGCACAATGGCAACTTGAAACGTGGGGGAAAGAGGCTACCGCATAACCTCTTCCATATGCTCCTTAATGGGTGAAGCGGTGTTTTAATACAAGCAGCAGAGGGCCATTAAGGGTCCTCTTGCCCACTACTATTGTGTTCCACTAGCGTAACAAAACTTGAGGGCCCCCCTTTGCAAACTGCATGGAGGGCCCCCCCTCCGAACTCAGTCAGGAGCTGTCACACCAGGGTACTATGCTGAGAGGGCCTCTGGAGCTCTGGGCCCCCTACATCACTGGGGCTGCGGGGGCCTTTGTTATGCCACTATTGTGTTCTTTTTTGTAGTAACAAGGAATGGACACATCATGCCTGTCAGGACAGGCACAGAATAATTGCAATGAAGGGGCTGTGTGCCAAACTATGGTCTCTCCACTCTGGACATTGTTGATGGTAGCATCAGAGGAAAGATGCCTAGATGACATTTATCATCTGTACTTCTCTATATAGTTGGTGGATTATAAAATCTGCTGCATAGCGTCGGCACATGATAACCAAAGTAACAGGAATAGTACAGAAGTAGAGAAGATGCCTTCCTCCTTTTATCTAGTTCTAACTCGGTTCTAAGTGAAGGAGTCAGTGGGTCAGGAGACAGCTTTGATTGTTGCCTTCTTACTCAGCATAGGTGCTAATAATGGAGCAGGCATGACCTCCTGCCTCTGAACTCTACAGGGATATGGGAGGGGAGGTTTGAAGGGTGCAGTGGATGCTAGTCTTCAATTCAATGTACCAACTTCCAAATATCAACTAATCGGTGAGGTTATGAATGCAAGACCGAGAGCAATTTTTACAAGGCTTACAATCTTCACTTCCCACAAATTTTCTGTGCTCTAGTATTTTGCATCCCCTTTTGTCACGTAAGAGGTCAGGAATTTTGAACTATATATTGAATTGTATCTATCACATACATTATTTAAAGCAATGTGGTTCACAACTGTCTCATGTTTGTGTTTTTTCATTCTGCTATTTTGTTTGCCATGACATGCCTTGTTCCACTTTTTTCTTTGTTGGGATAAATTCCCATGATCCCGATAGAGCATTGCACATCTTAGTGATGTTCGTTTTGCTTGTTTCATATGTTGTATCTCTTAGTGATTCTTTATTTGAATTTTCTGGTATACACCTCCTTGCACTTTTCTCTATGAGGACACGTTTATTGAATGTTCTAAATCTCTCTTCTGTGATAAGAGTAGTTCCAGTGTAGAGATTCTTCTTCCTTTTTAAACTATGGTGTACCGTTTTTTCAGGTCCCATATGATAACATAAAACACAGCAACCCAAGTCTCATCAGGTCTTTAGTAAGTTCTCTTTGCCATTATATTGATTTTTTGGTCTCTGAGGCTGTGTTCCTTCCAAACTCACACTTGTAACATAATTATCTGTTGAAGATTTTCCACACGGGCATTTATGTTTGGTAATCCTGACTCTAGCTGTCAAAAGACCCACGCTGAATAATCTTTCACTCATCATGTCTTTCCCATAACTAAAAGGGGACATTTCACAAAAGTGCTTTTATGTAAAATTAATGTAATCAAATACACTGAGATGGATTACACTAGCCGGACCAATTTTGTTTTGGTGAACGTTATCATCACAACTATGACATATTGAGGACTATGGATGGATATTAAGTGACATACTCAAGTTCATTAATGAACCATCATATAACCTTTGGAGATATTTTAGACGTCCTAAAAGGCAGCACCTTCTAAAAGATGTCAAAATTCCACGTGCAAGCATAGTTATCAACACCACAACATTAGTAACATTGCGTGAGTATGATGTGACTTGATACAGCATTTCCAGGTAGTAGCAGTGAGAGAATTGTGCTTCCTTCCCCATATTTTATGCATCTATAAACATGTTTATCAAAAATATTGAGAAACTTTGATTAAGATAATGTTTTTGAGGTATAATTGCTTTTTGTGCTGACCCACAATTTGATAGATCCAGACGATATTTTGCACTGCATTGATGGCTTTAATCATTTTTAAGGACAACATGTTGTAGCATGTGAAAGGTTAGACCCAGAGGGAATAACTGTGCATATCCTGCAGGCACACTCTGTTAATCAGTCATTATTGTGGCGCAGTTGTGGGCAAACTGCCTGATAATCTTGCCAATGACATGGCAATGTTTTCTCAGAACTGAGAAATTCATATGTGTGCTCAACACCATATCATGTTATGTTATATTGATTTTCATAGTGCACTAAACACCCAAGAGGGTATCCAGGCACTTGGACAGATGTGTAGGTGTGAGGTCCCCAAGGTTCTTGTGCGAAGAGCCAGGTCTTCAGCCTCTTGTGGAATTCAAGAAATGATAACGGGGCTTTGATTGTTTCATGGAGATCGTTTCATGTCTTGGGTGTGTTGTAGGAGAATGAACGGCCTCCAGTTTTGCTTTCATGCAGGGAATGTGTGTGAATGAGATTAAAGCAGAGCAGAGGGCTACGGTGGGTTAGTGAAAGTGTATGCTGGTGTTCAGCTAGTCTGGTCTTGTGTTGTGTAGGATTTTTTATATGTGAGTTAGAAGTTTGAGTTGACTGTGCTCCTGAATTGGGAGCCAGTAAGGCTTCTTGTGGTGCAGTGAGATGTGGGTGCTGCCTGGGAGGTCAAGTGTGAGTCTTGCAGCGGTTTTCTGGATGGTCTGGAGTCTGTGTAGGTCTGTTTGGAGATTCCGGCGTCAAGACAGTTACCAGTCTGCTGGTGGCAAGTGCTTGCATGATGGTTTGTCTGCTGTTCTGAGGCAACCATTTGAAGATCTTTTGTACCATGCGTAGGATCTGAAAGTGGAAGGTGCACACCGCATTGACTTGAGCTGTCTTGTTCAGCTTGCCATCTAGAATGATCTCTAGATTTCTTGCATGGTCTGTGGGTGTGGGTGTTGGCCCTAGCTCTGACAGACACCAGGTGGAGTCCCATGGGGAGGTCTTATAGCCAAAGACCAGTACTTCTGTCTTGTCGGATTAGATCTGCAGGCAGTTGGTTTGCATTAAGTCTGGTACCATGGTCATGCAGTTGGTGAAGTTGGGCCTGATGGTGGTTGTCTTGTCCGTCAGGGAGAGGGTGCGATGGTTGTCACTGGCATAGAAGATGACGGTGGTGTCTTGTGATTGGATGATGTTTGCAAACGGTGTTATGGATATGTTGAAAAGGGTGGGACAAAGGGACGATCCGTGTGAGACACCGCATATCAGTCTCTCTGTCTCTGATATGAAGGGTGACAGCCTGACCCTATGGGTTCTTCCCATAAGGAAGAAACAGATCCCTTTGAGAGCAGATCCTTGTATGCAATCTCATGGTGTCTTCTGATGAGGATGTTATGGAACACAGTGTCAAAGGCCATGGAGAGGTCGAGCAAGATGAGGGCCACTGTTTCACCTCGGATCAGGTTGATTCAAATGCCACCAGTGACCGCAATGAGTGCTGTTTTCACGCTGTGATTCTTTCTAAATCCTAATTGAGTATTTCCTAGAATATAGTGAAGTAAGAGGTGGATTGTAAGTTGCTTGTTGATGGCCTTCTCAACCACTTTGGCTGGATAGGGGATAAGGGAGATGGATCGGAAGTTGCTCATTTGATTAAGGTCAACTGTGGGCTTCTTCTTCATGAAATTTCAGTGAAGAACCTCTATGTTCCATCATATTGTTGTTAGTCTCCCTTTTCTGCTACAACGTGCTCCATTGTACAATTCAATTTCATCCCCTCAGGCAACCATAATATTATAAAATAGCCATTGATTTTAGTTATGGAATTGAATGCTATAACACTTCATTATCACACACCACCCATACAATTCTGAATTAAATTCACAAGAGGATCACCAGCTATGCTTTCAGACCATTTTTCAGATTCCTTGTGATGATGCAGTAGAAATAATGGATGCAAGGCCACTAGAGGGCCCTGTCTTTCTCAAAACTTCATTCGTTTTCACTGTTTGTAACTCAGCACCTCCTCGAGGACATTTGTGTCTGTCAAAGAAGTGTGATGAAAAGTAGTGTTGAGGAGGGGATAGAGATTAATGCAAACACAGTTCAGATTTGTGAGAAAATATTCAAAATCCTATTGGCCAATCCCAACGTGATCTCATCTTTGGGTAATGATTCGGTCATGGTTGACTAGGCCATTAGTAAACAAACAACATAATGTTATAGGAGAGTTCCAATTAGCCATAACTATAGTCAATGGTATGAGTGAGAACAACACAGATACACATTGAAGCATCCACACATGGGATGATGCATGTTAGTGTATGATGTTACTGTCTCTCAATTTGGCTTGCTCTCCTTTGGAATCTACGTGTATTATTTTGCCATACTCTGTCTCCCTTACAGGATTTAGAGAATGTGCTAGTTATTGGCGAAAGGATTATTAAACGAGTTGTGGAACAAAAACCTAACCAATCATGAAGGTGGCATAGATTGCCAAATACAAACTGTACAACATCGCAGGGAAAGGCATACACTTTGACATCAAACTCAAAACCAGTAGTCTCATAGAGGAACAATCGCCAGCGGGGAGACAAATTCAGGAAAATCATGAACATATGTCTGCACCACACTTTCCATACATTCGTCTCTAGACTATCGTGTAACATCTGTAAAGCTCTTTTGTGACTCCTACCCGGTTCCTTCCGGGAGGAGGGGTGGGTGGTCTCAGACTGTCTGGAATGTGCAATGAGTCAAAATCTTTCCAGTGGCCCAGGTTTTAAATCCATAATAGCTCAGCAATTAAAACTAAAAATAGATCACTTTTTTTTAATAAAAAATCAGTAAGAAATATACAGGTAAAGGGATGGAAAATCTAAGAGTGTGAATAGAAATATATATTATCTATGAGTTTGTGTACAGAAAAGTTACGTGTTGTTGTACTTGCAGTGGATGATGTGATGTTATGTGACATGAAATTAACGATAATGCATGTGGTTCTTTGTACGCAGATCACCGTGAAATCTATAAATCGAATGTATTACATGTGCTTATGTGACAAAGCCTCAGAACAAACGCAAAGATGTATTTTAATATTTACTAGAAGACAGTTTGATTGGCACCACTGTGCTGCCCAAAGGCAGGGCTTTCAACGTATGTGAACTCCAGGGTAGCTATTGTAAATAAATTCCTTGTCTAATCTATGTCAACCTTAGGGTATTATCACCAAATTCATAAGAAGGCCCTATGATCAATTGCTGGAGTTTGTTGATAAATACAGGAGAAGTTCAACAAAAACAACTAAAACTGCTAAAGCAAGTGAGGGTGGCTGTCTATTTCACCAGCCGATTGACCACAGACCACTGCAGTCATCACAACATGCATTGCTTAGTTTTGTTTTTACCAAACTGGACAGCAGACCCCCTAATTCACAAACCACGGTGAAGTGTGTAGTACACCACGTCTGTGGTCACTGGTGGGTCAACCCCACTTTGGTTTTACCAGTACTCCACGCAGAAGCTGCCTGCAGCTCTCTGGGCAGAGCGCAGGCGGGGGTCGCTATCACTCCACACATCCCATCCCTGACATCATTGTTCGGTATCAGGGCTTGGCTCTGTTGCTCCAAAAGCCTGTTGAAGTATTCTGGCCATAAGTCAGTGAAACAAATAGCTCTTTGCCAAGTGTAACGCTGCTCCACATCTGGGGCTCGCAGTGCACAGTAGCTGACAGCAGTAGGTGCTGGCTAGCATCAGTACACATAACCAAGACTTGGAAGCCATTCAGTAGCCAGTCATGGTTGAGTAAGTAGATGGAATAGTAAGCCTGGCGAAAGGAGGTTTCATCAGTGCGAGCCACAATGTGTGTTATGTTCCTGTTTACTTTGGGCCCCATACATGAAGGGGCTTACGTGTCGTAAAGTTACGAGTGCGGAGTCCAGCCGGAGGGGATAGTGGTGGGGGGGGGGTTATTTATCTCTGCGCTGCAGTTCTCAGTGCGGAGATTCCGCACTAGTAACTTTACTCTTCATTGAGACCAAAGTGCTTTGCGTGCCTGGAATTGTCTGCCTGGTGATCTACATGTGTAGGTGTATAGCAGGACACCTGCCTCTCTACTTGGACATCTCCAATATCCTCTAGCCCTGCGTTCTCGCTTCTTGTTGCTTTTCCTGCCTGCTTTCGGGCTTTCTTCCCTCAGAGCCTGTCGAACTGCCTTCTTCTTCCCTTGATAGTGTGCCTGCTTAATGCCTGTCTCCCCTGAGCTTTGCCTGTCTGATTCCCGTTCTAGCTCCCTGTCATCCCTGTGTGCCTGACTGCCTGGCGGCCTCTTCTCCTGCCTACGCTGCCTTCACTCTAGCAGCAGCAGTGTTTGTTCTGCGGCAGGGCGGACCGGCCCTCTGCCTGCAGCCTTTGTGTGGCTCTTCGCGTCTCCTCTCAGAATGAAATGTAGATGCTCTCTGCCGCATACCAGTCATAGTTCAGTGTCAGATGTATACCACGGCCTGTCTTTAGCACGGCCCTGCTACAAAGGGCGGCAGTAATCTCTTAAATAAGACGCCCTGTTCGCGCTACTGTCTCTGCAGCCCGCAGAGAATGTGCTTTGCAGACAGAACCCTTTCACCTGCTGCTCCTTGGGACTCAGACAACCCCCTCAGCAGGGACCACCGGCAGCTCTCCGGGCGCGCGGGCCTCCCGGTGAATCACGAGGGATTCTTCTGAGCTCTCTATTTTAACAAAAGCCTTGCTTCTTTTAACAGGAAGAGGAACACTCGCGTTACAGTAAAGATGAAATATCATCAGATTATGGTAGGTTTGAATGATGACGTAACACCGTCTGGCCTCTAAAAGAACTATTTAGATTAACGTAAACAGCAGAAGCCAGTGTTGCCCAATAATCGTATCGGACATTACAGCATCATTAATAAGGCGGGAAGGGGCGGAGTGAAGGGGGGGGGGGGGAGTATTTAAGACAAGGAAGCTTTTGAGGCACATCTCCCACCAACACACACACAGATGACCCCCTTCCTTCGTTTCTACAGTACTTGCACGAATTTGATTACCTTTATTTCCTTATTTCCATAGCATTATTGAGCGTGATTTTATATAAAACGCACCTTCTACGAGGAACCGATTGTAAGTCACAAAATATACATATGTTGTACTATTGACCCTGTGGGTTATTAAAGTATTATTTGCGCTCAAAAAATAGAAACTAGAAAAGTGTACGGGCTATTTTTTGTGTTAGTAAAAAGGTAAATTGTACAGCAGTGTCGCTGGTCCACAGCCCGCCGGTCCAGATATATTGAAATGCCGCCTCTCCCACCGGGTGGGGAACCCGAGGGGCCTCGGGGCACCATGAGACATTCTTTCCCATCCCCTCAGGGTACATTTGGTATGTGGTGAGGTGGGTGGGGGCTCATACGGTGGACAGGCTGGTGTGCAAACAATGAACAGTGGTCTGTTGTTAGGGGGCAGCACCAATTCAATGACCTGAGGGCAACGATTGAAGCCAAGTTTGTCTCTCATTCATCAACGGACTCTGTCATTGCCAGCTGCAGTGGGGTGCGCTTAGGCTCCCTTTCAGCGCCTAGAAGCCACCGTGCCTCCTATACAAGATCCGGAGATACACGCCTTACTCCTGCCTCCCGCTGATAGGGGGACTCACTTTTTCCCCACATCAACTTTTAGTTTTCTTCAAGTTTGTGGAGTACGTCACGAGCCATTCGCACCCACAATTTTCAGCGTCTTTATGGTGCCCCCTCGGCGCTCAGCCTTTTATCCTACCCTTTCAAGGCGCCTTAATGACAGGGGCTGCGCGCAAAGGGCGTTTAAATGAGTAGCTAGCCCAGGCTGTGTGAACTGATCACCGTGAGCCTCCTGTCTGAGGAGAAAGGCGATATGTTTTATAAGGAAATTGTCCAATTGAAGAATGAGAAGTGGTATTTGCAGCCACCAAGAAGCCGACCCCACCCCTTCCACCTCTTGGTTGTTAAAACTGTGTTCACGCCTGGCTGTCTGAAATATGTGAAAATTAACAAAACGTACTAAAAGTACAAATTGAAAACTCTATAGCCTGTGTTGGATAGTGCTTGCAACCTCTATACTGCCATTGTATAGCACTGCAAAGACTGAGTGTTACTATAACCCAGCCCAGGGAACAACTTAATTAACCTGGGAATGATAAAAGCCTGAGACGGCCCCCCGCCCCCTTCGAACTTGCGGCAAGCAGCGAGTAATTAAATCACGGATTGGACAAAATAAGTCCCAGGCAGCACCGTGACCAGGTGTACCTCCCACCTCTTGGTGGTGTCTGCGTTTTCAAACCTAACGTTGCAACCGGACAGGGTATTTAGGGAACGTCCGGTACTGGGCACAGGCTCGTCTTCTGTGTGAGGGCATTGATGCTGCTGCTTAGAAAGCTGGCATTATCGGGAAATGCCTAATCCTCGAGTGCCTCCACCACAGAGAACCCATGACCAAATCTAACTCTCCACCCTCGCAGAGGCGGCAGCCTGTGACTACCGTGCCAGCATGGCCCAAATCACCATGCTTGCCTCACACCACAGCCAATACATGCAACACACTATCAGGGAGCCGCACTTCTCTGCTCTCTCTTTTCAGGAGACCTGTCATGGGCACGCGCTGTGCGGGGCTTAAAGAAGTGCATTCTCTAAAGCTGTAAATACTTCGCCTTAAAGTGGTAGTGCTCACACTAAAGTCAGGGCCAGAGGAATCATGCGATTCTGCGACCGTGGCAATTTCCGCATAATTATGGTTGGCGCATTTGCACATCATCCAACACCTGCCACTTAATGAGCAAATTTTAACCCCAAAAAATGTGGCCCTGCTCAAAGGGATCACAAGTTACAAAAATATGGCAATTCGAGTTCCTGCGCCCCGAGGTTTTTTTTTTCAAAGGTTGACTGGTCATCTTTCAGTTGTAAATTGTTGCACTTGGGTGTTAAATTGGTACTATTTAAGGTGAACTCTTTCCCCAAACACTGTTACCAGGTGTAAAATTGACAAAATAATGAAATACTACTATCACAAAATGTGCCGCATTATGACGCATACATTGCCCTTTCTTGCCCTATAATTTAGCCCTCCTCTGCCGCATAATTCCAGTGGCCCTGACTGTGGTGTACTCACACAGCAGCACATGCTGTGAAGCCGCAAGCACTATGTTTTAAAGTGGTGTCGGAGAGCACATTACGTGTGCCAACCCGTTACCACGTGATCTGAATCTACACTCTCCACGGCTGGGGGGCGGGGGGGGGGGGTCAGATAGGTTGCACCCGATTGTGATCCGTACAGTGCCGGCTCTAACGCCGGTGCACGTGCCGGGACGGGGATGGCCAGGGAGTTCGCTGCTCCTTGTTCCGGAGCTAGCCGTCTCTTCAGCGCTCGGTCCTCTTGGGCAAGCTGAGTGGACGGATTTAGCCCTGGGCTGAGACTGCTGAGGTAGTTACTCCCCTGCCCCCTCCCTTCCCACAGACACGTCTGAATGTGACAGCCCACTCCCCTGCAGGGCAGGAATCCGCCTATGAGGGCGATCGTCAAACTCCTAGGAATGCCATCCTGGTAACCGTGTCCACAGACACCTAACGGACCACTGGTCCCAGAGGGCAGTGCTCTGGAGAGAGAGAGAGGAAAAAAAGAGTTCAGCTTTTTTTTTCTCTCTGGACAAATCATCTGGTGCTGTGCTCTGCTGGTTGCATCAAGTTACCTAGACTGCCACGTACCAGCCTTCCGTGTCCCTCACTGCTTCCACAATCATCCGATTCATCCCCCAGCTCTAAGGCGCTGTTAGAAAATGCCGCCGCCACCTGCGCGTGCAGCTCTGAGCCAACTCAGCCGGGCTGCGGGTCCGCGGCACGTCCCCTTCCGCTCTGCCAGTATAGTGTGCTTCTACTTATTGCTCTTAAGAGGCCACCTGCTCTGTGAGACGCACTCATACATTACTTCCGATAGAATCTCCGTATATTACAAATTAAAGACCATTCCACAGGTTTGCCCGGCGGTCTTTTTTGGGATGTCCAGTAGCGTAGCAAGAGTGCCTTGGGACCCTGTGCAAGGAAGGAGAATGGACTCTTTAGCCTCGTTTGGGATCAGAAGACAGATATATTTAAGGTTCAGTCAGCCCCTCATAGCTTAGGGTTGCGGTGCCACTGCACCTGTTGCACTATTGATAGCTATGCCCATTGGTTTACCCTTGCATAGAGGGGAACTGCGCATGATTGAGTAGGCAGCACAGCAGCAGATTGGAGATAAGGCAAGTACAGTCGCACAGTTATCCTAAAAGCTACCTCCTTTCTCTGCAGGATTTGTGGACCGAGAGGACTCCCAGGCTCCCTAGCGCCTAGCGACACAGAGCACAGTGCCGAGAGTGGGCGGCTGGCCGGATACGGGCACTTACGCAGTAGTAGCTACTCTTTGAAAGGCTGGTGAAGCCCAGACTTCAGTCGGATGTCTGACACTGTCAGCATCTGCACCGTGTTTGCTCTCAGCCTCTTTGGGCTTTCGCTAGCCCATGCACCAGATGAGTCTGCTGCGTGCGTCCCACTCTCTTACCTCCTCTGACCTCTGCAGCCTGCAGCAACAAGGGAAGGGTGATGAGCAGTGCAGTGAGAGCCGAGTCCCAGGGCCACCTTTTCGTTTTCCACCTTGTGGACCACCGCTGCATCTCCATGGTGAAAGCCCACAACTGTGAAGGGAAGCGCGCAGCACCGGCTCGTGCCCGTCAACAATCCAAGTTCCAGGTCTAGACTGCCATAGGTGAGGAGGAAAGTTGCGCTGACAGGGTGGAGGGGTGGGCGGGAGCGGGGAGCTCGAGTCTGGATCTGCTGCTCTCTCGTGTCGGTGGTGCCCAGCCGCTGCAGGCCCTGGCGCGATGCGTCCTCCCTGGTGCCCTGGCTCCAGACTGAAGGAGTGTTGCCGGATTTAATCAAAAGGCAAAAGTGTCTTTGGTCCTCCTTAGAGCCCCACCGTCAGAGGGCCGGCCCATGGCGAACAGAAGCCCCCCGCCCTAGAGAAGAGTGACAACCTGGCCCCTCCCCCGGAGGAGACTTCTAGCCCAGGCAGGACCCTCACCGACTGCAAGGGCAGCGCCCGCCAGCCCCGCAAAGACACTCCCCTGCCATGGCAAGACCCTCCCCAGGACTGCAGCCGAGCCCCCTACCTCGAGTAGCGAGCCCAGCCCCCGCCCCCTCCCCAAAAGCAGTCCCCAGACAGCACCGCACAGCACTCGGGGAATGAAAGGAATGGCAGGAGAGTGTGAGGCGGAGACAAATGGCTCTTCTTCCAGATGTCAGCTCCTGGCTCCACGGACAGTGACTTGTGTAATAGTGTGCATCCTTGGTCGTTATTGTCATGTAGACATTTCATCTTACCCTCTGTGACTGGGAGAGGGATGATACTCATTTACAGTGTGAATTTTTCTCTACTAATATCTAATCATAATTTTCTCTTTTTTATATGTAGGTGCAGGTCTCGTGCAGAAGCGCTAGCAGGAGTCTGTAGCGACTGGGCGCAGTGGGATTTTACACACAGGTACCAGATCTGGAGTTGTCCTGTCAAAACAAATAAATGAACCATCGAGGACGACGGTGATGACTTTTAGAAAGTTTGCCGCACCGCGTGCATGGTGGCTTCTCCTAGATTGCGAAAGCGCAGCGACTTTAAGGACCAGTCCCATTAATATAATTAATCCCGTGAATACTTTCACACGCCTGTGTTATGAGCGAACCAACAGTAAATAAGAAAGCACGTGGTGCTGCAGGTTTTCATGTATGTGGTTGTTGCAGGCACTGAATTTGAAGTATAATGTATGTGCGTCACAGCCTCTGCTGCACCTTTGGCTTGCCGTATCCCCCTGACGCACTAATGCCCCCAGTGTCCTTGCACGCACTGTAAAGGAGTCACTGCAAACCGTGTTATGGCTTGCAGCAAATTCCTTGTCGTGGTATATTAGCATGACCGGATTATGAGATTGGAAATGTGGTCACTGCACGTCCGTCTCCTGTGTACACAGATGGGCCTTTGTTACACTTATGGCCAGCAAGGGAGGGGTTAAGCAGGGCTCCGAAGAGAAAGGGACTCTTCAGGAGAACCTGATCTGACTCACACGAAACCCACAAGGGCTCTTCCATATTCCTGTCAGCCAGCTAGCCCCCATTCATATCTCCATTATGTATTCATGGATCCTGCAAAGGATACCTTTTGAAACTGTCCAGCTTGCCTAAATCTCCCACCCACAACAGAATTGAAAGAGCTCTTGTGATATTTATTAAAGGCAAAATGTTCTTGTCTTTCGGAAAGTGGGGGATACATCCAACGTTCAGTCTTTTTGTTGACACAATAATGTCTGTGAGAGGCAAAACAGAGACATAGGCCCTCACTCCATGTCTTGTGGGAGAATCAAAGGCAAAACACCCCGTGAAACACCATTTGTGCACAGTATCGGCTTTGTTTTAGTACAGGTTACATTTTTGATGAACGCCATGGGAATATTTGGTGAAAACAGTTTTGCGATCATTTTTAGGTGTCACCTGCTAGACACCGCAATCTGTCTGTTTGTGAAATACCTCTTGTCCTCTTATAGTAGAATTAGAGCCTGCCCATTGCTTACCATTGGCTGGTGTTAGAAATTGGGTCTCTAGTTGGCAGAGGTATGCACCATGTCCAAGAAGGGATTACAATCCTAGTCAGGGTAAGTCACAACATGCTCTAAATGATCCTGTGCTCACCCTCTGGTAGCTTGGCACAGAGCAGTAAGACATAATTTAGGAGGCAATGTGTAAAGTATTTTTTCAACACTTAGTGAAACAACACAGTGAAAACACTACAAAAAGACTCCATACCAGGTTAGAAAAATAGATTATGATTTTACAAATAAAACATAGACCAAAATGACAAAAGTCCATCCAGCAGAAGTTGAGAGGTGAATTTTTAAAGATGAAATGCAAAAATTGCACCTAAAAGCAAATAGTGCTCAATTTGTTAATTGGCCAAGCTGGCCCGGTACAAAGTCTAGAGGGCAAGCCGGCTACAGGACCCAAGCAGGGCCCACTGAGCAAAAGTACCACCATCCTTGTCTCAGCACAAAAATGTGCTGATGAGCCCTATGCGGTAGAGGTGTTGCATCAGAGTTCTCCATGCTACTGCATCGATGCGTCGGGTCAGTGAGCGATGCGTCAGTTCCAAAGGCAATGCACCAGGTTTCTACACGCGCTAGAGGTGATGCGTTGATCTTCTCTATGCAGTGGCAGCGATGTGTCGGTTCCAGATGTGAAGCTGCTGTTCCGAGTGTGATGAACCGGGCTGGTTCCCACAACAGTGGCGAGGCATTGATTCTGCTCTTCCAGTAGAGGTTATGTCGTTTCCACTGGAGCAGACCCCTAGACCCAATTGCAAGGGTCTAGGATTAGTGTGGCACCACTTGGCAGGACAGGCTCAGAAGCAGATGAGCCCAAGGGGTGGAACAGGAAGGTCCTAAGTCTTTTGTGTCCCTGAGACTTAGGCAACAGGAGGCAAGCCAGCAAGCCCTTGGAGTCACTCTGGGTTCAAGTGATGCAGGTCCAGTCCTTCTCACCCCGGCAGGGGAACAGCAGGCAGCTAGGCAGCTCAGCAAGGCAAAAACACAGCAAGGCAGAGTCCCTCAAATCAGCATTCCAGCAGCGTGGCAGTCCTTTCAGCAGCAAAGGAGTACTTCTTCCTGGCAGAGTAGCCACTGGTCCATAAGTGTTCTGATTTTGTAGTACCAGGGGTCCAGTACTTATACCCAGTGGTGCCTTTGAAGTGCACAGAGGCCCTCCTTTTTACCCTAGCTCCAGGCAAACTACAGGGGGTAATCTATCTTTTGTGTGGGGACAAGACCTAGCCCTTTCAGGTGCAAGTGTCCGTTCCCCCCTCCCATCCTGCTTCAGGATGGCCCATCTCCATGCAGATGACTACTCAGGCATACCTATCCTTTTGTGTGTGGCTGTCTAGAGGTAAAGCAGGAATCCAGCTGTCACCCACCCAGGCATGTATTCCAGAGACAGGCAGAAGGCACCCAATAGCTAAAGTAAGTAAATGCCAAATGTCTAAAAGTGGTATTTCCTAAACTGGAATTTAAAATCCAACTTCACCATGAGTTGTGAATTTAAATTGTGAGTTCAGTGACATTAAACATGAAAAGTCTATCTCTTCACAATTGGGAGTTACACTTAAAAGATGTAATAAGGTAATCACAATGATATCCTATCGGAGAGATAGGCCCTGCAGAAATGGAAGACTAAAGGGGGAGATTTTCACTACCAAGACATGTCAAGGTTAAACGTACATTTCCTGCCTTTTTAATACAATGCACCTTGCCATGTGGGTTATACAGGGCCTACCTTAGGGGTGACGTATAGGTATAAAAAGGAAAGGTTTAGGCCTGGTAAGAGGGATTCCTTGCCAGGTCAGCATGGCAAGGTGAAACTGCACCCACAGGCCATGCAGTGCCAAGCCTGAGACATGGTTAAGGGGCTACTTACGTGGGTGTCACAATCACTGCTACAAGCTAGTAGCATTTCATTTACAGGCCCTGGGCACATTTAGTGCCCTTTTCTAGGGACTTATAAGTAAATTAAATATTCCAATTGACAATGAACTAATATTACCATGTGTAAGGGAGAGAGCATAAGCATGTTAGCACTGGTTAGCAGTGATAACATGTGCAGAGTTCTAAAGCCATCAAAATGAGGTAAAAAAAATGAAGGGAGGCAGACAGAAAGTTGAGGAAAGACCACCATAAGACTGTCTAACAGCCGGCTTTATTGCCATTTGCATTTGCTTTCTTTTTATTTGCCAGCTTCTATGGGTTTTCCTTCTTCTTCTTTTATTTGGCCCTATCTTGGAGCATGACCTCATTACTCGAGTGCTTCCACTGCTTAATTCTCCAGTGCTACGTTTTTTAGGTCTCGCCTACGCGGCACGCATAGGCTGCATAGGGGGGACACCTTGTAATCGATCCACTTTTTTCCCCAAAACATGCACACATTACATTGCTTTCAAAGGCAACGTGTGCACGTTTGGTGATTCCCTTGCTGGAGCAAGCTTTGCAAGATGGTTCCTGCTCGCTCCCGCAAGGGAAACAGGTGCAGGCCCCCTCCTCTCTCCCCTCCCCCTGCTGCCTCCTCCTCTCCTCGTCATTTTTTGTTGTTGTACTTTTAGCGCTAGGCGCTCGCGCTTGTTCTGTCTGTGCGGGGTGAGATTGTGTAAGGGTGCTGACAGCTTTATTGTCGAATAGGGGTCACTCGAGTTGTGGGTGGGGGGTTTAAGAGCGGGATGACATCTTTTATTTGCCCGTCCCTTGTTTGGCACCCTCAAGTTTAATTCAGGCCCATAATTTTGCTAGCAGGAAATTAACGGTGATTAACAACCTCTGCAGAAGGGATTGCCTGTTGTCAATGCCATAAAGAAAGGACAATAACGTTTGGTTAATCTGAGAATGTGTAGCCTTACTGTGCAACTCAGTACAAACTCATGCATATGCTTTTCATCTGTTTCTGTTGTAGTTTTTACTTCGACGAATTAGCTGCAGGTACATTTGAGTTGGTTCTTTCCTTCAGATGTGTCACAAAGGTGACTGCCCTCGCACATCTGTAGGAAAGGTAAAGCTTTTATCCCAAATGCAGGTTCAAGTAATATAACACTGTGAGGGACACACAACCACTTACTCATAGCTACAGGCAAGGTGTGAGGGCAAAAAAAACACAGCAGCATTCCTCCGCCTGATATAATACCTGTGCCTCTGTGGTTGTGCAGAACATAATAATAATAACTTATTAGCTTCATTTAAAATGCAAATACCCTATTGGCTGCATCTGGCAAATGCCAGATAAAAAGATTCCTATTTCTAACAAGCAGCTATTAGATAGATTCACACCCGCAAAGCTGTGTCACGGGGAGTTCTCTCTGAATGACAGAAACAGCCGTGGATCGTGTGCATTTTTAACTTGGAAGAAAACGTGTTTGTTTTGTGTTTTTTTTCCAGAAGGTGTCATTTCTTCAGCCTGTTGCCTTCCCATCAAGCCAGTCACACACGTCATTATTAAATAGAGAATTGTGGCATATGGCCGAACTCAATTTCGCAGTCTCCCTAGGTTACACACGAACTGCACCAGTATGTCATATATTAATTTATTTTGAGCATATCCCTAAAATACTGTAATTCAAGAATATTGTGTTCATTTTGTGTCCACTCTTAACAGAAACGAAACATAAGCCACATCAACCTGCAACAGCAGGTCAAACACAGGCAGTCATCTTGGCAGTAAAGACACCGAAATAGTAAACAAGCATTGGCAAAGCCAATAGGTCTGCCATTGGCTGCCTGTTTTGGGGATTGGTCATTGCTTGCGTTGTTCTGTCATGGATTTTGTAAAATTTTATTTTTGATGAGCTGCCAATCTAAAAATTTAAACATTGGCTCTAGGCAAAAATATTATATTAGCTTCACAAAACACAGTTTGCCATGGCAGTCGTTGGAAGAGAAGGGAACTGCTTTGTGAGGGTGTGCTTTTTGTGAAAGATATGAACGCCATCACTGGCAGTGAAGTTAGCTAATAGCAGAAGTGGGCTGACCCATTGCTCCTACTGTATGCTGCAGTGGTTGGAAGGAAAATATGACTGACATAACAACAGACCAATGGATGAAGTGGGCAGGCTGAAAGCATGTTATATATATATAACTTTAGTAATATCAGAATATCCTGGCTAACATCAGACCTAAAATGACTGTATTTGTCATGTTTTTTTACTTCATGTTCAGGAAAGAGAGAGCTTTTATGGAGCACCTGGGTGACTGCTGTACAAATTAGGCTAATGTAGCACTGTGTCTTTTTGTTACATTTAATAGTTAAATTAAGAGCAGTCTAGAAACAGAAAATGGGCGTACATGTACCTTTTCTGTCACAAACCGCTGCTGAAAGATATACTTCATAAATCTGCCTATTATGACTCAACCAAATCTGTTTTCCATAAAATAAATTAAACAAGCATTGGCATAGCCGATAGGTCTCGCCTTTGGGACCTTATAAGTGTTTAACCATGCAAAAGTTGATGTTGTTGCACCAAGGATATTGTGCTGGCTAGCTAAACACTTATAAGGTCCCAAAGGCGAGACCTATTGGCTATGCCAGTGCTTGTTCTTCTTCTACCTTCGATCCTTCTTCATGTTGCTGTCTCTCGCCTGTATGCTTCTCTCTCACGTGTTGTGCTCACCTTTGAGTACTTCTCCCATGCGTTGCTTACTCATCATTGTGCTCCTCCTCCAGGTCCATATCCTGCTCTTTAGCCCATGTGCTTCTCTTTCGCTCTCACTTCACGTTCCTCTCTCATCAGTGTTGTTTCTTCCATGTTTCCCCCACCCATACCCTTCGTATTGCTTTTGCCACCACCATCCACGTTGCTTTCAACCACTTGGTGTTGTTTTGGCCCCCGTTGCTTACTTCCGTCAAGCCCTTCCCCCCCCCCCCGCAAATAGAAAAAAGAAAAAATGCTTTTGAAATGCTTATTATTTTTTTTCCTGAACCAAACCTGATCAGCAAATGAAAAGAAATAAAGCAGTTGAGTCATTTTGAAGGTGCACGCATGTGTGCACCTACAAAATGGCGCAGTGTTGTCATAGTGCCTTTTTACATTGCTTGTTTCCTCTTTAGCCAAATGGCACAACATTGGGGATGCTGTACAGCCTCTCAAAAACATTGGAAAAGCCAATAGGTACCAAAGGTGAGACCAATTTGCTTTGCCAGTGCTTGTTTCAAGAGTTATCCCCCTTCCCACAGTTTTGACCATTCAGTTTCCTCTAAGTAGAGCCAGGGGGAAACTGCACATGCAGAAATCCAGGATTGAGAACAACTTGGATGCAGATAAACTAAGGCTCAGTGTATAATCATATTAACAAGACAAGGCAATGCACCACTTATATTTTCAGAGTTGGGGTGTGTAAAGTGGGCAAGCTTTTGTTTTTGAGAAGTTGAGGAATTCTTATTTGTTATTGTATCCACACACATGGTGATCTCGATGATGATGATGGTGACGTTTTTTTTTAAAAGAAGGAAGGTGAAAAAATCTGAAAATTATGCAGAACCAACACTACAGACCAGGTCAATAAATAAAGCATCTTGCCTCCTAACAATTGATCACACATATTTTAATTGATTTTCTAAATGGTAACTCTATTATTTCAATCAACATGTATAATGAGACATGTATTACGCCTACTGTTTTACATTTTATTAATTGGGTTCTATTTCAAAATATTCACCACAAAAATATCGAGCGACAATCTATACCTATAATTAAAATGAGATAAATAGCGACAATAAAAAAAGTACTTTTAGAAATATCCACAAATAAAATGCCTACTATAAGTATGCTCTATCTATAAAAACATAATATTTCAAAAATAATTATAAACTTAACAAAAACATCCCCTACAAAATGTATTGGTCAAAATATTGATAAAATAATGAAGACATATATTTCTATTTAATACTAGAGTTACAAAATAAACATGTAATTATATAAAAATATATCTAAATTTATCTAACATTTAAATAAGCTTTTTTATGTAAACTTAAAAGTACATATCTGTAATTTTTAGAAAATGTTTTAGAGAAATATAATAAAAATAAAATAAATATGGTTCATATTTAAAAAACCTAAATGAAAAATTGATTTACTAAAACATATATTTGTATTTAATACATGATCAGTCAATATGTATAGAATTAAAGTTTTAGAATTGATATGAATAATGATAAAATAAAAAAATACTAATATTACATAAAATGTATAATATTTTTTTAAAACGTCAGCAACAATATAGAAGCTTTTATTTTTAATAAAAATAACATTTGAAAATCTTTCAAAAACATTGCTGGAAATTGGGCTTCTTGTTGACTGGGGTGGGAGCCCCGGTCAAGCAGTAACCGCAGTGCTATTCAGGATAAGGCACCAGCAATGCCCAAATTAACATGTGCTCACCCTCTGGTAGCTTGGCACAGTGCATTCACTGTTAGCTTGAAGGCAATGTGTAAAGTATTTGTGCAACACTTCAAACAGTAGAAATAGTGAAAACACCCCACAAAATGATCCCACACCAGCTTAAAAAAATAGATAATATTGTAATAAATTAAACAAGACAATAACGAGAAAAATCCAATAAGTACATATTGAGATATTAATTTTTAAAGGTTTTAAATAAAGCGCTACCCTAGGATATCTAGTCACACTGGACCAGGGCAAAGTCAAAAGTTCAAGCCAACTGCAATAGAGTGCGGGTTGGATACAGGTACTCAATGAAGTCCATGGAACAGAAGTGCCTTAATCCTGGTTGGGTCAATTTCAAGGATGTGTGGTACACATGAGGCAATGTACCTGTGCCGCTCCATGCAGTGGTGGTGATGCATTGGTCCTGATCGGTGCAGCAGCGGTGATGTGTTGGCCCTGATGTGCGAGGTGCTGCAATGCGAAGATTTGGCGTCATCTTTGAGGCTTCTGTCGACAGAGATGTGAGGACCCTCCACCAGAAAGAGTGTCACACAGTGGTAGTTCCGAAGGCAATGCTTCAAGTTTAATCCACACACAGGCAGCAATGCGTTGGTGTTGATCTCCGCAGCAGAGGCGATGCTCTGGTTTTGATCTGTGCAACAGGGGCGATGTGACGGTTCTGATCTGTGCAGCAGTGGTGATGCTTTGGGTTGACAGATGATGCGTCCGTTCTGCTGAAGCATGCACCTAAGGCCCACTTCCAAGGGTCCAGGACTGAGGTGGCACCACTTGGATGGGCAGACTCACAGATGGCAGAGTCCAGGTGCATAAGCAGGGTGGTTGGAAGTCATTTATGTTTCCGAGACCTCAGATCAAGAGGCCTGCCAACTAGCCCTTGGAGTCACTCCGGGTTCTGGGAGCCAATAATGCAGGTCCAGCCCTTCTTACCCAGGCAAAGAGGGAAGCAGGCACTAGCTCAGCACAGCAAGGCAACAGTTCTTCCAAAGCAACAGTCAAGCAGAGAGACAGTCCTTCAGCAGCCCAGCAGTCCTTCATCCTGACAGATTATACACAGGTCCAGAAGTATACATAACTAGTGGTGTCTGAGGCCCAGTACCTATACCAAGTAGTGCCTTTTTTCAGTGGGGGAGACTTCAAAGACAAACATTTGAAGTGCTTAGATGTCCTGCCCTGGCTCCAGACTCACTAAAGGGGGGTATACAACACGTTGTGTGGGAACAGGACACAGCCTAATCAGGTGTAAGTGAGGCTGGGTCCAGCACCTCCATCCCATCCTGCCAGGATGGCCTATCCAGTCACACCTAGACTCCCCCAGTGTGTGACTGTCGAGGGGGAAAACACAAAGGCCAGCTGTCACCCACCCCAGACATGTGATCAGAGACAGGCAGCAAGCACCAAATGGCTAAAGCAAGAAAATGCCAACTTTCTAAAAGTAGAAAAGAAAAACTAGGGCCTATGCCCTAGACACAAGGTGCACTACTATTATTTACTTGAAGAGTGTGTACCAGATTATGTTCTAATAGTGAACTGATTTAAACACTGCTTTACAAAATTCAAAACATGAGAAACATTCCAATATTCAAAATTCCATCAATAAATCATCCCTGAGACGCTGAGTATGACTCCTTCATCATTTATTATGCAAACGCAGGTGCTTCATAGGAAATCCATTCCACATGATTTTAGACGATGTTCAAATAGTTCCTGTGTAGATTACACAAGTGACATTTTCAGAATTGCAATTTTAAAATCAGACCTCACCATAAAATAGTATTTTAGATTGTGATTCCAGAGAAACCAAACTTGAAGGGGTCACCTCTTTCCATTTGGAAATAACTCTTATAACACGTAATAAGGCAACTCCAATGATATCCTATGGGAGAGATAGGCCTTTCAGTAGTGAAAAATGAATTTAAGAGTTTTTCAATACCAGGACATGTAAAACTTAAAAGTCCATGTCCACCTTTTAAATTGTCAGTCTCAAATGATTTCCCTTGGAGATCACTAATCACACAACAGCAATAACTAGTTGATTCGCTCACCACACATACATACACCCAGTCGTGAAAGAGCCAAGTATTGAAAAACCACTTTAAATCACCAAATTTAATAATGAATAAAATCTCACATCAATGAGTCAATAAAATCCAAAATGTCAAAATTCATCTAAGTGTTATAATCAAAAAGAGAGAGGAGAACTAGAGAGGCTAGTCCGTTTCCCCAGTTTATGTGTTAGTAATCAATGAGAACTAGCTCTGGTTTAAATTGTTTGTATGTGTGCGGGTGGAAAAAAAAAAAAACCATTAGGTTTTTTATGAAGGCCCTCACCCACCAACCTAGTTGGTGGCATGCTTCATCATTGGGCCCCACCCGAGGTACCGAGTGTACCTCAGGTGTGCTTCGACGCCAGATTACTGCGGAGCGGGTATTTTGGTTTGTGAGGGTGCTGTGAGTGTGCTCTGAGTGAGGTTTAAAATACTGTCCTGGGTGTCCCAAAGACTGTTTTAAAGGTGGGCCCCAGACAGTCTCACAGAGCCTCTGCCCGGACAACAGGTTCATTGAGAGTCCAGCGACATCGCGCAAGTGCACATGGTCCTGGCCCCCGGCTGAGCTCGATGCTGAGTTGTTCGCTACAATCAGGTGTACAACCCGAGAGGAAACACCTCTTGCACATATAAGCACTGTAGCGTGTGCTTTACACACAGGGCACTGACAAACTCATAACTACCCCGTAATACCCCACACATATAAGGTCCTGACGAAAGCCAGTAGAAGAAAAGGCCTGGCTGAAACTAGTTGATCGCACAGGATGTCGGAGGCCATAAGCCTACCGTGCACGTCCCACAGCCTTTGTTTTTATCGACTGCCTGGGGCCCACCTTTAAAACAGTCTTTGGGACACCCAGGACAGTATTTTAAACCTCACTCAGAGCACACTCACAGCACCCTCACAAACCAAAAAACCCGCTCCGCAGTAATCTGGCGTCGAAGCACACCTGAGGTACACTCGGAACCTCGGGTGGGGCCCACTGATGAAGCATGCCACCAACTAGGTTGGTGGGTGAGGGCCTTCATTAAAAACCTAATGGTTTTCTTTCTTTTCCACCCGCAGACATACAAACAATTTAAAACAGAGCTAGTTCTCATTGATTACTAACAAAATTCATCTAAGAACAAATACATAAAAGAAAAAGAAAAGGAGAGACGACACATAAGACATTCACATTTGTCATTAAATTGTGTTAATTTGTAGGAATCAATACAAGTAACAGATTGTGGAAACAAATTTCTTTTCAAATATGAGAAACTATATTCCCCAAGTTTAACAATCACTAAGTGTTGACGCTTTTCAGTGAATAGTACAGGATAAAACTACCTTATTCAGGACAATAAGAATAATCCAATCCTATCGATATTCTACCATAAAAACCGGTGCTAGCCCTCAGGTGAACAAGAAACCCTTATCTTGGTCTGTTGTTCAATCCTAAAATCCCAGCTAGAGTACCTCTATGTATATTATGCAGCTACTATAATTAATATTAAGATAATTCAGTGGCATACATTGTTTTAAAGAGTCACTATTGGATCGCCATATCAATGTAGTTGGACTTCAATGAGTAATCGTTCTCACTGCGGCAGTTGCAGGGGGCTCTCCGAATGCCGCAGGGTGCTGGCTGTGAGTCCAGCAGCAGTGATCCTGGCCCAGCTCTTGGACAGTTGCCGATCATGCCCCATTTCAAGTAAGAGTCCGGTTGCACCGCTCAGTGATAGTGATTACTCAACGGACCAAGTGAGGTGTTTCTGGTTGTTATGATAGAATATCAATAGGAGGGGATTATTCTTATTGTCCTGAAGAAGGTGGTTTTATCCTGTACCATCCACTAAAACACGTTGACGCCTAGTGATTGTTAAATTTGGGGAACATAGTTTCACATGTTTGAAAAGAAATTTGTTTCCACACTGTGTTAATTGTATTGATTCCTACAAATTAACAAAATTTAATGACAAATGTGAATGTCTTGTGTCATCTCTCCCTTTCTTTTTCTTTTAGATACTTGTTCTTAGATGAATTTTGACATTTTGGATTCTATTGACTCATTTATGTGAGATTTTATTCATTATTAAATTTAGTGATTTAAAGTGTTTTTTCAATACTTGGCTCTTTCAAGACTGGGTGTATGTATGTGTGGTGAGCGAATCAGCTAGTGATTGCTGCTGTGTGATTTTTGATCTCCAAGGGAAATCATTTAAGAATGACAGTCTAAGACCGAACCCTGTCTCTTGGAGTAGTGGGGCCTCTCTCTTTGCATTTACGTGCACAACTTTTTAAATACACTCCACCTTGCACTTGGGGATGTCCAGCGCTTAACCAAGGAGTGACTTATGTGTATTAAAAAGGAAGGTTTTAGCCTGTCAAGAGGTTTATCTAGCCATGTTGAAATGGCAGTGTAAACTGTACACACAGGCTCTGCAATGGCAGGCTTATGCCATGGTGAAAGCTACTTAAGTGGGCGGCCCACACGTGCTGCAGGCCCACTGATAGCATTTAATTTACAGGCCCTGTGCACACATAGTGCACTTCACTAAGGATTTATCAGTAAATGAAATATGCAATTGGGGATAAGACAATATTACCAAGTTTAAGGGGAGGGTACATGCACTTTAGCACTGGTTAGCAATGGTAAAGTGCTCAGAGTCCTAAGGCCAGCAAATACGAGGTCAGTAGGGCTGCGGGTAGAATAGTACATATGACCCGCTCCAAATATATGCACTTTTTCCAATATTTGTGAGACTGAAGTTAAAATAGTTAATCTGATCTGACATCTACTCGAAGCATATGCACTCTCTCCAGTGACTGCAGGACTGAAGGTATAATTAGAATAGCAAATCATACTATTGATATGTATGCATTTTCCTAAATCTTTGTATCACTGGAGTTAAAATAGCAAATCTGCCCTCCCCTCCCAAATATATGCACTTTCCCTAATGCTAGCATAAGTGGAATTCAAATAATAAATCAGACACCCCCTTTCCAATGCGCTTTCCCCAGTGTTCATGGGACTTGTGTTGGAATGGTGAATCTACACAATCAATCCCCTAATAAAAACCCAAATCCCCAAAATTTCATATATATATTTTTTTAGTATTATAAAACAATAATTAAAGGAATATTTCTGCACAATAAAGCAATATTATATAACCGAATATTTTAATAAAGAATAATTTAAACATCAATCATACTGTTAACAATTATGTACCTACCCTAACTATCTTGTTTCTCAACATTTTACAGTCACAATATTTTGATAATGAGAATATGGACATACAATATTCTGGATCGATATACAGTAGCAATACTGATAGAAATGGGGTGTCTAGTTGGCAGAGGTATGCACGCTCTCCAATTAGGGACCACCATCCTAGTCAAGGTAAGTCAGATACATACCCTAAATTAACCTGTACTCACCCTCTGGTAGCTTGGCACAGAGCGGTCAGGCTCAACTTAAGAGGCAATGTGTAAAGTAATTGTGGAATGCTTAATTCAGTAAAACAGTGAAAACACTACACACAAATGATCCATGCCAGGTTAGAAAAATAAAGCTTAAAATAATGAACAAAACAAGACCAAAATAACAAAAATCCAATAGGTAGAACCGGAGTTATGAATTTGTAAACAAAATTGTTAGATTTGGGGGTCTCTAGTTGGCAGAGGTAGGTACCTTTGACCAAATAGGGGCCCTTGCGTCTAGTCAGGGTAAGGGGTTACACTCCTAAAATAACCCCTGCTCACCCCCTTGGTAGCTTGGCACGAGTAGACAGGCTTATCTCAGAGGCAGTGTGTAAAGCATTTGTGAACACGCACAGTAATTCAGTGACAACACTACAGATGGACACCACATAGGCTGTATTATAAAAATAAGCATTTTTATATAGACTTAACACAAGATCACAAACGACAAAAATCCACAATACTGTACTTTAGAATGGTAGAAATAGCTTAATTCTCTTTAGATGGTAAATGCGACACTTCAAGTTCAATGTACCTTTGGATGCGTAACGCTATACAACGAAAGAGTTGCAGGGAAGGTGATGCGTCGGTTCCTTACACGCAAGAACGGTGATGCGTCGGTTCCCTACTGCTGCGTAGAGGATGGGGATGTGTTGGTTCTTCTCTGCATGGGGAGGTGATGCGTGGGTTTCTTACTATGCTTCCGTGCCGATGCGACCCGCAACGCCGTGATGCGATGAAGATCCGGTGCAATGAAACAAAATGGCGTCTTCTTCTTGTTTTTTTCAGCCACAATCTAGCACCTGAAAGCATAGATTGGACAGCCTTCTCCTTGCTTGGTTTTCAAATGAGATATGGAAGGTTCCCAATGGACTATTAGAATAGCCCAGGGCTCTTTGCTGCATGCATAATGTCAATTCTTCAAGATATTGACACAGACTTAGCCAGAGTTGATCTCATTATATTGGGATTTGCTAAACTTGTCTATAAGTTAAACTTCAAAAGATCGAATATTGCTTTTCTGAGCGTCTTTTTTCTAGGATATGAACTTACACATGAGGAAAAGAGCCTTTATCTATTTTTTTTTTAGAAGGGTGCACAACTGCAACATCCAAATACTTCGAAGAAATTACATGCCCTGCTAGGATTTCTTAATTTTAGCAGAGCATATATACCAGATTCTGCACAACACATCAAACCACTTTATGAGTTAATATCACCTTATTTTCCACTACATGTTGGACATCAGAACACTCACATACAATCAGACCTACTATCCACACGTTACTTACATGCACATGTAAATACTATGAACCTAATCACCTGGTGCAATTACCGGGTGCAATTGGTTTTTACCTATATCACTTTTAATGAAGGTGAAGCAGTGCAGATTGCAATTAAATCACAATCATATTCCAGTGCACTAATGCATTATGTCAGCAAGCCAAAAAATATGGCTTGTGTTGTGACATTTGTCAACTGATTTAAGTTTCGCCTGTGGCATGCCCACGGCAAATACACCGGTTGATTTCCAACAAGTCTTTTTGCTGCATTTGCAGTTGCAGTTGATTCTTGCTTCAGGTTCCTCTGAGTTTGGCCACAGCGTCTGGCTCATGCTTAAACTGTTATTAAAGACATACAAGACTTTATCAGAACATGTTCAAGCAGTGCACTCCACACGGACCAGGGTCTGGCTTTCGTGTCTAAAGCGTACTGGGATTCTATGGCATTCTTGGGTGTACAGGTGCATTATTCTTCTCCATATTGGCTTAAGGGTTATTCTGGAGATGATGAACTGTGATTTAAAGCAGTCCTTAACAGCTAGCATATTAGGCACTGGGCATAGTTGGATCCATCACCTATCCAGGGTTCAAAGGGCTGTTAATAAACTCCCTAAAAGATTTCTGGTTGGACGCACCCCATATAAAGTACTTTTTGGAATCAAAATGTATGTTTCAGACCTTGATGGTCCAGACATTGTGGTGGCAGCCTCGACCTTTGATGCAGATAACCGTTGTGCTATCCTACAGGATCTACAAAAGTTCAGTGACACCCACTCCAACAAACTTTTCCAGACGTCTCCCAACTCGAGTGTCGACATGAAACCACAACCGTCCTGCTGGATTCTGAAACTTGGGGTTGTTGTTTGAGATAAAGTCTCAATCAAAAAGCAGTTTGGCCCATCATACAGGACACCATGTTCCTGTCCTTTACATTCAGGGAACAAGAATTGTTATCCTGCTACCACTTCCTGGTTCCAAAGACTATTGTTTTATCTCCATTGAACATGTTAAATTATACCATGTGGCCAATTCTAAACAATAGACCAAGAGGAACCCTCGCTACCATATTGGAAATTCCTCTGCCGCTAGTGAGCACAACCAAAGCTGTTTCTCCCCAACTGGGGGGGGGGGGGGGATGCAGAACAATTAATTTGTGCAGCTGTAACCGGCACCATGACTAAAGTAAATATGGCAGTTAATACTGTGTCTTCTGCAGTTGACGATTTTTATACAGATCCACCATTGGTGGATCTATCTCTCTTCGATTTTTTGAGTCCTGTTACAGAGCCAGAGCCACTAGTTTTTCAACTAAGTACTTCTGCGTATTGTATGGACCAGGATGATTCTTTCTCTGACACTTTTTCTGTTTTACACATGCCTACACGGATCTGTGTTTTACTTTCATGGTTGAAACACACTTATTTGGTCCTATCTTGGATATATGTTTAGATAACACTCTCCTTGGTTTTCCTTTTTCTGTGGAATGGATTTGTTACAGTCTTTGTCCTGCTTATTAATGGCCATTATCTTCCAGAACGTTCTGCTATGGAACTGGTCGACGGGGTACTGGTCCTCCACTCTTCTTCCCATAAAATGAAAAGAGACTTGTCCCTCATGAACATTGCAGCAGTTCCAGTAACTGATGGAATTGTTTGGGATAAAGTTCCTTTCAACATATTCTGTCCTATGGAGATCCTGCAGATACCATATGTGTTTAAAGTTTGCATGGAGATGTAATAGTACCGGAGTTACATTCAGATGATTAGGCTGTTGAAACAGTAAACTCCATGCTCTCAGAGCTGGAATATTATACTGTTTTCGAATCAGATGACCTGTACCTTAATTCTGCTAATTATGTTGATATGTTCTGTTATCACCATTACAACCATCATTTTCTACATCGGGCCAGTGTTCAACTTACACTTTTTAGTTACACACAATGGGAACATTGTCTGACTACTGCGCAAGTGAGGTCCAAAACATACAAAGATAAATTCCCATATTTTTCAGGATATGACACCTCAGACACTTTATCATATTATTTCAAATTAGTTCCTACACCACCCAAAAAATATATGTTGACACAAACTAAGCTAATATATACAGCTTCATTTATTACCCACTTAGCTCTTAAAGGCTATGATTATTGGAAGGATACAATTGAACTGAATTCAATTTGGGGAACCAAACCATGGCAAGTTCAGGGGACAGAAACCTTGTTTCAAGCATGTCTAATCCCAACACAAATGATCTTCCTGAACGACACCGTCCAACAGACTACATGTCTGGGACAGGCTAAAACTAAAGAAATGAATGCCCCGGATATTCCTTCCATTGCTCGCTTCGATAATTGACAAACTTTGACAAATTATACTGAAGAACAACTCTATGCCATGGTGCAGAATGGTACATTTACATCCACACTTTCAGGTTCTCATGGGTGGTTACTGTGGCCAGTAGGCAAAAATGTTTGTCATGCTTGTTTTCCTAACTCCACACTGGGGGTTTAAAACAAGCTGACCTGACCCCCACTATTCCCACTTACAACATTCAGGTATTGATACCACCTATTCGGTGGACAAATTGTGTCAACAATGGTTGGAACATTCCACACTGTCTGCAGTGAAACAACATATTTCTCTCCTGTCCAACGACATGGATTTATCAGATTTTTTATTAGGCCCTAGGTCCCAACGTTCTAAAAGATGTATTTATGCTACCTATAATGACATTTTCAAATTATCACAAATAGAAGCTGCCGCACGTTTAAGACAAATTGATCAAGATGATTTAGATAAAGTGCTTTCTGTTGCTGATGGTAGAATTAATATGCTATCTTCCCTCATTTATAATTTGAATACAATTGTGGTGTCATCTGTTATTGATATTGTGCAAAATGACATGTCAACATTGTACCATGGGCAGAGTAAGCTTAGATCTATCATGCAATTTAGCTTGACACTTTAAAACCTTAAGAATGGACACATACCAGGGCATTGTCTGAATTCCAGTAGCTTATTTTTGCCTTTTAATTTAACATTCAAACAACAACTGATGGCAAAGAAAGATGCCACCTATACAATGTTGCATGTAGAGACTTTAGAACAGCTCCCATTCACAATAGCTGAAGCACATTCAGCTTTCTGGTTAATACACAGTGTAATATCTTTGTCCATTTCAACCTTTCAGTATATGGTTTGCATGAAACATTTCCCTGTCGGTAGATATGAACCCCTAGGAAGCAGCTTCATTCATGAATTATGGTCAATTACCTTTTCCTAAGGTTGCGAACGTGCCGGCAAAGAAGTTTTCCTTACTGAAAAACATGAAACTCTTCTGTCGGGCACTCCCTCATTTGCAAACACCTGACCTTCCATGGTGCATGCAAATTTGGCCTGTTTTTTAAAAGGAATACCAGCTCCTGCAATACTTTCACTTATTACTGTCCTTTTAAATGGAAGTTATTTAATGTTAAGCAGTGGAATGCTAGCTGGGATCCCATACATTTTATTGGTTTCTCAAACTGTCACATGTTGTAATAATGTCCTGATCCCCCTACACCAGGAGTCTTGGATAGCTCATTATGGTCTTCATTTCAACCTTGAAGGCTGATTCCAACAAACTAAGCAGACTCAAAGCATTAGTGTTTCAAAAAGAAGCGTTAGAAATGTTTAAATTATGGATTGCAAGGACATTGAGTGGGATACAGTCCTTATTAGACACCAACCTCCGCCTACATTTTAGCAAATTAGTTTATCATATTTTTAAAGCATCTAGTACTGCCAGCCTTGTACATTTCTTTAAGATGATAGGCTCCGGCCTGGTCAGTCCATTCCAAACTATCTTTGGAATAATATCAGCTTTTATTAATTCCCTTTTTTTTCTACTTTGTTTGGAGGATTCCCACTGCTCTTGTTCCTCATTTGTGGCATTTTGGTAATATTTTTGGATTTTCCATTTGCAAGCCCACTGGAACTACAACCATTCCAGCTGTGACATGAACATATGCTTTGATACTTTGGAATTTTCTTGCTTCAGGAACTGGACCTTGATTGGTTGCTAACATTCCGACCTGCCTGGTTTACCTGTGTGCAACTGGTGTTTCACCGCCTCTGGTCCCTCTTCTAATGGGCACTAAATATTTGCTGAGCTTTGCAGACACCTGCTCCCTAGATATTGAGCTGCTGATGAGTCCATTAGTGACCCATTTTCAGAGTTGTTCCTTGGGCTTGTGACTTTTCCACAATGCAAAGTATAAATCATTCCTTCCAGAGGAGATGTGTGCATTGGCATATTGAACGCTGAATACTAGCTCTAATAACATGGATGCAGGTTGCCTAGCTACTTTCTCAGCATTGGCTGAGACCGAGAATCATGTTTGTTCTCTGGATCTTGTAGAATCGGCTGCCGATCAATCGTCTTCTATGGAGACTGAATCCTTTTTGGATTCCCTGGCCTTTGAATTTATAAATGACATCATAGATACCTTAATTTGGTTATTTTTTCCAAAATTACATGTTTGCTTTTTATTATGATAATCTTTTTTATAACATGCTATGTAGAAATGCTTCTAATTTGCTTATTAATGTATTCATATTTTTTAGTTAGTTGTCACGCTATTGGCTTGACCAAAGGGAGGGTGTCATGTGTTCCCTATGGAGCCCATTGTCATTTTCCCTACGTTAGCAAAACCATGCAAGTTGTAGGCTGCTTTTGCTTGGCACATATTACAAAATATCACCCTTGGCTTTGTGCCACATTATATTTTTATACATAGGCTGCACATGTTTTTGTTCTTCTCCTGGAATTCAGTCAGAACATCTCATTCAATCAAACAACACTGCTCCTTGTTATTTGCTGTGGTCGGACACTAGCACCTAGATAATAGCATAATCCAGCAGCTGTTTTGAAGCACACTAGTTTTATTTAAACTGGGACTTGTCATTTTTTAAAACACACAGAGTGGAGAATTTAACACAGAGCAAAGGTTCTGAGATGAGAGGGCTGTGCCAGCTGAGATGTAGCACAGCTATTTATGTATGCCAAGGTATGGGGTTCGCCACTAGTCCCAGAGATTTATAATATAACACTTTGCTTTAGTAGTGTGTGTGGGCTAACACAGATCTGTCTGCTGATAGGACACAGCCCTTTATTGTGTATGGTCTCTTAATTATGCTAATCACATTGTCAACCTACGTATTTCTTCTAATTGTAGTGCAGTTATTGCATACTAAAGCATGATAGTTTCAATAAATATTGTAAGCTTCACTTGTGTCTCTTTTTCATTTATTGTGAGCATGTATGAGTGAGAAAATGAAAGGTGATGACCTGCTACCACGATCTCTAAGATAGTCCAGATTGTTGTGTACTGGGGTGCCAAATCACTTGTCTCTCTGGGAAGGTTAGGAAGGCAAGCGAGGTACTATTGGCGATTCACATTTGGGCCCATAGGTTCTGATGTGGTATGTTGACTCAGTCCCTACATACCGATGTTCTATGGTTCCAGGCATAGTTCTGTTTCTGAGCAGAAGCCCTGGAGCATTACAGTCTGTGGCCCCAGAATAGGGGAGAAGCCACACAAAAATATAAGAGTAAAAAGAAAGTTTGCAAATCATTGATTAAGAATATAATAAAAGGTGTGACACATCAAAATCAAATGGACAATAATAGTGAGCGGGCTGTTCCGCCACAAACTGAAAAGCTCCCCTTTGCTCCCCTTCAGTTACAGTTTATGGGCCAAATGGGCACTGACAAGTTAGTCATTGTGAGAGTATGAAATTTGGCATGGGAGATACTTGGTGTCTTGCTGACAGGCAAGTAAAGTAACTGCAGCTTTCGTGAATTTCACAAAGCGGGCAGCTAACTCTGCAGATTCACCCCTCAGACATGCTTCCATGGCATCACAGCAGATCTGGACATTAAAAATGTGCCAGAACGGATGAAGAAAAAACTTCCTTAGCAGGAGCAGCACATCACAGAGACAGAATACATGGGTCAGTGATTCCTCTCCCTTTGTGCAGAGGTGAAATTGTATGTCAGTGTCATCCAGGTTTCTTCAGCCATACCAATAGGACTTTAAAGGAACTAACCTGAAGTGCAAGCCCATTATCTGACGTTTCATAGTCCAGTTGAAGGGCAAAGAATGTTAGAATGGGAGGGAACCTGGCTCGTAAAACATAGAGGCTAACTATGGGCCAATTTCTTCACAGCTTGTACATCACGATCCATTGATATTAGCTTAGCTTGCATAATCAGCAGTTTAGCCACTAAGGGTCCCAGCAGGCCGCTTGTTCAGATTGCACATGCTTTAAGGGCCTCAAGAGCATGATTTATGTACTTGTTCCAACATTTTGTTGAGTTACTTATCAGTTCCCCAGATAATGCTTTTTAACACGCGACCATCACCTGCTTGCTTTTCAGGCTAAAGGCAAGGAACTTTGATTTTAATATGAAGTGCTGTGAGGTGAACTCAAACTCTTGCTGGACATGAGCATGTGATGTGCAATTTGGATGCAAAAATACTATTCGTCGCAAGAAGATTGTGCCCTGTTGAACCAATTGGCCAATTTATCTCTGTATGCCAAGGCCCTGTAGGCAAAGGTGGGGAGGAGTTTCCACCCTATTACCTTCAGAAGAGGGGCTAGATATGGATTCTTCAGTGATTTGTGCGCTTTACAGAAATCACATTCTAAGGAGTTTACTGCCCCCTGTTGGGCATTGATGTGTGTTGACTAACGGCGTCTGTGGTCCAGCCAACCCCCCAGATATTTGAAAGCGTCCACCACCTCAAAGACCTTCCTCGCGATGGCCCTTATCCCCCTTTTTACCAGTTTGTGGGATGTTATCATTCCCTTTGTTTTCAGTACATTCACTTTTAAATGATTGGCCTTGCAGTAGGCAGTGAGTGCATTAAAGAGCCTCTGGGAGCCAATCGCCGGTTGGTCCAAAAAGACTGTGTGATCAGCATACTGGAGTGATTGAATTTTGAGACTGGACAATTTAGATGGAAATTTCCTTACTGCTGCCAGGTTGTTTGGAAGGTCAGCCAGACACAGATTAAATAAGAGTGGTCCATATTGGTCCATAAGGTGCTGATTCTTATCTTTACCCAGGTGTCAAAGTAAAGGATAATGATGGCTTTAAATACATTTTGTGGAATGCCTCAGATGTTAAGTTTTGCTCAGAACCTAGGTTGTGATACACATTTGAATGTTGTTTGAAAATTGATGAACCTGGCATAGAGGGCCTTGCCCTTGGCTGCCATTGTGGCTTCAACCAAGTGAGCGATGCAGATGAGGTTGTCTTCAATGTGAAAGCCGGTTTGAGTCAAGGGGATAAGCTTCCTTTCCTCCGCCCAGACTTGGAGCTCCTGGTTTAATATGCTAGCGTAGCACTTCCCTTCGGAGTTGAGGAGCGTGATCAGCCAATAGTTTCCTGGGCACGATTGTGAGCCTTTCAGGGACCAAAAGTGTGCCCCTCCATGTTTCAGGAATGCCTGCCCCCAATAAATACTCCTGGAATAAAGAGACCATTACTGAGGCATATTGGGATGGGGCCCGGTTGTATACCACGTCTGGGATACCACTTAGGCCAGGAGCACCACTTGCTTGCATTGACCTGGTGGCTAATGCTATTTGGGCCGAGCTTATTGATCACGTATCTGAGGAGTCAGGGCCAGGCCATGCCATAAGACGCTTAGGGCCCTTCACTTGTGTCTTGAGCAGGCTGCTGTCCACTGTGAGATCTACATAGAGATCTTTGATGTAGGATTCCCATTCTCAAGATGTAATGTAGGTAACAGTCATCTGACAATTTGAGTTGGAGCATTTGTTGATCCATAGCCAGAATTTCCCTGGATTTTCTTACCTCATGTGAATCAACCCACCTCTGAGCTTCCTCTTCCCTCCTTTGGACATAGAGGACGTTTGCGGAATTTTAGGCGAATTGTAGCAACCTGAGTTCGCAGCCGTTTCTTTACTCCCGTTGTCTCTATTGAGCTTCCTCAAGACTTTATTTAAGCTTAGTTTTAAGGTCACTGTTTGATTTTTTGTATTAGCTGCAGAGTTGGTGTTCACAGAAATCTTGCCATGTTCTAGCCTTTCCAAGATTCCTAGATGTTTCCTTAGATGGTCAGCCAGGATCTCCCAGAGGTTTGCTGTAGTGGCTTCACTGCTTGCTCGCTGAGTCATATCCAGGAAATGGTCCACGATTGCCCCTTGCCCGTCATGATTTGTCACATACCATTTTATTTTCCCAACAAGCTCGAGTTCTTCTTGGTTGCCCAGGGCTTTGTTTTAGGGCAGGTGGGCCATGGAGCCTGGACTTCACAAGTGAGAAAGCGTGAACAAAGGCCAAGGAGGGGGTGACATAAAACTTGGTTATGCACTGGAAATGGGCCAGAGGAACCAAGATGTAATCAAGGGCAGCCATCCTAAAGCAGGTGGTTTATATGTAGGCTGTGCTCGAATCTGTGCTGAATCTCACATTTAATGAGTGCAGTCCTAGTAGGTTTAGGAACCAATCAGGGTCCCGTATTTGATCATCAAGGACCACAAATGGGCTGATCAGCTCTGTGGGCATAAGGTTCACGTTAAAGTCTCCCATCATAACTCACATATCATCTGAGTGAAAAGCTGATAGGTCTTTCCAAATTGGAAGCAGTGAGACCATAATATCCTCCCTTTTTACCTTTGCTGGGTGGAGATAGATACACCCTAGGATAAGGGTGTGCCTGGGCCTTACATTAATGGTTTTGGCCAGTGAAACCTCAAGAAAGATGTAGTCGTTATTCTTTGGGCAGAGTCCCATGGCAGATATAGATTTTTAAGTAAAACGTAAATCTCAGCTGATGCTGGGGAGGCTGGATGCTGAGGATTCTGAAAGATGCCCTAGGTACTGTGTGGTCACCAGGGGTGTCCTTGTGGTTATTCTTCAGCCCACAGGTAAGGTGGGTCAACTTTGGCCACGGGCGACGGTGTCCCTTGAAGTCCTCTTTGAGCCAGTAGAAGGCCATCTGCTGCTAGGCTACGGATCTCCATACACAATATCCTTCGGTGAAGGCTGGTGTCCATCTTTGGTGACCAATCTGGACTCAGACAATACTCTGCGGTCTTGCAGGCTCAGGCTCCACTTTTTTCTGTCGAGGATCAGTCTCTTGGGTTTCCCGTTGGTGGTCAGTGGTGATTTGACAATGAGGGTACTGACTTGCTTTAATGGACTACTTCAGCTTTGTTGGCAGGTGCTGGTTTTAGGGGGTCAGCTGACATACTCTTGGAGTCACTTCTTTGGTCTGGGGCTTGAGAGCAATGAGCTGGGAGCCACAGGTACAGTCATCTCTTTGCTAAGCCAAGGAGCGACAGGTGAAGACCAGGAGTTGATGCAGCCTCTCTTTGCCGGATACAGTGGTCACTCTCTTTGCCAGATCCAGTGGTCAGCAGTGCAGTCCTTCTTTGGTACTTTTTCCAGGACATCGTAATATGAGGTTCAGGATGCCAAGGGTGCCATATTTGTGCCCAAAAAGTGCCCTGGGGGATGATACTGTCACCAGCCAATCAGCTACCAGTATCCATCTCGCCCTGTGAACTCTTTAGGCTGTATGTGGCATCTGTCAATCTCAGAGTGTAATATTCTGCCAACTCTTAGGCTGTCTGAACCCTTCCTTGGATGTTAAGAGCTTGGTAGCTCACCCTTGAGGTGTGGCTACATGTGAGGTACACGCCGATGGGAAAACCGGTTTGGCCATTGGTCTTCTCTCTCTTCCTGACGTCCCTCTATAGAAGGCTACTATTGTTCCAGACCCTAGGAGTCTTTCGCACTACTCCCCAGGAGAGCAGAAGGCTGTCTGGTAGCCAGCAACTGTGCGGGCCACTGGACAAACTGGGCAAACTGGGCAACAGAGGGGCAACTTTCCAAAAATTGCCTTTCCTAAAAAGTGACATTAAATTAAATTTGGGCATCAAGTCAGATTTAATGCCACAACTAATTTGATACCTTAAAGTGCCCATTTTAGTAGTCCCCTACAGAAGTTAGGCAGACTGAGAGGTCAACAGGTAACTCTATGTTAGCCAATGGAGCTACTAACTATTCCATAGCAAAATGAAAATTTCTGATTTTTCTGGTTTGGACATATCTAAAGTATATGTTCTGCTTAATAAGATGCAGCTCTCCCCCTTAAGTATTTATAGGCCTTCCCTAGGGGGAAACATATATATTGTTAAGTGAAGTGGGGACTTTGCCATTGGTTTATATGGCATAGTAGAACTAGCACTTTTAAATCTGCTCTTTCAGGCTGCAGTGGCAGGCTGGGAGCCATTTTGTACGATGTCACACACAGGGTGTCACAATCAGTACTACAGCCCTTGGTTGGCACTTGAACTTGCATGCCCTGGGTTATGGGGTTACTGGGGACATATAAGTAAGTCAGCTTGTGGTAATTTGGGGGAGCTAATTGAACATACACTTATAATCAGTTAGAACACTGTCACTAAGGTCTGGTTAGCAGGCCTCAGTGCACTCTCAAAACAAGCAGCATCAGTCTAAAACTTGGAGGTGACAATGCAAAAAGAGACATTTCCTTACCCACAGAAAACAAAGGATAAAAGAAGAGTAGAAAGGAGAAAAGGAAATTAAAAAGAAAGCAGAAGAGAAGGAGATCAAGGATAAGCATTCATACCTGAGTAGTCAACAAGTAAATATTGGCATGAGACGTGTCAACGCCATATCAAGATTGTGACAGACCATAAATAAAAGAAGTAGAGAAAATTGAAAGGCATTATAAGAAAAGATAAAAAAACAAAAAATCTTCAGGCTTCCATTTCATGGGAAATAATGTTCTGGAGAAACATTTTCAGTTTTAACAAGATCATCAAAAGATTTAGTTGTGCCCTCTTAGGTTATCTTACATAAGCTGGGATGAAGAATGCCATACCATATATTTAGGAGTCTCATTGGGGCCTCAGGGTACGAAATTCCTTACTTCTGACATTAGTTAAATCAGAAATAGCTCGAGATATGGATATATATATGATCAGACAAGTCACCTTTTGTCTTTAGTCACTTTCAAGATACGAAGAAGGTCTGTTAAGTCTAGAAAAAGCATAATGATGTCTCGAGGTTTGGAGAAGTGAGGATTTAGTTGACCTAAATGATGCACCGATTGCAAATTAAGAGGAGGAACAATAGGAAATGTGAGCGGGTCTGAAAGGAATTTCTTTAAGAATTCAAGAAGATTAAGAGTAACAAGAGCTTCAGGCAGACCATGCATATGAAGACAATTGTGACAATTCCTGTTCTCCAAAAGTGTGAAGTTTGAGTTTCCAGATCTCTTGTTCCAGTAGTTGAATTTTTGTAGACAGATTCTGAAGATAACTATCACTCTGTTCCATTTCAACCATTTTGTCCTCCATAATAATTAATCTATCTTCAATCTATTGCAGATTCTTATTAGCGGCACTCATAAAAGGCTAAAGGCACCACACCTCATCAAGTATAGTATCCAAAACTGGATTGCTAGAGGATATGATAGGTGGCGGAAGATAATTTTTTAGCCCCCATGGATTTCGTACCAGATGAGATAGTCTTAGACCCGGTGAGTAAATTGCTTGCCATCTTGATGTAGAGATAACTTCTTTCAGGATTTTATTCTGCCCATAAAATGTGGACCAGAACACAAAACAATATTTCAACAGGATATTAAAGTAGCTCAGCAAAAACAACCAAATATGATAAAAGTAGGAAACTTTGCTGTAAGAGGAAAGTGGAAGACGCAATCATGTGGGGTACATGCATCATTCAAACTGTCAGTCATACAATAATTTCATGATGAAAAGCATACATACAGGAAAATAAATTCTAATTGGGCAAAAGGAATACAGAAGGAGCATTAGAAGACCAACAGTGAAAAAAGATACCTTGTAGCAATGTGAATCTCTCCATTTAGAAAACGCAAGTGATGCACTGCACAAAATGGAACCTGCTTCTGAATAGACCAGAAAGCACCTCACCAGTCTACCAAGAAAATAATGTTACGCATCACTGGAGGGAATCCCATGAAATTATAAACATCCAGAAGTAGGAAAAAAAAGAAAAGAAGTAAGCCCATGTAATACTGGTAAAAATTGAATAATTCCAGGAAAATAAAAGTAGAAGTGGCTATAGGAATTCAGAAGGATCATTTAGAGGACCAACTGTGATAGAGGACCAACTGTGAGAGAAAATATTGTGAGGTGTTCCTGAATCTCTCCATGTGGAAAACACGAGAGATGTACTGCACAAAATGATGCCCGCTCACATAGTGACCAGGAAAAACCTCACTGGTCTGCCAAAAAGAGGACATCAGAAATCACTGGAGGGAGTCCCATAGAAGTGCCATCATGCTGCGAGGTTAAGCAGGACCAAAGAGAGCCTCCAGAAGTAGGGAGAAAGGCTTTTTTGAAACAGAAGCAAGCACTGTGCAATGACAGACCTCACATATCAGTCACTGCCGTCATCGGCATGAAAGCCATGTTTCCCTACCAGTCTAGTTTTGAAAGTAAGTTAAAAAAGGAAACAGAAGAAGTAAAAGAACCACCTTCAGAGATTTAAAGACTGTTAAATTTGAGTTTTGCCTAAATAAATCAAAGTAAGAAAGTTGTTGAGAGCATGAACTAAAACATTTCTAAAAGAAAAAGAGATTATTTTTGAGATTGTTTTGATTATTGCTTTAAAGAAATAGGAAGAAAAGTAATAGTTAAATGGTTCTCTATGAGGGAACCCACCCCAAATGTTTTGCCTTTTTCCACCTCTTTTTCTGAACTCGCTTTTCTTGGCTTTAGGACTCTGAGCACTTTACCACTGCCTTCCAGTGCTAATTTCCATGTGCTCTCTCCTCTATACATGGTAACATTGGGCTTTTAGCCAATTGGCATTTTTAATTTACTTATACGTCCCTAGTGAAGTGCATTACATGTGCCCAAGGCCTGTAAGTTAAATGGTACTAGTGGGCCTGCAGCACTGATTGTGCGACCCACTTAAGTAGCCCCCTCAACCATGTCTCAGGCCTGCCACTGCAGAGCACGTGTGTAGAGTTTTAAACTGCCATGTCGACCTGGCAAGTTAAACCTCTTGTCATGCCTAAGCATTTCTTTTTACTACGTATAAGGCACCCCTAAAGTAGGCCTTGGAGAACCCAAAGGCAGAGTGCAGTGTATTTAGAAAGTAGGACATGTACTTTTTAGTTTTACATGTCCTGATAGTGAAAAACTCTTACATTTGCTTTTCACTACTGCAAGGCCTATCTCTCTAATAGGATAACATTGTGATTACATTATTACATTTCATAAGTGTAATTCAATTCCCAATTGTGAGATAGTCTTTTCAAGTTCGGGGTCTCTGGACTCCCAATTCTAAATCACAACCTATGGTAAAGTCTTATTTTAAATTGTTTTTCTGAAAATGGCACTTTTAGAAAGTTTGCTTTTTTTCACTTTAGCCAATTGGTGCCTGCTGTCTGTCTCTGAATACATGTCTGGGGTATGTGATAGCTGGGCTTTTAGCATTCCCTCTGGACAGCCACACATAATAGGAGCTTAAGTGTGACTTAATGGGCCTTAATGGGCCATTACCTGGCTTATTTGGGGTGGTCAGAGCTGAGCACCGCCTCACTTACAAGTGAATATGCCGTGTCCTGTCCACAAGTAAAGCGCTGAATACCCCCCTGGAGTGATTCTCAAGCCAGGGCAGGAAGGGAGGACCTCTGTGCACTTAAAATATTTCTTTGAAATATCCTCAACTTCAAAGGCACAACTGGGTATAAGTACTGGACCTCTGACACCATGACTTCAGTACACTTCTGGACCTGTGACCCCTGTGCAAGGGAGAAGAAGAATTTCTGTGTTGCACGTAGTACTGCCACTGTGCTGGACTGCTGCTTTGCTGGACTGTTGCCTACCTGTGCTCTTGCCTTGCTGAGCTGCCCTGCTGCCTGCTGTTCTCCTGCCTGGGTGAGAAGGACTGGACCTGCATCACTTGAACCCAGACTGACTCCAAAGGGTAGTAGGCTTGCCTCCTGTTCTAAGTGTCAGGGATATCAACGACTTCAACTACCTGCATCTGCATCTGGACTCTACAAGCTGTGAGTCTGCCCTGCCAAGTGGTGCCACCCCAGTCCAGGCCACTTAGAAGTAAGGCCGAAGGTGCTTCTACATCCAGAACCCACACATCCTCATCGTAACTGGTGCATTTTCACCTTTGCATGAGTCGGAACCAGTGCTTCCTTGCCGTGGCACGGACCAGACCGGCTGCATCACCTTCGGAACCAGTACATCACCTTTCGAATCAATGCATTGCCTACTGTGGGATCAGTAGCCATACAACGATTTTGGAACCAGTGCGTCGCACACTGAACCAATGCATCACTGCAGTTGCGTGGAGAAAATTGATGCATCTCTTCCACTGTGAGGCTCAATAACTACGCATCGCTTCAGCTGCACTTTGCATCTTCATCGACGACGACATATCCCGGATCAAGGAAGTTTGTTCAGTGGGTCCAAGTTTGTCCCTGTATCTGGCCCATGCTCCTTCATGGTTAGCCTGAACTTTTGTCTTTTGTCCAGCGTGACAAGATAAACCATTAAAGTGCTTATTGCTTCTAAGGGCTAGTTTTTCATTTATTCTTTAAAAACTCATATCTCGACTTCTACTTGTTGGATGTTTGTCATTTTAGTCCTGTTTTATTTATAAAATTGTCCTCTATTTGTCTAACCTGGCATGGAGCCTTTTTGTGGTGTTTTCACTGTGTTACTGTTTAAACTGTTGCTTAACTACTTTACAAATTCCCTCTTAAGTTACGCCTAACTGGTCTGTGCCAAGCTTGTCAGAGGGTGAGCACAGGTTAATTTATGCTGTGTCTGTGACTTACCCTGATTAGGACTGGGGTTCCTGCTTGGACAGGGTGCATACCTCTGCCAATCAGAAATCAAATTTGAAACAAAACATCTTATTGTTTTAAAGACATTTTTTGTTAATTTTGAATATTTTAGCTTCACGATCATCATTACTGCTTCTAGTTAGCCTGTTGTTTTGTTTACTATTTCCAGTAGGAAATGCTTCCACAAGGTTTGAATTAACTACAATATATAATGAAGTAAAAAATAACATGATTAATCATAGGGAAAGTTTAGTTAGTGGATTTCAAGATAACATGTATTATCTGTCTTGTGCTCACAAATTGTATTATACTGTGGATCCCTGTTGGACTTGCATGTCCTTGTATCTTTGCTGATTTTGTGTGCTTTATTTCTGCCAATAAAAATAATTGCTACAAACAAAGATAACGGATTCTACAATAGTACATGCATATTCAGATATTATGCAGGTTAGGAATTGTTTTGTGTGTACTTTTCTTCCTACTATATTTAATATTCATGAACCAATCAAGGTATTAAACAATGTAGTTTTTAAAGAATAATTGCACAAATCAAGCATGAGATGAAAACTGTTAAACAGGGGTATGTGTGCAGTCTGTGTGCATTAGGTGCTGCAGGAGCACTAACTCAAATAAATACAGAATTAATGGCTATTAGGGCTATAGGAATGCAAAGCCGCTTAGCATTAGATATCCTTCTTGAGAAGGAAGGCAATGCTTACAAAGTACTAAAAGATAATACATTCTGAAAATAGTCTCATAATATCATGAATCTAACTAACATTTATCGTGGGGTTCGTGAGGTTCAATCTTTTAAACAGCATGGCTTATGGAAAGGTGTAGGATCATGGATAAGATAGGGTTTTTAGAAAGGTTGGTGAGTGAATTAACAATTTTTAAACACTACACGATCACTAGATATAGAGCCTCCTAAAGGAAATGTTACAATTGAGGTGATCCAATCCTTTGATTGCCCAAGAGAGGGGACATCCCGCTGTCCTGGTCGTAAATGTAAAGAAAAAACTAAACATATTACGAAATCATTTATAAAAAAAAGTAAAGGACAGGTACTGTCTCAGGAGAAGGGGAATCAGGGTAAGCCCACTGAGGATGATATTGTATCTGAAAATGTTCAACCCGAGTGGGTCACTGCATTGATGATGAATCTGCAATTACAGATAAGACTCATCATCAAAGAAGAACTAACCCCTGTATTAGCAAGGTTGGATAGCTTGTCATCAACATGGGATGCACGGGCACAAAACAAAGAAACGCCGACCATTATAAATAAAGAAAGGAATATGGCAAATGCCCCGACTCAAACGAGTAATAAGCATTGTGGATTGACTCTAGCAACTAAGGCCCCGTCTTCTGTGATCTCACAGGGAACAACTGCTGCCGACAGGGTGAGTTCTGTCTTAAATGCGGCCTGTAACTTGGCCCCAGTTAATCTCGCGTCTCAGGCTCGACCGCAATTACCATTAGAGGCTACATGTAAACGGGAGCTGGTTGAAACTCTCCCAAATCAGGATTATAATGATTTTGTACCAAACTATCAACCTACCACCAGAATCTGCACCCTATGTTTTGATATTAGCAGGAACTCCTGCTTTAAGGGAGGGTATACGGGAACCGCATGAAGAGCTAAAACATAAAACCATTCATTGGCTAGCTAATCATAGTGATTTTAGCTATGAGTATACCCATGAGATTTTGACTACAAGAAGGGTAGGTTGGATTGGTAAACAACAAAAGGATATTCAAGGGGACTGTGTAATAATCAATTTTAGAAATTCATGTATCATTGAGCACATTTTAGCGACAGAGTATGGAAAAAATAGGGGGTCCATTATCTTACTCCCTCTGGGATATTTTTATCCCCCGTTAAGGCCTCTCTACCAAAATCATTTACCCCAGTGGAAAAGGAGAACGCCTTTTACAAAGATGGCTCTACCCAAACCGGATCAATTGTTTTATAACCATCCAATTTTTAATATCCCTACCAGCAATAGGTATAGTTCACTTGAAGGCATAGATTGACATGGGGACCCAGACAATACTTCCAAAGTGGGAACTGTTACGATTATATCTGATCTTGAGCTCCAGGATAGGATAAAAGGGACGATGTCCAAGACTAGGGAAGAACTAGTTGGAGTAAGTCAGATCGGCATCAGCAACACAAGTCTTTCTTCTCTGTGTTCTGATCTCCCAGAATCCACAGACCATTCGAGTGACCTTGTTTGTAATCCTATCGCAAGTATAGACCCATTAAATGCTTCCCCGCACTATAAATTAGTCACGCCACCGTATAAGAACTCATCTATAACTGAAATTACTAGGGTTTTATCTTGGAACGTAGCGGGATTGAACAGTAAACTTGATGATCCTGAGTGGGGCACGTTCATTGATGGATTTGAAATCTGCATGTTCCAAGAAACCTGGGCAAGAAAAGAGGTTCTTAAATCAGGATATGCCAGTTTCCACATCCTGGCATCTTCGAGGGGAAAAGGAAGACCCTCTGGGGGTCTTATCATTTGGGTATGCTTGCATCTGGGGTGTTCTGTATCCCAAATAGATACAGGCTCTAATGATATTCTATGTGTCAGGTTACAGTTTTTGTCTAGGCCCCCTGTTGTTTTAATAAATGTATATTCACGGCCGACTCCAAAAGGTATTGAATCCACCACCTTGGAAGAATTAACTATCTTCCTCGGTACCATTGATACTAACCAGTTGATTATGTTAGGTGGGGATTTTAATTGTCAATTTGAACCGTTGGAAGGTTTACCACTGGACGGTTTGCACGATGAGGACCAGTTTTTAAAAATCCAGGAGTCAGGTTGCCCCAAAGTTAAAATTTGGTCCCCTTTGGCGATCCAGATGAGTTGTCTCACCATGAGGCACAGTCTTTGTGCCTGTAATGGGAGAGCATCATCTGTGACCTCAAATAGCCACACATTCTACAGTAAGAACAAGGGGTCCATATTAGATTATATTTTAATTAATTCACATTTTTGGGACATGATGGTGGACTTTAAGATAATTCCTCGTACTGATAGCGATCACTCCGCCCTTATGGTGGATCTTAAAGCACTGAACGTAGGGAGTCTGCCGGATATGAGCAACCCCCTTGACCCTAGGCTTGTGGTTTCTTATTGTAGAAAGAGAGTGAAATGGTCTAATTTAGTTGAATCAGAAATGAAAATGGCCACTTTATATGATGCCTTGCTTCCGGTTTTTATAGATGCATCCAACTTGTCTAACTTGGTTAATGAAAGCCTGGACCTCCAGTTGGCCCAATTAAATTTTGATGAACTGGGTAAAATTACCTATGATTTCTTTTTCCCAACAAAAAAACGGAAAAAAGATAAACAGCCCATCCATCCTTGGTATAATAGCTTGTGCCGTAAGGTAAAAAAGGAACTGGTAACAGCTATTAAAAATCGAGACCGCTCTACAATAAGGATGGCAAGAGCACAATACAAATCTGTTATAAATAAAACAAAACAAAATTGGGAAGTTGAAAATTGGGCTACTATGAAAATTGCATTGGGTGATAGAGACATGAGGACTTTTTGGGGAATAGCCAATTCAGGTACAACTACTTTACGCAGTGCGGTCGAACCAAATTTAGATGAACAGACTTGGCGGACCCACTTCGAAACCCTGTACGCCAAGGAACCTGAAGTTGCTCATACCCATGCCTGTGATTCACTAATTTCTGGTACAGTGATTAGTGAAGATTTAGATCCTTTATCTGAAGATGATTTGACATTAATCATCTCTATAAAGGAAATAAATACTGCACTAGCCAGTATAGCTCCGGGCAAAGCCCCAGGGCTGGATAAGATACCCGGTGATCTTTTTAAAAGTGAACCCGCTATCTGGGCTCCTTATCTTTGGATGCTTTTTAATGCAATTATGCAAGGCATGAAGATTCCTAAAAGTTGGTTAGGTGCGGAGATAATTCCGATTTTTAAAAAGGGTTCCCCACTTCTTCCGACCAATTACAGACCTATAAGTCTGATAGACATCCCCCAAAAGATTTTTGCGAGAGTTCTCCTCCTCAGACTACAGTCATGGATGGAGGAGAGGGATATTTTGTCTATACTACAGGCTGGTTTCAGAGAAAAACTATCAACTCTGGACCAAGTCCTAAGACTGCAATTATTATATTGGAAAACTGTCTGTCTACAGGGGGGTAGTCTTTTTCTAATATTTGTTGATCTTAGATCAGCATTCGACTTGGTTCCGAGAGAGAAACTATGGTCTGTTTTAGGTAGGATGGGGGTTCCTGTTTATTTAATACATCTTTTTAAACGTTTACACAAATGCAATTACGCCATGATGTTTGCCGACGACACCCTTTTGGTTGCTAAATCAGCCATGGGGATACAAAAGGTTTTGGATAAATTTGAAGAGTTTTGTAGGGTTCGTGGCTTAGAAATAAACCTTGAGAAAACCAAATTTATGGCATTTAATTGCCCAAAAAGTACACGTCCCAACCCATGCCTAAATGGTAAACCGCTCGAAAGGGTGTCATCTTTTGTGTATCTGGGACTTACAATCACTGAGTCTATGGATTGGGGGGCCCACATTACAAAATCTACTCTAAAACTAGCACAAACTTCAGGAGGGATTATGAAGGTTTTCAACATTTCCAGTAAAAGAAATGTTAGTCCAGCTGTGGAAATTTATAGGGCTCAGGCAAGGGGTGGAGCATTGTATGGTGCAGAATTATGGGGCCACCTAAACACGTTAAAATTATTGCAGGTGGAGAACCAATATCTAAGACAATTATTTAGACTCCCTCGTAGTACCCCTTTGGTCCCGCTATGCCTAGACACAGGCATAATGCCAATAGATGAAGTCGCAGGACTTAAACCTATTATGTATTGGCGACGTCTGTGGACAACTCCCGAGCTTATACCTTAAAGGGAGGAGCTCACAGAGGTACTATGGTCTTGTGGTTCTCTGAAAATTCCATGGTTTGACCATATAAGACTTCTCCTAACTAGCTTGGGTCTTGGAGATTGTTGGCTTCATCCCGAGTCTGCTTGTTTGGCAATATCAAAGGGTCAAATGAAGGCTTGCTTCAGTGATCACAGATTAGCACAATTTCATAATTCCTCTGGGATTGGGAAATGTACTAGTGCCTTTTTAGAAATCAAAGCATTTTTTTACTTTGAACCGGCAATTGATCTCATTACTCCACCTGCAGCCAGGAAGCTCTTCTTACAATTCAGATACGGGGTACTCCCATTACGTTGTTTTACATCTAAATGGAGTAAACAAAATCCGATCCATTGTCCTATGTGTGATTACCCCGAGGAAACAGAGCTGCACGTTTTTTTCTGTTGCCCTGGATACCAGAAGGCAAGGAGTCGCTGGTTGGTTCAGATCTGCAGGAATCTTGGCGCCAGGTCTTGTTCTGAAGCATTTAGGATACTGAAATCTGATACTGGTATCCCAATAGTTTATTCGGTTGCCAGTTTTTTATTTTTGGCATGGTGCACTAGAAGGGCCCATTTGAGATCCCAAAATGTAATTTGATTGTGTAAATCTATGCTGTAACCGTATTTTTTTTATCTATTATTCATGTATTAGTTTTAAATATAGGATTTTTCTTCTTCCTATTTTTATTGAAGAATGCTTTTTAGCCTAATTTATATATTTATTGTTCCATGAACTCTCTAACAAAAATCGTGTTATCTCTGTCCAAATTTTATGACTCAATGATTCGATGATTTTCTAAATTTGAAACTGCATGTATAACTCTATTGTTTTATTTATTTGTATGCACTTTCTAGGACATTCTGTCCGAAATAAAGTTTTTTTTTACTTGAATTAAAAATTTGGGAGTGGGGACTCTTTGCCTAATGCTAACTTCAGTAATATTTATAAAGATTTGCGTAATTATTTTGTTCTCTTGAGAAAAGAATTTCTAGGTGTCTAAACATTTCAAATATAAAATCAAAATCATTAAAGAGAAAAATGTCTGAAACCAGTGAGATGGAGAATATCAAGTATTGTGTCTACAACCAGCTAAAGATGGTGGATGAAAATTCCAGAAAAAGGCAAAAAGTTATGTTGAAGAAACAAGTTTGTGAATAATTAAGTTTTATGAAATATTTTAGTAATTATAGCATAATCAGAGGGAGGAATTGTGAGATTGTTTTTTTGGGTTTATATTTTGTGCATTATTAATGACAACAAATATGACTTTTTACATTTGATTCAGCAGATATAGGCTAAATTAGTGCTTTCAGTTCAAACAAATTTTAAATGATGAATAGAAGTGTGTTTGTTAATGTGTCATAATTATGTCCCATTCTCTCTTAAATGCCAACTAAGACAAGATGGATGCCATCACTCCTGATTCACACTCACCTCCTGCATGCAACTTCTTCCCACTGGCTCCCCAGTGCGCAGTCAGTCAGATGTACCCTACATGTTTGGATAGCTCGAAAGTGCTTGACATGTGTCTTTAGGCTTACAAAACGTACATTCCCTTTCTCTCCAGTCATGCCATTACAAGGCCTACCAGGACCCCAGGGACACTTTACTCCTGATCAATTAGCAACCTGGTATGAGCATTCCATTGACGTAGTGGGGGATTTTTTCAGAATGGCCACTTACTTACATTTGATCAGATACGTCAGGAAAATAGCATTTCTCCAACTCAACTTCTACTACATGAGCATTAGGAGCCCTCAGGAGGCTGTGGCATGCGGTGGACACAGAACCATGAACACACGCAGTGATACATGCATTACACACCTTGGGAACAGGTCGACACCTAATCATGTGGTTTTACAGAGATATTAGGGATCATACCGGGATCTTTCTCAGCCAACTCCGTCAGGAATAGAAGGTGGATCTAGTGTGGCCACTACATGATGTAGAATTGATGCTAGCACTCATACTTTCTCTAGAAACACACGATTTGAGAACAGATTCTTCATTGGGCTTATCTCACACCCTCACGAATTAACAGTATGTTCTCATCAGCTGAATGCACTTGCCCTAGACGCTGAGTGCTGTCGGCTGACCTTCGGCACAAGTTTTGGGTGTGCCTGGATATTTCCAGTTTCTGGCAATCGGTACATGCCCTTTTAGCTACAGGTACAGAGCTAACAATACTCAACTACAGCGCTGGGGATTTTTCCAAGGAAGAAAAGTTTCAAGGTGCGGATACACTTTGCTAATTTAGCTCTTCTTTTTGCCACAAGCATACTAACTATGCATTGCCATGCACAACAGCCCAAAACCTTTCTTTTTTTTGTTTTCTTGTTGGGCTAGTTGCGTCACTCTTTAAGCCATGTGTTTAGCCCAACCAACAATATCTAGTAGTCTCGATGGGACCAGATGGGGTACAGAAGAAAAGAAGGTGCTCTCCTTTCATGTTGGGTGCAGAGAGCGACTAGCATCAAAGAGCCGATGATCAGCCATTAAGGCCGAGAGGTGTTTGGTGGCCTGCGGGTGAGCGAGCAAATGTGGGTGGGAACGGTCCACCTCTGGCTCTATCGCCAAATTAAAATCCCCGCCTCATAAAATAAATGTGGATCCTGCCTCTAGTATATGTCACCACAGCTGGGTGAAGTAGTGTGCATCATCAGTGTTGGGTGCGTAGCAGTTTACCAGGGTTACCGAATGGTCCGCCAATCTACCCCACATTATACTGAATCTCCCCTGAGGGTCCTGTATGGAACCCAGTGGACAGTACCCCAGACCTTTCTTAATCAGGATTGCGGTGCCTCTGGTATTTGTAGAGTATGCAGAGAAACAGCTGTGTGCAGCCCATTTCTTGCTGAACGTTGGCAGCGCTCCAGGGGCCAGATGCGTCTCTTGGAGCATAGCCACCTGCACGTGGTGCCTGTCAAGATAGTGTATGACCTGCTGGCGCTTCCAAGGATCCTGGAGGCCCCGCACATTCCACATTATGCAATTAATGGTGGGCTTGCTAATCTGTGGTTGGCTGGCCATTCAGTGTTTTGTGAGCATGGAAGTGGCCATTATCGGGCAATTTGTTCAAGAGGTGTATGTGCCAAGCACTATGTGTGCTGTTAGAAGGTGTACAGCAAGAAGTGGTACCATGCAAGTCCAAGCGATATAACATTCAAATTAAGCAACCCCTCCCCCCACCCACTCCTGCGGCCCAATCCTGCAGAGAATAAAATCCCCCAACCCAAAAACCAACAGCACAAGCATTGTAAATGGCGTACAGTATCTATTGTACCCCATAGTCCAAATCTGTTTTGCTATAGACAATAGGAAGAGAGGGAGTTCCAGGCTTTTAAGTGCTGCATTGACCATAACAAATTAACAATTATTAACATCCCGTACATCATGTACAGCCTTCGTATGGGGAATTCCCACTGGGGGGTGGAGGCCAGAGAGGCCATCAGGGCACCTCGCATATGCGAGGGAGCCCAGGAGCAAAAGTCACAGAAAGCGTCACAGGGCCTAGTCATTTGGGCAAGGGGCTCAGGAGCCCAAATATAGTTTCAGAGTTCCAGAGGTGGACTTCATCCCACTCCAGTTCCCGATATAGTAGAGTAAAGGAACAGTCTTACCAGATTCACAGCGGCGTCAGCTTTCTTCAGGGGTACGGTGCTACAGTTCCCTTATGCTCAGGCGTAGAGCGGCCGGAATCAGGATCCTCAGCTAGTGGATTGGGCAAGCGATTCGTTCAGGTCTTTAGGAAGTCTTGCATGCATTGAGGGTTGGCAAAGATGTGTGTCTTCCCACAATGTTGAACTCGCAGCCTCGCTGGATACAGCATGGCATAGGGAATGCCAGGCCGTTGAAGCTTTTTCTTTGCTGGAAGAAATTGTTTCTGCGCCTCCATCACCGCCATTGTGAAATCCTGATAGAGTGAAATTTTCGCTCTGTCATAAATCAGTTCTTGCTTCTCGCGTGCAAGCCTCAGTGCAGTGTCCCGGTCCTTGTAATTTAAAATGCACGCAAGGATAGGGCACGGCCGCGCACCAGATGGCGGTCTTGCCGTGAGTGATCGATGGGCTCATTCTATTATCAGCACTTTGAAGAAAGCGTCAGCTCTGAAGAGACCCAAGAGCATGTGCTCCACATAGTCCTCCATGCGGCCCGTGGCAGCAGACTCTGGGACGCACACGATGGGTAAGTTGTTACTGCACGAGCGCGCCTCCAAGTATTTGTTTTTTGCCGCTATGACCTGGAGCATCTTCTCCATCCCCAGCAGTTTGAAGCTGTTAGTGCCTGTGGTGTCTTCGAGGGCAGATACGGGGTGTTCAGTCTCAGAGATGCGGCCATCATGTTTTTCCAGCTTTTGGGCCAGGAAGTCCTTGCGCAGGTTCATAGAGCCCATCTTAGATTCGATGGAGGTTAGATTGTGGCGTATGGTGAGGAGGATGGCTTTGAAATCCTCATCCTGTGCGGGAGCAGGAGGAGGCTGATCGTCGTCTCTTTGTGAGTCCGCGTCGTCACTGGGGGCATGCTTGCGCACTGTAAATTGTAGTTTTGCTTGCTTGCCTTCAGTGCGACCCATTGTGACCCCCCACTCCAGCCAGTGCCCCCCCCCCCAGTATCGCGTGCAGCTCTCAGCACAGGCCCCAGCAGTGGCAGGTAGTGGCAAGTTCAGGGCTCAAAGCGCTAGGGAGTCCTGGGGGCAACACCGGGGCCATTTCTAAGTCCGTCTCCAGTGTCTCTGCAGTTTCGCATAGCACCCTTCGCCTCACCAAGCTGAGCGCCCTCTCAAGTCTGAGGGGGTGTCTTAAGCATCCTAGAGTACATACACCGTAAAGCGTTGCAGTTAAATTGTGTAAGAGCTCAGTTCAGACTGACAGCATTGTGGGCCGATGGCATTCAATCAAGCCTCCAGCATGCTACATATGGATTTTCCTTACTGGGCACAACAAGCAGCTGGTGTTCTCCCAGCAGCAGATCACAGGGCCTCCCAGTATACGCCAGCTAGTGCAAACCTGCAATCCACCTTCCTGCAGGATAGTATTATCGGAGTTACATGCCAGACGTAGCTTGGGGCTTCAGGCCGGTCCGACAAGCAGGCTGTTGATCTAGAGCTGAGTAATGGCGTGCCTCCCTTGTTGTGGTGGAGAGCCCCACCAAGTCCAGAGATCACCCCCCTGGGCTGAGGATCTCACTCTTCTTTTGTGGCCCAGTGCAAGACGCCCATATTGGGGGACCACAGCACCATTTTATGCGCACCCATCACTCAGGCAGTTCAATGCAGCACATTCTTTGCACCGAGGTGCAGCAAGGCGCCCGCGACCTCCTCACAGCACCACGGGTAGCTCGGCCGCACGTACCCTGTCGCGGGGAGGGCTGTGTGTTCCCGGTGCCTCCACGTGGCTCCATCTCGCCATGCGGGCCGCGGCTTCACTAGGTTGCTGCAGGGTAATTGGGCCACACTAGAATTTGTCACCGCAGGTCTGACGAGCAGGTGCCAGCATTTAGCAGATACGGCGCTCTCCTCCCAGGATTGTCCAGCCGCAGGTCACCGACTGCCTGATCTGTCGGGTCGTCTCCCTCAGGATATGGGCTCTGCCATCTTACAGATCGCCGCACTGCCTCAGACCACACTCGGGGGGAAGCAGCTGCGGTCACATCAACAGCCCGCTGGCTGCTAACGAGTAGTTCCCCAAATGTGCGCCGTGTTTACAAGGTGAATGCTGTAATTTGGGAGCTTGTAGGTGACCTGTGAAAGCAGGATTGTGGCGGATGATGCCTCTAGGCTGACAGAGCCTCACTAGGGTGCGGCCATCTTGTCCACCGGCTCTCTAGCTCCCCCAGCCCCAAACCTTTATAAAATGGTATCGAGCTTTGCTCCGTAAGGGTGAAGCAGAAAGTACTGTGCTCCATTGTGATAAACCCCTAAGAAAAAGAAAACGTCACATAGCAGCAGCCTGGGACACCATGCTAATACAATTCAAAGAACATACATTAGAGTACCCCTCTGTGATCTCATATCAGTCTACTCCTCCTGTGTACTCCTCTGACAGAGAAAAACAAGACAAATAGTTGATCTGGGCCAACATTAGGATCTGGCCTCATACTATTTACGCATGCCCCCCTAGCAGCACCCTCTCTATCCCCTCATTCGTCTAATTATGTTTTCCACTTGCATATTCCTCTTTCCTTCACCGCTTCCAAATGGACTTCCCCAAGATGAACCCAACTAGTTAATACCAAATGTTATCTTTTTTAAAGTTTAATGATGCTGAATCAATCTCTCATAATGTATGTAGTGCAAAAAAAATGTTGCATTATAATACTGCATTTAATATTTGTTTTTAAAAAAACGAATAAAAATAATTTAACTAATGTTGCAGTGTTTAGCACACCCATAGGAACACCACTTCTTCTACCAACCTAGCTACTTCTTCACCCAGGAAAATGTTGTTCAATGGCAGATTATTCACAGTAGTGTATGCATACTTCGATCCTGTGTTTCGTGATCTGTCTTCGGTGGCTGCAGGCGTCTCTTTTTATGCAACTATGGGGCAGATTTACAAGCCCCTTGTGCCACTTTTGCGTCACTTTTAACATCGGAAAAGTGGCGCAAAAGTGGTGCACGGGGCTTGTAAATCTGCCCCTATGTGTCAGTTAGTTGCACGTACATTTCTGTCTACTGGCCCCATTAAGAACAAAAGTGCAATAGAAAAGAGCTAGTTCAGTTATTTTTTGTAAACATGCTACAGCTCTTCTGAATTGTTCCTATTAGCGTTTTTATTTACTCTTGTCAATTTTTCCCTCATGAAAGTCGTCATCTTTTCTGGAAGGATGTGAAAAGTGCACGTTTACAAAGCAAAGACAACTGTCCAAACCATGCTGCCTGCAGAGTGCCAAAAAATCTATAATAATCAATTCCATATCTAGATGTCTTTACCGAACAAAGACATAATATGTCAGAGTGAATGAGAAAAAGAGACTTGCTAAACAGATGAGAAAACAAATCTCCATCTTAAATGAATTGTTGTGTGTCGATTTAGATACCGTATATAGGTTTCACGATGTATGTCCTTATATAGGCACAATTTGCATTGCCCATATTTATGCATAGAAATCCTACCCTTATTTAGGCATTATCCATGCTAACCAAATACAGGCATGGCCACCTACATCCGTTCATCTACGTCACAACGAGTTCTTGGAATACCAGACTCTTAAGCCTTTAGGACTTCCCCTTGCTTGGATATTGATTTCTCCAAGAACTAATTTATTATGCATGAACATCTATTCCTTAGGGGTTCATTTATGATGTTCTTCTGCCCAACTTTTACGTCAATACTGGCATTCCTAAACACCTTCAAGGTATAAATATACCTTCACTTACCATGGCAAACCACGGTTCGGCTGCCTACTTGCACGACACGCCTCGCCTCGGCAGGTTCGGAAGGAAGTCAAGTCCCCGCCTGACGCATTAACCATACGCTGTCATCCTCCTCGCAGAGAATCCAGCTCCAGTGTTTCTGACTCCCCTTGCGGGGTGTTAGAGATCAAAACTCGGAAAGAGATTCCAACCTCACTCATTCTAAGGCATGGAGCGGACTAGAACCTAGAGGGACTTTTGGCAAATCTTGGCAACTATAGCTAAACTAGACTACAGACAAACAGCACCTACTTCTTACCTCGTACTACACTTAGGTTAGGTACACTGGGGTAGAACTAACTAGAAAGATCAGATGAGTTTTAACATTTTAGCCTGTTATGTATGTATGTATTTTTATGAATATCTGTCATAGCTACAGAGCATGCTATTGCAGTATTATTTTATCTTACTGCTAACGCTGTACATATTTTACTTCGCATTCTGTCTTACGATTGTAGCAGTTCATATCTCTTGCAAGAGAAATAAGACTGTTCAATAAACCCATTTTATTGAAACGCCGGTCTATCTATTTTTGTGCAACTCTGTAGAAACGAAGCATGCACGATTGACTGAGTGAAACTGTTATCAATTATTTCCACGATTCTGAGATTGTTCCGATTCTAAGGGAAACAAAGTTGTCATGTTTATGCAGTTGTCAGAAACGAATCCCTTCTTGTTTATTCGAGAAGTTTTCTAGTGACCTCTGAGTTAGCTGGGACACACAAGTAATTAAGTTTAATGTACTCGATAGAGACATACTGACCTCAGTCCTATGTCAAAACTATAGTGTATATTATTCCAATGCGCAGAGCCTATCAGGGATATAGGAACTACACCACAGAATAATTCCAATTAAATAGTTTCAGGAGTTTGCTACCCGGCAGCCCCTGTTTATGTGCTTTATGCATTTTAAGTGCGTTCTAAAAACACTCCTGCACTCTGCATTCTATCATATGTCCTGTTCATCAAGTGTGGGTGGGTCCTCAGGCTGAGATTGTCTGCTGTAAAGATGTTCATGGGGCCAAATTAAACAAGGACTGCAGTAATGTGACATTGGAGAAAAACCTTCTTTTTGTAGTTTTTCTGTTTACTTTTTTAAAATTATTTTTTATTCAGTGGAGGAAAGTGAACACATTTTATTTTTGCTGTGCTTACTTTCTAAAGAACGGGGCAAGTATATTATTTGTCACGTTCAAAAATGCGTTCCAGACATAATCTGAGATTTCTCAAGGTTTACCTTTCATCCTCAACCTCTGTGAAGGTGAGCAAATTATGCTGACTTGTCACTGCCATGTTAAGGTGAAGTTCAATAATCTGGGCCACAAACTGAGCTGTACCTCCTGCTGCTGGGCACACCAATTCAAAGAATAGCAGGGTACAGGGGCTGGCTATGGGGAATCCCCCATAGCCAGACCCTTTCCCCTGCTATTCTTTGACCGGGGGTGATATGGGGTGCTAAGCGAAAGGGACCATGCAGGAAAGAGGACTCACAATGCAGGGGACAATAAAGGAGCTTTAGATAGGGCATGAACTGGAAATCGCTTATGGCTACTCATGGCAGTGGTAGCACTTTCTGCTGCTGTGAAGTGTTGCTGAAGGTAAAATGTATCATAAGTATTTCTAAAGCACACTCACTAGAGCATCTTGGCGCTGAACCAGATGTCTGTGGTTACTCAACTGAATGACACTTATATTATCAGTCTCAGAATGATGACATACTGAATTGGTCCTCCATGATTTGAACCTGTGGCCATGAGATCAAACAGAGATTTCGGCAATTTTTTTAAAAGTAAAAAGCAATGACAGTGAAAGAGAATATGCTAGATGCATGTAACATGTCCTAGGTATTTATGTGCTATTTAAGATCCTTTGCAAGTTTTCAATGCATACACCTTTTTCCCAGATTTGCAAAAGTGTCCCGCAATGCAGCACATCACTCAAAGTTGCTGTGATGTGTTGTACGGCAGGGAGAGAGCAGAAAAATGCCATATCTACACAATTATGGCTCTATCCTGCTCTCCACCGAGTGTCAGCACAGAATTATGCTGCCAAGCACCACACACACACACACACCTTTGCACCACAGTGCAGGGTATGTGAGTTAAATCTAGCATAACTTTTGTACTGGAAGGGCACCCTTCCATTTCAAAATACTATGCTTAGACTAACTTTAAATATTTTCCCACATTGAATGTGTTCTGTACAGTGCATCACACATGCAAAGTGCAAAAAGTTAGGAGAAATAAAAGCATGTCTCCTTTTTTTAATCATCAAACAAAAAGGAGTAAAAGAGGGAAAGTAGCGAGGTTGCCCTCCACTCATGAAACCACAAAACACAAGACCTGGTTACTAGAGAACACTATTCTTCTTTAAGATAACAGGGCAGTCTGAAACTAACTCTGCCCAGAAAAGCTGGCTTCGCCAGAATGCCAGTCATATCTCATTCACAGTCCTCAAACTTTTAAATTGATTGTCAAAACACCAAAGGAAACTGGAGACAGGTGAAAAAGGTGTGAAAGGTCAGAAAGTACCTCTCGTAAGCATCACCAAGGGAGCTACTGGTTGGTACTCATTAGTTTGCTCACGCTATCATCACTGGTAACTTTCATGACCAGAACAAAACACAGTGTCCTAATTTTGAAGGCGAAGAAAAAAAAAAGCGGTGAAGGGTGAAAGAGAAAGCAGTATTATTATTACTGTCATTCTTAATCAGTCAGACCCATAGTGAAAAAGAAAGAGTTGCTTCTCCAAGTTAGAATGAGTTGTGACTCACTTGCAGGTGTACCTACTAAATTGATCGCAGTGATCACACTCATATTAAAAGAACGGCATGTGTTAGACCATTTCACTTAGAAATGCCCTGCTTCAAAGAGCTTTTACTATTTGTGCAAAACCATGCCTCAAATTGTTAGGAGATAGGGTTCTGCATGAAGAACCATAAATGATTGCACGAGAACGCCAATGTATCCCCCCATGGAAAGCCCACTTGACGCAGAGCAACACAAAGTTTACTTTTTCGTTGCTTTTTTTACTGACCAATGGAAATACCAATGTGCATTGGTTTGTAAATCCCAAAATGGATTCTGCAATGCATACCTAACACAAAACTTTGAAAACCGGGCCTGTGTTTTTGAACTTGGCAAAAACTTAATTTTTTCAATTTTTTTAGAATAGGATGTATTTGAAAATGACTTTTGCTTTGCAGTACATGCCTCATAGCCTCTTTAGCAATAATACTGGTATTAGGAGGCAGATTAAATCATTCACATACCATTTGTGTTCCACCATGCCTTTTCCAGGACCCACTCCAGTGTTGTAAATTGTCTTAATAGGGCTATAAATTCATTTTTAGTGAGATATGAATTATCTGAATTTACTTCTCAATCATCAGCTAATTTCATTCATTCAGAGTGATGTAGCTCTGCAATAGGCCTGAAATTTAAAGAAAAAGTATGCATCACTTTGAAGTTTAAAAACCGTTGTCAAAAGCAGCATTGATTTGACCATTTTCTGACCTGGTGATTTTCAGCCATTGCATGTTTTATTTTGGCAGATAGGGTAAAGGACTAATTTTGCCGTGGTTTATAGGTGCTCTTTAAATCTTTTGAATTGAAATACTCCCACAAAAACAAACCTGTTACTAAATTTTCAAGTAGTTTCATCACTGTTTGGAGACAGTACAGTACTTCAAGTTTGTGAGAAATTGTGTTGTTGGTTGAGGGAGGTGTGAGCCCTTCTCAAGCAACAACCACAGTCCTTGTCAAGGTGACCCACAAATGTCACTTATTAGCCTATGTTTAATTCTCTGGTAGCTTTGAAAAAAAGCATTCAGGCTTAACTTAGAAGCAATTTGTTAAGAATGTATGCATCACTCAAACTGAATTAAAGTGAAAACACATCACAAGAGAAATCCCACACCAATTTGGAAAAATGGAGTACATGTTAATAAATTATTTGGCACCAAAAATATAGTCAGAAGAACCAGTTATTATTTTTTTAAGTTTTAAGTAAAATCTAGTGCCTAAAAAATCAAAGTACCAACTGCAGATATTTAGTCACATGAGACTGGGCCAAAGTCGAATGTTATTGCCAACCCTAATGGACTGTGGTTCAGATACACAAAGTGGAATGGGCCAGTTTTCCTTTTACTTTTGGACTTAGATGAAATTTCAAACAAAAATGTCTGAGAAGTTAAAGTTTAGTGGTGTAAGGCAGCCAGCAGGGTACGAGGAGGAGGGATTATTGTTGAGGAGCCGCTAGATGAAGTCACAATGAAGAATTCTATGTTTGGACTCAGTCTCTTTTTTGGAATTCGAAAATCTCAAGCGGGATGAGACAGCAGGTTTTATTCGATGAGGGCACCAGGAGGCCAGATACCATTCCAGAGAGGAGCTGCTGAATATGATTTGCTGCTGCAGAGAAGAACATAGCATGAACTACCGCAAATTCAGACTGACCGGCGATGTACCATGGGCGGATTGGTGAGCAGGTAGGGTCTGGCCTCCTCTCAGTTCTCAGAGCACTTTTTGGGAGAACCTCCGAGGATCCAGGACTGGAGAGGCATCACTTGCAGTGTCAGGACTTATTCAGGCTGGGGCCAGGTGTGAGTTCAAGATGGTTAGAGCCTTTTCTGTCCTTGAGGATTTGAACAGGAGACCAGCTAAATAACCCTTGGAGTCACTCTGGAAGTCCTGGGTTCAAGCAGGAGTACAGGCCTTAAGCAGCAGGGCAATCATTTGTGAGCACAGGGCAGGCTTCAGGCAGAACACCAGTCCTCTTGGAACAGCAGGGCAGTCCTCTGAAGTACCCAGCAGGCTACAGGCAGAAGGGCACTCCTCTGAGAATTCTTCCACAGGTCCAGAATTGAACTAAATTGTGGGGCTGGGGGTCCTATTTTTGTAATTGACATCAACTTTGAAGTGAAAGGAACTTCTGGAGTTTTCCCCCCAACAGAAGTGTCTGGAATTTCCTTCCTTCCTGCCCTGGTCTCAGAATGTCTGGAGTCACAAAAGCCTAGTGTGAAGTTCTTTCCGTGTGTGATGAGGCAGTGTCTTTGAAGTGCAAGTAGGGCTGTGCACAGCTCTGCCAACCCACATCCTGCCGGAGGGATCAATCCTGCACCATCCATTCCCTCTATTATGCAGTGGTCTCGGCTAACTGCCACTCCCACCTATTTATGTGACCAAGGAATAGGCTGCAGGTACCAAGTGGTTAGGACAAGAAAATGCCCACTTTCTAAAAGTGGCACTATACCTGTCATCCTTAGGGTGGTCTTTCCCCAGTCTTTTCACCTTTTACCTCCTGTTTCTGCTAATTCTTTTTGTTGGCCTTAGGACTCTGGGCACTTTACCACTGCTAACCAGTGCTAAAGTGCATGAGCTTCCCCCTTAAACTTGGTGACATTGGCAAATATCTGATTGGCCTATTTGATTTACTAGTACGTCCCTTCTAAAGTGATATAACATATACCCAGGGCCTGTAAGTCAAATGCAACTAGTGGGCCTGCAGAATTGATTGTGTCACCCACATCAGAAACCTTTCAAACCTGTCTCATGCCTGCCACTGAAGGGCCTGTGTGTGCAGTTTACTACCACTTCAACTTGGTATTTAAAACTACTTACCAAGCCTTAAACCCCCTTTCATTACATTTAATTGATCCCTAAGGTGGACACTAAGTAATTCTAATGGCAGGGTGCAATGTAAGTAAAAGGTAGGACATGGTGTTCAATCTTTACATGAGCTGGTAATGACAACCAACTTTGTTTCTTTACTACTGCGAGGCATATCCCTCTCAAAGACTAGCATTGGGAATTCCTTAATACACTTTTAATCTGTAATTCCTGATCAGAGAGGAGTTGCTTTTTCATGTTTCATGTCTTTGGAAAGGGAATGATAAATCCTTCTCACTGGTAAAGTTTGATTTAACATTGCTGTTTAAGAAATGCCAATTTTAGAAAGTGTAAATGTTTTTGCACTTACTGCTCTGTGTGCCTGACAGCCTGTCTCCGATACATGTCTGGGGTGGGAGACAGCTACACTTTGTACATTCCCTTTAGACAGCCACAACACAGGAAGGCTATGTGTGTCTGAGAACCCATCTACATACATCTGCATTCTGATGGCCTTGTCTGGGCAGGGTGGAAGGGAGAGGTTGACACTTTACTTGAATAAGCAGTATCATGTCCCCACACAAAGAACTGATAACCCCCCACACATAGCCTGGCGGAAAGGACTGGGTTTAAAGAATACTTGTGCACTTCAGAGAGCTGCTTGGAAGCCACCCCCACATCAAAGGCTCTTTTGGGTATACGTACTGGGTCTCTGACCCCCTAAAAACAGACACTAATGGACTGTAACTGAAACTCTGCCAGAAGAACTGCTGTGCTGCTGGAAGTACTCAACTGGACGGCTGATCTGGAAGGCTTGCTTTTCTGTTTCTTGTCCTGCTGCCTGCCGCTCTCTGACTTTGCAGAAGGAGAGCTGGACTCTGCCTTCACTCCAAGTGATCTCCAAGGGCTTGTTTGCTTGCCTCCTGTTACTTGAGACTCAAGGATATCAAGGTCTCAACCCCTTCTCCTATGCCTGGCTCACTGGAAGTGGCTCAAATACTTACAACATGGATTACGATGCATTCCCTGTCTGCATTTAGCAGAACCAGCACAACAACCCAGTTGCTTGAGTAATATCAGAGCATCGTCCAGCGTATCGCTGCCACTGCAGTTTGGTGAGATCGGCACATCCCCTCAACATAGTGACAGAATCTGGTGCATTGCTTCATGCCTCTCGACTCCGGCACCTGTGTTTTGAACTGACGCATCGACTTCACTGCATGGAGAAGATTGACATATCCTTCACCTGGGGGCCATCTCTCTGTTTGCAACCAGAAAATGTGCTTTGTTCACAGGGGCCTGGTTGGGTCTTGTAGCTGGCAGTCACTCCACCGTGGTCGGCCCAAACTTTGAATTTGTCCCGGTCCAGTGCGACCTAAAGTAACCTTTTTAGTGCTACTTGCTTCAAAGTGTGTTACTGCATTTATTCTCAACATCTATACATTTGTTTTTTGTCATTTTGGTCTTGTTTTGATGAGAATACAGCAATCTAGTTTCTAAACTGGGGTGGAGGCTTTTTGTGGTGTATTCGTTGTGTTGCTGTGTGTTTGTTGCACAATACCTTACACAATGCCTCTTTAGATAAGCCTGACTACTCGAATACAGCAATCTATTTTTCTAAACTGGGGTGGAGTCTTTTTGTGGTGTATTCATTGTGTTGCTGTGTGTTTGTTGCACAATACCTTACACACTGCCTCTTTAGATAAGCCTGACTACTCTGTGCCAAGCCACCAGAGGGTGAGCACAGTTTATCTTTTAGTGTGTATCTAGTTTACCCTGACTAGAGTGGTGGTTCCTGTCTGGCCTGGGAGCATACCTCAGCCAACCAGGAATCCCATTTCCTACTTATCATTTTCAGAATTGTGATTAAAAACCCAACCCTACCATTAAATAGGATTTTAAATTACAAATCTTTAGACAACAAACATGATATTTCTACCTCTCCCCAAAAAAACCTTAGCACTTATTATATAAAGAAGCCCAATGTTACCGTATTGGAGAGGTAGGCCGCACAGTAGTGATACAGTAAGTTAGGATTTTTTACCAGTACATTTAAAAAGTAAAAGATGTCCTATTTGTTATATACAATACACAGTTTTAGGCTTTGCAAAGGGTTATTTTGACAAGTTGAATTTACTGTTTAACTGACCCTAGACATGTTTAAAAGGCTACTTAAGTGGGGGCACAATAAGTAATGCAGACCCACTAGCAGCATTTCATTTACAGGCCCTGGATATATGGTATAACATGTTTTTAGGGACTAATAAGTAAATTAAATGTGCCAATTGGCTTACACCCAATTCTACCACACTTTAGGGAGAGAGCACAATCACTTTAGCACTGGGCAGCAGTGGTAAAGTGTGCAGACTCTTAAAAAATAACAAAACTGTTTCAGAAGATAGAAAAAGTGATGACAACAGTTTAGGGTGACCCTGCAGAGAGAGAAAAGTGCAACAAAATTAATATCTCTTATAAATGTGCTATGGGAAATTTAGAACTGAAATGTCTTGGCTAAAGACAACTTCTGTTGGTCAGACTTACTGTTTCGAATATACATATAGTTGGCTTTGGGTCTGTCCTTGCACAATTGAATTACTTTGTTGTCTACTTCCCTCTGTGCTCCAGATTCAAAGGCTTTCTGTTATAACCTATTGTTGTTGGTGCAACTTCCTTATTATTGTTCTGTCCCTTGCTGCTCAGCCATGAGTGATGTCACTTGGAATGTTGAGTGTGTGGGACTGGAGGAGTTGGCAGTTGGAAGAGATGGGCTGAGCAGCAAGGAGGCTGCTCCTGGTGGGGCTTTACTAGAGATCTAAAGGGCTTTACAGGAGCTCTACATGGGCTTTACATGGACTTTGTAACTTGATGAATAAACCTATAACTTGTTCTAAGTGACCTGTCTACGAGACATCTTTCATTATTACACTGGCGACGATTTGGAAGGACTTACGCGTGTGCTACTTCAAAGGATAATGGTTTCTGAAGCCTAAAGGAAGGATTTACAAGTAAAACTTCAAGAGAACTTACAAGCTGGTATTTGAGGAACCTGTGTGTTGCTGATAGAAACTGTACTGGAACTAAGGATCTGAGTAAAGATATTTAAACTTATGAACTGGAACTAACTGTGCATTTGAGGAAGCTGACACTTAAGAGCCCCACCAGTGACCACTCCATCGGTCGCCCTAATGGTGAGTGTCAGTTTTTTTTTTTTTCTGTACAAGACTTTCTAGTTCTCTCCACGTTAAAGAGAACCTACAGGTTGTGGAGAGATGGTTGTGAATAACCTTTTCACCTTCTATTACTTGTCAGCGAAAAGTAAATTAAGATTGCTGCCATCGAAGAAGGAAGAATTGCTTTGCCCCAGCTATCTGTTTTGGGTGTGGCGATGGACACCCTGTTTTGAAGTAAATACTTAAGTTGGGAATTGTTTGCTCCACGACTCTTCAGGGGAAGCAGTGATGTATGCTGGTTAAAACTGACACAAGCTGTGTATATGTGCCTCGGCGATCCTGAGGAACGCGCTGTGGAAGAAATCTGCACTACACATGCGCTCCTGTGAAAAGCTATTGGAGGGGTATTATACACAATCTGTGTGTACTGTTGCTCGGTTTTAGTTGTCTTTTGGGCCCCTGGGGGGGCGAAGACATGGTGGAAGGCTTCTATAAGTGTCATCTTGCCGGACTGGATTTGCTGTCCTCTGTTGCTGCGCTGTGACGGGGCCGTTGGTGCGAGAGGTGTTCGTTGGTGCGAGAGATGTTTCTCCTTCGTTTCCATCCTGGGAGTGATGACGCAATGGAATCCTCTTCCTGACTCAGCGACCAAGATCAAGTACGTAATGCGATGCGCACGGTGCGCGCTGCATTGTTCTACTTTCGTCATCTACGAGATGATCTGCGAGACGTCAGCTCATGCATCAGCTCACGCGTATTTTTGGCATCCATTTTGGGTTGGGAGATTTCTGAGGGATCACTCACATTCTCGCTGCGTGTTCGTGGAAGCGCATGTTTCGTTTTCATGCCAAATGTCCTGATCTTCTCAAGCCAGCATTTGGGGTTGGTAACATGACATTACTTGGATAGTATAATTTTGAGACATTTTTTTTTTTGTATAAAGTGCTGGAGGACAGTTTTTCAAGTACTTTCACAGGTTTATTCTTTGCGCGGGGAAGTGCACAGTGCACAGTTGAGGAGCAGTTCTTAACAATGACTGGGGTGAACTTGCTGCGCAGCAGCGAATAGGAGGGCGGCAGTTTCATGCAGCTCTTTAAAAGGTTTTCTGTTCGTGTCAAGACCTCGGGTGAGAGTTCGCTCACCGGTGTTCGCTATATCTTCTCTTGCTTTTGTGTTCTTTGTTTTTTTCTCTCTTATAGCAGTGTTAATACTTATTTTATGCTCTAAATGTTTAACGTGCAATCTTCAAGCCTATTATGGTGTTTCTTACGAAAGGATTTTGATGTTCTGTTTCTAAGGGAGGTGTATAGGGAGACGTTTTTTCCCCTATTACAGTGGTCAGAATATCATAGGGAGGTGTATTTTCCCTATTGCAAGTTCGGTGAGTTTTTGGGAGGTGTTTTCCCCTATAGGGAGGTGTTTTTCCCCTATTACAGTGGTCAGAGTTTCATAGGGAGGTGTATTTTCCCTATTACAAGTTCGGTGAGTTTTTGGGAGGTGTTTTCCCCTATAGGGAGGTGTTTTTCCCCTATTACAGTGTTCAGAGTTTCATAGGGAGGTGTTTTTCCCCTATTACAGTGGTCAGAGTATCATAGGAAGGTGTATTTTCCCTATTACAAGTTCGGTGAGTTTTTGGGAGGTGATTTCCCCTATAGGGAGGTGGTTTTTTTTCCCTATTACAAAGTTTTGGAGTATCATAGGGAGGTGTATTTTCCCTATTACTATGTTCAGTGAGTCTTTGGGAGGTGTTTTCCTCTATAGGGAGGTGTTTTTCCCCTATTACGGTGTTCAGAGTTTCATAGGGAGGTGCGTTTCCCTATTACAATGTTCTGTGTGTCTAAGAGAGGTGTATTCCTCTATGGGGTGGTGTGTTTACCCTATTATTGTTAATTTGTTGGTGGTGTGTACCCATCTTATTAGTTTCCCTAGGGGGGGGGGATGGGGTTCATTATTCTTTTGCTATAGATATTTTCTGGTGAGTATTTGCTGATTTGTTGTATATTTTATTTGTATAATGTATTTTCTTATTAATTCCTGTTTATGTAAGCAAGGGTATTTTGTGCTATCTTGACTTGATGCATTTATATCTTTATGCTTAGTTTTCATAAGGAAGGGAGATGTGTTATAACCTATTGTTGTTGGTGCATCTTCCTTATTATTGTTCTGTCCCTTGCTGCTCAGCCATGAGTGATGTCACTTGGAATGTTGAGTGTGTGGGACTGGAGGAGTTGGCAGTTGGAAGAGATGGGCTGAGCAGTAGGGAGGCTGCTCCTGGTGGGGCTTTACTAGAGATCTAAAGGGCTTTACAGGAGCTCTACATGGGCTTTACATGGACTTTGTAACTTGATGAATAAACCTATAACTTGTTCTAAGTGACCTGTTTACAAGACATCTTTCATTATTACACTTTCCTTTGTATTTATGTCTATACCCTGCCCAGGAACATTTTGGCTTCAATGTGTTCTGATTTGTTAACAGGTATCCTTCCACCGCTGACATTGCTGGCACTCAGGGAACTACTTTTTTGAGTGTAAGCAATTCAATGGAATTGCATGTGTTTTCTTACTCTTGTGCTACTTCCCCCTTCAACTTTCCCCCACTGATGCACCTCTCCGAGTTGCTTCCCCTGCCTTCCCTATCCCAGTCATCTTTTGTTTTTAATTGACCACCCTTTCAAAGTCTCTTTTCTTCCACCTCACTACTGCTTCCCAGTGCTGGCTAAACATCCTCCCATGATTTTTTTTAATGTTGTGATTTTAAAGAGGGCCCGGACACTGCATGTGCTAATCTAACATTGGTGTCCACCATCTTAGATTTGTGACTGAAAAATAGTCAATTAAAAGTGATCTCCGGTGTCACAAGGCATTAGTGCTCAAAAAGGTGAAAATGCTGAACTGTGGTCTATTTGTGGCTGCAAACAATCTGGTTCATGCACAGAAGCTCTGGTGGGGTCTGCTGTTTGTAGTAACATTGACCATCCTCAACAATCGGCAATTTGAGACTAGCACTTCAGGCTGACAGCGACCATCCACAGCGATCAACCAACGTGAGGCTCCACAATGACCGTCTCTTTGCGCTACAGCAATGAGTATCCGTGACACATGACATGCTCCTTGGTTTGAAAGCCTTCTCTATGCTGCCTCCTCCAACGTAAATGGAGCTCTTCGCACCAGTCTTGAGAAGGTAAATCTCCAGCAGTACTAACCTGGTCCCTTTACCGACCCACAATCCATCATGGTCCGCTTGAACTTGTGACTTTCCCACCCAGTGGTGTGCAACTAGATACCCATGAGTGGCTCTATCTGCTTCTAGGTGCTATTTTCACTAAAAACTCAATATTTCTCATTCTACTTAGTGGATATTTGCTATTCTGGTATGACTTTATTTATTGAAAATTACTCTATATTTCTAAATAGGTTTATGATTATTCTTGTGATGAGTCTTAACTTTTTACTGTTTGTGTGATGCATAATTAATTTACACATTGCCTCCAACTTAAGCCTAACTGCTTTTATGCCAAGCTACCAGAGGGTTAAGAACAGTTTAATTTAGTGAATTAATAATGTGGTTCACCCTGACAAAGATTGTAGTTGTTGCCTGAGTGGGGCTTCCAAGCTTTCTCAGCCAATTTCTCAATTTCTTATACAGAACATTTTGCCTAGCAAAATATTCATATCTAAAGTCTAAAATCACTAATCTAATGCTGAGGAAACCTGAGATTGTATTGAAGACAGGGAGGGGGATGTTAGATGCATATCTCGTTAATTCACTATTCCCTCAGCAGCATCAAAGGTAATATTGTTATGTCCCATGATGTTCCATGCAGTCCTCCCTCAAATAATGAAAGTCTTCAATACCTACTTCAGTACCTATTCACACAGTCCTCATGTTCACCAGAAAATAGAAAAGTGGTCTCAATTGATGATGAAGGACAGAGCAAAACACAGACTCCTCATGATATTTGAGGAATAGGGTCCGAGTTGTCCAGCTTCTGGGTGAACTAGAATGTGACTTACATCAAGAATGAGAAAGGCCTACTTGGGCGTTCTTAGAAACAGGTGGGATCAAAACTAAAGAAAAATGAAAGATAACAATGCAATGCAGATCAGGCATAAGAGCACCAATTTGGGGTGTAAAAATTAGGGCAATGAGAGGATATAAATCCCATAAATAGATTAGATAAAAGAGAGGTGAGGAAATGAGAGAAGAAATGAGGAATCAGGGAATAAAAGTGAATTAGAAAACAGACAAAAAATGAAACGGAACAAGAATGGACAAAATATGCTACTAATTACAGAAAAAGAATGGAAACAACAATAAAAGTTTCAATTTTTATTATTATTATTACAAATTAAGTTCTGGTGTTTCAGCTTTATTTGGCAAAAGTGGTAGATGAAAAAATTGAGGATGCAGAGGTTTGGAAATTTAATTAAAATACGGGGGTAAGTAAAGTTGAAAAAGTATTTCCTCTGCAGTTCTTTTATGAGCTACTTTAAGTTTGTGATTTTTTTTAAGTTGAGTAACAGGAAGCACAACAGCTTAATTCATACCATAAAAAAAGTTTGCACACATCTTTTTAGTCACATAATTTCCATACAACAAAGTTCTTTTAGAAGAATTCTTTTCAATGTTTAAATGGATAACTCAGCTAAATATACAAGTTGGTTTGAGTGCGCAGCCAGCCATCTATGCCAAACCTCAAAAGTAGCGTATGGAATTATACTTTCATTTTTCCTCCCTCTTCAATCACGTCCTCAAAAATCAATTTTATTTTAACATTAAGTCAAAAAGATTTTCGTGTGTAAAAGTGCTACTGTTGAGTGCAATATTAGCACATGCACGAGTAGAGAGGTGACCTGGAGATTGATACGCAAATGGCATGGGTATTCACGTATTATTAACTATGTGGATAGTCACAAATGTTCCAATGCCTTTCCCATGCTTATCTGCACTTCTAAACCTACACTGGAATGAACCAGACAGAACTGATAATTTGCAGTTTCGATTGATTCATCTTATGGTTAACCACAATATCTATGGATATCTTACAGGAAGATCTATGCAAGGCAGACCAAATACTTGCATCCGTTTTCCAAAAGGGCCAATACCCAAGCGAACCTTGGATGTTCTGAACTCTTACATCATTTAGGATGGTGGGATTAACTGGTCCGTTTCATTCAGATGTACTTGCGGAATGGACCTTTTGATATAGGAACTAGCAATGCCCAATTGATTATATTTTTATATCAGCCCGGCCTGTCAGATTTTAAGCTTTTAAAGCATGAGGGGAGCGATCATTGTCCTCCACATGCTGAAACTGAATTCTAATGCAGAATAGTAGAAAAGAAATTTCTTCGTCTCAGACTAGACTACCTACGCCGCCTTACCACTAGTTTGGATTCTTCTTATCTGAGTTATTTAAATAGTGGGTCAGCCCAACAATTGAGATGTGAAACGACTGACAGGTATAATGAAGTGATGAAAGAGGTAGAGAAGTAGTTTAAGGGAAGTCACACTTAACAAAAAGCTCTAGCTTAAAATGTGAAGAGACATGCAGAAAGATTCTCTCTTTCATGTAGTTACCTAAAGCATGGGCAAATAAAGATAGTTCAATAAATATCTCCTTTATTCTGATCACTGCTCATTTAGAAAAAAAGACCAGAAGAAGGAAAATGCACGTTTCATTTTCGTTGTTTAAACTGGAACTGCAATTATGCTGCCTGAACTGCCTTTCACTGTGACTGCTGGCTCTGGCATCAGGCTTTGTGTTACCACAACACATCTATAATTTATTACAGTTGAGAAGGTATGTCATTTCGTTATTAAAGACAACTAGAAACATTACAAGTCACCCGTAATAGGGAAAGTAGAGACTGGCTGTTACATGTGGAATGCAGGCTCCCATGTATTATAAGAATTTAATTTGGACATGAAATAAGAGCATCGTATCATTGAAATAAAATATCAGATGCCATTATTTTGTAGGATAGCATAGAATTCTAGATATTACTGTTGCATGGTACCCAAAAGAGTCAACAATCCCTTGCTTGTGAAATTCCAGAGGAAGCATGCACATTCTTTCTAGGTGAAGGCTATGGTCTACCACTCCATCCCTGCCAACTCTGGAATACATTACTGACACTTCCCTAGCAAACCTATTTACTTCAGAATCAATAAAGCATACCATTAGCTTTTTAGACCTAATCAGAGAAGAATCCCAAACAATCTTCCCACAGTTATTCTTAAAATGGATACACTGGTGGGCAAAAACATATGTTCCTATTTTTCACTAGCTAGATGGAGACAGTGTTTAAATTAATTCATAAAAAAGATTCCCAAAGAACTCTCATTTGATTAGCTGGATTGATGTAGGTAAGCAAGCCATAAAGATTGAATTGAGGATAACTACACCGTCTTAGTTGGACAAGAGTTGAAATACATTTGGAGGGTGTAAGAAACTAATTCTTTACATGGTATCCCAAAAAAGGTATACTGTGTAGAGTCCAGGTATTCCCTTATTATTGGACAGGAACTAACTCTAGGAATCCCAAGGTGCTCTTCTAGGGGGTAGTGTAGACGAGCAGCCTTAGGCTTATCAGAGAGGAGTGTTAGCCATCCTCTGCACACACACAGCCAATAAATGATATGCTCGCCTGTTCATTTGGGTAATCACTGCAACAACCTACTGACCTGCTTAACGTGCCGCTGTCTCCGTTGTCATCCCTCCCGCTGCCGCAACCTGCCACATAGCGGCCGCAGAGAGGAGGGAGACTTCATCCCCCAGCCTGCCCTGCTCGACGTGACGCTGTTCCCGCGCCCAGAGGCGTTTGAAAAGACCGCGAGGGCCGGTGGAGTGGGTGCTCGCCTGTTCATTTGGGTAATCACTGCAACAACCTACTGACCTGCTTAACGTGCCGCTGTCTCCGTTGTCATCCCTCCCGCTGCCGCAACCTGCCACATAGCGGCCGCAGAGAGGAGGGAGACTTCATCCCCCAGCCTGCCCTGCTCGACGTGACGCTGTTCCCGCACCCAGAGGCGTTTGAAAAGACCGCAAGGGCCCGCGTCGCGGGATCGCGCGCGGGGCGCGTCGAGCGAAGCCCGGGCAAAGGGCGGGCCGTCTCAGGCCGTCGGAGGACGAAGGAGGTCGGGCCGGGCCACCCCCCTTGATGTGGGCAGATAACGCACTGCAGGAACGTATAGTACTGTGTCACCCATTGTGTATTCAGACCGTATGTATTGTGAACTATATGACTGTGTTGTAGTATAAGTATTAATCAGGGTAAAGGAGGAATGCTCACTATAACATCAGTCATGGTTAGACGAGGAGCTAAAGCATCAGCAGATTTAGCCTGTAATACTATTGACACTTACCTGGTAAAAGCAGTTAGTGCTGTTACCCAGGAAATAGACCGCACAGAAAAAAGACTGTCTATGGGATCAAGCGCACTACCTCCAATTAACCAAGGTAACCAAAGCAACCTAGGTAATAACGAAGCACCTACAGCCTTGACTATCACCGAAGGAGATGTCGTAAATGATAGCATTCCCTCGAATATTTCTAATTCCCCTAGACTGTTTGCTACAGAAGCCAGTCCGGTTTCAATAATATCCCCACTGGGAAACAAAAAAGGGGCACGGAGAAAAACCACGGGGCCGGGCATAGGGCCAAAGAAAAGAGGGAAAAAATTAACATCTACTGAGAATAAGGTTATTACACGTACAAGGGCTAACCAAAGCGCCCTGGAAACCTTTAACTCAGAAGCTATTTGCGATAAACTTGCTGAACTTATTAGACCATTATATGAAAAAGTGGATAATTTAGCCAGGGAGGTTGATGAATTAAGAGGAGCCATTAATAAAGTTGGGATGCGTGACTCACAAAAAATAGGAATAGAAGCTCCTATTATATCAATGGGTACTGATGAAAGGAACATAGATGCCCTTAATACCATCAAAGGAAAGACCCCCACAAGATAGCTGCAGGGAGGTTTACTTAACAACCCTCTTTTACCGGTGGGTGGGAATCTAACAGAAAGAGTCAATCAGAGAGGACAATCTAATGGTAATATTGCACCTACGGAACAAGCATGTTTGGAGAAAGAAGTCTATACGACTTCAACAAATGCTGGAAAGATGCCACCTTGCATTAACTTGCCCCCGGAATGCAGTCCATATGTAGAAGTACTTGTGAATATTCCCAAGCTAAGAAACGGGCAAGTGGAGAACAATGATACACTGAAGAATAAAACGCTCCACTGGTTGGCCAACAAATGTAACTTCCCTATGGAAGGGGCCAGTCAGATTATATTAGCACAAAGAGTAAGTTGGATAGGTCCCCTTAGAAATTTTTTTGAGGGAGATTGTGTCGTAATAAACTTTAAAACCTGCTCCTGGGCCAGAAACACTCTTAAAAATGCTCCGTTACCCTCTGCATGGGAATGTAATACTACTTTACTACCGTTAGGCTATTTTTACAGGCATTTATTGGAACCCAGCTATCCAATGAATCCCAATCTTACAAATATGGCGAGACGATGCTATAATTCTTCCATCCCCACATATAATAGATTTAAAGTTATCGAATCTATGGAGGACATTGATTGACACATTCCTGCCAAAGGCTCTGCTTTTGATAGTAATCCTCTGACCCCCATAATAAATGAAGCTCTTAATGATGAGAAGGGAGAGATGTGTTGTGATAACCAGGTTACCTTTCACACACCTAATACAGCAGAAGTCGTACAGTTACCTACTATTCTTGAATTAATTTCAGTAGAAGCTGGTAGTGTAACTAACAGTTTTAAATCTACTTGTACTAAAAGGAATGGAAATATGGATGTTATTCCCTCTAATTCCGATGAAGGACAGAGCAAAACACAGACTCCTCATGATATTTGAGGAATAGGGTCCGAGTTGTCCAGCTTCTGGGTGAACTAGAATGTGACTTACATCAAGAATGAGAAAGGCCTACTTGGGCGTTCTTAGAAACAGGTGGGATCAAAACTAAAGAAAAATGAAAGATAACAATGCAATGCAGATCAGGCATAAGAGCACCAATTTGGGGTGTAAAAATTAGGGCAATGAGAGGATATAAATCCCATAAATAGATTAGATAAAAGAGAGGTGAGGAAATGAGAGAAGAAATGAGGAATCAGGGAATAAAAGTGAATTAGAAAACAGACAAAAAATGAAACGGAACAAGAATGGACAAAATATGCTACTAATTACAGAAAAAGAATGGAAACAACAATACAAGTTTCAATTTTTATTATTATTATTACAAATTAAGTTCTGGTGTTTCAGCTTTATTTGGCAAAAGTGGTAGATGAAAAAATTGAGGATGCAGAGGTTTGGAAATTTAATTAAAATACGGGGGTAAGTAAAGTTGAAAAAGTATTTCCTCTGCAGTTCTTTTATGAGCTACTTTAAGTTTGTGATTTTTTTAAGTTGAGTAACAGGAAGCACAACAGCTTAATTCATACCATAAAAAAAGTTTGCACACATCTTTTTAGTCACATAATTTCCATACAACAAAGTTCTTTTAGAAGAATTCTTTTCAATGTGTAAATGGATAACTCAGCTAAATATACAAGTTGGTTTGAGTGCGCAGCCAGCCATCTATGCCAAACCTCAAAAGTAGCGTATGGAATTATACTTTCATTTCTCCTCCCTCTTCAATCACGTCCTCAAAAATCAATTTTATTTTAACATTAAGTCAAAAAGATTTTCGTGTGTAAAAGTGCTACTGTTGAGTGCAATATTAGCACATGCACGAGTAGAGAGGTGACCTGGAGATTGATACGCAAATGGCATGGGTATTCACGTATTATTAACTATGTGGATAGTCACAAATGTTCCAATGCCTTTCCCATGCTTATCTGCACTTCTAAACCTACACTGGAATGAACCAGACAGAACTGATAATTTGCAGTTTCGATTGATTCATCTTATGGTTAACCACAATATCTATGGATATCTTACAGGAAGATCTATGCAAGGCAGACCAAATACTTGCATCCGTTTTCCAAAAGGGCCAATACCCAAGCGAACCTTGGATGTTCTGAACTCTTACATCATTTAGGATGGTGGGATTAACTGGTCCGTTTCATTCAGATGTACTTGCGGAATGGACCTTTTGATATAGGAACTAGCAATGCCCAATTGATTATATTTTTATATCAGCCCGGCCTGTCAGATTTTAAGCTTTTAAAGCATGAGTGGAGCGATCATTGTCCTCCACATGCTGAAACTGAATTCTAATGCAGAATAGTAGAAAAGAAATTTCTTCGTCTCAGACTAGACTACCTACGCCGCCTTACCACTAGTTTGGATTCTTCTTATCTGAGTTATTTAAATAGTGGGTCAGCCCAACAATTGAGATGTGAAACGACTGACAGGTATAATGAAGTGATGAAAGAGGTAGAGAAGTAGTTTAAGGGAAGTCACACTTAACAAAAAGCTCTAGCTTAAAATGTGAAGAGACATGCAGAAAGATTCTCTCTTTCATGTAGTTACCTAAAGCATGGGCAAATAAAGATAGTTCAATAAATATCTCCTTTATTCTGATCACTGCTCATTTAGAAAAAAAGACCAGAAGAAGGAAAATGCACGTTTCATTTTCGTTGTTTAAACTGGAACTGCAATTATGCTGCCTGAACTGCCTTTCACTGTGACTGCTGGCTCTGGCATCAGGCTTTGTGTTACCACAACACATCTATAATTTATTACAGTTGAGAAGGTATGTCATTTCGTTATTAAAGACAACTAGAAACATTACAAGTCACCCGTAATAGGGAAAGTAGAGACTGGCTGTTACATGTGGAATGCAGGCTCCCATGTATTATAAGAATTTAATTTGGACATGAAATAAGAGCATCGTATCATTGAAATAAAATATCAGATGCCATTATTTTGTAGGATAGCATAGAATTCTAGATATTACTGTTGCATGGTACCCAAAAGAGTCAACAATCCCTTGCTTGTGAAATTCCAGAGGAAGCATGCACATTCTTTCTAGGTGAAGGCTATGGTCTACCACTCCATCCCTGCCAACTCTGGAATACATTACTGACACTTCCCTAGCAAACCTATTTACTTCAGAATCAATAAAGCATACCATTAGCTTTTTAGACCTAATCAGAGAAGAATCCCAAACAATCTTCCCACAGTTATTCTTAAAATGGATACACTGGTGGGCAAAAACATATGTTCCTATTTTTCACTAGCTAGATGGAGACAGTGTTTAAATTAATTCATAAAAAAGATTCCCAAAGAACTCTCATTTGATTAGCTGGATTGATGTAGGTAAGCAAGCCATAAAGATTGAATTGAGGATAACTACACCGTCTTAGTTGGACAAGAGTTGAAATACATTTGGAGGGTGTAAGAAACTAATTCTTTACATGGTATCCCAAAAAAGGTATACTGTGTAGAGTCCAGGTATTCCCTTATTATTGGACAGGAACTAACTCTAGGAATCCCAAGGTGCTCTTCTAGGGGGTAGTGTAGACGAGCAGCCTTAGGCTTATCAGAGAGGAGTGTTAGCCATCCTCTGCACACACATAGCCAATAAATGATATGCTCGCCTGTTCATTTGGGGAATCACTGCAACAACCTACTGACCTGCTTAACGTGCCGCTGTCTCCGTTGTCATCCCTCCCGCTGCCGCAACCTGCCACATAGCGGCCGCAGAGAGGAGGGAGACTTCATCCCCCAGCCTGCCCTGCTCGACGTGACGCTGTTCCCGCGCCCAGAGGCGTTTGAAAAGACCGCGAGGGCCGGTGGAGTGGGTGCTCGCCTGTTCATTTGGGGAATCACTGCAACAACCTACTGACCTGATTAACGTGCCGCTGTCTCCGTTGTCATCCCTCCCGCTGCCGCAACCTGCCACATAGCGGCCGCAGAGAGGAGGGAGACTTCATCCCCCAGCCTGCCCTGCTCGACGTGACGCTTTTCCCGCGCCCAGAGGCGTTTGAAAAGACCGCAAGGGCCCGCGTCGCGGGATCGCGCGCGGGGCGCGTCGAGCGAAGCCCGGGCAAAGGGCGGGCCGTCTCAGGCCGTCGGAGGACGAAGGAGGTCGGGCCGGGCCACCCCCCTTGATGTGGGCAGATAACGCACTGCAGGAACGTATAGTACTGTGCCACCCATTGTGTATTCAGACCGTATGTATTGTGAACTATATGACTGTGTTGTAGTATAAGTATTAATCAGGGTAAAGGAGGAATGCTCACTATAACATCAGTCATGGTTAGACGAGGAGCTAAAGCATCAGCAGATTTAGCCTGTAATACTATTGACACTTACCTGGTAAAAGCAGTTAGTGCTGTTACCCAGGAAATAGACCGCACAGAAAAAAGACTGTCTATGGGATCAAGCGCACTACCTCCAATTAACCAAGGTAACCAAAGCAACCTAGGTAATAACGAAGCACCTACAGCCTTGACTATCACCGAAGGAGATGTCGTAAATGATAGCATTCCCTCGAATATTTCTAATTCCCCTAGACTGTTTGCTACAGAAGCCAGTCCGGTTTCAATAATATCCCCACTGGGAAACAAAAAAGGGGCACGGAGAAAAACCACGGGGCCGGGCATAGGGCCAAAGAAAAGAGGGAAAAAATTAACATCTACTGAGAATAAGGTTATTACACGTACAAGGGCTAACCAAAGCGCCCTGGAAACCTTTAACTCAGAAGCTATTTGCGATAAACTTGCTGAACTTATTAGACCATTATATGAAAAAGTGGATAATTTAGCCAGGGAGGTTGATGAATTAAGAGGAGCCATTAATAAAGTTGGGATGCGTGACTCACAAAAAATAGGAATAGAAGCTCCTATTATATCAATGGGTACTGATGAAAGGAACATAGATGCCCTTAATACCATCAAAGGAAAGACCCCCACAAGCCAGCTGCAGGGAGGTTTACTTAACAACCCTCTTTTACCGGTGGGTGGGAATCTAACAGAAAGAGTCAATCAGAGAGGACAACCTAATGGTAATATTGCACCTACGGAACAAGCATGTTTGGAGAAAGAAGTCTATACGACTTCAACAAATGCTGGAAAGATGCCACCTTGCATTAACTTGCCCCCGGAATGCAGTCCGTATGTAGAAGTACTTGTGAATATTCCCAAGCTAAGAAACGGGCAAGTGGAGAACAATGATACACTGAAGAATAAAACGCTCCACTGGTTGGCCAACAAATGTAACTTCCCTATGGAAGGGGCCAGTCAGATTATATTAGCACAAAGAGTAAGTTGGATAGGTCCCCTTAGAAATTTTTTTGAGGGAGATTGTGTCGTAATAAACTTTAAAACCTGCTCCTGGGCCAGAAACACTCTTAAAAATGCTCCGTTACCCTCTGCATGGGAATGTAATACTACTTTACTACCGTTAGGCTATTTTTACAGGCATTTATTGGAACCCAGCTATCTAATGAATCTCAATCTTACAAATATGGCGAGACGATGCTATAATTCTTCCATCCCCACATATAATAGATTTAAAGTTCTCGAATCTATGAAGGACATTGATTGACACATTCCTGCCAAAGGCTCTGCTTTTGATAGTAATCCTCTGACCCCCTTAATAAATGAAGCTCTTAATGATGAGAAGGGAGAGATGTGTTGTGATAACCAGGTTACCTTTCACACACCTAATACAGCAGAAGTCGTACAGTTACCTACTATTCTTGAATTAATTTCAGTAGAAGCTGGTAGTGTAACTAACAGTTTTAAATCTACTTGTACTAAAAGGAATGGAAATATGGATGTTATTCCCTCTAATTCCGCAACCAATGAAGATATGATAAATGGCAGTACAATCGCCAATCCCGATTTGGTTGTAGGTCTCAGTGTAGTCACCTGGAATATAGCAGGTATAAACAGGAAACTGGACACTCCCTTTTGGAAAGATTTTATTAACATAGGCTATGACATAATATGCCTTCAAGAAACCTGGAGAGAGGAGCCTATTTTTATTGAGGGTTATTCCTCATACTGTTTGAATGCAGTGAGCTCCACTATTGGCAGGGCAAAGGGAGGTCTTCTATTGTTGATATCTACTAAACTCAACTCCTGCAAAATTAGAAGCTGCATCTCAGTGGATGTCCACTCTCAGGTGTTATGTCTTGAGTTTGACAAAGGCAAAAATTTAGTTCTGATTAACTATTATAATAACATTTTTACCGCAGAGAGAGGTAAAATCTTGACCCCATTGGATATGGAATTAGAGAGGGCACTGGAGCTCCTAGGCAATCAGTCGTTTATTTTATGGGTGGGCGATTTCAACATAAGCCCGTGTACGTTTGCCATGAGTGATTTGTGTGGGTTAAGAAGGGAGAGTGGAAATAAACAGGATGCTGACTACTTACATTTTCCACATTGTACGTATGGCATGGCCTTAAATAATATGATAACAAAACACGATTTGGATATGTTAAGTTGTACAAAAAATAGAGAAAATGCCAGTTGTCCTACTTTTACAGGAAGAGATGCTAATACTTATATTGATCATATTTTGCTCTCCAACAACATTGCTTATTCTAATTTATGGGTCAGCGAACAAGTATTGAGCGATCATAACAGCATTTCTATATCGTTGCACTGTTGGGGTAATAAATTAAGAAACGATAGCAACTGCATTAACTCTGTTGAAGCTGTAAGACCAAATGGAATGAGGATCAGGTGGTCAAGGATTGTCCCACATAAACTACTCAAGGAGCTGCTGGATAAATGCAGCAAGGAAATAGAGTACTGATTTGGCGAGGAAGTCAATTCACATATTATATTAAATAACGTACTTTTGATTAATGAAATGATAGATAGTTTATTGACTAGGAAATATAAGGGGGGAAAAGAAACTAATTCAGGTTGGTTCGATAAAAGTTGTACTCGCGCTTTGCATGATCTAAAAGTAGCTTTGAGTGGCAAACCTCGTAACCCCACTAATGTCAAAAGCTGTAGAGTTAATTATAAACTATCCCTTGCCAAGAGGAAAAGAGAACTTCAAGAAGAGGCTTGGGATAACCTCAATTTAGCCGCAGACACAAAAAATAGCAAACTTTATTGGGAGACTATCAATAGCTCCTTTTTAAAAAATGACAGAGTTCCAGAGTTATCTTCACATGTAGATTGTAATTCATGGATGGAACAATTTTAATTTTTTTTTAATACAGGTGGGATTGTTTTAGATTTAATACTGGATAAGGACCTTTCTTGGCCCAGGCTACCATTGAATATAAGCCTTGAGTAGGTTTATGAGGGATTAAACAATAGCAAAGGAGGTAAAGCCCCCGGCCCAGACGGGGTCCCGTTGGATCTCTATAAATCTGAACCGCATTTGTGGGCCCCTCTTTTAACCAGATTTTTTAATGCAACTGCAGAGGGTCAGTTGCCCATTTCATTGGGGCCAGTCTTTAATTATTCCTCTTTTTAAAAAAGGCTCTAAGTCTGAGGCGGGCAACTACCGCCCAATTTCTTTACTGGACTCCTCTATCAAAATTCTGAGTAGAATAATGCTAAAAAGACTAGAAAAATGGGCCATAGACAATTCAATTTTATCAAAGGCACAATATGGCTTCAGGAAAGGCCTGGGTACTTTGGAGCAGTGCGTTAACCTCGACCTTTTGGTCAATAAATACACTGTTGCCAAGGAAGGGAACCTGTTCCTCTGCTTCGCAGACCTGAGCAGCGCTTTTGATCTGGTGGATTATGAAATTTTGTGGGACATCTTGTTAGAACTTGACGCCCCAAAGGAGTGCGTTTATTTCCTGGCGCGGCTCTATTCACAATTATCTTGTAAGGTCCGTTATGGCCCCCAGGGTGAGTGCACACCTTTTTTTAAAGTTGCAAGAGGCATCCGACAGGGTTGCGTATTAGCACCATTTTTATTTTCACTATTTATTAATCAAATTGACTCAATTTTATGTAAGCTACCCTCGGATGCCCCTATCATAGATGGGAGCGTAACCCCAATTCTATTGTACGCTGATGACGCCGTACTTTTATCAAGAACACAGGTTGGGTTACAACGCCTTATAGATAGATTCGTGTCATTTATCAACAATAGAAAATTGGTAGTTAACAAGACCAAGACTTTTGCAATGGCTTGTGGTAGGAAAGTCAAATCAACCACCACCACCTTTTATATTTATTTATTATTTATTTTGCGATTTGTAGAGCGCCTGGTGACCCGTAGGCATCCCCGCGCTATTAACCTGTAGAGATCCAGAAGGTGGAAAAGGGAGTGTTTTATTTGGGGAACAGGAAGGTTTTGAGTTTTTTACGGAAGACCATGTAGGAGGGTTCCAGGCGAAGACTGAGAGCGAGAGAGTTCCAAGCTGTAGCGGCTTTAACCGAAAATCGGCGACCGCCAGTGCGAGCCTTCCTGAATTTGGGCACCCTAGCGAGATGTTCGGAGTCAGAGCGAAGGGGTCTTGAGGCTTTGTAGGGGGTAACCATATTTTTAAGCACGGCGGGACCAGCTCCATTGATGAGCTTGTGGGTGGTGCATAGGGCCTTGAACTCTACACGTTGGCGGACCGGGAGCCAGTGTAGGGTTTTGAGGGCAGGCTTAGCTGACGCTCGAGGGGAGAGATTCATGATGGTCCTGGCAGCCGCATTCTGGGTGCGTTGAAGTTTGTTCAGGGTGTACTCCGGGGCCCCCAGATAGATGGCATTACTATAATCGAGCCGGGCCAGGACAAGACCCTGAACAAGTAGTTTCCTGGAAGGGAAGGGTAGAAGGGGCAATATCTTGCGTACGGACCGTAAGAGGCCGAAGCAGGTGCCTGCTGTCTTAGCTGCCTGTGTTTTCATGGACAGGTCGGGTTCCAGCCAGACTCCTAGAGTTTTGATTTCCTTTCTAGGAGAGGGGATTTCGCCGAAAGTATCGGGCCAAGATGTGGATGGGAAAGCAGTCCATTTATTACCCAGGAGCATGATCTCGGTCTTAGCGCCGTTAAGCTTCAGGGCCGAGTCACACATCCAGGTATGAATGTCCTGGAGGCAGAGCAGCAGGCTGTCAGGATGGTTGTCCAGGTGGGACAGGGAGACGACCAGTTGGGTGTCGTCAGCGTAGTTGATTATTTTTATATCGTAGGGGGCCACTACGTCTTCCAGGGGAGCCATATATACATTAAACAGGGTGGGGCTAAGCGAAGACCCCTGGGGAACTCCATTCTTCAGTGGGAGAGGATCTGACCTGGAGTTGCCGTCCCACACCTGAAAGGATCGATGGGAGAGAAAGGATTCGATCCACGCTCGCGCTGTACCCACAATTCCTGCCTTGGCCAGGCGGTGTAAAAGGACGCGGTGGTTCACCGTGTCAAAGGCGGCGCTCAGATCCAGGAGGATCACTGCCACTGATCCCCCTGAGTCTAAGATACACCTTGCCTCCTCGATAACAGAGAGGAGTGCAGTGTCCGTGCCATGGCCGGGTCGGAACCCGGTTTGAGATTGGCGCAAGATGTTGTTTGTCTCGAGGAATTGTGATAGTTGAGAATTAACTAATTTTTCAGCCATCTTGCTGATGCAAGGGAGTAGTGAGATCGGTCTATAGTTGGACATGTCGTCCGGGTTCAGTTGGGGCTTTTTCAGTAAAGCCTTTACGACTGCGTTCTTCCAGTTGGGTGGAACCGTTCCACCAGCAAGAGAGGAGTTGATAAGGTCCCTTATGATAGGGGCTATGGTGGAGGAGGCCTGTTTGAGCAGTCTAACTGGGGCTGGGTCAAGGGGGGAACCGCTTTTCATTTTTCCTAGTGTGGATGTGACTTCGGTGAGGGAAACTGATCTAAAAGTCTTCAGCTGTGGGATGTTGTTTTCGTCCACTGAGGCCAGGGTGTGTGGGGGACTGACAGTAGGAAGGGAGTCCAGAATCCGCAGGACTTTGGACTCAAAATAATTGGCCAGATCCTTGCTTCTGTCTGGGGGGGGGGAGAGAGTGGGAGGCGCTGTTGGGATATTGAGTAGTTCTTTAACTATCTGATAGGACTCTTTGGCTGAGGTGGACGCGGTTTGTATTCTATTGTCGTAGAACGTGGATTTGGCTGATTTCAGGGCAGTTTTATATTGTCTTACCGCGTTGTGATATAAATCCTTGTTGCTGTGTAGCCAGTCTTTCCTCCATGCTCTTTCCGCCCTTTTACATACTTTACGGAGCGCTCTAAGTTCGGGATTATACCAGGGGGCGTTGCGCTTGATCTTGTTTTTCACCTCCCGATTCTTGATGGGTATGAGGCTGTCGAGGGATAAAGAAATCCAGTCTCTGAACTGGCTGTCCGCCATGGTGGGGTCGGCTGCGAGCCTGGGGATTGAAGCCTCCAGCGCCGAGACCCAGTTGTCCGTCGAGAGTCTGGCCCAGGATCTGTCCCTGGTAAAAATAGGGGGGTTGTGGGGTTTCTTAAAGGTCCCTGGGAGATGGGTTAAGACCAAGAAGTGGTCCGTCCACGGAAGGGGGAGGGAATTGGTGAACTGGAGTGAAGAGATATTCGAGAATACAGGATCGAGCAGATGACCTTTCACGTGCGTGGCTCCTGAGTTAATCAAGGAGAGACCAAGGGCACCCAGTTCGCTGATGAGGTCAGATGAACCTGTATCAGTTAGATCGTCGAAATGGATGTTGAGGTCGCCTGTAATCAGGAAATTAGATGTTAAGTGGGCCAGGGATGAGACGGCTTCTAGAAAAGCGGCGGAGAAGGGGCCGAAGTGTCCAGGGGGTCTATAGACCAAAAGGCCTGATAGGGAATAGGTCGGCGAGAGTGACAATGTGAACATACAGCTCTCTGATTCCTTGCTCTCGATCTCGGTAGATCGGCAGGAGAAGTCGTCACGGTAAATGATGGCAATACCACCACCTCGACCTAGAGGGCGAGGTTGGGACATGATGAGAAAGCCCGGGGGGAGGGCCGAGACTATATCGGAATTGGAGTGGTCGGTGATCCAAGTTTCAGTTAAGAAAAGTATGTCCAGCTCGTGATCGACGATTAAGTGGTTTATGAGAAGGGCGTGTTTTGGCAGCGATCTACAGTTAAGGGTTGCTAATTTGAGGCCGGGGAGAGGGGCGGTGGTCCTGGAAAGAAGTAGGTTGCCAGGTTTGCAGATGATACACCCCGTGAAGGGGACATTAGGGTCATGTATGGCCTGACAGGAGGTACTTTTCGAGGTTCTGAGGCTGAGGAGGTCTCGTCGAGAGTAGGCTATCCTAATGGAGGTAGGATCCGGCATGGGGGCAGGCCCTAGGCCCGGTCGTGCACGGACGGGCACAGACGGGCACAGACGGGCACAGACGGGCACAGACGGGCACAGACGGGCTTGACTTTGGCTCGACTTCGGCGCGATGCCGGCGCTCCCGCTGCGCTCAGCCGCTGCGCGTCCGAAAGTGGCACATTGGTAGAGGGCGGAGGGGCGTGTCCTCTCTGGGGGCGTGTCAGCAGTTGCGGCGCGCGCGAAGGGCTCAGCGCGTTCCTCGCTGTGACCACGCTGGGAATGGCAGAGTGGAGCTAGGCGAGTAGGTGCTCAGGGTGAGTGCACAATTTTAAAAGCTAAACCAAACAAAGTAATTTTAAAAAGGTACAACACAGACCTCCCGGCTTCCGCCTCAGGAGTGCTTTACAGAGTACTGGCGCTTGTCAGTCAGCGCGTATTTGTAGGCGGCGAGAAGGGGGCGTGGCCTAAGTGGGCGTGTCCTCTCTGGGGGCGTGTCAGCAGTTGCGGCGCGCACGAAGGGCTCAGCGCGTTCCTCGCTGTGACCACGCTGGGAATGGCAGAATTGATAAAGCCAAGATTGAAACGGTCAAATGGTTTTGCTACCTAGGAATAACATTTTCAGGAGACGGGAAATGGATACAAGAGGATGAAAATGTTAGATCAAAGATGAGTAGAAATACCAATAGTATTTTTAGATTTGCCGCTAAATTGGGTCAAAGGGGGATAAAAGAAATGATGACAATCTATAACGCCAGGTGTATTTCATCGGCACTATATGGGGCGGGCGTGTGGGGTCACCATAGTGTGAATGCACTACAGAATGATGAAAATAAGTTTTTAAAAAAACTTTTATGTGTTTCCCCATCAGCATCTACCCTGTTAATTCACAAGGAAGTAGGCATTATTACTTTGGCGCTCTATCTGGTCTAAAAACAAAGCGATTTTTACGCAATCAATTATCAAAGACTGTCTGAGGCTTGATAACTCATCATGTATACCCTGGCTGAGCTATATCTATTATTGGTTTAACCTTTTATTCGACTGTAATATCTGTCTGAACCCTGAGGCTTCAGGACTGATACCTAAGAAAGACTTAAAATCGAAGTTTCTCTCATACAAGAATGCGGCCAGAGAGAAGCAGTCTAGAAATTTAACAACTACTGTACTTTATAGTGATTTGAATCTGAGAAAAGGTTTCCAGGCCTACCTTTCTTTTGTCACACGTAATTCTCATCGCTTTGTTTTAACGCGCATAAGGCTGGGGATTGTCCACCCTTTAGTTTCATTCCCCCATATGAAAATCAGATCCGATAATATGTGCCCCTCCGACAATGTTTCGAAACAAAGCTGCTGCCATTTTTTACTGTTTTGTAAATTTTATAGTCATTTTAGGAGGTTTTATCTTAAACCCATCTTTTTAAAATATAATGTTCGGTCCACCAAATCTGCATTGAAGTTATTAACAACTCTGGAAAGCCCTGACATTTGTTTCTCAACCGCAACTTACGTGTTAAAATGTGTATTTATAAGGAAGTCTATAATTGTTCCTGTATAGCTCCCGTTGATTTGCGTATTTTGCACATTTATCTTGTACTGTTAGTAATTTTCCATGTACTACAAACCTTGAGCTCTGTTTTAGATGCATATCGCACTTTAATATTATTTCTTTTCGCCTCTATGCACTTTACATGTAAGTTTTTTTAGCACATTTGTCATTTTATGCGAAATTTGCACTTTATCTCTGAAGGCTTCTCTGCTTTGCATGGAAAATGGTCAAATCCATACATAAAAATACAGTGTGTATTTTGAAGAAGGTTTTTTCACATGCTATGTAATTTCATTTAATGTTTTATTGTTTGCTTGCTTATATGGTTGTATTCTTCCAACCGAATAAAAGCTTTTGAAATTGAATTGATACGCACAACTCAATGTGGAGATCCACACCAATTTATACAAATATCACTTATCTTTATATATTTTAGGCACCAAGAACATCAAAAGAAGATAAGTACTTTTTAAATAGCAGGTTTGAAGAAAACAGGTTTTTGATTCTTCAAATATTAATTGAAGCACTTCACGGCAATGTTAACTTAGGAAGAAAACATATGCTGCTTATCGTCACTTTACAAAGACTAACGGGACCCTTACCTGGGTCTTAACATGATTATGGGTAAGGTCCAAGGCAACACCAACAGGATACCTCAGGGGGCACCGGGGCATCCGGGTTCAGAGGTGTGTTTTTCGCCATCGGGTGATTTTGATATTTTAAATCATCATTGAAGCACTGTGGTAACGCTAACCTCTGGAGGAAAAACATGTATTGCATTCGGCCACTAAACAGCGACTCACGGGATCAATCTTCTGGAGATAAGGTGATTATGGGCAAGGTCCAAGGGAACACCAATAGGTCATGTTGGGCAGCACTGGGGCATCCAGGTGCAGATGTGCCTTACAGCATTGGGTTCGCCATTGACATCTATGAAGATCGGTCTGTCGGAAAAGAGGCTGCAGACTTGGACATGGGGACCAGTTGGCCTGAACCAACAAGGGGGCTTTACTCTTGCAATACTCAGGGATGTGGCAACACCTTTGGTCCTCTTCTCCAGGGGCTTGGGGTGACGGATGAAGAGTTGTCTTCAGGTGTCGAACTTTCTTCATAGGGAGCACTTGCAGTAGAGGGGGCCTGCAAACAGAGGCTGCAGGTGGCATCAGGAAGTCCACAGTGGGCAATTCCAAAGTGGGCTTTATTTCTGGAGGGTTGTGGGACCATGCTGGCACCATTGACCCACTTCAGCTTGGGCTAGGAAGCATAGGCGCAGTGGTGCTTGGCAGTATCGGGTTTTTGTGGCTGGAGCACTCACAGTCTTTTTTGGGGTGCCTGCAGGGTGCACAGAAGCAGCTCCGCTGCTCCATGGGAGTTCTTGAGTCTTTATTCAAGGCAGGCCATCCTCCTAGGCTCTGGAGGCACAACAGCTGCAGGATGAGATGTCCTTGGTGCACTTTCAACAGGGAGCAGCAGACAGGACAGCACGGCTGGTACTAAATCAGCTGCTCTTCTTCAGTCTGCTGCTTCCACGGCTCTTCAGTGTCCTTCATCTTCGCAGGTCGTCTGGATCTGGGGACAATGTTGTTTCCCAGTCAACCTCACAGCTCAGTCTTTGGTACCTGCAAGAGGTACCAAAGGTGCAAGAGGAAAGAGGCAGGAAAACAGCTCTGCTGTTCCACTGGAGTTCCTGAGTCTTTGGAGAAGTGCTGGCAGTTCTCCCAGGCTTTGGAAGATCAGCAGCTTGCAGGGCAAGACGACTTTGGCACAATTGTGAGATGTTGTGTTTTCATTTTTGTCTTCATGAAGACACGCAGCCTGCCATGGCAGTTTTGCACAATCTTAGTGGGGAGTCCTTACGGGTGGCACAATTTGTGCTGCTGCCTTTGTGGACCCTCTTTACTACCTAAGGCCCTAGGTACCAGGAGTACCCTCTACTAGGGACGTTTAGAGGGTGCTAAAGGTATTGCCATTTTGGGGAAACAATTGTGCAGTTGTGGGAAAGAGATCTGGCACTGAGGACCTGCTTAGCAGGAACCTGGTGTACTTCCAGTCAAATTCACATCAAATACCAGGCAAAAGGTGGGGGTGACCAGGTCAACAAGCATTTGCTATGCAATAGCTCTCGCATTTGCGAGATTTAGAGCTATTGGTGCTGTAAATGACAATGTCTTTTACCCATGTGTTTTGGTTTGGAGTGGAGTGGAGTGGATGTATAAACAAGTAGTTGCAATGCAATCGGTTTCGCATTTGTGAAAGTTAGAGTTCTTGGCATTGGTATTGACAATGCTTTTTACTTTAGTGTTTTTGCAGGCAGTGGAGTGATGATATTTGCATAGCGTTATTGCCATTCGTATGACTTCGCACTGCTGAAGAATGAGAAAATGGGAAAAGACATGGGGAGACAAGAGTAATGTGCTGGCTGAATAAAAACATCCTGGAAATAGCAAACACTCATAGGGAATGCAAGATTAAGTAAAGCATGTGATATGTAGGCAAGAACAACATAGTTTACCTTAACACTTTTACACTTATTCAGAAATCAATGAGTGTTTCTGCCTGAAAAGTTAAAAACATGATTACAGGGCCATAAGGTACCTGTTTCAATGTCCATTGCTTATAAGCTTACAAAATGTAAGCAGTATGGTTTAAAAAGACCACATCCCTGAACATAAAGCCACGGTACACATTTTAGTAGCTAAAATAAGAAAAAACACTGAGAAGGATCACATTAAACCTTTTCCACTTTATGCATCAACGAGGTTTTGCAGTACCTCTAGGAATGGGGCACTTCCCCACTAGGGGAAAACAATGTTGTTCAAAGAAAGAGAAGAAAACTAAGAAGTGCTTCACTGGTTAACTCTATAAAGTGGTGCTAATGTGTGTGGTTGTGAATATAAACACTTGGCAACCACTCCGTATTGCTTTATTAAATTTTTTGGGGTTTCGTATTTTTAACCTTTTTTTTCTCCATTCCCAGAGGCTGCTCTCTGAAATAGAAAAATGTCAGAGAAAGACGACATTTGCAGCCTAAGTGTTTCTTTCTTTTTTGGATCCATTTCACAGGGCAACAAGTAAAGAAAAGGAGAGGAAAGAGAGGGCAAGAGCTATTTGTTGATGTCGTGGTTTTCAGCATGTTTTTTTGTGGTGGTGGGTGGGGTACATCATATTTAGAAGAGGGCCCCTACATGTGGTGAGGCAGATAAATCTATGCAATCGGTTGGTTTTATTGCGATTGGACCAAAGAAGAGCCAAGGAGCAAATTTTGACATTTTACATTGTAGCATCAACAAGGTATTGCAGAACATCCAGGAATGCTGTCCTACCCTACCCAGGAAAAACAATGTTGTTCAAAGAAAGACGAGAAAATAAAAGTAGCTCTTCACTGGCAAACTCTATAATGGGGTGCTAATGTGTGTGGTTGTGAACAAAACTAAACTTTACGACCTCTCTGTCTTACTTTATTTAGTATTTATTTTTTATGTTTCGTATTTTAAGCCTTATATTTTCTTTCCATCTCGAGGCTGCACTTTTGAATAGAAAAATGTCTGAAAAATACATTTGCAGCCAAAGTGTTTTTTGATTTGTTTTTTGAGTCCATTTCATAGGGGAACAAATAAAGGAAATAAGAGGTAAGACAGGGCAAGAGACATTTGATGAAGTCATAGTTTTTAGCATGTGAGGAGGAGCGAGATAGAGACAGAAAGCGAGGAAATAAGAGGAAGTAGAAGAAAGGGAGAGGGGGGGCAGCGGCAGAGCAGGAGAAGTGAACACTATTGAAAGAAGAGAACATGAAAGTAGCACTTCACTGGCATACTCTGTCAAGTGGGGCTAATGTGTTTTCGTACTTTGAATCTTTTTTCCCTCTCCGTTCTGAAGCTGCACTTTGGAATAGAAAAATGTCAGAAAAGGCGATATTTGCATCCAATCCAAAGTGTTTCTTTCTTTTTGGATATATTTCTCAGGGGAACAAATCAAGGAATGGAGAGAGAGGGTAAGAGCCATTTGTTTAAATCATGGGTTTCAGCAAGTGAGCCAAAGAGCAAACCTAATGACATCAAATGTCCTCATTTGAAAGCAGAAGTATGATAGGAGGCAATACATTCTTACATTTTGGATTGTCCTAAATGACCTCTATTCAATCAACATACCAGTCCATAAATGACCCCTGGCGGTGCTACTTGTGTCCTATTAGCGCTAAATTTACATGTGCACACATTTTATTAGATTGTACCTTTGGCCCTTCCAGAGACATTTATTCAGACCAATATTTATAAAATATGGCACTAAGGGGCATATGTATCAAACTCCCCTTTAGCGAATCCTAATTTGCGATATATTGTGATTCGCAAATTCAGATTCGCTAAACATGATGTAAAAAATAAATCGCTAATCATTTGCGATTACTTAAAAGTCGCAAATAAATCGCAGAATCCCGTTTTGCGATTTCTTAATAGCGAAATTCGCAAATTAAGAAATCGCAAAAACGGGAATCTGCAAGCCTGGTGCAGCCTGATGACATCACAAACAGGAAACTGGAGTGATTTCCTGCACCTGCTCACCTGAGCCACTCCCAGAGGCTGCTTGTGGAGTGTGAGGTGGCTTTCCTGGAGACAGCAACCAGCAATGGATCCCACCCAAAAACAGCAGGCCAAGGATGCTGAGAAAAGAAAGCGAAAACACAAGTTTTCTGAAAAGGAGCAGGAGGTCCTCTTTGAGGAGATGGTCTGCAGCCATGAGCTCCTCTTCGGGAAGAAGGCACTGCATGTCCCGGGAGGCCAGGAAGAGGAAAATCTGGCAAGAAATACAGAGCAAGGTGAATGCTGTTGTAGTCACCACACGTACCATCGAGGAGCTGCGCAGGCGGTGGTACGACATGCGCCAGAGGTCCAAGGAGAGGGTGGCAGCCAGACTGAAGGATGCCAATCAGACTGGAGGAGGACCATCCACTGCAGAGCAGCCAACCCCCCATGAGGAGCTCGTGGAGTCTACCCTCCTGCCTGAGAGCGTTGGTGGTGTGGCTGCAATAGACAGCTCTGACCCCTCATCCAGCAGACAAGGTAAGATGCATGCTAAATCAACCTGCACTCCTCCCCATCCCTTGCACACTTCCCCAAATGCGCATAGTAAACTCCCTAAATGTCAATCCAGGCCAGGTCTCACAGCACACCCAGCAATGCTCGTAGTACTGTGTCTGACTGTGTGTCCATGACACCATCAAAATTAAAAGCAACATGTGTGTTTTGGGGATAAGTGAATGAAACTGTGTCAGAGGTTAGCCTTTAAAGAATTGTAACTTTATTGAGTGCCACATGCAGACAGTAACACAAACTCATGTAGTCCCCTTTACATCCACAGCACATTGCATGCCACAAGAAGACAGCGCAGAGTGAGAGGAGCCTGCAGACCCTGCGGACTCCAGCGATGACACAGACCAGCAGCCAATTCAGCGCAGGAAGCGCGCACATGTGCCCCCACTGCCTCCATTTGAGGAGGAATTCCCAGCAACAGGGGATGACACCGACAGGAGAGAGGGGAGTCAGGGTGTGACAGAAATGCTCTGTCATGACGCACAAACACCAAGGCGAAGGGCACAGGCGACATCCAGATCAAGGCCCAGGAGCAGCACTGCAACAGAAGCAGAAGGGTCCGTGTTCTCCGGCTTGGAAGAGAGCATTCTGCAGGAACAGCGCCTGCAAAGTGAGGCACTGCGGTCAATAAATCGCCAGCTATGCCGCATACATAAGGACAATAGGAACATGGCAGCGGCAATCCATGAGCTCTGTGCCACTTTGAGGGACACCCAAGCTGCCAATGACAGGGCTGGACGACGTGCCAATGCATGCCTACACAATTATACGAAGGCAGTGAACCGCCTCTGCACCACCACCAGCGCACTCACACGCAGAAGCGTAACAATGCAGTTAGACATGGCACATTGCTGCCAGGACATTCCACGAGGGCTTGCGCAGGTAACCACTGCTGTGGAGCAGCTGCAGACAGCCAATGCTGGTGGCAGCGCACTAATGGCCTCTGCTGAGAGTGAGGACACATCAAGTCGCAGCAGCATCACTCCAACCTTGCCAGGTGAAAGACGCCGCAGTGCCAGACAGGTTGCAGGCCAAGGGAGCACCATGGGGGGCACTCACCCTGGACGGCACCGACGGAGGTGATCATCTGCAGGGACACTGACTGCAACACGGGTGCATTAACCCGAAAACGCTGTTTGCACTATTACTTGTGCCTTCTCTGCACTGTGTGTACAACATGTGCTGGGGACAATTACTATTTCTTGCATGTGAAGTGTGATTAAACACTTGACACATCATCAAGCTTTGTTGTCTCATTTCATTATTACTCACCTAGAAGTAGTTTTGTGTGATCTCAGTCCGTCTCTGGCGTCCAGCAGCTGCCCCAACTCCTGCTGCTGGTCTGGCAGGGGGAGCAGGGCGCTCGTCATCCGATGTGTCTGTGTCGGTCACATCAATTGTGGTGCCTTTCCTCATTGCCATGTTATGTAGCATTGCACAGCTTGCCACCATTTTACAGCAGGTCTCAGGGCTGTATTGCAGTGCGCCTCCACTTTTATGCAGGCACCTGAAGCGGCTCTTCAGGATTCCAAAGGTTCGCTCAATGACGCAGCGTGTAGATCTGTGTGCCCTGTTGTAGCTCCTCTCACTTGCATTTGCAGGATCCAGGTATGGGGTCAGGATGAAGTCGCGCACTGCATAGGCACTGTCACCTGCATGGAAAAAAACACAATAGGTAAGTCAATGTCCCCCCCTCAAGTGATGTAGTGGATGTATTGATGTGTGCAATGTATTTACCAAGCAGGTACCCCTCCCCAAAGTCTCCCGCACTCAGACGTCTGTGTATTTCACTGTGTCGGAAGATGAAAGAGTCATGTGTACTGCCGGGGTATTTGGCTACGATGTCTGTGATGAGATACTTAGCGTTGCACACAATCTGTATGTTGAGGGAATGGTAGCATTTCCGATTCCTGTAGATATATTCAGTTTCTGCTGGGGGTGTGATGGCCACATGGGTCCCGTCAATGCAGCCAATGACGTGGGGGAAACGTGCAATCTGGTAGAAGTCCAGTATTGTTTGCTGTAATGCCTGTTGGGAGGTGGGGAAGTAAATGTGATGTGAGAGCCGCAGTAGCATTGCATCTAGGAAGGCATGGAAGAAGCGCGAAAGTGCACTCTGTGACACCCTACCAACCTCCGCTATCACCCGTTGAAAACTCACTGACGCCAGGAGGTGCAGGGAGCACAGGACCTGCACATGTATGGGAATTGTTTGTGTCCTGCATGTAGGGTGCTCCAAGTGGGGTTTCAGCTCCTCAATCAGGTCCATTATGGTCTGTGGGTGCAGTCTGTTCTTGTCATAGATGTCCTCTTCAGTGTTCTGGAACAGGGTGATGCGCAGCCTGAATATACGTTCCTGTCTCATTCTCCTGTGAGCAAGGGCCCGAATACGCAGCCTCCTGGCTATCACGTACATTGCAGCCATTGTGGGTGTGTCTGTTGCATCGTGGGGTGGTTTATATACCTTGCACCAGTTTACCACCTGCAAGCAATTGGTGTTAATAGCGATTTCTTAAAATGCGAATTCTGTGGATTCGCAATTTGCGACTTTTTCATACATGAGATTGCGATTTCTTAGTTTGCGATTTCTTGTTTGCGATTTTCGCTGACCTAAGAAATCACAAAATTAGGAATTTGCAACATTATTCGCAGTTTTGATGTTTCGCAGCCTAAGGAATCGCTAAATTAGCGATTTCTTATTTTTCAATGTGGAAGTGTGTCATACATCTGAAATAGCGAAAAATCAGTCGCAAACGCTGGTTTTTGCGATTCGCAGCGTTTGCGTCTAATTTTTCCTTTCATACATATGCCCCCAAGACTTGTAAATTAGTTGCAAATCTTTTGCATCTCAAAAGAGTTTTGAATATGGCATGTGCCCTGGGTCATTTTTTAATAGGGGCAAAACAATTTAAATTACAATTATAATGGCTCTTTATGTGTTTTTATGAGGTGCATATGATTTTAGGGAGATTACGTTTCTTTTTAACATAAGAGAAGATTTATGGTTCCAAGATTATGAACAGTGTTTTAATATGTATATTTATACCAGCTTTGATAGACTGTTATCTTAATATATTAGTTTTAAATTAATAAATTCATAGACAGAATTGATAGTAAATGACCTCTCCCACATTTTGCAGGCTGTGCACCTAGAAGGTAAGATAAACACTAAGTGAAACTGTCTGTGGTTTGGGATCCAGCAGTCTGGGCTCTCTTTTCAGAAAAAGGACACTTGATTATATTGTGTTTCCTTCTAATGTTTAACTATGCTCTGGTGCAACCTTCTTTACTACTTCGACACTTAGCATTTCTGACCCACTCCATGTGATCAACAAATATTGCAGTGTATTGTATTGTAGATGTATTTATGTTGTGCTTCATACCCATGGTGAGGCACTGTTGGAAAATGGCCCTCAGTGAAGGGTCACCCCAAACTATTCACCTTCCTCTTTTTCTGACCTTATTTTTGTTCGCCTTAGGACTCTGAGCACTTTACCACTGCTGACCAGCCGAGCTAAAGGGCATGTTCTTCTCCCATAAACATTGTTACCTTTGCTATATCCACAATTGAGATATTTAATTTATCTGCAAGTCTGTAGTAGAGTGCCCAGGCCATGTAAATTAAATACTGCTTGTGACCCTGAATCACTGATTGTGCCATCCACACAAGTGCCACTGCAGATCCTGTGTGTGCAGTTTTGCTGCCATTTCGGCTTGGCATTTAAAACCCTCTGTCAAGCATTAACCCCCCTTTTTTACACATGTCACCCTATGATAGGCCCTAGGTAGCCCATAGGGCAGGGTGCAGTGTAAGTAAAATGTTGGACATGTACTTTAAAATTTTGCCAGCCTGGTAGTGATAAACACCTAAATTCGTGTTTTACTACTGTGAGGCCTACTCCTCTCATAGATTAACATTGGGAATTGTTTATTACACTTTTAAGCTGTAATTCCTGATTAGAAAGGAGTAGCTCCAGCGTGTTTTGTATCTTTGGAATAGAATGACAAATCCTCTTTACTGGCAAAGTTGGATTGTATATTATTATTTTATAAATGGCACTTTTAGAAAGTGAGCATTTGTGTGTGCCTGTAGCCTGTCGTCAATACACGTCTGGGGTGGGTGACAGCTTGACTTTGTGCATTCCTTCTAGACAGACACATGCAAAGGAATGTTAGGTGTGTTTAAGTGTCCATTCGCTTCCTGATGGCTCATCCTGTGCAGGATGGGAGGTAGGAGCTGGCACTTAAACCTGAATAGGCTGTGTCCTGTCCCCACACCAAGGACCTATTCCCCCCCTGTAGTATGTCTGAAGCCAGGGCTCGAAAGAAAGGGCCTCTGTGCACTCCAGAGACCCTTCTTTGAAGTCATCCCCACTTCAGGCGCAACTAGATAAGTAAGTACTAGGTCTCTGACCCCACCAAATCAGACACTTCTGGACCTGTAAAGAATCTCTTTTCAGAAGAACTGTTGTGCTACTAAAAGGACTGCCACTCTGCGGGACTGCTTCTCTGAATGAACCAATTTTCTGCTGTGCTGCCCTTCTGCCTGCTGCTCTCTGACCCTGCTGAGGGACAGCTTGACTCTGCCTTGAACCCAGAGTGATCTCCAAGCGCTTGTTGGCTTGCCTTCTGTTACTTGTGACTCAGGGATATCAAAGTCTCCTCACCTGCTTCTGTGCCTGGTCCATTGGAATCAGACCCAGGTGCTTGCTCCAGTGAAATTGAGGCATCTCCAGTCTACGTGTTACAGAACAGGCCCATCGACCCTGTTGCAGGAGCAGAATCGGCACATCGCAGTTGGAAGCAGCTCATCACCTTAACAAACCGACACATCAGAACAAACTCATTGCCGCTGCTGCAGTGTGGGAATTGTGGTCATTGTCTCCAGGACAGACACATCACTATCATTGCATGAAGAAAACTGATGCATCATCTTTTCTGCTGGATCGACATCGACTTATCGCTTGCTGCACCCCACTTCTTGCTATTGTGATCTGTTGTGTGTCGATTTAGATACCGTATATAGGTTTCTCGATTTATGTTCTTATATAGGCAAAATTCGCATTGCTCATATTTAGGCATAGAAATCCTACACTTATTTAGGCATTATCCATGCTAACCAAATACAGGCATGGCCACCTACATCCGTTCATCTACGTCACAACGAGTTCTTGGAAAACCAAACTCTTAAGCCTTTAGGACTTCCCCTTGCTTGGATATTGATTTCTCCAAGAACTCATTTATTATGCATGAACATATATTCCTTAGGGGTTCATTCATGACGTTCTTCTGCCCGACTTTTACGTCAATACTGGCATTCCTAAACACCTTCAAGGTATAAATATACCTTCACTTACCATGACAAACCACGGTTCGACTGCCTACTTGCACGACGCGGCTCTCCACGGTAAGTTCGGTAGGAAGTCAAGTCCCCGCCTGACGCACTGACCAGACACTGTCATCCTCCTCACAGAGAATCCAGCTCCAGTGTTTCTGACTCCCCTTATGGGGTGTTAGAGATCGAGACTCGGAAAGAGATTCCAACCTCACTCATTCTAAGGTATGGAGCGGACTAGAACCTAGAGGGACATTTGGCAAATCTTGGCAACTATAGCTAAACTAGACTATAGACAAACAGCACCTACTTCTTACCTCGTACTACACTTAGGTTAGATACACTGGGGTAGAACTAGCTAGAAGCACCAGATGAGTATTAAAATGTTAGCCTGTGTTATTTATGTATGTATTTTTATGAATATCTGTCATAGCTACACAAACCATGCTATTGCAGAATCATTTTATCTTACTGCTATCGCTGTACATATTTTACTTCGCATTCTGTCTTAGGATTGTAGTAGTTCATATCTCTTGCACGAGAAATAAGACTGTTCAATAAACCCTTTTTATTGAAACGACCGTCTATCTATTTCTGTGTAACTCTGTAGAAATGAAGCATCCACGATTGACTGAGTGAAACTGTTATCTATTGTTTCCACGATTCTGAGATTGTTCCGATTCTAAGGGAAACAAAGTTGTCATGTTTATGCGGTTGTCAGAAACGAATCCCATCTTGATAATTTGAGAAGTTTTCTAGTGACCTTTGAGTTAGCTGGCACACACAAGTAATTAAGTTTAATGTACTCGATAGAGACATACTGACCTCAGTCCTATGTCAAAACTATAGTGTATATTATTCCAATGCGCAGAGCCTATCAGGGATATAGGAACTACACTACAGATCAAAGTACTGTGTTAAGCGGGCCTGCATGGCTCTTGTGTTTCCTGTGTCGGCACACCCTCCATCATGGTTAGCCTGAACTCTTGACTTTGCCCTGGTCCAGCGCAACCAGAAAACCCCCATAGGCACTTATTACTTCTAAGCGATATTTTAAGTTTGATTTTTTGAACATTTATCTCTTGACTTCAATCACTGGATTTTAGTTTTTTGGGTCTTGCTTTATTTATGAAATTCATATCTATTTGTCTAACCTGGTGTGGAGTCCTTTTGTGGTGTTTTCATTGTGTTACTGTGTTTTGCATTGCACAAATACTTTACACATGGCCTCCTAAGGTAAGCCTGCCTGCTCTGTGCCAAGCTACCAGAGGGTGAGCACAGGGTAATTTATGGTATGTGACTGACATACCCTACCTAGGACTGGTGTCCCTACTTGGACAGGGTGCTTACCTCTGCCAACCAGAGACTCAGTTTCTGACAACTCCTCTTTTATTAAATATAAGTCACCCTTAAGGTAGACTCTACGTAGCAAATAGGGCAGGGTACTGTGTAATTAAAAGGTTAGACATGTACATGTCTTGGTAGTGAAACACTCCTCAATTTGTTTTTCACTTCTCTGAGGCCTACCCCTCCCCTCTGATAACATTGGGGGTTCCTTATGACATTTTCTAAGCTGTAATTCATAGTGGGGAGCATGTAGATATAGCATCTTTGGTACCTATGAAATTGCAATTATAAATCCTTTTTAATGGTGAAGTCAGCATTTTCTTTACAGTTTTGAAAAAGCCACTTTTAGAAAGTTGGCATTTTACAGCCCCAGGCCTTTGTGCCTGCAGCCTGTCTGCAGTCACATTATTGGGTGTAGCTGACAGTTAGACTTTGTGAATTCCTTCCAGACAGTCAAACAATAAAGGGATTAAGTGTGCCTCAACTGGCAATCTGATGACAAGATGGGGGACGGTGCTGAGCACAGCCCCACTTACACCTGAATAACCCTTGCTCTGCCATCACACAAAGGGCCTAACAATCCTTTATTGTCACTGCAGCAAGCTTGGAGCCAGGGCAGGGGAGTTAGGATATTCCATGCACTTCAAAGACCTTTTCCAGAAGCTTCTCCTACCTTCCAGAAAAAGAGCACCAAGGAATAGAAATTAGACCTTCAGTCCCACTCTTCAGTTCAAAGCTGGACCTGCGGAAGAACTCTCAGAGGGATGCCTGCGGAAGAACTTTCAGAGGACTGCCTGCTGCTGTGACCTGCCTTGCACTGTGCCAGATTGCTGCTGTCCCTAGAAGGAATGCTTTTCTGCCTGGAGCATGCCTTAATCCTCAGAGACCAGCCCTGTTTTTGAGCCCATCTACACCCAGGACCACCAGAAGTGACCCCAAGGGCTTGTTTGCTGGCCTCCTATTCAGAGTCACAGGGACATTAAAGGCTCCCACCGTCTTGAACCCACACCTGGACCCAGCCTGAGTGAGTCCTGAACCCCCGGAGATGTCCCACCAGTCCTGGGCCCTTGATTGTGGTGCTAAAACTGCACAGATGGCCAAAAACGACGACAGACAAATGTTGGCTCAAAATATATGGATGCAAGAAAAATCTAATTGAACTGATGAAACAGGGCATCAAGTTATAGGAACATTCACTGTTTTTATTGATAACCTTTGTGAAATACTTGCTATTATGAGGTTTTCTTCAGGATGGGAGGTACTTTACCATGCCAGTTGTCCTTCGTCACTGTTAATGTATAAATGTTTAAATACCTAAAATGTGACTACCCACATATAAGCATAAGACTCGTGTGGAGTTGAAACACATTACGCAGTTTGCTGTGCCAGACTTAAAGAACTGTTAATAATGGACTGGCTGGTAGGCCTGATTTCACTGTACCATAAGGTGATAGATGTGGTTTTTCGTTTGGAATATTAAGGGAGTGACTATCCTAACAGGCCCAACCCGATATATATATATATTCACTGACAAAAACAAAGGTTACAGGTTAGTTATAGTTAGAAATTGGCCTTTAAAAAACCTTAGAAATTCATTGGAAAAAAACAAACGTTACAGGGACGTTATAGTTAGGAAATAGAATTAAAAAAAACCTTAGAAAGTCACTAAAAAAACAAAGGTTACAGGGATGTTACAGTTAGGGTCAGATTTCACTTGTAGAAAACCAGTGAAATTTGGCGGTTATAGTTACCTGAGCCAACTATAACTTACCCCCTCCAATGCACTGCTTATGACCTCTCAATTACATCACTCATAACATGGTCAGTGACATTACTGATGACATCGCTGAAGGGTCCTGGGGTGGATGCCTTCCCGTCCTGGGTGTTTTTCTCCGGCCCACCACATGGCAAAGCACCCAGAATGGGGTCCCATGAGCCCAGTGAGGCATTCCCTTCATGTCTGCACCCAAGAGCTCCAACCGGGCCCCAGAGCCCTGCTGGGCCTCAGGGCGGGCACTCTCCCCTGGGCTCCATCCCCCAGACTGCCCCAAGGCCAAGGTCCTGGGTTGGGTCCACCGGGCCTGGGGAGGCCTCCCCCTGCTTCTCCAGCTTGTGAAGGTGGCTTGGGGCCCTGGGTGGGAGGCCCGTGTGGGCACCCTTTGCAGCCCCATGCCTGAGGCCCAGGTGGGGCTCTGAGCCCCGGGCCTAAAGAACCAGAACCAATTGGGCCTGGCGGCGCAGGGTACGCCTTAATCTCCTGGTTTTCTCCTGCTCAGCTACACAGAGACACGGGACACTCTGTCGGCGTTAGAAGATTAGATTTATTTAGCTGCAGCTAGTACAGTTATCCTAGAAGTACACAAAGTAGGTTCTCAGGAGACTGCCACTTCACTCTGTGGCGCATCAGGTTAAATACTATTGTTAGAAGGCGACCTCAGAGGAGCCCGGAGGGGGCCCTGACTATTCTGAGACCTACCCTTGAGGTATCGTAGCAGGTCACTGGCGGGAGATTCCTCAGGGGAGGAATCTCGTATCTAGGATTGTACTCTCGGCACCCCACGACAAAGAGAAGCCACACCGTGAGTTCTTAAGAACAAATCTTTATCAAATCGGAGTCGTAGGATCTTTATGATCAGCAAGGCAAATATATACAAGTAGAGCACGGGCTCACAGAGTCTCGGGGGGGGTAGGAGGTAGCGGGACAGTCTGTGGGGATATGGATCAAATGCAGGGGCGTACCCGGCGCACAGCTCACAATCCTCGAGCTGGGGGACACGCTTGTCGTCGTCGGGGTCCGGCGGGACCAGGAGAGTCTGTGGGAGCCGTGAGTCACTCAGCCGGGCTCAAGTACAAGTTCAGAGGTCTTACGATCTTCAGGGAGCCACGAGTCACTCAGCAGGGCTCAAGCACAGTTCGGAGGTCTTATGATCTTCGGGGAGCCGCGAGTCACTCAGCAGGGCTCAAGCACAAGTTCGGAGGTCTTACGATCTTCGGGGAGCCGCGAGTTACTCAGCAGGGCTCAAGCACAAGTTCGGAGGTCTTACGATCTTCAGGGAGCCGCGAGTCACTCAGCAGAGCTCAAGCACAAGTTCGGAGGTCTTACGATCTTCAGGGAGCCGCGAGTCACTCAGCAGGGCTCAGGTGTTTCCAAAGGCGAATCTGCCGGATAGTCCCAGAGCACCCCTTGTTATAGGTCGACTCCTCTTTGATGTCCGGAGTCTGTGCAGGCAGCGGTCTTGTCACCTGGGGGTCGCTTGTCGGGATTTCCTGCCATTGTCTTTTGATCCTTTCAGGGCCGGGTCGGGAGGAGTCCCAGACACCCAGCAGGCGTGGAGCCAGCCCTCGGGGAGGCCGGAGGGCCGATCGAAACCTACCTTCCCAGGGGAGCTCAGAGGTGCGATGGAAACTGCTCCTCCCTCTCTCATCCCAATGGAAGCGCGATGTCCTCCAGCCGGAGTGGCGCCTCTAGGCCAGGGTCGCGCTGGGGCCGGGCGGCCATCAGGGTGCATGAAGTGGGCACGCGTGCCCGGTGTGGCCGAAAGGAGGAAGGCCACGGACGGGGAAGTTAGGGTCGGGTGTGTGTGTGTTCTGGTGGGAAGGATCGGCTAGGCCGAGTGCTCGGGGGCTGCATGGGTCAGGATATGTGGTGCGGGGACAGGGATGGCCATGCCACGAGGCCGGGTCTAACACGCGTCCCCCCCAGCTGAAAGCTGGAGAGAACTACCCATATTCTTGGGGGTTCTCTTCGCTGAGGCGGAAGAACCGGGAGAGGCCATCGGCGTTGGCGTGGTCAGTACCAGGGCGATGTTCCACGGTGAAATCCATCCCCTGGAGGGAGATTGACCACCGCAGTAGTTTGGGGTTTTCTCCTCACATCTGCATGAGCCATCGCAAGGGGCGATGGTCGGTTTGGACTTTGAAATGGGTGCCGAACAGATAGGGGCGTAACTTCTTGAGGGCCCAGAATACGGCGAACGCCTCGCGCTCGATGGTGCTCCATTTCTGTTCTCTGGGCAACAGCCTTCGGCTGAGGAAGGCTACGGGCTGGTATAGGCCTTGGTCATTCACCTGGGACAGGACGGCCCCAATGCCATGCTCAGAGGCGTCCGTTTGTACCACAAACTCCTTGGAGTAGTCAGGGGCCTGGAGGACGGGGGCAGTGCACATGGCCGCTTTCAGGGCATCGAACGCCTCTTGGCAGGCAGAGGTCCACTGCACTTTCTTGGGTTGTTTCTTGGACGTGAGTTCCGTGAGGGGACCGACCAGGCTGCCGTACCCCCGGATGAATCTCCGGTAGTAGCCCGTGAGGCCCAGAAAGGCTCGGACCTCCGTTTGGGTAGTGGGTGGTTCCCAGGCTAGGATGGCGTTGATCTTGGGCTGTAGAGGGGCGACCTGGCCGTTTCCGACCTGGTGCCCCAGGTAGACTACCGACCCTTGCCCAATCTGGCACTTGCTAGCTTTCACGGTGAGGCCTGCCTGGCGCAGGGCGGTTAGCACCCTCCGGAGGTGCTGGAGGTGCTCGCTCCATTCGGAACTGAAAACTGCGATATCGTCTAGATAGGCAGTGCTGAACTTTTCCAGCCCGGCCAGGACTCTATTTACCAGTTGCTGGAAGGTGGCCGGGGCATTTTTCATCCCGAAGGGCATCACGCGAAAGCGATAGTGCCCATCCGGGGTGGAGAAGGCGGACCGCTCCTTGGCTCCTTCTGTGAGCGCAATTTGCCAATAGCCGCAGGTGAGATCGAATGTGCTGAGGAACCGAGCAGCCCCGAGTCGGTCAATGAGCTCGTCGGCCCGGGGAATGGGGTGGGCATCAGCTCGGGTACCTTCATTGAGTCCCCGGTAGTCCACGCAGAAGCGGAGTTCTGGGGCGACACCGGGGGCAGCTGCCTTCGGGACCAGGACCACGGGGCTGGCCCAGGGACTGTCTGAGGGTTCGATCACTCCCAAGGTCAACATCTTCGAGACCTCGGCTTGAATGCAGGACCGGACCCGATCAGGGACTCGGTAGGCTCGGTGTTTCACCGGTGGGCTGTCTCCGGTGTCCACGTCATGGGTACACCAGTCGGTGACTTGGGGGACCAGAGAGAATAGGTCGGAAAACTGCCATAGGAGCTGGCCGCAATCCTCACGTTGCTGGGAAGTGAGGGATGGGGAGAGGTTCACTCCCTCTACGGAGCCATCCTTCTCTTTGGTACACAGGAGATCAGGGAGGGGATCCGACTCCTCTTCGGCCCTGTCATCGGTGGCCAGCAGGAGGCTCAGTTCCGTCTGCACAAAGTGAGGCTTGAGGCGGTTCACGTGAAGGACCCGGAGGGGGTCCCGTGGTGACTGGACGTCCACCAAGTACGTGACCTGGCTCTTCCGCTCAATCACTTTGAAGGGCCCGGTCCATTTATCCTGGAGGGCGCAAGGTTTCACGGGGGCCATGACCCATACTTGCTGGCCCGGATGGAACTCGACCAGAGTCGCATTTTGGTCGTACCAGCGCTTCATCTCTTCCTGGCTCGCCTCCAGGTTGGCCTCGGCCAGCTCTCGGAACTTCCTAGTCTGGTTCCGGAGGGTCAGGACGTATCGGAACACATCTCGTGGGGTGTTTCAGGGCAACGCCTCCCACCCTTCATTGACCAGGCTGAGGGGCCCCCAGACGGGGTGCCCATAGAGTAATTCAAACGGGCTGAACCCCAAGGATTTCTGGGGGACTTCCCGGTAGGCGAACAGGAGGCAGGGGAGCAGGACGTCCCACTTACGCCGGAGTGGTTCTTCCAGGCCCGCGATCATCCCCTTCAGAGTCTGGTTAAACCGCTCTACCAGGCCATTTCCTTGGGGGTGGTACGGGGTGGTGAACTTATAGGACACTCCACATTGTTGCCACAGGGACGTCATGTATTTGGAGATGAAGTTCGTACCGCGATCGCTCACGACCTCGCGGGGAAAACCCATACGGGAAAAGATTCCCATCAACGCCCAGCCCACCACGGGGGCTGTGACGGTGTGCAGGGGTACGGCCTCAGGGTATCGGGTGGCATGATCCACCAGGACGAGGATAAAGCGGTGACCTTGGGAGGTTGGGGGGTCCAGGGGCCCCACAATGTCGATCCCGACTCGTTCAAAAGGGGTACTGACGACAGGGAAGGGTTGGAGGGGAGCCTTGCGCTTTCCTCCGCTCTTCCCACTAGCCTGGCACGTGGGACAGGACTTGCAGTGGGCTTCTACATCCGCTTTCATCCTTGGCCAGTAGAAGTGAGTCACAAGGCGGCTGTAGGTTTTGTCCTGGCCCAAGTGGCCTGCGAGGGGGACGTCGTGGGCCAAGCCCAGGAGGAGGTCTCGGAAGCGTAGGGGTACCACCAGCACCCGGGCGGATCCTAGGTCCACCGACTTCTGCTCGCTGTACAAAAGGTCATTTTCCCAATACACTCGGTGCGTTCCAGTTTGGTCGCCCGCGGCCTGGGCCTCTGTTTGTTGCCCGGGCCCAACCAGGGAAGGACAGGTAGCTTGCTCCCGGCAGAACTCCTCTCGGGAGGGGCCCCCCTCGTGGCGCCACTGGGCCAACTCGGGCAGATCGCCTAACTCAGTGACCTGTGCGGAGTCGGAAGGTGGGGGTTCGTCGCTGGCGACCGACCCTCCTTGTGGGGGGATGTGGGGACCCTCGGCGGGGACCATCCTGTCTTCTGTGACCGGGGCGTCTTCGACTTCCCCAAGGGGGGTCAGTCGGGCTGCCATAGATCGGGTGGTGGTGCACACCCACTCAGGGAGACCCATCATCCCTAGGTGGGTCTTGCGCTCGACTTGTTTCCAGGGGGAACTTTCCAGGTCGTTCCCCAGGAGACAGTTGACTGGCTGGGAGGTTCTCACTGCGACTTTCAGTTTACCGACCACCCCTCCCCATTCAAAAGGCACCAGGGCTACCTTACACAGACTTTCCATATTATCAGCGGAAATTACCGGGCAAAAGACGTTGGGGAGGACCTGGTCTTTGTTGACTAAATGACTGAGGACACCGGTGATGCTGGCCCCGGTGTCACGAAGGGCCTCTACTTGGTGGCCATTGATCGTTACGAGCTGCCCATATTTCTTCGTGTTGGAGGGCAGGAGGCTTCCAGGGACCATTTCTCTATCTCCTAATAATACTAGGGCCATGGCGGCGGGTTCCCACTCTACGGTCTCCTCAACCTCCTCCCCCAGTGCTACATTGGCTATTTGTCTAGCGGGGGGTGCTGTCAGGGTGATGTGTGGGGCCATGGGGCATTCAGGGTCATTGGCGTAATGCCCGGGCTTCTGACAACGGAAACAAGTGATGGTCACCCGGTGCCCCCGTCTCACGGGTGGGCCGGATACAGCTGGTGGGGGCGCCGGGAAAGGCAGAGGTTGGGTTTTCGGGGGACTGGGCTGGGACTCTCTCTGCCCTCCCTGGTTCCCCCCCCTCTCTGGCGGGGTGGTCCCTGACTGGCTCGGGGGGTACTCTCCTACGGGGCCCCGGGAGACCCGGGTCTTGGCCCAGCGATCCGCCTCGACAGCCAGCTTTCTCGGATCCGTGAGCTTGCTGTCGAGCAGATGCTGGCATAGTTCCACAAAGCAGTTCGCAGCCAGGTGTTCCCACAACATGAGGTTGGTTAGTTCTTCTAGGGTGGTTACCTTGCTGCCCTTGATCCACCCATCGAATGCACGGCTGAAGAAGTTTACATACTCCACCCAGGTGGTGCCCGGGATCTTCCTGCAGTCCCGGAACCGCTGGCGGTACATCTCCGGGGTGAGGCCGTATATTGTGAGGAGGGCCTCTTTCATGTGGTTGTAGGAGGTCTGCATGGAGGTTGGTAGGTCGAGCAGGGTGTCTCTCCCTTCACTCAGAAATCGTCCCCACAACCCGGCCCCCCAATCCTTCTGCGGGACCCGATGGGAGGTCATGGCGACCTCGTATGCCCTGAACCACTGTTGGATGTCATCGTTTTTGTAATATTCCTTGACCACATCCTTGGGAATGTGGACCTTCTGCTCCGCCGGGGAGGCCGCCTCTCGGTTTCCCGGGGGCCGCGCTTCTTCGCTTTTTGCTTTTAGCTCGATTTCCTTCAAGCTGCGTTCGTGCTCCAGTTGAAGTCTCCTTCCTTCGTGTTCCTGTTGGAGTTTCTTCTCTTCTAGTTCTCCTTGTACTCGCATCTGTTCCACTGCTAGCTTTTTCTCGGCTAATTTCAACTCGCCCTCGATTTTAAGTTTGGCCAACTCGAGTTCGTGATGGTGACTTCTCTCTCTGTCTGCGAGTTCCTCCGGGGATAGGCCCCCGTCTGGTACGAAGCTTCGCACCTGGTTGTTGCTGCGTTCTCCTTGGGAGGGTCCAGCTTCATCGTGGAGCTCCACTGCTCCTTCTGGGCGGGGGGCTCCAGAATCCACTCAAGCTTTCAGCGCCTTCTGCATATCTTCTTTGGTGTTGAGACCAGTGGTAGCGATTTTTAGTTCTTTGCAGAATTGCTTCAGTTCTCTGTGCGTGTACTCTTCCAGTTGTTCCGCCTGGAACACGGTACTGGTGTCGTTTTCTGTGAGACTCATGGCGTTTCCTTCTGCCATCTTTGTCGGTAGTGCGTCAGCCGTTCACGGTACGATCTCTAGATTATGGGCCCGAATCCCACCGCTGCCACCAATGTTAGAAGGCGACCTCAGAGGAGCCCGGAGGGGGCCCTGACTATCCTGAGACCCACCCTCGAGGTATCGTAGCCGGGCACTGGCGGGGGATTCCTCAGGGGAGGAATCTCGTATCTGGGATCGTACTCTCGGCACCCCACGACAAAGAGAAGCCACACCGTGAGGTCTTAAGAACAAATCTTTATCAAACCGGAGTCGTAGGATCTTTATGATCAGCAAGGCAAATATATACAAGTAGAGCACGGGCTCACAGAGTCTCGGGGGGGTAGGAGGTAGCGGGACAGTCTGTGGGGATATGGATCAAATGCAGGGGCGTACCCGGCGCACAGCTCACAATCCTCGAGCTGGGGGATACGCTTGTCGTCGTCGGGGTCCGGCGGGACCAGGAGAGTCTGTGGGAGCCGCGAGTCACTCAGCCGGGCTCAAGTACAAATTCGGAGGTCTTACGATCTTCAGGGAGCCGCGAGTCACTCAGCAGGGCTCAAGCACAGTTCGGAGGTTTTACGATCTTCGGGGAGCCGCGAGTCACTTAGCAGGGCTCAAGCACAAGTTCGGAGGTCTTACGATCTTCGGGGAGCCGCGAGTCACTCAGCAGGGCTCAAGCACAAGTTCGGAGGTCTTACGATCTTCAGGGAGCCGCGAGTCAGTCAGCAGAGCTCAAGCACAAGTTCGGAGGTCTTACGATCTTCAGGGAGCCGCGAGTCACTCAGCAGGGCTCAGGTGTTTCCAAAGGCGAATCTGCCGGATAGTCCCAGAGCACCCCTTGTTATAGGTCGACTCCTCTTTGATGTCCAGAGTCTGTGCAGGCAGGGGTCTTGTCACCTGGGGGTCGCTTGTCGGGGTTTCTTGCCATTGTCTTTTGATCCTTTCAGGGCCGGGTCGGGAGGAGTCCCAGACATCCAGCAGGCGTGGAGCCAGCCCTCGGGGAGGCCGCAGGGCCGATCGAAACCCACCTTCCCAGGGGAGCTCAGAGGTGCGATGGAAACTGCTCCTCCCTCTCTCATCCCAATGGGAGCGCGATGTCCTCCAGCCGGAGTGGCGCCTCTAGGCCAGGGTTGCGCTGGGGCCGGGCGGCCATCAGGGTGCATGAAATGGGCACGCGGGCCCGGTGTGGCCGAAAGGAGGAAGGCCACGGACGGGGAAGTCAGGGTCGGGTGTGTGTGTGTTCTGGTGGGAAGGATCGGCTAGGCCGAGTGCTCGGGGGCTACATGGGTCAGGATATGTGGTGCGGGGACAGGGATGGCCATGCCACGAGGCCGAGTCTAACAACTATACAATGTTATAAACATTAACAAAAGGTACTCCCAGAGCATACAGGAAGGAGCCAATAAGGAAAGTTGGAAAACATTATAGAACCAATAGGAGAGATTGGAAAACAAAAGTGTCAGATGACTCGAAGAAACCTCTCCTCCAATCATGTCTGTCACCCCTCCCTCAAGCTAATTAATTAACAGATTCATAACTAACTTGCAGGTGGCGAGATTCGTTTGTGTGTGTTGGAGGCCAGTTGTGAAACGAGAGAATGCTAGCAGAAGGCAGTGAAGGACAGGGGACAAGATAAAGTCAGGAAAGAATGGTGTGAATCAATAGATGGTTGAGACAGGGATTAGGAAGGCCAGACAGGGATTAGTGTACTCGGCCAGCTTTGTAAATAGAGGCAGAAAATGTATTGTGACACCAGGGTGCAGAAAAAGACAGAATAGACTTTGCTCGCCCCGCTGCCTGAGTGATGGCAACACAAAATGGCGGTGGAGCACAAAATGGCGGGTCGATTCGATCGCAATCGAAAAACAAAGTTCCTCAGACCCTCCTTTTGCCAGAACTCAGGCAATATAGACTCATGCTAATCTGAGTCAATGTCGATAGACATGAGGTCATCGAGTTGTTGCTGTAACATCATTCTTATGTTTTCTGTTACTTGTGGTTTGGGTTTTGGAATGCACATAGTAGCACAAAGGTCACAGATAGCGGGACCACAGTGCATACAAAGGCAACAGGAGAAAATAATGGTCAGGATTATACCAAGGAATGTCAATGCTTTCCAACCCCATTTGGTCAGTAGTCCCCAAAACCACTCCGTAAAAGACCAATCTCCTTCGTCCTGGTGAATAGACTCGGAGATTATGTGCAACTTGGAGATAGCTTGGTATACCGTCGGAGAGTCATTAGGTATGAAAATACAACAACTTGACCCAATCCATTTGCACACTCCACCACGATCTGCGAGAACAAAATCTAAGGCAACTCGATTCTGTAAGGTCATAAGACGATCCGCCTATAGTTCTGCCGTGATGTTACTCAAGGCTCCTACAGTGATGTCTATTGTGGTTTCTACGACACGAACCAGTTGCCTTATATTTCTGCTGTTGGCCATTGGACCCCAGAAAGGAAGAAATCCTTTGAGGAAATCTCCTCCCTCTTGTCCTGCTGTGTCCTTTGAATCGATAATTCCTCTGCCGTATCTGGTTCGATGATGGTTTGCGGAAGCGGTGTAAGTAGGGGGAAGAAGAAAGGCTATATAACAAGTACCGGAGAAACCCATTGGTAACCATGTATAAGCTCTGTTATAGCAAATGAAATAGGTGCCTTGAGACGGTACTAGAGGAGGCGAGTTCTGAGAGGAATAAACGTACGTGTAGGAGCAGTTATTCCTTCGTATAGTGTCAGAAAAGCGATTGTTTATCTGTAAACAGAAGTTGCCCAGTAGTTGGCATGACTAATATAAAACTATACGCCGATGACATTGCCCTCTTTTTAGACTCTAAACCCTCTAGTCAATTGAAAATTTTAAAAATATTCTCGGATTTCCAAAAACTAGGGGGTTATAAAATTAATGTTAACAAGACAGAAATTATTTTAGTAAACTGCACTGTAGACACTTTAATACCAGAATTCAGGCAAATATACAACCCAACCCCGAAGAGATATTTGGGAATATTTATATCGGATAATTTGGAAGATCTGTTTTTATTGAACTTTTCACCTCTGTTAAAAAAGGTTGGGTCTCTTTTAGATCGCTGGAATTTATTACCCCTGACCTTAATGGGACGAGCAGCATTAATACGAATGTCGGTTTTACCTCTATTTAATTTTTTGTTCGACGCCGCACCTTGCGCAATCCAGGTCTCCTTTTTTAATAAAGTTGACGCCCTGATCTCCTCCTTTCTCTGGGCTAAAAAATCTCCTAGGCTTGCACGCAACACTTTATACCTTCCTTTTGCACAAGGAGGGTTGTCCCTTCCAAATATTAGAGAATATTATTTTGCACACCACAGTTTTAGGTTTTTTTTTTCAGACACTAACGTGGCAGACAATTTTTTTATGAGGAAGATGCTGTCAGAAGTAAAAATAATTGATCCGATTAGAATCACAAAAGACCCAAAGAAAGTTCGTTACAAGTTCCTTCAGTGGATTTTCAAACAGAAAACTCAGTTTTTAAAATTTTACTCTATTCCTAGAATAAGTAATACAACGGATTTGAACAACCCTAACTTTGGAGAAGAGGGAGGTATGGATAGTAAAATATTAAATCTCTGGAAAGAAAATGGCTTTGTGAAGATTGAAGACTTCCTCACCGGAAATAGGTGGAAGTCATGGGATGAAATCTCCAGGCAGGTACATCATTCTTATTCCACCTTGAATTGGTCTTTCTGTATGTTTAATTCAAGGCTTAGAGAGTTGGATATAGGAAATCTATACCACAAGAAAGTATCTCGACAGCTTTGAATAATAAAATTCAAAAAAAGATGAGTATCTGGATTAAATTATTAAAAGAGGACAAAGGGCAGATATTCTCCAGTAGGATCATTGAGAGGTGGAAAAAGAGAGAAAATATTGAAATCAACAAGCTTGTATGGGATAAGATAAATAAATTTAATAAAACAATTTTTCGTGGCGCGAATTTTAGACGCATGCAATTTTACAATAAATGGTTGATTTATAGAACTCCCTCCTATCTCCATAGCATCTTCCCCCTAGTTGCTGATAAATGTTTCCGGTGTGAGGAGAAAGGGAACTGGAAACATATTGTCTGGAAATGCCCTAATATCCAGCCATTTTGGAAGGAAATTGAAAAATACCTCTCTTTTGAGCTCAAAGCCATTATAATATTTGATGACTTAATTCCTGTACTAGGCTGCTCTGTGAACCATACTCCATATGACGAGTCCCTTTTCATAGCCTCTTTAATAGCCAAATCCCTTATTCTGCAGTCCTGGAAAACCGATCAAATACCAACTTTTCAGGCTTGGAAGGCAAAATTACTACGAATCCAGGGCAGGAAAAGAAAATACGCATTGAGATCAGGGGCACTTAAGAAATATGAGAAGTTTTGGAGTGTGTTTGAAACTTAGTCTTTTCTATTGTATTTTCTGACAGCATTCAATTTTAAATATATTATCTTAACTAATAGTCTGCTAGACTGGTTCCCATTATGCATTTTGCGCTTTACAATTGCACATTGCACTTTACAATTAAGATCTGAATTGTGGTAACTTTTTTTTTTGTTTTTACACGTTGCACTTTATAATCAAGCTCCGAATTGATGAAATTGGAAAATGTTTTTGTACCTACGTGCCTAGTACCGTATTAATTCTATACAATTGCGTTTTATATCATTTATTCTGTTTTTATGAACTCTCAATAAAAAGAATTTAAAAAAAAAAAAGAGGGGGGGGGAGCCTAGCGCGTACCCAAGATGGCCGCGTAGGTGCGAGGCTCCTGAGGACCTCCGCGACCTCCTACATTTATCCTGTCTTCATCCTGATTCGGTTGAGGGGACTGTGTTGGTGAACCTGAGCCGAGGTGGTACCCGTTTTCCGTATTTCAATCGGACCCCGTGTGCCGTGATGGGCGTCGATTGAAGTTTGCGGCCTGCTCCTCTCCTGACCCCGGACCTGAGTTGGGGGGTGATCCGGTGGAGAAGTGAATAACAACGGCGGGACGAGCCTAGCGAGACGCGTACCCCACACTTTCACTTTCACTTTTGAGCCCTCTTGCCATTGTCGCGAGTGGGATCACGGCGCTTCTGTGTATGGTGGTTGCCTCGCTGGGGGACCCTGCCTGCCCTGCGGGGACCTGCTCCGCCTTTCTGAGGCGACCTCTGGGGTCCTCGGCCTCGATTGTTCGCTCTCCGCGGCAGGACTCGTGGGTGTACGGGATACAGTACGATGGCGACGAAGCAGGATGGAGAGAGGCCGAAGGCCAAATCGACCCGGCGTGGCGCTGCAACTCAAGCCAACGTCATGGATCGCTACACCCTGCCGAAGGGTTCTCCCGGCGGGTCGCATAAGTCTCCTGAGTGCCCCGCGGATGGCCCGGATTTGCCGACGGATCTGACTTTGCAGGACGTCATGGGCGCCATAGCGGAGATGAAGACCTCGGTGGGTCAACAATTTGATACCCTGGCGCACAAACTCGACGCGGTTCTCATCGATGTTAACCTTGTTAGGGCAGATCTTTCCAAGACAAATGACCGGGTGGATTCTTTGGCCCACACCGCGTCGGGCCTCACGACTGAGGTGGCGGCCCTCCAGACGGAGGTACGTCGGCTCCGGCAGGCCAGTGCGCTCACGGATCGGCGACTGGAGGATTCCGAGAGTCGGGCCCGGAGGAACAACGTTCGCATTATCGGCGTGCCAGAGGGACTGGAGGATTCGGCGGCGGATCTCTTTGTGGAGGATCTGATTTCTAATCGTCTGCAGCCTCGAGGTTTGAGTAAATTCTTTGCGGTGGAGAGGGCCCATAGAGTTCCTGGTGGCAAGCCGAAGGTCGGAGCTCCCCCGCGGCCTCTTATTGCCCGTATCTTCAACTTTCGGGACAGGGATGCGATTTTACAAGCTTCTAGAGTGCAGGGGCCGCTTAAGCTGGAGAACGTGGAGGTGAACTTCTATCCTGACTTTACGCAAGCGGTCCAGAAGCAGAGGCTGGGTTTCATGGGCGTCAAGCAGCGGCTCCGAGATATGAACTTGAAATACGCCATGCTTTTCCCGGCCAGGCTGCGTGTGGAGTCCGAGGGTCGCTCTCATTTCTTTGACCGTCCGGAGACGGCCGGGGACTGGTTGGACACTTTGCCTAGGGGACATGATCGAGAGGGTGTGGGTGCCGCGGGAGGTGAGTGCCCACTGGATCGGGCCAGCGGTATTGACACTGGGGCTAATTCCTGATGATGCCACTTTTTGGCTGTGCTCAGGGTTTCTTGACTGTCGTGCTTTGCTCCCCCTCCCTTGGAGGTGGTGGTGTGTCTCAAGGGGGTTCTCTTTCCTCCTCTAGGGGGTCTTTGTAGTTTAGTTCATGCAGGGGCGACAGGCACACTGCAAGTTGGGGGGGCTGTTTGGGCTCATGCAGGGGTGCAGGGAGGGGGGAGTTTTGTTTGGAATGTTGGGTTGGGGTTGGGTATTGTTTGTTTGTACCACAAGGCAGACATATTGTTGTGTTCTATTCAAGGTGCTCTCTGGGAGGGGACTGATTGGTTTTGGCTGTGATGGGGGGTAGGGGACTGAGATTTCTTTCCTGGAATGTTAACGGACTGGGGGACAGGATAAAACGGGGGGTGGTCCTGCAGTTTTTAAAACGGATTTAACCTGATATTGTGTTCTTGCAAGAAACACACCTTATTGGTAATTCCTTCTGTGCTATGAATAGGCGGGGCTATCGCCTTGTGGCTCATTCGGGCTTCACCTCTGGTTCGAGGGGTGTGGGCATTATGGTTAAAACCTCGCTCCCGTTGGAGGTTGATGAGGTGCTCCATGATGACAGGGGGCGATATACGGCTCTGGTGGGTAGATGGGAGGGTAAAGTGGTTGTTTTGGTTTCTGTTTATGTCCCACCGGGGTTGCAGACGACTACTTTTGCTGATTTGGGGCGCCTTCTTCTTGGGCTGCCGGAGGGGATCCTAGTGGTTGGAGGGGATTTTAATGCTGTGGTCTCCGGAACTGAGGATCGTCACCCACCCAGGGATCTCCCCCGGGCCCAAACTTGGTTGTCTGGCCTCTTAGATACCCTGGGTCTGGTGGATTGTTGGCGGCTAAAACATCCTGCGCAGGTACAATACACCTTTCATTCCGGGGCCCATGGTAGTCTCTCGAGACTTGATTATGTTCTGATGCCAGCGGCACAGGCGGGGAGGGTCGGGGAGGTGCGGCATCTTGCTCGGGGTATTTCAGACCACTCCCCGCTCTTGTTACACTTTGATATTGTCCCGGGGATGGAGGGGAGGGTGGTCCCGATCAACCCCTGGTACCTGCGTAATCCTGCAATTCGCGCAGATTTGAATAAATCCCTTGAGCAATATTTTGGAGATAATGTGGGCTCAGTGTCGTCTGCTGTTTCTCTGTGGGAGGCGTTCAAAACGGTACTCCGGGGGGAAACCCTGTCCCTCATTTCCCATTCCAAGAGGTGTGAGCGGGAGGAGGTGACCCGTACCGAGTCTGAGATAACTGAGTTGGAGGGAGACCTGGATTGTGGTGTCACGGACGACAAACTGCATGCTCTTAGGATCAAACAAGCGGACTACAAGGCCCTAGTCACCGAAGCGGCCAGGGGCCTGAGCAGGGAGCAGCAGGGGTGGCTGTATGATATGGGTGATAAGGCTGGAAAACTGATTGCGTGGCTGGATAAAAAGGAGAGAGCGAGTCGAGTTGTTCCGCTGGTTGAGAGAGTGGAGGGTGTGTATGTCACTGATCCGGGTGAAATTGTTGATTGCTTCGCTGAGTATTTCCGCAGGGTGTATTCCCCGGTATCTTCTCGCTCGGAAGAGGATTCCCGCGACTTGCTTAAAGATATTGCTTTGCCTTCCCTTTCGGAGGAGGATAAATCGTTGATGGACGCGACTCCGACATCTGAGGAGATCGCCCTGGCCATACGTTCAGTCGCCTCTGGCAAGGCCATGGGTCCTAACGGCCTTCCCATTGAATTGTACAAATTGCGGCCGGATACATTGGCGCCGCACCTTCGTGATATGTTCCTCGCGGCCCGGGCGGCGGGTTCCCTCCCGCTGGACCAGCGTCTAGCCACTATTGTGGTTATTCACAAGGAGGGGAGGCCGCGTGATCGGGTCACTTCTTACAGGCCCATTTCGCTTTTGAATGCGGAACCGAAAATTCTGGCCAAGGTGCTGGCTAATTGGCTGGTCAGCGTGGTGTGCGATCTGATCCATCAGGATCAGTCCGGTTTTATCCCTCATCGCAACACCGCGCTTAACCTGCGGCGTTTGCATGGGGTGCTCTCGAGGGTTCCGTTCATACGTGAGCCAGCCATTTTGGCGTCCCTGGACGCCACTATGGCATTCGACACGCTTGAGTGGCCATATATCTGGGCGACGCTGGAGAAGTTTGGGTTTGGCCCGGGATTCATTGGCTGGGTGAAATTGTTGTATTCCGGACCGCTAGCCCAGGTGGTGGTGAATGGTAGAGTATCGGCTCCTTTCGAATTGGGTAGAGGTACGCGACAGGGTTGCCCGCTGTCGCCTCTCCTCTTTGCGCTCGCCTTGGACCCCTGGCGGAGTGGCTGCGGTGGCACCCTTCGATTCATGGTCTCCGATGGACTCCTGAGTATGAGGATCGAGTCTCTCTCTACGCGGACGATATTCTTTTGTATCTTGCTTCCCCGCGTGAATCGTAGATTGTGTTAGTTGATGTGCTGTGTTCCTTTGGCCGGAACTCAGGCCTAGTCATCAACTGGGCTAAGTCCTGTGTATATGTCCTCTCAGGGGAGGCTCCCATCCTCCCACGGGGTTGTCCTATCCAGGTTGCTCAACAGGGATTTAAGTATCTGGGTATTTTTATCACCCTGGACTCCGCGGCCCGATACACACAGAACCTACTCCCCCCCTCCAACGTTTGAAGGCGGATGTGGCGCGTTGGAGGCGCTTGCCGCTCTCGCCGCTCGGCCGGGCGGCGCTGTTTAAGATGATGTCGTTGCCACGGTTTTTATATGCCTTACAAAACACAATGGATGTCGTTCCGGCTAGTTACTTTCGGGAGGTGGAGGGTCTGCAACGCCAACTGTTTTGGGATGGGAGGCCACGGATCGCCCTCGCGAAGCTGACGCTCCCGTGGTACGATGGGGGGGTCGCCCTCCCCGACATCAAATGTTATTACTGGGCCTCCCAGCTGGCTGCGATAAACCACGGGCTTTATGGGCCCGCCCTTAATCCGGCTTTTGAAATGGACAAATTGTTGTTGCCGGGTGGCGACTACAATCGTGTGCTCTACTCTAGATCGCTCGACGCACGTTTGATGGGTCCGACACGGGTCGGGGTACGGGTGTGGCATGCGGCAAACTCGGCGATGGGGGTGGAAGGATCGGTTGACCCGGGCGACGCCATTGTATGCTTCTGAGCGACTGGGTTGTTTGTGAACGACGAAGGGCTTCGAGAAGTGGGACACGATTGGCATCAGCAGGGTGGGCGATCTTTGGACGAAGGGGGGATTTAAGGCATTTGATGTGCTGAAAGCGGAATACCAGTTGCATGACAGGGAGTACTTCCGGTATGTACAGGTTCGCCACGCGTTGTCTTCCGTGTTCCCGGAGGTCGCGTCCATCCCGGAGTGCTCCCCCTTGGAAGATAGAGTGCTTGACGGGCATGTACCGGATGGCACTATCTCATTGATCTATAAAAAGCTCATTAACGATCGCTCGGGACTGCTGGCCGCCCTCCGTGAGGCATGGGTCGCTGATGGATTGGAGCTGGACGACGAGGATTGGTTATCTGCGGTGGCCTCCCCGAAAGAGGTGGCCATACCGGCCCGCCTTCGTTTCGTCCAGCTCAAAGTACTCCACAGGGTTTACGGTACGGGACCGGGCCTGATGCGTATGGGATATGCGGTGGATGGGATGTGCAAGCGTGGGTGTGGCATGTTAGGGACCTTCTTCCACATTTTGTGGGAATGTCCGGAGGTGACTCGATTCTGGCGTGGTGTGCATGCGGTGTTGCAAGCGGTCACGCATGTTGCGCTGTTCCCCGAGGCTAGGAGGTGTCTGTTGAATGTGTGGGAGCCGACTGATTACACGGCGATGCAAACGTGGTGGGTGACATTGGGATATATGGTGGCCAAGCGTGACATAGCACAATTGTGGGGCTCCCAGAGGTCACCCACGATTTCGGTATGGAAGGAAAATATGGATTGGTGTATGTTCCGAGAAAAGGTTGTGTATGTGGCGAGAGGTAAGCCTGGGAAATGGGTAAAGGTGTGGGGCCCCTGGAACTCCTATCGCGGCGGGATCTGTACCCCGCCACTGACGCCCGACTCGGCGGCGGCCCTGTCTCCCTAGTCTGCACAGTCTCTTGACTCTGTGTTATCATGATCACTTTGTCTCTGCCCCTGCCCTTCCCCCCCTCCTATTCTTGTAGGTCGGTAGAGCCCTCCCGAGGGGAGCACATACTGTTGCCTAGACTTTTGCCGCCTTGTGGGTTTGTTTTTCGTTTCTCATTTAAAATGAAACCGCCATTTGGAATGTTTGGGCAATGTGGCCGCAAATGGTATTTTTGATCTGTGGGACTTTTTACTGCTTGCTGCTTGTGTTTATGAATGTGTTTCATGGTCTCACTGTCTACTAGCGGCCGGCCTGAAGGTTGTAGGCCCATACTTGTATATCTCTTGAACTTTGTAATAAAGGTTTCCCAAAAAAAAAAAAAAAAAAAAAAAGAAGTTGCCCTGATGTGGTATAGTCCAAATCGGTGAAGACTTCCCTTTCTTAACTTTATCACTAAGACTGGACATATATTGGGTGACATTCCAATTGGTGTATGCCTTTCTTTCATCAATGGAGATTTTACTATTTTCCATGATTTTAGCCATAGCTACCATTCCCTTAATCAAAGAACTATGACTAAAATCAAGATCGCTAACATGTGAATTAATAGATCGTCTGAATTTGCTTTGATATGCATTGGAGAAGATGACGACATAAGCCCGAGCAGAACCCTCATAAGAAAACGGGAGAACTAAATATGGCATTCCTTTCTCTGTGGTGTGTGGCATAAGTCCACACACCCAACAATCAGTCGTATTGACCACTAACTGATGCTGATGTAGTAACTGAATAAAGGAGTTGTTATAATATTCAGTTCTTCTGATGAGTTCATGTTGAGGAAGAGTATGAAAGAGATGTGGAGAGACAGTTGAAGAAGACGAAGAAGAAGAAGGAGATAAAACTTTGGGCTGCAGAGCATAAATAATCCAACTTATAAACGCCAAAACAATACACAATAATATAATAACACATAAAGTTATACTGAAACGACTGTACATTATTTTACAGGATTCTTTCTTCATTTCATCTTTTCTTTCTTTATTACCTAGTGTAGTTTCCATTTTACTAAAGGATGCTCACGGCAATCTTCCTCAATCACTTAAGTCACGATGTACTACCGTCCTATGACACTGAAGATCCTGCAGGCCTATTGCCACTTACTCAGGTCGTGACTCAGACTCCTACCGTGACCCTGCAACCGGGACAGAATACTACACAAGAGAAAAGAGTTTAAATGTTCTTTGATCTAGGTCTTAAGTAATAACGTTCTTTCCCTGGAACATTCTGGTCTTGGAACAATGTTCGTGGTTCAGTCATATCCAAGCGACGATAGGATGGAATTGCTTCCTGTAAAATGTCGTCGTCCTCTTTCTCAGACAGTGTCCCACTCAGGTGTGCATCGCTGAAGGGTACAAATCGTGGAACTCTTTCGCTTTCACAGTCACCAACACCTCTGCGTACCCATTGGTCGTATGGCAAAGGCAAAGGCACTTTCTTACAATGCACACCGTGAATCCAATTCTTCTTCCCTTCGACCTTAACTGCTGTTCTCGTGGTCAATAGGACCATCCGGGGCTCCCGCCATCTGGGTTCCAAATTGCTGGACCTCTGGAAATTCTTCACGCAGACCCAGTCACCTGGTCGGAGGATGTATGACGTTACAACGCACACTATTACAACGCATGCACTTACAACGCATTTTTTACAACGCATAATCCATTACAACGCATGACATTACAACGCATGACACTACAACGCATTTTTAAAAAATACCTTTACAACGCACTACCATTACAACGCATACTACCTTTACAACGCATACCATTACAACGCATAATATTAAATTACATTTAAGGTAAGTATTAGATAGTATAGGGGGTAAAAATTACTATTCTAACTCCAGGGGGTGCAACAGTAGGGTAAGTGTTGGATAGTGTAGGGGTAAAAATTACTATTCTAACTCCAGGGGGTGCAACAGTAGGGTAAGTGTTGGATAGTGTAGGGGTAAAAATTACTATTCTAACTCCAGGGGGTGCAACAGTAGGGTAAGTGTTGGATAGTGTAGGGGTAAAAATTACTATTCTAACTCCAGGGGGTGCAACAGTAGGGAAAGTGTTGGATAGTATAGGGGTAAAAATTACTATTCTAACTCCAGGGGGTGCATCAGTAGGGTAAGTGTTGGATAGTATAGGGGTAAAAATTACTATTCTAACTCCAGGGGGTGCATCAGTAGGGAAAGTGTTGGATAGTATAGGGGTAAAAATTACTATTCTAACTCCAGGGGGTGCATCAGTAGGGTAAGTGTTGGATAGTATAGGGGTAAAAATTACTATTCTAACTCCAGGGGGTGCATCAGTAGGGAAAGTGTTGGATAGTATAGGGGTAAAAATTACTATTCTAACTCCAGGGGGCGCATCAGTAGGGTAAGTGTTGGATAGTATAGGGGTAAAAATTACTATTCTAACTCCAGGGGGTGCATCAGTAGGGTAAGTGTTGGATAGTATAGGGGTAAAAATTACTATTCTAACTCCAGGGGGTGCATCAGTAGGGTAAGTGTTGGATAGTATAGGGGTAAAAATTACTATTCTAACTCCAGGGGGTGCATCAGTAAGGTAAGTGTTGGATAGTATAGGGGTAAAAATTACTATTCTAACTCCAGGGGGTGCATCAGTAGGGTAAGTGTTGGATAGTATAGGGGTAAAAATTACTATTCTAACTCCAGGGGGTGCATCAGTAGGGTAAGTGTTGGATAGTATAGTGTAATATTATGCGTTGTAATGGTATGCGTTGTAATGGTAGTATGCGTTGTAATGGAATGCGTTGTAAAGGTAGTTTTTAAAAATGCGTTGTAGTGTCATGCGTTGTAATATCATGCGTTGTAATGGATTATGCGTTGTAAAAAATGCGTTGTAATGGTAGTGCGTTGTAAAAGGTGCGTTGTAAAGGTTGTTCCCCCTGGTCGGATGGAATGACCTGTATCTGTGGAAGCCTCCGGCAAAGCACTCTGAACCTGTTGATGGAGAACGCGCAATTTAGTCGTGAGATCATGCAGATAATCAATCAACATAGGATACGGCAAGTCTGAATATTTCTTAGGGCGAGGGACTCCCCATACATTAGCTGGGCGACCAAAAACCACTTCGTAAGGGCTAAGTCCCAAACGAGAGTGTACTGCAGTTCTGGTGGATAGCAAGGCTAATGGCAAAGCATCAGGCCAGTTGAGTCCTGTACTTGCTTGAACCTTTGCTAATTTCAACTTCAAGGTTCCATTGTAACATTCTACTAAACCCACTGATTGTGGATGATTTGCCGCATGGAACTTTTGCTTGATACCAAGACCTGCACAAACTTTCTGCATACCTTGGCCAACAAATTCGCTCCCATTGTCACTCCAGACAATGCGCGGCAAACCAAACCTGGGGAAAAATTCTTTTAATAGAACTTTAGCTATTGATAAGGCTGTGTTATCTTTTAGGGGGTATGCTTCTATCCATCTTGAAAAGGCACATACTACCACCAGAACATATTTGAGGTTGTTGCATCGTTCCATGTGAATATAATCGATCTGCAACACCTCAAATGGATATGTCGGAGGGGCAAAGTGACCTGCTGGAGTTGGGGTTCCCTTTCCCGGATTGTACATCAGACAAACAATACAATGTTTCACTACATTGTCTGCGCATTTTGGGATTGTGCTATTTTGCCACACTGGAGCCAGAAGCTTGCATATGCCTTTTGCACTTAAGTGGGCTGGACCATGTGCCATAGTAACCACTGGAAGTACATAGGCATCTGGTAACAGCCAACGTTGATATTCAGATAGTTCTATCCAACAACCCATTTCATCTAACATTCCTGTACTTTCTTTCCACTTGCTCAATTCCTTCTCCGAAACCTCTTTCTGAATCGCTTTTACGCTTTCTACTGTATTCTCATACATTCCTTTTTCTCTGACCCAATTTGCAGGACCTGCCACATACATTCGACTTGTAAAATCTCTTGCTGTCTTTTTCGCTGTTTCATCTGCAAATGCATTTCCTCGACCAACGTCATCTGTAATCTTTTTGTGTGCACTACACTTCACGATCGCTATTTGGGTGGGTAAGGCAAGTGATTCGAGGAGATCAGTCACTAACTGACCATGTAGTATTTTGGTGCCATGTGAGGTGAGGAAACCCCTTTCCTTCCAGAGACGCCCAAAGTTGAACGCTACACCAAAAGCATATTGGCTGTCAGTGTACACGTTCACTCTCTTCCCTTTTGACAATACACAAGCTCTTGTTAAAGCTATCAATTCTGCTCCTTGTGCTGAATTATGTCTAATACGCGCAGCTTCCACCACTGTGTGCAAAGTAGTCACAGCATAGGCTGAAACTGTATCTCCATTAGGCATTTTAAAACAGGAACCATCTACCCATAGAGTTCCATCCGGATTCTCTAGTGGTGCATCTTTCAGGTCAATCCTTCCTTTCGTCTCTTCCTCAGTACGGAAGAAGCAATCATGCCGTTCTTCAACACTTTCCTCATTTGGAAGGGGCAACAGAGTGGCTGGATTCAGGGTATTACATCGTTTGATGTGTACGTGGCTGGACAACAGCGTCAGCTCATATCCAGTTAGACGTGCACTCGTAAGATGCTGTGTTTTTGTTCTGTTTAGTAAGGTATCCACTGCATGTGGTACCATGACAATGAGAGTGTTATCCAACACTACTCCAGCAGACTGTCGGATGGAAATTGCTGCTGCTGCTGTCGCTTTGAGACAACTGGGCAATGCTTTAGCTACAGGATCTAACGTAGTCGAAAAATAGGCACATGGCCGCTGTTTGTCTCCAAATTGCTGTGTTAGAACTGACAATGCACAACCTTCTCTCTCATGAGCATAGAGCGTAAAAGGTTTAGTGTAATTGGGGGTACCCAATACAGGAGCAGAACACAGAGCGGTACGTAAATCAGTGAAACTCTTTTGGCACTCATCAGTCCATGGTAGGGGCTGAGGCGTATCTTTTAAAGTGAGTGCCAACAAAGGCTTGGCTATCAGAGAGAAGTTAGGGATCCACTGTCTACAATAAGAGGTGATACCCAAAAAGGCACGTACCTCCCTTTGTGTGGATGGCACAGACATTCGTGTAATCGCCTGAATTCGTTCTGGTGTCAATCGCCGTCCCTCCTTTGATAGGAGATGACCCAAATAGGTAACCTCTCGACAGACATATTGTAATTTGGAAGGTGAAACCTTATGATTCAGATTAAACAAATGGCGTAATAATGCAACAGTGACATTTTTACAAATCTCTTCTGAATCAGCGGCTACTAACAAGTCAGCCATATACTGGATGAGAGCAGCACCAGACGGCAAATGAAAAGTATCAAGATGACATTTTAAAGCTTGGCTGTAAATGGAGGGACTTTCAAAATAGCCTTGGGGTGCGCGCTTAAACCGGAAGCTTCGGCCTCCAAGAGAGAAGCCATAAATATCCCTACTCTCTTCTGCAATAGGGATACTAAAGAAGGCATTCTTCAGATCGATAACAGAGAACCAAGTCGCTGTGGAAGGTATCATTGACAACAGAACAGTGATATCTGGAACAACAGGAAATTGTGGGACAACAATTTTGTTTACCTCCCGCAGATCAATTACAAAACGATATACAGGTGGTTGAGAAGGATCAGTGTGTTTGAGAACAGGAAGAATAGGACTATTGCATATGTTACCTCTTGTTTCTTCAACTACACCCTTCTGGATCAAATCATGAATAATTTCCAAAAGCGTTTTTTCACCTTCAGTGGAAATTTTATACTGCGGGATACGCGGTAATTCAACATTAGGCTTGAGAGTAACAACATAAGGTGGAATCTCAAGACAACCCACATCATTTGGACCCGTGGCCCAAAGTGTTGCTGGAAGGGAAAGTAATTCAGGTGGAAACTGATCTTTGGACAAATACATTGGAGAGATCGATTTCTGTCCCAAAGTAAGATGTACACCAGAAGGAGAACAATATATCGTAGAATGCATTCTTTTCAATAGGTCTAAACCCAACAGATTCTCACCGCAACCATTCGTTAACAGAAGTGGAGCTTCCAAATCATAGGGGCCAACTGAATTAGGCAAAGGGCAAGAAACTGGGTTGCGAACAGGGGCGCCAGAGAAACCTACAGAAACATTCGTTAAGCCAGACAAAGGTGCCCCAAGGAGTTAAGAATGAATGTTAGAACTTCTCATCGCCCGAGTATCTAAAAGAAATGGCTCTGAAACACCCATCGTAGTGACGTTAACATAAGGTCCATTCTGATCTACTGGAATCGACACAACTCCCTCACTTTGTCCATGGCTGTCCTAGTTGGCATGAAGACTCTCATTTCCGTTTTCAACATAATAATATTCATTATAATATTGCGTAGACCTAACATTTTGCTGATCAAAACAGTTCACAGAATTGGGAGAAGGAAGGGTACGCTGTTCTTGAGTCAACACACCTCGACCTCTACCTCTGTTTGCTGACTGGAGGCCAGCACGACCTGGTGGAGCAAACAACGCTCCATTGCGCTGCAATAAAACTGGACAACTATTCTTAAAATGACCTTGTGCAGTAGACAATATCTGGGCAGAAGAAGAAACGGCCCATGAACTTTCAGAATCTTTTAATTTGTGTGACAGCTCGGGAAGCAAATTGAATACGAATTTGTCCACAAATAATCGCTGTCCCCCTTCTGTAGCCATATCTTGACCACTGTGATCAATAAAGGTCTCTTCAAAACGAGCGAAGAAATCAGAAACACTTTCATCTTTCTTTTGCTTGCATGCTGCTAATTTATCCCAATTAACTCTCAATGCAGGCATCATAGTTTTCATTAATGTAATAATCCTACCAGGGAGTTCTGAATTCAAAGCTTCAGGTTTTGCACCACCCACTTGATCTCTATCTATATTAGTTATAACATCCCAAGTAGCACCTAGTTCCTGCGCGTGATCCTCTCTACGAATCTTAGCCCATTTTGTCTGTGGGACTACATTTCCCATTAACATGTCGATATCAGCTAAATTCATTATGCAAGCATCAACTGTCTGTGATAATTCTTTGTAATAACCTGCAGGGTTCTTATGGGGATCTGGTAGAGTCTGTTTAAGAGCCAAGACTTCATACCGTTTCCATGGAACATGTACCCATATACGCTGAAAATGAGCAGGAATAGCTGCATTAGCACCTGCTGCTGCAACCTCTTCCTTCCATACTGGAGGAACCTCTCTCATGGGATAGTTTCTCGACGTCAGTTTAACCGACGGATCAGAATCAAGAAGAATCTGAGAGAACAACAAGGATCTATAAGAAATAAGTGTCCTTATAGCTCTTTCAACCTTAGAACCCGCAATAAGTCCCTTCTCAAAATCAGCCTGAACATCTAACAGGTCTTGTGGGATCAGACTCAAACTCACATCTTCCCATTCTTTAATGAGAGTATCGCACATCAGATTAAAAACATATCTTTGCGTAGGCGCATTCCATTGCGAGAAGGTACGCTTAATATCAAGCACACTGTATTGTGGACCCTTCTTGATCCATTTTCGTGCGAGAGAGTCCAACTTCTCTCGTTCTTCAAAATATGGGAACTGACTACGAGACTGTCTTCGAGCAAAAGCCGGAGACACACTTAAAGCTCCAAAGAAAGGAGATAGAATACCAGTAACAGTGTCTGTGAGACGCTTACGCACAGACGGAGAATTAGACATAAGAATTGGAGATAAAGTATTAGGAGAACTGACAGGAGAAGAATCGATAATTGCAGGAGGAGCAGAAGGCAAAGGAGATCTAAGATCAGGAGATGAGGGAAAAGAAGTCGAAGTTAATGGTAAAACCGACAAGGGCAGTAATACTGGAGAAGTCAAATGCGGAAGAGCCGGAACAGGCGGAGGTACCGCTGGTGGCTGGGCAGGCTGTAAAGGCTGAGGTGCATTGGCACTTTGTACATAGGGCGGAGACAACCTCAATAAATGGGACATTAGGGAATCTTCTTCTATATCTTTCTTTTTATCAGAAGGAGAAACCGGCAACACCGGATAGCATTTATCTATTGCCATGCGATGCTGTCTCTCTGAAATTTCAGTTACTTTATCAATTTCATCATCTTTGACTTGTTGGGCAGCCTGTACAATTGTCATACCCTATGCTTTTCTATCTCGTTTTGCTTGTTTAATTTCTTTCTGTTAGGCTTCCTTTCGCTAAAGGCGAAGAGAGTCAAACATTGCCGGCCGGGCTTTTCTTTTGAATAAAACTGCTTCCAAATTATCTAACACATCAGGATCAAAGCTACCATTTTCTGGCCATTTTAGAACACCATCTTTCTTTGTGTATCGGGTCCATGTCTCGTTAAAGGCAATGGGGCCAATACCAAATTTTGAATAGAGCTCATATGTGGGAGTTCCAACCGAAGCAATCGGACAAGAGTCCTCAAGTCGGGAATCCCTATTACAACCAAAGCAACCAAATTTTCCAAACTTAGTCAGACCAGGCATCTCACGATATTTCCTGTCTGTTCACAAACTTCAAGGGAGTAAAACTCAGTTTACGCAGCACAAATGCACTTACCCTCGGTTTTGGCTGTTGCAACAGTCAAAGACTAAGGACTACAATTACTAAGAAAACAAAGGACAAAAATTGTGGGCGCAACCCACGAAGATACTTAACTAAGGACGTCTTCTCACACCAACAGAGGCCCGTCTATCGTCTCGCCTTACCATACATCATCAAAGGAGGGGCCAAAGCAGGGCGGCAGTCAGGGCAGCGGTCGTCAGTAGCCGTCAGGAAGGAGTAACCGTGCTGCAAAAGACCTTCGGACCACTTTCGACATATAGGGGTCGCTTAATGTGGCTCGCGAACCCTCCGGAATTTTCTTGCGGGGTTCCTCACAACCTTTAGGCATAACCGGTACCACTGAAGCCGCCCCACGTTGGGCGCCCGTTGAAGAACCAGAACCAATTGGGCCTGGCGGCGCAGGGTACGCCTTAATCTCCTGGGTTTCTCCTGCTCAGCTACACAGAGACACAGGACACTGTCGGCGTTAGAAGATTAGATTTATTTAGCTGCAGCTAGTACAGTTATCCTAGACGTACACAAAGTAGGTTCTCAGGAGACTGCCACTTCACTCTGTGGCGCATCAGGTTAAATACTATACAATGTTATAATCATTAACAAAAGGTACTCCCAGAGCATACAGGAAGGAGCCAATAAGGAAAGTTGGAAAACAGTATAGAACCAACAGGAGATATTGGAAAACAAAAGTGTCAGATGACTCGAAGAAACCTCTCCTCCAATCATGTCTGTCACCCCTCCCTCAAGCTAATTCATTAACAGATTCATAATTAACTTGCAGGTGGCGAAATACGTTTGTGTGTGTTGGAGGCCAGTTGTGAAACGAGAGACTGCTAGCAGAAGGCAGTGAAGGCCAGGGGACAAGATAAAGTCAGGAAAGAATGGTGTGAATCAATAGATGGTTGAGACAGGGATTAGGAAGGCCAGACAGGGATTAGTGTACTCGGCCAGCTTTGTAAATAGAGGCAGAAAACGTATTGCGACACCAGGGTGCAGAAAAAGACAGAATAGACTTTGCTCGCCGCGCTGCCTGAGTGATGGCAACACAAAATGGCGGTGGAGCACAAAATGGCGGATCGATTCGATCGCAATCGAAAAACGAAGTTCCTCAGGCCGCAGAGCCCCAGTCCCCTCCAAGGGCAAGTGGGAACCCTGTTCATTAAGGCACAGCGTGACCAGATGTTCGTCCTTCAGGTTCGGCCCATCTGGTCATGTGCAATGCCTTTTAATGGTGCTATCAGATGGCCTGACTGCCCTAGAAGTTCCGATAGGGGTTCCTTTGCTCCCCAGATCTCAGCCGGGGCTCTAGGAGGCTGGGTTATTTTGCAGCTTCAGTTTCCTCTCTCACTCGGTGTGCACAGATTACAAGAAAGGGGGTAGCCTTCCTCTGGATTACTAGGGACAGGGTATGCCAGACCCCCTTTGGATCTGGTGGTTCTCAGTCAGTGACCAGATGGATCTGGACCGGCCCACCTCTGTTCTGGGATTCCGTCCTTAGGCCTGGCAGAGCACTTGGGACAGGATTCCACCTTCCAGGGGAGGCCTCCCCTGCGTGTCTGGGTCCAGAGGCCCTGCAGGGCCCTGGGGCAGGAGCTCCTGCCCTGGGTTCTGTCCTCCAGTCTGCCCCAAGGTCAAGGTCCTGGGTCAGGGTTCCGTCGGGCCCGGGCAGCTCCCTGGGGGTCCCGCAAGTAAATTGATACTTGTATAGCGCACTACTCACCCGCAAGGGTCTCAAGGCGCTTGTACGAATACCGCTGTGGAACCCATCCTGGCTTTCCCTGTGAGGTATCCACTCCTGGGCACCCCCAAGGTGGAGGCCAGGCATCCTTAGCGTTGTGGGGGCCGTTGTGGAGATTAAGCAAGCTACTGCCCAGAGTTGCAGAGTGGGACTCCATGTTTGGAATGGCACCGAGGCGAGAATTATCAGGTCCGTGGAATTTTTCAGCCCAAGACCCGCTGAGGCGGGGAATTGAACCCTGGTCCCGGGCTAGACCTCTGCATCAGGGTCTGCCGCTCTAACCATTGAGCCACACTTCTCCATGGACCCCCCTTGCAGCCCCGTGCCCGATGCTCAGCTGTGGCTCTGAGCCCCCAGGACGCAGAGCTCCCAAGCCCACCAAGGGCAGATGGGAGCCCTTTCATTAAGGCTTAGGGAGGGCAAATTGCAGTCCTTCGAGCGCGGCCATCTGGTCACACCCAACCCCTTGGCCATCTGGTCTGCTTTCCAATGGTGCTACCTGATGGCTGGGCTGCCCTGGAAGTCCTGATGAGGGCTCATTCGGTTCTCCTTGCCCTGCCAGTGCTCCAGGGAGGCCAGGCGCATGGACGCCTTGGGTCCCCTCTGTCACTCGGTGTGAAAGGATTATGGGAAAGGGGGTAGCCTTCCTCTGGAATACTAGGGACAGGGTACACCAGACCCCCTTGTGGCCTGGCGGTTCTCAGCCAGCGACCAGATGGGCCAGGACTGGGCAATCCCCACCAGTCCGGGGCTCCGTCCTCCAGCCCGCTACATGGCAAAGTTTCCGGGATGGGGTCCATTGGGCCCGGGTAAGAGTTCCGTCTGGACCGGCGAGTCTTTTCCCCTTTCCCCCTGTTCAACCATGTTCAGGAGCCCTGACCATGGCCCTTGAGGGCCCCTTCCCCATCCTGAGCTCCGTCCTTGGGAGTGCCATGCGGCAAAGTACCTGGTTTGGGGAGGCCTCCCCTGTGCGTCTGGGCCAGGGAACAACGGCCAGGCCCAGATTCTATTACAAGTACCCGCACAGCACTGAATAGAAGCAGGTTTGGCCTCCCTGCCACAAGGTGTCATGGGCAATATAGTCCAGGGCCCCTACCAGGCAAACTAAGCATCCCCTTTTGCCAAGTCAATATTTATTTTAAAGTGCTTGTGTGCGTTGAGGACTCCAGAGGACATTGCTATTCAAAGGGCTTGGAGCTATCTTGCAGTTGCCATTACTAAATCATCAGAGGCAGCACATAAAAAATATTTGATTAGCTGGGGGAGGAATAGACCAATAGTCTTAAAAGAGTCGAATTTCATAGCACCCTAATAGACATGATGATTGGATGAGGTATTTCAAAAGTTTCATGGAACTTTTTATTATGTGCTTGTTTTTCCACTGGAGGCTCTTTTAGAGAGTATAATCTATAGGTAGATCAGGTTGGACAGTCATTTGATGTTTAGAGTCACAGTTACATCCGCAAAATAGGTGCAGTGAAGCCAGGGATCAAAGTAGTCCCTCTAGAGGCATGCCTGCCTCCTTCATACTATACTCCATTGAGCCATTTAGCAGGACACGATGTAAGAACTCAGGAAGGTGCATGTATTTTGCTGTGCAGTCTGTGGTAAAAAAGAAGTCCCGCTGCTAATGCTGAGTGCATCTACTGTCCTTGCACTGAGGGAAAACAGAAATGGAGCCTTATCTTTTGCAACTCAATGTCCATAATGTTGTTAATCTCTTTACAAAGGCTCTAAAAGAAACACTAAAGGTGGGGTAAATAATATTTGGAATTGTTTTCAAGAATAATGTTATTATATCTTTCACATTTGTATTCCTCACACTACAGTCTACATCATAGTTCAGTGAGTCAGCCCACTTCGGCCAGTGCCAAATTCCACTCTGATGGCATTCTACCCTTTCATAAGGAGCAATTCCACACATAAAATAGTACCCGTCAGTGGCAGGGACTACAATGCCAATGTGTGGTTTGTGAGACCAAAATGTAGTTTTGATTTTACCCCTTGTTGTTCAGTTTAGATTGAAGAAGGCACAACAGTTAGCCCAGCAATTAAGTTTTGCAAACAGCATTACAAAACAAAGCAAGCACTGCCAAAGTTAAAAGGCTGGCAGCCAGCATCAGATCCAAGCGTAAATGCTTGTTCTTTAAACAGGGGTCACTCTGTTTGAGGTTTTGAGCATAGTTTTAAAGACTGGAGTAGATCTGCTGTAATGAAGCTGCCATTCCCTATTCTTACAAACACTGAATGAGTTATTACAATGTATCCTACAACACTCATATTTTGAGTGAGTATATGCAAAGTGCAGCACGGAAAACTCAATTGCTTGGAGGCATTATTAACTTTGATTTATTTTGTGTGCTTTCATGTCCTTCTTTCTAAGAATTCTTGCTGTTTCATAGCGTGACTGTGATGTTGCCTTTACTATAAAAAGTATGAAGTTGTGATAAAATAACAAAATTTGTCTCATTTTAAACAGTTTTCATATTAATGGGTATGTCCAAACACATCCCATGTGTATCCTAAATTTGGAAGTTTGGTTGCATGTGACGATCCACAAACCAGCTGCTTCCAGGGGCGTAGCCAGTGTTCCATTGGCTCTAATGCAGGGAAAAAAATGGCTCCTGCAAGAAAATTGATTATTCCTTTGGATGGTGACTATCCACCTAAAGGTACAATAACCTTTTTCAGGGAAAACACTCAAAGTCACAACATTAACATGAGGTCAGCATCCTGATGGCTATGGCACACAACATACAGGCTTAATTTAGGGCAATGTGTAAAATGCTTATGCATTACCAAAACAGTAATAAAGTCAATATGTAAAACAATGCAAATCCCAAACCAAATTGGATATATAGAGTAAAGTTTAATATTCAAAATGACACCACAGTGACAAAAATCCAATATGGGCAACCAGAGATATGATTTTGTAAAGTTTTAAGTAGAAATAGCGCCAACAAACATAAGGTACCAATTATAGTCAATGGTTGCAATAAACTGGAACTAAGGCGCAATTTGCAGCTGACTGCAGATACACCCACTTTTTTTTGCCTTTTCACTTTAGTCATTTAGGGGCATATTATCAAGAAACAGCGTTAAAATTATCGCCGCTTTAGCGGCAGAAAACTGCTGCTAAAGCGGAGATAATGGGCTTGATAATATGCCCTTGAGAAACCCCATAGAAGCCCATGTTCTGGTGTGAACATGGGCTTCTATGGGAATTCTCAAGGGCATATTATCAAGCCCATTATCGCCACTTTAGTGGCAGTTTTCTGCCGCTAAAGCGGCGATAATGTTAATGCCGTGCTTGATAATATGCCCCCAATTTCTAATCAACCACAGGAGTACACTTCAGAAGCCCCCCACGACCTCAGAGGAGGCACTTAGAGTCTCACAGGGAGCCAGTCATAGGGCAAAGAGGAGTGTCTGGTTGACACTGGTCAGCTGTGCAGTTTCAGGAAAAGGCCTCTTGTAGTTTGTTGTCTCCCTATACCTTTACCAGAAGGTCTACCTTATGATACTTCGAGTCACTTCTTCGTCCTGAGTATGAGAGTGAGCCGGTCCTAGCCTTTAGGGATCTTCTCAGGTCTCACAAATGAATTGGATTTTTATTAACTATAAATGTTATTTGTTTAATTAGTTTTTCTAAAAAGTCCCATTCCCAAGATACAGTATTCAGATTTTTAATGTGTACTCTAATATTCCACATAGAACTGCTATGCCTACCACAGTGGGTGCTAGTCACTGTAAGGACATGCTAACATTAAATGTCTACATATTATACCTTTAAATACCATACACCCTGCCTTGTGGGATCCAAGGCCTACATAGGGGGTGATGTATTAATATTTAAAAGGGAGGTTTGGGCCTGTTAAATGGATTAATTTTGGCATGTCTAATTGCGATGTTTAAACTGTCACAGTCAGGATACAATGGTAGGCATGGAGCCGTGTTTATAATGTCTCAGTAGTAGATGGCACAATAGGTGTTACAGTCCAGTAGGAACATTTAATTTACAGGCCCTGAGTACATTTTGTACCATATACTACCGATGTATATGTAAGTTCAATATATAAATTTGGAATAAGCTTATTCAACCATATTTAAAGGGGGAGCATAGGCACTTTACTACTGGTCAGAAGACTTAAAATGCACAGAGGTCTGATGTCAGCAAAACATAGGGTCCAGCAAAAGGTGAAAAATACCAGGTGACCATTCAGAAAAGGCAGATTTCCGATAGCCCTCAGGCTGTTGTTTCAGTTGTAAAAAACAATCCAGTAAGGATAATTCAGTGGCCCCCAGGCCTCTGGGCATTGGAGACATTGCACCAGCTGCACCAATGGAAGTTACACCACTGCCTGATTTACCCATTGACTTTTATGAGCCTTTGACATTGCACAATACTTTGCTGCCTTTTGGCTTGATTTGTACTATAAAAAAACATACATAGAAAAAAAATGCATACAATATCAGACACTCATTCACAGCTCCTCCAATGGGTGAAACTGAGTGAGTAACTCATCATGCAGTATGTTCACCACCTGATTCTTTTGCTGCTACTTTGGTTCCTACTTTCAGGTGCAGTACCTGAATTGACAAGAACATATTTGGTACCAGAACATAGACTCTGGCACATGCCAGCTTCTGTGCTCTGCTTTTTTCTTTTTACTTTTCAAACTCCATCCACAGGTAGCATTGCAGTGATGAAATTAATGTGTTTAATATATGTTAAAGGATTTAGAGTGCAGGGGCAGCATTACTGTTTTGTGATATGCATTGTAACACCCCTTGTGCCAGAGTCTATTTGGGGGCCAACTCAGTAAGCGCAATAGAGCTGAGTTGCAGAGAGGTGTAAAAAGGGGTGTGGTGTCGGACCACTTCTCTGCAATGAGGCTCTGTGGTGCTTACTGGAGGTACCTGGTGGGCTAGTTGGCCCCTAGGGACCCTCAGGATTTAATGGGACTTAATCCCACAACTTGAAACGCACCACGGGGCGCGTCTGCACACTTGTCACATCAGGCCCCACCCCCTCCTTTCACCACTGTGCAAACGGGCCCTCTGGCACGTTGTAATTTGGGGGATTAAGTCCCCTTGAATCCTGAGGGTCCCTTGGGTCCAACTAGCCCAGCCCACCAGGTACCTTCAGTAAGCGCCACAGAGCTGTGTTGCAGAGAGGTGTAAAAAGGGTGTGGCCTTGGACCACCTCACTGCAAACCAGCTCTGTGGCACTTACTGGAGGTACCTGGTGGGCTAGTTGGCCCCCAGGGACCCTCAGGATTCAAGGGGACTTAATCTCCTAACTTACAATGTGCTAGGGGACACGTTTGCACAGTGGTGAAGGGAGGGGGCGGGCCTGATATAAGAAGTTAGCAATCCTGCTGTGTGGGACTTACTGTTGGTAATAAAAGGGATAGTTAGCCCCCCAAGGTTGAGGTTGGGGGCTAACTACTCCTCCTGTTACCTCCAGTAAATCCCACACAGTGAGATTGCTAAGAGGTGTTTCTGAGGCCACGCTCACCTTTCTCCACCACTCTGGAAATGCGACTGGTATTTTATAGTTAGAAATTAGCATTTAAAAAAGCCTTTGAAATTCACTGAAAAAAACATAGGTTTCAGGGACGTTATAGTTAGAAATTAGTATTTCAAAAAACCTTTGAAATTCACTGAAAAAACCATAGGTTTCAGGCATGTTATAGTTAGAAATTATCATTTAAAAAAACTTAGAAATTCACTGAACAAACCATAGGTTTCATTGACGTTATAGTTAATTGGATATTTCACTCGTACAAAACCAGAGAAATTCCGCCATTATAATTAGTACAGCTAACTATATCTCCCACCCCTGAAATGAACTGCTGATGATGTCACATATTGCATCATTCATGACATGGTAAGTGACATCACGGATGACATCACTGATGACATCTCAAATTACATCACTGGCGACATCACTGATGACATTACCCACGTGAACATCTGATGCACCTCCTCACACTCTAATATGACCTTTGATACACCCACTGTAAAATACAGACTACCATTTTCAAAACCATCGACACACCAATAACAGTTACTACATATGCACTCACTGATTCCTAGGTCTACACACATCCACTCATTCACCCATACAATCACTCATACATGCAGTCACTCATCAATACAACACTATCATATGCACTCACACACCTATACAGACACTCACACACTGCTGCCGCTCATCAATGGAGTTACTCACACACCTAGTCAGTCATGCAATGAATTAATCACACTCCCATTTACTCACCTATTCAGTTCTACACACACCACCTCACTTATTCATACAGGGCCCGATTCACAGAACTAACTTAAGACAAAATCCTAAACTTACTACTTTTGGTATTCACAGAAGTTAGGATTTTGTCTTAAGTTTGTCTTAAGACAAACTTAAGACAGACTTAAGACAGTCTTAAGACAGACTTAAGACAGTCTTAAGACAGACTTAAGACAAACTTAAGACAGACTTAAGACAGACTTAAGTTAGGATTTTGTCTTAAGTCTGTCTTAAGTCTGTCTTAAGTTTATCTTAAGTCTGTCTTAAGACTGTCTTAAGTCTGTCTTAAATCTGTCTTAAGACTGTCTTAAGTCTGTCTTAAGTTTGTCTTAAGACAAACTTAAGACAAAATCCTAACTTCTGTGAATACCAAAAGTAGTAATTTTAGGATTTTGTCTTAAGTTAGTTTTGTGAATCGGCCCCAATGATACTAATGCATACTTACTCTCTTTATATACTCACTGATACAAGTACACACTCATCCATACAGCCACTCTCACAATCACTGACTCTCACGTATAGTCATTTATATACTCCAACTCTCACATACACTGCCTTTTACATATTTAGTTACTTGGACATGTACCACTGAGACATCCATTCACTCACCAACACACCCTTACATACACTCACCTACCCATACAGCTGTTTCCACATTCACTCTTGAACACATATACCCAGTGAATCAACCACTCACACATCTTTGCACAGAGTCACACACCTCCCACCCACCCACACACACACTCAGTCCCCTATACAAATACTTAGGCAACCAATCAATAACCCATATAGACACTTATGTAGCTACTGACCAACCCATGCAGCAGCTTACACAACAACAGACCGACTGATACAGACATTCACACAATTTAGTCACTAACCCATGCATTCAGTAAGACACATTTAATCAATCACTTATACAGTCAGTCACACACCTACTAAATCCCCCATCCAGACACTTATACACCCACTCATTCTTCAATACACCTTGGCATATATATAAAATATATTTAAACGTTAAAGAAACACACATTCACTGGATGATGTCATCAGTGATGTCATTTGAGATGTCATCAGTGATGTCATCAGTGATGTCACTGACCATGTCATGAATGATGTAATATGTGATGTCATCAGCAGTGCATTGTGGGGGTGCAAGTTATAGTTAGCTGAACTAACTATAACGGCGGAATTTCTCTGGTTTTGTACGAATGAAATGTCCAACTAACTATAACGTCAATGAAACCTATAGTTTTTACAGTGATTTTCTAAGGTTTTTTAAATGCTAATTTCTAACTATAACGTGCCTGAAACCTATGGTTTTTTCAGTGAATATATATAAATATATATCACCTACTTGAGGTCACCAGTAGGTAGTTATAGTTAGGATCTAGATTCATTAGGAAAAACATTTTTTGAGTTGGCAATAACTTTAGTGTTGTTTGACTAATCTGCATGAAATGTTGCCAAAAAGTGCCATGGTGGGTACTGTTGATTGGGAAAGTGTGGGGGTGATCCGTGCAGTGGGGGCTGAGAATATGGTGCACGAAATAAGGTTGGTTTGTAATGTTAATTCCCATAGGAACCTTTAGCCACACCTACAACCCGAACCGCTGAACTGACTTACACCAAATTTGGCAGGGAGGTAGATGTCAGTTAAAGGAAGTACCCTTTGCTTATTTGGTGTAAATCTGTTCAGTAGTTTTTGAGTAATATATGCCATAAATTATAGTGGTCTCTCTGGCCACTCTTTGCGAACAAAGACAAGCTTGTGCAGGGAAATATACTGCTCCGGTTGGATGCCAACCTCTTCAACCAGGAAGAGTTGGCAGACATCTTGGGACTCGGCTTGAAGCCGAGTCCCAGAAAAAAAATTAAAAATAAAGAGAAGTGGCAGGGTAGGAATACCCTGACACCCCATATATGGTGAGTGGTCCCACCGGGACACCCCCACCCACCACACCCAGCCTGCCGCCCTGTCACCCACAGGGTGACAGGGCGGCAGGCCAGTGGTCAGAGCCCTGGATGGGAGCACCCGTCCTGAGTCCCGGCAGGGCCCTGGGGCCCGGACGGAGCTCCTGGGCCCAGACATGAAGGGAAGGCCTCGCCAGGCACACGGGACCCCATCCCGGGTGCTTTGCCACACAGTGGTCAGGAAGACAGTGCCCAGGATGGGGGGCATTCACTTGTTCAGAGCTGATGAACCCAGCCAAGCAAGGGAAGCCTCTCTGGGCCGGCTAGAACCCCGTTCCTGGCCCTTGGCAGCTCAGCAGGCAGGAGGATGGAGCCCAGGGTATGAGGGCCAACCCCAAGGCCTGGCTGGGCCCTTGGGCCCGGTTGTTGCTCCTGGACCCTGCCATGTAGGTGAAGGCTCCCTGGGCCTGGGGCAAATGGTCATAACACTTGTTCTACCATTTTTGTTCTTTATCTCAGCCAGCACACAGGGAAACCTAGCCAACTGAGGGATATCCAGGGTGGGCTCATTTGTGTGGCTCTCACCACATGGTATTGCCCAGAATCCCCTGCAAACCTCAAACATTTACTATAAAAAACAGATTTTCCTCACATTTCTGTTATGTAAAGTTCTGGAATCTACAGGGAGTCACAAACTTACTTCCACCCAGCATTCCCCCAGGTCTTCGACAAAAATGGCAGGGGAAGCTGTTCCCATGCTGCCACGGCTGGAAAAACAAAGCAATCCCATCCCCAAAACAAAAATGAAATCCCACTGCATTAAACAGCAGAGGGGTTTCCCAGATATGTGCAGAGGATGTAACAGTTATGTCCTTTACACATGGCCACCACGGCGCAGGACATGACTGTTATGTCCTTGGCACAGAAAGGGCTAGATAATAGATGGATATGTTCTTTTTCCGATAACTAATAACAAGTTATCTATGAAACAAATTGTTTTTATCTATCCTGCAAGAGCTTTTTTCTTTATACTTTTTATAATGTGAAAAGTGTCAGGTAATTACCCTCTATTTGGTTAGGACCCAATAGAATGAGGCCCAAATGCAATTTAAGAATCCAGGTACAAAGACCTTCTCAATACTCTTGCACCCTGGAATCACAAATTAAGAGCTGCTTGACTTAAAACAGTACTGGCGCAAAGTTAAGCTGTTGCCTCAGTTGCACTGGGCCACATCACCATGCAAGTAAGTAAAAGACACTTCATGATTGGTTAGGTACAAGATGTGCATCAGGTATTGTACAAGGGGCCACACAAGTATCTGTTGTCCCTTCTATTTTACCAGAGTTCAATAGGGGTGAAAAGAGTTGGCGCAAGCCCCCCCAAGAGTATTCAGTAATACAGTGTTTGTTGTACAGTGTGCATTCTGACCCATACACGGGGCAGACTGGGGGTAAATTATCCTCTGGTCTAGTGGGCTTTCTGCTATCCACGGGACTGCAAGATGGGGTAAACACCCCAATTTGCCTATCAGTGGCTTGGAAAGTGTTATTGGGCTCTGGTGATTAGGTGAAACCCAGTGCCAGGATTGGCCAGTCCCCACTCCATTCGATTTATTTATTTATTTATTTTTAAAGAAAGAATGAATGATGTCTAATGTACTCTCTGCCCTCCTGATGAGTGGATATTGGGGGGAAAAAACATTACACCCTCCAGGGGAGAAGAAAGATGGTTTAGTGTCCTTGGTTTGTGATGCAGACTAATGCATTAATAGGCCATCACCATTCCTATTTTGATTTTTTTTAAAGCGATTCCTTTGTCTTGTGTGCTCTGTGACTTCCCTTTCTCTGATTGGTCCAGAATGCACCTGTCGGGCAGAAAGATTATCACACATGGGGTATATGCCAGGCCAGCACGCTCCACTAGTTAAAATACACACTTCCAAGTGGCTAGTGTGCATTCTTTACCTTGGGCAGGACAGTAAATACATCAGTCTGCCCCTCCCCCTGGGCTCCGAAAGACTGTATGCACTTCTAAGGCCTCCTTTCTGGATGGCCCAGCCATTAGTGGACTCTCTGCTCACCTGAGATTGACAAATTTGAGGTAAAGCACCAAATTTGGCCATCCCCGGAGACTAGGGTGAAGAGAGTGATTGCCCATGCCTTGGATTCGCTCTCCCTCCTTTTAACTCTCTGCTGATCCATAGGATGGATCGCCACTTGGAGATTGGTCTCCTTTGGCAATCCCTGAACAGAGATCCGGATGGAGAGGTTCTCGCCTTTACAACAGTGTCCCTTCCATTGTAATTGATGCTCAGGAGGCTGAGCTGTGTCCCTGAGCACTGAACACAATGAACAGAGAAACAGGTGAATGGCTCCTTCTGCTTTGAATCTCAATAGTGATGATGTCACTGCATCATGTGAACTGATCATCATTCCCAAAAATGAAAAGTCTCAGACTGCTGGGGAAGCCCTTCCTCAGCAGCCTTGCATTGGGAATCTAAAAGGGAAACCTTTGAGGACTAGAGGGATTTCTTGCTGGTAGATGGAATCATGGTGTTTTTGTTTTCAATTTTGTGAAGGCTGGCCAAAAACATAAACATGACATGCTCCAAACATGGACATTGTTTACAAAGATAAAAAATAACACGGCACGGCCAGTGGATTGCAAGGACCAGACTCCTTCTTGATGTGGAGCACACCTGGTGGCAAATAGGTGGGGCCGTTAAGCGCTATAAAATCAAGAGCACACCCCTGCAGTGTGGGATGGTACTTCACAGTCAGCGGGCTGCAAGGACCAAACGTGTTGTGGGACACATCTGGTGGAAAGAAGGCAAGCCATTCAGTACTATAAAGTCTAGAGCTGATTTCTGCAGTACATGTCTGAACTGTCAGAGCCCAAATGAGGTGGGGCTGGGCCACTCCCCTTTCAACCTAATTTTTTGAATTGCCCTGTTAATTAAAAATAGGATGAGGAAAACAGCATTTTTGAGAATAGGCAAGGAAAATTCTGTGAAGTTGAGTATAGTAACTTTTTTAACAAATGTAATGGGGGCTATTAATGAAGAAATTTGCAATGTGGAGAAGAGGCAGTAAAGGAAATGGTCACTACTATGGAATCTATCACTACAATTGATAGCGGCCCACCTGCATTAACATCAGAAATTCACTAACAAGACTAAAGTAATTCTTGTGTATTAAATAAGTCTCTGTCTTCTGAGCTTGCTTCTCCCACTGATGCTATGGTATTACCCCTGGCCAAGAAATCAAACAGGTCACAAGCTGCTTAACCCTCAAAACTTAGGCGAGTTCTGATTTGCAAAGGATACCTATTGCTTGACTAAAAGTAAAGCAGGATTGGATAGCTAAGTCAGGGCAAACAGTGGAAGCAGTGGATATATCAACCCTTGAACGTCAGCTGCAGGAGATCATAGAGGATACTTTATGTGCCTTACAGACTCATGTGAAGGATATGTCCAAAGATGTTTTGAAAAGATTGACTCCTTAGAGGCCACCGCTAACAAATGACTGGAGTTGGCCAGACAGTTATATCACTCAACAGGGTGATGGAGTTCAGTCCCATAATGCATTTAACATTCAAAAGGTTTTACCCATGACCATGATTAGGCTTAGGATAGGAAGTGGAGGTGCCCTGTCCCAGTCATCAGGAGTGCAGAAAGGATCCAAAGTTCTGGGTTGTAATATGTTATCTCTGAGTTTGGCTCCTTTTACACATGCTCATCAAAAGCCTATTATGGTGCAAGACATTGTGTGGGACAGAAACTTTCTTCAATAACTGCCTAAATCTACCCCTTATGTGATAGTGTTGAAGAGGACTCGACGTCTCAGACGGGAACAGTATGAGGGCTGGAGTGAGCTAATGAATAGGGTGAGACACTGGATGGGCTCCAGAGTAGGAATGTTACAATACCTGTTGGATGGTATAAAAGTGATTTGGCGTGTTCCATTGATTGGGAAGGGCCTAAAATGAGCACTGAAGATTGTGTGGCAGCCAATTTCCAAACAGTATATAGTGCAGAAAGAGCCCACAATATTCTGTCTTTCCCCCGTAAAGGTCAAAAGTATTATATCGGTGGTCCCCAGTGATGAAGTTGGGGACTTTGTCCCTCCATGTGCTCATGCTCAAAATGCCTGCAAACTATTAGTCTTTCCCCCTGCAGTATGCGCTATCCACTCTGGTCAGCCCTTTTGCCCCCACAAAGGGGGATGGCACACCCCGACCCCCTCCAGGCAATCCCATGACATCAGCATGCATAGCTCGCTCCGACGTCACCAGAAAGCCCCGGGCACGCTGGAAGCCATTTGCTTCCAGGTGTCCTGGGAGGCAGAGGTAGGTTTTCTGTGCTCCAGTGGGACAGGAGGGGGGCAATTTGTTGTGTATGGAGGCACCGGGGGAGAGGAAAGAGTTTTTCCTCTCCCCTGATGTCTCAATTCAGGGCATTCCTGCTGGACGATCGCGCACAGCGTCGCGATCGTGCAGCAGGAATGCCCCCACTAGGCACCAGGATGTTTTTTTTATTTAAAGGAAGCGACTCCCTGGCTCTTTTCTGCCCCCCCCCCCCCCCCCCGGGGACAGATCACCCGATTTTGGGGATTTTCTGGCCCGGGGGGGAGGCAGAAAAGCCCACTAGAGCAGGGAGTTTAAAAATATTCAAATGGAAGCGACCCCGTGGGCAAGAGTTGTTTCCAGGGGACATATTTTTAAAAAGTATATTCTGCCCCCCTGGGGGCAGATTGACTTGTTTATTTGGCCTTTCTGCTCCCTGGGGCTTGCAGAAAACCCGCTAGACACCAGGGCATGTGTTAAAATTTAAATGGAAGCGACCCCTTGGGCAAGGGTCGCTTCCTTATGGGCCTAAATATTTGTAAGACTTTTCTGACCCCCCTGGGGACAGATCGCTTGCATTGTTTTGGCGTTTCTGGGCCCGGGGGGGGGGCAGAAAAGAGCCAGGGATTGAAAAAAAAAGAATGGAAGCGACTCCTTGGGCAAGGGTTGCTTCCAGCTCACATATTTTTTTTAATGTGTATTCTGCCTCCCTGGGGGCAGATCAGCCCGTTTATTCGGCCTTTCTGTCCCCCTTTCTGCCCCCGGGGGTCAGAAAACCCCACTAGACACCAGGGAGTTCTTTAAAATTAAAATGGAAGCGACCCCTTGGGCAAGGGTCACTCCCTGGGGGCAGATTTTTTTGTGTGTCTATTCTGCCCCCCCCCCCCAACCGGGGGCAGATCGGCTCTTTTTTTTGGCCTTTCTGTCCCCTGAGGGGGCAGAAAACCCCACCAGACACCAGGGACTTCTTTAAAATTAAAATGGAAGCGAACCCTTGGGCAAGGGTTGCTTCCTGGGGCAGATTTTTGTAATGTGTATTTTTTTTTGCCTTTCTGCCGGGGGGGGGGCAGAAAACCCACTAGGCACCAGGGATTTTGTTTTGTTTGTAATGGAAGAAACATGGTTTGCAAGTGGGTACAATTTGGTTAATGTTTTTCTGCCCCTCCTGGGGACAGATCTGCCCCTTTTTTTGGCTTTTCTGCCCTAGGCGGGAGGGTGAAGGCAGAAAACCCTACTAGGCACCAGGGATTTATTTGTTTTGCAAGGTGGACACATTTCAGTCTGCTGTTTTCTGCCCCACCTGGGGGACAGATCAGCCTGGCAGACAACCTCACCCGATCCCTTGGGCAAGATCACCCCACCATTTTTCTCATCCCTATTTGAAGGCCCATCTGGCAGATTGACCATTTGGGTAGTGACAAAGCATGTTATAATGTTAATTGTTTTATTTCTTGTGAATTGCAATTGTTATGCCTTATTTCTCCCTTTTTGTTCTAGTTCAAAGCTTTTGCTCTTTAGACTGTTCCAGGTTGCAGTTTGGTTAATGGTGGTTCTGCTGTTTGTGTAGTTGTATGTGTTTGGTAAGAGACTTTTTTTGTACAATGTAAATGAATTTCATTTCTCTGCATGAAGGTGTTTTTTACAAATGGTGTAATAATAGCAGTATGTTTGGCTTCTGTTTTTTGAGTGTCAAAAATGTTTTGCACTTGTGCTCGATGAGTGTTTTGTTGACTTGTGAGTAATTGGTTTTGTTTTTTTCTTTCTAGTGGGATATCTTTGGTTTTTGCTGTCTCTGCAGAGTAGGTGCTGGTGAGTGTAGCTGTCTCTTGCAAGTGAATCGTATAGTTTTTGAGTATATAGATCTTTGTGATAAAGGCACACATTTTTTATTTACTTACTTATTTTGCACAGTGTTGGTTGTTGTTGACTTGTTTGTGCAGCCTCCTTTCTTAGTAAGGATAATGGCTAACTGCAGGATTACTGCTTAGCAGGTTTTTGGCATGCTTTTTGAGTCTTCTCTGACCATGGTTCAGAGACTGACTCTGCATCTGAGGCAGAGGAGGGAGTGGAAGATTCAGGCAGTGAGTTTTCTCTCCAAATGGAATGATCGGATGATGAAGCTACACTTAGTGCGGATGAAGTGCTTGTTTTAGAGGAGGACATTGATGTGCCGATAGTGCAGCAAGAGGCATCTGGGCTGCAGCCTGGGGCTGCAAGGCTTCCCGTTGGAAGTGCTGACCTCTGGGTTGCCCCAGGCATGGTGAAGCCAGCATTGCCAGACTTTACTGGTGTTCCAGGGTGTAGATTGAATACCGAAAACGTTTTGCTGATGCAATTTTTTCAGTTGCTTATGGACGATGTATTCTTGGCAGAGATTGTTGAGCAGACTAATTTGTATGCCAAACAGTTTTTGAGGGACAACAGTGCTAGCCTTAAGCCCCACTCTAGAGCAACCCGGTGGACTCCCACAAATCTGGAAGAGATGAAGAATTTCTTGGGTTTAACTTTTCTGATGGGCTTGCTAAGGAAGCCATCAATGTCTTCATATAGGTCTACTAGTTCCTTGATCGCAACGGCTATATTTACGGCAGTCATGAGTCGTGATAGGTATTTGCTTCTGCTTCGGATGCTGCATTTTGTCGATAATGGTTTAGCATTGCCACGAGATCACCCTGATTTTGACGTCTTTTTAAGATTCGGCCTGTCATTGATCACTTTGTAGATCGATTTTCTGAGATCTATGCTCCAGGTAAAGAAATAGCAGTGGATGAGTCTTTGGTCTTGTTCAAGGGCCGCTTGGTTTTTAGGCAATACATTCCTAGTAAGAGGGCACGCTATGGAGTTAAGATGTATATGCTGTGTGACCGTAGGACTGGATATGTCTCTAATTTCAGGGTGTACACCGGTAAGGAGTGCAGGATTAACCCCCCTGGTTGTCCGTACACTTTTGGAGTGAATGAGAAAATTGTGTGGGAACTTGGTAGAGGACTTTTTAACAAAGGTCACCATTTATATGTAGGTAACTTCTACACTGGTGTGCAGTTGTTCAGGGAATTGGCCAAAGTGGACACTGTTGCTTGTGGCACAATCCGCTCTAATTATGAAGGTTTCCCAAAAGAACTTGTTTGTCAAAAATTTGTGCGGGGACAGTGCAGTGCATTGCGTTGCGAGGAACTTCTAGCTGTGAAGTTTTCAGACAGGAGAGATGTCTACATGCTCACTACCATGCATGATGAAAGCACTTAACCTGTGACTGTTTGGGTTAGGTTGCTGAAGCACGCACACCTGTGTGCATTTTAGACTATAATAGGCACATGGGTGGTGTGGACAGAGTAGATCAGAGGTTGGAACCTTACACTGCTCTTTGTAAGGCTTACATTTGGTATAAGAAGTTGGCTATCTATTTTTCTACTTGGCAACCTTTACTGCTTTTGTTGTATTCTAGGATTCTTGTCCTGAGTCAAAGATGACTTTTGCTAAGTTTCAGGAGTCTGTAATAGGCAGCCTTGTTGTAGTGGAACAGCCAAGTGTTCCTAGAGTTGGAGTGGTGGAGGATGTGGCTAGATTGAAAGATCGCCCCTTTCCTGATCACATTCCTCCCACACCCTCAAAGGACTTTCCCAGTAGGAGATGTAGAGTCTGTTGGTGAAGAGGTATGCGGAAGGAGACTCGTATGTACTGCCCCGAGTGTTCTTCTAACCCTGCGCTGTGTGTGCTTGCTTGTTTTAGAATGCACCACACACAAACTCATCTTTGGGAGCATCCATGAGTTGTAAAGTCAACTGCCTGGTCTCTATTGTTTTATATTTTTTGTTCAGTTTCAAGGTTGGCATTTGTGCAATGTATTTAGTTTCAGATTTTGTATTAGTACATTTGTATCTATTTGCAATTTGTTTGTGTTTTCTTTTTTGTATAAAAAAATCCTAAATGTGACGACGGTGTGTGTAGGCTGGCGCTTGGCTGGTGGTGTGCGTGGACTGGCGCTTGGCTGGTGGTGTGCTTGAACTGGCACTTGGCTGATGGTGTGCGAGGACTGGCGATTGGCTGGCAGTGTGCCTGGACTGGGGCTTGGCTGACGGTGTGCGTGGACTGGCGCTTGGCTGGTGGTGTGTGTGGACTGGTGCTTGGCTGGCAGTGTGTGAGGACGGGAGCTTGGCTGGTGGTGTGCGTGGACTGGTGCTTGGCTGGCAGTGTGCGTGGACTGGCACTCAGCTGGCGGTGTGCATGAACTGGCGCTTGGCTGGCGATTTGTGAGTTGTGACTTGCTGCTGGTCACTATGCACACTGCTAGCCAAACGCCACTCAACGCAATCCATGAGCTGGTGTGGTTGCTGTGTCAGGAATGTGGGCGTGTGAAAGTGATGGGCCCTTGAATGGCGCTGTCTGCTGGTGCGAGTGTTGTAATGTGCTGGGCCTGCTGCTGGCGGTGTGAATGGTTTTGTATTTGTCACACATATAAAAGGTGTATGAATGATCTGTAAAGAGGTTGGTGCCTTGTTGTAGCTTTACTGCTCACTAGCTGTGAGTCAGTCAATGGTTCAGTTTCTCATCCTTTCAATTATTAACAGTGCATTTCATTTTTGTGACATCTCTGGTTAATACAACTGTATATACTGAATCATCCCTCACCCTCGTGCCAAATCTAACCAGTGTGCATATGTGCTTGAGGAATAGGTGGTTGTGCAGAAATATTTGTCTTTTCTGTCTTTCTCAAGCAGGGTGTACCTTGTCCCTTTTTGTGAATGTTGTAATGTGTTGGTTTCATTCCTGGGGGTGTGAATGGTCTTGTGTATTTCACATATGAAAGGTGTGTGAATAGCCTGTAAAGCGGTTGGGGACTTGACGTGGCTTTACAGCTCACAAGCTGCGAGTCATTGGTTCAGTTTTTTGTCCTATCAATTATTGACAGTGCATTTCATTTTTGTGAAATCTCTTGTTAATAAAATGTTATATACTGAACCATCACTCGCCCTCGTGCCAAATCCAACCAGTATGTATGTGTGCTTGAGGAACAGATGGCTGTGCAGTAATCTTTGTCTTTTTTGTGTCTTTGTCAAGGTGTACATTTCATCCAAGAAAAGCCTACCAACTGTAGATATTGTCATAATCTAAACACCTATGGGAGTACATGGTGATGTCTCTCTTGTAGATCCCAACAAGTTAACTTACCCACAATGTCCTGCAAACCTCAAAATGTGACTGTCACATTTTCCTTGCATTATTGTGCCAAAATGTCCACGCTGCAGAAAGAAACAACAAATTTCTAACCCCCCAGCATTTTACCAAGTATCCCAATAGAAATGGTACCTCATTTGTGTGGGTGGGCCAAGTACCCTCGGCAGGGAAGTGCCCAAAACCTATTGAGGCGATATCAAAATTACCTATCAAAAACCAACCTGGTTTTGCAATGGGGGTCCCATGAGTTATTGGACCCGGGCTCGGCGGCCATCTAGGGAAACCTACCAAACTCACACATTTCTGAAAACTAGACACCCAGGGGAGTCCAGCGAGGTATGACTTGCGTGGGTCCCCCAAAATTCTCCTACCCAGAATCCCCTGCAAACCTCCAATTTAGCTGAAAAAATCATTAATTTCTCAAATTTCTGTGTGGGAAAGTTCGGTAATCTGCGTGGATCCACAAATTTCCTCCCACCCATCGTTCCTTCAGGTCTCCCGATAAAAATGGTAAAATGGTACCTCACCCGCGTGGGTGGGTCAAGGACCTGCGACAGGCATGGGTTTAAAACCAATTGAGGCGACATAAAAATTACCTATCACAAACCAACCTAGTTTTGCAAGGGGGGGTCCCATGATTTTTTGCCCCCGAGCTCGGAGGCCATCTTGGGAAACCTACCAAACCTGCACATCTCTGAAAACTAGACACCCAGGGGAGTCCAGCGAGGGATGGCTTGCGTGGGTTCCCCAAAATTCTCCTACCCAGAATCCCCTACAAACCTCAAATTTAGCTAAAACAATCACTTTTCTTCACAAATCTCTGTGTGGGAAAGTTCGGGAATCTGCGTGGATCCACAAATTTCCTCCCACCCAGCGTTCCCCCAGGTCTCCCGATAAAAATGGTACCTCACTCGCGTGGGTGGGTCAAGGACCCGTGACAGACAAGGGCCCAAAACCTATTGAAGCAACTTCAAAATTACCTATCACAAACCAACCTGGTTTTGCAAGAGGGGTCCCATGAGATTTTGGCTCAGCGGCCATCTAGGGAAACCTACCAAACCCGCACATTTCTGAAATCTAGACACCCGGGAAAGTACAGCGAGGTATGTCTTGCATGAGTCCCCCAACAATACTTCTGTTGTAATTGTGCGGATGATTAATTTTAATTATTTTGGGTTTCATATCCTAAAGAAAACAGCATGTGCATATTAAGTTGTTTACGGGTAAGTATTAAGGGTAAAAGCGGTAATTGAGTCTCTACTGTGGATTTTTGTGCACAGGCAGCACTTGTACTGGCTAAATCTTTGATTATTGGCATTCTTGTCGTTTTATTTCTTTTAAAACTTCAACCTAATTTGCGCCGCTTTATTTAGGTTAATTTTCGTATGCTGGGACAGTCTATTATTGTTTGAAGCACAGCGCTAGCACTCACTTCATTTTTAGCTCGCATTTCCTCCCCGTTCCACCGCAGCTCGTGCTGATTGTAGTGGAGGGAGTGGCATTGTGATACATTTCATCCTCACTTCCGGTTGGCCATATCTGGGGCAGCCATTTGGTGAAGTGACGGACTAGTTCTCCCTACCCACTGCAGACATAAAAATGACAATGGCGCCGAAGCGCAGCGGATGCGCGCCGGTGGCGCGCTGAAGGCGCGCCTAAGGCAAGCCCGTCTGCACCTGTCCGCGACCCGTTCGCGTCCGGCGCCAGCCACTATGTTGATGCAGGGGTAGAACATGCCGCTGCTCCTGCACCCAGAGAACTGTTTGCATCTTCTCAGGTAATGCGAGCACAGGTCGAGGTTGAAGGGGCTGAAGGGGATGCTCAACTAGTGGGTTTGGTAGGTGCAGAAACGGAAACTGATCCGACTTGATCAAGTTCCTTAAGATGTGGTCTGATTAATGTCAGGTCTCTTTGTAACCATCACTTAGAAACACAGATGTTGCTGGAACTCCATGATTTGGATGTTTTGGTAGTGACGGAGACTTGGACCCATCTGGATTCTGATCTAGAACTTGGCCTAGCCTGCCCGCAGGGCTATAAAGCTTTCCATAAACCTCGTCCAAGCGGTAGAGGCGGAGGGGTCGGGATTTTCTTTAAGGAGGTCTGGAATGTGTCGCCCATAGATATTGACATGGTTGAAGGGGTCAAATTACTGGGCTTTGCCCTAAACACTCTTGGGTACCAGGTGTTGACAGGTATTATCTGCTATAGGCCGCCGGGAGTAGCCAGTCTCTTGCAACAAAAAAACCTGGTAGATGTGTTATGTAATATGGCTCTTGCACATTCTAGGCTCCTTATACTGGGGGATTTTAATCTATGGGCCAATGGAAGTATGGATCCAGGATATAACAATCTTTTACAATCATGTATGGATTTGTCCCTTACGCAGTGGGTGGTGGAACCTACACATACGGGGGGGCATATCCTGGATCTGATATTTGCCAGGGAAGACTCAATGGAAGTTGTAAGTGTGACCCCGGTTGGCTGGTCTGATCATCATTTGATAAAATTTGATGTGTTTAATATTAACTGCAGTAATATGGCTAGGAAGGAGGTAAGATGTTTTTTTGGCAGGGACTGGAAAGGCCTGTTGAGGAATATTAGCTCCTCCCTGATATTCCGTCTGGAAGGTCTATTCGATCCGGAGAAAGATGTGGATGATAATTACACTTCTTTCTGTCTACATATAAAGAATCATCTTGATCGGATCGCTCCGCAGAAAATGATCAGAAGAGGTGGCAAACCCTCTGCGCCCTGGTATAATATTGCCCTGAAAAAGTTAAAATTGGGATGTAGACAGGCTGAGCGAAAATGGAGTATTCGGATGTAGACAAAATTCTCTGGAAAGAGAAAATTTCTAGTTACAAGGAAAGTATCGCTGCTGCTAAAGCTGAGTACTTGGCTGAGATAATTTTGAAGGCTCCAAATAGCTCCAAGAGCATTTTTAATATTCTGAACGATATTGTTAATCCGATATGCACAAAAAATAAGGTCCTTCCCACACAGGAACTCTGTGACAGCTTAGCTGACTTTTTTAATGATAAGATTAGAAAAATTATTGAAGGGTTGGAAGAAAATAATAGGTCTGTTAAGACTGATGGTCCCATACAGGATAAACAGGAGGAAACAAAAGCGCAGAGAAAGGCTCTAGTTGTCATTTCCGTTTTGGACCATTTTGATGCTCTATCCACGGAGGTATTTCAGCAACTTGCTATGGGGGTTTCTTCCGGTTCACCCTTAGACCCTTTTGCACATAAGGTCTGGAAAGCGTTCAAATCTGAGCTGTTTCCTCCACTTAGACAGCTGTGTAATCAATCCCTGTTTAATGGGACGGTCCCTTCCTGCTGGAAGCAAGCAGTTGTCCCCCCCTCCTGAAGAAGCCTTCACTTAATACGGAGTGTCTCAAAAACTACAGACCTATCTCACTCCTCCCTTACCCAGTAAAAATCATCGAGCGCCATGTGAGTCGAGCACTTTCCCAGTTCCTTGAGGCAAATAACCTACTGGACGAGGTCCAGTTTGGTTTCCGCCCGGGGCATGGGACAGAGACTGCCCTTCTGACCGTGTTGGATGATCTTCGTTTGGGTGCAGACAAGGGTCATCATGCCATCTTGATCCTATTAGATCTGTTTGCCGCATTCGACACGGTCAATCACAGGGTTCTTCTGGAGTGGTTGGAAGGAGTGGGGGTGACCGGTCTGGCATTGAAATGGTTCCACTCATATCTTTCGGATAGAAGCCAGGCCGTAGCTCTCCCCCCCTTTCAGTCTAAGTTCACCAAAATCCAGCATGGTGTACCGCAGGGGTCTGCAATAAGCCCCATTCTGTTCAATGTCTACATGCGTCCTCTGGTGGATATTATTAAATCTTATGGCATAGGTATGGTAAACTATGCAGATGATACCCAGTTGATTTTATCACTGGAGGGAGAGCAGTCATCTTCCCTGGAGAATTTTCACGCATGTATGCAGAGTGTGGCTTGTTGGCTAAGAACTAATTCGCTGCAATTTAATGCAGACAAAACTGAAATCCTTTGTACTAAGGGCGGGAAAGTTCCCTTTCCCCTCCCAGTCAATTTCTGGCCTCTTCCTGCAGACCCCCCATTACAACCTGCTGGGGCAGTCCACAATTTGGGAGTCATATTTAATGAAAAGCTGTCTTTGGAATCACATGTCAATAAGACTCTGGGGACTTGTTTCTCTCTTGTAAGAATCTTGAGGAAGATTCTCCCCCAGCTCATGTGCGCCCCTTGGTAGTTAGGAGTGTGATCCTGAGCAGATTGGATTATTGGAACTCACTATTGCTGCAATCCCCTCGATTTGTGATCGGGAAATTGCAGAGAGTTGAGAATATGGCAGCCAAGTTGGCACTGATGCGCCCCGTCATTCTTCCTCCAATCAGGCCCTTGCAGAGCTGCATTGGCTCCCTATAGCACAGAGGATTTAATTTAAGTCCCTCTGTGTCGTGTTTTAGGCACTGCATGGTCTGGGTCCCATACCATTGCAGAGTAAATTTCGCTGGTATACACCTTCTCGATGCCTTCGATCCTCCACAGCCTGCTGGGTGGGAGTACCTCGAATTAATAGAGCTCGGCTTGGGGGGTCAAGCTTTTAGTGTCGTAGCTGCGAGACTCTGGAATACACTGCCCCTGGAGCTGCGGCTGGTGAAAGACCTTATGGTCTTTCATAAACAACTTAAAACCTGGCTCTTTCCTAAAACTTAATGCCCTTCTATCTGCTTTTTAATTCCTTGCTTTTCCCTCTGTAGTGCCAGGATGCTCGTTCAGTTGCAGTGCGCTTTATAAGACACTGTTATATTACATTCTCTTACCCAGAATCCCCTACAAACCTCAAATTTATAATTTGAGGTTTGCAGAGCATACTGGGTAAGAAAACGCTGGGGGGATCCACACAAGCCATACCTCATTGTGGTCTTCACAGTACGATTTGGGCCATTTCCTGTTGCAGCCAGTATGCCTACCCACACAAGTGAGGTACAATTTTTACCGGGAGAGCTGGGGAAATGCTGGGTGGGAGGAAATTTGTGGATCCACGCAGATTCCAGAACTTTCCCACACAGAAATTTGGGAAAAAGTGATTTTTTCAGGAACATTTGAGGTTTGCAGAGGATTCTGGGTAGGAGAATGTTGGGGGACCCACGCAAGCCATACCTCGCTGAACTCCCAACGGTGTCTAGTTTTCAGACATGTGTGGGTTTGGTAGCTTTCCCTAAATGGCCACCAAGCCCGGGGCCAAAAACTCATGGGACCCCCCTTGCAAAACCAGGTTGGTTTGTGATAGGTAATTTTGATGTCGCCTCAATAGGTTTTGGGCCCTTGCCTGTCGCGGGTCCTTGACCCACCGACGAAAATGAGGTACCATTTTTAGTGGGAGACCTGGGGGAATGCTGGGTGGGAGGACATTTGTAGATCCTCGCAGATTCCAGAACTTTCCCTCAAACAAATTTGAGAAAAAAGTGATTTTTTCAGCGCAATTTTAGATGTGCAGGGGACTCTGGGTAGGAGAATGTTGGGGGACCCACGCAAGCCATAACTCACTGCACTTCCCCAGGTGCCTAGTTTCCAGAGATGTGCGGGATTGGTAGGTTTCACTAGATGGCCGCCGAGCCGAGCCAAAAACAAATAGGACCCCCTTGCAAAACCAGGTTGGCTTGCAATTGGTAATTTTGATGTCGCCTCAATAGGTTTTGGGCCTTTGCCTGTCGCGGGTATTTGACCCACCCATGCAAGTGTGAGGAAAATGTGTTTCTTTGGACATATTTTGGGGTTTGCAAAGGATTCTGGGTAACATAACCTGGTGGGATCCAGTCCTGTCACCCCATGCTGAATTTCCCCATGGTGATTAGTTTTTGATTGATTGATTTATACTTTATTCGATAACAAGGTATCATAAAAGTAGTTACAATCCATCATGAATAAAAACCACAGGAATTAGTAAAAACATATAAAAATATACATTTAGAAGTTTCATAAAAATGATAAAAGAGGAAAATTAAATAAAACAGAGAGGTAAGGGATGTAGGCAAGGGATTAGTTTTTAAAAATGTATAGGTTTGCTAGGTTTCTCTAGGTGCCGGCAGCGCTAGGGTTAAAAAACTACAGCTAGGGACTTTGCGAAAAAAGGTCCATTTTCACTGTGAAAATGTGGTGTGTTCACTTTGCGTTTTGGGTCGTTTCTAGTCATAAGAAAAAGGCCTACCCACACAATTGAGGTACTATTTTTCTTGGAAGACCTTGGGGAACGCAGGATGGGTGGAATTATGTGGATCCACGCAGATTCTAGAACTTTCCACCACAGAAATGTGAGGCCAAAGTGTTTTTTTGGACACATTTTGAGGTTTGAAAGGGATTCTGGGTAACAGAACCTGGTGAGAACCAGTCAAGTCACCCCATCCTGGATTTCCCTGGGTGTCTAGTTTTCAAAAATGTATACGTTTGCTAGGTTTCCCTAGGTGCCGGCAGAGCTAGGGTTAAAAAACTACAGCTAGGCACTTTGCAAGAAAAGGGTTTGTTTCCACTGCTAAAATGTGATGGTCCACGTTGCATTTTGGGCCATTTCCTGTTGCGGGCACTAGGCCTACCCACACATGTGAGGTACCATTTTTCTTTAAAGTCTTTGGAGAACACGGGGTGGGTGGAAGTTTGTGGATCCATGCAGATTCCAGAACTTTCCACCATAGAAATGTGAGGAAAATGTGTTTTTTTGGACATATTTTTAGGTTTGCAAGGGCTTCTGGGTAACAGAATCTCGTGAGAGCCAGTCCAGTCACCCCCATCCTTGATTCGTCTGGGTGTCTAGTCTTTAGAAATGTATAGGTTTGCTAGGTTTCCCTAAGTGCCGGCAGAGCTAGGGTTAAAAAACTACAGCTAGGCACTTTTCAAAAAAGTGTCAGTTTTCACTGTAAAAATAAAGTGTGTCCACATTGCGTTTTGAGCCGTTTCCTGTCGTGGGCACTAGGCCTACCCACACAAGTGAGGTACCATTGTTATCAGGAGACTTAGGGTAATACAGAATTGTAGAGCAACTGTTATTTCCTATTGACTTTTGATGCAGTTCTGCCTTCCAAATGAAAGACAATGTGTACAAAAGAAGTCATTTTGAAAAATGACCTATGATTCTCATGCCAGTATGGGTACTCCCAATTTCGGATATGTGCAAATATCTACTGTTTCTAAACTCTATATTTTGTTTCCATTTCAGAAATACTTAGGAGTCTTTCATACTGATTTTTCCATGTATACATTTTCCCAAAACAATTGCTATATACCCGTTACATAATAAAAAACCATTGTAAGATGCTGCTCAGTTATTGGCTCTGGGTTCGTTGGGTTCTTGGTGAACCTTCAAGTCCTAAATATCCCCACAACCAGAAAGGTCCAGCGGATGTAACGGTATATAGCTTTCAAACATCTGTCATAATTAGAAGAAGTTACAGGTGTAAACATTGACACAAATGGCTGTTTTTTTCAACTAATTTTTCCTATGTTTAACTGATAGTTTCTATAAAGAAACCTTGAAGGATCTACACAAATGACCCCTTGCTGAATTCAGAATTTGGATCTACACAAATGACCACTTGCTGAATTCAGAATTTTGTCTACTTTTCGAAAATGTATATCTTTCTAGTATCCATTATTGCTTTTATACCCATTTCTACCATTAACTGGAAGTTGGTTGAAAGCACAGAAATAGCAAAAGTAGGATATGTACAAGAAAAATGCCAAAACTGTGTAAAATATTTTAGTTTTCAGACAAAAGACTGCTTGTCCCTGAAAGCTGAGAAGATGGTGATTTCAGCACCACAACCCCTTTGTTGATACCATTTGCAGGGAAAAATCCAGATGCTTTCAACTGTAGCCTTTTTTCCCAGTTTCCCCGAAAAACTAAAATTTTGCTGTATTTTGGCAAATTACTGGGAACCCTCCAGGGGATTCCACAAACCCTGGGTACCTTTAGAATCCCCATGATCTTGGAAGAAAAGGACGCAAACTTGGCATGGATACCTTCTGTGGTCAAAACGTTACAGGGGCCTAAGCACGATCTACCCCAAATAGCTGAAAAAAGGCTTAGAACAGGGGGAAAGGCCTAGCAGCGAAAGGGTTAACATCCAATAACCTACCTCTGTTTTTTTCATCGTCATTTTGTTTTTGTTTTTGCTGACATTTGGAAACTCTTTTTCTGACCACATGATCTGACCTCTGACTATGTCCAAATCTTACCCATATATTAATCCAAGCACGGCAAAAACAAGTTGTAGCTCTACTCCCTTGCAGCAATTCAAACGGGGAGACCCCTGTCACCACATGTGGGGTGTGCCGATAAAACCAAAGCATACTCTTCACTGCATTGGCAACTACACACCTATTGGATGCACTCCCCCACACCTTGTTCATGCTCTCTAAAAAGTCCATTAGTTTGAGGATGATATGGGGAACTCTTGGGATGTTTCATACAACTTGTCTCCAAGAACAATATGAACTCTTCTGAAACAAACAGGGCACCGTTGTCAAGGATAGCCGGAAATCCCTCCTTCAAAAAAACTTCCTTCATAATGTGCACTACCACTTTGGACGTAACTTCATTGACAAACTTTACTTATAATAGTCCATCATGACTAATGCAAATCTAGAGGTGTTAGTTAGGGCATTGAATGGTCCAACAACGTCAATACCAATCTTCTCCCAGGGATCTGTGGGTAATTCAATGGGACACAAGGGTGGAGTTCTTAATTTCAAAGATTTGTTGCAACTTGTACAGATCACACAATCTTTGACCACTTGATCTATCTCATTGTCTATAACCGGCCACCAAAAAGACAATCGCACACGTTTTTTAGTCATCGTAGCCCCTAAATGACCATCATGGGCACCCACAACAATATCTTTTCTCAAAGCAATAGGGGGAACCAAATTGTCAGCCCTCAACAGCAGACCATCCTCAGCAGATAGCTCATCTGCCACCTTAACTAAGGTTTTGAGATCAAAGTCAAGGTTCCTCACCTGTGGCCAACCTGTCTCAATGTATTTCATGACTAAATTTAAAGTGTAATCTTCCTTCAGCGCTTTACTCCAATCTGCTCAGTAAGCTCCTACAAGACACCACAATTCAGTTTTCCTTATCCTCCTCAAAACTCAGTTCTTTATCCTCCTCAACACAATCTGGAGAACGTGATAAAAAATCTCACTCCAGGAAAATATTCTGGAGTAAAGTCAAATTGTAACAACTTGGTAGAGAGGAGTGTGATGCATGTAATAAAACCTTTTGAATGTTTCCCACTTATTAAGTATATCAAAGGTTTGTGATCAGTCTGGATGGCAAAACATGTCCCCCATAGGTAGTCCTACAATTCTTGACTACCCACCAACAATCCAATAATTATTTTTCTATCACAGAGTATTGTTTTTCTGTATCTGACAACACACACGATGCATATCCAGTCGTTTGCATTAAGAAATCTTTGATTTGGGTGAGTACTGCACCCAACCCCACATTGCTCTCATTGACCGTAAGAACACACTGGAGCTCTCGATCATAATTCTTAGCACCCTAGGTAATGTAATTGCTCTTTCACCCACTCAAGCACCTCTTAACACTCCTTGTTCCACTCAAACGCAAAACCTCTCCTCAACATACTACACAATGGTCTTAATTTTGTTGCAGAACATTTAACAAACCTAGAGTAGAAGTCACAGAAGCCAAGAAATGATTTCAAACTAGGCTTGTCTACTGGGGGTTTAGCTTGTGTAATACTCTTTACCAACCCAGGCTTTGGCTCAACACCTTGACCAGTAATTACATGTCCTAAATATTCCACTTCATCTGTGAGAAAAGTACATTTATCCCTCCTGAGCACAACTCCTTGATTCTGAAATCTGTTCAGCACCTCTTCTAAGATCAAGTCATGGGCTCGTCTGTCTGGGGCATAAATCAAGACATCATCCTGGAATATCAATATTCCTTGGATACCTTTAAGTATGTTAACCATGACTTTCTGGAACATTAAAGCTGCTGACGCCAACCCAAAAGCATCTTGCAATATTGGTACGTGCCAAAATGGGATACAAAAGCTGTTAAATGTTTAGACTTGTCATCCAAATCTATTTGTTGACAGGCTGTAGCCAGATCGAGTTTGGGGAAAATATTTGCTTCCTTCAATCCTGCCAATAGTTCAGAGATGTTAGGCAATGGTTGTGAGTCTACCCATACTTCCCTATTAAAACAGTGGAGGTCCACACATATTTTCAACTCCCCATTGTGCTTACGGGCCACAACTATGGGTGACAACTAGAGTGAAGATTCCACCGGTTCTATTATGCACCTCTTGTATAACATGTCTAATTCCTTCTCTAGGTCTTTGGAAATGCTAAATTGCATACTTCTGAGTTTATGCTTTACAGGCCTCGCTCCCTCCTTCACAATGATTTTATGTTTAAACACAGAAATCTTGCCCAATTCGCCTGAGAACACACACGGATACTTATTCATAATGTTTTCTAGTTCTAAACCATCTTTTATGGCTAATGCCTGCTCTGAAGCTCCAGGTTTCAAAATCATGCAAAAAAGTCCTTGGAGAAACCACCCCAGGATATCAAGTCCCTTGTTTGTAACATACACTCTCAACGCTATTCTTCTCCCTTTGAATTCAAGTATGTCATCAATATAACCACAAAGGTCAATACTATGACCATCATAAGGTACTGCCTTCCGATCTGCTGCAAATAATTTTCTAGTAGGCCAGACCCTATCAAATAGTTCCTGGGTAATCATAGTTATCCATGCCCCAGAATCCACCATTAATGTTACAGTTCTATCTTCAACAGAAATGTTTGCATGTGATGATGGCAAGGTAATTGAGCAGTTGGTCAGTAATTATCCCCCTGGGAAGTTAGTAAGTAACAATGTTGTCTGTGTAACTGAGAATTTGCTTGCTTAGGGCCTGGTTAGAAGTTCAGTTGTCTTACCTCCGTACCACCGCGGTCTCCCGCCCAACGTATTATGATTTCACGGCTGGGCCAGCAGCGGAGTATCTGCCGACGGAGAATATTTTTTCCTATGTGTCAATGCATGTGCATATATTTTGACTGCACCAGTCCCTGCTATTGCACGCCGCACTTTATTCCTGGTCCCTGTAGGGGCGCTGATGCCGTATAAGCTGGATCCCGGTCCTGCAGCACAGGAGACTGCTTGCACCAGGTTTGTGACTTTGTTGCCATTCCCTGCTATATTGCACGCCGCATTTTATTCTCGGTCCCTGGAGGTGCGCTGATGCCGTATAAGCTGGAACGCGGTCCCACAGCGTGGGACGTGCGCGGGGAGTAGCCTTGGTGCGGCGTGGGCAAAGACCGGGACAAGACGGGCCTGTCTTAGCACGTTATAGACTGGTGGAGGCCGGGCTTTGCCACGGCTCTTCATCTTGCTATCAAAGGTACTGTGACTTTGTAATAAAATCTACATTACCCACCAGGAGGAGAACGCTAAATAATCCTTCAAGTTTTTATGGTTATTCACATCCCTCTTATTAGAAAAGACCCTCTGGATTATAAGCTATGCTGTCTTATGCAGCTTGAATAATACCTATTTATGAAACAATTAATTATTTCTAGGTCGTTCTAAAATTGCGGTTGATTTAATTTTGTATAATTATTGCCATGGGGAAGAGAAAAGCACCAAGTGCTCAGAGTAAAAAGCTACCTAAATCAGGGGAGCACTCATGACAGACTTTACTTAGCTATTTAATGGGAGCTATGGGCGCCATTGAACAGCAAATTATAACTGTGGAAGAGTCCTTGAACACAGGAAATTCAGGTTCGGGTTGGGGTACATCAGTAGATATTGCAACAAAAGGGAGCTCTGATCCGCTTACAGAAGTATTCAGGAGTACATCAGGTATAAATGGCTGCAGTGTAACTATATTGGATCATATATCAGGCAGCGACCGGGAGTATGATGCCCAACCACCGACCAAACGCGCCAGAAACCCTGACATATTCCCCCCTATAATAGGGGAAACAGGTACAATGGTCAGGTGGACCCCTCTAAAAGTAAGAAAAAAGGCACCCCAAAAGGATAAGTCTCTACTGTCATACAAATTAGATAACTGGGAAAAATCCATAGCTAGTTCTAATGCACCCACACAGAACAAGGTGGTAAAGATAAAAGCTAAGCTGGAAGCCTTAGATACCTTTCTTAGAGAAACTTTAAGCAGTCTAACATGTAGAATTGGCAAAATGGAAGAAGCATTATCCAATTGCTTAGTTAAATCTCAGAGTCCTGAACAGGAGCCAACAACTATACAAGTGAGTAATCAGGACCGACAAACTAACTGCACCATACCACTTACCCTGTCCCTGCCAGACATAAGAAATCAACACATATATCACACAACATAACTGTGAGCCCCCCCCTACAATTTCCCTAGTTTTGGAGATGCCTACACATCCTTTAGCGTCTAACGGTATTAATACCGCTAGCACCCGGAACGACAGAGAGGAAGAGTGTCACACTACATATTTGGGTTTACCACCAGCTGCCACACCCTATGTAGTGGTATTAAATAACGTTCCTAGACTACAAACTGGGATTGCTGAATCATGGGAGATTCTAAGGAATAAATCTTTACATTGGCTCGGTGCTAGGACGGGCCTAACTGAGAGGCTATTCGATGAATTTAAGATGGTCAGGAGAGTGAATTGGGTAGGTAGAGGACGAAAGAACTTGTCTGGGGATTGCACGGTGCTGACTTTCACAACCACACGATTAGTACAACTGATTCTGAGTAGAGCTGGAAACCATACCATTTTATGGCATGGGGTCAGCTTCATTCAACTAGGTTACTTTTATCAACCTATGCATAATAATAATGACATTAAAAACAGGGAACTTCAAACCCCGAGCTATAGGTGTCGGTTTAATGTTTCAATGTTTAACCGCTTTGATACTCTCACTAATCTCGATTCTGTTGACTGACCACGAATAGTGGAACCACCTCAGGCAGTAGCATCTAGTAGAATGGGTACCTCTCTTAGTTAGGGATCTCTGGTTCTACAACCCAGCAATGTAAAAATTCTCCCACATGTTCCAGCTACAGTAGCAAATGCAGAGACAATACATGATCCAATTCTTAACACATCGGCTGTTTCTATTTCATCCCCTATTTCACAAGCTGATCCTATATTAACTGACACGGTTAGTGGGCGGGAGATCGATTGTGGTAAAGAACGGAACGGTCAGTTCCTGTTCTGGAATGTTGATTAATTAAAATCTAAGGTGATTAACAATATTTGGATCGATTTTGTGAGCAACTTTGATATTCTTAGCTTGCAAGAAACTTAGGTGGTGGCTAAAAAACCCTCCACACTTCAGCAATTACATCATCCCGTGGCAGAGCAAAAGGGGGTCTCTGTACTCATATTTCAAATTATCTGAATATTGGGAAAATTGGATTAAATGTGACAGAGCCGTATTATCAAATTATTAGCCTCCACATAGACCATGAATTTTGCAATAATAATTCTACACCAGAGTTGATTGAGGGAATATTGAGATTGATGAGCCGTCATCTACATAATTTACTGACTCATTCAACCAATTATGTATTTTTTATATTGGGTGGAGACTTTAATTCTTCCCTATGCCAACATACTGATAAAGTGGTTTGTGGTACATCATACGAGAAAGGTCTCAGTTTCTTACACTTTCCGCATACACCGTATGGCGACCTTCTGAACGATATTATGGTCACACTTGATATAGGTTTTGCTAATAACTTATGTTCTCCTATGGTTCCTTTTCATCCCACCTTTAACGGCCGAGGTTCCTCCTCCACTATGGATTTTATATTAACATCAAGTAAATATTCCTCATGTGTTAAGGATTTTAATACCCATGAGATTGTCTTAAGCGATCACTTTCCCCTAAGCGTAGATGTGATGATATATAGTCTGAAAAAGCTGCCAATGCTGTCCATTATTTAACAGTTGAATTCATAGTGTAATGATTGAAACATTAACACTGGTGACTTTTGTTGTCAGATTTAATCAAAAATAAATTGAAATCATGAAAAACACATAGTATTACAATCAACCACGAACCTAAAACTCATCTTAAAGTACTATACATCAATTGTTTTAGTGTGCAAATTTTAGCTTTTTTTAGAAAGACACAGAGAAAAGACACTTTCTATTTACAAAAAACATTAACACAACATCACTCATACCCATTCATACAAACCTATCTACACAGACAATATTGTTTCATAATACATCAAAAGGGCCATCAGAAAAATTTAGCGCAGTTGAAAAAAAGAGAGAAACACTATTTGATTTTTCAGTGAAATGATTGGCCTCAAAAAGTAAGGTCGACGCGTTTCAGATCTCTTTTCTTGGAGAGATCCTCATCAGGACCAATGGTGGGCTGAAATCAAACAAGAAAGTGAATTAACTAAACGACCCTAACCAATGGATGTCAGCGAGTTATAGCCACTACATTTATTTCTTACCTGCATGAATGCAGACACAACCAAAAAATGGTAGTATTTCCAAATTAGACCTGAAAGATAACGACATAGACACTCAGCTAGCAACCTAATTTTCCAGTCATTGTCATTAACAATCCAACAAGCACAAATGTCAGCAACCAGGAATACCGTCTTACTTGTGGTGTCTTCGTGGTTCGTGGACCCAACTGTGGGCAAAGAGTAGGAGGATTCTAAAGGGGGAGAGGAGCGCTGTTTTAGAATCGGAGCAAATTTAGTTGCACTGCTTTAAAACTGTGAGGGACTGACTTTGTACTAGGCATACCTTAGAACGTAGCGTTTTGTCTATCAAGCTGGGAGTGGCCGGTATTTTCGTTCATTAAGCTTTGGGTTCTTTCTGTGTGGAAAAAATTCATGGCCTTGTCAAAAAAAGTGTCCCACGGGTAGACGCGTGTGAATCGATACTCTGACTCTCTTCTTCAAGACACACAGGTCTCTTACCTTTGGATAATGGTATCCGAAGTGTTCTATCGCTCACTGCCCTGGAAGCGTCGGCGTCTTCCTGGTATACGGCTTCATTAGCGGTGTTTAAATCTCGCGGGTTAATCAAGTGCCTCTGGGAAATGTAGTTTCAAAGTAAGTGGCCTCTGGGAAATGTAGTTTTCATTGCGTTAGCGTGCGTATGTGAAAACAAACTTTATTGAAATACTGATGGTTTTTGCGGACAATGGTGTGTCCTAAGTGAAACTATGTTTTTCACATTGTATTCATGCTGGATTTAAAAGGATAATGCGCATTTGTATCTCGAGGTAAAACTCGATCCATTATATGGTCAGCTCATAGTTTTTCCTTTGTCGACAGGCAGATATTAATGCTTTATGTTTAAATTTTGGAAACCTTTTGAACACACGTAAATTTTCTTCCCTGGTGGCGGCTGCATAGACGGCCCTCGTTGGAAGTTCGTAACCACTTTCTTTAGTGGTTCTTTTCATCGACTTCTGCTGAGAATGGAAAGCAGAGGCTAGTGTAAATCGGCCGCTTTTTAAACTGACAGGTGCTTGTCAGGGTGTGAAGTAAAACATTCAGACTGAACTTGACAGGTGTTCACAAGTTATAGATTTCGGATAGTTCGTTCAATCCATCCAGAGATGTATTGAATTTGACAATAAGCATTGCTTCCCGTTTTAATAGTTTGGAATCTAGGTCACCTCCCCTCATGTCTTGTTCTACTTTAGAAATTACAGTCCATTTAATGTCTCTTTCTGTATGACCATGGGCCAGCCAGTGGTTGACTAATGGTGCATTTTGAACATTTTTTCGTACTCTGGACTTATGCTGTTGAATTCTTTGTTTGATTTCTTGATTAGTTTTCCCAATATATAGCTTGTTACATGGGCAGACTATCCCATACACAACATACTTGGATTTGCAGTTTGAAAATTTATCATGTTTCCAATAGGTTCCTTTATGTGTGAAAAGGACCCCTTCCATGGTAGATTCACAACTGATACAAGAGCCACATTTGTGATGTCCTTGTATGGGTGGCAAATTTAAAAAACATCTCATCGTCATGTTTTGAGGTTTAGGAAGGGCGGCTCGGACTAGCTGGTTGGCAATGCTTTGATCTTTTTTGAAAGCAAAGTGAGGAATCTCCTGAAGTGTTGGATCTAGATTTTTCACTAAATGCCAATTTTGATTTATAGTCTTTTTGAGCCAATTAGAAGCAGGGCAAAAAGTGGAAACGCAGACAATCCTGTCTGTTTTTGTTTTGTCTTTTCTTTGGAGTAGTGAATCACGTGGGGTCCACCATGCGCGCTTGATTGCTTTTTTCAGAAGTTTTTTGGGATAACCTCGGACTAGGAGGTTATTTTTAAGAGTCTCAGCATGGGCAAAAAATTCATCTTTGAAAGAGCAATTTCTTCTTATGCGCAAAAATTGCCCATAGGGCAAATTCTCTCTGAGGCTTCTTGGATGACTGCTTGTGAAATGTAAGGCTTTGTTCCTATCTGTTTTCTTTTTGAAAAGTGTTGTGGCCAATTTCCCATCTGTAGCATAGACTTCAACATCCAAAAATGGCATTTTAGATCTAGAATGATTTGCACTGAATTTGATATCAGCTGTTCTATGGTTGAGCCAATCGACAAAGGGCTGTAGTTGGTCTTCATCTCCATGCCAAATCATAAACACGTCGTCGATATAGCGGACCCAGGTGTTAATCCTGTCTGCAAATGGATTGTTGTTGAAAATGAAATTGTCTTCATATTTTGACATAAAGAGCACAGCCAATTCAGGGGCAAAGGGACAACCCATGGCCACGCCCTTTATTTGGAGGTAAAATTCGTTATTGAAACTGAAGTAGTTATTTTTTAGTGCAAATGTTGCTAAGTCCATAATGAATTGTGTGGGCACTTTTTCGGGTTTGGGTCTTTTATTAAGAAAGCTTTCCAAAACTGAGGTAATCAGTCAATAAACTAGATCAAATGAATTTTGAAGAAAACAGTGACCTTCTAGTGACACTAGATGTAGTGTCATTGTATACAGAAATACCACAAGACGAAGGTTTAGCAGTTTTGGAAAGCTTTCTTAATAACGAATTTTACCTCCAAATAAAGGGCGTGGCCATGGGTTGTCCCTTTGCCCCTGAATTGGCTGTGCTCTTTATGTCAAAATATGAAGACAATTTCATTTTCAACAACAATCCATTTGCAGACAGGATTAACACCTGGGTCCGCTATATCGACGACGTGTTTATGATTTGGCATGGAGATGAAGACCAACTACAGCCCTTTGTCGATTGGCTCAACCATAGAACAGCTGATATCAAATTCAGTGCAAATCATTCTAGATCTAAAATGCCATTTTTGGATGTTGAAGTCTATGCTACAGATGGGAAATTGGCCACAACACTTTTCAAAAAGAAAACAGATAGGAACAAAGCCTTACATTTCACAAGCAGTCATCCAAGAAGCCTCAGAGAGAATTTGCCCTATGGGCAATTTTTGCGCATAAGAAGAAATTGCTCTTTCAAAGATGAATTTTTTGCCCATGCTGAGACTCTTAAAAATAACCTCCTAGTCCGAGGTTATCCCAAAAAACTTCTGAAAAAAGCAATCAAGCGCGCATGGTGGACCCCACGTGATTCACTACTCCAAAGAAAAGACAAAACAAAAACAGACAGGATTGTCTGCGTTTCCACTTTTTGCCCTGCTTCTAATTGGCTCAAAAAGACTATAAATCAAAATTGGCATTTAGTGAAAAATCTAGATCCAACACTTCAGGAGATTCCTCTCTTTGCTTTCAAAAAAGATCAAAGCATTGCCAACCAGCTAGTCCGAGCCGCCCTTCCTAAACCTCAAAACATGACGATGAGAAGTTTTTTAAATTTGCCACCCATACAAGGACATCACAAATGTGGCTCTTGTATCAGTTGTGAATCTACCATGGAAGGGGTCCTTTTCACACATAAAGGAACCTATTGGAAACATGATAAATTTTCAAACTGCAAATCCAAGTATGTTGTGTATGGGATAGTCTGCCCATGTAACAAGCTATATATTGGGAAAACTAATCAAGAAATCAAACAAAGAATTCAACAGCATAAGTCCAGAGTACGAAAAAATGTTCAAAATGCACCATTAGTCAACCACTGGCTGGCCCATGGTCATACAGAAAGAGACATTAAATGGACTGTAATTTCTAAAGTAGAACAAGACATGAGGGGAGGTGACCTAGATTCCAAACTATTAAAACGGGAAGCAATGCTTATTGTCAAATTCAATACATCTCTGGATGGATTGAACGAACTATCCGAAATCTATAACTTGTGAACACCTGTCAAGTTCAGTCTGAATGTTTTACTTCACACCATGACAAGCACCTGTCAGTTTAAAAAGCGGCCGATTTACACTAGCCTCTGCTTTCCATTCTCAGCAGAAGTCGATGAAAAGAACCACTAAAGAAAGTGGTTACGAACTTCCAACGAGGGCCGTCTATGCAGCCGCCACCAGGGAAGAAAATTTACGTGTGTTCAAAAGGTTTCCAAAATTTAAACATAAAGCATTAATATCTGCCTGTCGACAAAGGAAAAACTATGAGCTGACCATATAATGGATCGAGTTTTACCTCGAGATACAAATGCGCATTATCCTTTTAAATCCAGCATGAATACAATGTGAAAAACATAGCTTCACTTAGGACACACCATTGTCCGCAAAAACCATCAGTATTTCAATAAAGTTTGTTTTCACATACGCACGCTAACGCAATGAAAACTACATTTCCCAGAGGCCACGTACTTTGAAACTACATTTCCCAGAGGCACTTGATTAACCCGCGAGATTTAAACACCGCTAATGAAGCCGTATACCAGGAAGACGCCGACGCTTCCAGGGCAGTGAGCGATAGAACACTTCGGATACCATTATCCAAAGGTAAGAGACCTGTGTGTCTTGAAGAAGAGAGTCAGAGTATCGATTCACACGCGTCTACCCGTGGGACACTTTTTTTGACAAGGCCATGAATTTTTTCCACACAGAAAGAACCCAAAGCTTAATGAACGAAAATACCGGCCACTCCCAGCTTGATAGACGAAACGCTACGTTCTAAGGTATGCCTAGTACAAAGTCAGTCCCTCACAGTTTTAAAGCAGTGCAACTAAATTTGCTCCGATTCTAAAACAGCGCTCCTCTCCCCCTTTAGAATCCTCCTACTCTTTGCCCACAGTTGGGTCCACGAACCACGAAGACACCACAAGTAAGACGGTATTCCTGGTTGCTGACATTTGTGCTTGTTGGATTGTTAATGACAATGACTGGAAAATTAGGTTGCTAGCTGAGTGTCTATGTCGTTATCTTTCAGGTCTAATTTGGAAATACTACCATTTTTTGGTTGTGTCTGCATTCATGCAGGTAAGAAATAAATGTAGTGGCTATAACTCACTGACATCCATTGGTTAGGGTCGTTTAGTTAATTCACTTTCTTGTTTGATTTCAGCCCACCATTGGTCCTGATGAGGATCTCTCCAAGAAAAGAGATCTGAAACGCGTCGACCTTACTTTTTGAGGCCAATCATTTCACTGAAAAATCAAATAGTGTTTCTCTCTTTTTTTCAACTGCGCTAAATTTTTCTGATGGCCCTTTTGATGTATTATGAAACAATATTGTCTGTGTAGATAGGTTTGTATGAATGGGTATGAGTAATGTTGTGTTAATGTTTTTTGTAAATAGAAAGTGTCTTTTCTCTGTGTCTTTCTAAAAAAAGCTAAAATTTGCACACTAAAACAATTGATGTATAGTACTTTAAGATGAGTTTTAGGTTCGTGGTTGATTGTAATACTATGTGTTTTTCATGATTTCAATTTATTTTTGATTAAATCTGACAACAAAAGTCACCAGTGTTAATGTTTCAATCATTACACTATGAATTCAACTGTTAAATAATGGACAGCATTGGCAGCTTTTTTGGTTTGTTGTTAGTATTAGGCTAGGCCTTGCTGCCGTTACAGCCTATACCCGAGATTGTTTTTTCAGATGTATAGTCTGGGCATTAACACTAGAGCTAATTCCTCTTATTCTGTAGACAATATTACCTTAAGCAGGCAAAATGGATATGCACTCAGAAGGGCTAATTTGGACTCTGAAGAATTCATTAGAAAAGTTGTGCTAAATTGTAAAAACATGTTTATAATTTGTTTTGACAAGAGGACTCCCCACCAGGAAATTATAGAAAACTTTTCTGTTATCTTAAAAAATATTAAAGAAACACTCTATGTTGAAGCAAAAAAGAAATCCACCCATAAACATGAATGGTTTGACACTTATTGTACAAAGGCTTACTCTAAGCTTAAACATTCCCTACATGCCACAGTGAAAAACCAGGAACATATTAGAGAGGCAAAAAGAGACTATAAGAGGGCTCTAAAAGCGAGAAAGATGGCATTAAAATAGGAAGCTTGGCACGCCCTGCATGATGCCTTGGCAAATCGTGATTCTTCTGCCTTTTGGAAGGCGGTTAATGCGCCCTTTCTGGCTGAAAACTATACAGCCACTATAGAGATTGCTATTACCAAATCAGAGTGGATATCACTATTCAAAGCTGTTTAATAACTCATTGCCAGAAGAGCAGGGTACCCTGCTGACTGCGGCTGACCTTGAACCTTCTCTTACACCTTTAGCATTACCACTAGATTTTACCCTTAGTGAGTTTAATATGGCCATAATTCAAGTATGGGTGTTAAGGCCCCAGGTCCGGACGGCATTCCGGTGGACCTCTTTAAATCAAATTTAGCACTATAGGGACCACTTTTAATGCAGGTTTTTAATGCATGTAGTCCACGAGGTTTTTTATTAACTTGGTATGAATCTGTAATTGTGACTATTTTAAAAAAAGGGGAGAGGGCAAATCCAGCCTGTTACCGGCCAATTTCAATGCTGGATTCTACAGTTAAGGTTATGGGGCGAGTGTTATTAGATAGAATGCAGACATGGGCGGAGGAACAGGCAATCATAAGTGACCTACAATACGGCTTCAGCAAGGGCCTGGGCACAGTCGAACAGGGCCTTCATTTACATATTTTATTAGATAAATATACTAGGGCAAAAAGGGTAAGATTATTTCTAACTTTTGTTGATTTAACTGTGGCGTTCAACTGTGTCATTTATGAGAAGCTGTGGTTGATTTTAGAGGGCATGGGTGTGGATGTTTTAATAATCTCATTTCTAAGGCAGCTTTATTCAGGGAAAAAGGTGAGGGTCCGCTACGGGTTGGGAGGCGAATGTACTCAGCACTTTAGAGTGTTAAAAGGTGTGAGGCAAGACTGTGTCCTTGCCCCGTTCCTCTTTAAATTAGATATAAATGCTTTAGAAACTACTTTGGCTAAGGAGTGCAGGGATCTGCCGACAGCAGCAATGCGCCCTATCCCTGCACTCCTGTATGCGGATGACGCGGTTCTACTGGCCCGTAAGCCGCTTGGTGTCCAAAGGGTTGTTAATTCTTTTTCTAATTTTATGTCAAATTTGGGCCTTACGATTAACTGTTCTAAAACGTTTGCATTGAATTGCAGGGTAAGAGCTACCAAGAAGATTAATACCATTTTTATTAACTCGAGGGCAATAGAGTGTACTAGAAATTTTTTCCTATCTAGGGATTTTATTTGATCGGTCGGGAACATGGATCCAGGCAGTTAAAGCCAGAAGGCTGTTGTTTATTAAGTCTCTGATGGCATTATCACATTTTAGTAGAATATTAGGCAGACGCCCACCGACGGAATTTCTACATATCTATAGGGCAAAATGTGTGGCAATAGCCACCTATGGAGCTGCATTTTGGGGCTACGCAGACGCAACGTCATTACAGATAGCGGAAAATATGTTTCTCAAGTACCTATTGGCAGTACTGGATATTATTTCAACTGATATCTGTCACTCGGAATTGGGTATGCCATATTTAGAGGACACGATTAAGATCCAGCCCATCCTTCTGTGGCATAGAATTTGGACCGCAGCTGAGACTGCTTTTAATCACCATATACTGACAGATGCACTGGGGATCGATGGGGTCAAACAAATAAGATGTCTAGAATATGTTAAAATGTTTTTATACAAATTAGGCCACTTAGAATATTTTAATGACCCGTATACTATGTGTAATGTGTCTAGGAATTACCTTAAACCAAGCTGCTTCTGCCTTCTGGGTGAAAACAGAACCACAACTGAAATGAAAAAATCAACGGTCCAAGCCCATCATCTTACCTTGTTGACCCCAACTATACAACCATATATTTTGTTAATTGTTGGCGATTATGACCGATTTCTGCTAACACGCCTCAGATGGAACATTTTATGTAGATCCCTAAGTTGCCCTGTGCAAAACGATTGGTCAAGAGTTTTATGTACATGCCCATGCGACGACGTTTCCTTACAGTCAACAATACATATATTATTCTTCTGTAAATTTTACTCAATCCCAAGAAGAAGATGGATTATTCCTGTACTAAAAAAACTTGGATTGCGACAATGACGCCCTGCATTTTTGGTACTGCAATTCCTAGAAAAAGAAATCGTTATTGCCTCCGTTATTGCTTTTTAAAAAAATGCTTTTAACTATCGTTAATCTATTACAATGTGACCTTATTTATGTACTTCATCTGTGTTAAAAGTAGCCATGACACGATTATGTTTTTTATAATGGAGTTTTAATTACTTGACCTATGTACTGTGCTTTTATGGTTGTTCTTTACAGTCACCGAATAAAGAGCTTTTGATTTGATTTGCTTTGACTGCACCAGTGTTAAATGTACACATATGTATGACACATGTGAAAACATACCTACTAAAAGTACATTCCCAATGATGGAGTCCAGATCATGTGTGCCCAGTTCAGTCAATGGGTAAATACTGCAATATGGGTTTACCTGGATTTCGACAGCAACAGGGTCAATTTCTTTGGGATCAAGATGCTTCTGTGAAGGGAGACCCTGGAGGAAGGGATCCACATGGGAGACTGAAGGAAAGAACTTAAAAATAGTTAGTATGCACCCCAATTCCTTTAATGGTTCCAACTTGAAGCAGGCACTATTCCCGCAGTGGTTGGATTGGCAGAAACTCGTAATACTGATGGTGATGAACGTTTTTGTACTACCCGCGACAGCTGCTTTCCCCCTATGCCAATGTTGTGGTCTGCGAATGGCTGGTGGTGATGGTGCTGGTGGTGGTGGGGGTGCTCAGGCTGTATTTCATTCTGCGAACTGTCAACATCATAATATAGGGGGCAGACTGCCGACTAGGTGGCGGGGTTTCCAGTGCCATTTTCACTGCAGTTCCCTTACCGGCAAACTTGTAATCAGGCCCTAAGTCTTTGCCCATTGGGGCGGTAAGAGATAATGCTGTTGTAATGAAGGACACTCCAATACAGATCACATAATTCAGCTCATAATGAAGAGCTTGTGAAGATTCTAAGCTAGAATATTGCAGGGATAAGGATCTAAATTGGGAAGGCCTGACTTTATAAGTTTTGCTCTGAACTACTCCATACTGTGTTTTCAGGAAACCTGGATGGCCAGCCCCTTTTATCTAGATGGTTACTGTACTCTCTGTGCACCTGCGATTTCTTCGAATCATGGCAGGGCTAAAGTTGCCCTAGTTATTCTCATTTCTATGACTTTGCCAGGTAAAGTGCTTAATAAATCACTTGAACGCCTTTTATCTATTTGTGAGATTTGAGTATAAAGGAAGGTCGGATCTTGATAGTTATATATCTTTGACTACACTAGAGTAGACCTACTCCTGGCACTTGAATGAGAATGATTAGGTTAAAAACCTCAAGAGAGACATTTTATTGTTTGCACAGGAGATTTCAATATAGTGCACAATAAATGCTAAGGAGTTCTGTTGTCTGACAAATACTGAGGATTTAACACATTTAATGAAAATAAATGAGGGGGATTTGCAATCAAGGAATACTTTATTTTTTTATTGATTTCTGAATCACATCCAATAAGGCTATTCCAACTGTTTCGGGCAATGGTAAGTCAAGTAAAATCAATTGCATTGTGGTGTCAAAGAATCTTATATTCTTTATGGGAAATTTCCAGATACTCCCCTCATACCTGAGCGATCACACCCCTCTAATCGCAAATTTAAAAGTGGGTCATTTTCAAACTATGCCCCCAATGCCAATCCATGGTGTAGAGGCAGAGAATCAAAATGGCTTTGCTCTGAAGTGGAAAAGAGTAGTGACAGGGAGGCTTCTCTCTAGTCGACGATAATTCACAAGGAGAAAGTTGGTATTTGTCTTCATAACAGAGGCAGTAGGCAACTAGTCATTAAAGCTTTTGTGTTATTATTGATTATTATTCAAGATGCCCTCACTAGGCCCCTGGTATCTCAGTCGGCAAAATTATTTGTGATTCAATTTGGCATGTACCAAGGCCTATAATGCCCTAAAAAGGGCCCTCAAGAAATCTTTGCGTCATGTGGAGTTGTAAAATCAACCTGGATATTCTGCAAAAAAGACTATGGACAGACACAAACACGCCATTAGAGAAGGTGCATTGGGCTATTTGGTAGAAGCTAAGAAGCAGGTGAACAATGCTGCCTTTTGGAAGGTTATAACACTTGACATTTGGGCAAACCATTTTTCAAATATTTATTCTACAGATTCCCATGAATATGGTTCATCTTCATCAGAAAGATTACAGTGGATACCCACCACAATGCCCAGGGACCTCTAGTTTGAACTAGAGGAAGTCATTAGTTCTATTATGAATTTTAAAATGGGGAAAGCATGTGGACCAGATGGGGTACTGTTAGATATGTTTATAGAAAAAATTGACCTGTGGGCACCCATAGCAACTAATGTCCAGATAGGAGTGTCAACACGTGGTACGCTTCCTCATGGAGTCAATCTGTGTCTGGGTCAATTTTTAAAAAGAAAGCAATTCTGATCCAAGTTGCTGCAGACCTATTTCTCTACTAGATTCCACTTTTTAAAAACATTTTTTTTTCATTAGGATTAAGAAGAAGAATACAAACATTACATTCCTCAAAAAAGAACAAAAACAATGAAATATATTACATAGCTTAGAAACTAATGAAGAACCAATACCATTGAGATAAAAAAACTATGAGATGCAATCTAATAGTGAAATATAAGGAAACGTACATGGCATATGTTTATCTATTGAACTGTTATTTGATTTTAAAGAAAAAAGAGAAGGAGGGGAAAAGAAGAAAAGGGTAAAAGAAAAGAAAAAGGGAACAAAATAAATAATAAAAGGTAGAGAAAGGAAAAGAAAATAAATATAAGAGAAAGAAATGTAAGAATTAGGTGAAAACTGAGTGAGAATACAGAAAAGTAGTGAAAGGTAACCAGAGTACTTCAGATGTAATCTTCTATAATAACAAAGATGCAGAAACAGTAGATATTCTATGCTCATCACAAATAGGATTCCACCATGTTGACAAATATTTTAGAATTATCTTTCCATCAAATAAGTATAACTGTAAAAGCAAGTGAAATGAGAAGGTCAAATAGTATAGGGTTTGGAGAAAGATTCTGAAAATGATCTGACATAGTTCTAAGAAAAACATTTTGACTTGATAATGGAATACTACATTAAAATATAGTAAAATATTTGGAATAAATAGATTTCCCAAAACGTAGTAATTTAGTACAGTAGTATAAGAGATTAAGTAAAGTACTGTTGAAAGAGAGACAGGACAGGCATAAGGGTGAAGTAGATGGATTAATTCTATGAATAAAGGTAGGAGTGATAACAGCTCTATTATACACGAAATCAAGGATTGAGTAATTTTGGCAGGTTTGAAATTGGTGACAACATTGTGCCATAATTTATCCCACTGCTGAACAGAGAACAATATAGAAAGGTCTTGTTCCCATAACAATTCAACAGAGGATTTAAGTCTACTAGGAATAGGAGTGGATGAAAACTTACATAAGAGGGATGCTTTAGGAGGGGAATCACAAGCGATATTGTATAAAGGTGTCAAAGTAGCAAAAGGAGTGGAGTCAGGAGGAAAATTATTTGATAGTATAAAAGATTGAAGTACAGGTGATAGTTGAGAATATTGATGTAAACAAGAGCTTGTAATTGAGAAAAAGGTACAACCGAATTGTGAAAAACGATTTTCTTTCCAATGTTTGAAATAAAATGATTTATGACATTTAATAAATTTGTTAGACCAAATAGAAGAAGCAAGAAAAGATTGATAAAAATCAGAACCATGGGTAAATAGTGTATGCATCATATGTTGGGATTATTTTAAAATCTGGTTTTTAGAGATAAATGTACAATTAGACGTAAAAATGACACCATGAAAAGAAAAATCAGATAGTAAATAAATCCATAGAGGTATGGGGGAGTCTTGATTGTCTCTAGTCAAAGGATATATTTGTTGAATTAAAAAAGCAGTATGAAAGATCTTAAACTTAGGGAAACATGCACCACCTTCATTTTTAGGTCGAATTAATTTAGCTACGGCAATAGGAGCACATTTATTATTCCAGAGATATTTAGTGCACATAGAGGTAATTTGGGTAAAGTAATAATTGGGAATTTTGAAGGATAGCATAGAGTGTAGAAAAAGGGCATGCGATACAATCATCATTTTAATGGTGTCCAATATATCCCACGAGGATAAATGAAGAGGGGATCAAGTATAAAAAAGGTTTTGGATTTTAAGTTTTAGAGTATTAAAATTGTGAGTAAGTTTAGGAGATATAGTGGGTGAGAACCAGACACCCAAGTATTTAATCTTGGAAGGACAGCATGCAAAATTAGTATTATGAAATATGTATTGATAGCATGAGGGATTTAATGGTAAAATCTCAGTCTTTGAGGAGTTTAATCTACAACCGTATATATTTGAATATAAATCAATATCCTACAAAAAGGGAGTGGATGAGGTTAGGGGATTAGACATATAAACTAAAATATCGTCTGCATAAGCTGAGAGTTTGATGTCAAGGGAGTTATGTTGAAAGCCAGATATAGAGGGGTTACAACAAATGCATTCAAGAAAAGGTTCAAAACAAAGAAGAAATAGCAGAGGTGAGAAATGTCCAATAACAAAGACACAAGTGCGTGGTTCAGAATATAGTAGTTTGAGAAAGGCAGTAAATTTAAGGCCAAAACCAAACCAATGAATACGATCAAATGCTTTTTCAGCATCCAAGGATAGGGCAGCAAGAGGGGAGGGGCATTTTTCCCCAATGCAAGAATGTTAGAGAACATCCTAGCATTATCCGAGGACATTCTACCCTCAATAAAACACTATTGTTCAGGTTTAATAAGAAGTCGGATAACATCTTCTAACCTAGAGGCAAGAATGTTTTAAAAAATGTTACAGTCATAGGTAATTAGTGAGATTGTACAATAGTTTTTACAGAGGGCATGATCCTTACCTGGTTTAGGAATAATAACAATAAGAGCATCTAAAAAAGAGCAATCAGGTTTAGATTTCAATAAAAAAGAGGTAAAGAGTTCAATTAATTTAGAAGCAAAAAAAGAAGAAAAAGAAGATATTAGCTCAATAGAAAAACCATCCAGTCCAGGAGCCTTGGCTCTCTTTAATGATTTTATAGCATCAAAAGCCTCCCGAAGAGTGATATCCTTTTCAAGAGTAGTCAAAGTGTCCAGTATAGAAGGAGGATTAGGAAAGCCATTAAAAAAAGTTTGAATATTACATTCAGAAGGATAGATATCTTCTGTGTATAATGATTCATAGTAAGATTGAAAGGCATTCATAATATCATAGTCAGAGGACAGTACGGTATTTGTATGCTCATTATGAAAAGGCCCAATATTTTTCCATTTCGATGTAATTTTGAAATAATTGGCTAACATTTTTCCAGCTTTATTTTGACCCCCATGATACTTGGACCTAATTTTAAGGAGGACGTTGCATGCATCAACAATAGCAATTTTATTCAGGCTAGACTTGACTTTAATCAACTTCCACAAACGAGAAGGTGATTTGGAGGTAAAAAAATTATGTTCAAGAGTCTAAATATATGTTGTAGAGTGGAGAGGTATTGGGAGTTCAACAGCTTTTTCTTTTCAGCAGCATAAACAATTGTAAAGGCCTAAACGAAGCTTTAAAAGTGTCCCAATTATTATGTCCAGAAGTATCAATAGATTGATTAAATTGAAGTAGCTTCCAAAGTAAAAGTTTGATCTGATAGTAAGGAACTGTTAAATCTCCAACGACCATGTTTGGGAGTATTAAGGGATAAATCAAAAGAAGACAAAACAGGGGCATGATCAGAAATGAAAATTGTACCAATTTTTGAAGATTGAATAGTGGGAAGTAAGTACCTGGAGACTAGTATATAAGCAATTCTAGACATTGTATGATGTACATTAGAGAAAAATGTAAATTCATATACCTCTGGGTTACATGTTTTCCATACATCAAAGAATGGATGAGAGGTAATGGCAGATTGGAATGCTTTATGGGATTTAGATTTAGATTTCCTGTCAGTAAATGGATCTAACCAATCATTGAAGTTATCAGCAAGAATAAGATTGGGTTTATCAATGGAGGACAGTTTTAATTTAACATTGTGCCTAAAGTTTGGATCACATTTGAGAGGATCATATATATTGAAAAGATGACTTGTTTTTAAAGATGGTGGCATTAAGCAATACCCCTCGTCCATTCGTATCACATTCAGTTGATAACATTTGAATATTTAACGATTTATGACATTAAATAACTACACCAACCTTGCGATTAACAGCAGGAGAAAAGGCAACCTGACCCATCCATTGACGTTTAAGCTTGAGCAATCATTACAATGAGTTTCTTGCAAAAAAGCAATAGGACAATTACATTTCAATATATGCGAGAGTACCTTTTGTCGTCTGACAGGATGACCCATACCACGAACGTTCCACGAGACAACATTAAACATGTTGTGGGGTAAAGGAAAGGATACAGGAACAATAATGACAAGCTGCAAAATCAATGGGAGAGGCAAACATACACCATGTATCAACAATAAAATGCCATGAAGAAATGAGCACAAGTCATGTCAGCACCAAGAGCAAGAACGACAACGAAGAGAGAAGAGAATATATAGAATAGAGTCATATAATTTAGAAAAATTAAAAAGAAAGAGTCCATGCACAGAACTAAAAGTTTAGGAACTTTAAGGATTATCATCCATAGTTTTAGTTCATCCAGAACATCAAAAGAACGTGAGACTTTATAGGCGATTCTACAAAGGCAAGGATGGAGAATGCATGGCGAAAGTTCAGGTGTCTCAGTTGAGGTCGAAGAGCTAAAAATTCTATACGTCTAGCATTGGTTGCATTGGAGACGTCCTGAGAGATGGCGATATTGTGTGCAGACCGTACTAGATGATGTTTTTCCTTAGCGGCTTTCAAGACAAGCATCAAGTCAGTGAATTCCAAAAAAAGCAGAATGATACTTCGAGGTCTAGTAGAATGAGGTTGAGGACAGCCCAAACGATGTGCTCGTTGAATATGAAGAGGCGATGAAGATTGAAGGCCAAGAAGCTCAGGTAAAAATGTCTTCAAGAACGTCAGAAGATCTGAGCCTTTAATGTTCTCAGGCAGACCATAAAGGCAGAGATTATTCCTTCTTTTTCGATTTTCAAGGCCCTCGGTATGCAGTTTAAGTTTTTGTATTTCTTGTTCCAGCATAGCCATATCCTGAAGATTACTAACAAGTTATTCCATATCAAGCAACTTGCCATCTCTAATAATCCAGCGATCTTCAATTTGTTCCAATTTTTCATCGGTTGCTCACATGAAAGGTTTAAGGCCATGCACGTCATCCAAAATGGTATCTAAAACAAGAATATGAGATGACTGAATCAGAGATGGAGGTTAATTTTTGACTCTCTTAGACTTAGCGCCAGACGATGATGGTTTAATGGCGGTCTGAGGGTCGCTGGCCATCTTGACATAATGCACTGAGCACTGAGTAAGCTTTTGAAGGGATCGAAGTCTGCCCATACAATATAATTACGGTGAATAAAAATAGAAGGGTGACGTCAAGGTATTACATTAATAGGAAATGAGATGATGAACATGTATTGATATATTAAAAAACAAATAATATAGAGGAATGTATCAATACCACAGCTATATCAGAATTTCACCCAGAAGATTTAAAAAAACAACACCATGACAAAGGAATGCAGGCTCCCATATATAGTTGAAATTCAGGAAACATGTCTAATTTTGAAGAAAATGGGGCAGGACTGCATAAACATCAGCTTGGGCAGAACATTATAATTGAAGGAGCCAGTTACCACATGAGGCAGGGCAGAACGAAAATCAAAGACGTGAGCGGTGCACTGAGAAAATGGCAACCGATCGCATGTGACTGGAATTCACCACCATGACATCAGGGTAGAGAGGACGAGTCTCTGACGGTTTCCACCGGCTTACAAACACGCAAGGAAGTTGAGGAACAGGAGCCCTCGTCAAGGGACACCAAGCATGGCCATGAAGGGCTCTAAAAGAAACATTAGCTCCGTAAACACAATGGGGCTCAGCTATCTGCCGCCATCTTGCTTCAGCCTAGATGAAACTCTTAAGGTGGTGGGTAGGCTACAGTGGTCAAGACTAGAATGTTGGTAGAAGAGAATAATTTTGTTTGCAATGTACAGCATGGCTTTCGAAAAGAGATCGGCACAGTCGAACAATATTTCAATTTCAATAGTTTAATTAGTAAGTATTTGTTAGCAAAGAACGCATTGTTTGACATGGATTTATGGCTCTGTCATGTCCATTCTACTGTGTTAGTTACTTGAAGCTGTGGGAAGGTTTGGCTGAATTGGGTCTAGACTAATCTATAGTATGTTTTTTAAGATAGCTGTGTGCTGGAACTACAGCTTGTGTGCGACATGGCAGTAAGAGGTGGATGTACTGAGCACTTCTATGTTTGCAGAGGAGTAAGACAGGGGTGCATCTTTAAATAAATAATGTAGAAAAACATTAAATGGGCAGGGTATGTGGCATGCCCCATATACGCTCCTGCCCACTTCCTATTCTGATTTAAACAGAAAAAGCTATTTTGATGGCACGCACATGGATTGCCCTACAGGGTCTTTCCTGATGGTTTTACCATTTTTATGGATAATAAGGGTCTGAGATTAAATCATGGCAAGGTATATACCATGATAATGGGTCGGCAAAGAAGAGGAACTGGACACATTTTCTCAATGATGAGAAAATGCTGACACCTTCTCATATTTAGGCCTGCTTTTTAATGGTGATAATAACTGGTGCTCTTTCCTGAAAATGGAGATAATATATTTTGTAAAAATCAAACTTGGCCATATTTAGATTTGCATCCATGCTTGGAATGAGGACATTGAAGAAGATGTCTATAAATACAGAAGCACATGTCTGTCAGGGGTTTTCTATGAGCAAGGATCAAGTGCTACTCAATTGTGGAAGAAATTCAGAAAGTGAATAATATGTGCCCAAAAAAGTTAGCAATACTATCTTGCAGTGCTAATTATATTTGTCGTGGTGAATTAGGTATGCCATATATTGAGGATCACACCCGGTTAACCCTGTTTTTAGGTCGAGCATCAACTCACATGTGCTGTCTTCAAGACCTGTTTAAGACAATACAAGCCGTGTGATCCTTCCTGCTGCTTACGATAGGCTGACTCCTGCATCACTCTTCTTTGCGGGCTCCTCATTTGTTGGTGCTCCCGATGCATCATTTGCTTGTTTTGCTTGGGAGCACTGGCCAACTACAGTTTCTTTATGCTGCAATTGTTAAGATGTTCCTTTGGGGACTACTTTTTTATTTCCTGCTCGGGACAGCTGAGGTCAGATTCAGTAAAGTTTTGCTTCTGTTCATCATTTTGAAACGTACTTCTGTGGAGGGAACAGGCTCTGCCACCTGCAAACACAAAGACATCATGGTTCAGCAATATCGAAGGAACCCCTTAGCCCTCGTGGTTGCAGTTGCAGCAGCACACGGGTTCCTGGTGCTGATCTCCTGGTTACGGGCGGCGTGCGCCAACATGGAAGTTGAGTCCAGCGGGAACGAGGACTGTGTATTTGGTATTTGTGCGTTTGTGTGCCAGACTGTGTACATCACAGCGTGTCATGTGTGTACACAACACTGTATTATTATAGTGTGTTTACAGCTTTCTTTGCATAGCAATGTGTGTGAAGTACGGACTACTACACTACAGCATCATGTCTTTACAGTATTGTGTTCCCAGAATATTTACGGCTTTGGATGTGCACACCACTGTATGTTTAGCTGTGTATTGATGTATTGCACTGTATATAGCTTTATGTTTACACACCTGTGTGTAGCATTGCATAAATACTGTATTCTGTGTGACAGACAAGTGGGTGCACAGCGCTTTATTTACATTATATGTTTACAACACCGCAGAACTCCGTTTACATGTACCGCTTTACCTAGTTAGAGTATTGCTTACAGCATTATGTATATAGTAGGGAAGGCAGCATTACATATGTGTGCAGTATAATATGTGGCTGTGTGTTACTGATGTCCCTCATAGGTCAGCACTTGCAGCATGTCCTGCACTTGATCAAGGCAGGGCCCATATCAGGCTCTCCATCTAATTCACCCCAACCTTTAGACCGAGAATGAGCTTGGGAAGACAGGTGGCAGCACATAGTTATTTTCTTTTCTTAGAATCTCTTCAGACACTTTGCATTTCACTGCCCGCATTGTTTTGGTATAGATCTGTTGGACTTGGGCTTTTTTTGCAGGATCATCTCAGAACCTTTTTTGCCTTCCTCCTATATTTTTACTGACCTGTTTTTGTTGGTTTTATGACTCTGGGAACTTTACCACTGCTGATCAGTGCTAAAGTGCATAAGCTCTCTGTGTAAATTGTGTTTATGGATTAGTGATTACATGATTGCCATATCTGATTTACTTGTCAGACCCTAGTACAGTGCACTATTTGTGCCCAGGGCCTGTAAATCAAATGCTGCTGGTGGGCTTGCAGGACTGATTGTCCCACCCACAGAAGCAGCTTCTAATATGTGACTCAGGCCTGCCATTGCAGAGCCTGTGTGCAGTCTGGGACTGCAATGTCGACTTGCAAGTGAGTGCACACACTTGACAGTCCATAAACCTTCCCTTTTCTACATATTAATCACCACTAAGGTGGGCCCAAGATACCCCTGTGGGCAGTGTGCATTGTATGTGAAAGGTAGGACCTGCCCTGATGTGTGTGGCATGTCCTGATAGTGAAATACTGCCAATTTAGTTTTTCGCTATTGCAAGGCTATCTGTTCCCATAGGCCAGAATAGGGAGTTTGTTTATAACATCTTATAAACATAACTGACCCTAGGAACAAGATAGGAAAATAAAGTTTTGTATGCCTGAACTCAGAATGTTATGATGCATCTTTTAGTGAGGGTGATTTTTACATTCTGTGTTTGAAAATACCACTTTTAGAAAGTAGGTATTTTCTTGCCTAATCATCCAGTGTGCTTCTACTAGGTTTTTGTATTGCATGTCTGGCTTTTGGATGACAAGGACTGGAGAAGGTTAGTGGCTCCAGATGTCTGATGAGTTAGGGCTGGGCTGAATAGGCCTAGTCTGCATTTGGAGGGGTGGGAGGAGTAGCACCTTCATTTAAATATGGATGTGCCTGCCTTCCACAATGGCAGCTCCGCCCCCCTGTGGTGTGTCTGTGGGGCTCACACTGACAATGGAGGTTGTTGTGCACTTGCAAAGTTCCCGACAGAACTGGTTTTGGCTAGGTACAGACACTCAATGCCTTCAGAGAACAAAGGATTTTTGTGTATAAAAAGAGGGGCCCAGACCCCAGACTTTTAGATCACTCCTGCAAAATCTAGAGGAACCTTTCCCAAGGAGAACAGCCGGATAAGCTGAGGAGGAATACTGCACCTGTGCATTTAGCTGTCTGGGGTTGACCTGCAGTGGCTGCTTGCTGCCAAAGAAAGTTGAAAAGGACTTTGCTATTTGCTTTGTCATCTTGAGGAAGATCTCCAAGGGCTTGAAACTGAGCTTGCCTCCAGTTTTTAAGTCTCAGGGACACAAAGAATTCACCCCCAGCTCCCCTGAATTTCCTTGCTGGGAAGTCCAACCTAAAACAAGAATATGAGATGACTGAATCAGAGATGGAGGTTAATTTTTGACTCTCTTAGACTTAGTGCCAGACGATGATGGTTTGATGGCGGTCTGAGGGTCGCTGGCCATCTTGACATAATGCACTGAGCACTGAGTAAGCTTTTGAAAGGATCGAAGTCTGCCCATACAATATAATAACGGTGAATAAAAATAGAAGGGCGACGTCAAGGTATTACATTAATAGGAGATGAGATGATGAACATGTATTGATATATTAAAAAACAAATAATATAGAGGAATGTATCAATACCACAGCTATATCAGATTTTCACCCAGAAGATTTAAAAAAACAGCACCATGACAAAGGAATGCAGGCTCCCATATATAGTTGAAATTCAGGAAATATGTCTAATATTGAAGAAAAATGGGGCAGGACTGCATAAACATCAGTTTTGGCAGAACATTATAATTGAAGGAGCCAGTTACCACATGAGGCAGGGCAGAACGAAAATCAAAGACGTGAGCGGTGCACTGAGAAAATGGCAACCGATCGCATGTGACTGGAATTCACCACCATGACATCAGGGTAGAGAGGACGAGTCTCTGACGGTTTCCACCGGCTTACAAACACGCAAGGAAGTTGAGGAACAGGAGCCCTCGTCAAGGGACACCAAGCATGGCCATGAAGGGCTCTAAAAGAAACATTAGCTCCGTAAACACAATGGGGCTCAGCTATCTGCCGCCATCTTGCTTCAGCCTAGATGAAACTCTTAAGGTGGTGGGTAGGCTACAGTGGTCAAGACTAGAATGTTGGTAGAAGAGAATAATTTTGTTTGCAATGTACAGCATGGCTTTCGAAAAGAGATCGGCACAGTCGAACAATATTTCAATTTCAATAGTTTAATTAGTAAGTATATGTTAGCAAAGAACGCATTGTTTGACATGGATTTATGGATCTTTCATGTCCATTCTACTGTGTTAGTTTCTCGAAGCTGTAGGAAGGTTTGGCTGAATTGGGTCTAGACTAATCTATAGTATGTTTTTTAAGATAGCTGTGTGCTGGAACTACAGCTTGTGTGCGACATGGCAGTACACAAGCTGCTGTTTAAGGCTTCTTGAGACTGTTTGTCGCTGGGAGCTGGAAAATCAACGCTACACCGAAGAAGCGTGTCTCATCCACACTTGTTTTCTGATGCATCGCCGAAGAAACCGTCACAGTGCGTGCCGCGGCTCGAGAAATCGCTGCACGATGCATCGGTTGTAACAATCTCCTCAGTCCGAGACCGCCGCACTGATTTTGATGCAAGTCTGCTGTGCGGCTGCACGAAACCACGTATCATACCGGATCAACGCATCACATCGAGGCACCAAGACTGTCGCATCGTTGGGGTCCGCAGTAAGAAACAGACGCATCAAGTCCCCACGCAGTAAGGAATCGATGTATCACTTCCCCTGCACTGCAGTAAGGAACAGATGCATCATCTCCCCTGAGTGTAAGGAACAGACGCATCACCTTGCCTGCGGCCATTTTGCTTGCTTTGCGTGACGCATCTAAGGTACTTTTGAGAAAAGAGTCGCATTTACAACTTGCATTGAACTGAACTATTTATACCGTTTGAAAGCCTTATTTTTAATAGTGTATTGTGGATTTTTGTCGTTTGGTCTTGTTTTTGTTTAGAGAAAGATTACTTATTTTTCTAAACTGGTGTTGTGTCCATTTGTAGTGTTTTCACTGTATTACTGTATGTGTTCACAAATGCTTTACACACTGCCTCTAAAATAAGGCTGTCTGCTCATGCCAAGCTACCAAGGGGGTGAGCAGGGGTTATTTAAGGAGTGTATCCCCCTTACCCTGACTAGAAGCAAGGGTCCCTATTTGGACAAAGGTACCTACCTCTGCCAACTAGAGAAACCCATTTCTAACATTGGTGGCACCAGTGGGATCCTGGACTTGCATTTGTGATTTACATACAGTGATTGGTGTATACTACTAGTGACATCCTCCTGGAAGTATTTTTGATACTAGGACTCTGGTTAGTTGTTGCAAAATGGAACTCAACTTCTGGCACATGTTCATCTACACAATGAAGGAGCTACGTGTGCTCTGCAAGGAAAGGGGGTTGCCTGTGAAGAGAAGGTCCAGGTAGGATCTAGAGGCATCCCTATTTCATTATGAGTTACCCTGCTGGGGGCCAACACTACCAGTGTAGTCTGAGGAGGAGGACTTCCCTGAAAGTGAGGGAGAGACAGAAAACGATGGCTGGCTTCTGGCTTGTGAGCAGAGGCTGAGAGAGCTTGATGAGGAGCTCAGAGAGCTGAGGCCAAAAGGGCCTTAACCCAAGAAGAAGAAATGTGTGTAGCTCAGGAAGTGATCTTGGCTGGGTTGGAGGTGGAGTCCAGCTCAGATGGTGGCAGCAACATTGAGTTATCTAGTGCTGAGGGAACAGTACACACACCCTGAGATGTGGCGCCTGACTTGAAGGAGGGGGTTAACATACACCAGTGGGTTCAAGGATATGAGGTAGCTCCAGTGGTGCACAGTGTCCCTGAGGTGGATTTGGGATCTGTCACAGGGTTTCATAGTCCTAATGGTGGGCGGGACACTATATTGACTCTAGATGAGAGGTGCAGTGAGAGGGGTTCCCCAGGGTAGAAGTCCTAGTGTGTTAGTGTGGAGACCACCCAGAAGAGTGTGGGTTGAGTGACAGAGACAGTCAGACACTGTCTTGCCAATCTCAGGAGAGTAGTGTGGGGTACTTGTGTGAAGCACTGGATGGTAAGGCAAAGGATAGCTTGGTTAACACCTGTGTGGGGTTGTATGATTCAATTTGTGGAGAGCATATTTTAAGTCCCTGTTTTCCAGAGCTTTGCCAACGCCTGGTGGAGTGTGAGTTCTCTGACCCCAGGGACCTGACACTGGAGGCAGACCATTTGGTGGATTTCAGAGGACCTGAAGAGGCATCTGGGGCGATTCTAAAGGAGGTGGCTCAGGTTTTCCCCAACCAAGTGAGGTAGGGGAGGTTGGTGGTAGCCCAGATAGGTCCCAGAGTAGTGGGATGGGTGTAGGGTCCCATGTCTTGTGTCAAAGGAGTAGGAATGGGAGTGGACGGTGTCCTGAGGTACCCGAAAAACCAGTCCCAAGGCCTGATTGATACCATGAGTGAACAACAGGAGAGGGGGCCTAGTCTTTACTAGGAGGCAATGACCTGGGGGGGTCCAAAGGTGTCAGTTGAACTGGGGGAGACTGCTGTAACCAGCCTTCCACCAGCTCTGGTGTCTGGCCACACCACTACAGTGGGGGAGGTGCATGAGTCCAGAGAGAGGGGTGAGAGGGGGAAGCAGTCCCCAGTGGAAGGACCAGAGTTGCCAGCTCTGAGGTCAGAGCACCCCAGGACTGGTCCTGTTGAGGCCACTTCTGGCCTGGGAGGTCTTCATGCTCTGTCAGATGGACAGGCGGTTGGAGACCTGCGCCAGGCAGACTCTGACACAACTCCAGAGGAGTGTGTTTCCCTTGGGTGGGGGGTTGGTGTACTCCCCAGAAGTCCTGGGTTGCCAGGCACAGGTCCAGCCTAAGGGTACAGACCCTGGGTTGGAGGGCCAGGTTCAGGGTGTCCCCTCTGAACTGGAGGAAGGGGCGACTGCTAACAGTACCCCTGCCAGTTAGTCTTCCTGGGTGCTGCTCCAGGTGGGAGGGTGCAGAGCCCCAGTATGGGGGACAGGGAGAGGGCAGCCTCACCACTCACCTCTGCCCAGTCTAAGGGTACAGACCCTAGGCTGGGATCCCAGTTGCAAGATAGAACCCATGAACTGGTGGGCAAATTGTGCAGGACATCTGCCCCTGGTGTCCTGACAATTCTGGAAGGGGGTACAACTCCAGGTGAGATGGTACGGAGCACCTGGATGGAGGACCTGGTGTGGGAGAGCACACCCCAGTCCCCTGTCTAGTCTCAGGGTGCAGACCCCAGGCTAGAGGGTCAGAGTCAGGATGTCATCCCTGACCTCACCAGAGGGAGAGTGGACAAAAGGTGCCCGGCACCTGGGGCTACTGCCCCCCACTCTCTGATGCCACAGAGGTTGGAGAACCATTAATGGCCTGGGGCCTGGCTCTCATCACTGACAGCTGTCAGTGGCCACTGTGGCTTGCTGTCCTGGTGGACAGAGTTGCCCACTTCTGCCAACTAGAGACCCCCATTTCTACCAATATCTCTTAAGCGTGCTCATATGTTTAAGGAGTTTTAATGTTAGGTCATTGGTAGTGAGGTGTTATTTGAAAAGCTATCAAAATATATATTTTCCTGTCACCCACTGGGATCTTTAACCTTTAATTTAATGCCCACAAGCAAAAAAGACAAAAAGTCAGGAACTTAATTGTAATTTTCCTCTTCACAATTTTGTTAATTGGCAGTATGACCCCCATTTCTACCAATATCTCTTAAGCGTGCTCATATGTTTAAGGAGTTTTAATGTTAGGTCATTGGTAGTGAGATGTTATTTGAAAAGCTATCAAACTATATATTTTCCTGTCACCCACTGGGATCTTTAACTTTTAATTTAATGCCTACAAGCAAAAAAGACAAAAAGTCAGGAACTTAATTGTAATTTTCCTTCACAATTTTGTTAATTGGCAGTATGACATAATTAGGGCAAAAGGACGGGGGTGAGCAATGCACACACCTACATTTGTAAAGCGGAGCAGGAGAACATCTATGCCAAGTCCTAGACAACACATTTCATCATTCTAGTATACATTTTTGGAAGTGGAGTGATCCCACTTGAAGTCTTTATCCTTGCAATAATAATTGATGTTCTGCATAGTGTTCAGCCTTGCACAATGGCACAAAAGTAGTGCCTAGTTTAGTATTTGTACTTGCTGTACAGCCTGCAGCATAAATTCCTATGTGTAGACAGCACCACAATCTTCAGACATGTAAAATGAATGATGTAGGGATAAGCCTATGTTACAAAAAGTATTTCAGGCAACATAAACTCCGCATACCTCCAATCAACAAAACGATTTTCAACATCATACTACAAAATATCACAGTACACCACATAATTCAACCTTACAACTTTCCTATACACAACACACAATAGCATCCCACATAATTAACTTTATATCTCACAATCTAACAATCCATCATTCCATTACACTTGATACTATTTAATTACTATCCACACAATTCGACAGTACACCATACTAAATTTTTCACTGCACAACTCCACACCACACAATTCCATAAGACACAGTTCCACTACAAACAATTCCAATACAAACCATCTTTCCCTCACACTTCTACCAACCATATCATCTCTCCACAACACACCCACTGTCCTTCTAATCTCTCCCTCTCCCTCTCCCTCCCACTGCCCCCTCTCACCCCTCTCTCACACCCTATCTCTTTTTTATACTGCCTGCTCACACATGTTGCCTTCCTATACCTCCTGAGGCTGTGCACTAGCCTACCTTTCGCCACCCCTCTGTGGGTGCCTCTCCCAATCATCCCTCTCTCTCTCTCATGCTATCTCTCATTACTCTCTCTCACTCTCTCAGGCACTCTTCCTGCCTCTCTCATCTGGTTCACTTAAGGTATTTGAGCACAATATTTTCCCAGTACCTTCTCAGAGTTTTCATCCCTCAACCCCACGCTCTCCTCCTCTTACGGTGTTGTCTACGTATATAGGCACTCATTCTTCTTCCTCTCTTTCTCACATACTCTTTCTACTCCTCTATGTGGAGTTCATTCACCACTTTGTGCACAAATTATCTATCACTTTCGATTTTCCTATCTATTCTCTGCACCTCTCACCCCTTTCTATTCACCATGCCACATAATTCCACTACACAAATACACTACATAACACATAAAACCACCCCACATAATTCCACAACTAGCAATTTCAATCCAACCTACATAATTCCACTTCACACCACATACATCCACAACACTCCAAACAAAAGCACATGGGTAAAAGACATTATCATTTACAACACCAATAGCATGAACTCTCACAAATGTGAGACCTATTGCATTGCAAATGCTTGAATTATTGCATGCTATCCTGATGAAACCAGCAGCTTCATTAAATAGAGAGATCATTCTTGATTGTTTGCTTTTGAATGGATTGAATCAAATAAGCTAGAAATTAAGTGCGAATATGGTAAATTCAGGGTATTTTAACAAGACGGAATCCCTGCAGGGCATGAGTAAAAGTAATTTTAAAACATTGATCACTATGATTAGAACAGATGGGCACGTGCAGAAAAAAAAAACAGTTGCATCTGCTAACTCGTTCAGGCATTCAGACATATCTTATTATGGTGACAAATGTGTAAAACATAGTGTTTGAATACTGTACATCGTTTAATCTTTTAGCGGCTTTTAAAGTTAACAATACTTATTTATAAGCCTCTTGTGCCGCCGGTGCATCACATTTATGTGCAAAAAAGTGACAGACCGGGGACGCAAGGGGCTTGTAAATAATCCCCTTTGTGTGCTGACTTACCTGTCTGTCCATGTGATGAGTTTTACTCAGAACTTGGCAGCAGATTTACAAGTGAATGCACCACCGGAACATCACTTTTTTGATGTTCTGGAAGTATAATGCCCTGCACCATATTTGCAAAGTGCGGTTAAGCCACATTTTGTGGTTTAACACCACTTTGTAAGTATGGTATCCTTTCACGCAGTTCTACAGCATTACCTATTGCTTTTTGACGCTGCCCCAGATTTACAAGGAGGTGTAAATCTGAGTCAGCACCAAAAACTAACGCTCTGCAATGGCAGACGGTAGAATGGCGCAATGAAGGGAAATACTTCTATTTTTCATTTTTGCTTTTTCTGTGTGTGCTGCATTGTGCAGCACACATAGAAAGAGCAAAATCCTATTAATGATTGTTTATCTGCAGGAAGGTGTCCCTTCCTGCACAGCAAAAACCAAAGGAAATGATGGACGGAGTGTTGAACATTGCAAGCACTCACCCCCAGTCAACTGATCTGGGTTTAATCCATCACCGTTCTTTAGCCCACTCTGCCACCCCAGTTCAGACATGGCCATATGCAAATCAGTCTGACCCTGTGCCTCATGGGATCAGTCCAGCCCGAACTGCCAAGCCATGTCTTCTCTGGACCGGAAACAAGCTTCCTAGGACCGGTTTCTGGCATTTCAGCCGTCTTCAGCCAGGCTTGCTAGAATCCAGTGGCAAAGTGAGCAAGGGACTCACGTCTGAGTATACAAAAACCAAAGGAAATGATGGACGGAGTGTTGAACATTGCAAGCACTCACCCCCAGTCAACTGATCTGGGTTTAATCCATCACCGTTCTTTAGCCCACTCTGCCACCCCAGTTCAGACATGGCCATATGCAAATCAGTCTGACCCTGTGCCTCATGGGAACAGTCCAGCCCGAACTGCCAAGCCATGTCTTCTCTGGACCGGAAACAAGCTTCCTAGGACCGGTTTCTGGCATTTCAGCCGTCTTCAGCCAGGCTTGCTTGAATCCAGTGGCAAAGTGAGCAAGGGACTCACGTCTGAGCATACCCTGCCAACTTATGGCGAACAAAGCAAAAACCAAAGGAAATGATGGACGGAGTGTTGAACATTGCAAGCACTCACCCCCAGTCAACTGATCTGGGTTTAATCCATCACCGTTCTTTAGCCCACTCTGCCACCCCAGTTCAGACATGGCCATATGCAAATCAGTCTGACCCTGTGCCTCATGGGAACAGTCCAGCCCGAACTGCCAAGCCATGTCTTCTCTGGACCGGAAACAAGCTTCCTAGGACCGGTTTCTGGCATTTCAGCCGTCTTCAGCCAGGCTTGCTTGAATCCAGTGGCAAAGTGAGCAAGGGACTCACGTCTGAGCATACCCTGCCAACTTATGGCGAACAAAGCAAAAACCAAAGGAAATGATGGACGGAGTGTTGAACATTGCAAGCACTCACCCCCAGTCAACTGATCTGGGTTTAATCCATCACCGTTCTTTAGCCCTCTCTGCCACCCCAGTTCAGACATGGCCATATGCAAATCAGTCTGACCCTGTGCCTCATGGGAACAGTCCAGCCCGAACTGCCAAGCCATGTCTTCTCTGGACTGGAAACAAGCTTCCTAGGACCGGTTTCTGGCATTTCAGCCGTCTTCAGCCAGGCTTGCTTGAATCCAGTGGCAAAGTGAGCAAGGGACTCACGTCTGAGCATACCCTGCCAACTTATGGCGAACAAAGCAAAAACCAAAGGAAATGATGGACGGAGTGTTGAACATTGCAAGCACTCACCCCCAGTCAACTGATCTGGGTTTAATCCATCACCGTTCTTTAGCCCACTCTGCCACCCCAGTTCAGACATGGCCATATGCAAATCAGTCTGACCCTGTGCCTCATGGGAACAGTCCAGCCCGAACTGCCAAGCCATGTCTTCTCTGGACCGGAAACAAGCTTCCTAGGACCGGTTTCTGGCATTTCAGCCGTCTTCAGCCAGGCTTGCTTGAATCCAGTGGCAAAGTGAGCAAGGGACTCACGTCTGAGCATACCCTGCCAACTTATGGCGAACAAAGCAAAAACCAAAGGAAATGATGGACGGAGTGTTGAACATTGCAAGCACTCACCCCCAGTCAACTGATCTGGGTTTAATCCATCACCGTTCTTTAGCCCACTCTGCCACCCCAGTTCAGACATGGCCATATGCAAATCAGTCTGACCCTGTGCCTCATGGGAACAGTCCAGCCCGAACTGCCAAGCCATAAACAAGCATAAAATAATGGTGAATGCAGCAGACATAGAAGTAGCAAATCACCATTACTGATTGTTTATGTGCAGGAAGTGAAATCTTCCTGCACATAAACAATCATTCCCTGCAACGCAGGCGCCTTTGCACTATTGCTCAAGGGTGTCTGTGTTAGCACCAGGCAGCTATTTTTAGTGCCAGCAGTAGGGAAAACACATGGGTGTGTCGTATTGTTGTAAATACGGTGCATCCCTGCATTTTGGGAATTGCAGAGCGTGGCGTAACAATTTTTGCCTCAGCTCTGTGCTCCGTCATGTGATTGTAAATATGCCCTGTAGTGTAGTTCCTATTTGCCTAATAGGTTCTGCGCATTAGAATAATATACCCTATAGATTTGGCATAGGACTGAGGTCAGTATGTCCCTATCGCGTATATGAAACTTAATTACTTTGTGCCAGCTAACTCAGAGGCCACTAGAAACTCCTTGTAAACAAGAAGGGAGTAGTTTCTGGCAACCGCATAAACATGACAACTTTGTTTCCCTTTAGAATCGGAACACTGTCAGAATCCTGGAAACAACAGATAACAGGTTCACCCTGCTAATCGTGCATGTTTAGTTTCTTCAGAGTTACACTGAAAGAATAGACGGGTGTTTCAATAAAATGATTTATTGAACAGTCTTGATTCTCGTGTAAGAGATATGAGCTGTTACAATCGTAAGACATTATGCGAGATATATTATGTACAGCGTAAGCAGTAGAAAGAAATAATACTGCGCTAGCATTATCTTTTAGCAATGACACATATATTCATATACATAAATAACATGAGCTAAAACTGCGAATACTCATAAGAGGCTTCTCTAACTAGTTCTACCCCAGTTTACCTAACCTAAGTGTAGTACAAGGTAAGAAGTAGGTGATGTATTCTATAGTATGGTAAGTCTGGTATGCCAAGTATAGTATGCCAAGAGTCCCTCTAGGTTCTAGTCAGCTCCGTCACTTGAGAATGAGAGAGGTGGGAATCTCTTTCCGGGTCTCGAACTGTAACACCCCGCGAAGGGAGTCAGAACACTGGAAGCTGGATTCTCTGCGAGCAGGGATGACAGCGTCTTGTCAGTGCACCGGGCCAGGAAACGGCCTCCTCTAAAGTCGAGGTCTCCTCCTACTTGCTTGGGCAAGAGAAGGTATATTTAAACCTGGTAGGTGCCTTGGAATGTTAGCATTGACGTAAAGTCGGGCAGAGGAAGACGTCAGGAATGAACCCTTAAGGAATAGAGGTTCATGCATAATAAATGAGTTCCTGGAGAAATCAATAATCCTGCGCTAGGGGAACTCCCAAGAGCTTAAGGGTCTGGTTTCTAAGAACTCGTTGTGAAGTTGGGGTGAATGGATGTAGGTGACCATGCCTGTATTTGGATAGCGTAGATAATGCCTAAATAAGGACTGGGATCTTATGCCTATATAAGGGCAATGCAAAGTGTGCCTATATAAGGACATGTTTTAGGAAAACCTATATACGGACACCTAAAGTGCAATACAACAGACCCTTGGTGTTTTTTGTGTAGACTTTATTAATACTAAGCATGAGAAATTGGGTTACTGGTTGAAGGGTGTGAAACCCTACTCATGCAGCTACTGCAATTCTTGTCAGGTTGAAACACAAGCAAACACCAAATTACTCTTTGTTTAACCCTCTGGTAGCTTGGCATAAAAGCAGTGAGGCTTACCTTAGAGGCAATGTGTAAAGTATTTATGCAACACACAAACAGAAATAAAGGGAGAGCACAGCACAAGTAAAATCCCACACCACTTTAAGAAAGAGTATATTTTAATAAATTATTTGACACCAACACAACATATCCAATTAGTAGAACCGGAGATTTGCAGTTTTAAAGGTTTAGGTGGAAATAGTGCTTAAAAGCACAAGGCTGGTTGTGCCAGTCTGGGAAAAATTTGCAAGTTCAGGTCAACTGCGATTTAGCACAGGCCAAATACAGGGACCAAGTTAGGCTCGCTGAACAAAGTACCTTCAATCCTGGAGGGTGCGTCACGCAGTGGCAGGTTTGAGGAGCTGCGGGGCTGCAATGAGAGCTCCTGTGTTATGATGCATCACACAGCGGTGGTTCTGATGAGTTGCGATGCGAGGTGGTGCACTAAGATGCGTTGTACAGCGGCAGGTCCGATGTGCTGTGGGGTGGTGTGTTGCTCTGCGTCAGCTCTAGTGGAACCATAGCTGGGCTGGCAGAGCACCGTCAGGCTCATTTTCAAGGGCTCAGGACAAAGGTGGCATCATTTGAGTGGCAAAACTCACAACAGGCAGAGTCCAGATGCAGGGTTCAAGGTGTTTGGAACTTTTTTTGTTTCCTTGAGGCTTTGATCAGGAAGCCAGCCAACAATCCCTTGGAGCCACTCTGTGGTCCTGAGTTCAAGATACAGGTCCAGTCCTTCTCACTTAGGTGGCAGAGCATCAGAGCAGCAGGGACGCAGGGCAGCAGAGCAGCAGAGGAGCAGTACTTCTTGAGGCAGCATAGCACTCCTTTTTGAGACTTCCACAGGTCCAGAAGTGTACTGGAGAGTTGGTTCTGAGAATCCAATATCTTTACTTGGTGTCGTATTTAAAGTGGGAGCAACTTCTAGAGTCCTAACCCTACAGAGGTGTCTGGAAATTCCTGCATCCCTGCTCTGGCCCCAGCTTGTCTGGGGGCACAATAGGCTTGTGTGAAACTCTTTGTGAGTATGCTGAGGCAGACTCTTTGTGATATGAAAGAGTGGCAAGTGACAGCTCCTCCCCCTAACAAGTCAGAGATGGTCCATCCTGCCAACATCTATTCCCCTTTTGTCTCACTGTCTGGGAGCAATACACATAGACCAACTGTCAGCTGCATAAGTCATGACAGCCAGCATACAGACTGCAAGTACCAAATGGTTAGAACAATAAAATGGTCACTTTCTAAAAAAGTGGCATTTTCAGAATTGTAACTTAAAATGTGACATTACCATTAAAGAGTTTTAAATTACAATTATTTAGACACCAAACTCGACATTCCTACTTTCTCCCAATTGAAAGTTATCACTTATTAAATATATTAAGCTGTCCAAATGTTATCCTATGGGAGCGGTAGGTCTGCTCTAAAGTTTTGCTGGACCGGTTACTTCATTTTACAAATGCGATGGATATCTCGTTAGCCATATTACAAGTGCCATTTGTAATACAGTAGACAGATTATCCATCAGGTTTGTGACCGAGTAACCCATGCGCTAAATTCTAAATCAAGTCCAAAGTTGCTCCTTCATTAATGAATGGTCTTGACTTGTAAAGGTTGTTTTATGATGTTTTGGCATAAAGGTCTGTAGTTTTAAAGATATGTTTTCTATCTTAGGAAGATGGTTAAACAATGGATGTTTTGGAATGTAACTTGTTTTTATACGTATGTGTATACTGTTTCATAAATGTTGATGTCTTTAATGGTGCTGGAATGTGCTGAACAAAGTTTTTCTTACTGACTGACATGCTTAGCCTCAATAGTCTATCCCATGCCGTTTTGACACTGACAACATTTTGACAATGACATTGTGGTCCAACAATATTTAAAAGTCAATATCCAGGTACCACAAAATCCTCCCATGTTTGCTTCTACATGTGCACATCACAGGCTTTTTAATGGATTTCAGAAAAAAAAAAAAAACATTGGAAGCTGGCCACCCATCTGTGTGTAACAATGTGATCGTGATCGTGTACACACACGGTCGACCAACTCATCAGTTTTTTATAAAAACAAAAAAAGATGCACATGTGAAGACACAGAGTGGTGGAAGTGGGAAGCTGCATGACTCTCAGCTAAGAAAATAAAAAAAAGTATTGAAAAAAAATAAAGCGATGTTAAATGGACATGTGTAATGTTCAGAACTATTTTAAGGGGCCACCATATGTGTGTTCACATGCACATGAATTTAAATGTAATGGTAACCATTTTAAAAAGGTTTCTGTCCAATCTGAAGACACATGAGTTACCTGCAACTGTTTTGTGACAGTTGTTGAGCCCTCAAAAAAGAAAACAAAAAAACTTTTTAAAAGATGCCTAAGTCCTGTGTTATCTTCCAGAGTCTATTCCAAATGTTTGGGTCTAATGTCTGTGGTCAAAAAGCCTTGTTATGAGCATTATCTATAGTTATCAAACATGGAGTCTTGGAATGGTAAGGCAATTATTGGGTCTGTACCAGTCACTGAGTTAGAGGCTGGCAGGCCAGGGTGGAAGCAAACTGAATGGCATATCCAATGAAAGTTCATGGTCCATTAATGAACAATGCAGATACATCAATGTGCTGTACCTCCATGATGGCACGATGGACAACAGAAATTTGAACAAGTAGAAGACACAGTGTTACATTGGCATTTGATGGTCTGAAGTAAGGTAGTTCACCAAGGTCAGGGATGCAAGGCTGAACCCACGTGCAAAACTCTCTAGTGATCTCTGAGTGTACATTCTTAGCATGAAATTGATGATCATTATGCAGTATCTTCCAGACCTGCCAATTTGAAAGCACATAGGTTCTAATGGCATCTCTGGTACACATAGACTGGATGTTGTATCCTTATATTTTTCAAGCCATTTCTCAATGCTTTGTATTTTGTTTAAACTATCACCATCCAATGTTTCTGAGCTAGTATCTGGAGTAAGGGTGGGCAGAGTTCATGAAGCACCACTACGCGAAATTTCACACAGTCACAAAAAACCTCCGCCTTGCTACACGGAGGTCTGTGAATGGTTGGAATTCCTTGCCCCGCCTGTTCGTGTGACGTTTCTGCCATATGGCAACACAAATTGCATGATCGGGGGGAAATATCACATAAACTACATCACGCTGTTGAACATGGGCACTGCCATCTTGTTTCTCACTCTATTTATGGTGCTGGGGCCAACTTTTTGATCCTTCTTGAATCTTTGCAATCCCTGTGTTCTAAAACTTTCTTTCCCATCTTTTTTATTTATTTTCTTACCCTTTGTATTTCTGAGTTTGCATGTAACTTTGTTTTCTACGTTTTTGGTTAATTTTGAAATTTATTTTTTCCCTTTAATTTCTTCCTAATTTTCTCTACTCCCTTCCCTATTATTCCTGTTTCTATACTTTCTACATTTTCTCTGTTCCGCCACCCCAGCACCCTGGCAGATAAGGTTGCCCCAAAAAAGTCTGCAACAAAGAGCCACCTTCCTTGCAGAAGGTGGTGCCAGGAAGGGGTGCAGCCCCAGGCCTTGTTTTCCGAGGTGGAAGCTCTGTATTTTTTATGTCCAGCGCCACCTCCGCTCCACCCTGGCATCAGGCAGCAGGTCTGGGTCCAGGTATGGACTCTGGGAGTGCCAGCAGTGCTGGGCGAGTGTGCACTGGGCAGAGTGTCACTGCTCTGGGACCTGGCACACCCATAATCAGCTGACGCACCGTGGTCCGACATCCTGGACCAAAAACAGGACCTGCTGGACCTACTAAGTGTTAAGGTTGTGGGGCTTAGTGAGTAGCTAATTATTATTATTATTATTATTATTATTATTACTTGTGTGTTCTATGATATTTCTAATAATATTTTCCAAAATAGCAAGCATGCTGCTCACATGCAGGTAAGTTAAGTTTACAAATATTATGTGATCATTCTGTTATTTTATTCTAGACAGGTGATCAGCACTACATAATTGTACTTGTTGGCGCTCGCTTGGGCTGATTATGTAAGAACTTAAGTAATGCAGAGACTCCTCTGTCCTATCACTAAGATAGTGGTAGTTAGTATTAGTAATTTAGCAGCACACATCCTCTCACTTCAGTTCTTAGATTCTTTTTTGTAGCTCTTAAAGTGACAAGCAACCAACCAATTTGGTGTATGCATGCGTACATCTATGAATTTAAAGAAAAAATGCAGACTTAGTGAATTGGCTCATCAAAGGAGGTTGAGATTGCGAATGAGATGAGAAGAAGCAAACATCATTTGTTGCAATTTATTAGTAATTCCAAAATCTTTAGAATAGGGCTAGGTAGGTTTAGGAAATTTGGAATAGGATAGGACGGTCCACGATACTAGTCGATCTGATTTAGAAAAGTTGAATGTTATTGTGATTGCCTTTTCCTGTCAAAACATCTGTTTGGAGAGATTATTAATTTACCACCAATCTTTTTTTGTCTTTATGTCTTACATCAGCATCCAGAGGCCAGAAGAGGTCTGAGGCAGGTGAAGGAGCTAGTGGTGCCTCCCATTCCGAACATTCCTCAGCCAATGGCTCTGCTTGCCCCAGTAATTCCTCCTGTTGTTAACATTAATATTTATTTCCCTAACTTTTACCTATCCTTATTTTGGATTATTATTTTCTACCTGCTTCCTAATTTTTTTCAAATACTGTTCAATCTATCCATTTCTAAATTATTGTTATACCTGCATTATCCCATTTACCTACTCTCTATATTCCTAGTTTCTGCACTTTACTTCAAACTGTATCTCTGTATCCTACTCTGTCTGTAGCTTCCTTTCTTCTGCTTTGTCAATCAGCTTTCACTCTCCACTTATATAATTCTTGGTGGAATAACTAGTGGTGATACGTTGTAAGACTTTGAGAACCCATTGGTCACATACTACTACTGCTACTCTGCCGTACAGATTGCATACTCAAGTAAAGTATTATACTGGGGGCGTGGCCGAGCCAAGCCAAGATGGCGGACTCGTCTTTCTGAGGCTCCTGCTCGGCGGCCCGTGCACGGGTCAATAATACTTGTTCCCGGCTCCCACCACCCGGGAGATTCAGTGTATCCTGCCAGCAAACTACGGGGGTGACATCGGCGTGCCCGGAGTCCCCGAGCTGGACGCGGCTGCAACTGTGGAGGCTCTGCGTGGGACCCAGCTAGCCGCTAACGGCTAAAATGGTGGCCCCCATGAATCGCGCCTGAGGCGCTTGGACTCAGCGAGCAGAGGCGGACACGATGCCCCGGCCCTAATCTGGTCTCCAGTCCCCGGGGAACACCCGCAGGAGCGCTTGCAGCGCTGGCTCACGTAGACGACCGCCGGGATTCGCAGTGGATGGGGAGAGCACGAGATCGGCGCCCCTCCCCCCTCCTGGTGAGTGCAGAGTCCGGGGATGGTCGGCCAGACCCGAGGGACAGGGTCCACGGGGGGGAGAGGACAGAAAAACAAACCCCCCCTCACCCCGCCCAGACAGAGCCAACAGCGGGCGCCAGGCAGTCAGCGGGAGGGCCCCAGCACCCATGACCGCCACGAGGACTCACAGAGAGCTCTCCAGCACCGGTGGAGGCCACGGGGGGACAAGACACGTCACTAGCAGCCTAGCAGGAAAGTCGGGAGGAATTCAAGGAGTTGGACTGGCACCAGAATCCCAGCAGCGATAACAACCGGACCCCAGTATGCATCCGGTAGGAAGTGGGGGGCGCGCCGGGCTTCGGCGTCTGGGAGAGGTGCACCCCTAACTGCGCAACGATCACCGCTTTGGGCGGACATCGGGGGGCTGGTGGCTGGATCGCCTGGGCTCCCCACGCATCGCGAGGGCGGTGAACCCCTGAAGGACACGACAGACAGGGGCCCCTCGCAGAGAATACCGCAGGCACGAACGGCAGGTGAGGGGAACATTCAACGCCGGGGGCCCCGTGCCCACGCTACATCCCCCCGGAGAACCGACTCCCAGACAACTCGAGGCCGACCTCGCCACATCGGTGCCCGGATCCGTGGACGGCGCACCCCCCTGCGGAGACCCGGCTCTCCTGGTCCGGCGTGGGCGGCGGTGGACTCCTCCTAACCCTGGTGGGACCCGGGATCACCTCCGGGGGCCGGACCACCGTGAAGGCGGCGGACGGGGGAGCGCGCATGGCACCATCACCCCCCGAGTAGACTGGGCCCATTCGCTAGGACGAAACCCCGCAGAGGAGCCCCGCGGGAAGCGGAGAAGGGACGCTAGTCACATCGGAGGTGGGCACCACTGCACGTACCCGGCCCTCGGAGCGGAGAGGATATCCCCCCTCCCGACATGGGTCGTCAACGCATGACCGGGGCGCAACAGGCTCCGAACCAACAGAGGACGACCCCTGCCGCCCACGTGGGACCCCAATCCAGCGCCGGACCCACCGGCGAAGATCCTATGTCCAAGAAACTAGACCAGGTCCTAGCGGCCATTGAACATTACAGAGTGGCGTTAGAGGGAAAATTTGGCGAGCTAGCATCGGACCTAGGCCTTCTGCGTGACGACCATCGGAAATTGGCGGATAAAGTCGCAAACAACGAGCACACGATCCAGTCGATGGAACCGCAGGTACAACAACATCACAGCACCCTGAAAGACCTCCAAACGCGAATAAAGGTGCTGGAAGCCAAGACAGACGATTTGGAAGGCCGTTCCAGAAGGAGCAACATCCGAGTCATGAATTTACCGGAGGGAATAGAGGGATCAGACCCGGTTAAATATATCACCGCCTGGATAACAACCTTCACGCCCGCAAACGACCTCACCGCTTACTTCTCGGTGGAGAGAGCCCACAGGGTGCCAGCACGCAAGCCGCAGCCCCGCATGCCTCCACGTCCATTCTTAATGAAACTCCTACACTACCAGGACAGAGACGCTATTCTGCGGGCGGCCTGGCAGCAAGGGCGGTTACAAATAGAGGACAAACAGATCATGCTGTTCCCGGACTACTCCCGTGCGGTCCAGCAACTAAGAACCACCTTCCTGGCGGTGAAGCACTCCCTGCGCCAAAAGAACATACAATTTGCCCTCCTCTTTCAGGCCCGCCTCAAAATCATGTACAAAGGGGAGACACACTTCTTCACGGATCCGCGGGAAGCGAACACCTGGGTGGAACAACACGCACGGCGCCCCAGAGACGGCTCCAGCCAGCGCACAGGCAGTCCGGCCGTTCGGGCCGCCGACCTCAAAGGGTCACCCCCACACAGCTCAGCGTGCGATCAGGCACCACTACGGCAAGCTCACTGGACCTAGCGCAAATCATTGCGGTACGCAGGAGAGCGCTGCAGGCAGTGGCCACGCTGAGTCCCCAAGAGAGAGGATCCGACTTGGAGAGAGGTCTGCATATATTCAGTTCGGACGGCGAGAGACACCCCCGATCGTGACCCCCCAGACGGCGGACACGCTCATATAACGAGTCACCAGCGGCCAACACATACAAGTGCCCCAACCCGGCCAGCACAATGGACAAGGCTACACGAACTGATATCGAGCTTGCCAAAACGGGACGGAGCTCACCCGCCTGAGTCGCGCTCACGATGCCAAGGAACACCATTCCCACGGAACTGGAATGACCCGTAGAAAATGGTGTACGGGCAGGACCTTTATAGACATTGACAACAAGCGGGCGGCCGTGCAGATGAGAGCCAGGAACCACCGAAGTCACCACCCCCTCAGTTACGAACGAAAGTTTCAGCATGATGCTCCGTTTGGACATACTGCCACGTGCGATATGCCCCTCGTATTGGGACTGTTCCCCTTCGTTGCAGTTTACACCCCCCCTTCTTCTTATTGGTTTATCCCCCACTTACTCCGGGAGCGGGCTGAGCTGCGCTTACAGACGACATCACTCACAGACAGAGGGTAGGTGGCGGACGCTGGGGTGGAAACGACGGGCGAGGAGACGCCAGGGCAGCGCATACATGCCAACCCAACCACTCACACTATGTCCAACAAAACCCCTAGCACAGACATCAAATTTATCACGTTGAACGTCAGGGGAATGCATACGGCCCGTAAGAGATACTCTGTTTATGCGTACATTAAACGACAGCAGGCCCAAGTCGCAGTCCTACAAGAGACACACCTGACGGCGGGGGAGGCGGACCGATTACAAAAAAAATGGCGTGGCATCATATGTGCCACAACGTATTCCGCCTTTGCAAGGGGCACGTTGGTGTGGATCAGACCAGGGGTACCGTTCAAGGAACAGTTCAGACTAATTGATAAAGAAGGTAGATTTGCGGTGCTGATAGGATTATTGGAGGGCCAACAGCTACTTATAGGGAGTATATATGCCCCCAACGTGGAGCAGGAGAGCTACTGGGGCAGACTCACGAACACACTGGCACACCACACGTCTATCCCATGGCTTCTGGGAGGGGACTACAATTGCACCCTAGATCCGCACCTTGATAGATCACACCCCCCACAGATGCACTCACCGGCACATAAACAAGCGGCATGCTTCCGTAGCTGGGTCGACCGATGGGGGTTAACAGATATCTGGAGGGCGCGCAACCCCACCACCAAACTCTACTCCTTTCATTCAGTCCCACACGATCTACGAGTCCGACTGGACAGGTTCCTCTGTTCGGCGGTGCTTTTGCCGAAAGTCCAAGATTCAGATTATCTGGGTAGAGTAGTGTCGGATCACGATGCACACGCGGTGGTCCTTAGATGGAGGCCCCCTTATCCCCCAATTCCAACGTGGAGATTGCCCAGTGACTGCCTCACCGACCCGGTCTTCTGTCGAACCCACGAGGAATACATACGAGACCACTTTCAACTGAATGACAGCACGGCCTCCTCTAGGTCTATAGAGTGGGACGCGTTCAAGGTCAGCGCCAGGGGGTATTGCATTCAGCAAGTGGTGGGGGTCAGAAGGGTGTTGGACAGGGCCCTACAACGAGCAGAAACCAAATTAGAGGACATATCCAAAAGGGTAGACCAGGGGACAGCAACTCCAGCACAACTGTCGGCGGCAAAATCCTCCCATGCTGAAATGCTACGGGATTTGTGCAAATACAACTTTCGGGCATACGCGGCCAGGGCACACCGGGAGGGTAACAGAGCGGGATCACTTCTGGCGTGGTTGGTCAAACAGGACACAACATCACCCCTTATCACAGAACTTATGGCCCCAGATAGACAGCTCAAACACTCCCAAGTCGACATATTACACATCTTTCACGACTACTACGCGGCATTATACCGATCCCCAAGTGCCGTACCACCCGGGGGTCTCGCTGGTTTCCTAGGTCAGGAGCCCATGCCTGGGATCCCGCCCGCAGACCGGACGGAACTCGACAAGAAGATTAAACCGGTAGACGTGAAGCAGGCAATCAAATCTTTGGCCCGCAGGAAGGTGCCGGGCTCGGACGGATTCCCGCTCGAGTACTATAGCGCGTTCGGGGCGCAACTGGTGCCACGACTGGCCGTCGTGTACGAGGAGGCGCTGGTCAACAAGATACTCCCGGTATCGATGCGCACATCGATGCTAGTGACCTTCCTGAAGCCGCATAGAGACCCCCCGCTCCCGGCTTCATACCGCCCGATAACGCTCCTGAACGCGGACTGCAAGATCCTGGGGAAATTTCTAGCAGATGGTTATAGCCAAATACTTCCCACCTTGGTGCACCCCGACCAATGCGGGTTCGTTCCCCGCCGCAACACTTCACATAATTTGCGTCGTTTCTTCCATATCCAGGACCAGACAAAGGAGCGTTTTCCCCGAGCGGCATGTCTGATTTTGGACCTGGAAAAGGCGTTCGACACCCTGCTGTGGCCCTACCTGTTCGAGGTCCTACAACATGTAGGCGTTGGTCCCACGCTTCTGGCCTACACCCAGCTCCTGTACTGAGATCTCACCTCTAGGATGAGACTTGGTAAACTCGTATCGGCCCCGTTCCCGGTGTCCAGGGGGACCAGACAGGGATGCCACCTGTCCCCACTCCTTTTCGCTCTAGCGATGGAGCCCTTGGCCATGAGACTGCGTCAGGAGGGGGTGACATGGGGGGTCCCCATTGCGGACACGACCCATTGCGTGTCATTATACGCAGACGACCTCTTAATATATGTTCGAGACATCTCAGATGATCTCACACCGATATGGACCGTGTTGCGGGACTTTGGAGAGACCTCGGGGCTCAGAGTGAACTAGGGAAAATCGTCAATCTTCCCTCTGGGTGCTACAACGGAGCAGGTGGAGATAACGCTGGGCCCACATAGACTGTCATGGGATGAATCGGCCCCCAGATACCTGGGAGTGCGACTATACCACTCCCCCAAAGATCTCTTTGAGGGTAACAACCGGAGGGCGCTAGCAGGCTTGCGGTCGGCGGTGGGATTCTGGAAGACACTGCCGTTGGCACCCATCGGTCGTGTCGCCATAGCAAAAATGATTATGGTGCCGAGGATGCTCTATTGCTTTGCGAACCTTCCTATAGTCCGGCCGCGCTCTTTCTTCCAGGAATTGGATACATTATTGGCGACCCTGATCTGGGGCGGGGGCCGTCATAGAGTGGCGTTGCGCACACTATACTTACCCACGACGGGCAGGGGCCTGGGAGCTTCGTTTTTCGAGGCATACTTCCTTGCGGCGCAGCTCCAGTGGCTGTCCCACTGGACAGCGGGGAGGCAAATAGGAGAGACAATCACGGAGAGAGGCAGAATACCCCTCCCGCAAATCCGGCGACTGCTACTAGCAGGTACTACACCAGTGCGCAAACACCCGCTACAGGTGGCCATAGCTCGCAGATGCATGATGCGAGTACACCGCTTGTCCAAGGGTCAACCACTCTACTCCCCCTTGCTTCCCTTGGTGGGACTCCCCCGTAACGGCGGATACTACACCGCGGGAGCCCTTCGCGTGTGGGCCGTCCACGACATCACAGAGGTGGGGGCGTTGTTCCAGGAGGGGCAACTGAAGACGTTTGCCCAAATGGTCGAATGGCATGATCTCCCTCCTGGACAATTCCTACATCACAGACAAGTGATAGAAAGCGGTGGTCAACTCTGGAACCTACGGGAGGATGAGCCCCCGACACATCCGGTGCTGCACACCCTGTTGCGCATGGGGTCTGACAGTCACCTAATCACGTGGCACTACAAGGCGATCCGAGAACTGACAGATGTTTCCTTGGACGGGCTCCGGGGCGCGTGGGAGGAGGATGCGGGCCGAGAGTTCCACGACTCAGAGTGGCGCAAAGCGCTGGAATTTCCAAAAAAGGTGTCCAGAAACGCTTGGTTAAAAAATATACAGTTCAACATCCTACACCGCACGTACCTGACGCCAGACAAGCTCCACCGATTCTACCCCGATACGCAATTTCGCTGCCCCCGCTGCCAATTGTTGGACGCAGACTTAAAGCACATATTTTGGGCCGGCCTATCCATACAACGATACTGGGGCACAGTGCACCACATGCTCCAAGCGACGACTGATCTCCCGGTCGCCTCCACGTGGGAGGCATGTGCTCTAGGGTTCTCCCCGAAAAAGAAAACAGCAAAAGTGCAATGGAAATTTGCTTCTCTGGCTCTCCTCCTAGCGAAAAGGAACATAGCTATGCACTGGAGGGCCCCAGCGGGACCCTCGGAAGCGGCATGGAAGGGAGCGTTACAAAAATGGGGCACGGCGGAGGAGGAGTCAATCAGAGAGGAAGAGGCGAGGGGCATCCGCAAGCACCCCATATCGATGGAGTGGGCCCAACTCCTCATACAGTTCAAACAACAATGCACAGAAGGAGAAGCACAGAACGCGACACAGCCTAACCCCTGCACTCCTCCCACTCCTCCTGCCATTCGAGACCCAGGGATGATGGCGGAGGTACACTGGACAAGTAGAGGGCTTTGTTAGGAGAGCCGAGCGGAGGCCCCGTCCCCTCTCGCGCGCCCATGCGGTGACCCCCTTTCTTCCCCACTGGCTCACCCTAGAATGAGTCCGACACACCTACTTTTACTTAGCGCACAGGCTACCGCGACAGCCCGTCCCAACCCGCCCTACCCCCTCCCAACCCGCCCTACCCCCTCCCACCCCCCTTCTGATCCTTTCACTAGTTTCCCCTCTACCCTACCCTTATACGTTTCCTCTTCTTTTCTCTCAGCTTCTTCCCCCCCTCCCCACTGTTAACAGTTGAACCCATCGGCAGTTCAAATACCGATGCCCTAGTTACTGACACAATTAAATACACTCGTTATCAGGGAGGAGCTACACAGATAGTCGGAGGGAAAACCATATAGACGGCGGAGAATCAGGGACACGTTCACGCCCCCGGGATGACATAAGTGACGATCTACTGGGATGTACTGGTGGGAGGCGTGTGGACTTAGTACTAACAGCAAGTCCCAGAGACGCAACAACCAATGTAACTACCCTGGGAAAACGAAGCAATGTTAAGTCACACTGATGCAAAAAAATGGATTCACATGTAATATGGTTGACATGCATTGTGTTAATTTGTACGCAAAACCCTAATAAAAAAATTTAAACAAAAAAAAGTAAAGTATTATTCTACGCATGTTTGTTGAGATGAGGACGAAGGCTTTCTTTTACTTTCTCATGCTCACTGAGTAAAATGAGGGAGTGGCAAAGGGTCACATTGGACACCCCAAAGTTGTGTCTTCCTCTTAGCTGGTCCTAGTATTATTAGCAGCAGTTGGCCGTGCACCATGGCTGGAACTGGAAGGAAGTATGAGGAGAACAGGCATATTACATTTGCCAATCAAGATCATATGTCCATTCAAGTTGTCCACTCTTTCATTTCTTTTCAAAAACTCAGATTCCTCTGTAGCTCTAGCCACTCCTTTACAGTTTTTCCTGAGGCTTTTCAAAAATTGCCATCAATAAAATGCCCAACCTGATATTTTTGTTAGAAGATACTGTCTGTATCCAAATTGTAGTAATGTGTAGTGTATTTTGCTATAAAAGCAATAAATAGGGGAAGGCATATCTGGCATCTACAAAATGTGTAATGTTTTTTCTAGCATAAACAAAATGGAGGAACGAGGACTATTAAGAAACAGGTCCAGCATACATGCCCAGTAACATGTAGAACATAGTGGTATGCAGTTCATAAGGAGGGGAGAAAGGGTTGGGGAAAAAGGGGGGGAGGAAGAAAGGGGATAGGAAAACAGGTAGGAGAAGGACTAAAGGGGGGAGAGCTTCAATAAGGAGCAAGGACCCTCACACACCTCGAGAGATGTCATGTTCATCATAGGGCAGCTCCTTGTTGGGCCGGCGCTGCAATGCCCACTGAGCTCCGCAATGGGGGCTCTTTGCTGGAGGTCTTTAGAGTTGGAAGCCAGGAGCCCCTATGTGTGGAGGTGGAGAGGCAAAGGGTGATGAGTAGAATGGGTGCACAAAGTGTGTTTAAAAATAGCTCTGAGTGCTCCAGGGAATCTTTATTAGCTGGACACTTACGCTATGGTTAAAAAATGAGACTGCAGGAATCTTGGCTAGCAGGGGGAATTCGACCTGCTGCAACTCAGTATGTGTGGTGACGAGTGTTAGTGGTTAAAAGGTCGACATGTTTCGCACCTAAAAACTTCTAGTGGATGTGCAGCATTTCTTCAGGACCAGGGAAGAAAAATCCATATCTACTCTTGGAAAAAAGTCATGTCAAATGTGGTGACGGAGGGTGAGGCCAGGGATAAAAACGGCACTAAGAGGCAGTGCCTTTGATTTTGTGGATGGGATAGTAGATGAACGAGCCAAATAGAATTTATTGTTCCTTAATCCTTTCCCTGTACTGTAGTGCATTGCTTTTCTCATGGGCAGATAAGAGGATGTCTGTCTTTATCATTGTTTTTTTTATAGTACCTCACATGACGCATATCATTCATAGTAAGTTACTATTCTTCATCTGCCTTATAGTAAGGGTGAACTTGAGGCATTTAAAAGAGCATGGTCATGTTAGGAATAAGATAATTGTCTACTACAGCTACCCCACCTGCAGACAGTTGAAAATTAATGCAACACAAGTATGTCTGTCTAGGGTGCCAGCTGAGCTAGCATGCCTACATTATTTTCACTGAACAAGAGAGAGAAGAATACTTGTAAAGTCAGTAGTGCATAATGCCTGACATTCTAATCACATCAAAATCGAATGGACAGAGGATACCAGCAAATGTACTGCTACTGTGCCACTATATAATGTGTTTTGCTAAGAGCATTGTTTGCAATTTGTCTTGTTTCTTTCTTAATATAACTACTCCTGCTGATCCGACAACCAGCAGGAAGGAGATAGCAGCCCGGATCCGGCAGAAGAAGCTGGAGGCCATCAGTACCAGCAGCTGGTGGCCAAGGAGGAGGTGGAAGAGGAGGCGGTAGTAGCTGCAAATGCCCTGGGCCCCAGCCAGGCTCCAGTGCCTCCAGTACACCATTGCCATAGTCCAAAGGCAGCCACATGCTGCCTTTCCACCACTTCTGCCCCTTCCTAATATTTTAGCCTTTCAGCACCGCATCATGCAGAGGCTGGCAGGAGGAATGTCTGGACACATTGGAGAGGCACGTTAGGAAGCTCCTAGCCCGCCATTAGGCCTACTCTTTGGCACCTTTTTATTTTTGTGGGTGGGTGGGACTTTTTAGGGAGAGAGTGGGAATGTGGGAGTTAAGGCATTTTGTAGATTTCTTTTATGGACAATTTTGTTTTTGGACTGGTAGTTGGACACAACTTGGGACATTGGTTGGTGTTAGAAAGAGGGGTTGGCCAGTTGTAGGTTTACAAGTTTATTTATATGTGTTAGGAAAATCATTTTTTATAGTTGTACACTATGATTAAGGCTCCCTGTTTTCCGTTTTTACAGATAAATACAGACAGAAAATATTCATTTTCTTGTCTGTATTTATTTTTAAATGTGGATAAAAACAGAAATTGGATTGCTTTTTGAGTAATTCTAAATACTTTCTGCCATGACTGCCAGGCCGATAGATGTGTGGATTGATAGATAAGGGGTTATAAAAGAAAGTAATTTTAGTAATGATGCTTTAGCATTTGTAGATATGCACAAGGTTGATACTGAAATTTAATATTTTCATATAAGTGCACTGATTTATCTTCTGCTGGTGTTCACAGCACTGAAACCTGGCAGACATTCAAGCATGAGTGCATATTTATTGGTTAAATAAATGTGGAAATATACAAATTTTAGCTCAATATTTCCCCAAAAAACAAAATAAGTATGGATAAATAACAGATTAAATTAGCAGAAAATAAATATGGATAAATACAGACGGAAATGGCAAAAAAATAAATACCATAAAACCGGGAGCCCTAACTATGATTTACATCTTTTTTGGGGGGTTGCTATTTTACTTTGCAATGCTGGCTTTGCCACAGCCAGTTTTTACAATCTGCTGATAGTGTATCAACAAATAGTTATGTGGTACCCCCACTTGTCCTACTACTCTCTCCTCCTAGTCTCTGCATTCTGCAACTATATTAACCCCTTAGGACTCTGAGGGAATGGGTGTGTGAATTTCCATTGTATATAGAATGATTGCAGTTCAACAATGAATCAACCACAGTTCTCTTAAGTCATTAGATGAAGCGAGGGCTGCATGGTTTCCTAAGCTGCCATGTTGGAGGTAGTAGTAGCAGCATGCTAGCGCACTAGTCTAACAGTGAAGGCACCAGAAGTGAGGTCCCACTTCTTCCTAGCTGAACTCAAACTGTATGATAAAGACTATTTATCGCAGGGAACTAAACAAATTGAAATAGAAACAGAGTTAATGCCATTATTATATGTTAGCTTTTAAAAAAATGAGACAGTCACCAGACACTAGACTACTATTACACAAGAAGAGAGACAGTTGAGAAAATATAATAAGCAATGCTAAATTGAATTAAAAATCAGAATGGTGAGCTATTAAAAGTTACAAAATGAAGTTGACTCGAGCTACAGAGGGGAACAAGTGTAACCTTTCACGCAAAACAGTTCCTGAAGGATGATGCTGGCAATGATGTTCCTCTAAGAAATAAATTTGAACACTGTGCGTGGGTGGCTAATATAAATATAATATTGCCAGTGTGGGATATAAATAGAGTAAAAGATGCTCGCCCTGCACCGAGTTGGTGCTGTTTTCAATTATTGGTGTAAATTATTAAGTCACACCTCAATTAATCACACAGCCCAGGGCAAGAGGGTTAGGGGTTCGATAAATGGATGGGAAGGGAGATTTGGGGAAAGGTTTGACAAAGACAAACACTACACAAGGACAACATTCATCTTGGCAAGGGAAAGGAAACGAAGGAATGATGATGAGTACTACAGGTCAACCAAACTAAATTGTCTGTCAGAGAGACCTAAGTTACATTATATATCTAAATGTTCTGTGGTACCGAGCTTTGAAATATAGCAAATATATTACAAATTAAATTATCTATAGGAGTAAAGTAAACAACACACACAGTTCTAATGATTACTAAAAGAAAAAATAATACTGTTTTACCAAATTGGGAGTTGCATCTGCATTCCTCTTGGACTGTTCATCAATCTTGGGTGCATGGCGGATGCCATTCGGTAAAGTAAACATCAGTATGTTATGTTGTTTTTCCAGTATGGTGCAGGGTAAGACGGCCTGTAGATTGATAAACGAAAATTATATTGAAGAATCATGGAGAAAGAAGTTAAACTGCTTAAGGAATGCACAGAGAGAGGCAGCACAAGACAAGAGAGAAGAGAAGAAGAATAGTCCTTTTTGCACTCATTCATTTTTTGCCTGGTGTGTGAATGATTAGGTAAGGGCAATTTTACAACAACGAAAAATCTGAAAAAAAGTGGCTGCATGTAACTATCGGTCTCAGGCTGATCAAACTCGCAACTGTCATGTTCATCAATTCATCAGGAATCATAACAATAATATGTAGGCTAACAGCAACATCAGCATGTGCATAATGTGAATATTATCATTGTTGACTAAATATCTGTTTGCAGTTACCTTCAACAACAGGCCCCCAACCCAAACACAACTTAGCTTCAAATTTGATCCAGACAGCACTGAGCACACACACCCAGCAACATAACACTTTCCCAATCAAGTAACATCAACGCACCATGTCACTACTTGCCACCACTACACAGAGTTGTGTAGGTCTATTGTTTAATTTTAGGCCACTTCAAAGTCATCACTCAATTGCTTGGATTCAGTGAAGTTGAAGACTTCCTTCTCCTGGTGGCAGTTCTAGAAGTAGTCATGCCAACGCCCTGAGTTATTCCATCATCTCTGATCCTCCAGAGTCTGACTCTGAGTAAGGTGTCCATCTCTGTAAAACTTTGTACCGAGTCCCAACTCAAATGCAATAGATCAACCTGTAGCACAATTTTGTTTTTGCACAACAAGAGAAATATTAAGTAGTTTTTTGTGTAGACTTGATTTGTGTTTGCTTTACCTAAGGGACTGGTCGGGTCTGACTCTTTGATCAGTGAAAAACAGAAAACAATAAAACAAAGCAGTGTGGAGCGGACCCGGATTAAGGAATCTCGCTATCTCTCAAAGGGGAAGGAAAAAAAATCACCTTCAGGGGATGATCAGCTATCGGTGGGCCACCAACATTGTTAATCATCAAAAACACAATTTAAGTATAATAGTTACAGAGAAACAGACACCCAGTGTCACACTGCTTGCCACCACATGAATCATCTCTCAACACACAACAGAAGTTCACAACAAACAGCAATCGCTCAGTGTGCAGTGCATACAATTTACCTGGTCTTCCGGCATGCTCACTGTGCTCGATTTGTGTTACATTGCAGAATGCTGAGCCATTGGTTCATGAAGCAGAGATTGGCCAGTGTAAATTAAATAATGTCAAATGTGGGGCAGTCTGGCTAGGGTAATAAACTAGGAAAGGATAGATAGTCATGGCCCAGGGTTAGAGGCAGGCACACATTTGTTTGTATTCTCCATCCAATGCCTTTGAGGGAAATGGATGTGGGGGAGCCAGGACTTCTTCACTGCACACAGTTGCAACTCCAATCAGGCAATAAAATGTGTCTAAGAGTAGGACGGTGGGGATGAATTACTCAACCAGACACAAACAAATAAGAGTAAATAATAATGTTCCTCTAGTTATATCTTTTTTTGGGGTGTCAAAGATAGAAAGCAGATTAGCCATAGACTAGAGAAAGTTATACGGTTGTTGGCCCAGGTCTAGTAGTCTGGTAAGTAGAGCTCATTCTCAAACTCAGTTGGTTTGCCCAGAAGTACGGCAGCTAACATACTACTTCCATGACCTGAGTTTCACTCATCTTCCTCTTGCCGTACTTCAGGTGTGGATTAATCTGGTGGCATAAAGTGCTGATTCATTTTGATAATGGTTAATCTCTCCACATTTTGGGGTGAGAGACTGGTCCTTCTTACTGTGACAACGGCACCAGCTGCACTGAAAATATGCTCAGCGGAAACACTTGCTACTGGGCAAGTAATATAGTTTATTGTCAGCCTTCTGAGCACTGGCCATTGGCGCCTCTTCCCATACCAATACACCAATGGGTTTGATCAAGGTAGACCTTTGTAGCATCATCCAGATAGGCATGGACCATGGTCATCACTGATGCTCCACCTTGCTCAACATCTTTTGCCTCTGCCTCTGCACTGGGCTTAAACCCGTCCAGTAGAAACCACTCAGTTGCAGAATTTGGGGCTGATGCTCCTGTTCTTGCTGTTGTTGGTGTTCTTATTGTTGATTTTGGCTGCTGTGAGCCAACAGCACTGCCCTCAGGCTCCATACTTGAAGGCTGCCCCGCATGACTTGTGTGATGGATGAGTGGACCTCTAATTCCCTGCTGTTCTTTTGCTAGCTCACTGCCTTGCTCAGTTATCCTTGTTTTGTATTTTCCAACATCCCAATCTGAAAAAGGAATGAAAGTGGGCATTAATGGTTTTTACTGTGGATCAAGAATTGTGGTACAGATGTTATGTTTGGATGATACAATGTCTCTTTGCACCCTTGTATTAGCAGACAAGTGAAGGATTAATCTCCCCACCAAGTCATATGCATCTTTTTGATCTCCACACCTGTGTACATTGCAGACACATCCTTTAGCAGATCCTGTAGCATGTGTAACAATGGTATAACTTGGCCCATGGTACTGTCCTCCCTGCTGACTTCCCATGTGAACATCTCAAAAGGAAGCAGCATCTCTGTCATGCATTTGACTAGTCACCATTGGTTCATCTCAATGATAATGCCTTTCACATTTGCATCCCTTCTTTGTATGACATATTCATTGATAGGTCTGTACTGCTCAAACAGGTGTTCAAGCATGTGATAAATAGAGTACCAATGGGTTGCCATCTCCTGTATGAGTGCTTTAACCGGTATTCTATATCACGCTGAATGACCCTCAGCTGTTTCTAAGCTTTAAATGAATGGCTGAAATGAGTCTTCTGCAGGTGGACAGTAAGTTGCTTACTTGGTCTTCGCTTTTAGAAAGTCATGTAGAATTATGTTATTGCAGTGTGCCAAACACAGGACCCTGAAATAGCCACCATTGGCCATGGCCTTAACTATATTACTCCCATTGCCCGTGGCAACAAATCTAATATTAAGCCCTTTTAGGCACAGCCAATCAAAGACCTTTTTTTTTAAAGTCTTCCAAAATGTTTGCAGCTGATGGGATTTCTCCATGGCAAACATAGCTACTGTTGCATGCTTTTGAACAGCATTACAAATCTCAGCAGTGTAAACACCTGCAGATATATTTTCTCTAGCCCCCACAAATCAGATCCAGTGTGCAGTGATACACATGTTATCAGTCACTTGGCAACTAGTTCACATGTCTGTTTTCAGGTTGATACTGTGAACAACACTCTGCAGCAAAGCTTGTCCGAGTAATTCCTGCACATCGGGATGTAGCGCTGGAATGGCAACTCTGGCAAAATAGAACCGTCTGGGAATCTTCCATTTTGGGCAGATGGCTGCCACAAATTCAAGAAAACCCACTCCTTTCCCAAAAGGAAAAGGACGGAGGTCCAGCACTAACATTTTTAGCCAGCTTCGTGTTGAATAAACGTGTCGTTGAGTGGTTGATTTCATACTGCCCCTCAGGCCTAAACATGGCAGGAATAGTAGCCTGGATTTTTTTCTTTCCTGATGCCACTAATCCAGATGGCTTCTTGAGTGCTGGTAGTGTTAGGCCCAATGTGCTTTTCAGCTGGGCAGTCACTTTCCTCTGTTGCCTTGGTGTCTCGACCAGAGTCTTGTGCCATAGCGATGTTGCTGATGTGGGCGACACTATTGCACAGCTGAGGAGAGGGCTGCTTTGCATAATGAAGATGTCTTCCTCTTCTTCACCTTCCACCATGAACGGATCAGATTCCCTGCTGAACAGGCTTTCACCCCCTTAACCAACAACACTTGCAGTTTTCTGGCCGCTAATGTGCGACTCTCAACGTATTATATGGTGCTTCCTCAAATGGTTGTTTGGCCCCCAGTACCATAGTTTGTACCAAGCTTACCCTGACTAACACTTTCTCTGCAAAGTGAGCATATGGCAATGTTCACCTCCTTCTTGCTAACCGTAAAAAAGTCCTAAATTTGGGAGCTCAACTTTCTGACACTGGTACCACTGCTAATGTCGGATGAACTGGCAGTAGGTGGGCATTTTGACATTTGACTCTCTGCAGTACCTACTTCTACTGAGGTGGTTGTGGATGTAGGTCGCTGCTGGGACTTTGCAAATATGGCAGTGGTCGTGGTGGTTGTATCTGTGGTGTAATATCCCTCTCTCCAAGTTGGGATGGGGTAACATCGGTCTCCCCTGAGTCTGGGCTAACTTCCATGATGACCGGCTCGTCGTCATCCTCCTCTTCTACATCTGCCTCTATATCTCTAAGGCTTTCACGAGCCTTCCTTTTCCCTAGCTTTGTCTCATGGCTTGCTCACTCCCATACTGAGGTGGTATCCAATTGGTGTCTAGAACAACAGAAGGGGGTCTTGGAGAAGAAGATGATGCACTGACCCTCCTTTTTCTAGCTCATGATCTGGAAGACAATAGATCTTCTAAACGAGCGGCTTTCTCTGCCTCCTCAGCATGAAGCTTAATCTCCTGAAAAGCCCTTTCTTCGGGGGGAACTACCATTGGTGGTTGCAGCTGTTGTTGTTGTCCACTTTTCTGAGTTGTCTGCAACAATTGGATACTACTTTGCAATAGTGATAAGTCAATATCAAAATCACTGCTTGTTGGTGTAGCCGTGATTAGACTGGCTGCCTCTGTGACAGACTTGGGTTTGGGCCTAGATTGAGGTGGGCCCACTGATGCAGGTGTGCTGCTCCCAGCTTGCTCCTCAGTTTCTTTTTTCCAAAAAAAATCTGGGTCGACATACCAGTGGTCGTGGTCTCACTGGCCACTTTCTTTGTAGCACCTTTCTTTGGGCCATCTTGAAGCTGTCAGCAGTGGCACTTAGCTTAACACGTTTAAGAGATGTCTGTGATGTGTGGGCTACGTATCATGTCATGGACAGGCCTTCTTTCTGGCAGTACTGTGGGTGATGTTGTCTCTTGTGCACCTAAAAGAAAAGAAGCAAGAAGAAGGACAACAGTAAAACGTGGCAATATTGTAGCTCAATTAGTAGTACACACAAACACAATATCATTTAGTGTGGTCACTGGTTACTCTAATTTAAAATACTTAACAATACAGTGCATCTATTCTTAAAACGGAAAACCACATCAATATAAACTTTCATGCTGATAACTTAGTTGAAGGATAAGAGAGAGCAAAAACAAAAAAAGCATATAGATGTAACTGTTTGCTTTATGTGCGTCACGTGACGTCACTCACGTAAGATGTGGCGCTCACGGAGGTGCAGTTGACAAATGACAATGGAGAGAGTAATCCTTAGACAATTAATGCTGTTGTGCTCCTATAGCAGACATGGGGTTGATTGATGCCAGATGTAGCGACAATGGTATGAACGAACAATACTGAAAAAATATATGTATAATTTACCAATGAATTAAAAAAACTTTTGAAAAAGAATTAAAATTAAAACAATTATAAATAAGTGAAGTTATCCTCAAAGATATTATAATAAGTGATTAATTAAACTGCTATCTCATTTCTCAACCATCCATGCAAGCGAATGGCAAAGCATCACACTGGCTGGACGCACAACATGGCTGCCAGCCAGTGCCACATGGTCATCAACAACAACACTGAGCTGGTAGGCATTGGGGACAAAGAGAAGACATGCAGGCCTATAGAGAATACACACTGGCTGCCTGCACAAAATAGCCACCAACCACATGGTCACAAGAGAAAACATGCAGGCCTATGGGGAAGCAAACTGGCTGGCTAGTGGTAACACATAATGGCCGCCAGCCACATGGTTACAACAATAAGAGGCAGGAGGGCGAGGCCTGGAAAACAAAGAACACATGCAGGTCCATGGACACTGACTGGATACAAAATGGCCCCTGGACACATGGCATGTGGAACAAAGGCAAATGGTAGCCTATGCCAAATAGACACACATACTGGCCAGTGGCCAGACAAAGGAGGCATGGTAAAACAGAGAATACAGCATAAATTCAGCAGTGCCAAAAATGAAAATGAACAAGGCAAAAATGTTTACACACATTCTCCAAAAAGGCATTACCCCACCTATACACTGTTTGCAGGAGACAAACGTTAGATACCCTAGGAAAAGCACAATTTCAATTTTAATCCAATACCACCCATGCCCTAAAAAAGCTGTATCATGCAACAGACAACACAGAAACAGCTGTTTGATGCACCGTTGACTACTACTGGGCCTAATAGCTGGAAGGCCCATTGGCAGACTAGGCCACTTAGTAAAGTAAACAAAAAAATATATTGCACATGTATTAGAAAACATGTAAAAAATATACTAACTACATTTTTCCTCTACAAAATAAGAAAAATTACATGCATAACAACAACAGAAAACTAGCAAGGAGGCATGACCACAAACAAAGAACACATGCAGGTCTATGGCAAAAGCACACTGGCTCACTACACAAAATGGCTGCCATCCACCTCTTCACAACAAGAGGCAGAAGGCCCGGAAAACAAAGAACACATACAGGCTTATGGACACTGACTACAGAAAATGGCCCCAGGTCACATGGCTTATGGAACAAAGACAAATGATGGGCTATGGCAAACACACACACACACACACATGTCAGACAAAGGAAGCATGACAAAACAGAGAACACAGCATTAATTCATCAATGCCAAAAACAAGAATTAACAGGGCTAAAAAAAATCAATGTTTACAGCAACACACATCCTTCAAAGGCATTACCCTACCTATACACTGTTTGCAGAAAACAAACCATGAAAAACCACAAAAACCACATTTTGTATTTCAATTCAAATCCATCCATGACCTTAATGATGTTTCAGATTCAAGAGACACCACAGAAACAGTTGTTTCATGCACCCATGACTAGCACTTGGCCTACTGGCTTGAAGGACAATTGGCAGACTAAGCCACATAGTGAATTAAAGCAATATTGCAAATGTATTACAAAAATATGGAGAAAATGTAGTAAACGGTGCAACATTTTTCCTTTACAAAAGAAGAAAAATTAAATGCAAAGAAATAATTAGACCCCTACTGAAACAACAGGCCAGTAAAAATAACTTTTAAAAATTGATTTAAAGTACAAATAAATCCCAGTACATAGCCCCAATCAAACAAACAATACCAGTTGTACAACTTCTTTGTGAAATCTCAAATACAAAGTCTTTAAATCCAAGGGATATGCAGTGAAGTACTGGGTATTTTAGACCCAGCGGTGCAGGGGCACACACCCTATGACTTCTGGGTTCACCCTGTTCCAGACCTACAGAAACACAGAGTCTTCTGGGTGAAGTCAAAGATTCGTTTATTGGCTGCAGACCAATTACAGGTATCCTAGAAGTACAACAGCGTGTATGTTCTCAGGAGACTGCTGAAAATCATTGGAACGGGCTTCTCCTTAAATACAAAATATCATGCTTCAGGCACACATTCCTTGGTTTACGATATGGCCATTATAAGTATACATTACAAACGAAAAAGCAGAGTCATGATGACCATCCCACATTCCAGTTCGGCCAGCCCACAATGATTTACACAGTAAGGTTCAGATCCCACATTTGATGTCAATAGACCCCCCAATAAACATGAGCATCTCCTGTTTTGGGAAACAAGTCATAAAGCAGGAACAAGCAGGTGTGGAAGAGATTAGCCGGGGGATTGTATAGAATGAAAGGGTTTTATGACGGGTCAAGCCCTGATGCTAATCACAGGTGGACGGAGGAAGGGGGGCTCGTGAGACCGGTTTGACCTGGGGCAGCAGAGCCAGCTGCCCAGGTCACAGAGAAGTCAGAGGAGAAGCCCATGTACTGTGAGGCCCGTATTTACTCCATTATAGCCTATGTGAGGGCAATGACAAGATGGCCACTGCTTCCAAAATGGAACCCGCGTAGTGAAGCAGAATAACGTGTACACAGTGCATTCATAGCTAGAACGATATATAAAGCACTCGTACATGCCGCATTTACCATTTGCGGTTTGCTAATACCAAGATAGACAGGGGTAGGGCCCTGTCCCCTACGCGGTCCCGAATATTAAAGTACGACAGACCCTCCTTTTGCCCTTACATAGGCAATCACTATACTCATCTTAATCCGAATCTAGGTCAATGTTCACAAAGTCATGGAGATGTTGCTGTAGCATCATCCTATTACTTAGTTCATCCCTCGATACAGGTTTCCTTACACATAAGGTAGCACAGAGGCCACATATCGCAGGAGCACACTGTATGCACAGACAGAACAGGAAAAGAATGGCTAAGATCATTCCAATGACCATCAGAACTTTCCAACCCCAGGCAGATATCAATTCCCAGAACCACCCCACCAGTGACCAATCTCCCTTATCCACGTGTATGGATTCAGATATTTTATGGAGTTTGGAGATGGCTTGATACACTGTTGGAGCATTATCTGGTATGAAAATGCAGCAACTGGATTGGATGACCTTGCATACCCCACCGCGGTCTGCAAGAATAACGTCTAGAACCATGCGGTTCTGCAGAGTCATAAGGCGATCCGCTTGGAGCTCAGCCGTCAGATTACTAAGGGCACCAGCTGTTACATTGACAGTGGATTCAACCACACGAGTCAGTTGTCTCAGGTTCCTACTATTGACCATAGGTCCCCAAAACGGCAGGAAACCCAAGAAGAAGTCTCCCGCTTCCTGACCGGCAGTATCCTCCTTACTAATCACACCTCTCAAAACTCTGGTCTTGTGATAGTCAGAGGCAGCAGTAAATGTCGGCGGTAGCAAGTTCGTAATATAACATGTGCCCGAGAAATCGGGGGGCAGCCATGTATATGCTCGGTCATTACAGATGAAATATGTGCCCTTGGCAGCCAAAAACGCAGGGGAAAACTGTGACGGGAAGGTGTACGTTTCAGTACAGTCACTTCTTCCCAGTTGAGCTCTAGGATTCTGACCATTACCCTGTAAGCAGAACCGACCCATGTGGGGTACGACCCAGATTGGAGATGAGATTTTTCGCTGTCTTTCACCCAGACTAATACTATACCCCGTCGCGTTCCATCCTACATAAGGTCTCAACTCTTCTTTGGGAATGGATGAGTATGCATCGATATCCCTACTCATATCGGCAACTCCTTTTATCAAAGCCTTATTATTGGTGATAGGTCTGATGGAACGCGGTTGGCGAGGGGAATATGTATCTAGAGCATAGAGAAACATGGTCTGGAATGCCCATGACGATCCATTGTAACTATACGGCAGCACCAGGTAGGGAATACCCTTGTTAATGGTATGTGGCATTAACCCACACACCCAGCAATTGGTCGTATTCATTACCAGTTGGTGCTGGTGCAAGAGTTGGATAAACGAGTTATTTACGAACTCTGATCGTCTGGTCTGTTCGTGCTCAGGCAAAGGGTGAAAAGAGTGAGAGGAGGCAGTAGAAAGAGGTATAGGCTGTTCAGTGGGTTCAATGGGCTTTTGAGCGGAGAAAAACACAAATCCTACAATAAACATTATTATGCTACACAGTGTAAAAAGGCACAAAAAGACAAAACATTTACTTTTTACAATTCTACACATCCTTGCGTTAAAGTTCATTTCCTCAATCGGTCTCTCCATCTTAAAAAACTCCATCCTCTACTCGGGCCGCTCGCGGCGGATGAGTTTCTTCTGCTAAGGAGTACGCCTGTCAGTCCAGGGAAACGCCCTAGACCAACCAGAACCGTTGACCTAGCGTCTTCGGCCTGTACCCCAAAGTCTTGGCACCGCGACCCTGCGGCAGAACCCGGATGGTGGTTCGAAAAACAAAAATCAAGAAAGTCCTTCAGATGGGAGAGCAAAAAATGTTAAAAAGGAAATAGTGAGGAAATCTTTATTTGTCCATGGGCCTAGGTCTCAAATTATAGCGGAGACGGCCAGGTGCTGTTTGGTCTTGAAACAAAAGTTCAGGCTCAGTGGTGTCCAGTCGATTTGATGGTGGCACAGCTTTCTGCAGAATATTGTCACTCTCTTGGTCTGAAACTGTGTCTTTTATGCGTGCGTCACTGAATGGTACAAAACGAGGTACAGTGTCTGTCTCAGAGTCGGCGATACCCTCCTTGACCCACTGGTCATATGGCAGAGGCAAGGGGACTACTTTGCAGTGGGTACCATGGATCCAGTGTTTCTTCCCTTTTACTCGCACTGCTGATCTTGTCGACAGTAGAACAAGATGAGGGCCGATCCAGCGAGGCTCGTCGTTGCTCTTGCGCTGGAAATTTCGGACTAGCACCCACGTACCAGGGTTGATAGGGTGTCCAGGAGTTTCAGAGGCTTGAGGGAGAGTATCATGTACCTGTTGGTGCAAAACACGCAGTTTAACAGTCAAATCATACAGGTAATCAAGCAGTACTGGATGCTCTATCTCACTGAACTTCGTAGGCCTCGGTACACCCCATACGTTGGCCGGACGGCCAAAAACAACCTCGTAAGGGCTAAGTCCCACTCGTGAGTGTATGGTCATTCTGGTGGACAAGAGTGCTAAAGGCAGAGCGTCAGGCCATTTAAGACCGGTGCTCGCCTGGATTTTGGCCAGCTTGAGCTTTAAGGCTCCATTGTAGCGTTCTACTAATCCAGCTGATTGGTGGTGATTTGCAGCATGGAACTTCTGCTTTATCCCTAGCCCTTCACATACATTCTTCATCACTTTACCCACAAACTCACTTCCATTATCACACCACACCATTCTTGGCATCCCAAACCTAGGGAAAAATTCCTTCACAAGGGCTTTGGCTGTGGATAGGGCAGTGTTATCTTTCAGAGAATAAGCCTCTATCCATTTTGAGAAAGCACAAACAACCACCAGTACATATTTCAGGTTGTTGCATCTTTTCATGTGAATAAAGTCCAGCTGCAAAACTTCAAATGGACATGATGGGGGTGCAAAGTGACCAGCTGGAGTTGGGGTTCCCCTACCAGGGTTGTACTTCAAACATACTATGCAATTCTTGACCACATTCTCTGCACACTTGGGAATCCCGGCATTCTGCCATACTGGAGCCAACAACTTGCATATACCTTTCGTACTGATATGTGCCATTCCATGTGCCATAGTAACCACTGGAAGCACATATGCATCAGGCAACAACCATCGCCTATGTTCTGTCAGATCAATCCAACAACCATTCTCATCCAACTTACCCATACTTTCTCTCCACTTGCTTAACTCTTCCTCTGTGGCTTCAGCTTGAAGCGACTTCACACTCTCTATTGTGTTCTCACACATTCCCACATCATTAACCCATCTTGCGGGGCCTGCAACATACATTCTAGTCTTCACATTCTGTGCTGTTTCTTTCGCGGTCTCATCAGCAAACGCATTCCCACGTCCAACATCATCTGTGACTTTCCTGTGCGCACTGCATTTCATGATCGCAACTTGCAACGGTAGGGTCAGTGACTCAAGGAGATCATTCACCAACTTGCCATTCCGAATTTTAGCTCCATGCGACGTCAGGAACCCACGCTCCTTCCACAGTCGCCCAAAATTATGAGCCACGCCAAAGGCGTACTGGCTATCTGTGTATATATTTACTCTCATTCCTTCAGACAACACGCATGCTCTCGTGAGGGCGATTAATTCTGCTGCTTGGGCCGAATTATGTGGCACTCGTGCAGTTTCCACGACCGTGTGCAAAGTCGTGATAGCATATGCAGCAGTCGTGTCACCATTAGGGAGCTTGAAACATGAACCATCTACCCATAAAGTGCCATCACACTCAGTCAGGGGAGTATCTTTTAGATCTACTCTCCCTTTCGTCTCTTCTTCTGTTCTGAACAGACAGTCATGTTGCTCAATCTCATCTGAGTCTGCTGGAATTGGCAACAATGTAGCTGGATTCAGCGTATTGCATCTCTTTATGTGTATGTGATTTGCTAACAGTGTAAGCTCATAACCTGATAATCGCGCACTAGTCAAGTGTTGTGTCTTGGTCCTATTTAATAATGTGTCTACAGCGTGTGGAACCATAACAATCAATGTATTGTCCATTACCAAACCAGCAGATTGTCGGATAGACATCGCTGCAGCAGCTGTCGCTCTCAGACAGCTTGGCAATGCCCTTGCTACAGGGTCCAAGGTTGATGAAAAATATGCGCATGGGCGCGGTCTGTCGCCAAAAGGCTGTGTTAACACTGATAACGCACAACCATCTTTCTCGTGAACATACAATGTAAAAGGCTTACTGTAGTCGGGGGTACCCAACACAGGTGCTGAACATAATGCATTACGCAATTCCACAAAACTTTTCTGGCACTCTTCAGACCATGGGATAGGATTCGGTGTGTCTTTGCATGTTAAGGCTACTAAAGGTTTTGCCAATAAAGAAAAACTAGGGATCCAATGCCTACAGTATGAAGTGATGCCCAAGAAAGCACGCACTTCTCTCTGTGTTCTTGGCACACTCAACTGTGCAATGGCTTGAATTCTTTCTGGGGTCAGTTTCCTTCCCTCCTTCGATAAGAGATGACCTAAGTAGGTCACTTCTTGTCGACAATATTGCAGCTTAGAGAGAGACACTTTGTGATGGAAAGCAGATAAATGACGCAACAGTGACAATGTGGCTTCTTTACAAATCTTTTCAGTATCCGCAGCGATCAGTAAATCGTCCACGTACTGAATCAGGATAGCGCCACTAGGTAAAACAAGTGCATCAAGCTGCGCTTTCAAAGCTTGACTATATATTGATGGACTTTCACAGTAGCCCTGGGGAGCGCGTTTGAAGCGGAAGCTTCGGCCTCCCAGACTGAAACCAAAAATATCTCTGCTCTCTTCTGCAATTGGGATGCTAAAGAAAGCATTCTTTAAATCAATCACTGAAAACCATGCAGCAGAGGCTGGAATCATCGTTAACAAGGCGGTTATATCGGGGACAACCGGAAACTGTGGCACAACAATCTTATTAACCTCTCTGAGATCGATCACAAATCTGTAAACAGCTGGCTGTGAAGGATCCGTTCGTTTTAAGACAGGTAAAATCGGACTATTGCAAACGTTGCCTCTTGTCTCTTCAATCACACCCTTATTAATCAAGTCGCTGACAATGTCTAACAATGCTTTCTGCCCTTCATTAGAGATCTTGTACTGGGGAATACGTGGCAGTCTGACATTAGCCTTTAAAGTCACCACATATGGCGGTATCTCCAAGAGGCCCACATCATTGGGACCAGTAGCCCAAAGGGCATCCGAAAGAGATGACAATTCAGGCGGCATTGTGTTTTTAGACAAGTACATTGGGGAAATCACTTTCTTGCCTAATGTAAGTTGTACTCCTGAAGGAGAACAATACAGTGTAGCGTGCAATCTTTTCAACAAATCTAATCCCAGCAAATTCTCACCACAACCTGTTGTCAGAATCAGGGGTGCTTTCAGCTCGCAAGGTCCAACAGAAAGTGACATGGGACTAGAAATCGGGTTCCTAACTGGGGCGCCAGAAAAACCTACCGAAACATTGATATCGCCAGACAAAGGTGCGCCAGGGAGTTTTGAATGCATGATTGAACTCTTTGCAGCACCAGTGTCTAGCAGAAAAGGCTCCGTTACATTTGCTGTAGTCACCTCAACATACGGTCCACTCTGATCCACTGGCACTGAAACAACTCCCTCTCTCTGTCTATGGCTGTCCTAGTAATCATTATTTTCTGCATCACCGTCCTCTGCATAATAATCATTATTATAATACTGGGCCGTATTACTAATCGCGTTAGCTTGCTGATCAAAGCTATTGATGGTACTTTGAGGCGGCAGAGGACGCGCGTTCTGGGGAACACTTCCACGCCCTCTGCCTCTAGGAGCTTGCTGACCACCCCTTCCTCTGGCGCCATACATATTGCCGTTACGCTGCATCAATTTAGGGCAACTGTATTTAAAATGACCTTCCTCTTTGCAGTATGAACATTGGTTGGGACCTACAGGGACACGTGGTTGGTAATACCCATTCATTTGCTGATTGTTCTGAAACTGTTGGGGTTGGTGATAGACACCTTGGGGTTGCCTATAATTATTCTGACCTCCACGTGGCGGATAGGCCTGCTGTAAAAGGACCTTTGTCTTTAGTTCCTTCGTTTTCTTTTCTGTTCTATCTTTCTCGTCTTTATCTCTATTTTCATAATACTGTGCAGTAGCCAGTATTTGCGCAGAAGAAGAAACAGCCCAAGAACTTTCTGAATCTTTTAACTATTTACACAGGTCAGGAAGTAAATTCTGCACAAACTTATCCACAAACAGCCGTTGGCCACCCTCAGTACTCATATCCTGCCCACTGTGATCAATAAACGTTTCTTCAAACCTAGTAAAGAAGTCTGACACTGTCTCATCTTTCTTCTGCTTGCATGCAGATAACTTGTCCCAATTTACGCGCATCGCAGGCATTATTGTCTTCATATACGTGATGATTCTACCAGGCAGTTCAGCTACTAAAGGTTCTGGTTTCGCACCACCAGTTTGTCTAGCATCAGCAGCAACAATGTTAGCCCATGTATCCCCTAGTTCTGCATTGTGATCTACATTACGAATTGATCCCCATAGAGGCTGTGGAACAACATTACCAAACAACATGTCTATGTCGGCCAGATTCATAATGCATGACCCTGCCGTCTGTGACAACTCTTTATAATAACCTGCTGGGTTTTTACGGGGATCAGGCAAGGACTGCTTAAGCGCTAACACCTCGGAGCGCTTCCATGGAACATGCACCCAAACACGCTGGAAATGCGCTGCCACAGCGGGGTTACCACCGGCAGCTGCAACCGCTTCCTTCCATACCGGGGGAACTTCTCTCATAGGGTATTGTCGCGCTTTTACCTTTTTCCCCACAAGGACATCTTGTTCAAACAATGATTGTTGGCAATCATCATTCCTAAAGGACAATACAACCGCAACTGCTTTATCTACTCCGCGGTCCACAATTATACCAGTTCCAAAATCGAACCTCACTCTACACAATTCCTGCGGGTTCGGATTTTTACCACTATCCTCCAATTTTTCACAGAGAATTTCGCACATTTTCTCAAACACATATCTCTGTTTTGGGGCATCCCATTGATGGAAAACGTTGACAACTGATTCCACATCATACAGTGAAGGAAAAACAATCCATCTACGCGCCATGTTATCTATTACCTTTTTCTCATCGGGGTTAGGCAATTGTCTACGCAATTGCTTACGCTGTAAACCAGGAGTCGCACCAGATGACTCAAAGAGAGGAGACATTAATGTAGTAACCACATTAGCTAAGCGCTGTCGCGCTGAAGGAGAAACTGAGGCGAGAACAGGGGGAAAAACAGAGGGAAGAAAAGAGGATGTAGAGACAGGTACTGGAGTGGTGGAAGGAAGAGTGTCAGGGGAGGCAGCTGCTGTATTAGGCAAAGTCGCAGGAAGTGCGGGGGCAGTTGGAAGCACAACTGGCGGTCCTTGAGAGGGCTGCGCTACATGGATAAGAGCCGGCTGCAAAGCAACTGGCGGTTGTGGCAAGGCTTGCAGTATATTCACTGGAGGTGGCATATTTACAAGCTGGGGAGGCGCCGTGGCATTTTGAGCATACGGGGGTGGCGAACTCAACAAATGTGACATCAGGGGATCTTTCTCCTTTTCTTCTAACTCATTCTGCTTAGAATGTGGTAAAGCTGGGTAACATTTGTCAATCCCTAACTTGCGCTGCCTATGCAATTGCTCACTCATCTGCTCCTCCTCATTGTCTTTAAATCGTACAGCTGCTTGCATTACTGTCATACCTTTCTCTCTCTTATTCTTTTTCGCTAACTTAATTTCCTTTTGTTTGGCTTCCTTTCGCCATAAGCGGAAAGAGTCAAACATCGCCGGCCGGGCTTTCTTCTTAAACAATTTAATTTCCAAATTATCTAAAATATCGGTATCAAAACTACCATTTTGGGGCCATTTTAAAACACCATCTTTCCTGGTGTAGTGGATCCATACTTCGTTATATGCAATGGGGCCTACGCCATGTTTTACATAGAGCTCATAAGTTGGAGTTCCAACCGGAGGAACCGGACATGATTCCTCTAGCTGGAAATCTTTTCCACAACCCAAACAGAATAATCTACCAAATAGTCCAGAACCAGGCATCTTTGCTCACTAGTCTAGATCCAAACGTCAAAGGATTATCGATTACGATAGTCTCGTGAATACACGAGTCCTCTGGCTTTGGCGTTTGCAAACTCCAAATCACTAATTCAAATGATCCCGAAGGATACCAAAACAAATTGGAGACGCTCCACTTATACTTAACTGAATATTGTTGATCGATGGCGTCACCAGAAGACTCTCTCGATTGTTTCGCTCTCTCAGATTCGTCAAGGGTCCAAAACAGGTCGATTAATCAGGGCAGCAGTCCTTCGTAGCCGTCGGGACGCGGAGAACCTCGCAGAAAAGACTTTCGGACCACGTCGACATGCAGGGGTCGATGAAGTGGCGGCCTTCCTCCGGAATTTCCACACGAAGCTCCTCACGAACCTCTGGCTTGGACTGGTACCGCTGAAATCGCCCCACGTTGGGCGCCAAACTGAAGTACTGGGTATTTTAGACCCAGCGGTGCAGGGGCACACACCCTATGACTTCTGGGTTCACCCTGTTCCAGACCTACAGAAACACAGAGTCTTCTGGGTGAAGTCAAAGATTCGTTTATTGGCTGCAGACCAATTACAGGTATCCTAGAAGTACAACAGCGTGTATGTTCTCAGGAGACTGCTGAAAATCATAGGAACGGGCTTCTCCTTAAATACAAAATATCATGCTTCAGGCACACATTCCTTGGTTTACGATATGGCCATTATAAGTATACATTACAAACGAAAAAGCAGAGTCATGATGACCATCCCACATTCCAGTTCGGCCAGCCCACAATGATTTACACAGTAAGGTTCAGATCCCACATTTGATGTCAATAGACCCCCCAATAAACATGAGCATCTCCTGTTTTGGGAAACAAGTCATAAAGCAGGAACAAGCAGGTGTGGAAGAGATTAGCCGGGGGATTGTATAGAATGAAAGGGTTTTATGACGGGTCAAGCCCTGATGCTAATCACAGGTGGACGGAGGAAGGGGAGCTCGTGAGACCGGTTTGAACTGGGGCAGCAGAGCCAGCTGCCCAGGTCACAGAGAAGTCAGAGGAGAAGCCCATGTACTGTGAGGCCCGTATTTACTCCATTATAGCCTATGTGAGGGCAATGACAAGATGGCCACTGCTTCCAAAATGGAACCTGCGTAGTGAAGCAGAATAACATGTACACAGTGCATTCATAGCTAGAACGATATATAAAGCACTCGTACATGCCGCATTTACCATTTGCGGTTTGCTAATACCAAGATAGACAGGGGTAGGGCCCTGTCCCCTACGAGGTCCCGAATATTAAAGTACGACAGCAGCAGACACAAAGAGTGATCCTTCCAGATCCAAATCTAAATGAAAAGTGACCAGGAGAAGGACAGAGCACTGGGAGGAGCCTAGTGGACAGGGAAAGGAAGATGGAGACTCTGGGACACTTCCTTCCAATTGGAAAAAAAGTTTTTTTTAAAACACTCCTTGCAGCAAAAAAGCAACACCAAATGTCCATTCGATACGTTTTATTACCTCCAAATTAACATTTCCGGAAGATTTTGACACTTCTCGACGAGAGAATCTTCCCCAGATTTCACCCATGGTAAATTCTCTGCATTTGGGATCCCGTATGGCTGAAAACATCCCCTGGAAGTCACCGGCACACCCGAAGTACATGTTGGTGACCACTAAATCTCGCGGGAGCATTCGGCTGGCTAGCAAATCTTGTGGTGCTCGTGAACAGCTCTGAAAATTTCATGGGCGATCGCCAGCACCCAGCAAGTTGATCCAGCGCACGCAAAAGGACACTTCGAGTGGGCTACAATAAAAAAAAAATCCACTCCATTGCGGAGTTTATTGCTAAATCCACATTCTCCATGGAACGCGGAGTTGCCGAATTCCGCAAACTTTGCGAGTGGAACTGTCAGGGGAACTTTACGAATCACACAGGAGCAGAATGACGCTAACTCCCAATGCCCTTCTCAGGACCCCCCCCGCTAGGTTTGTTTTAATCCATCGCAGGTAAGTTCTGAGGGGGGAAAGGGGATTGGACAGAGAAGACACAGCTCCAAAACACTGCTGGTCCTGCTTAATCTTCTTCTTCAGGTTGTTAGGCTAGAAACATTAAATAGTCAGATATATTGGTTACCTTGACAGACTGCTTTCCTTAATATAGATACATATACATTTAATAACTAATCTCACCAGTAAGTAGTTTTAGGCTTGCCACTCTTCTTACTTCTCTTGAGCGTTGTGTGTGTTTACCCAGAGAAGCCTTCTCTCTAATCACTTGTTCTTTTCCTTGCATGCCGTTCTATTCTAAGGCTCTCTGTCTTGATAAAGGAAAAATCAAGGTAAGTTATCTTTCTGTTCTGTAAGTATATAATGTAGTTCGATGTTCCCTTCCTACCTATGTACTTACTGGACAAGTGATTGAGATGTTTACAATTTGTTGCCTGAAGTATGAGAACTTCAATTAAATAGAGATATGAGGACAATTGCACCTGTCTAAGATTTTTTCTAAATGGAAGATTTGCTGATTTATGCTTCCCAGCCAATTAGAGAAGGTGCTTATAATCAGTTTGGTATGACTATTTATCACAGCTCTTATGGCGGCTGCCAAGACGTGTGCAATTTAATATTTTCCTTCTCAGGGAAAAAATGTAATGAAGCGCGAACGGAAATCTCTCAGTGTTCGCTCTTGTTCGTTTTTTGAATTACGCAGCTCAAAAGAGAGGCGCGTTTAAATATTGCAGAGGAATTTCTGTAACCTTGCCGGTAGTGCGCATGAACTGAAACGTGCGCACGAGTTTATTTCCTGCAGCCTTTAGGTACCACGAGGCACAAAAGGAACAGTGCCCGCGAGTAAACTTCAAATCCAGAATGAGAAATTCGATCTAGAATAACGCAGCTCAGAGAAACAATGCTCGCGTTTTTCCCTTGTGCGAATTTACAGGACGTTAAGAGTTAACTGAACTTGTCAACATTATCTTCCTTGTCATTCTCTCAGGAAATACAATACTAAATATATTTAATTGGTTAAAGTTGAATTAATCTTCTTCACAGATTTATTTCAATCGTTAGCGCAAGCAAGGCTTCAGTCAGAATTATGTTTCAACAGCTTATTGCCTGAAAACTTGGATGGGAACAGAAATAATACTTTGAAGTTGACACTAACCTTTAATCTTGAATATTGATAGTAACCGACAAAGCTAACCCCGCATATTCCGCCACTACCCTGACTAACTTTCGCGACGCATGAACAACAGGTGCTGCTCCAGAAGATTCTTCAGTGAAGTGCACAGTAGAATGTTGGAGCACACCTCACCAACTGTCATTTGCAGAAAGACTAGACTGCTAAACAGCGTTATGCTGTTGCAATGTCAGGATGTTGGCAGCCATGTTGGAGTTTCTATGGTGCCAACTAGCGCTCCAACTAAAAGGATTAGCTACTCTTTGAGTTTGTGAAGAGAGAATAGTAGCTACGGAGGAAATAGGAGGAGGAAACCTCCTGTGATTCCTGACAGGAGCAGAGTTTTATGCCTAGGCTAAGTCTGGAGTTGGAAGCCTAGCTTCAGATGGCTTTCCCCAGTACTAAACATGCCTCCACCCATATATTGTTCCCCTTTCCCTATTTGAAATTTTTTTTGCTCTTTGTGCTGCATTTTGCCTGCAGGTTCATTCTGGTATACTGAGGCTTGACTTCAGAGATTGTTCCCCTATCTCCTGAAATTGACAAACAGGTTTTCCTTGCCTCCTTCCTCTGTAATCTCATCTATACCTGAATCTTGAAGGTCGTTGCAAGGACTTTGTACTTCTAAGCAAAATTTTACTCTATGCTTGTAGAATCGCTGGGGATACTTGTGATAGCCAGGCATGTTGAAACTTACTGCAGATTTGGTTGACAAGCCATGGGCTCCAGCATCCAGATATGCCTATAAATCTGCCTGGTCTGCTTGGCTTTGCCTGTGTATGGGGTAGGTTTTAACATCCCTATTCAATTCTCCGTCTGTCATGAACTTCCTTTTAAATCTTTTTGCTCAATGTTTGTCTTACTAGAAGATCAACATCTACGGCTGTAGTCTCTTCACATCTGCTTCGTTAGAATTCTTTTTCGATTGATAGCGATTCTTTGCAATGTCTTTTCATAAAAGGTATTCAACTCAGAAAGCTTCCACTTCCCACATACTCTTTCACCAGGGAGTTGTCGCTGATCCTTTGCTTTCAATCCAGGGTTCTCCTAATTTTTCTCTTTGTTTTGAGGATCTGTCTCCTAAGTTCCTTTACCTCCTGTGTCTCTTGAGAAATATTCTCAGATGTCAGGGCAGTTTTTTGTCCTGCATTTTTTCTCTGGATGGAGCGATTTATTACATCTTGGACTGGACCAAGATACCCTCCCAATTTGAATCCGTACCTCTATTTTCCTTCTTCTCCTTCCTTGTGAGCTGTCACTTTTCTGTAGAACTACCTGTGTAGGACCAATATTGTTAGGATTCATTCCTCTAATCAGCTGCTGAAGGCTTCGTATTTCATAGGATGCTTAGGGAAGCATGCCCTAAAGGAAGCAATATCAATACCAGCAGATGTTATCACCTCCCAACCACAGTGAGATAGGCTTGGACAAGAGACTGTCCTGCATGGCAGCTTCTGCAGTGGTTCGAGATTGGAGGATATTCTCTGGGCTGCTGATTGGACCCACACAGCCGGCTTCAGGATCTTACACCTGAAGCCAGGGAATCACATGATTGCGAGAATGCTGGAACAACTTTAACTTTGCACATTCTCCATTTAGGCAAGTATGATATTTCTCCCAGCTTTCCAGGCTGGAAACTAAATAACATTTCTGCAATGGCTAATAACTGTTTTATCACATATGCCTGTTTGACTTCATGTTCTTTATCGCAATATGTTATCCTCTGCACATCTACCATTTTTTCCCTTACAGGTTCCTCTTACCTTCTGGCAAGTTCCATCAGTCCTGGTTGCTCCTGCTTTTATTGCTTCTTCAAACTGTATGCGGCTTCCTTACTTGCGGCTGTTAGATGTTTTTCCTTTGCAGATGCTATCAATAATGAAGCAGCCACTGGGGAGCTGATGGTTTATATGAAAGTGGCCAGTGATATCATAATGTTTTTGGTTTTCTCACTTTATTGCTGTTGGAGTATGACAATAAAAGAGGAATTGACTTAAATCTTAATTTTACCTTGTGCCAGTAGCTGCTGCTACTGGATTTGGGGGAGGGAGAGTGGGGGGATAAAAAAAAAGAAAAAAAAGGACTTACCAAGAATGGCCTGTCGCTGCCTCTCTCCGCCTCTCTCCTTTTCCACCTTCCTTCTTACTGTCTCCAGGCCCGCCCACAGCAGGAAGCATCCGGGCCTACTGGCTCCCCTGAGCCAATCACAATGCTACAATGCAGCGATGTGATTGGTCTGAGCGCCATGGTTCGGTGCTCAGAATGGGAAAGGGAGCCTGTGCATGTTCCTTACCAGGCTGTATAATGCAGCCTGGTGGGGAACATGCAAAGTTTGCATGACTGTTTGGCTGGCTTAAGAGGGCTGGCCAAAACGTCATGTGCACTTAGGGAGTGCAAACCATTCCTCCCCCTGCTCTGGCCAGTTCCGCCCTGCCACTGACTGCAATGGGAAAAATAAAATGATAATAACAATACCTTATTATCATTTTATTTTTCCTTTTGAGTATTGGGGTCACGCTCCTCCACCTTAGTGGAGGAAGCGCCACTGCTTTTTTGCTAACGCTTGGAAACCCCCCATTATTCTCTATATTTTGACTATTTATGTATTAGGAACACTGTGAGGAGTGCTGACGTATGTCTGGATGAAATTCTACTTTGTAAGACTAATGCACTGGATAAGATCTTGATGTTTCTGAGGAACAGAGGACACCGTATGTACCTACTTGGAAAAGAGAGTTAGAAAAGAAGCAAAGTGCATCTTAACACAATGTAAGTTCGCGAAGAAAACGCAGTAACGTGCTAGTTATTTCCAAAGAAACCACGGAACAGCGGATTTAAAAAACATGAGAAGCGTTCATAAACACAGGACTAAAACAGAAATGTGTCTCCCTTCCAAGGAGGGAGGAAATCCCTTTGGCTAAATGCATACATTTCTAGTTTCTCCAATTAATTTTGATGATAAGATTGCAAAGTCTGGCACTATTCCTAGAAACCGTCACCATGCGATGAATTGGCAAAGAGCAACTGGTGTCGTGGATCTATTAATATTATCAGAGCATGCGTTTTGAAATACATGAAAGAAAAAAACGGAATTCAGACAAGACAGCACAGTTAATGCCTTTGTTTTGCCTTTGCAGCACTAAAATGCTGCATTGTTCCTTACATTGTAGATATAAGAGGCATGGAAAATCACGATGAGCCAAGAGATTGGGAAGAGAAGGGCATCTCACATCCCACTTTCAAGTGTTAAAGGCGTTTCCACTTCTTTCTAGTTCTAATGGTGAGAACACCATAAATCAAAGCGACTTTTCATTAGTTTGATGGAACTGTTGAAACCTGTCGTCTGTGTACAATGTAAACAGACCTCCATCATGCCCTAAAGGGTATAAAGAAGTTTTAAGATTGTTTAATAACTAATCTTAGTACATCGTGGTATCCGTAGCTATTCTCCCTCCTTTCTGACGCCTACATTTCATATCCACGCACCTCAATAATCTTTCCCCTCTGCTGGACAGTTGTTGCTTTACATTCCAAAGTCAGGATAGTTTTTTTTTGAGGGGGGGGAACTGGGCTTTCTCTCTAGATCTGACAAGTGGATGGAATAACCTCGCTGTTGAACTATACTTCCTGCCCTCGTGATCTTTCCAAAAACTTTGGGCCTTATTTACGAAGGCCTGCGTCACTTTTGCGCCGCCGTTGCATCACTTTTAGTGACGCAGCGGCGGCGTAAATAATGCACCATCTTGCACCATATTTATGAAGTGGCGCATCTAGGCAGATGCGTCACTTCATAAACCCCTGCGCTACATTATATCTGTGTCAGGTATAATGTATGCAGTTTGGGCGTGCCACCACAAGAAAGTGCCGTAGGATTGGCGCAGTGAACTCTATGAGATTTTTCTGCGCCACATCTAGGACGCCAATACGTCAAAACCTTACGTCTGCCTCATGGCAGGTATAAGGGTGACGCAGAACCCTTCACATGAGGCATGGCCCATGTGAAAGGAACATTGATGGAGTAATACTGACGTGTTAGATTTGGGGGTCTCTAGTTGGCATAGGTAGGTACCTGTGACAAATAGGGACTCTTGCGTCTAGTCAGGGTAAAGGGGTACACTTCTAAAATAACCCCTGCTCACCCCCTTGGTAGCTTGGTACGAGTAGACAGGCTTATCTCAGAGGCAGTGTGTAATGCAATTGTGAACACATACAGTAATCAAGTGACAACATTACAGATGGACACCACACAAGTTTTATAGCAAAAATTAGTATTCTTTATATAGACTTATCACAAGACCACAAACGACACAAATCCACAATACTGTTATTTTAAAATGGTAGAATTTAGCTTAGTTCTCTTAAGATGGTAAATACAACACTCAGAGTTCAATGTACCTTAAGATGTGACACGCAGGGCAATGAATGTGTTGCAAGGACGGTGCTGCGAAACAAAGATGGCGCTTTCTTCTTGATGTGACACGCTTCCCGGTGATGCGGCGGCGCCTTATGCGACGTCTATCCTCTTCTCCGGCGATGCGAGCTGTTTCCACAACGATGCGAGCCACGACAGGCCCTGTGACAGGCTTCCCAGTGATGCGGCAGCGTCTGATGCAACGTCGATCCTCTCCCCTGGCGATGGGAGTTGCTTCCACAACGATGCAAGCCGCGACAGGCCCTGCAACACTCTTCCCAGTGATGCGGCGGTGTCTGCTGCGACGTCGATCCTCGTCTCCTACAATGAGCTGCGACAGGCCCTGCAACACGCTTCCCAGTGATGCGGCGGCGTCTGCTGCGATGTCGATCCTCTTGTCCTGGCGATGCGAGGTGCTTCGGTGGACCTGCAATGACTCAACGATTCTTCTGCGACACGCTACCCGGTGATGCGGCGGCATCTGCTGTGACGTCGACCCTCTTCTCCGGCGATGCAAGGCGCTTTGTGTTGTGAAGCGGCAGCGGCAGTCCGGCAACACGCTTCCTGTTTTTGAGTCGCGCTTCCAGCTCCTTGTGACACGCAAGTCCTCAAAAAGTCCAGCACAACTGCAGGCACTTCAAAAGAACTCTTGGGGAGCTGGTGGGTGAAGTCTGTTGGCTCTGAGACTTCAGCAGGAGGCAAGCTCTTTTCCAAGCCCTTGGAGATCCTTCACAAGTTGAATAAAAGTGCACATGAAGTCCTTTCTCCTTTCTTTGGCAGTCAGGCAACCACTGCAGGCCAATCCCCCAAGCAGCATTTCAGCTTAGGGATAGTCTCTCCTCAGTTTCTTCTGGTTCCACTCCTCAGCAAAGGTTTCTTCTTGTTTCCCAAAGTGATCTAAAGTTCTTGAGTTTGGGTCCCAATATTTATACCCAGTTTCTCTTTGTTCTCTGAAGGCAGAGAGGCCTTTGCCTAGTCCAAACCAGTTCTGGTCAGTCCTGGAGCACTTTGTTGACAAGACTCCTTCTTTCCTTTCAGAGTGTAGGGCAGAGACATCAAACGCACCACAGGAGGTGGAGCCAGCATTGTGGAGGGAAGGCACAGCCCTATTCAGGTCCCAGGTGCAACTCCTCCCACCCATCTAAATGCAGATCTCTATTCAGCCCTGTGCTGACTCACACTGTCTCCTGGAATCCCCCAGCCGCTGTCACTCAAACTCCAGACAAGGAATACACAGCCTAGCAGAGGCAGGTTTGGATGGTTAGATAAGAATACCTACTTTCTAAAAGTGGTATTTTCAAACACAGAATGTTAAAACCAACTTCACTAAAAGATGTCCTTTTCATTCTGAGTTCAGGCATACTAAATTCGAATTTCTACCATGTTCCCTGAGTCAGTACGGATTATAAGATGTAATAATCAAACTGCCTATTCTGGCCTATGGAGAACAGGTAGCCTTGCAATAGTGAAAAACGAAAATGGCTGTAATTCACTATTAGAACATGCCACACACACCAGGGCATGTCCTACCTTATACTTACAATGCACCCTGCCCTTGGGCCTACCATAGAGGTGTCTGATATGAAGAAAAGGGAAGGTTTAGGGACTGGCAAGTAGGTGCACTTGCCCAGTCAGCATGACAGTACCAGACAGCACACAGGCTCTGCAATGGCAGGCCTTAGACACACTTTTAGAGGCTGCTTCTGTGGGTGGCACAACCAGTGCTGCAAGCCCACCAGCAGCATTTGGATTTACAAGCCCTGGGCACTCCTGGTGCACTGTACTAGGGTCTGACAAGTAAACCAAATCATCCAATCATGGAATCACTAATCCATACATCAATTTACAATAGGAAACACTTGCACTGTGCCCAAAGCATTTAACACCAGCAGAAACACGTGACCAACAGCAAAAAAATGGAAGGGAGACCCAAGCCAAGGTGCCAGGTCTAACATGATGTATCTGTCATTCCTTGCGACATGATGCGTCATACTGTAAATATGACGCATCATTGATGTCACAAGGAGGGTGCACTAAGAAGTGGCGCATCGTTGCTTTCACGCAGTGATGCACCACTTCTCATAAATGAGGCCCTTTGTTTTACAAATGGGTTACATTCATTTAATCCACCTAGATATTTTGCATTTGATCACCCGGTTTTAGACCTCTACTCTACTGGCTCCGGTCTCCTGAGGCGAAAAGCCGGGAGTTGACACCGCTGTTGTGATTATCTGTATTTTAACTTGTGTATTTTAAAAAACAAACTTTCGCACTCAGGCACTTTAGGGCGACGTGCAGCGGACCTAGCGCTGTCACGTGACACCCTCTACCTGCCTTCATCGCCGCTAGCCACGCCCACTCTGTGGCCACGCCCCCTCCCCGCCCTAAAGGCTCACTACTTAAATGTGCATTCTCAGAACGCGCAGCGGGCGAGCGCAGCGGGCGCGACGAATGCGTGCCGAAGTTGCGCCTAAGTTAAGCCCGTCTGCGCCCGTCCGCGACTGGCCGGGACTAGGGGCGCCTCACCCTGCCCCACTCATTACCTACACCCCGGACCTACTTCGTAGCTACCAGGGCCCCTGGCCCATCTCGGCCACAACAATTCTCCGCATCTCTGCTCTTGGCAGAACTCCCCCCACCCCCCTGTCTCGCCCTCGTCCCACAGTCGATACTTCTCCCACGATTTGTGAGTCAGTTCCTTTGCCAACCCCTAAAAACCTCACTGCCTTTTATCTTAATACTCGGTCTGCTATTGCCCACGCGCACGAACTGTCGGTCCTGTTGGACCTTCATGCTCCTGATCTCCTTTTCTTAACCGAGACCTGGTTCTGCGAGGACTCCCTCCCTGCCCTCCTATCCACCTTACCGGCCTCCTATTATGCCCTTAGGGCGGATCGTTCTTCAGGCAGAGCCGGGGGTGGCGTGGCGGTCATCGCACGTACCGATCTCCCTTTTCAAGTTCTATCCTTACCCATTATTGCCAGCACCGAATTTCTGGTGATTCGCAGTTTCCACCTCTCCCCCTCTAACCTGCTTCCTCACCTACCGTCCCCCCCAGTCCCCCCTACAGTTTCTCCCTGACTTTTTGGAGGTCTTGGCCACCATTACAGTCAATAATTCCTCCATCTTGCTCCTTGGCGATTTTAATTTCTGGCCCTTTGATCCCGCCGAATGTCCGTCATCAAAGGAATTTTCGGAAACTCTTCACTCCCTCATCTTTATATCTCATGTTCACTCCCCCACCCACATTAAAGGTCATCGGCTTGACCAGATCTGGTCCCTAAACTGCCCTGTGGAATCACTTTCTATTTCCCCCTGTTCTTGGTCTGACCACCACCTGATCTCCTTTCTCCTTCCTATTCTCCCTCCAGCTAACCCCCCCGGCCCAAAAACATCTGGGTCCGATCATGGGGCCGTGTCAATCTTGAGAATCTCTCTTCTCTCCTTACCCGCTCTCTCCCCTCTCTTCAGGGCCTTACCACTGCCTCCCAGGTTGATGCCATAGATCAGTGGCTCTCCCATAGCCGCGACTCCGTTGCCCCGCTCAAGCGCATCTCTTCCAAACGCGACAAAGACGCTAATCGGTGGTTTAATAAAGAGCTTAAAACCACCAAACTAACAGTCCGCCGCGCGGAGCGGGCTTGGAGGAGAAACTATTGCCCCACTCTGAAACTGGAATACACCAACATCCTGAGCCAGTACAAAAAAGGTATCTTGGAGGCTAAAACATCTTATTTCTCCTCCAAGATTTTAGCAGCAGAGAACCAGTCCAAGGAGATATTTACCATCGTTCATAACCTGACGTTCTCGGACAGAACTACTTTAAAACCAGTCCCGTCTGAAGATCTCTGCCTCTCTCTCAATGATTATTTCATTCAGAAAATTGCAACCATCAAGTCCAACATCCCTCCTCCTTCCCCATCTTTTGATGATCCTCGATGTCCTCCCCCCAAAGGCGCACTGACCACCTTTCCTCCTATCACTCAGGAAAGTCTGACCTCTTTGGTGCCTTTGATCAAATCTGGCTCCCCGCACGATCCCTGTCCTGCCCACATCCTCCGTCACATCTTTGTTTCTTGCCCAGACCCTCCCCTTCACCTCCTAAACAGCTCCCTTTCTCAAGGCATAGTCCCTAGCTCCCTGAAATCCGCGGTAATTGTGCCTATTTTGAAAAAACCGGGGGCAGATCCTTCTGTCCCAGCCAATTTCCGCCCCATCTCCCTTTTGCCATTTCTGGCTAAAGTGCTCGAGCGCCACGTCACCTGCGCCCTGAGTTCCTTTGTGGAGAAGCACGGAGCCCTTGCCCCCCGCCAAGCTGGCTTCCGCCCCGCACACTCTACGGAGTCCGTTGTTATGTCGGTTCTAGACACCCTCCGGGAGGGTATGGATACTAATCAGCACCAGGCCCTTGTGCTCCTCGATCTCTCAGCCGCCTTTGATACAGTGGATTATAACATCTTACTCTCCCGTATCGGGGCGGCGGGGATCGGGGGGACTGCCCTGGTCTGGTTATCCTCCTTCCTGAGCAACCGCACCCAGGCTGTCCGCCTGGGTGATTTCACAGCGGACATCCGGAAAGTTCAGTGCGGGGTCCCCCAAGGTTCCTCTCTCTCTCCCCTTTTGTTTAATTTGTATATTGCCCCTTTGATTTTTTCTCTTCAACAGATGGAGGTCACCGTATTCAATTATGCGGATGACCTCCAGCTGGTCTTTAATCTTTCTTCTCCCTCTGCTGTTCTTAATTTCCAAACTGTCATGCTCCATATCAGGGACTGGATGAACCACAACCACCTTAAACTCAACCCTGATAAAACCGAGTTGGTGTTGACGGGCGGTTCATCCAGCCCCTGGTCCCCTCTTTTCTGGCCCCCCTCCCTTGGTCCTTCTCCTGCTCCTTCTTCCTCAGTTAAAACTTTAGGCATAAAACTTAACTCTCAACTCACCCTTCACTCCCAGGTTAGCTCTGTGGTATCTTCCTCCTTTCTCTCACTGCGCACTATACGCAGGGTGTCCCGCTTCTTCACTTTCTCTGCCCTCAAACTCATTATCTTGGCCATGGTGGTGTCCCGCCTGGACTATGGGAACGCCCTGTATGCCGGCATCCCTGCATACAGTTTGCGTCGCCTACAACAGATACAAAACCAGGCGGCTCGCCTGGTTTTCAATCTCCCTAAATTTAATCATTCCACCCCACTTCTGAATTCACTACATTGGCTCCCCGTGCGAGCAAGAATTCAATTCAAGCTCGCATCCATCACTTTTCTGGCCCGATCGGGTTTGGCGCCAGCCTTCATCTCCTCTGAGATTGTCTCATATATCCCCACCAGGGCTCTACGTTCCTCCTCCCAGTCCCTCCTCACCATCCCACGCTTCCGGAGAAAGAAGTGGGGAGGATCCAAATTTGCTATTCTTGCACCCACTCTCTGGAACTCCCTTCCCCTTGAACTTCGCTCCATCACCCTCTATTCACAGTTCCGGAAATGCCTTAAAACCCACTTATTTACAAAGTCCTTTGAATAAACGCTCCCCCTTCCCTCCCTGCCTCTAACCTCAGTCCCCGTCAGCCATAGCGCCAAGAAGCCGCTGGTATACGTGCGCTCTAAAAATACTTTCAAACTCAAACTCAAACTCTACTGTGGCTGTGGATGAGCCATGCTACCTAAGTCTCACTCACAGTAATTTCATGCTAATAGGACTGAGTATGTTTAATGCCAGTGTCCACCTTTAAAGATAAGACCCTGTGTCACAGCTAGGGGCACTGGTCTGAATGCACAAAAACACCTATGCATACGCATGTGCACATGTGTGCGGGCTGCATGTGAAAGACTGCCATTTTGTTCAGCCCTGTACCTGCTCACAGGTAATATGCTGTTTGGCAGTTTTAAACTGCAAATTCGATCTGTCAAAAATAACGATCAACATCCTGAAATTCTGGTCAAATCACTTAACCATCCCATGCCTGAAAAAATGAATGTGTCCGTCTGTAATGCAACAGGTGCTCATGTAAAGCACTCTGATACCTTCAGGTCTAGTTTGCGCTATATAAAACTAAAAAAAGAAAACACTTTTGGCAGGCTTAAACCTTCCTTTTAAATATGTATAAGTCACCCCTAAGTAGGCCTTATTTTCCATAAAGACAGGGCACTTGGAATTTAATGGTGGAACATATAAAACATAATGTTGAACATATCCTTGCATTGAAATATTCCCAAAAGCTATTTTCACTGTAGCAAGGCTGTCTTCTTCCACAGGAAAATACTGGGCTACATGGCTACATTTGATAAATGCTAAATTCGAATGGTAAGAGCTAGAGTAATAAGCCAAAGACTCCTTTTACTAGTTATTCAAAATCCAATTTAAGAGCAAAGCCAAATGTTGTCTACCTATTAAATAACAGATACTTTTATACAGTTACCTTTTTTCTGTATAAAGCTTATAAAAAATCAACTGTCTCCTGGTAACTGCATGGTTTCCCTGTGGTCAGAAAGTGATTGCTACCAGAAAAAAGACAAATGGTGACAGAGGACAAAGGGCAAGGGAGCGGGGAGGTGCTGGCCTTCCCTTGACAGCATGGTCTAGAGGTTGTGCCCAAGGGGTGGTAGCACTTCAAAAGAGTCTAGCCTGTCACGTGCAGATTAACCTGACACCAGGCTTGTCCTCTTCCTTTGTCTATTTAGCCAAATTGACTATAAAACCAGTGAGAGGGGGAGCTCCCCAGAACTGATTTGGAGTGAACACACGGGATGGTTTGTCCATCATCATAACCACATTTTTGGGTGGGCACAGGGTCTCTGAGCAAGTGAAGAAAGGTTATGTCCTATTCGATTGTCCTACAATGCTGTGCAGGAGGGTTGGGTGGGGTGGAGAGATGATGTGGCATCCTTGGATTGGCCTGTCTGACATCTAGAACTTTCCACCCACACTTATAAAACCCTGCTGGAGATGGGGACAGAGAGCAAGACCTTGTACCTGGATGGCAACTTCACTAAAAAGCATGGAAAGCTGGAAGAAAAAAAACACCTGATGTCCCTCATAGGCTAAGGACTTTGCCTACAGCTAACCCCCAGGACTGAATAGGTCTCTATAGAGCTAGTGACACTGGCCATCTTATGAAAAGACAGGTAAGAGCAGTTCCTCTAATTGGCCAATTTGGAAGTATAGTAGTAGTTACTATGATCTGAGAAGGGAAATTTCAAATTCAGATCTTGTTGCCCTCACACACCTGTTAGGGTGTCATGCTTCATCATTGGGCGTGCTCCTCGTCGGACCGGCGGTGCAATGTCCGACGGGCCTGGTGGCTTCTTTTTCGGAGGTCTTTTGATCTGAGTACGCCGTTTTGTATGAAGACCATGTGAATGATTATGGAGGGTAATAGCTCCTAAGAATGTGGGGATTCAAGAGAAATTAAAATAGGCCCTGGCCCCTCAATAGTTTTAATAAGGTTAAATAGGGCTGGGACTAAATAAAACCAGGGAGGCTACTTATGTGATGCAAGGTATCAGGGTAGCCTATAGTTGACAAGGGTCAACATGTTTCGTGTCACGGTGCTCAAGATTGAGCGACACTTCTTCAGGACCGTGGGACCAGTAAAGAATTCGTATACCTCAGTTTTCTTATAACGGGGTATTACAGGTCAACCACATACCAACTGGACCTAAGTATGGTTCAGAATAAAAGGCTCCGCCTAAACAGAAGGAGACAAAAATATATGTAGAGGACAAACATAAGCCACACATTCGTAGCTACATCAAAAAATGACGGGTCCATAAGTCAAAATGAGGTGTCTTTTAACTTCTTCAAGGGACCATCAATTCCACCCAACACTAACGAACTTGTTAGAGAGAGGACAATAAAAGAAGTTGTGACTAGTACATAAAAAATACAACCAAGTATACTCAAGCAGTGATATGAAACTCTATTCTCCTTACAATTATCAATATAATCGAGCAGCCAATAAACGCAATATATATCTTACCTCAGAGTGAGGGGTTCAAAGCTTCATAGGTAAGGGAGTAGTAACCGGACCACTGGAACGGTCCCTCTAAGGTAAAGAGATAAGCATCGCAAAATATATAACATATACGTGGAATACTCTATCTCTATCAAGAGCGTGAGGTGTGTAGGCTCCAGGTAGTTGGTACGTTACTTAGTATCAGTATGCTCTCTCCTCATAAATAGCTATCTTTAAAAGTGCTATAGGTTGGTACAACTAGTACACTGTGATAGCAGTCAATCCAAGCCACTCGTGTAGTCCTTACGTAATGCACAATATTAGCGGGAGGTGTATTTAGCGGTGTGTTAAATCCCCCTCTAATAGTGCATGATATTGACAGACTACGTCTATTTGTGTGTGATAATAAATAACATGGTGAATAGGTGCCGTAGTGAATAGATGTCCCTTAAGGGTGGCGTGTGGCTGACAAAACAACCCCAAAGGTGGGTTCGTCGTGCTCATATCACCCGCTGTCAGTGTTTCTCGTAACGATTCAAACTGACCTTAACGGCGAGTGCATAGTGCTCGTATCACTCTCCGTACACGTTCCGGTGATGAATCAGTGCCGCCGAAGTTGCGGGCAGAAAACGTAAACAGTAACTTACCCGAACGTTGACGGGGGCAGGCCACAACAGGACGTGTCTACTCCTCACCTGGATATTACCGGTGTTGGATTCACTTCCTGTATATATCCTCGATTCAGTGGCGTAGTCTCGCGAGATTGCGGGAGGCGCCATTTTGTCACACGAGGATTGCCTGACCTTGGGAATCGAACGCTAGACTGAGCTGATCGATATGGGGCATGGAGAATACATATGATGAAGGATATATTTCTAGACTAATTAGAGTGTAAATCCATATTATCCGCTGGTATATAATACCTACGAAAAGAAATAGGTACTTAGATGTGTTCAATGACTAATTAGTCAGCAGTGAGCCCAGATGGTGCTCGTAACTGGTATAATAAACCTAATAGGGAAGTGGGTCTTAAGTCTACCACAGTATTCAATGGCGTAGTCTCGCGAGATTGTGAGAGGCGCCATATTGTCACACGAGGATTGCCTGACCTTGGAAATCGAACGCTAGACTGAGCTGATCGATATGGGGCATGGAGAATACATAAGATGAAGAATATATTGCTAGACTAATTAGAGTGTAGATCCATATTTTCCGCTGGTATATAATACCTCCGAAAAGAATTAGGTACCTAGACGTGTTCAATAACTAATTAGTCAGCAGTGAGCCCAGATGGTGCTCGTAACTGGTATAATAAACCTAATAGGGAAGTGGGTCTTAAGTCTTCCACAGTGTTAAGCCCAGATGATACTAGAGACTGTTATGTAGGACCTTATAGGGAAATGGGTTTTTTGGAACCTGTATCATCAACAGTCGCCCTGCATGGAACGTATCTAATCAGAATGTGTTACAAAAACAATCCGGAGTGGGAAATGTAGATGAAATAGGATATATGTGTAAATAACACACAAAGTGGTGTTGTGATGATAGTCAGGGTGCATGAACATAATGATGTATATGTTGGTTCATTAAACATCTAAGAACATGGGTGGTGTTCTACCAAAGAAGTCCATGCATCATAGTCTTGGTAATGGAGATGTCGTGTTTGCAGACCCCTGTAGGTGGGACTATTAGTACATAAGTTCTGTCCATGGGATTTCGTCGTTAAGACCCCTTTCCTGTGTTGATAAGCGAAAAATCCACCTCTGTTCAGTTTCAAAGAGTTTTTCTTGTGACCATGAGGGATTGCTTTCAATCACGGTCCAGTGTAGGTCATTGTGTCCGTGCGGATGAGTGAGATAGTGTGTGCTCAATTTAGTCGTGGATCTCCCACACCGTATATTGCTGCGGTGTTCCATAATTCTTGTCTTCACTGGGCGTGTTGTCATGCCGACGTATCTTAGTTTACAAGGGCAAGTAATTAGATAGACGCAGTTATGGGAGTTGCAGTTTGTATGGTTTTTCTGAATCCAGACTTTTCCTGTTTCAAGAGTGAGTTCTTTAGTTGTCTTTGTAAGATCACACACTCCACATTGTCCGCAAGGGAAGTGTCCACGTACGGGATTCATATCCCACAGGGTCCTTTGTTTTGTTAGTCTTCCTGTCTTGGGACGTGTATGTACTATGATGTCACGTAGATTACTAGTGCGTTTGTTGGCAAATCTTGGAGGGGTTATGGCCACTTTACCCGTATTTAAGATCTTCCAGTTCTTTTTTATAATTTTCTGGATCGTGTTAGATTCTGGTGTGAATGTTGTCACGCATATTAGTGACTCTTCGGTTGATTTGATTTTAGCTTCCAACAAAGATTCTCGGTTGTTGTTTAGTGCGCGCTTGTAAGATCTTTTTACAATAGATGTAGGGTAATCTCGAGCCTTGAGTTGGTCACTGAGAGCAGCTGCTTCCTTTTTGTACTCACTGGTTTTTTCGCAATTTCTGCGGAGGCGGAGAAACTGTCCAAAGGGAAGGTTATCTCTTAAGGCCTTAGGATGGTAGCTTCCATATAGTAGTAAGCTATTACGATCTGTTGGTTTTTTAAAAGTCTTAGTTGACAACTCTCCATCTTGTAGGGTTATGGTCAGGTCTAGGAAATGGATCTCTGTGGGTGAGACAGACCGAGTGAATTTTAAATATGGGTCCAGAGAATTAACCCATGTGAAGAATCTGTCACACGTCTCACTTTCGCCTTTCCAAAAAATTAGAATGTCATCTATGTAGCGTTTCCACAGCACTATGTTGTCACTGAAGATGTTATCTGTCATGTGTAGGTGTTCGAAATTAGCTACATAGAGACAGGCCAGACTTGGAGCAAAGGTGCTGCCCATACAAGTACCTTGGGTTTGATGGAAGAACTGGTCTTTAAATTGGAAGTAGTTTTCACACATAGCTATTGTTGCGCACTCCATAATGAACGACACTGGTGTAGTAGAGGTCCAGTCTTCATTAAGAAGCAGATCTTCAATCACTCTAAGGGTTTCGGTTTGAGGGATATTAGTATAGAGTGCCTCTACGTCCAATGTCATTAGAAGATCCACTTGACTGTTAGTGTTGAACTCGGATATTAGATTCAGAACATCCCTGGTGTCCTGTAGGTACGATGGTATACGCTTCACCAGCGGACGAAGAAAATGGTCACAAAATTTGCTGAGAGGCTCTAATACTGAACCGATCCCTGATACTATAGGTCGTCCAGGGGGTGGGTTCTGGCCTTTGTGAATCTTGGGAAGCGTATAAAACGCTGGTACGCGTTGTTGTGAGTTCACAAGGAATGCTGCCTCGTTTTTAGAAATCCAGCCCTGGGTCTCTGCAGATTCCACAATAGATTTAATCCTCGTCATCAGTTTCCCTGTTGGGTCAGATGTTATTCTCTTGTAGTATTTCTCTTGTGAGAGTTGGCGTAGACACTCGTTGTCGTAATCTATGGTGTTCATTAAGACAATCGCACCGCCTTTGTCTGCTGGTTTGATTGTAATGGTGAGGTCTTCATTGAGGGTCTTTATGGCCTCTCTCTCGGCTTTAGGGAAGTTGTCATAGTGTGACCTTGTGGGAATGTTATTCATCTCCTTCAACACTGTTTGTTCAAAAGTTAACACCTCAGGTGGAACCATCCCATCGTGTGGTGTAAATGTTGATGGTGGACGCAGGCCTGAATCCATGGATTCCTGGGGGTTCCTGTCTTGAAAGTAGGCCCTTAGGCGTATCTTCCTAAAGAAGTTGTGGAGTTCTTTGTGTTGGAGAAAGTGGTCCACACGTGGAGTGGGTACAAACCCTAGTCCCCTGTTGAGAACTTTCACTTCAGTAGGTGTTAGGTTTTTTTCTGATAGATTGACCACTAGGTTTTGTTGTTCTTCCTGCTCCTCAGTTCCATTCGTTCTTGTTGTTGGGGAACGGGTTGGTCCTGCCATTGGACTTGTTTCGATTGACCGTCTCGTCTTCTGCCTCTTCCCCTGCCCCGGCCTCTCCCTAAAAAAGGCTGTTGATTTTGATTAAAGTGATACATGGGTGCAGGCATGTGGTACATAGGATTCCATGGTGGTTGTTGACCATAGAAGGGATTCATTGGGTATCCATACATCGGTGGTGGTGGTTGTCCCCAGTTCTTCTTCAGGCTAGAACGGCTTTCATTGCTTGATGTACTGCTATTGGAGTTATAGCGTGGTCTGCTCTCTACTGAACTGCCGTCCGAGGAGTCTTCGCCAGTGGGCGCTTGGTAATCTTCCTTTGTATAGGGATATACTTTCTCCTTGTCAAATTTCTTAATATCTTTCTGCAGTTTCGTGATTTTCTGTCTCATCAGGTGATTCTTGTGATCATCTATTTCAGCATTGATTTCTGACAATCTACTCTTGTAAGCGGTGATGTTAATGGAAGCTTTTAAGTTGTTTTCCGCGATGGTAATTTCAATAAGTAGTTTGTCCGCTAGACGTTTGGCAGTGTTAATAATCAGGATCAACCAGTCCCTGGTGCACTTCCAAGCCACCAGGGACCATTCTTTTCTGAATCCAATATCTTCCAGAAAGATCCTAGGTGCGTTGGTGACCAGTAGGCCATTGGGGGCGATGTTTGCCCTTAGGTATTCTGTCATCATTGCACCGTGAAGTGCAATCTTGGTTTGTAATTTCTTCTGATTTGTGATTGAGTTCCAATCTTCGGTAGTGCTGCAGGAAGGCGTGCTACTGTCAGTCTGTAGTAGCGAGGGAGGAAGACAGGAAGACTAACAAAACAAAGGACCCTGTGGGATATGAATCCCGTACGTGGACACTTCCCTTGCGGACAATGTGGAGTGTGTGATCTTACAAAGACAACTAAAGAACTCACTCTTGAAACAGGAAAAGTCTGGATTCAGAAAAACCATACAAACTGCAACTCCCATAACTGCGTCTATCTAATTACTTGCCCTTGTAAACTAAGATACGTCGGCATGACAACACGCCCAGTGAAGACAAGAATTATGGAACACCGCAGCAATATACGGTGTGGGAGATCCACGACTAAATTGAGCACACACTATCTCACTCATCCGCACGGACACAATGACCTACACTGGACCGTGATTGAAAGCAATCCCTCATGGTCACAAGAAAAACTCTTTGAAACTGAACAGAGGTGGATTTTTCGCTTATCAACACAGGAAAGGGGTCTTAACGACGAAATCCCATGGACAGAACTTATGTACTAATAGTCCCACCTACAGGGGTCTGCAAACACGACATCTCCATTACCAAGACTATGATGCATGGACTTCTTTGGTAGAACACCACCCATGTTCTTAGATGTTTAATGAACCAACATATACATCATTATGTTCATGCACCCTGACTATCATCACAACACCACTTTGTGTGTTATTTACACATATATCCTATTTCATCTACATTTCCCACTCCGGATTGTTTTTGTAACACATTCTGATTAGATACGTTCCATGCAGGGCGACTGTTGATGATACAGGTTCCAAAAAACCCATTTCCCTATAAGGTCCTACATAACAGTCTCTAGTATCATCTGGGCTTAACACTGTGGAAGACTTAAGACCCACTTCCCTATTAGGTTTATTATACCAGTTACGAGCACCATCTGGGCTCACTGCTGACTAATTAGTTATTGAACACGTCTAGGTACCTAATTCTTTTCGGAGGTATTATATACCAGCGGAAAATATGGATCTACACTCTAATTAGTCTAGCAATATATTCTTCATCTTATGTATTCTCCATGCCCCATATCGATCAGCTCAGTCTAGCGTTCGATTTCCAAGGTCAGGCAATCCTCGTGTGACAATATGGCGCCTCTCACAATCTCGCGAGACTACGCCATTGAATACTGTGGTAGACTTAAGACCCACTTCCCTATTAGGTTTATTATACCAGTTACGAGCACCATCTGGGCTCACTGCTGACTAATTAGTCATTGAACACATCTAAGTACCTATTTCTTTTCGTAGGTATTATATACCAGCGGATAATATGGATTTACACTCTAATTAGTCTAGAAATATATCCTTCATCATATGTATTCTCCATGCCCCATATCGATCAGCTCAGTCTAGCGTTCGATTCCCAAGGTCAGGCAATCCTCGGGTGACAAAATGGCGCCTCCCGCAATCTCGCGAGACTACGCCACTGAATCGAGGATATATACAGGAAGTGAATCCAACACCGGTAATATCCAGGTGAGGAGTAGACACGTCCTGTTGTGGCCTGCCCCCGTCAACGTTCGGGTAAGTTACTGTTTACGTTTTCTGCCCGCAACTTCGGCGGCACTGATTCGTCACCGGAACGTGTACGGAGAGTGATACGAGCACTATGCACTCGCCGTTAAGGTCAGTTTGAATCGTTACGAGAAACACTGACAGCGGGTGATATGAGCACGACGAACCCACCTTTGGGGTTGTTTTGTCAGCCACACGCCACCCTTAAGGGACATCTATTCACTACGGCACCTATTCACCATGTTATTTATTATCACACACAAATAGACGTAGTCTGTCAATATCATGCACTATTAGAGGGGGATTTAACACACCGCTAAATACACCTCCCGCTAATATTGTGCATTACGTAAGGACTACACGAGTGGCTTGGATTGACTGCTATCACAGTGTACTAGTTGTACCAACCTATAGCACTTTTAAAGATAGCTATTTATGAGGAGAGAGCATACTGATACTAAGTAACGTACCAACTACCTGGAGCCTACACACCTCACGCTCTTGATAGAGATAGAGTATTCCACGTATATGTTATATATTTTGCGATGCTTATCTCTTTACCTTAGAGGGACCGTTCCAGTGGTCCGGTTACTACTCCCTTACCTATGAAGCTTTGAACCCCTCACTCTGAGGTAAGATATATATTGCGTTTATTGGCTGCTCGATTATATTGATAATTGTAAGGAGAATAGAGTTTCATATCACTGCTTGAGTATACTTGGTTGTATTTTTTATGTACTAGTCACAACTTCTTTTATTGTCCTCTCTCTAACAAGTTCGTTAGTGTTGGGTGGAATTGATGGTCCCTTGAAGAAGTTAAAAGACACCTCATTTTGACTTATGGACCCGTCATTTTTTGATGTAGCTACGAATGTGTGGCTTATGTTTGTCCTCTACATATATTTTTGTCTCCTTCTGTTTAGGCGGAGCCTTTTATTCTGAACCATACTTAGGTCCAGTTGGTATGTGGTTGACCTGTAATACCCCGTTATAAGAAAACTGAGGTATACGAATTCTTTACTGGTCCCACGGTCCTGAAGAAGTGTCGCTCAATCTTGAGCACCGTGACACGAAACATGTTGACCCTTGTCAACTATAGGCTACCCTGATACCTTGCATCACATAAGTAGCCTCCCTGGTTTTATTTAGTCCCAGCCCTATTTAACCTTATTAAAACTATTGAGGGGCCAGGGCCTATTTTAATTTCTCTTGAATCCCCACATTCTTAGGAGCTATTACCCTCCATAATCATTCACATGGTCTTCATACAAAACGGCGTACTCAGATCAAAAGACCTCCGAAAAAGAAGCCACCAGGCCCGTCGGACATTGCACCGCCGGTCCGACGAGGAGCACGCCCAATGATGAAGCATGACACCCTAACAGGTGTGTGAGGGCAACAAGATCTGAATTTGAAATTTCCCTTCTCAGATCATAGTAACTACTACTATACTTCCAAATTGGCCAATTAGAGGAACTGCTCTTACCTGTCTTTTCCTACGTAGACCACTGGGAGCATTAGAACAGGACCTCTCTAAATATCCAGCTCTCGTGTCCCCCCTCCTTGATTACACACTGGCCATCTTATGCCTCCTGATGATCAGTTGGGGGAATACTTGGACTCCACAATGCCCCCAGGTGCCCTCAAGACAGTCAGGTGGCCAGGCAGCTTGTGAAGGACAAAGCAGAGGAGAAGAGTGTCTCAGGGAGCCAGTAAATCCAGCTCCTTGCAAAATCGAAATCTTTGGCATAGACCCTTTGGAGGCCAGGAGGCATGCTAAAAATACTCCTGAGGGCTTGATCTTGCCACAAAGAGTAAAACAAACCTGATATCACTGACATTAGCCCTACGGTGTCAAAGATATGCCATCACAAATGTCTGACCTTTAATCCCCTGCAACAAAGGAGAAATGTAGCAAGTGGGGCTCCGCTATGATGTCTCAAAAATACCCACAAGCTGGGTCAGGGCCTCATGTTTATGAATTAAATTTTCTGAAGGAACGTGTGGGCACCATCCTCAGACTCTTTCTCAGTCCCAGGGACCCTATCTCACTGGGACTGGTGCAACATGGATTGGAGCAAGGGGCCCCCATCCCCGGGTCTTGATGTAAAGAGGAGGGAGGGGGTTGCTGAAGAACCCCCTCAGTGTCCGAGTGCCACCCCTGTTGCCCGTGCCTGTGCCCTGGCAAGTGGTGTGGCCACCACAACACCTACACCTGCAGAGAGGGGGTAGAGTGAAAGAAAATCCAGTTCCTGTGTTATCAACCAGCAGTGCTTTCTGAGCTGGGTGCCGGCTAGAGCAACTGGGAGTGGCTTACTAGAGCTGTTCCCGAATGTTACTCTGGCATCTGGATTCCCCGGGAGGGACCAGGACACCCATCTTAATGAAGGAATGAACACACAGCACAAGCCATGCAGCGGGAGAGCCTGCTAATAAAATATGCATTTTCCTCTTGAGGAATGCCCCATAATGCACTGCAACAATGTCTGGTTGCATAATTTTCTTCCTTCTGGTGGCTTCAATCTGGGCAAGAGCACCACCAATGTTTACCCAGCCCATTTTGAGGGGTTACAGGAGGTGAAGCAGTTACCCAGTAATGTTCATTAAAAATAACTTTACCTCTCCAAGGGAACTACATCCCTGACCACACAAGAGATTTACCGTTAATAAGAACAAAGAGCTGAGCTTCCGCTTTGGTGCCCTGGAGCGCAAGGGTTCCTAGTGTCTGGTCTTATAGCTGGATTTTATGTGGCCTGACTGTGTATAAGAAAAACTCTGACCCATGGTATTTTGATTTGAGGTGCTTTATTGAAAATATATTTTTATTGACAATGATTATTGAGAAAGATTGCAATATTTCTATGATTCTATTGGTGCAATGACAATTTCCAGCATATGATTATATATTTTTGTAATATTATGGCCCCTTGACAAAGCAAGTAGGCTTGTTCATTATATTGATGAGGTAGCCTTTTGGCAAACCTAAAAGGCTTGCCCTATATATTGCTGTGGTGATACTTTGACAAATTCAATAGGCCTGTTATAGTTAAAATGACACCCCCTTATATTATGAAGTAGCATCTACTATAGGTGGGAGGGGCACTGTGATTATGGGGTTTGTGACACACTAAGTATCTAATGTGGTTAGAAAATGTCACTAAGAGTATTTTTCAATCTACCTGGTGTGCATATTTGCAAATTAATGCATGGTATTTAGTATATTGTAAGCAATAAATGTGCATTACCTTTTTAAAATAAATACCCCTGACTAGACAATAATTTATTTAGTGATGTTGTGCTGGAGCAGAGTTTTCTATTGAAAATTTATTGAGATTTAAACTCCAGTTTATGTTTATATGTCATAATTAAAATTACTGATAATTAATTATTAAATACTAATTTTGTTGAAGTTTCTGATTAACCAACTTTACTAATGAAAGAGTTACACGCGGGAATGCATTTATGTTGCTTTATTAATACGTGAACTAAGTTGGTGAGCGAATTAATTAAATATGTGTGGCTAAAGTGCTGTTTGTAATGTGTTTGCGCTTTAAAATAACGTGCTTTTAATGCTTCTTTGTGTTACAGATGGCTAGGTAATTACATACACATAAGGGTGTTAGTGGGAATTAACACTGTTTAATTATTATGATGTAGTAACGTTGTTTTGTGTTTCTTTTAATTAAGATGTTCCGTTTTGGCTTAGACAAAGATGGCCGATATTTACAGCCTGCATTTGAGTAGATGAAATACGACGAGAGGCCTCGCTGAATATGGTTGGAAATCGCCTGACCTCGGCCTCTGACTGTATTAAAAGTTTCCGTGAGGACAGCAGCTCTGGGCTTGCCGCCAGCTGCCCTTGGAGAAGAATAGAGCCACAATGAACTCTGATAAACTTGCGGTGGCTTCACTATGATTCCGAGGAAGAGCATTCATGGATGTAACATTTTTCAGTTTGAGCTTCCTTCTTCCGTGTTTTTATTTTTGAGATTTTCGAGAGCGGAGGTTTTCTAAATGTTGCAAGTCAACATCCTTTCCTGCTAGCTCTGCTCAATGGCTCAACGGACATTTAGAGTTTGTTTGTTACTTTCAATATGTTAGTTTTCCTATAAATATTGTTAGACTAGAGAGGGTCTAAGGCCACTTCTTCTTGAACCTATGCTCGAGAGGATCGACGCGGATTGAGAGGACGGCGACTCGGGAGACTTTACTGAGAGACCTGTCCAGACCCATTTACGACATTTAGCTAGAATAGGTAATTATGAGAATAATGATTTTGCTATTGATTGACTTTCATTTGAACTAATTTAGATAAAAAATAACCTTTGTTTGAATTCCAGTGTCGGGTGGTTATTTCTTTGTCATTTATTGAGTTTCAAATGTATTCCTAATGTTTAAAAATCATGACTCAAGACAGATCTATTAGGTCGCATTGACCTCGGTTTTGATGCAGATTGTTTAGGATTTCTCTCGTATATTCAGTGTGGATAGAGTAATAGAATGAATGTTAGTGTGATGGGCCCTAGCGTATGATGAGTGGATGTGCGTGTGACTGTGGAATTACTCTGTCCGTGGAAGTAGGGAGAATTTATATGCTCCGATCTGCAGCAGTTGCATACCAGAGAATGGAGGTTACTAGCCTGTACCACCTACCCTGAACAGGCCCTGGACTGCTCTGCTTCACTACCCTGAGAGAGACAAGTGTTACAGTAGGGTGCTTGATTCCCAGTAGGTAGACAATTGTGGACCTTATACTTGTGCTGATCTCACATACTGCACAATTAATAGCTCAATTTCTTACATTGATTTTATTAAAACTACGTATATAATCATCTTAAATTTAAAAGTTTATTCTGAGTCTTCGTTGCTGACCTGTTGTATCTTTTATTGTTGTGCTATCTCCCACAGCACCACGAAAAAGACACACGCACTTTAAAAATAAACCTATCACACAATATTACATCGTAAATGTTACCTGGGATCAAAATAAATCCATATTTGATTAATCATATTTACTACCCCTTTAACCTCCATTCCAATAATTTTGCCGGGGCAATCTCATCAAGATTAAGAATAATATTCTAATAACAGGATATATATTTGTTCTGTTGCATATTTCTATGCCTAACATACCATCTGCCCATACTAAGGGTCGGATTAGTCACCACTTAGCACTGGGTGTTGTCTGCTGGAATGTTGTCTAAATTTAACTACTTTGCTTATCTGCATCACCTGGCCATCCATAGCTTTTGATGCAAAGCCTTATTGACTAATATTTGTAGGCAGAATTCTGTGTCAAATAATGATGCCTCCCTTAAGTAGGCACAATGAAGGAGGACATATTTATTTTCTCCAAACATTTATAACTTTGAATTCTGTACAACACATATAAAGTGGGAAAATGTTAAATTATGCCCAGCCATTGTATTCTGTACTGGAAGGGAACCTTTCCAGTATAGAATCCATGCTAGACTCACTCAGACAAATTTGCAACTTGGTGCAAAGATGTGTGCAGCACACTGAATGACAGCAGCACATTTTTAAAGATATGGGGCCTCATGTAGGTAAATAAATTTTACCGTTTCTTAAATACCGAGCCGTACCGAATCGGTAAATTAGAGTCGGAAAGTTATATGTAGGTAAAAATTCGGTAACAGTTACCGATTCGGTAACATTCGGTAATCACGAATCGGAATTCACCGAATCGGTAAATACCGAGGTGGTATTTACCGAATCGGAAAATACCGAGGTGGTATTTACCGAATCGGAAAATACCGAGGTGGTATTTACCGAATCGGAAAATACCGAATCGGTATGTACGGATTCGGTAAATAAAATCACATGACTCGACGAAACAGCTAAACCTGTGCAACGACAGCCCACCCAACCAGGAAGTGCCCACACCCAGGCAGGTGTACATAATTAGCCGAAGTGGCCACACCCAGGCAGGTGTACATAATTAGCCGACCCTGGAGAGGCTTGGAGTGCAGAGGAGAGGCAGGGAGCCGTTGCATGTGCGAGCGGGTAAACGAACAGCATGTCCAGCCAGAGAACACAGAGAGACGGAGGGGAAAGGAGGAGGAAGCTGAAATTTAGCCCCAAGGAACTCCAGGTGCTGGTGGAGGAGGTGGTGAAGCAGCACCAGAAGCTGTTTGGAAGGCAATCCCTGCAAGTGCCTGAGGCTGAAAAGCGCAACATATGGCTGGCCATCCAGGCGCAGGTCAATGCTGTGGGAGTGACCCACAGGGACATTGAGGTCCTCAAAAAGCGCTGGTATGACCTGAGGATTGTAACCAAGAGGAAGATGGGCGACATCCAGAAGGAGGCCAGCCAGACCGGAGGTGGAACCAACAGGGCACCTGCCCTCACCGAACTGGAGGAGCTGGTGGCGGCCACAATCGAGCAGGAGAGCGTCGTGGGTCTTGGGGACGCCGACAGCTCTGCCAGAGCCGCAACACACCAAGGTAAGACGAAAGCACAGCAATGTAGCCCCCCCTACCCCTATCCCACATCCCCCATTGTGAAACGAGAATCACACTGCAGTCCACACGTGTCAGTGCAGACAGGCAATGCATTCCGGGAGATGTAGTCAGGGCAACACTAACCATGACGTAAATGTCACAGGGCAACAAGGCATGTCACGCACTCGAGGCACAAGGAGACAGAGGACATATTGGAATGTGAAATGATTTATTGTGACGCTTGCAATGCAGCCCTTCGGGGACACTGAGCCAATGTTGTATTTCTGTCCACAGATGTGACATCATGCATGACAGGGCATGCTGCAGGAGAGACGGCACACCGGCCACAAATATCACCTCTAGCCAGCACAAGTTCAGACCAGGGAGCAGGCCCACTGGCAGCCGCACCACCAACACAGCCAGCCTCGCCGCACCCAGAGCCAGCATCACCTCACCGAGAGCCAGCATCACCACAACCAGAGCCAGCATCGCCACTCATGTTCGAATCACCGGCCACATCTCCGCTTGCAGGTTTGAGAATGAGGAGGCGTCCAGCAGCCAGGCTACGAGCCTTAGACACCTCGTCAGACGACAGCATGGGCCCAGAAGACCGCACCGGGCCCCAGGAAGGGAGCCATGCCACTGTGCCCCACACCTCACAGGCAGCACAGACGGGAGCAAGAGGGCGCCGCAGGTCGCGTGTCCAGAGTCCACCAGCACCCACTGACGGCCATGGTGTCTTCTTGGGGCTCGAGGGCCAAATGTTGAAGCAACAGCGCCTGCAATCAAAGGCAGTTATGTCAGTCCAGAGGCACATGCGGGTGATGAAGACAACATTAGTCAACATGGACAATAACATTAGCGGCATGGCTGCGGGCATTCGGGACATGTCCCAGTCAATCCAGCAGTTGTGCAGCAAATTAGATGCTGACATCGAAGCACGGCGCCGGGAACGCCAGAGAAGGGACACTACCAGCAGGGCACTCAACCGTCTGGCAACTGCGACTTCTCTACTGTGCCGGCGCTCTGTGACGATGCAGGAGGGCCTAACACAGTGCTGCAGCGACCTGTCTCGGGGGATGGTGCAGGTGACAAGTGCACTAGGGGTGCTATTGACTAGTCAGGCGTCGACAACTGCTGCAGGGGATGCTGCGGAGAGCATCGACACCAGCAGCAGCATCACACCCCCCGTCCCAGAAGCACGCAGGAGCAGCAGGCGGCTTGGGGTTGGCTCTAGTGAGGATGCACAGGCCGTGCAATCCACCACTGCAGCGCGTATGCGCAAACATTGATGTAGCCCTGCTTAGCCACTTCCCATTGGGTGACGTAACCCTGGACATACTCCTTGTATAGATGGTATATTGCCAGATTGGCCTGTTCATGTGTTCATGGCGTGGTGCCACATTAAAACTACGTCATGACTTCTCACAACTCGCTGTGTCCCCTCACTTACTCAGAAATAGTTGCATGTGATCTCTGCCCGTCTCTCTCTCCCATCGATTGCAGTTGGCACTCTAGCTGCGTTGCCCTCTGGCTGGCCTGACTCATCCTCGTTGTCCTCAAAATATGTCAGTTCCACATCTGTCCCTTTTTTCGTGGCAAGGTTGTGCAGCATTGCACAAGTGGCAATAATCTTGCAGCAGGTGATGGGTTTGTACTGGCGTGCGCCTCCGCTCTTGTGGAGGCAGCGGAACCTGCTCTTCAGTAGTCCAAACGTGCGCTCCACCACATTGCGTGTTGTTTTGTGTGCCACGTTGTATCGTCTCTCACTCTGGGTTGCTGGGTGTAGGTAGGGAGTGAGGATGAATGAACGGCATGCATATGCACTGTCGCCTGGATGAGTAAAAGGGAACCATCAGTAACATGCCTCTATACACTATGATTTGCAGGTTTCAAGGGGCGTCACTGTTACTTACCTAGCAGGTATCCCTCTCCGAATTCTCCGGCACTCAGTCGTGTGTAGATCCCACTATTCTGGAAGATGTAAGAGTCGTGGGTGCTCCCAGGAAACTTTGCAACAATATCTGTGATGATGTTCCCTGCATCACAGATCACCTGCACATTGATGGAGTGGGTGGACTTCCTGTTCCTGTAGATGTGCTCTGTGTCAGCTGGTGGACAGATTGGGATGTGTGTACCATCAATACAGCCGATGACATGGGGGAACTGTGCCATGTGATAAAAGTCTGTTTTTGTTTTCTGCAGTGCAGCCTGTGTGTTTGGGAAGCTTATGTAGTGGTGCATTCTCTGCATCATGGCATCCAGGAACTTCCTGAAGAAACGTGACAGGCAACTCTGGGATACCCCACCCACCGCAGCTATCACCACCTGATAACTGCCGGATGCCAACAGATGTAGGCTGCAGAGCACCTGCACATGTGGGGGTATGGCGTGCGCCCTTCTTATTGGATGGTCCAGGAGTGGGTGTAGGTCCCTGATTAAGTCCATGATGGTTTCGGGGTGTAGCCTGTACCTCTCATGTATCTCTGCATCAGTCAGCTGGAATAGTGTGATGCGCTGTCTGTGGATTTGTTCCTCCCGTCGCCACACCCTCAGTCCTGCTGCCTGTAGACGTAGGCGCCTTGCAATGACGTACATAGCGGCCATGTTGTCCACGCTGTTGCATTTTGGGATTGCTTATGTGCACTGTTGATGGTTACCACCTGCTTTCAATCCGTGTTAATTACCGACTCTTATTTACCGATTTTCCTGGATTTCTTAATTACCGAGTGCTCCTACATGTCATTTTAATTTTTACCACTTCATATTTACCACTTCATATTTACCGATTCGTTAAGTATGTATTCGGTAAATCTGATTCGGTATTTTAGAATTCGGTAAATATGAATCGGTATTTACCGCCTCATATTTACCGAAAAGTGGTTTTTGGACTCCTACATCTCACTTGTCTGAATACCGGTCGGTAACGGCATATTTACCGAAAATCGGCCGTTACCGACCGGTATTTGGCTACCTACATGAGGCCCATGGTGCTGTCCTGCTCTCTCCCTCTCACACAGTACAGCATAACAACGTATTACTAATAATTGTAAATATTCAATTGTGCAGTCCAGCTTATCTAGCTTGAGCTGCTGATTTACAGAGTCAACCCTCCTATTCTGGATTTAAAATGTTTTATAGTTTAATAATACCCTGAGAAAGACCCTCAAAGTGTCAATTATACATTAGGCCCAGCAAACTATTTATGGAATTGCCTGGGCAAAAGTACATGATAATCCAAGTTCTAGGAACAATGCCTGAAGGCAGTCCTGCCTTCTCCTACCTTGCTACTAAAATCTGGGATGACCTGCCACTGCACAATAGAGTCCCCTCCTCAGTCCTTTAATATCACAAGAAAATTAAGACCAGACTCGTCACCTAGTCCGACCCTGGCTTGGCTCATATAGTTCCTGCTTTAGTGACAAGATACCCTTCAAGATGAGTTGTGCACTATACAAATACACATACCATAACATCATCTGCTTACATCAGCAGGTATAGAGTATGTGAGCCTAATCTTCTGGAGGGGAGAATTCCTGACTAATGAAAATTGTGATGGTAAAACAGCCAGGAAAAGGGAAAACAGAAGGGGTGCTACTAAGCCACCTTGTTTCATACTATTTCCTATTTATATCATAGATGGTATGCTCTTATTCCCTTCTATTAGTATTCTACACCGAATTGGTGTATGCAATGCAATTATCAGTGTTAGTAGACATGATGGAATATCTAAATCTGAAAGTTTTTCCTATAGTATTGTGCTATCCACTTGATCAAATGAAAAAAGAACAATTGATGGACAGAATGCTGAACAATGTCATGCATTGACCCCAGTACAGAGATGCGGGCCTAAATTCATCATTTGTTTTGCTCCCCAGGCCATTCCAGTTTGGATCCAGCCAAATGCAAATCAGTCTTGACCCTGTTCCCAATGGGAACAGTTCAGCCCGAACCACCAGACCATGTCCTCCCTGAACTGGAAACAGGCATCCTAGGGCCAGTTTCAGGGTATTACCCCTCATCAGCCACGATAACTTGAATCCAGTGGTATGGCGAATAAGGGACCCATCTCTGGGCATACCTTCCCACTTGGGGTTACAAATGCAAAAAGAGCAATTGATGCACTGAATGAAAAACAATGTCAAACACCCTAAGTGGGACGGGGATGCCCAGCCACGGGTCCTGTGCTCAACATGCCACTGGATTGAAGCTATCCTGGCCGATGAGAGCTGGCCTCAACTGGATTTAGGATGCTTGATTCTGGCCCAGAATATATCCTTGCAGACAAGTACTGGAATATAATGGGTAAATGTTATCAAGCTGCCTGTCTTGGTGGAGAGCTGGGCAGCATCTCTTGTATGAGGTGAACAAGAATCAGCTGGGCTGAATTCCTGCATGGGTCGACCTCTCAGTGCTAGTGAAATGCTCCTCTGTCTTACCACAGAATTGATGTTGTTAATATGATAAACAGCATCCATGTTTCCATGCCAAGTCCCAGTCAGGCTGCTATTGTTTTTACTATTGTGATATCTCTGTTGCCGAATGGCCAAAACAAATAACATCAGTTTGCGTGATGAACTTAGTGAGCAAAAGAACAATGGTTTTAACCCGAATCTTTTGACTGGAGTGAATGTTTGATTCATTCAGCATTCCGTCCACCATTTGTTGCCACAGCATCTACTCAGTCAGGCTGTGGAAAAATCCATAAAAGCAGTATAAATTATTATTTTGTAGAATAGCAATATTATTGTTTACTGACTATTTTGGTCTAAAACCTGATTGTTCCTGAGGTATAATATTTGTCTCAAATGCCCAATCCTGCAGATATTCCAGTATACGTCTTTCAAAGATCTTTCCAGTTACATCGAAAAAAGCAATTTGTCTGCAATTGCTTGGATTTTTGTGACTCCATTTGTTGTATAATGGTATCACAATATTCCCTTATCTTGTATCCTGATCTATAGCAATACAAGAAAGGAGCAAGAAAATTACCCCATAGCTCTGGATCTTTTTTTAAAACAAATACCGGACTTGGATCTGGGCCCATGGCACTGGAATATCCAGCTCTTTTTATAAAGTTTGCTATTTGTTTAAACGCTAGAGTAGACAACGTCTTAGAGTACTGACTTGGGAATAATAAAGTATGAGCTTTATTTCTTCAAAAGAATCAATTACGTTTTCTGCACATAGCTTTGTGATGTAGTATATCCATGTCTGGGACAGGATGGGCACTACCGAGAATGTTTTTTTTGTCCCACTGTTTTGTGCAACAAATCTACAGATGTGTCTTGAATTTTTAGCCAATGTGGGCTAACACAGTCGCCTCCTCCTGCTTCCACACACATTGCATCCCCAGCCGACTCTTCAGATGGATCCAAACCAACACCAGAAAGACTGTCAATCAGGTCCTCATCACCAGCCGCCTCAGCTATGGTAATGCCTTCTATACCAACATCTCCACCCACCTTCTCAGAAGACTCCCGACCATACAGAACACCACAGCAGACTCCTCCGGGACATCTCCAAACGAACCCAGATTGCCCCCTACCTGAGACTCCTCGACTGGGTCCCCATCAAGAAGAGATGCTGGTCCAAGATCTTTACAAACACCTACAAAGTCCTCCATGACCTAGGAACAGCCTACATTCACCATCGATTGAACTTCCACTAACCCTCTAGTCACTTGCACTCTTCCTCACTTGCCCTCGCATACACCCCTGCATCCGTCGCAGCCACAGCAGTGGCCGCTCCTTCTCCTACATGGATGACAAGACCTGCAATGTCCTTCCCCTCGAGTTCCATACAGACCCTACCTGACAGACTTCAGAAAGAGACTCAAGACCTGGCTCTTCGACAGAGACAAAGCGCCCATATATTCCTGGGGGACAGTTTTGTGCTGTACAAATGCTGATTGATTGATGTAATTTGTGTATATTTAGGTCATGTTCCTTTTTCTTTATTTTCCATTTCTTTCTGAGTTCCTTAATTTCTTTTTTCTGGATAAAATAGTACTTCAAAACTTGTTTCTTTGTTGTTAGTTTATTTCATCAAATAATGTTGCATCTGTGTCATCATTTGTATTACTTTTAGGGCTTTTTCAGACTTTCAGTGTGCTCCCTGTTCCCCAAACATTTTGCCTGCTTGCCTCCACGTTTTGCTGCATTCCTTTTGTTGTCCTTAGGATTCTGATCACTTTAACACTGCTCAGTGCTAAAGTGAATGTGCTTCTCCCCTAAACATGTTTTCATTCACTCATCCACCATTGTTATATTTAATTTATATGAAGTACCTAGTAGAGTGCACTACCTGTGCCCAGAGCCTGTAAATGAAAGTGGGCCTGCAGCACTGATTGTGTCACACACACACATAAGTAGCCCTTTAAAATATGTCTCAGGCCTACCACTGCAGATCCAATGTGTGCAAATATAACTGCCCTGTCGACTTGGCATGTAAAACCCCTTGCCAAGCCTTAATCATTTCTTTTATCACATATATGTCACCCCTAGGGTAGGCCCTTGGTAGCCCATAGGGCAGGGTGCTAGGTACTTAAAAGATAGGACATATAATTTTAAGTTTTGTATATCTTGGTAGTCAAAAACACCTAAATTCGTTTTTCACTACTGTGAGGCCTACCTCTGTCATAGGTTAACATGGGGAATTCTATATTTCACGTTTAAGCTTTAATTCCTGATTTAGAAGGAGTAGCTCTGTCATACTTTATATCATTGGAATGGTAATGATAAATCCTCTTAGCTGGCATAGTTGCATTTAACATTACTTTTTTTAATTGAATTGAATTGAAATAAGCTTTATTTCGATAAAACATATCTTAAAAGCACATACATATATAACATAAACAAAATGTGTAAGATCATGAGACAAGCTATAAAAATGTAATATCGTCATATTTCCAGAACAAACAAAAAATAAAAAGTACATGAAGACAAGATAAATAGGACAATTTAAAAGTAAAATGCGAACAGACGATAAAACAATCAGGCTACTTAATAGAGGGCTACAAGGGCTTTAGATCTTATAAGCCAAGACCACCTCAGAAATTTCGATAAGGCGCAAACATACAGAGATCGTAAGTCTGATTTAAGAATGCGCAGAGCTATGAGATGGTCTCGCGTGCCCAAGTCTCTACACAAGGGTTTGAGCCAATAAGACCTTGGAATTTTGTATTCAGGACATGCAAATAAAACGTGTGCGATTGACTCAACTTTAGTCTTGCAAAAGGGACAAAATGGTGGTGTCTGAGAAGGTGGTTTCCAACGTGCAGTCAACTCGCGCACCAGAAGAGTGCCAACCCTAAACTTAAAGTAAAGGGCTCGATCGTAAGGCTTCTGGATAATGTCAAGGTAAGGCTCATAGCGCACCTCATCTTTAAGCTTTAGAAACTCAGTGGTGCTTCTGCCACCGTATGGGCTGGAGTTCCTTTTTGCAGTGACCCAACTCCAGTATAATTTCTTCAGCTCAGCTTTCGGGGGCGAGGTTCTATTCACCCAGGCGTCTTTAAGGCCAAGGTCGTACAGTAAAGACTTTACGTCTTTCAGCCATTTAATTTTGTGCCAACAAGGCATAGACAATATTTCGGATAGTCCCTCCGCATACTTGGCTAGCTCGGGAGTTCGCCAGAGCCGAGCCCATAGGAGCAGAGGGCGTAGTTTTGCCAAGTCTTTCATCGCGTGGCACCCCAGATCCATTAGTAGGGGCACTGCAGGAGTGCTCTGAGGTAATGCCATCAATTCTTTGTAAAAACTAGAGTCGGACTTAGCAAGCTCGTAAATGTTATTCAAGCCCCATAGCTCAGCGCCATAAAGTGCCGAGCTCACGCCTTTTGCTTTATATATCTCCATGGCTGGGGCTATTGGCCTAGACGTAGAAGAGCGGTGTTCCCTGAGGAGGGCGCCAGTGACCCTCTTATGGGTTAGGAGCATCTTTGTAAGTGGGGTGACCAACGCACAGTATCTGAAATGCGAATACCCAGGTAGTCAAATTCTTTTACCCTTTCAAGGGTAGCCGCATTCAGAACTGGGGGCCGCCCTAATTTTTTAGGAGGATTCAATATTAGGTATTTTGTTTTGGCGGCGTTTATGATAAGGCCTCTACCATTACAAAAGGCTTGGAAACTATCAAGGAGAGTTTGTAGACCCATAGGTGATTTAGACAACAAAAGAGTGTCATCAGCGAACAGAAGAGTTGGAATACGTTCGCCCGCCAGGGATGGCGCATCAGAGGGAACTTTCATCAGATGGTCCACTACACCGTTCACATAGAGTGAAAAAAGGGTAGGAGCAAGAACACATCCCTGGCGGACACCCCTGTTCACTGGGATTCTCTCTGTTTTCTGTCCCTGTGAGCCTCACCGTACCTGGGCATAATTCCCCTCATGGAGTTTTATTAGTAGAGCCAGCAAGTAGGGCGGAATATTCATGTTGGCCAAGACACCCCACAGAGTATCTCGGGGGACGAGGTCAAATGCTGTTTTAAGGTCTATAAAAGCGAGGTAAAGGCTACCTTTTCCAAGAAGGACGACCTTCCAGTAAATAAGGAACAGTCTGAAGACCTGTTCTATGGTGCCTGTCCCAACCCTGAAGCCTGCCTGATAGTCTGAGAGGATGTTATTTTCATTCGCCCAGGATAGAATCCTCTCCAGAATCACTTTCCCAACCACCTTCTGGGACGAATCGATCAGGCTAATTGGGCGGTAGTTAGCTGGATCGTCTCTACCACCCTTTTTGAAGATCGGGACAACCTCGGCCCCCTTCCAGGATTCGGGGACCGAAGCACCATTAGCAATGGCATTGATTAAAACGGAAAGGAGCTTCCCCCATCCAGATGGATCTATTCCGAGGACGTCGCCAGGAATGCCATCCGGACCAGCTGCCTTCTGGGGGACAATAGATTTGATAGCGTTGAGCACTTCCCCTTCAGTAAAAGGGTTAGTGCTCGGTGTGTCCGTGGGGGAAGAGACCTTTTCAAGAGGGAGGTTCCCCTCGTCCTCAGGCCGGGAATAGTAAAGTTTGGAAAAATGTTCAAACCGGACCACACTAGTAATATTGCATGTCAAAAGCTCGTGGGCTGGTCTGTTTTTAGTTCTAATTATGTCCCAGAAAGAGCCTGAGTCACGTTTTAAGGAAGCCTCCCATAATGCCTGCCAGTACTGTTCCTCCCAGGCTTTTTGGCATTAGTTACACAAATCCTATACTCCTTCCTGGCCGTCTGGATCTTTGATATGATCCTGCCTTTGAGGGCCATGATTAGGGCGGATTTCTTCCTCCTACAGCTTTGCGTGTACCAACCATCCAAAGGGGAATGCTTGGCCCCCCCTCTCGGTGGCCCACCTTTACCATGTACACGAAATATGCTACCCAGCTCTTTAATTGTACCTTGAAAAACAGATAGAACCTTACCGCAAGCAGCCTCATGGTTGCTTAGCGAGATCAGCTCAACTTGTGCTGCGTGCAGTATTGCCCCAATCGACAGGACTTTCTCTTCATCGAGCATCACTTTGCGCCATTTAAGGCGCCTCTCGCAATTTGCGGGACGTACCTCGAGGGTTTGCATAGAACTAGCTGCTGGTGGAAACAGGAACCCATATGCTTCCTCCCATGGTGGTTTAATGCTTAAGGATAACTGGTTGTGGTCACTGTCATATGAGGGAATTATTTCCATATCGACCACATACATCCAAAGCTTAAGATCAAGAAGTATGTAGTCTATCCTCGAGGTGTGGTTTGTCCTGTTGTAAGTATGAGTGCCTTGGGGATCTGAGGCTGTTCTGCCATTTGCCGCCCTTAATCCAAACTCTAGGGTCATAGTATTCATGAATATAACTGATTTTGTCCATCTCCTGATAGGGGGCAATGATAATATCGGAATACCCCTTTTGGCATCGTCCTCCAGCAGATCCGGAAGATCTAATGATGCGAGGGGCTCGAAGGAGCAATTAAAATCTCCTGCTATCAAAACATGGGATGCATGATGGCACTTTCGCAATTCACCCTCGAGAAGTAGGAGTGCAGGTGACAAATCTCCTCCACTCAAACCCCTGGCATAGACATTAAATATGGCTAAGGACTCCCTTCCCTGGGCTCTCTTGAGGGTGAGCCTTAAAATATCAGGGGAGATGTTAGAGGCCTGCCTGATGGTGCACCCAAGAGAGATGCTAACCCAAATCAGGAGGCCGCCCGAAGGACGGCCTCCATGACCTAGGAACAGCCTACATTCACCATCGATTGAACTTCCACTAACCCTCTAGTCACTTGCACTCTTCCTCACTTGCCCTCGCATACACCCCTGCATCCGTCGCAGCCACAGCAGTGGCCGCTCCTTCTCCTACATGGATGACAAGACCTGCAATGTCCTTCACCTCGAGTTCCATACAGACCCTACCTGACAGACTTCAGAAAGAGACTCAAGACCTGGCTCTTCGACAGAGACAAAGCGCCCATATATTCCTGGGGGACAGTTTTGTGCTTTACAAATGCTGATTGATTGATGTAATTTGTGTATATTTAGGTCATGTTCCTTTTTCTGTATTTTCCATTTCTTTCTGAGTTCCTTAATTTCTTTTTTCTGGATAAAATAGTACTTCAAAACTTGTTTCTTTGTAGTTAGTTTATTTCATCAAATAATGTTGCATCTGTGTCATCTTTTGTATTACTTTTAGGGCTTTTTCAGACTTTCAGTGTGCTCCCTGTTCCCCAAACATTTTGCCTGCTTGCCTCCACGTTTTGCTGCATTCCTTTTGTTGTCCTTAGGATTCTGATCACTTTAACACTGCTCAGTGCTAAAGTGAATGTGCTTCTCCCCTAAACATGTTTTCATTCACTCATCCACCATTGGTATATTTAATTTATATGAAGTACCTAGTAGAGTGCACTACCTGTGCCCAGAGCCTGTAAATGAAAGTGGGCCTGCAGCACTGATTGTGTCACACACACACATAAGTAGCCCTTTAAAATATGTCTCAGGCCTACCACTGCAGATCCAATGTATGCAAATATAACTGCCCTGTCGACTTGGCATTTAAAACCCCTTGCCAAGCCTTAATCATTTCTTTTATTACATATATGTCACCCCTAGGGTAGGCCCTTGGTAGCCCATAGGGCAGGATGCTAGGTACTTAAAAGATAGGACATATAATTTTAAGTTTTGTATATCTTGGTAGCCAAAAACACCTAAAATTCGTGTTTCACTACTGTGAGGCCTACCTCTGTCATAGGTTAACATGGGGAAATCTTTATTTCACGTTTAAGCTTTAATTCCTGATTTAGAAGGAGTAGCTCTGTCATACTTTATATCATTGGAATGGTAATGATAAATCCTCTTAGCTGGCATAGTTGCATTTAACATTACTTTTTTTATAAATGCCACTTTTAGAAAGCTGGCATTTCTCTGCTCTTAAAGCTCTGTGTACTTGCAGCCTGTTTTCAGTACCCTTCTGGGATGGATGACCGCTAGACTTTGTTCCTTCCCTCTAGACAGTCAATCGCAAAGGAAGGGTAGGTGTGACTGAGTGCCCTCCTGCATCCTGATGGCTCATCCTGGGCAAGATGGGAGGGAATAGGTGAAATTTACATATGAATGAGCAGTGTCCTGTCCCCACACAAAGGGTTGATTATCCCCTGTAGTGAGTTTGGAGGACCCCCTAGGCAGGGGGGCCTCTGTGAACTAACTTCAAAGTCTCTCTTTGGAGTCACCCCCACTTCAAAGGCACAACTGGGTATGTTAGAAATGTAGTTGGCAAAGATAGGTACCTTTGTCCAAATAAGGACCTTTGCTTCTAGTCAGGGTAAGGGGGATACACACTCTAGATAACCCCTGCTCACCCCCTTGGTAGCTTGGCACGAGCAGACAGGCTTATCCCAAAGGCAATGTGTAAAGTATTTGTACCAACACTCACAGTAACACAGTGATAACACCACAAATGAACACCACACCAGTTTAGAAAAATAAAGTATCTTTATCTAAACTTAACAAGACCAAAACAACAAAAATCCAACATACAGTATTAAGGAAAATGACTTTTAAAAGGTTTTAGCAACTGAGCCCATAGAAAACTATGAATGCGGGATTTCTTGCAAAGTACCTGTTGTGACGACAAAATCCAAAAAGCCAAACAGCCACAGCAATGGGAAGCATTGAAAAACAAAGAGACGCGTCGCTTCCTGAGACCCTCGTGGATACGATGTGACAGTTCCACTGTACACAGGGGAGCGATGTGCTAGGTCCGGTCTGTAGGGGGAAGTGATGCATCGATTTTTGGATGATTCCGATCCTTGAGTGATGCGTAGGGAAAAACATAGAAATCCGGGATGAGTCGGTGAACGATGCGGTGGCGTCGAGCGGCACTGCTTCGATTTCTTCAGGCGTGATCCCTCGATGTGTTGATTCTTGCAGCAGCGACAGGTGCTGTGTCGGTTTCAGCAGCAGTGCAGCGCTGCAGGGAGATTCTTCTCACACCACGGCGTTGTGTTTGAAAAACTGTCGCAAGAAGAGCGATGCATCAGTTTTATTGTTGTTGCGTTACTTTCCAGCCCCCAGCAGCAGAAACAACCTCCAGAGGCCATACACAGCCACAGGCACTCCTGGCAGGTCAGAGCTCCCACAAGGAAGTTCAGGGGAGCGGGGGGTGAAGTGTTTGTGTTCCTGAGACTTCAAAACAGGAGTCAAGCTCTACTGAAGCCCCTGGAGACTTTCCTCAAGCAGCTGACACAGCACACAGCAAAGTCCTTCTCCTTTCCTTGGCAGAAACAGCAACAGCAGGCCAACCCCAGATCCACAGCAATGGCAGTACTTCTCCTCAGTTTCTCCAACTCTTCTCCTTGGCAAGGTTTCCTCTTGATTCCAGAAGTAGTCTAAAGTTCACTGCCCTATTCAGTTGCAGGTGCTACTCCTCCCACCACTCCAAAAGTAGATACGGCCTATTCAGCCTAGTGCCTACTCATCCAGACTCTCTGGAGCCACTGCACTTCACCAGCCCCTGTCACTCCAAAGCCAGATAGTCAATACATGTCCTAGCAGAAGCACACAGGATGGCTAAGCAAGAAAATACCTGGTTTCTAAAAGTAGTATTTTCAAACACAGAATGTAAAATCACCTTTCCTAAAAGATGCACCTTTAGATTCTGCGTTCAGGCATACTAAACTTTATTTCCCTATCTGTTCCCAATGGTAAGTTCTATTTATAAGACTTTATAAATTAACTCTCATGCTTTCCGATAGGGACAGATAGCCTACAATAGTGAAAAACGAAATTGGCAGTATTTCACTATAAGGACACGCCACTGACATCAGGTCATGTCCTACCTTTCAAATACACCACACCCGGCCCTCAGGGGTACCATGGGCCTACCTTAGGGGTGACTGACATGTAAGAAAAGGGAAGGTTAGGGACTGGCAAGTGGGTGCACTTGCCAAGTCGACATGGCAGTTAACAGCTGCACACAGACACTGCGTGGCAGGTCTGAGTTACCGTTTCAGGACTACTCATGTGGGTGGCACAATCAGTGTTGCAGGCCCACTAGTAGTATTTGATTTACCACACTCAGTGCACTCTACTAGGGACTGATCAGTAAATCAGATATGCCAATCAGGGAGAACCAATCACGATAACAATTTACACAGAGAGCATATGCACTTTAGCACTGATTAGCAGTGCCCAGAGCCCTAAAACCAACAACAACAGGTCAGGAAAGAATAGGAGGAAGAAGCAAAAAGTTTGGGGATAACCCTGCAAAAAGGGCCAAGTCCAACACAACCCCCTTTTAGCCTAAAGCCAGGGTAGAACAATCCCTACCTCGTGGGGCTTTCCTTCTTGGGGCGATAGAACATGGAACCTGGCCCGCAACTGGTGTCTATTCCTGTTCTACGCCTTCCTGAACCTAGTTAGATGAGATCCCTCGATCAATACTCTGAGGGCCCACTAAGCTAACCCATGGGAAACCCTTCTTCTCACCTGTGGACCCCATCTGTGCAGCACCTAAACTTACTTTGCTCACAGATGTGTCCCAACAGGCAGACAGTACCCACATGGTTCACCCCGGGATGTGACTCCTGTTCCCTCCCAGGGGCAACTCTGTCCACCAGGACAGCAAGCCACAGTGGCCACTAGGGTGACCAACTGGCATGAGTGCAAATTCAGGATGATAAGTGTAAAAATTCAGCACAAAGGGTCAAATTTCAGGACAATAATTCAGGACAGAAGGTCAATATTCAGGACAAAACTTCAGGACAAAAGGTGCGTTTTACAGACACATCAGAGGAGGTCGCGGAATAGTATATAAGTAAACCCATCCATATCCAAACATATTCAACCATTTGCAAACCTATCCATCATGTATCCTTCCATATATCATTTCACTCATCCATCCCTCCATCCACCCTTTCACTCATCCATCCATCCACCCTTTCACCCTATCCATTCATACACTCATCCAGTCACTCTTCCACCCATCCATCCATTTACCCTTTCACCCATCCAGCCAACCTTTCACTTACTCATCCATCCACCCAGTCACTAATCCTTCCACCCATTCACCCTTTCATTCATCCATCCATCCTCCCTTTCTCTCTCCATCGACCCTTTCACTTAGCCATACTTCCTTTCATCCTTCCACCCACCCACCCATCCATCTTCTCATCCACTCATTAATCCATCCATAGACCCTATCACTCATCCATTATTTCCCTCATCAATCCATCCTTTCACTCATCCATCCATCCTTTTGTCCATCTACCCTCTCTTTCAGTCACTCATCCATCCTTACATCTACACTTTCACTCATCCATCCACCCATTTATTCACTCATCATTCACCCTTTCACTCATCCATCCCTTTTCACTTATCCATCTACCCTTTTACCCACCCACCTACCCTTCCACCCATACATCCATCTATTTACCTTTTCTCTCATCCATCCTTCCACTCATTCATCCATCCATATATCCTTTCTCTCATTATCCATCCATTCACCCTTTCATTCATCCATCCAACCCTTCACCAATGCATCCAGCCATGCATCCATCCCTTCGCTTACTCACTCGCCCACCTTTTCATATTAATTATGAGCTGAGCCTTTGCCTGCAGAGTTGCAGACAGAAGAGGCCCATCAAGAATTTCACCCTTGCTGTAGTTCCTAAAGCAAGGGGTGGGGTGGGGTATGGTTCACTATGCCCCTGCACATAGGCAATCTGAAAAAGTGGAAGTCCTGAGTCATGCATGATGCACAGTGCCAGGCCATGTTGTGACTGTGACATGATGTTGTTTCCAGGGCTTTAATGGAATGAAAAAACTGGGTGGTCTCTCGAAAGAGGGTGTTCGATGAAATTAGGGCGTGGCTTAAAACACCTAAGCTAAAAATCTGTGCTTAGTCTAGTGTGCCTTCCGACTGGTATTTTGCCTCTTCTGTCATTGTATCCATATATATCACAACAAGTAAACGTACTCCTACAACAAGCGAGAACTATTGGCTTTGTCAATGGTTGTTAATTGCATAAAATAAAAAGCAGCAACCATGGCCTCATTAAATATCATATTGAAAATGTGTCAGTTCTACAATGATGAGACTGTGAAAGAACTCTAGCCCCTTCTTTTTAACTTGTTTTACCATCCTCCATCTGACATTCTGCCCTGCCCTATACCGAGGCTGGGGGAGGCCCATACATGCTTTTCAGCGCAGACCGGCCCATTGTCATTCCGTATGTGGCAGCTGCATACAGAATGACAAAGGGCGAGGTGGGGCTGCTCTTGTGCTCCGAGGAGGAGTGCAAAGCGGCCCCATCAGGGAGTTGACGCTTCAAGCAGGGGAACAGTGCTGTTCCCTGCAATGCTTAAAATTACAGACAAAAGGCATCCGTAAAAGGGATCATCATGGACAATGGACGTGAGATCCAAATTACGGATGGTCCGTGAAATTTATGGACGGTTGGTTACCCTAGTGGCCACTGACAACTGTCAGTGATGAGAGCCAGGCCTCTCTAACCTCTGTGGCATCAGAAAGTGGAGGGTGGTAGCCCAAGGCACCTGATATCCTTTCTCCACTCTCTCTCCTGCCAAGTCAGGTTTGGCTTTCTGACACCGGCCCACCAGCCCAGTGTCTGTACTCTGGGGCTGGACAAGAGACTGTGGTGGGCTCTCCCACACCCTGCCTTCCTACCTGAGGCACTGCATCCTCCCACCTGGCGTGGTACCCCCAGAAGACAACTTGGCAGGGGCACTGTTAGCAGTCACCCCTTCCTCCAGGTCAGGGGGACACCCTGAACCTGGTCCTCCAACCCGGGGTCTGTACCCTTAGGCTGGACCTGTGCCTGGCAACCCAGGACTTCCAGGGGAGTACACCAACCCCCCTCAAGGGAAACACACTCCTCATGAGTTGTACGAGAGTCTGCCTGGTGCAAATCTCCAGCCTCCTGTCCACTTGACAGAGAATGAAGACCCCCCCAGGCCAGAAGTGGCTTCACCAAGATCAGTACTGGGGTGCTCTGACCTTAGAGCTGGCAACCACTGACCCACAAGTCCTTCCTCTGGGGACACCGTCCCCCTCACCCTTTTCTCTGGACTCATGCACCCTCCCCACTGGAGCGGTGCAGCCAGACAGCAGAACTGGTGGGATACTTGCTACAGCAGTCCCCCCAGTTCACCTGACACCTTTGGATCCCCCTCAGGGGATGGCCTCTCTGTACAGAGTAGGCCCCCCTCCTGGTGTTCACTCATTGTTAGAAATGGGGGTCTCTAGTTGGCAATGGCTGGCCACTGTCCAAGTAGGGACCCTTCTTCCTAAGTCAGAGTAAGCAGCCTACACCCTTTGATAACCCCTGCTCAACCCTGTGGTAATGTAGCACGAGCAGCTAGGCTTATCTCAGAGGCAGTATGTGAAGCATTTATGACCATACACAGTAATACAATGAGGAACACTACAAATGGAAACCACTCAAGTAGTTTTAAAAAATAGGTATATTTATATAGACTTAATCACAAGACCAATAACACTAAAAATCCACAATACTAGAAAAATAGGGTTACTTTAAAAATGCTGCAAAAATAGTTCAAGGTGCACAAAATGATGTTCAGTTCAATGTAGTGGTCTCTGCGACCCTTTTACTCACAAGGTATCTGGATTCTGTATCAAAGCAACAAAAATGTTGCTAAGGAGTTGTAGCGATAAATTTCCTCACGCTAACCAGCGATGCGTTGAATCCTCACCGCAAGGGAGGATGATGCGCTGGGTTGCGGGCAGGACAAAGCGACAACTTCTTTACACTAAGCCGGTGATGCGATAAAATCCTTGCCGCTAAGGGAGGATGATGCACCGAGCCTGTTGCGTGTGCGATCTTGCTGCGATGGAAGAAAATGGCGCTCCGCGAGGGAGCGACGGTCCTGATGCAATGCGGGGCAAATGGCGAACACTCGGCGTCCGCGCTGCGTTGAGCTTGATGCAATGATTTGGGGTAAGCGAGCACTTCGGGGCACACTAACAAGCACTGCGACAATCCTTGGCTTAGCGGGCGTTTTCAGACCCGCTGACAGGCTCTGCGACGATCTTCAGGATAGCGGGCGTTTTCAGGCCCGCAGACAGGTGATGCGACGATCTTCGTGATAGCGGGTGATGCGATAATCTTCAAGGTTAGCGAGCAATCGGCGGCAACAGAGTGACGATTTTTCTCACGCTCACCAGCTGCAGCGGCTCGCTAACGGGGGTTAGCGATGATTTTCAGCACTCTTTTCTCAGCAGTAGAACTAGAGGCTCTGGAAATCACAGGAGCCTCACCTGCAGATAGCAATCCTCGCTGGGAGGAAACAGGAGGCTGGTGGTGGAGTCTGATGTGCCTGAGACTCCTGCAGGAGGCTAGCTCTCTTCTAGCCCTTGGGTGATTGCTGTAGCCAAAAATAAAAGTTCCTTCAAAGTCCTTTTCCTCTTCTTCCAAGTCCAGTAGTAACCACTGCAGGCCAGTCCAAGAAACAGCACACAAGCACAAGGACAGTCCTTCTCCTGCAGATTCCTGTAGTCACACGGACAGAGGTTCTTCTTGTTGTCCAGGAGCAATACAAATTGTAGGGGTTTGGGCACAAATATTTATACCCCCAAAGTCTTTGTTCTTAGGAGTCACAAGTCTCTGAACCCAGCCAGAACCAGTTCTGCCCAGCCCTGGAGCACTTTGTTTACCAGGCTGCATCCTTCCTTTCAGAAAGAGGGGGTCTGCCTTCAGACGCACAGTGGGAGGTGGAGCCAGCATTCAACTTGCCAGGCACAGCTCTATTCAAGTGCAGGAGCTACCCCTCCCCTCAGGCAGATCTCTCTATTAAACCCAGGTCTGACTCAGCCTGCCCTGTCCCTCCAAACCCAGACAGCCAATTCACATAATAGCAGAGCACACTGGAAGGCTTAGGCAAGAAAGTACCTATACTCTAAAAGTGGTAGTTTCAAACACAGAATATAAAAATAACCTTCACTAAAAGATGTATTTTAATATTCTGAGCTCAGGCAGGCTAAATTCGTTTTTCTACCATGTTCTGTGGGTCAGTTAGGACTATAGGAATTAATAGCCCAGACCTCCCATTCTGGCCTATGGAGAACAGGTAGCCTTACAGTAGTGAAAAACGAAATTGGGTGTAATTCACTACTAGGACATGCTACACACATCAGACCATGTCCTACCTTACACATACAATGCACCCTATCATAAGGGTGGCTTACAGGATGCCAAGGGAAGTTTCAGGGGCTGAGAAGTGGGTGCACTTCACAGCCAAGATGGCAGTTCTGGACTGCACGCAGACACTGCAGTGGCAGGTCTGAGACACACTTTACAGGCTGCTTCTGTGGGTGGCACAAACCAGTGCTGCAGGCCCACCAGCAGCATTCGGTTTACCAGCCCTGGGCACAAACAGGCCACGCTACTAGGGAATAACAGGTAAACCAAATAAGCCAATCATGGATGTACCAATTCACATGTCATCTTTTCAAAGGGAGCATTCACGCTGTGTCACTGAATGGCAGTGGCACAGCGCCCAGAGCATCTATAACCAGCAAAAACAGAGGAGACACAGCGAAAAATGGAAGGGAGACTCACGCCAATGGTGCCAGGTCTAACACTCATGGAACCAACCAGGCCCGGGGACCGGGTCTCAGGTACCTTGGGACACAGCCCACTCCTTCGTCTCTGAGACAGGATGTGGGACCCTACGCCCCTCCCACTACTCCTGGACCTATCTGGGCTACTACAAACCTCCCCTACCTCACTTGGTTTGGGCAATTCGAGCCACCCCCTTCAGGACCACTCCCAAAAGCTTCTTCAGGCCATTTTGAATCCACCAAAAAGTCTACCTCCAGTGCAAGCTCCCTGGGGTCAGAGAACTCACACTCCACCGACTGTTGGCATTGCTCTGGAAAACAGGGACTAAAAATATGCTCTGCAACAAATGAATCACACAGCCCCACACATGTGTTAACCAAGCTACCCTTTGCTTCACCATCCAGTGCCTCACACAAGTACCCCGCACCACTCTCCTGAGATTGGCAAGACAGTGTCTGACTGTTTCTGTCACCCAACCCACACTCTTCAGGGTAGTCTCCACATTCACACACCAAAGCTTCTACCATGGGGGAACCCCTCTCCCTGCACCTCTTGTCTAGAGTCAGTAGAGTGTCCCTCCCACCACTAGGAATATGAACCCCTGTGCCAGTTCCCCAATACACCTCAGGAACACTGAACACCACTGGAGCTACCTCATAACCCTGAACCCCTTGGCGTATGTCAATCCCCTCCTTCAAGTCAGGTGCCACATCTCTGGGTGTGTGTACTTCTCCCTCAGCACTAGACACTACATGTTTGCTGCCACCATCTGAGCTGGACTTCACGTCAAACCCAGCCAAGCTCACTTCATGAGCTACACACATATCCTTTTTCTTAGCTAAGACGCTCGTGGTCTCAAGCCTTCTCTGTTCCTCATCAAGCTCTCTCATTCTGAGTTCATGTGTCAAGATCAATTTCTTCTCTTCCAAGGCATAAGCATTCCTGCACTCCTCTGCCTTTATTCTCATGCTCTCTAACTCATGATCTCTGGCCCTTTGCCTCTCCTCCAAATCCATTGGAGAAAAATTCCTGGAAGGCTGATTGCTGCCAGCCCTAGAGGCTGCTCTCCCAACAGGCAAATCCGGGGATATGAAATGACCTTCTGGCACACCCCCATTCACATCTGCATCATCTGTCTCCCAAGTTTCTTTGTCCTCCCAACAGACCCTTAAGGCCTTCTATAGCTCCTCTTTTCTTAAAGTGGCTCTTCATAGGACAACTACATTTTTTGCAGAATAACCTGAGTTGCTCTACTTTGTAACTGCCTAACAATTCATAGTCAAACTCCAATCCTGCAACCTTACTTGCTGTTTTACCATTCTGAGACATGATGCATGGATAACTAAAGGGTAAGATCAAAAATAGAACCAAACATAAAACACAGTATGTGGTTGCGTAATGGTCTGCACTAAACTAATGATGTACACCAATCACTGTGGGTCAAGTACAAATACCCGTTCAAATCCTACTCCATGTCCTGAAGGCAACGCAGAGGGCACTGCCGCAGCGCTGCACCGCAACCCTGGTCTTACCGATGATGCCTGTTGACACCACCACCGAGCCACTGCTTGCACCGCCATGCTTCACGCCGAAGCTTTGGCACCACAGAGGGCACTGCCGCAATTCCGCACTGGGAGCCTGGTCTCACGATGACGCCTGTTGATGCTGCCACCGAGCGACCTGTGGGCACCGCACTCTGCACCGCCTTGCTTCACGAGGATGCCCTGGCTGACCTGATGCCGCCTCTTCCTGCCTAAATCGACGCCGCTGCTTGCACCATGGTTCGAGGGCCCCGATCGTAAGTCACACAATGCACCGCCCTCATCCGCACCGCAGCCTCGGTCTACCGACGCCGGCGATATCAACTCCAGTTTGTCAGCCGACGACAGTGCTCCAGCAAAGACGAGGCCGCTGCATGCACCATGACCTGCTAGCACCGTGACGAGCACCGCCTTCATCTCGCACCGCGACCCTGGTCTCACTGACGATGTCATCTGGCGCTGCCACCTAGCCGCCGCTTGCACTGCGACCTGGGGGCACCACACACCGCATCGCTGCACCTTGCACCGCAGCACCCAACGCCTGCTGGCGCCAGCACTCCTGATTCCACTAGAGAGGAGCTTGACTCGCAACGTGAGTGACTTCAAGGGCCTCGACGCCCTGCATTTCTAACAGGTACTGTTTTGCGGGTCTTCCCAAAACCGTAGCTGGCCCGCGACCCCACGACCAGCCAGAACTGTTGGATTTTTTTGTTCACAACGCCATGGTAGCCCGGACGGAGCTATCCCCATAAGGAGCCCATTTTAATCAGCGTATTTTTGGAACTGTGAACTTTTAAGTACAGTAGTGTGGATTTTTATCGTTTTTGGTCTTGTCTTAATTCTATAAACATATTGGATATTTTTCTAAACTGGTGTGATGTCCATTTGTAGTGTGTACACTGTATTACTATTGGTTATGTGCAAATGCTTTACACACTGCCTCTAAGATAAGCCTGGCTGCTCGTGCCAAGCTACCAATGGGGTGAGCAGGGGTTATTTTAGAAGTGTAATTCCCTTATCTTGACTAGACTGGTGGTTTTTGCTTGGCTTTGGCCCACGCCCTAGCCTACCAAAAATCCAATTTCCAACACTCTTCTCACGGGAAACCCGCGCAGGCGCCCTCACTCTGGCTCCACATCCTCCCAGCCTTCGGCAACAGGGGCCCCGCCCCCAGTCAGGCAAGGCCGCCTGGCTTCCGGTTCGCGTCGAATCGGGTCCCGGTGGTGATTTCCTCTGTTGCACCATAGTGCAGGGTGGGCACCGCCAGTCAATATCATAAGCGGGGTGGGCACCCACCAACACAGCCCCAGTGGGGTGGGCACCCGCCGATAATTTAAAAGCTTAAAATGGGGTGGGCACCCGCTCAAAGGGCACCATAATGCGGGACTGGCACCCGTTACTTTAAATATTCATAAAGCGGGGTAGGCTCCCGCTCGGCACCACAATGCGAGGTGGGCTCCAGCGAGAAAATGGCAAATTCGGCAGAATCCCCACATCGGGATTCCCTCTTACAGGGCTGCAGCTCCACGCTGCGAAGCCCATGCTCTTCTCCTTCTGGGCAAGTAAAATACAGCGCTCATGATGCGCTGGATGTAACAAAAGTCCTTAAGACCATGGGGCATAGCTGGGCCCAGGGAGGCCAGCACACAGCACCCTCCAGCAGAGAGGCAAGCCCTCGTGGCGGTTCCTCCTGGGCCCCCAGCAGCAGCAAGCCCCCAACAAGTCCAGGAACAGCACACTTCATGGGGTCACAGCCCCTATATTGATATGGCATCTTCCTTTGTCTGCAGTACAGGGCTTTGGGGAAACCAGATGCAGCTGGTTCAGGGGGGAATTGGAGCACTCTGTTTACTAGACTCCTCTTCCCCTTGGTTAGGTGGGGGCTTGGTGATCAGACGCACCACAGGGGGTGGAGCCAGCAATGTACAGGTAGGCACAATCCTATTCAGGGTCAGGGGACTACTCCTCCCACTACTCCAAATGTAGATGTCCCATTCAGGCTAGAGCTGACTCACCCTGCCCCTCCTAGAGCCACACACACCTCCAAGCCCCTGTCACTCAAAAGCCAGACATGCAATTCACATCAGGCAGGCAGACACATAGCACACAGAAATGCCAACTTCTAAAAGGGGCATTTCTTTATAATAAATCTGCGCACACCATTGCACAGCCTTTATTATTACTATTCCAGATATACTAAACTTGACCACACTGCTCCTCTCATATCAGGAATTACCACTGAAACACCTATCAGGGAATCCCCAATGCGTTCCTTTGGGAGGGCAGCCCCACAGTAGTGAGAAAACAAAATGGTTGTTTGTCACTAACAGGACTTGTCACACACTTAAGGTACATGTCCTATCTTTTACCTACAATACACCCTGCCCATAGGGCTAGCTAGGGCCTAACTTAGGGGAGACTGACATGCAGCAAAAGGGGGGTCACAGACATGGCACAAACTTTGGGTGCAACGTCACAGTGGAAGTAACACTGCGCGCCAAGGCCCTGCAATGGCAGAGGCCTGAGATAGGTTTGAAAGGCTACTTTGGTGGGTGGCGCAATCAGCGGTGCGAGCCCACCAGTAGCATTTAATTTACCAACCCTGGGTAAAAGAGATACCACTTTACAAGGGACAGACAGGTAAATTAAATAGGCCAAACAGGTGTAGACCAATCTTACCATATGTAACACAGAGAGCACACGCACTTTACACTGGATAGCAGTGCTAAAGTGCCCAGAGGCCTAAAACCACCAACACCATCTCAGAGAAAAGGATAGGAGAAAGGAAAAAAGTTGAGGGATGACCCTGCAAAAAGGGCCAAGTCCAACAAAAACCTAAATGCTTCATATCATGTGACAAACACAAGAATTTAGAGGGATCGGGAGCAGGGATTGAACTAGTTAAGAAAGCCATAAGGTTATGAGCAAATGACAGACCCAAAGCTCAATTAAAGACTATTTTGCAATAATTTCTGCAAGAGTCAAAATATAGAAGCCTTTGGAATTGATAATGTCATGGGAACACTAAGTATGCCATGTGTTCTTTGCACCATGTGCAATGATTTTCTCGTCACCCATTTTTAAATATCATTTTTCTCCTCCACCTGGCTTGTTTCAGTCAGTCAGAGAAGGCCTCTTAGGAGTACTGCCCTCTTCTGGAGCCGAGAATCTAGATTTTCAGGCCAAATATCCTTAGAAGTTTAGCTATGGTAAAGTCTCACATTAATACACAAGACTTCAGTAAAAGCATGTTACCAGCGGCTATCTGGACTCAGAACATGGTATATATATCATGCCCCAAGCCATGATGCCTTGCCTGGCTTCAGTCCTTCGAGAGTCACCACCCCTTGCTCATTCCACGGCTACTCATCTAAACTTTGCCAGCACATGGAGATTACCTTTTGGCACTTACCTGATAGGATCATCAACAATACTTTCCTGCTTCAAAGCTTCTTACTGAGTGACGATTCATAGCCTGGATTTTCATGTGAGCTTATGGTAGACACAGATGAGAAAAGAATTTCAGTTTCAAAATCAGATTCAATTTTCAAGGTTAGGGCACTAACACTGGTGGACAGAATCACAGGTTATCTAAGGAATAGATAAAGACACTTAACAGTGCATATCAAAAAATCCTACAGACACTCCCAGAAAAGACCTCAGAGAACCCAAACAGCTGAAACTGTAGTGGGCCTCAGAACTTTGATAACCCCCAAGTGGCTCGAACTTTTACAATCATTCAAGAGATTATTTTTTAAGATATCCTGTTGAGAACATTTAGGTATGTGACATTGATGTATTAGAAAGGGTTAAAACTAAGGGTGGGCATAACTGGTGTAATTTGCTGTACTGTAATTACGCGAAATTACAGCAAAATTATGTGAGTTTATGCGGAATAACATGAGGAGAATAATAGGCCTGGGCGAAAATTTTGTTCCGTTCGCGGAAATTGCGATAATTTGACATTTTCGCGTTCTGCGGAAAGCGCGAAAATGTCAAAATTTCCGAATTCCGCAGCTTAGCGATAATTTGGTTCTTGCTCGCGCTGTAAAATAATACATTATCACGCGCGCGCGATCGCCTTACCTGAATCCATGCGTTCGCCGACTAGTTTTCTTGATCCGGTCGCGTTCTCCATGAGATGTTGTATTGTTTTTAGCCATTTGCGCTGTCTCGCGACAGTTCACGCCCGCAGTGACGTCATGCGTTGCGCGATCACGCCTTTCTTCTCGCGATCATGCACCGCGAGACAACTGAAAACAAGATGGCCGCGCCCGCGAGCAACCACATGGGTAAGTTGGCGAGCCACAACCATGCAGAAAATCTCGCGAACATGCGGGAAAAAAACTTCTGCATCTTCGCGATATTTCCGCGTGTTTGCGATAATTTTTAACATTTTCGCGATAATTTGCGAAAGTGGATTTCGCACATTCCGCCCACCCCTAGAGAATAACCCAGCATTTGGTCCTATTTTCTTAGCACAAAATGCACTCTTCTTGGGCTAAGAACTTAGTGCTAAGTGCAGGAGAACACAAAGCAGCAGCCAGCGGCTGCTCGCTATTTTCATTGTTCCTGTGCTCTTGCGTTAGGACGTTTGAGCCAAATAAACTCATAACTATGCAAATGGGCGTAATTGTGTAATTTTCTCTAATTTTGTGTCTAATGAATAATGCAGAATTATGACAATTACTCTGATTACTCCGGTGCAATTAAAATTTAGCCCAGGACTATTTAAAATATAGAATGAATGACTCAAGAAGGTACAGGTGAGAACTGAAATTGAAATGTAATGTACTCTTTTTTTTTTACTGGTCTAGAAAGAAGAATCCGAGTAAAATCCAACCTTTGATCAAAAGACAGGTGATCTGAAGAAAGACGGACCATTCTGAGTATTGATCCGAGGTGGAGTCTAAATCCGAAGGATGAGCCTGGCATCCTTTTTTCTCTCATCCTCAACCCCCTTCCCCTTTAGGACATCGACCAACCCTGGGTGGAACATTCAAAGGGTTGAAAGTGGTCCTCAGTGTGAGTACAGAATTGTTGTCACCGCTGAGGAAGACCTGACTTTCAGGTTAGTAGCGTGAGCCACAATCATGGCAAGGCCATTCTTTAATAAATGAACTACTGTAAGCATAGAATTTATTTAATAGTTGAGCAGGTAAATAATGAGCATGGACCCATCAGTAAAAAAAAAATATTTGCAAATTGGTGCCTGTCCAACCGTTCTTTTGCCTGTGTTATTTCCATAGAAATCTGGGTGACTCAATTTTGGACTTGTACAAATTCCTGTGAACATACAGTGTTTGAGAGCCTGTACTAACAATATTTCATAACCTACTTCTTGACTTTAAAAAAGAGAGCAATTTCATAGGTAAAGAGGTTACATAATGCATTAAACTTTCTATCTAAGCATTAAATGCTTAGTTTTAAAAATTCATTGCTACTGCGCACTTTAATTTACTGTAGATACACTAAAGTCATCTTTTTGTTTTGAATACTCATATGATTTTCATGATACAAGTCTATAGGGCATATGGTGTCATCTTGAGTGTTAATACTCACACATTCTAATTCCTATCCTATCCAATTCAGAGAGGGAAGTAAACACAGTCAAAGACTTACTTATGCACCCAATTAGGCCATTTAACAACATTTCAGGGCTTCTTCTGAGGAGCTTCATCAGGACAATAATTCATACAGGCTGACAAAACTAAACATGCCTTATAATGGAATATGCTCTAAATTCAGATTTCATCTATAATAAATAAGAAAAGCTAAGGGATTATAAATGTGGTACCACAAATATATATCAGTTATAGATAGTGCACCCAACCTCCAGTGATTACTATCCCTAATAGGAACATTTTCATTTTTTCTCATTGCTTATAGAAATTAATTTCTTCTCCAGATATTCTGAGAATTATGTAGTGTATATCTTAAATCAATCAAGGCAAGGGGGTTTAACATTATTATTTGGTTGGTGATCTATCCTATTTTATGAGATAGCCTCAAACCTTCTAAAATTGTCACTATATCAGGCATAAGATCATATTTTTCATACGCTTTTTCTTTCCACATCACTTTTCTAGAACTTATTTCTACTTCTTTCTCTTATTGTACCTCATTCCTCTCAACCTCCACTAAATACCGCCCTTCTCTCTACTACCCTCTTATACCGCGTCCCTCTGTATTTAACATTGTCTATGTACCTTTTTGTTCATCTCATGTACACTACCCCCTGTTTGTCAATCAGTGCTCTCTCAACTTCACCTCTGTCTTCCTTACCTCTCTCTACTCAATACATCTATCTTTACATCTCATCTATCTGTATCATGACCCTACTCCCCTCTACCACTCTCTGTGCATATCCTATCCTCTCTATCTGTTCCCTCTAGCTTAACTCTCTCTATTCCATCCCTCTCTCTGCTACTCAGTGCTCTCCTTCCTTTGCACATCCCTATATATCTCCTTCTTTTCACTTGCAATTCACCCACCTCTCTGTCCTTCTTTCTAAACCTCACCTCTCTCTAAATTTCTCTCACCTTTTCCTCTCTCATGACACTGTGCCTGATCTCTCCCTCATTTGTTTTGTCTGCATCACATCTCTCAATACCTAACTGCTCAATTTATCTTTCATTTGTACCTTATTTCTCACCTCCTCACCCTCTGTTTTTACCTGTTTCCTCTTGCCTGTATTTCACCACCCTCACCACCTTAATCCTGTCTTGCTACCTCTTTCTCCACCTCTACCACTTCTACTCTATCATTCCCTCCTGTCTCTCCATCTCTCTGCATCTACTTCTCTCAACTCACCTTCTCTATGTCATCTCTCTACCTTACCCTTTTCTCACTTCCTCGCGCCCTCTCATCTCTTACTCTGCTCACCGCCAGTTTAACCCAACTCTCTCCCTCTACATTTCTTCCTCTCTAGCCCTCTCTATGGCTCTATACAACTCTGATACTTTGTTTATCTTTCCCTACTTCCTCCTCTTTTCACCTCAAAAGATTTTTCACCTCACCTTTATCTCTTTACCATATGTTTCTCTCTTCCATACTTATCTCTTCACTCAATTCTATTCTCCTTCTCACTCTACTTTACCTTTCGTGCTATTCTCTTCTCCTTTCTGTCTTTCTGAAAATGTAATGTATATTTCAATATTGTATGGCATCTTGAAAGTTTGAATTAGCGGAAAATAGCAAATCTATGCAATTGGTTTCCAAAAAGGGCCCCAAAAGTCTTTAATCTGGCACTGGGTGAAATAGGGGGACCAGGTGTCCACTGGGAGTTTAATAGGATGGTTCCCCAACTGCACTGTAATGTACGGGAAGTTGGAGTGTATTGCAGCACAACCTTTCTCAGGTGTTGAATTGTTACAGTCACACATAGTCCTGTTTGTCCATCCCCGCGCTTACTCCTGCATTACCAGATGGCCAATGTCTCTAGTCCACTGCATCCTTTAGGACCATACCCAGTGCTTCCTCCTTCTGCAGAAGACTAAACCTTCCTCCTTTCCTCCCTTTAAGCCTCCTGGGCAGAAGCGCTAGCCCCCTCTCTGTCACTTACAATAACAAGCATTTGTGTCTCAGAGCTGTGTTGGTACAAGAAAGCACACGCACTTTACACTGGACAACAGTGCTAAAGTGCCCAGAGGCCTAAAACCACCAACACCATCTCAGAGAAAAGGATAGGAGAAAGGAAAAAAGTTTAGGGAGGACCCTGCAAGAAGGGCCAAGTCCAACAGAAACCTAAATGCTTCATATCATGTGACAAACACAAGAATTTAGAGGGATCAGGAGCAGGGATTGAACTAGTTAAGAAAGCCATAAGGTTATGAGCAAGTGACAGACCCAAAACTCAATTAAAGAGTATTTTGCAATAATTTCTGCAAGAGTCAAAATATAGAAGCCTTTGGAATTGATAATGTCATGGGAACATTAAGTATGCCATGTGTTCTTTGCACCTTGTGCAATGATTTTCTCGTCACCCATTTTTAAATATCATTTTTCTCCTCCACCTGGCTTGTTTCAGTCAGTCAGAGAAGGCCTCTTAAGAGTACTGCCCTCTTCTGGAGCCGAGAATCTAGATTTTCAGGCCAAATATCCTTAGAAGTTTAGCTATGGTGAAGTCTCACATTAATACACAAGACTTCAGTAAAAGCATGTTACCAGCGGCTATCTGGACTCAGAACATGGTATATATATCATGCCCCAAGCCATGATGCCTTGCCTGGCTTCAGTCCTTCGAGAGTCATCACCCCTTGCTCATTCCACGGCTACTCATCTAAACTTTGCCAGCACATGGAGATTACCTTCTGGCACTTACCTGATAGGATCATCAACAATACTTTCCTGCTTCAAGGCTTCTTACTGAGTGACGATCCATAGCCTGGATTTTCATGTGAGCTTATGGTAGACACAGATGAGAAAAGAATTTCAGTTTCAAAATCAGATTCAATTTTCAAGGTTAGGGCACTAACACTGGTGGACAGAATCACAGGTTATCTAAGGAATAGATAAAGACACTTAACAGTGCATATCAAAAAATCCTACAGACACTCCCAGAAAAGACCTCAGAGAACCCAAACAGCTGAAACTGTAGTGGGCCTCAGAACTTTGATAACCCCCAAGTGGCTCGAACTTTTACAATCATTCAAGAGATTATTTTTTAAGATATCCTGTTGAGAACATTTAGGTATGTGACATTGATGTATTAGAAAGGGTTAAAACTAAGGGTGGGCATAACTGGTGTAATTTGCTGTACTGTAATTACGCGAAATTACAGCAAAATTATGTGAGTTTATGCGGAATAACATGAGGAGAATAATAGGCCTGGGCGAAAATTTTGTTCCGTTCGCGGAAATTGCGATAATTTGACATTTTCGCGTTCTGCGGAAAGCGCGAAAATGTCAAAATTTCCGAATTCCGCAGCTTAGCGATAATTTGGTTCTTGCTCGCGCTGTAAAATAATACATTATCACGCGCGCGCGATCGCCTTACCTGAATCCATGCGTTCGCCGACTAGTTTTCTTGATCCGGTCGCGTTCTCCATGAGATGTTGTATTGTTTTTAGCCATTTGCGCTGTCTCGCGACAGTTCACGCCCGCAGTGACGTCATTCGTTGCGCGATCACGCCTTTCTTCTCGCGATCATGCACCGCGAGACAACTGAAAACAAGATGGCCGCGCCCGCGAGCAACCACATGGGTAAGTTGGCGAGCCACAACCATGCAGAAAATCTCGCGAACATGCGGGAAAAAAACTTCTGCATCTTCGCGATATTTCCGCGTGTTTGCGATAATTTTTAACATTTTCGCGATAATTTGCGAAAGTGGATTTCGCACATTCCGCCCACCCCTAGAGAATAACCCAGCATTTGGTCCTATTTTCTTAGCACAAAATGCACTCTTCTTGGGCTAAGAACTTAGTGCTAAGTGCAGGAGAACACAAAGCAGCAGCCAGCGGCTGCTCGCTATTTTCATTGTTCCTGTGCTCTTGCGTTAGGACGTTTGAGCCAAATAAACTCATAACTATGCAAATGGGCGTAATTGTGTAATTTTCTCTAATTTTGTGTCTAATGAATAATGCAGAATTATGACAATTACTCTGATTACTCCGGTGCAATTAAAATTTAGCCCAGGACTATTTAAAATATAGAATGAATGACTCAAGAAGGTACAGGTGAGAACTGAAATTGAAATGTAATGTACTCTTTTTTTTTTACTGGTCTAGAAAGAAGAATCCGAGTAAAATCCAACCTTTGATCAAAAGACAGGTGATCTGAAGAAAAACAGACCATTCTGAGTATTGATCCGAGGTGGAGTCTAAATCCGAAGGATGAGCCTGGCATCCTTTTTTCTCTCATCCTCAACCCCCTTCCCCTTTAGGACATCGACCAACCCTGGGTGGAACATTCAAAGGGTTGAAAGTGGTCCTCAGTGTGAGTACAGAATTGTTGTCACCCCTGAGGAAGACCTGACTTTCAGGTTAGTAGCGTGAGCCACAATCATGGCAAGGCCATTCTTTAATAAATGAACTACTGTAAGCATAGAATTTATTTAATAGTTGAGCAGGTAAATAATGAGCATGGACCCATCAGTAAAAAAAAAATATTTGCAAATTGGTGCCTGTCCAACCGTTCTTTTGCCTGTGTTATTTCCATAGAAATCTGGGTGACTCAATTTTGGACTTGTACAAATTCCTGTGAACATACAGTGTTTGAGAGCCTGTACTAACAATATTTCATAACCTACTTCTTGACTTTAAAAAAGAGAGCAATTTCATAGGTAAAGAGGTTACATAATGCATTAAACTTTCTATCTAAGCATTAAATGCTTAGTTTTAAAAATTCATTGCTACTGCGCACTTTAATTTACTGTAGATACACTAAAGTCATCTTTTTGTTTTGAATACTCATATGATTTTCATGATACAAGTCTATAGGGCATATGGTGTCATCTTGAGTGTTAATACTCACACATTCTAATTCCTATCCTATCCAATTCAGAGAGGGAAGTAAACACAGTCAAAGACTTACTTATGCACCCAATTAGGCCATTTAACAACATTTCAGGGCTTCTTCTGAGGAGCTTCATCAGGACAATAATTCATACAGGCTGACAAAACTAAACATGCCTTATAATGGAATATGCTCTAAATTCAGATTTCATCTATAATAAATAAGAAATGCTAAGGGATTATAAATGTGGTACCACAAATATATATCAGTTATAGATAGTGCACCCAACCTCCAGTGATTACTATCCCTAATAGGAACATTTTCATTTTTTCTCATTGCTTATAGAAATTAATTTCTTCTCCAGATATTCTGAGAATTATGTAGTGTATATCTTAAATCAATCAAGGCAAGGGGGTTTAACATTATTATTTGGTTGGTGATCTATCCTATTTTATGAGATAGCCTCAAACCTTCTAAAATTGTCACTATATCAGGCATAAGATCATATTTTTCATACGCTTTTTCTTTCCACATCACTTTTCTAGAACTTATTTCTACTTCTTTCTCTTATTGTACCTCATTCCTCTCAACCTCCACTAAATACCGCCCTTCTCTCTACTACCCTCTTATACCGCGTCCCTCTGTATTTAACATTGTCTATGTACCTTTTTGTTCATCTCATGTACACTACCCCCTGTTTGTCAATCAGTGCTCTCTCAACTTCACCTCTGTCTTCCTTACCTCTCTCTACTCAATACATCTATCTTTACATCTCATCTATCTGTATCATGACCCTACTCCCCTCTACCACTCTCTGTGCATATCCTATCCTCTCTATCTGTTCCCTCTAGCTTAACTCTCTCTATTCCATCCCTCTCTCTGCTACTCAGTGCTCTCCTTCCTTTGCACATCCCTATATATCTCCTTCTTTTCACTTGCAATTCACCCACCTCTCTGTCCTTCTTTCTAAACCTCACCTCTCTCTAAATTTCTCTCACCTTTTCCTCTCTCATGACACTGTGCCTGATCTCTCCCTCATTTGTTTTGTCTGCATCACATCTCTCAATACCTAACTGCTCAATTTATCTTTCATTTGTACCTTATTTCTCACCTCCTCACCCTCTGTTTTTACCTGTTTCCTCTTGCCTGTATTTCACCACCCTCACCACCTTAATCCTGTCTTGCTACCTCTTTCTCCACCTCTACCACTTCTACTCTATCATTCCCTCCTGTCTCTCCATCTCTCTGCATCTACTTCTCTCAACTCACCTTCTCTATGTCATCTCTCTACCTTACCCTTTTCTCACTTCCTCGCGCCCTCTCATCTCTTACTCTGCTCACCGCCAGTTTAACCCAACTCTCTCCCTCTACATTTCTTCCTCTCTAGCCCTCTCTATGGCTCTATACAACTCTGATACTTTGTTTATCTTTCCCTACTTCCTCCTCTTTTCACCTCAAAAGATTTTTCACCTCACCTTTATCTCTTTACCATATGTTTCTCTCTTCCATACTTATCTCTTCACTCAATTCTATTCTCCTTCTCACTCTACTTTACCTTTCGTGCTATTCTCTTCTCCTTTCTGTCTTTCTGAAAATGTAATGTATATTTCAATATTGTATGGCATCTTGAAAGTTTGAATTAGCGGAAAATAGCAAATCTATGCAATTGGTTTCCAAAAAGGGCCCCAAAAGTCTTTAATCTGGCACTGGGTGAAATAGGGGGACCAGGTGTCCACTGGGAGTTTAATAGGATGGTTCCCCAACTGCACTGTAATGTACGGGAAGTTGGAGTGTATTGCAGCACAACCTTTCTCAGGTGTTAAATTGTTACAGTCACACATAGTCCTGTTTGTCCATCCCCGCGCTTACTCCTGCATTACCAGATGGCCAATGTCTCTAGTATACTGCATCCTTTAGGACCATACCCAGTGCTTCCTCCTTCTGCAGAAGACTAAACCTTCCTCCTTTCCTCCCTTTAAGCCTCCTGGGCAGAAGCGCTAGCCCCCTCTCTGTCACTTACAATAACAAGCATTTGTGTCTCAGAGCTGTGTTGGTACAAGAAAGCACACGCACTTTACACTGGACAGCAGTGCTAAAGTGCCCAGAGGCCTAAAACCACCAACACCATCTCAGAGAAAAGGATAGGAGAAAGGAAAAAAGTTTAGGGAGGACCCTGCAAAAAGGGCCAAGTCCAACAGAAACCTAAATGCTTCATATCATGTGACAAACACAAGAATTTAGAGGGATCAGGAGCAGGGATTGAACTAGTTAAGAAAGCCATAAGGTTATGAGCAAGTGACAGACCCAAAGCTCAATTAAAGAGTATTTTGCAATAATGTCTGCAAGAGTCAAAATATAGAAGCCTTTGGAATTGATAATGTCATGGGAACACTAAGTATGCCATGTGTTCTTTGCACCTTGTGCAATGATTTTCTCGTCACCCATTTTTAAATATCATTTTTCTCCTCCACCTGGCTTGTTTCAGTCAGTCAGAGAAGGCCTCTTAAGAGTACTGCCCTCTTCTGGAGCCGAGAATCTAGATTTTCAGGCCAAATATCCTTAGAAGTTTAGCTATGGTGAAGTCTCACATTAATACACAAGACTTCAGTAAAAGCATGTTATCAGCGGCTATCTGGACTCAGAACATGGTATATATATCATGCCCCAAGCCATGATGCCTTGCCTGGCTTCAGTCCTTCGAGAGTCACCACCCCTTGCTCATTCCACGGCTACTCATCTAAACTTTGCCAGCACATGGAGATTACCTTCTGGCACTTACCTGATAGGATCATCAACAATACTTTCCTGCTTCAAAGCTTCTTACTGAGTGACGATCCATAGCCTGGATTTTCATGTGAGCTTATGGTAGACACAGATGAGAAAAGAATTTCAGTTTCAAAATCAGATTCAATTTTCAAGGTTAGGGCACTAACACTGGTGGACAGAATCACAGGTTATCTAAGGAATAGATAAAGACACTTGACAGTGCATATCAAAAAATCCTACAGACACTCCCAGAAAAGACCTCAGAGAACCCAAACAGCTGAAACTGTAGTGGGCCTCAGAACTTTGATAACCCCCAAGTGGCTCGAACTTTTACAATAATTCAAGAGATTATTCTTTAAGATATCCTGTTGAGAACATTTACGTATGTGACATTGATGTATTAGATTGGGTTAAAACTAAGGGTGGGCATAACTGGTGTAATTTGCTGTAATGTAATTACGCGAAATTACAGCAAAATTATGTGAGTTTATGTGGAATAACATGAGGAGAATAATAGGCATGGGCGAAAATTTCGTTCCGTTCGCGGAAATTGCGATAATTTGACATTTTCGCGTTCCACGGAAAGCGCGAAAATGTCAAAATTTCCGCATTCCGCAGCTTAGCGATAATTTGGTTCTTGCTCGCGCTGTAAAATAATACATTCTCACACGCGCGCGATCGCCTTACCTGAATCCCTGCGTTCGCCGACAAGTTTTCTTGATCCGGTCGCGTTCTCCATGAGATGTTGTATTGTTTTTAGCCATTTGCGCTGTCTCGCGACAGTTCGCGCCCGCAGTGACGTCATGCGTTGCGCGATCACGCCTTTCTTCTCGCGATCATGCACCGCGAGACAACTGAACACAAGATGGCCACGCCCACGAGCAACCACATGGGTAAGTTGGCGAGCCGCAACCATGCAGAAAATCTCGCGAACATGCGGGAAAAAAATGTACGCATGTTCGCGATATTTCCGCGTGTTTGCGATAATTTTTAACATTTTCGCGATAATTTGCGAAAGTGGATTTTGCAAATTCCGCCCACCCCTAGAGAATAACCCAGCATTTGGTCCTATTTTCTTAGCACAAAATGCACTCTTCTTGGGCTAAGAACTTAGTGCTAAGTGCAGGAGAACACAAAGCAGCAGCCAGCGGCTGCTCGCTATTTTCATTGTTCCTGTGCTCTTGCGTTAGGACGTTTGTGCCAAATAAACTCATAACTATGCAAATGGGCGTAATTGTGTAATTTTCTCTAATTTTGTGTCTAATGAATAATGCAGAATTATGAAAATGACTCTGATTACTCCGGTGCAATTAAAATTTAGCCCAGGACTATTTAAAATATAGAATGAATGACTCAAGAAGGTACAGGTCAGGACTGAAATTGAAATGTAATGTATTCTTTTTTTTTTACTGGTCTAGAAAGAAGAACCCGAGTAAAATCCAACCTTTGATCAAAAGACAGGTGATCTGAAGAAAGACGGACCACTCTGAGTATTGATCCGAGGTGGAGTCTAAATCCGAAGGATGAGCCTGGCATCCTTTTTTCTCTCGTCCTCAACCCCCTTCCCCTTTAGGACATCGACCAACTCTGGGTGGAACATTCAAAGGGTTGAAAGTGGTCCTCAGTGTGAGTACAGAATTGTTGTCACCCCTGAGGAAGACCTGACTTTCAGGTTAGTAGCGTGAGCCACAATCATGGCAAGGCCATTCTTTAATAAATGAACTACTGTAAGCATAGAATTTATTTAATAGTTGAGCAGGTAAATAATGAGCATGGACGCATCAGTAAAAAAAAAATACGTCCAAATTGGTGCCTGTCCAACCGTTCTTTTGCCTGTGTTATTTCCATAGAAATCTGGGTGACTCAATTTTGGACTTGTACAAATTCCTGTGAACATACAGTGTTTGAGAGCCTGTACTAACAACATTTCATAACCTACTTCTTGACTTTAAAAAAGAGAGCAATTTCATAGGTAAAGAGGTTACATAATGCATTAAACTTTCTATCTAAGCATTAAATGCTTAGTTTAAAAAATTCATTGCTACTGCGCACTTTAATTTACTGTAGATACACTAAAGTCATCCTATTGTTTTGAATACCCATATGATTTTCATAATACGAGTCTATAGGGCATATGGTGTCATCTTGAGTGTTAATACTCACACATTCTAATTCCTATCCTATCCAATTCAGAGAGGGAAGTAAACGCAGTCAAAGACTTACTTATGCACCCAATTATGCCATTTAACAACATTTCAGGGCTTCTTCTGAGTGACTGTCTCCTTCATCAGGACATAATTCATACAGGCTGACAAAACTAAACATGCCTTATAATGGAATATGCTCTAAATTCAGATTTCATCTATAATAAATAAGAAAAGCTAAGGGATTATAAATGTGGTACCACAAATATATATCAGTTATAGATAGTGCACCCAACCTCCAGGGATTACTATCCCTAATAGGAACATTTTCATTTTTTCTCATTGCTTATAGAAATTAATTTCTTCTCCATATATTCTGAGAATTATGTAGTGTATATCTTAAATCAATCAAGGCAAGGGGGTTAACATTATTATTTGGTTGGTGATCTATCCTATTTTATGAGATAGCCTCAAACCTTCTAAAATTGTCACTATATCAGGCATACAATCATATTTTTCATACGCTTTTTCTTTCCACATCACTTTTCTAGAACTTATTTCTACTTCTTTCTCTTATTGTACCTCATTCCTCTCAACCTCCACTAAATACCGCCCTTCTCTCTACTACCCTTTTATACCGCATCCCTCTGTATTTAACATTGTCTATGTACCTTTTTGTACATCTCATGTACACTACCCCCTGTTTGTCAATCAGTGCTCTCTCAACTTCACCTCTGTCTTCCTGACCTCTCTCTACTCAATACATCTATCTTTACATCTCATCTATCTGTATCATGACCCTACTCCCCTCTACCACTCTCTGTGCACATCCTAACCTCTCTATCTGTTCCCTCTAGCTTAACTCTCTCTATTCCATCCCTCTCTCTGCTCCTCAGTGCTCTCCTTCCTTTGCACATCCCTATATATCTCCTTCTTTTCACTTGCAATTCACCCACCTCTCTGTCCTTCTTCTTTCTAAACCTCACCTCCCTCTAAATTTCTCTCACCTTTTCCTCTCTCATGACACTGTGCCTGATCTCTCCCTCATTTGTTTTGTCTGCATCACATCTCTCAATACCTAACTGCTCAATTTATCTTTCATTTGTACCTTATTTCTCACCCCCTCACCCTCTGTTTTTACCTGTTTCCTCTTGCCTGTATTTCACCACTCTCACCACCTTAATCCTGTCTTGCTACCTCTTTCTCCACCTCTATCATTCCCTCCTGTCTCTCCATCTCTCTGCATCTACTTCTCTCAACTCACCTTCTCTATGTCATCTCTCTACCTTACCCTTTTCTCACTTCCTCTCGCCCTCTCATCTCTTACTCTGCTCACCGTCAGTTTAACCCAACTCTCTCCCTCTACATTTCTTCCTCTCTAGCCCTCTCTATGGCTCTATACCACTCTGATACTTTGTTTATCTTTCCCTACTTCCTCCTCTTTTCACCTCAAAAGATTTTTCACCTCACCTTTATCTCTTTACCATATGTTTCTCTCTTCCATACTTATCTCTTCACTCAATTCTATTCTCCTTCTCACTCTACTTTACCTTTCGTGCTATTCTCTTCTCCTTTCTGTCTTTCTGAAAATGTAATGTATATTTCAATATTGTATGGCATCTTAAAAGTTTGAATTAGCGGAAAATAGCAAATCTATGCAATTGGTTTCCAAAAAGGGCCCCAAAAGTCTTTAATCTGGCACTGGGTGAAATAGGGGGACCAGGTCTCCACTGGGAGTTTAATAGGATGGTTCCCCAACTGCACTGTAATGTACGGGAAGTTGGCGTGTATTGCAGCACAACCTTTCTCAGGTGTTGAATTGTTACAGTCACACATAGTCCTGTTTGTCCCTCCCCGCGCTTACTCCTGCATTACCAGAGGGCCAATGTCTCTAGTCCACTGCATCCTTTAGGACCATACCCAGTGCTTCCTCCTTCTTCAGGAGACTAAACCTTCCTCCTTTCCTGCCTTTAAGCCTCCTGGGCAGAAGCGCTAGCCCCCTCTCTGTCACTTACAATAAGAAGCATCTGTGTCTCAGAGCTGTGTTGGTAGAAGAAATTGAAAACAGGTGGATTGGAAGTCAGATTTCTACTCAACAGGCAGAGCTCTATATCACTGGAATTTCTTTTTAAGCTTAAAATAGTTCATTTGCATATTTGCTCAATACTACTACTTATACTACACACGAGAGAACATAAACCTATTTTGCCCTGCGCTCTTGACTGTCATCTATTTACTTAATTCTGTACTATTGCTTGTCGACGAAGATTTCCTCTGAATTTTAAACATTTGTCCTAAATTTTATTAGCCGCTGCCAGCATTAGCCCCCCAAGCGAGGCGATCACCCTAAATGAACCCTTAACATTGTAATGAATGGTCGAGATTTTAACGACTTGGCACGAACCGCGCTTCAGCAAACGTCATCTGCTCTCATTCAAAGCCAGACAATGATCGCAAAATCGCCAGGCCATCGAGAGGGATTTGTTAAGGTGAGAGATCGGGATAACATTGAATAGTTGTCCTTCCTGAAATCTTGAAAGGGGTCAGGAAAAGAGAAAGACTCGAATATTTCATTCGCCGGCGATTGTGCAGGCGCCATTTAAACAATCACAGCCGGCAGAGAAAATTGAAAAATGACTGCAAAATCCGCATTCTCTGTGGTGCAATTTGGTCCCACTGCAATGAATGCACATAATCTACCTGACGGCGAGGTAATTAAAAAAAAAGTAAGAAATGCCTTAAAAAATAGACTCAATTAGCCTCCAACGGTATGGAGTGAGAAATGAAATCTTAATGGCGCATAGCAAAGACAAGTGCACTCTTGACTGAGCTTTCGATTAGTTTACTGGTGTGTTGCTAAAATTCACTTTTGTACTCTCACTATCAGTGTTACACAGAATTTCAAATGTAATTAGTACTGTCACTAATGGAAGTAAAACCTGACTTCATGGGCAGTAAAGGTAAAGCTAATAAAAAGCATTTCAAACTTAGCTTTATCCTGTTTGCTAAAAGTATTCCAGCCTGTGCCTTCTAATTTTAGAAGGATGAGAAAGACCTCCAACGAAGTCAGCCCAATGGCTTTCTATCCACATAGTTCCATGCACAGGCAGCGGCAGGGTCGGACTGGGACAGAAAATAGTCCCGGCTCCAAATAAAAGTGGCCCACCATTAGTGAAATATACAGTAGCCAATGTTTCAGAATTAGGGCATGTTCGAACTGGTACAAACCGAATGAGTGGTTTATAATGTATGGAAAACTGCATGGAATTGAGATTCCCCACACAATATTTGTGTTGATACAAGGGAAATCAACAGTAAACTAAAAACCCACCCAGCAAATCATTAAACAAGGCAACAAACAGACAAAACAATGCCCAGAGATTGACCTGTCAGAACAGTTCTTCGGGCATTATCCGATTGCCCTGAGAGCTATAGTAGTTTTTGTTAAAAATAATTTATATGCTTTTTTAGAATTACAAAAAACTATACAGAGAAGAAAACAAGGAGGCAGGAAAAAAAAAAATATTGAGCAGGAATCATTTTCATTTCATGACATGTCCATCACTAGTATTTATTTATGGGAATCATCAGCAGATGAAGTCTGTTGTCAAGTAATCCCCCACCCCTCCTTAAGCGCCTTGAGACCCTCTGGGTATGTAGTGCGCTATATAAATTCTCTGACTTGACTTGACTTGACTTGTTGTTTAATAAAAAGGGCAACATGGAATAGTGGCTTGAGGCTGTAGCGTCGGTGTGAGGGAAAGATATGAGGCAGAGGACATTAGAGGATATGGTTAGTCTCAGAGGGGTGAGACAGTAACATAAGAGTTATAGTAGTTTTGATGTTTTGCTTGCTAAGCAGTGTTTTCAGTGTGCAACGTCCTGCATCCTCATTTCTGTCCTTGACAGTCATGTCCCAAAAATAACAGTCTGGGTGACAGGATTAGAGGCTGTACATGACTAAAGTCATTGTGGAGTGGGCCGGAACAGTGGAAGGAGGATGATGAGAAGTAGGAGAATAAGGGCCAGAAGGTGAACCACCAGAGGGGGCTAGTACAACCAGAGCCACAAAGGACCAGGACAAGAAAAACTAGACCCGGGGATACTTAATGTACAGGAGCCAGGGTTACCAGTATCAGAGGTGACCAGGACGAACTGGGTGGTGAAAAACAAGACAAGGAAAAAACAGGTCTAGCGGCACAGGGACCTGGGTCAGAAGGATCAGGAAGGGCAGGGGATGTGGAACAGGGGCATTGGGACCCAGTGTACAAGGGGCTGAAGGAACAGAAGCACAGGACTTGAAGGAACAGAAGGCCTTGGACCATAAAAACGAGGAGGTCTAGGTGGGTCTGAGAGTACTGACCAAGACCAGAGGAATGAGGACTACCATGGCCAGGAGTAGCAGATCCAGGTAGACAGACCGAAGAGGACCAGTACCAGGACACCAATGGAAAGAAGCCCCTGAATTAGGAGGACCAAAATCACAGACATTAGGTCGAGGAGGACTGAGGGGCCAGAAGAAAATGGACTAGTACTGGGAAGACCGCAGCCACAAGGACGAAGGCCAGCAGGAACTGCAGACTGTAGATTAGAACACCCAATGAGTGTCAGGCACAGGCCACCATTAGGGTCAAGTGCAGGTCCAGTTGCCACTGGCCAGCTGGGTACTTCTGGGAAAATGCCTGTTGTAGCTTGCTACATCCCTGTAGCTTGACCAGGAGGTCAGACTTATGACCCATGGAATCCACTTATTTGTCTTGGGTACAAGAGGGAGATGGTTCAAGTGCTTCAGGGCTCCTCTCAAGTCATAGACAGCAGGTCTAGTCCTCTTCTGAAGATCCAGAATGTGTTCTGAAGTGATTGCCTGGATGTGTCAGATTCATGTCTGGCGCTAGGTAATGGCTGGGGAAGACTCCTCTGCATGACCTAACCAATGGGGTAAATGTTCCTGGGGTCAAACCTGCCCTCATTGGGCTTTTTGAAGATGGTGGAAGTTTTTAGCCTAACTAAACTTGGGCTCTCAGGGCTAGGAGTATGTGTGGGGAGTGTACTATGATAATCCTAGTGTTCTCCCCTGTCTAACACTAAAATACAGGTTGAGGCAACCACTGTACCCACAATAAACCATGAGACAGAAATCTGGTAGGACAAAAGCAGAGTCCTTCAGCAATCAGACAATGGCTCCACAGTAATTGTCCTGGTATCCTGTTCTCTCCCCTTTCAAGTGTATACTAAGACACATATGTCTGCTAGGACAAAAGCGGTGTCCTTCAATAGCCAGACAGTAGGTTGACAAGACTGATCAAGCAGGGTTTGACACTGAAGCAGGATTTGACACTGCAGTGTTAAAAAGGATGCCCAAAGCCCCCTTGCTTAATATATATTATTTGTGGCTCAGAGGCATCATCTCTGCCCATTCAGGTCATCCCATTGTTTGTTTCTGGGAGGCATTTCACACCTATTTTCACCCACTCAAGTCTAATCACTAGGTAGAAGATGGCAGTGGCTTATAATAATTAACCTTCTGACAATTCAGGCAAATAAAAGGTAACTTTTCAAAAATTAGCTTTCATCAATGACACTAGCTGGTCCCTTTCCTGAAACACAGTAAAAGTATTTAGTATTGCTTCCCTGTGTCTCTGTGTTCAATCACCGTTCATATAGTAAAAATAGCTTTTGGGGGCTAGTCACTGTAAGGACTTGCTAACTTTACATTTCTGCATGCCCTATTTTTATATACCATGTACTTATTATTGAGGGATACAAGAGAAATATTGGGGTGACATCAATATTTAAAAAAAAGGTTCATACCTTTCAAAAGGGGTGTACTTTGACAGGTCACAGTGCATGTTTTGCACTGTTGCAGTCAGTCAAGAGTGGAAGGCCTTAAGGAATCTTTGCACTGCTGCTGTAGTGGATGGCACAATAGGTGCTGCCGTCCACTAATGGCTTTTAACTTCCAGGCCACCTTGTGCCATATAATAGGAACATATAGGCAAGTTAAATATGCTAATTAGGAATAAGACAATTAAACCATGTTTAAAGAGTGAGATCAGGTACTTTACTAATGCTAAGCAAGATTAAAGTGCATGTAGTTCTAAAGCCAGAGAAAATATTGGGTCCAGTATATGGTGAAGAAACTGGGATGATCATGAAGAACAGGTGTATTTCCTACATTTCAATAAAGGCAACCCCATTAATACAACTTAGAGAATACATTCATTTATCAAATGGAAGCAAGGCCTTGGTAAATTGTGTCCATCTGACGTGTGTTTAGGTGCCTGATTCAAGCTAGCCTGGCAGATGAAGGGTGTTACCCCGAAACGGGTCCAAGGATGCTTGTTTCCGGTCCAGGGAAACCTCAATGAGCAGTTCGGGCTGGCCTGTTCTTATGAGACACAGAGTCAAGACTGATTTGCATGTGGCTGGGTCTGAACTGGGGTGGTGAAGTGAGCTAATGAACCATGATGGATTAAACCCAGGTGTGTGACTGAGAGTGAATGTCTGAAAAGTGTCAGCGCTCCGTCCATCATCTCCTTGTGTTTGCTAGGTGCCAAACACAGCACACACCACAGCTACATATCGAGTGATAGAATAAAATATAAAAAATGTGAGGATGGACAAACTTGACTGCTGTCTTTACATTTCACAATAGACATGCCTTGTCTCTGGGGCTACACTATGCCCCGTTTATTCAATTATCATTAAGACAATATGCCTTCAATTGTAATACATTTTCATTTTCGCTGGGTTTAAGCTCCAAGAACATGTAAAGCAGATGTTTGGAGTCCAGTGGAGGATCAAGTGTGTTATGTGCCTGTGCAAGCAAAAACAATGCATCCTCCTAACCTCATCTTCTGATCTGGCAGAAAACCAAAGTCAAGAATAGCGTGCAGTGGGCACTTACCCCTTTCCGCCCTGGTACCACTGCACCTACTGCACTCATTATACTCCATGTTGAAATCTCTATTTAAGCGACATATCTTTAAAGGTGTCTGAAAAGAAGTAATGAAGGTACCTGTAAACCATATGTGGAAAGAGATGACCAAGAAATTCCGTAAAGAGAAACAGCGTTCAGTAAATAGGAACCACCATTGTTCCCGTTGAGTGAGCCTCGACTCTAAACATGGCTAAATAAGTATGTACAGCTGAGCATGTGGCAGAGCTTTCAACATCTTTGTGTTCCTTTAACAACTGCAGGAATTTCTGCACACAGCGTCGTCATTGCATTCTGTGTGGCGCGGATCGCCCCCTATTGCTAAACAGAATGAACGCGCATTGGCGGGACTTAAAAACCCCACTGCTACTGTTTGTCCACGGCCAGCGGCTGCGGGGCGGGCCGTGTTAAAGCAAACATTCGATTCACACCGCCTCGAGTCTTAATTTCCCTCGAACAGGCTCTTCAAAGTAAACCATGACGTCCCCTCGCTACAACCTATACTTTCCTCATTGCCTTAACCTTGCTGGTGATTTAATCTTCGGTAGCTTAAACACTGTCATTCGCACTCGATAGAAATAAAAAAGAGACACAATTCATCTTTGCTGGGCCTTTATTTTAACTCAAAACAAAGCGTAAGCACATTGTTTTTGCCAACCCGTTTCTGTGAGTAGCAACCGAGCTGCAGCTTGTAGCAGACTATTTAAATGCATTTTGAGTCTCGGCAGTGGTTCTGCACAGTTTCAGCTGAACAGTTACTGCTTTTTACTCCAAATCACTAAACGTGTAGGTCGAGTTACTACTGTGGCCTGAAAAGCCTACTGTGTGCGCATGAAAGATGCATGGCTGTATCTCCTAAAATCACACTAGTGCTAAATATGTTAAATATGGAGCATGAGACAGGCATTTTGTGCAGACCACTTTCCAGCCATAGAAAGCAGCCCTCATGAATGAGCTTCTCAGTTTCCAGATTTTTTTTCCATTTTTAGTCTCCGAGGAGGCGGAATACAAAGCTGCTCTTTTAACTCACTGAAATCCACAGGAGACTCTCCCCCAGTAACAAAATACCTGCACAGCCACAACCATGGAGAGCTCAGATTGAATTATGCTGCGATGGCTCCTAAATAATGTCAGATATTTATTTTTCTGAAAATGTGTTTCCATAAATGCTTATAGCAAACACCAAGGAACAGCCTCCATTGTGTTTGATTCATAAAACAATATTGGTTTAGAATTTTTTTCTACCCACTATGAGCAAATCCTGCTTCAGAATACTGTTCATACACGATTTCGTGCGAGGAATTTTGCATACTCCTGCAGGGAGCCCCAGGAATATGGTACAGAGGCTGAGCACTTTCAAAATCGGTCTATTCAATCGCTCATTTGTGCATCAGCTTGTAACAAAGCCACTAGTAAAATCTGAAGATTTATACACGAGAACTCTTAGGCACATCTTATCCCTTCGAGCAAATAAAACAACAGATTTCCGTATTAAATTGTTTATTTCAGGCCTCCTACTATAAATCAAATTCACAAATCTGACTGCACACCTTAGCATAACATAAAGCATCTTTTACTGAGAGCAAAATCCCAAATCATCGAATTTTGGACTTGTAAATGGTTTTGCTCACAATTAAAATTCCACAAATGTGGTGACATTTGAAGTGTGAGTAAATATTTTCGCATCAGGGAGCTGTAGGCGTTCCATGGTGGAGAGACCTGCAACAAGAGGTAAACCTCCTCCACCGGGAAATGTATGGGTGTTTACAAACAATTTGTACATAGTTTTCTACCCTGAAAATGGATGAAGGCACACTCCCGTCAAAAGCAGGAGTTAATTAATGTATTTATAAGGTGGGAAAGGGGAGGAAATACCGTCAAAATTGGTCCGAGTGCAGAAACACTAAAGATTGCAAATACAACATTGTGTTACATTTGCACATTAGCAAATGTAGACTTGTCACGTGTCTATGTTCATACATTTTTGCACATGTGAGTACTCCATGGAAGCTGCAAAAGTCACTTTCCTCCATAATGTATTCCTATAGCTCTTTAAAAATTTCTAGAAACGAGGAAAATTACAGCAATAATAGGTGTACGTTTACAACCGTAAATGTCTGAATGTCTTAGTAGGGCATTTGTTAATCATACCCTATATGTGTGCTGAAGAGAGACAAAATCCAATGCCTAGATGCAAATATGTGATAATAGCTCTGAACTGGTCTAGACCAAAACCCACTTTCCCATCTCCTGGCTCCCTTCTGATGTCCCAACTAAGATGCAATAGAGCATGTACAGACCAAGGCATCACAGAATGCATATTTGTTGTCCACAAGTAGCAATGCTGATATCTCAATCTCAGGTAAGGGGTGCTGTAACTGTTCTCTCCTAATTTGATATGCAAAAACCAGCCTCTTCTATTGTGTGTTACAATGGGGCATGCACATAGACAATATGCATCTGCATCTGGTCCAATCCAGCTCTCGTCCCAGTGGCAGCACCCATGGGTCATGGTTTGCATGTGTGCCAGCAACTTGTGATCTCATACTTGACCAGAGCTATGCCTCTTTGTAAAGGACTCTGGTCAGAAAGTATCAAGTCAAAGATCAGATGTGGAACATATGTCAGTCCATACATAGCATTCTCAGACAGCTTACATTTGGGGCAGAGGGTGAACACTTTCAAAGTCGATATATTCTATCGCTCATTTGCTACTCGAACATTCCAAGAAAAACAGATATGCAATCAATTATTGACAAGACATCAGCTGATAATCAAGTCATTAGTAAAATGTGTAGATTTGTACATGAGTATGCTTAGGCAAATCAAATAAAACGACAGATTTCCTTATTGAATTGATTATTTCAGGTCTACTGCTATGGATCAAATTAACATTAATGTCTGTTAAGGAGATGCCAAAGTAACCAATCCACAAGTTCACACAGGACATACATGCATCTTGCCATAGTTGATCAGGGATTTCTGCTACTTAGTTAGCTTTCTGCATGAAATACATATTTTCCACCAATCTATATAGTCAAATGAAAAATGTCTGCCTGCTAGGTGTATATTTCATTTTAAAGGGTGTACTATTTAGAATGCATTTTCATTGTCTATTTCACAGATTTGAAAGACTTGAATAAGAGAAAGAAAATAAAAGTGATCTGTTGATCTATAAAAAAGCATAGTGTACCTTATTTTCCCTTCTTCACCCGGTTTGAGTTGTTGTCCAGATCCTATATATTGTACAATTATGCCACGTACCAAAAAATACTACATCAACTCCGTGTACCTTGTAGTGAGCAACACAGAAGTGCAAACTCAGCCACCTTGCCTAATAAGGAGCATCCTCCACCATTATACTGCCGTGGGATTCAAATTGATCCACAAAATCACTGTGGAGAGGACCACCAAAACTCTTAAATTCATGATAGTGATTGTTGAACTTCTGCAGTAGGTTGCTCCTCAAGTAGTCTTAAGTGTATGGGGGCGCAGAAACAGCTGTGTCCCAAGGCCCAACTGGCAGGAATTTGGCAGGAAAGGCCCTACTGTGAGGATCACCAACAGGAAAGGCATACACATGTACAAACACTGGGAAATTGACCTGTGTGTGTCTGGGCTTTTGGCTCAACATCCAAGACATGCTTAGGATACTACTCAAAGCGGTACAAAAGGGGGTGGTGATGGACAGAGCATCAGAACCAACCAAACACTCACACCCAGTCAAAAGATCTGGGATTAATCCATCACCGTTCTTTAGCCCACTCTGCCACCCCAGTTCAGACATGGCCATATGCAAATCAGTCTGACCCTGTGCCTCATGGGAACAGTCCAGCCCGAACTGTCAAGCCATGCCTTCCCTGGACCAGAAACAAGCTTCCTAGGACCAGTTTCTGGCATTTCAGCCGTCTTCAGCCAGGCTTACTTGAATCCAGTGGCAAAGTGAGCAAGGGACTCAACGTCTGAGCATACCCTGCCAACTTGTGGCGAACAAAGCGGTACAAAAGGGGGTGGTGATGGACAGAGCATCAGAACCAATCAAACACTCACACCCAGTCAAAAGATCTGGGTTTAATCCATCACCGTTCTTTAGCCCACTCTGCCACCCCAGTCTGAACTGGGGTGGCAGAGTGGGCTAAAGAACCGCCATGTCTGAACTGGGGTGGCAGAGTGGGCTAAAGAACGGTGATGGATTAAACCCAGATCTTTTGACTGGGTGTGAGTGTTTGATTGGTTCTGATGCTCTGTCCATCACCACCCCCTTTTGGACCGCTTTGAGTAGTATCCTAAGCATGTCTTGGATGTTGAGCCAAAAGCCCGGACACACACAGGTCCATTTCCCAGTGTTTGTACACGTGTATGCCTTTCCTGTTGGTGATCCTCACAGTAGTGCCTTTCCTGCCAAATTCCTGCCAGTTGGCTAGTTGGGCCTTGGGACTCTGCTGTTTCTGCACCCCCATACACTTAAGACTACTTTAGGAGCAACCTCCTGCAGAAGTTCAACAATCACTATCATGAATTTAAGAGTTTTGGTGGTCCTCTCCACAGTGATTTTGTGGATCAATTTGAATCCCACGTCAGTATAATGGTGGAGGATGCTCCTTATTAGGCAAGGTGGCTGAGTTTGCACTTCTGTGTTGCTCACTACAAAGTACACGGAGTTGATGTAGTATTGTTTGGTATGTGGCATAATTGTACAATATATAGGATCTGGTCAACAACTCAAACCGGGTGAAGAAGGGAAAAGAAGGTACACTATGCTCTTTCATAGATCAACAGATCACGCCTTCCCTGGACTGGAAACAAGCTTCCTAGGACCGGTTTCTGGCACTTCAGCCGTCTTCAGCCAGGCTTGCTTGAATACAGTGGCAAAGTGAGCAAGGGACTCAACGTCTGAGCATACCCTGCCAACTTGTGGCGAACAAAGCGGTACAAAAGGGGGTGGTGATGGACAGAGCATCAGAACCCAGATTTTTTGACTGGGTGTGAGTGTTTGATTGGTTCTGATGCTCTGTCCATCACCACCCCCTTTTGTACCGCTTTGTTCTCCACAAGTTGGCAGGGTATGCTCAGATGTTGAGTCCCTTGCTCACTTTGCCACTGGATTCAAGCAAGCCTGGCTGAAGACGGCTGAAATGCCAAAAACCGGTCCTAGGAAGCTTGTTTCCGGTCCAGGGAAGGCATGGCTTGGCAGTTCGGGCTGGACTGTTCCCATGAGGTACAGGGTCAGACTGATTTGCATATGGCCATGTCTGAACTGGGGTGGCAGAGTGGGCTAAAGAACGGTGATGGATTAAACCCAGATCTGTTGACTGGGTGTGAGTGTTTGATTGGTTCTGATGCTCCGTCCATCACCACCCCCTTTTGTACCGCTTTGTTCTCCATAAGTTGGCAGTGTATGCTCAGACGTGAGTCCCTTGCTCACTTTGCCACTGGATTCAAGCAAGCCTGGCTGAAGACGGCTGAAATGCCAGAAACCGCTCCTAGGAAGCTTGTTTCCGGTCCAGGGAAGGCATGGCTTGGCAGTTCGGGCTGGACTGTTCCCATGAGGCACAGGGTCAGACTGATTTGCATATGGCCATGTCTGAACTGGGGTGGCAGAGTGGGCTAAAGAACGGTGATGGATTAAACCCAGATCTGTTGACTGGGTGTGAGTGTTTGATTGGTTCTGATGCTCTGTCCATCACCATTCACTTTTGTACCGCTTTGTTCGCCATAAGTTGGCAGGACACGCTCAGACGTGAGTCCCTTGCTCACTTTGCCACTGGATTCAAGCAAACCTGGCTGAAGACGGATGAAATGCCAGAAACCGGTCCTAGGAAGCTTGTTTCCGGGCCAGGGAAGGCATGGCTTGGCAGTTCGGGCTGGACTGTTCCCATGAGGCACATGGTCAGACTGATTTGCTTATGGCCATGTCTGAACTGGGGTGGCAGAGTGGGCTAAAGAACAGTGATGGATTAAACCCAGATCTGTTGACTGGGTGTGAGAGTTTGATTGGTTCTGATGCTCCGTCCATCACCACCCCCTTTTGTACCGCTAGGATACTACTCAGGCCAAAGAGGAAGACACCAGCTTGGTATTGGATGCTACCCAGGATGAAGCAAAGAGACCCCAGCTTGGCTTACCCCACAACAGTTAAGAGTCCTGATGATAATTTGGCTAGACATACCTACATACCTACATATTAGCAGCAGTAGCATAGTACAGATTGTCTTTGCTTTCACTTGATGGGTGCACACATCTCATATTATGTCCAGATAGCACACATTTTGAGTGCTGGCTCGTCTAATTTGTCAATTCCATATTAGACATATAGACTGCAGTTTGGCAACATCACACAAGGGATTCTTGTAGGATGGTGGCTATGTGCTGTTAGGATAGCATTGTTACACATATTTACACTCTTGTAATTTACTTCTTATATGCTTGTCAGCATCATATGTCAGTAACAATTGCAGAATTCTCAAAATCTATATTTCTAACAGTCACACAGCATTAAAAATAACAGAACAGTATAGCGGTTGACATGATTGGAAATTGCAATCCGAACGCCGAGGAAAACGGAGAACAAATCTACCTGCATTGAATGCCCACACGAGGATTTGACTCGATCGCTCTCCACTATATTAACTATGGATGAGGACCCCCACCACCAGTAGAACTGAAATAGGAAGATTTATTCCCCTGTCCCCACAACAGTACACCTTGCGGGTATAGAACACGGACATCACTCCTGGTTGCCCATCCCTGTCCTGAGGAAGACCCGCAGGCCGAGGCCCTAAATAGCCCGCCCTTGCCACAAGTCGGGTCGAATCGTCGACGCCCACATCTTACAAGCATGGACCACAAAGCCCGTCTGTTCTACTGTGCAAAAAAAGACGATGTATTGCTGACTATTGAAATATGTAAATATTGTCTTGGATAAAATTGTTCCATTGTGGCCAGACATATTTACACTGACAATTTATTATCAGTCCAACCTTGTGAACTGTTTTAAACCTCTTCCCTGAGCACCCTTTGGAATATTTTCCATCTTTCATTTGAGCACATTTTCCTGCACATTTCTTTGGAGCAACCTTCCCTCTATTAATTCTTCACAAACTCTAAATGCAGTAATATACCTACTGCCAATCTAACTATGAGAAAATAAAAACACTTGTGTTTTTTTGAAAATCATTTGGTTGTTGCACATTATTAAATTGATTGGTGTTTGATTACCTAGAGATGACAAGTTTGCATGCTCAGATTTGCTTTAAAACGCAGTAGAGATTAGACTTATACTTTCTGAAATGTAGGTTTAGGACCATTGTTTTTGATATCATGATTGGAAATTGATGCATCAAAAACATGAGCCATTGAGAAGGAGGGAGAGGAGAAGAAGACATAGTAAGAGGAAAAATCAATGCCTCCTTGAAGGTGAATTATTCCTTCCACTTCAGAGCTCCAAGAGTCTGGTTTAGAGACAGAGGTAGTTTTCCTCTTCTGTACTAAGAAACATCAGTAAAGTGAAGTTTGTGGGTCTACTTCTCGGGAACAACATATGGTGTTAACAGAGGAGACCCAGACACTGCTTCATAATGCAGGCCCCTTTCAGATTTCTTCTACTGCCCTAATTAGTGCCTTAACCTCAGAAGAAGAATGGCCATGGGTATGGTTTACACCACGGAACCTGCAATAATTGTTTCTAAGTCCAATCAGTCTACTTCCTGAAAACAGTAATGGATGTCTGTGAGCAGATCTTGGCTGGTTAGCCGTAACTTCTGAGTTTCTTGTTTTAAAACAGAATCACTCATTAGTAGTACAGAGACTAAACTAATTTACATTTTGTTTACCATAGTATATATATTTAACACTCATAAACTTTTAGAATACAATCAAAATCACTGGATGATGTAATGTCATCAGTTATGTCACTAACCATGTAATGACTGATGTAATATGTGAAGTCATAAACAGTGCATGGCGGTCACCAGTAGGTAGTTATAGTTAGGACCGTGCTTCCATAGATTTTTTTTTTTTGACTAACCTATGTCTTTCGTGTCATTTGACTTATCTTCATGAATTTTTTTAAAGTGTCATAGTGAGTGTTGTTGTGCATGGAAAGTTTTGGGGTGATCTGTCATGCAGGGGTGGAGAAAAAAGGAGGAGCCAAAAATATTGCTCATCCTATGTTAATTCCCATTGGAACTTAAGACACAACTGCAGGCCGAACCGCTAGATGGAATAACACTACATTTGGCAGAACACTAGCTTTTGGTCCAAAGATAGTCCTTTTTGTTATTTGATGTAAATCTGATCAGTAGTTGTTCAGAAATTTAGCGAATACAAAATAGGATTTCTGTGATCACGGCTAATTCATGAAGAATTTGCAATTACTCACGGATGCACATGCTGACAGGAGTGCCATGATTGGCTGTTTTCAACCTGTGTAGAGAGTTGAGACCACCATTTTACCTCATTGGAACAGTCCCTGGGGCTGAAATCAAATGGCAGAACGTGCTATAAGGGGTCAGGTTGGGTGTGTCCTGACCCCATGAGCGGCATATAAGCATCTGTCAGGAACTCCATATGCATACAATATGTAACTAAACAGGTTTTTCTTTTTACGTGTGATATTCGTGAATTTGTTGCAACCACCAGTGTGGCCCCCTCATGTAACGTTCCAGTGAATTCCCGAATATTAGCAAAAAAACATTTACAGAGCTGTCTGACAATGATGCTCTCACTCACAGATCCAGAGAGGGTAATACACCCAGTCACAAACCCAGTCATAGACTCATACACCCACTCACAGATCCACTAATAAACTTATACACCCACTGATAGACCCACTCAGGAATTCATTCACCCAGTCACAGACCTACTCTGACAGTCATGCACCCACTTACAGACCCACTCAGAGACTTGGGCACCCATTCACAGACCCACTGATGTTCCCACTGATAGACCCACTCAGACACTCATTCACCAACTCATAGACCCACTCAGAGACACATACCCACTCACAGACCCTCACATGCACTCATGCACCCACTGACAAACCCACTCAGAGACTCATTCACCTACTCACAGACTCACTAAGACACTTTCACACCCACTGACAGACATACTGAGACACTCATGAATCCTCTCACACAGCTACTCAGACACTTATGCATCCACTCACAGACTCATTCACTCTCACATGTACTAACAGATATACTCAGAGACTCATAGACCCAGTCAGACATTCATGCAGTGACTCCTAAACCCAATCAGACACTCATGCACCTACTCACAGACTACTCAGTGACTCACACACCCCTTCACAGACCCACTCAGAGACTTGCCCATTGATTCACATACCCACTCAGACCATCATGCAGGTACCCACAGAACCAATCAGATACTTATGCACCCAGTCACAGACCTAGTCAGGAATTCATCTACCCTCTGACACACCCCCTCAGAGACCCAGATATCCATTCACAGACCCACTCAGACACTCACACACCCGCTCACAGACCCAGAAAAAGACTTATGCAGCCACTCAAAGATCCACTCAGATACTTACGCAACCACTCAGAGACGCACTCAGAGAGGCATGCACCCACTCACAGACCCCTCAGACACTCATGCACCCATTTACTGACCTACTCAGAGATTTGTCCACCCACTCAGAGACCCACTTATACAGTTATGCAGCTACTTACAGATCCACTCAAAATCTCATGTACCCACTCACAAATGCACTCATAGACTCATGCTCCTACTCACAGACTCACTCAGACACTATCACACCCACTGAAAGACCTACTGAGACACTCATGCATCCTCTCACACAGCCTCTCAGACACCCATGCATCACACACAGACTCATCCAGATGCTCTCTCACGCACTCACTGATATACTCAGAGACTCACACATGTTTTTGTAGCATTAGTCAGATAATTATATATCTAGTGTGATGGTCAGAATCAAATATATTGTTATGAATTTCAGATGTGTTGGTGGATATTGAGGGGCTGATTACGATGTAGGGCGGAGCACCACCGCCCGCATGGCGGTGGCGATCTGCCCTACATTTCCCTCCGCCTGCCATCCATTTCCCCCCGCCATATTAGTATGGCAGGGAGGACCCCGGCAGACGGAAAGACCGTCCGCCGGTTTTCCGCCAGTCGACCAGTCAACCGGGCAGAAAAGGGGCTAGATATGGTGGCGGTGTCTTTTAGACACCACCATCCACATTAGCCTGGGTGCGGGAAGCAGCCTTTCCGTTGCGGTGATGCCGCCACGGAAAGGCATGCAGATTTTGCTATTGGGGGCCCGTTGCAGGCCCCCAGGGTATTGGGGGGGTGGGGGGTGCATATGGGGGTACCTATGGTACCCTTAGGTACCCCCCTACATTGTCATGGACAAGGTGGCAGGCACCGCTTGGTGCCTGTCGCCTTGTGCATGACAATGCACACAGTGCATTCTCAGCATTGTAGCGGGCGGTGCTGTGGGCACCGCCTAACACAATGCTGGGAATAGAGGATGCCACCGCCACCGTGGCGGTGGCATCCTAATTGCAGGTGCGGGACCGCCGCACCACTGGTGGCGGTCCCAGCACCGCTAGGCCCCTGAATGTCTTCTTTTGTTTTGTGATTTTAAAACGTATTCTTGAATATCACAATGTCATTGTGAATATTACAAAAAAATGCCAAAAAAAGATAATTATAAAGAAAATTGACATTTTAGGCACTGGGGCTGTTCTGAGAAGAGCCTTTGTGTTTATTATGAGTATATGACAGCTACACATAAGAGCGGATGCAGAGTTTCAGGTTGCTGAGAAGTATCCGGTGGCCTTCGTCTGTGAAGTGAACTCCATTACTTCTATAGATTTCATGTATGTGTCAAAACACAGGTTTTTGTTGTAGACAGAGCCATGTGAGGCTCTCTGAAAAATGCAGATACAGTTTTATTAACATGTTTCCGGGTCATGAAACCGGAACATTAGTATTGCGACAATTCATGACAAATTTGCGACGATCGAAAATAGTTTGGAAAAAAACCACTGTCAATAATCCACTGAAATAAATGAGAAGAAGTGACACAGAGAAATACTTAAATAGGTGGTCCATTATGCAGGTATACTGTATAATAAAGCAAACACATGGAGATGATGGACGGAGTGCTGAAACTTTTTAGACACTCACCCCCAATCACAGATCTGGGTTGAATCCATCATCGTTCTTTAGCTCACTACGTCATTCCAGTACAACCTCAGCCATATGCAAATCAGTCTTGACCCTCCTCATCATGGGAACAGTCCAGTCTGAACTTGAAGAACCAGAAACCTTATGGGTCTGGCGGCGCAGGGTACGCCTTAATCTCCTGGGTTCACTTGCTTTATCTAACAGAGACAAAGGACACTCTGTTGGGCGTAGAAGATCAGATTTATTAGCTGCAGCTAAGTACAGTTGTCCTAGAAGTACACTCGGTATGTTCTCAGGAGACTGCCACTTCACTCCGTGGCGCACAATCTTTTATAGTACATGGATAATATACAGATTAACCAAGAATACTCCCAATGTATACAAAGAGAGCCAATAAGAAAAGTATAGAAACAAAGCTTTACCAATGAAAATAACTTGAGAAATAAGGTATCGAGTAACCCGAAGAAGCCTCTCCTCCAACTGTGTTTGTCACCCCTCCCCACAGGTTGATTCATTAACGTGTCCACAACTGACTTGCAGGTGGCAAGATACGTTTGTGTGCTTTGGAAGACAGTTGTAAAACGAGAGAATACGAGCAGAGAACAGCGAAGGCCAGAAGATAAGATAAAGTCAGGAAAGAATGGTGTGAACCAACAAATAGTTGAGACAGGGATTAGTCAAACCAGACAGGGATTAGTGGACTCAGCCAGTCCCTGACACCAGTTCGTAAACAGAGGCAGAAGGCTATTTTGACACGATGCCACAGGAAAAGCAGAAAAGACCTCGTTCGCCGTGCTGCCTGAGTGAGGGCAACACAAAATGGCGGCGGAACACAAAATGGCGTCTCGATACGATCGAGATCGAAAATCGAGTTTCCTCAAACTGCCATGCCAGGTCTTCCCTGGACCAGAACCAAGCATCCTGGGACAAGTTTCGGTTTAACACCCCTTTTCAGCCAGATTAGATTGAATCCAGTGGCAAAGGGCCTCATGTAGGTAAATATAATTTACAGATTTTTAAATACCGAACTTTACCGAATCGGTATTTATGAATCGGAAAGTTATATGTAGGTAATAATTCGGTAATAATTACCGATTCGGTAACATTCGGTATTAAAGAATCGGAATTTTCCGAATCGGTAAATACCGAGGTGGTATTTACCGAATCGGTAAATACCGAATCGGTATTTACCGAATCGGAAAAACAAAAACACATGACTGGATGAAACAGCCAATCCTGTGCAACCACACCCCACCCAACCAGGAAGTGGCCACACCCAGGCAGGTGCACACAATCAACAGACCCTGGAGAGGCTGGGAGTGCAGAGGAGAGGCAGGGAGCCAGTGCCTGATTGTGCAGCTCAAAACCACTATGTCCAGCCAGAGGACACAGAGAGATGGAGGGGAAAGGAGGAGGAAGCAGAAATTCAGCCCCAGGGAACTCCAGGTGCTAGTGGAGGAGGTGGTGAAGCAGCACCAGAAGCTGTTTGGGAGGCAGTCCCTGCAAGTACCAGAGTCAGAGAAGTGCAATATATGGCTGGGAATCCAGGCGCAGGTCAATGCTGTTGGAGTGACCCCCAGGGACATTGAGGTACTGAAAAAGCGCTGGTACGACCTGAGGATCGTCACAAAGAGGAAGATGGGGGAAATATAGAAGGAGGCCAGCCGGACAGGAGGTGGAATTAACAGGGCACCTGCCCTCACCGAACTGGAGGAGCTGGTGGAGGCCACAATAGAGCACAAGAGCGTCGTGGGCCTTGGGGATGCCGACAGCTCTGCCAGAGCCGCCACCCAACAAGGTAAGATGAATGCACAGCAATGTAGCCCCCCCTACCCCTATCCCACATCCCCCATTGTGAAATGAGTATCCCACTCCAGTCCATGTGTCAGTGCAGACAGGCAATGCATTATGGGAGATGTAGTCAGGGAAACCCCAACCATGACCTGAATAGCACAGAACAACAAGGCATGGTACACACATTAGCCAAAAGGATGCAGAGGACAATGTGAGAGTGTTACATAAATTTATTGTGATGCTAGCAATGCAGGGCTTCAGGTACACTGAGCTGATGTTGCATTTCTGTCCACAGATGTAACATCGCGCAGGACTGCACATGCTACAGGAGAGAGGGCACACCGGCAAGACAGGTCAGCTCTGGCCAGCACAAGTTCTGCCCAGGGAGCATTGCCACAGCCAGCATCACCACTACCACAGCCAGCATCACCACCACCACAGCCTGCATCACCTCAACCACAGCCAGCGTCACCTCTACCACAGCCAGCGTCACCTCTACCACAGCCAGCATCGCCACTCATGTTTGAGTCACCGGCCACATCACCGCCTGCATTTGTGAGGTCGAGGAGGCGTGCTGCTGCCAGGTTGCGAGCGTTAGACACCTCATCTGACGACAGCAGGGGCCCGGAGCCAAACACCATGCCCCAGGATGGGAGCCATGCCACTGTGCCCTCCACCTCACAGGGAGACACACGGGTGCAAGACGGCGCCGCAGGTCGCGGGTGCAGAGTCCACCAGCAGACGTCGACAGCCATGGGGTCTTCTCGGGGCTCGAGGGCAACATGCTGAAGCAACAGCGCCTGCAAACAAAGGCAGTTATGTCAGTGCAGTGACATATGCGGGGACTGAAAACCACTTTTGTCAACATGGACAGGAACATCAGCGCAATGGCGGTGGGGATGGGTGACATGGCAGCGGGCATTCAGGACATGTCCCAGTCCATCAAGCTGTTGTGCAGCAAATATGATGCTGACAGAGCTGCACGGCGCCGGGAACGGCAGTGGAGGGACAGTCACACCAGGGCACTCAACCGGCTGGCAACTGCCACGTCACTACTCTGCCGGCGCTCTGTGTCTATGCAGGAGGGCCTGACACACTGCAGCAGCGACGTGTTCCCTGCATCGCAGATTACCTGCACATTGATGGAGTGGGTGGACTTTCTGTTCCTGTAGATGTGCTCAGTGGCAGCTGGTGGGCAGATTGGGATGTGTGTGCCATCAATACAGCCAATGACATGGGGGAACTGTGCCATGTGATAAAAGTCAGTTTTAGTTTTCTGCAGTTCAGCCTGTGTGTTTGGGAAGCTGATGTAGTGGTGCATTCTCTGCATCATGGCATCCAGGAACTTCCTGAAGAAACGGGACAGGCAACTCTGGGATACACCGCCCACCGCAGCTATCACCCCCTGGTAACTGCCAGATGCGAGTAGATGTAGGCTGCAGAGCACCTGCACATGTGGTGGTATGGCATGCGCCCTTCTTGTTGGCTGGTCCAGGAGTGGGTGCAGGTCCCTGATCAGGTCCATGATGGTTTGTGGGTGTAGCCTGTACCTTTCATGTATCTCTGCGTCAGTCTGTTGAAAGAGTGTGATGCGCTGTCTGTAGATGTGTTCCTCCCGTCTCCAAATCCTCAGACCTGCTGCCTGTAGACGTAGGCGCCTTGCAATGACATACAGAGCGGCCATGTTGTCCACGCTGTTGCATTTTGGGATTGCTTATATGCACTGTTGATGCTTACCACCTGCTTTCAATCTGTGTTAACTACCGACTCTTAATTACCGAATTTCATGGATTTCTTAATTACCAAATTTACCTACATGTCTTTTTCAGTTTTACCACTTCATATTTACCACTTCATATTTACCACTTCATAATTACCACTTCATATTTACCGATTCGGTAAATATGTATTCGGTAAATATGAATCGGTATTTTAGAAATCGGTAAATATGAATCGGTATTTACCGCTTCATATTTACCGAAAAATGGTTTTTGGCCTCCTACATCTCACTTGACTAAATACCGGTCGGTAACGGGATATTTACCGAATTTCGGCCGTTACCGACCGGTATTTAGCTACCTACATATGGCCCAAAGTGAGCAAAGAACCTACATCTGAGCATACCCTGTCAACTTAAGGCAAACAAAGCAAACACAAGGAGATGATGGACAGAGCACATAAACTTTTCAGACACTCACTCCAGTCCCAGATCTGGGTTGAATCCATCATTGATCTTTAGCGCACTTCCTTGCCCCACTTCAGACCAGGCCATATGCAAATCAGTCTTGACCCTGTGCCTCATGGGGACAGTCCAGCCCGAACTGCCAAGCCAGGTCTGAGACGGAAACAAGCATCCTGGGACAGGTTTCGGGAAAACACCCTTCATCAGCCAGGCTAGCTCGAATCCAGTGGCAAGTGAGAAAGGGCCCCACATCTGGGCATACCCTGACAAATTTTGGCAAACAAAGCACACACAAGGAGATGATAGACGAAACGCTGAAACCCTTCAGACACTCACCCCCAATCACAGATCTGGGTTAATCCATCATCATTCTTTACCTCACTTCGCCACCCCAGTTCAGACCCAGCCACATGCAAGTCAGTCTGTTCCTCATGCGAACAGTCCAGCCCGAACTGCCAAGCCAGGTCGTCCCTGGACTGGAGATAAGCATCCTGGTAGAGGTTTCGGGGTAACACCCCTCATCAGCTAGGCTAGTTTAAATCCAGTGGCTTGGCAGTTCGGGCTGGACTGTCAACATGAGGAACAGGGTCAAGACTGATTCACATCTGGCTTAGTCTGAACTGGGGTGAGCTAAGGAACGATAATGAAAGCTGCACTAAGCAGTCCTAGAGTTTCTAAATGTCCAACAATAAGCTCAACTCAAGAGCTGATTAGACACTGTGCATAATGTCTTTAGATGAAAACCCCTGTAAACAAAAAAGGAAGGGGACCCCATGTAAGGAATGGGGAAAGCCAGGTCCCTATGGAGGTTAGGAGACAGGAATTGAACATCAAGATAACTTTTATATACTGTTACAAAGCACTTAATCAATTACTAAATCATGAAATAAGTACACAAGTGAATTTATATAGAGTTATACAAGTTTTTCAATAAATAACTAAGATTCTCAACAAAATAAAAAGTAGCAACCACAATATTACAATGAGGACTCAATTACAGATTAAGGGGTTTTCTGGACAATCCATTATGACATTTAAAGAATTCTTATTGAGATTATTTATATTTAATATAAGTCTGAGGCAATTCCGTGATCTGGAGAAAATGAAAACATGCAGGAATGACTCAATAATAACGCTGTATCTGAGCTGCACAACTCACTCAGCCACCTATCAGGAGGGCTGCCATTACAAGTACTGCTTAGCTGCAGCTGTGGGAGGAGGTCTAATCAATTATGCAGGGACTTCCTGATTTAAATAGGACAGTGCAATGCTTGATGAGTATGGCTGTTATTTTACATACACCATGATCATGAGTCACAACAAAGTATACGGATGGCATGCTTGAATTAATCTCAGGGTTCTTGAATTTTCATCAGGGCTGCATCCTAGCCCATCATTATTGTGTGCACAATGCCACCACAGTTTATATCCAGCCATAGTTCGTAGGCAACAACCCAGCCCAAACTGCTAGACCCGGTCCTCCCTGAACTGGAACATTAGCAACCCAGGACAGGTTTCACCATTATTAGTGCTTATCTGTCCGGTATTGCTTGATTCCAGTGGCACAGTGTGCAAGGGACCCTCATCGGGGTATATGGGTCCCTCTTAGGAAGTCGCACCAAAACAAGCAAAAAAGTCATGGATGGAATTCTTGAACCATTTCAGCCATTGGGTATTTCTTTGGCCACATCCCAACCATTGTTATTTTGCACACCTTTCCACCTCAGTTGGGACCCGGCCATGTGCAAAGAAATTAGTCTTGACTCTGCTCAAATGGAAGCAGTCCAGCCCGAACAGACAGGCCAGGTCCTCCCTGAACCAGAACACAAGCAACCCAGGACTGGTTTCATGCTTTAAAATATTTAGACAGTACAAATTATTTAAATTAACACAACACATAACTTTAAAAAGCTTAATATTGTAGGAAGGTGGAGTATTATATAGTGATGCTGGTTAGGCTTCACTATACAATACTCTCACAGTACCCCAAAGATGGTATTTTGTTTTACAATAATAAATCCTTAGCTCTATCCTGGTAAAGTGGCAAAGAGCAGTTATGCTTTACTAGGGGAACATGTGTAAAGCATTTCAGAGAACCAATATGGACGATAAGTAATTGACATGACTCGAAAAAAATCCGGCAAGAATTTCTAAAAGATAAAGCAGATTTTTATATACATTTATACACCAAAAAGAAGTCAATTACATAAACACAACCGTAGGTATGGATTTTAGAAGGATATATACAGTGCAAATCAATACTGCAAAACTTTAGCATTACAGTCAGTGGTAGAATGCACTAGTAACAATCGGTCACTTGCAGGTCGAGTTGTGTGGAACCCATTAGCAGTTAAGGTGATGCAGGGCCCAGAACTAGGTCACAACAGTCAGTTTAACTGTCTGTATAAACTCAAGAGGCCCGGGTGCAGAGTTATCCTGGCTGTCCTTGATGGTGAAGATGAAGCCACGGGTGAGCTGGTTTTACCGCTTACAAGGTGCTGGTGAGGAAACAGGTGCAAAACGTCAGCGACGGGCTAGTGCTGTGGTTGGTTGTAGGTGCTGCCGAGTTACCTTGGGTTGCAGCGTCTAGTAAACTTGGTTGATTACCAGACTTGACATCAAAGGCCTCATTATGGTGTAGGCGCATTTCCATTGTTTTCGCTTGGCACACCTTTAAAATGGTGCACCTGGCGCAAGCAATGAAAATGCACACTATCACAATAATTGCACTGACCCCAGGGCAGCCTCTAACATGTGGTGCCCAGGGGGCTGCGCATTCAAGTGAAATATGGAGCAGCTGCTTTAAAGCCACTCCATGTTTCACAGTGCAAGCGGCAACCGGGCAGCACTTTCAAAGGGGATTCGCGATCCCCTTGCAGGCGGGTGCAGTCAGTGACTGCACGCACCTGCAAGAGGATGTCTTGGAGGTCCATAGGACCACCTTTACCCTCTGCAGAAGTGTACTCTCAGGAGGAGCACTGACAGTGTGCCACCTTTTAAATGGCGCACTGTCAGTGTGCCTTCTGAGGGCTTCTTTGTCTTTGCACCTGCGTCAGTAATACGACGTGGGTGCAAAGGCAAAGGGATTGTTACATTTGCATGGGGCATGCTCCCATGCAAATGAGGGAGCGCCCCCTTGAAGAAAGCGCTGCTGCGTTATGTGTGCCAGTGCTATCGGTAATGCAGAGGGTGCCACACAAGTGTCTGCGGCCTGTTTGTAATGCCAAAGTGTCCCGGGGGAGCAAAGCAGGCACAACAGCCCGCAGTGCCCCCGGGACATTTTATGTAATACGGCCACAATATGCCTTGGCAGGGTTAAGATCAGTAAGAAGTTATTTCGATGTCCAGTGGTCTGGGGGAAAACAATAGCCAACTGAAATTTGGTGGAGGTCAGGACTATATTTCCCACAGTGGACATAATCATCTACTTTTGTGCGATATCTCTGGGGGTCCAATTGCTTGCGATACCTTGTTTCCAGGATGTGGTTTTTACCTGCAGACTGCAGGGGACTAGTGCCACTAGTCCAAGGTTTCTGGAGTTGCTCTCTGCTCTCAAAAGGGTCCCTCTGCCTGGGAGAACCGGTCATGGGTCCAAGACGAGTCACAGTTGTGCAGTTTTAGGATGGTTGCCACAGGTACCTTGTTTTGTGCAGATCCTGTTGTCATATACTTGGGTCTCTTCAGTGTCCTCTGTTGCAAGTCAAATCAAAAGTGAAGCTCTGGTGCCAGGGGTGCCCCTTGAATCCTAGAGGTAGGGTCATTAGGTGATGTGGGCATAAGTGGACAATGGGTTACTAACCCCAACGGCTGAGGTGACCACATCTGGGGGGGGTGTCACTTTTTCTAGCCATAACCCACTAATCTGCCACTTTTAAAAGTGGCAGAGACCTTTCCTCACTGTAGAGGCCAGGTAGCCCACTCTAGGAGTGTAGCTAGACATCTGGAAGTGTACATTTCCTGACTATATAAAGTTCCCACCTGCCCGGGCGTAAATGTGTTAGGGGAGGGCTGTGTCCTCCTTTTGGAGGCAGCCTGGTTGTAAATCACAGACAGTGTATAATTTGACACTCATAACCTTGATGTGCCACTTAACTAGCCATCCTGTCAGAGAGGGAGGAGTGACCAGGCCAGCTTGAACTTATATGTCCTCACTTTAAATATGATGCACCCTGCCTCCTGGGCTCAGGATGCCTTCCTTGGGAGTGACTGATATATATTAAAAATAGTGCATTGATCCTGCCACACATGGTGAGGGCAAAGTCAAGTTCTAGCAGTTTGCACTGCTCCTGCAGTCTGCAATGGCAGGACTGCTGTCATCTGTTTACTTGGGTCACTCAGGGTCACGCAAACAGTGCTTCAGGCCCTGGTGACCCCTTTAACTCCCCTGCCCTAGGCACCACTGGTTCATAGGGACTTATAGGGGGTTAATGTCTTGGCCAATTGGGGTACCCAATCCACATGTATCCGTTTTAGTGAGAAAGCACTGGCATTGGTGTCTGGTTAGCAGGCTTTAGTGCACTGTCAGAGTCAGAAACCAGCATCTAGTAGTCCAAATCGGGGCAAAATCTGGGGGGGGCGTGCAAAAAGGCCTGTTTTCTTACAAATGTATATTAAATACAAATAAAAAAGTTAGTAAGAGTGAATTTTTAAAATGATTGTTTACAATCAATTATAAATTAAATAATACATTTAATCTAAATAATTATTTAATAAACATGTAATTTGATGCACTAATGGGCTGTAGAATTTTTCTTATTTGTTCTATTTTAACAATATATGTTAAAAATTAATTTACATTTACAGTATACTTGTTAGACGGCGACCTCAGAGGAGCCCGGAAGGGGGTCCTGACTTCCCTGAGTCCCACCCGTGTAGTATTGTAGCCGGGCACTGGCGAGAGATTCCCCAGGGGGAGGAATCTCACAACTAGGATCGTACTTCTGGCACCACACGACACAGAGAGACCACACTGGGTATTCTCTTCTCAGAAAACAAGCTTTATCAAATAGGTATCACTGCAAATATGTACAAGGTGAGCACGGGCTCAAGAGTCTCGGAAAGGTAGGGGGTAGCGGGACTGTCTCTGGTAACGGTTCAAAGCAGGGACGTATCCGGCGCACAGCTCACAATCCTCGAGCTGGGGGATACGTGGTCGGAGTCAGGGTCCGGCGGGACCGTGAGAGTCTGGGGGAGCCGCGAGTCACTCAGCGGGCTCAGGTACAGGTTCGGAGGTCTTACGATCTTCAAGGAGCCGCGAGTCACTCAGCAGGGCTCAGGTACAAGTTCAGAGGTCTTACGATCTTCAGGGAGCCGCGAGTCACTCAGCAGGGCTCAGGTACAAGTTCGGAGGTCTTACGATCTTCAGGGAGCCGCGAGTCACTCAGCAGGGCTCAGGTGCGTTCAAGTTCCAGGAGCCGCGACCACGTCGGCAGGCTCTCGTTGTTCCAGCGTCGAATCTGCCGGACAGTCTCAGAGCACCCCTTGTTATAGGTCGACCCCGCTTTGATGTCCGGAGTCTGTGCAGGCAGGGGTCTTGTCACCTGGGGGCCGCTTGTCGGGGTTTCCTGCTATTGTCTTTTGATCCTTTCAGGGCCGGGTCGGGAGGAGTCCCAGACACCCAGCAGGCACGGAGCGAGCCCGCAGGGAGGCCGGAGGGCCGATTGAAACCCATCGTCCCAGGGGAGTTAGAGGTGCGATAGAAACTGCTCCTCCCTCTCTCATCCCCTGGAAGCGTGATGTCCTCCAGCCGGAGTGGCGCCTCGAGGCCCGGGTCGCGCTGGAGCCGGGCGGCCATCTTGTTGCATGGAGTGGGCACGCGGGCCCGGGGTGGCCGAAAGGAGAGAGGCCATGGACGGGGATGTCCGGGGTTGGTGCGGGTGTCCTGGTGGGAAGGGTCGGCTGGGCCGCGTGCTTGGGCTGCAGGCACCAGGTTTCGGTGGTGCGGGGGCACGGAGGGCCATTCTACGAGGCCGGGTCCAACACGCGTCCCCCCAGCTGAAAGCCGGAGAGAACTGCCCATCACCTTGGGGGGTTCTCTTCGCTGAGGCGGAAGAACCGGGAGAGGCCGTCAGCGTTGGCGTGGTCCGTACCAGGGCGGTGTTCTGCGGTGAAGTCCATTCCCTGGAGGGAGATTGACCACCGCAGTAGCTTGGGGTTTTCTCCTCGCATCTGCATGAGCCATCGCAAGGGCCGATGGTCAGTTTGGACTCTGAAATGAGTGCCGAACAGGTAGGGTCGTAGTTTTTTGAGTGCCCAGACCACGGCAAAGGCTTCGCGCTCTATGGTGCTCCACCTCTGTTCTCGGGGTAGCAGCCGCCGACTGAGGAAGGCGACGGGCTGGTCTAGGCCTTGATCATTCACTTGGGACAGGACGGCCCCAATGCCATGCTCGGAGGCATCGGTCTGGACTATGAACTCCTTGGTGTAGTCGGGAGCCTGGAGGACGGGGGCAGTGCACATGGCCTTTTTTAGAGCATCGAAAGCTTCCTGGCAGGCAGCCGTCCACTGCACCTTCTTTGGCTGTTTTTTAGACGTGAGTTCAGTGAGAGGGCCGACCAGGCTGCCATACCCCCGAATGAATCGGCGGTAGTAGCCCGTGAGTCCCAGAAAGGCTCGGACTTCCGTTTGGGTGATGGGTGGGTCCCAGGCCAGGATGGCGTCGATCTTTGGCTGTAGAGGGGCGACCTGGCCACTCCCGACTTGGTGCCCCAGGTAGACTACGGATCCTTGCCCGATCTGGCACTTGCTGGCTTTTACGGTGAGGCCTGCCTGGCGCAGGGCGGTTAGCACTCTCCGGAGGTGCTGGAGGTGCTCACTCCACTCTGAACTGAAGACAGCGATGTCGTCCAGATAGGCCGCGCTGAACTGTTCTAGCCCGGCCAGGACCCTATTTACCAGTCTCTGGAAAGTGGCCGGGGCATTTTTCATCCCGAAGGGCATCACGCGGAAGCGGTAGTGCCCATCGGGGGTGGAGAAAGCAGACCGCTCCTTGGCCCCTTCGGTGAGCGCAATCTGCCAGTAGCCGCAGGTGAGGTCGAAAGTGCTGAGGAACCGGGCGGCCCCTAGTCGGTCAATGAGCTCGTCGGCTCGTGGAATGGGGTGGGCATCGGCTCGGGTAACGTCATTGAGCCCCCGGTAATCCAAGCAGAACCGGAGCTCGGGGGCCACACCGGGGGCTGCTGCCTTCGGAACCAGGACCACGTGGCTGGCCCAGGGACTGTCAGAGGGCTCGATCACCCCCAGGGTCAACATCTTCGAGACTTCAGCTTGAATGCAGGACCGGACCCGGTCAGGAACCCGGTAGGCTCGGTGTCTCACCGGCGGGCTGTCCCCGGTGTCCACATCGTGAACACACCAGTTGGTGACCCGGGGGGTCAGGGAGAAGAGGTCGGAAAATTGTCTGAGGAGCTGGCGGCAGTCCGCTTGTTGCTGGGCAGTGAGGGCTGGGGAGAGGTTCATTCCCTCCACGGAGCCATCCTGCTCCTTGACACACAGGAGGTCCGGGAGGGGATCCGACTCATCTTCGGCCCCGTCATCGGTGGCCAGCAGGAGGCTCAGTTCTGTCTGCACGAAGTGAGGTTTGAGGCGGTTCACGTGCAGGACCCGGAGGGGATCCCGAGGCGACTGGACGTCCACCAAGTAGGTGACTTGGCTCTTCCTCTCAACCACCTTGTAGGGCCCAGTCCATCGGTCCTGGAGGGCGCCAGGCTTCACGGGGGCCATGACCCACACCTGCTGGCCCGGCTGGAACTCGACCAGAGTAGCATTCTGGTCGTACCAGCGCTTCATTTCTTCTTGACTCGCCTCCAGGTTGGCCTCGGCCAGTTCTCGGAACCTCCTGGTCTGGTTCCGGAGGGCCAGGACATATTGGAACACATCTCGGGGGGTGGCCTGGGGTGCTGCCTCCCACCCTTCCTTAACCAAACTGAGGGGACCTCGGACGGGGTGCCCATAGAGTAATTCAAACGGGCTGAACCCTAAGGACTTCTGGGGGACCTCCCGGTAAGCGAACAAGAGGCAGGGGAGCAGGACGTCCCACTTACGCCGGAGGGGCTCTTCTAGGCCAGCGATCATCCCTTTCAAAGTCCTATTAAACCTCTCTACTAGGCCGTTCCCTTGGGGATGGTACGGGGTGGTGAACTTATAGGACACCCCACATTGTTGCCACAGGGACGTCATATACCTTGATATAAAATTAGTGCCGCGATCGCTCACGACCTCGCGGGGGAAACCCACCCTGGAAAAGATCCCCATCAGGGCCCGGCCCACCACGGGGGCCGTAATGGTGCGCAGGGGAATAGCCTCCGGATAGCGGGTGGCGTGGTCTACTAGGACCAAGATGAAACGGTGACCTTGGGAGGTGGGGGGGTCCAGTGGCCCCACGATGTCGATTCCGACTCGTTCGAAGGGGGTACTGACGACCGGGAAGGGTTGGAGGGGAGCCTTGCGCTTCCCCCCACTCTTCCCACTGGCTTGGCACGTGGGGCAGGACTTGCAGTGTGCCTCTACCGCTGCTTTCATCTTAGGCCAAAAAAAATGGGTCACGAGACGGCTGTAGGTCTTGTCCTGACCCAGGTGACCGGCGAGGGGGACATCGTGGGCTAAGCCCAGGAGGAAATCTCGGAAGCGGAGGGGTACCACCAGTACCCGTCCGGATCCCAGCTCCACCGATTTCTGCTCACTATACAGGATGTTATTCTCCCAATAGATTCGGTGCGTTCCGGTCTGGTCACCGGCGGCTTGGCCCTCGGCCTGGCGCCGCAGCCCGATCAGGGAAGGACAGGTGGCTTGCTCCCGGCAAAATTCTTCCCGGGTGGGCCCGCCCTCGTGGCGCCAATGGGCCAACTCGGGTAGATCCCCCAACTCGGGGACCGGGGCGGGGTCGGATGGTGCGGGTTCGTCGCTGGCGACGGACCCTTCCGATGGGGGAACGGGAGGACCCTCGGCGGGGACGGTACGGGTTTCTTCGACCGGGGTGCCCTCGACTTCTCTCCGGGGAGTGAGTCGGGCTGTCATAGATCGGGTGGTGGCACACACCCACTCGGGGAGTCCCATCATTCCTAGGTGGGCTTTGCACTCTACGTGCTTCCAGGGAGAACTCTCCAGGTCGTTCCCTAAGAGGCAGTCGACCGGCTGGGAGGTTCTTACGGCCACCTTGAGTTTACCTATCACCCCTCCCCACTCAAATGGCACCAGGGCTACCTGACACATACTTTCCCTATTGTCTGCGGATATTACGGGGCAAAAGACATTGGGGAGGATCTGCTCCTCGGTAACTAGGTGCCTGAGGACACCGGTGATACTGGCCCCGGTGTCCCGCAGGGCCTCTACCTGGTGGCCATTGATCTTGACGAGCTGCCCATATTTCTGTGTGTTGGACGGTAGGAGGCTACCAGGGATCATTTCCCTATCTCCCAGGGATACTAGGGCCATAGCGGCGGGTTCCCACTCCTCGGCTTCCTCAACCACCTCCCCCAGGGCTACGTTGGCTATCTGTCTCGCAGGGGTGACTTGGGTGGCCATGGGGCACTCTGGGTCATTGGCGTAGTGCCCGGGTTTCTGGCAACGGAAACATGTGACGGTCACCCGGTGTCCTCGTCTCCCAGGGGGCCCTGTTACTGGTGGGGGGGCGCCGGGAAAGGTGGAGGTGGTGTCTTCGGGGGGCTAGGCTGGGACTCTCTCGGCCCTCCCTGGTTCCCTCCCCCTCTCTGGCGGGGTGGTCCCTGACTGGTTCGGGGGTACTCTCCTACCATGCCCCGGGAGACCCGGGTGTTGGTCCAGCGGTCAGCCTCCACAGCCAGCTTCCGGGGATCTGTGAGCTTGCTATCCAGCAGATGTTGACGTAGCTCTATGAAGCAGTTCGCAGCCAGATGTTCCCATAGCATGAGATCAGTGAGTTCGGCAAGGGTGGTGACCTTGCTGCCCTTGACCCACCCATCGAAGGCCCGACTAAAAAAGTTTACATACTCCACCCAGGTGGTGCCTGGAATCTTCCTGCAGTCCCGGAACCGTTGGCGGTACATTTCTGGGGTGAGGCCGTATCTTGTGAGGAGAGCCTCTTTCATGTGGCTGTAGGAGGTCTGCAGGGAGAGGGGTAGGTCGAGCAGGGTGTCCCTTCCTTCGCTCAGAAACCGCCCCCACAACCCCGCCCCCCAGTCCTTCTGTGGAATCCGATGGGAGGTCATGGCGACCTCGTAGGCCCGTAACCATTGCTGAATGTCATCGTTTTTATAATATTCCTTGACCACATCCTTGGGGATGTGGACCTTCTGTTCCGCTGGAGGGGCCGTCTCTCGGTTTCCCGAGGGCCTCCCGTCCTCATTTCGGGCCTTGAGCTCGAGTTCTTTTAAGCTGCGTTCGTGCTCCAGTTGGAGCTTCCTTCCTTCGTGCTCCCGTTGGAGCTTCTTTTCTTCCAGTTCGCCTTGTACGCGCATTTGCTCTACCGCTAGCTTTTTCTCCGCTAACTTCAATTCGCCCTCGATTTTGAGTTTGGCTAACTCGAGTTCATGACTGCGGCTTCTCTCTCTGTCCGCGAGTTCTTCCGGGGATAGGCCCCCGTCTGGTACAATGCCTCGCACCTGATTGTCGCTGCTTTCACTTGGAGGGGGTTCGGCTTCGTCGGGGCGCTCCCCCGTGCCTTCCGGGCGGGAGGCCCCGGTCTCCACCCAAGTTTTCAGTGCTTTCTGCAAGTCTTCCTTAGTGTTGAGGCCAGTGGTAGCGATTTTAAGTTCTTTGCAAAATTGCTTTAGCTCTTTGTGTGTGTATTCTTCTAGATGCTCCACCTGGAACACTCTGTTGGCGTTGGTTTCTGCGGAGCTCATGGCGCTTCCTTCTGCCATCTTTGTTGGTCGTGCGTCCGTTGTTCACTGTACGATCTCTAGGTGATGGGCCCGAATCCCGTCGCTTGCCACCAATGTTAGACGGCGACCTCAGAGGAGCCCGGAAGGGGGTCCTGACTTCCCTGAGTCCCACCCGTGTAGTATTGTAGCCGGGCACTGGCGAGAGATTCCCCAGGGGGAGGAATCTCGCAACTAGGATCGTACTTCTGGCACCACACGACACAGAGAGACCACACTGGGTATTCTCAGAAAACAAGCTTTATCAAATAGGTATCACTGCAAATATGTACAAGGTGAGCACGGGCTCAAGAGTCTCGGAAAGGTAGGGGGTAGCGGGACTGTCTCTGGTAACGGTTCAAAGCAGGGACGTATCCGGCGCACAGCTCACAATCCTCGAGCTGGGGGATACGTGGTCGGAGTCGGGGTCCGGCGGGACCGTGAGAGTCTGGGGGAGCCGCGAGTCACTCAGCGGGCTCAGGTACAGGTTCGGAGGTCTTACGATCTTCAAGGAGCCGCGAGTCACTCAGCAGGGCTCAGGTACAAGTTCGGAGGTCTTACAATCTTCAGGGAGCCGCGAGTCACTCAGCAGGGCTCAGGTACAAGTTCGGAGGTCTTACGATCTTCAGGGAGCCGCGAGTCACTCAGCAGGGCTCAGGTGGGTTCAAGTTCCAGGAGCCGCGACCACGTCGGCAGGCTCTCGTTGTTCCCGCGTCGAATCTGCCGGACAGTCTCAGAGCACCCCTTGTTATAGGTCGACCCCGCTTTGATGTCCGGAGTCTGTGCAGGCAGGGGTCTTGTCACCTGGGGGCCGCTTGTCGGGGTTTCCTGCTATTGTCTTTTGATCCTTTCAGGGCCGGGTCGGGAGGAGTCCCAGACACCCAGCAGGCACGGAGCCAGCCCGCAGGGAGGCCGGAGGGCCGATTGAAACCCATCGTCCCAGGGGAGTTAGAGGTGCGATAGAAACTGCTCCTCCCTCTCTCATCCCCTGGAAGCGTGATGTCCTCCAGCCGGAGTGGCGCCTCGAGGCCCGGGTCGCGCTGGAGCCGGGCGGCCATCTTGTTGCATGGAGTGGGCACGCGGGCCCGGGGTGGCCGAAAGGAGAGAGGCCATGGACGGGGATGTCCGGGGTTGGTGCGGGTGTCCTGGTGGGAAGGGTCGGCTGGGCCGCGTGCTTGGGCTGCAGGCACCAGGTTTCGGTGGTGCGGGGGCACGGAGGGCCATTCTACGAGGCCGGGTCCAACAATACTCTAAAGTATATTTAATGGTTATTTAAAGAACAATACACTTTAATAATTTTCCCTATGCTTTCCACAAGGGAGATCTCCACCTACGTTTGAAAATGTACTAGTAGTAACTTTATACTTATTCTGTTGCAGGAGGCTCCACCATTTACATGAGCAAGTAGTCTACATCGATATGCAAATCCATACTCAGAAATGATGAATAGCAAAAAACTGTAGACATACGTCTAGTTGTAGGAGTAGATTTAAACATGAATACATCTACACATGTAAATTTACTTTCATGAATTAGGCCCAAATGTTGTGCAAGCTCAGATTTTCACTGCCCGTGTCTCTATACATCATTGAGTAGCAGATGGAATTAATTCATCAGTTCAACACCTGTACTGTTTCTCCCTCATTTGCGCATGTTTTAAGAGAGATAACTACCAATCTGCTGAGTCCAGAACTATTAAACCAAAGTGATGTGGGGAATGCTTGAATTAATCTCTGTCACTGTGATCACGTGAAGCCACATTACAGGTTTTAGTTTCTCATCCACTATGCAACATTAGATATAGACTATTCATATCCAAGTCGATCTTGTGCTTGCTCCAATAGGAGCTGCCTGGCTCGAACTGTGAAGACAGGTCCCTTCCCAGGTGAGGGAGTTGTAGACACAGAGTGGATACTCCAACATGCATGTTCATTGGAAAACCCACTGTGCCCAATATCAATCCCATGTGCAGTGGGAAAGAGTGGCCCTGTTCTTGTATGGCAGCTGGTACATGTACGTATGCCTGCCAACCATACCTTTGAGGAATCACTAATTGGTCCAGAATAGAGCTTTTAGTCAAACACACTTTGATTCCTTGTTTCCCTTTAGCAGGAAAATCCTGTATGCTATTGCTTTGGTTATGAGTGCCACATCATGTTATCTTAGTGCAAACCCCTGCTTGCACAGAAACTGCAATTTCAACAGGTTCTGGGTTTTAAAGTTCACCCTCACAGAGTGTTCCCCTCTGAAATTATGCATTTCAGAGAACTTATCAGGCGCAGTCACATTGTGCCTCGGCTTCATAGCTGGCTATGGTGGAGGATGATTGCTAAAGACATGCCCAGTGAATTGATCTCCTTGTTAGTTATGTCTTCTACTCTAAAACATGGACGCTAGTAAACGTGTTAAAAAGAAGGTGCAAATCCTAGTATAGAAAGGACTGAATCAAGGCTGGGCAGTGGGCACTTTGGGGCATATCAGCAAGGGCCGGCGATAATTATCGCTCAACGCTCTTAGCGCAAGGATAATTATCGCCGGCCAACTCTGAATTTTTGTCACGGATATAGCGTGCTATCATCAACGCTTATCTCCAAAGCGATAAAATTCAGAGCGCATGCTGCCGATTGTGAGATTATCGCTGGAAATACAGAGATAATGCCACAAGGTTTGGCGATAGCTTGCTGATAGGGATAGACATACTTAGCCATGATATCCACCTTACATAGGATATCATGACTAAGTCAGAAAAATACCAGACGTAAAAAATCTGCGTTAACTGCAGTTAGCGCTGCTTTATTTATCGCTAACAGGGTTAGCGATATCCTTGATAATAGGAAAAATGTTGCTTAGCGACCCTTCTCCTAATATTTTACTCTGGAACGCCCCCTTTGCATCTCATTAGAGATGCAAGGGGAAGTGTAGAGTAAAAGGGTGCTAACATGCAAATTTGCGTGTTAGCACCCTGTTGCTGATAGGGCGCTAGTTTTATCTCTGCTTTTTTGGCTTTTAAAGCCAAAAAAGCAGAGATAAAGCCCTTGTTGCTATTCCCCCTAGTTTTTTTGTCATTCCATTCATCATTTCTGGGTTCTCCCTGTTTGTCAAAAGCTAACCCACCAGGAATTACCTGGATCCCAATAAGTACACTTCAAAGTATTTGGTTGCATTAGATAGAACAGCAATTGTTTAAAGAAAATTACGAGCTCTTTCTTCTTATTGTTCCACAAATAAATTAACATTAAAAAAACAGGTTTTGCAAATGAGTGCAAGAAACTCTGATTTACTTGGACCATTAATAACAAAATCTGGAGATAGTGATTTTATCATAAATAATTTAGGGTGATTTTTAATAACAACATGAGGTTTTATGAACATGTGCAGCAAACTCACTTTATAGCTGAGGACAATCTAACCACTGTGGTGGACATGAATGTTTTGTCCACCAGGATACTTTAGGATTCCTGCTGGTGTTAACACCAGAAGGATTTTCTTTTTAAACAAGAAAGTCGGACATGAGAGAAGCACTCCCATTGGGTATCAAGATTTTTTTCATAGCTGTGATGTGCAGCGTGCACAGCATGCTGACATCACAACAAACAAAGTGAAAGAGGACAGCGACATTAGGCAGTGTCTGCTTTAATTTTGATCGGTACTTAGATGTCAGAACTTTCTACCCCCAAACATCAACCTTTTCCAACACATGCATGATATTACATTGAGATATCTCTCTTTATGAATCAAGCCCTCAGACTGAGAATAAAAAATACATTTCTACAAGTTCATCAGTGATAGACTAGGCCACCATGTAATCTTTGCATGCTATAGCAATGTCAGTAACACCTACAGAATCAAATGCAACCAAACACACACTCCACACACAAACACACATGTCTGGAGCATAGTGCACTTGATAAATCCGCCTCATAACACGTGGGTGCCTGAAGACGCACCACAAAATGTTTCTGACACGGAAAACACGGATCTACAAGACACAGACTCCTCCAGCCACAGATATGCACAGATATTTTGGATGATTGCAAACACCCCCCACCCCCAATTCCACAGGAACCCACAGCCTTGGTCAGTGCATACTATACACTGACCTGTATAGGCAAGGTAGGAAACCCACAGCCTGTGCAAATTACCTACTACCCGGGTGTGGGATGTTGCTAGACAGAACCCCTAGAGGCACCACCTTCTTTTTGTGTGTTTATTGTAATTATACAGTGCAATTTTAGCTTGGTAGAATCAGAGCACTGTACACTGGAGTGAGGATTTATACATTTGCTTTTCATAATTGTGTTGCATCTTCACGAAAGTCACAAGGCCCAATGAAGACAGGGGCTTTAAATGCTGTTGCCATGCTATCTGTCTAATATGTATCCAGAGTTAGTAAAATGTCTAATCCTTTTCCTTGTCAAAACCCCCTTTACCATTGGCGCCAGCTAAGATGGCTGCCTAACCAGCAAGCTCCGATGGAGCTGAAGGCTTAATCCCCCAATTTCTCTGTAATATATCCGGCAGGACGAGACCCAAGACATCTCAGGCGTTGGCTACATCGGGCGGGACCAGCCTGCTGCGAAATTGCCGCGTAAAGAGGACCCAGCGGCCGCACCGCGCTCCAAGGGATGCGGCACCGGCATCTGGTGAGGAGGAGCGTGGCCGGGAAAGAAGGAGGCGGCCGCAGGCGTGCGCGCTGCGCACTCTGCCCCGGGGACCTGGGACGACACTGCGGAGCTGCGCTTTTGGACCGGGACCCCCCCCTCCCTGGAGTGCGCTTGTGGGGGTCGGCGAGCGGCCGTTTTCCTCGCGGGAGACATCGACTGTTGGGGGAGGGGCCGCCGGGCCTGTGTCACCCACAGGACACCCCTGGAGCAGTGAAGGCCGTGTAAGAAGAATCATCAGTGGGGACGCGATGCTGTGGAGCCTGCAAGACTTTGGTGAGCCTATAACCTCATAGGCGTCCCGTGGCACGGCGATCCCAGGTACCTGGTGGCAGCATAAAGAACCGGGTGGTGGCCTAGCGCCCCGGGGGACACCAACTGATCGGCGGCCTGCATCCGTGCGGCACAGCTCACCCTTCGCGCTGTGGGGGAGACCTGAGCAGTGCTGTTGGGGCCCTTCCCCCCCGAAAAGCACAAGTGGGCTCTTTGGGCGCCCGCCGGTACTGCGGAGGGCGTACCAGATGCTGACATGGTCGGTGAGGGGGAGACTGCGAGTTTCATACTTCAAGGAAAGATGTCCAAATTGCTGATGGTACAGAGTGAGAGCCGCTAAAAGGTGATGGCGCTGTGTCTCCACTATCCCCCTGGAATATCTGCACGAGCGGAGGCCTTCGCGCACCGCCCAGGACCTGGTGCGCCCCTGTCTCGGAGAGACACAGACCGCAGCGAAGCGAACGGACTGAGGTGTGTGGCATTCACGGAGCAAGTAGGCACAGAGCCCTATTCTCCTCCTGCGGTTGAAGCAGCAAAGCCAATGATGATAGTAGCGAAAATTACTGGGGTGCCCGGTATTAGATTTCTGGACCGTACCTGAGGCGGTTCCAGAAACCCCAGAGTATCTCACCAGACAGTAACGTTGTTTAGCTCCTAACCCCAGATACCCCTGGGGATCGCCGGGAGAGCTACTCTCTCTGCCACACATCCTCGGGCAGAGGCTCCGGGCAGCGGTCACCGGCAGACGCAGCCCAAGCGGACCTACAGTCATCGGAGAGGGGGACAAAACCTCATGAGTAAACGCACCCTTCTATTGAGGTGTGAACCTGGGTAGTGGAGCAACACAATGAAACCCAAGGGTGTCAATAACCTAGACAAGTACGCTGTCCCGAAATCGGCACTGCAGGATGAGGGGGCGCAGGGAGACCAGCCTGGTGAGGGTGAACCGTCCCTCCAATCCATAATGGCAGCTATCAAGGGACTGGGAACAACCCTTGAAACAAAAATGGATAAAATGTCCATTGAAATTAACTTGATGAGAGCCGATATGAACAAAACAGCAGATAAGGTTAAAACCAATGAGGCCAACGTATTGGAACTTCAGACCGCTACAAAAAAACTCGAGGAGCGGATTAACACCCTGACTCATCAACACTGTCAAATGGCCCTGAAAATCGAAGACCAAGAAGGGCGGGCACGCCGAAGCAACATTAGAGTGGTTGGGGTCCCGGAAAGCTTGGAAGGGCCGATCATTGACCTCTTTCTTGAAGATCTAATCTTAAATCACCTCAAACCAAAGTGGCTTTCCTCACTCTTCACTACTGAGAGGGCGCACCGGGTGCCGATCCCCAAGCCAAGACCGGATGCAGCCACCAGGACTATTATCGCAAAAATCCTCAACTATAGAGACCGCAACGTGATATGGCAGGCAGCTCGGATTCAGGGAGACCTCCACTACGAAAACTCGACTATCCGTTTTTTCCCGGACTTTACACTTAAAGTACAGCAGGAACGATGCTTCTTCGAGGGGGTGAAAGCAGTGCTCCGGCAACGCGGCGTCAAATATATGATGTTCTTCCCAGCGAAGCTCAAAGTAATAGCGGACGGGAAATCGCTCTTCTTCACAACTCCGCTGGAAGTACAAGACTGGCTGGATGGGAAGGCAGTACAGAAAAAAACAGCCGGAGCGAGAGAAGGCTGGAGGGAACCTCACACCCGCGAGTCGGGATCGACGGGGGAACGGTCCGACGCAGAAAGGCGCAGCATGTGTTCATGGAGATCGAGGTCGAGCAGCCCGGGACTGTATCTACAAACCGTAATGTATAACTTGTTTTTTTGATAAAATGTGGGGGAAGCAGCCCGTGGGGCTCGACTAAACGGGATAAGGGGTACCTCCAAAATTTCAATAACTCCTGGCGGCGCTGGGGGTACACCAGACCAATAGACTGACTCTGCATCGTTAAGAGTAGCGCGAGAGTCTGGCAGTAAAAGGGGTGGTAACATAGTCGTCTCGGATGAGACAGCCACAATCCTGGGATCTCCAAACCTGGTGAAACTTTATACAGTAAGGGAGGGGAGCCTCTGGCGGCCGGAGTTGGTTCTAGCCCACTTCCCCATGTCACAGTTGACTAGTTTCTAGGGCGATAGGCACTGTGATAGTTGGGGATATGGGTAGTTTCAAACCTACAAGGCAAGGTAGCAGGGAGGGGGGGTGGGAGCAGGGGAGGATTGAGGGTTAAATGTGTTTTACATTGTTATTGTCATTTTTGGAGGGGAGGAGACGGGGGGTTACTCATCGGTCATGCAATGTACACAAAATAGCAAGTAGGTGGTGTCACAGGTGTCTTAGGTTGTTCAGAAACATTCACTGTCACAATTGGTATGCATTGGGATAAAAGTCTGAAACTATTGAGTTGGAACGTCAACGGGCTGGGAGACAAAATAAAAAGGAGTATAGTGCTACAGCACCTTAAGTGCCATCTCCCAGATGCCGCGCTGCTCCAGGAGACACACCTAGTCGGAAATACCTGTAAAGCACTTAACAGATGGGGATACACAATGGTTTCACATGCCGGCTTCACCTCTGGGTCTCGAGGGGTGGGTATCCTACTCAGGCGTACCCTCCCATTCAGTATCCAACGCACTTGGACAGACCCACTAGGGTGATTTGTGGCAATCTCGGGGCGGTGGGAGGGACGCACGCTTACATTGTTAACAGTCTACATCCCACCAGGTCTTCAAACGCTGGCTTATTAAGATCTTGGTGCGCTCCTGCTCTCCCTACCGGAGGGGCAACTCGTAATCGGGGGGGATTTCAACTCGGTTTTCTCAGGATTGATGGACCAGAACCCGCCGCGAGACGTAAGCGCTGGACAACACTGGCTCCCCAACTTTATCAAGGCATTTGGCCTCATGGACCTTTGGAGGCGGTGTCACCATACCCTTCAGGAATACACGTTCTTTTCGGGTTCGCACCATACCCTCTCGAGGATAGACTACATCCTCATGCCCCTACACTATAACATGACTACGTAGGAAATCAAACACCTAGCGCGGGGCATCTCGGATCACTCCCCTCTATGGGTCCACCTCACCATAGGGGAGAAGAGGGTGGGCTGTATTGCACCGATAAATCCCTGGTACCTCCATAACCATGAAACCAAAGCCACTCTCATACGGGCCATTGACCATTATTTCTTTGAAAATGAAGGTACAGTGGACTCCCTTACCACTCTATGGGAAGTGTTTAAAACGGTACTAAAGAAAAGCAAATGGTCGCTATTGAGCACAACCTCCTTCGATTTGAAGAGATGGCGGGAGATGGTGCGGATCAAGCTGCCCTTCACCAAATGCAAATAAAAGCAGACGAATATAAAGCAGTTGCAACTGATGCTGCGAAAACCCTTGCGAGGGACAGAGATGGACGGCTATACGACCAGGGTGACAAAGCGGGCAAAATGATAGCCTGGTTGGACAAAAAAGAGAGGGTGCAGAGAATAGTATCAGAGCTAAAAAGTAGTGCGGTGCGGTTCTTAACGAACCACATGACATAGTCAGGGAATTTGCGACGCACTTCGAGCGGGTGTACCAGAGGGGCTCGGAGCTCTCAGAAGAAGATTCTTCCAACTTACTGGCAGACATCCGACTACCAGTCCTCTCTGACCGGGACGGGGAAGCGTTAGAGAACACGCTTACAAACAACGAATTGGCCAAGGCGATAAGGGACCTCCGCCCGGGCAAGGCGCTGGGCCCCAATGGCCTCCCCATTGAACTGTACAAGCTTAAACCAGACAGAATGGTGCACTACCTAAAAAGTATGTATGAGGACTGTAGGAAACTGGGGCAACTGCCAAGAAACCAACGTATCGCCAAGCTGGTGGCCATTCCTAAAGAAGGGAAACCAAAAGACAACTGTGTCTCATATAGACCGATTTCCCTGTTAAACGCAGAACCCAAAATACTTGCAAAGCTCTTGGCAAATAGACTCCGGCCAATAATAGCTAAGCTGGTACATCCAGATCAATCGGGTTTCATGCCACACCGCAATACTGCCCTTAACATGCGGCGTCTCCACGGAGGGCTAGGGCGCTGCTCCAATATTCAAGAAGATGCGATAGTGGTTTCTTTGGACGCCACTATGGCGATCGACACATTGGAATGGGCATACCTCATGGCAGTATTAAAAAAGATGGGCTTTGGCCCTAGCTTTGTCGGATGGGTGCAGCTTCTATATGCTGAACCCTTGGCCCAAGTGTTCGTCAACAATAAAATATCGGACGTGTTCTCACTCGGTAGGGGGACGAGACAAGGTTGTCCACTCTCGCCACTGCTCTTCGAGCTCTCCCTGGAGCCGCTTGCGGCCTGGATACGAAGGGATGCTTCTATCCGGGGACTCAGATGGGCAGAGGGATGGGAGGACCGGATTTCATTATACGCAGACGACATCCTTCTACATCTGGCCTCCCCACAAAGGTCACTAAGGGTGGTGCTAGATATTTTCACCAGTTTTGGAAGGAACTCAGGATATAAAATTAACTGGAGTAAATCGTTGCTATATGTCCTACATGGGAGTCCCCCTTCCATGCCAAATGACTGCCCTATTCAGGTAGCCTCAGAGGGATTTAAATATCTCAGTATCTTTATTGCCACCGATGCCAAGACCCGCTACGAGCAAAACCTCCTCCCGCCCTTGCAGAGATTCAAAAAAAAAAAAAATTTTTACCTTGCGGATAATTTCTCTATGCCTCATTATCTTTGAAACACTATGGCCAACTGCCTAGCTTCAAAGTCTTAGTGTACAATGAGCTGTAGGAAGGCCCTGCCCTACAAGCAAAACCTAATCTTCCTTTAACTAAGATCAATGACAATTGCTCTCCTTCCACAGAATAATCTCACTCAGTTTAAGGGGAGAATAGATATGTCCCAGAGAAATAGGGATTTTATTTAATTCTTAGGAGGGGGACAGGGCTGGTCATGGTTGGAATTCAGTGAGAGATGTAAAGTGGAGTTGGAAAATCAGAAAGCCGCAATATTTGCTGTCTGTAGCACTAAACATTTTACATTATCTTTCTGATGCAGGAACAAGGTCACACTTGGTTAATTAGGTTAGAAAATTCTTTTGTATGAGTTTTGGTCAATCACAGCTGTGATCACCTTTTAAAAACTGATATAATCCCTCTATAAGTTGGAGAGGTCAATGGAACAGAGAGGAAAATGATTCTGTGCTGTTTACTGGAAGAATTCACATAAGCCTAACAGAGGACTGTGGAGTGAATTATCACCAGCTTTATCTTACACATCTGGAACTGGAAGACTTCTCAAGAGTTACGCATGACCTACCATAGCAAAGGGCCACATGTCATGCCCAGTGGGACCCTGCTTGCATGCTGTATCTTCTCTCATGAGGTGGGAGAGTAAAGAAGGTACTGGAGACAGATAAATATGTGTTCAACTGGAAAAGAACCATCAAACATTTTGTAATGTATATGGCTGGGAGTTGTAAAGGAACCTTGTCACACCTAGAACTTGTGCTCTGGCTTAAAGAATGTACAAAATAACAAGGACCACCAGGACTTGGGTAAGTATTATATATGTAGACAAAGTGTTGTAGGCAACATTTAGTTGGTAGGAATCACATCCTTAGTAATGATCCCCTCATTCGATGTATTCATACCTACAGATAAAGAAAATTGCTCAGTGAACATAAAGAAGATATATCTGAAAGTTTGAAGAATTTTGGACTTCTAACCTCCAGAAAAGTTTTCAAGTGTGAAGGTAAAACTATTGTCCTGGTCAAACCATCAAGTCTTTGCTCATGTCACTCCCTTGCTAGGTGCTTGTACAGGGTCCTAGGTCCCTGACCAACATAACATTTGATCGGTGTGAACCAACACCCATATCAACCTTAGTCCAATGCTGGAAGGCCATAGCGTGTGTCAAAAGCCATGTCAACTGGCCTCTAAGGGGCTTATTTACAAGGCCATTGCGCCGCTGGTACGTCACATTTTCCAATAATAAAAGTGAAGCAGCAGCAGTGCAAGGGGCTTGTAAATAAGCCCCTAAGGGCATACATTGATTGTCTGCACCCACCATTTAATATGGGATGTTTTTTATTAAATAACTCCTGATTTCCACATCCAAGTTTTTTTTTCTTCATTTTAATCTTTAACTCCTATTCTATTTTAGGTCTAGGTTGGAGACACAGCTGACTGTAAGATTTATTGATTGCAGCATGCAATGAGTGAAATTTGTATCTGCTTTTTTGAGCCTTTGACAGACATTGTCAATTTCACCTTATAACAGTCCTGGTCTCTCACCAATACACCATTGGATGTTTGATAAATCATTCCACATCCTATGGAAATTTTGCAAAGTGATGCATGAGAATCTATTTTACATCTGAATTATACTCCCCTCAGAATTTTAAGCATATTCAATTATTTATGTCATAGGGGAACTGTGTATAGAAACTATTTTTTTAACTTCCATAAACATTTTTGAAAATGTTATCCTGACATTTTGTTTATCACATTGAATGCCTATATTTGGCACAAACAGCAATTAGAATGTGAGTGTACAAGATGTACACATATTAACAGTGTACAAGATGTAAACATGTCAATGTGTGAACACTTGATCAAAACCACAAATATCACACCACCAACAATACAATGTCACCAATATCACACAATCAATAATATTAATACCAATGTCCTCATTCCACCATCACAATACCACACCCACAATACTACCATCAATAAAACCACCTAAACATATTCCGCTACTACCAAGACTACCAGAACCAATTGCACACCACCACCAAAACCAACCTAAGTAATAATTAATAAAACCACCACAACCAATACAAACCCCACCACCTCCATTAATGCCACCAAAAATAATATCAGTACTCCATCACCAAAACCACTACCAATGGCGCCAAACACAATACGATTAATACCACCAGCGATTCAAGCACCTCCAAGATCCTCAAAAAATACCACCACCACCAACACCAACACCACAACCACCAAAGGCACCACCACCAATCCTACACCAGCAAAATCATATACAATTCAACCAGCAATGCCACCAACAATAACACCAATAGTACCACATTCAATATCACCACCAACCATCTTCCCACCAGTACCATTCCCACCAATGCACACCGCAACAACAACAATACTGCCACTACCAATACTATCACTATTCCATTCATTCCAACCACCACCAATACCACCTTCACAGTACTTATACCACACCAATACAATGCCACTGCCATCAATACCACCACTAATACCACCACCAATAACACCACAAGTACCACCCCCTATGTGAATACCTTCAACAGTACAACTAACAGCACCAATCACAGACTACCTCTACCACCACTGCCAAAAATTCCAAAGCCAATAGGTTTGGCTTTAATGTGCAATTACACATAAACATATTTTCTGCAAGCCTGTGTTTTCAGGCTTTCTCATACTAAAACCAGCCCAAATTGCTTTGTGGATACTTGTTACTATTTTGCTTAGGGTTTGTGTCAAGTTACTAAGAGTAAGCCAGTGATTCTTCAATGAAATCAGTTTACATAACAAGGTGGCTTTTAGTTTGCGAGAGCGCAGCAACAGCTAACATCCAGACCTTAACAACAGTATTTTAGGCCTCGCCTACGCAGCACGCATGCGCTGGTAGGAAAAAGACCTTTAGAAATCAATTCAGTATTGCAGTCAAAAACGTGCACGCATTGCATTGCTTTGAATGGCAACGCATGCACGTTTGGCGATTCCCTTGCGGGAGCGAGCTTTCAAACCATCTGTTTATAATTAACAGATGGTTCCTGCTCGCTCCTGCAAGGGAAACAGGTGCAGGCCCCCTCCTCTCTCCCCTCCCCCTGCTGCGGGAACAAGTTTCGAGCCTCGGCGTCCGCTTAACATCCTGTGATTCTGGGCAAATCACTTAATAACCCGCGCCTACCAAATAATGAATGTGTCCTTGTGTAACGTCTATAAATCTGCAACAAAAAATAACACTACAATTTTTTTTTTTTTAGCTCTTAACTCTTAACCTATTTCGGAAAATCTATATGTGTGCCTAAACGTAATTTAGGCTTTGATTTGCAATCTTTTGGTTTCAAAATCTTTACTTACACGTGGACTGTCAAAAACGCACCCGCTATTGTTCTGTTGGCGTATCTGTTTTGTCTCCAAAGGCTCCTTTTAGTCCCAGTTCCTTGTTCTGCCAGAGAGTTGGCTCTTATTTCTTTTCAGGCGAGTATGTGCCCTGACTCACTGCAAACATTTTCCTGCATGTTCTGCTCATTGCCGTGGAAGCCGGAGGGGAGGTGCATGTTGTAATAATCATGGAAATTAATAATATTGGAAGCTGTCTAATAAAAAAAACAGCCTCAAACACAAAGCACTCAGCCGTTTAAAAGAAAAATCTCCGCACACTGGGTATGAAAAAACTATAAACGTGTTGTATATTATTGGATTTGGGACCGTGTTCGGTTTAGGAAAGATTGTTGTATTTGATTTCACTTACATCGCAGTCTGTTGCTTCTTTGGCCCCTTTAAAGCGCCATTGATTCAGACCTCAAGATGTCAGGCTTCTGTAAGAATGAGTAAGATAGTGAGTGTGTGTGACACGTGATCAGTCTGGTATACTTATTGTTCATTGATAGGATCGGGGAAAAAGGGGGGGAGTTGTAGATAACAGTGTGTTGAGGATGGCTCGAATTACGTATATTGTTGGGCTTTGTTGGCCAATTATTACACGAGAGAGAAAGAAGTGAGTAAGAAATGCATTTAGACATGTGCAGTGGTCTAACGTGGAGGTGAGGTTGTCTGCTGGTAAAATTCCAGCGTATAAAGTGACCCAGCGTGTTTTATTAATCTTTAATCTGAACCCCTGCCCTGAAACCGCTTCTGCTGATCCGGCCAGTAAACACCAGAGCGGCACAGCTGACCTCCAACCTTCCTTGCTGCAGACATGGACTTCTTAAACCGCACCCTGCAATCTATAAGAAGAAAAAAAAAGCATTGGTATAGCCAATATGTCTCGCCTTTGGGACCTTATAAGTGTTTAGCCATGCAACAGTTCATGTTGTTGCACCTAGAATATTGTGCTGGATAACTAAACACTTATAAGGTCCCAGAGGCGAGACCTATTGGCTATGCCAATGCTTGTTCTAAAATATACTGACGCTCCTTTAGCAATTTCACCCTTCACTTTTACTTACAGTGCCTTGAAAAAAAGCACCATATACATGAAATAAAAAATTATTCAGTCAGTTCCATAAGACGCATTCTAAATGGTGGAGCGTCTTTGATGTTTCAAGATTATTTAGCAATTATTCCCTGAAAGATGGAAAAATGATGCATGAAACACAGCAAGGAATGTGCATTAAGACGAGGTGGCAGATGTGTGCCTACATAATGCGTACCTTAGAAATACTATTTTATAATAACTGTCTCTCAATGTTTTTAAAGGTAGAAGACAAATATATTAGAAGACTGTCTGAATGCTGGTTAAATTAAAACGAAGGCAGCAGATATACGGTTGTTTCTTTCGTGTATATTACTTGCTTGGCTAAAAGACTGCATTTTTCGTTCAAATACTAAATTTTTAAAATGTCATGGGGACTCGGGGAGTTTAAAGTTTGGCCAGAATGTCTACCTAAAACGAGTCAAAGCATTTGTTTTCTCAGAATGATCAATCAAGCTGAGCAGGAGAAAAATGTAATCTGCAAAACCTTCAGAGATTGATTTAAACTCTCTTAGGCTTACTCTGGTCAGCATTGTTTTCAATTAAAAAAGACACCTAAATAAATATTCTCCTCAAAACTGACTTGCTCCCAAAACTGTGATCCTTATTTAATGTCTGCTCAGTCTTTTGTAGGCAGACTGACTGCATGTGGTTTTGTCATTGGAAAAATTCGCATTTTTTTCATTTTTTGGGGTTGATTGTTTTGAAAAAGTGAATTATTTCTTGGGAGATAGATAACCCAGGTAAAAAGTAGGCGGCTTATAATTGCCTGATATTCACATTTTTTAAAAAAAATTCAGACAATGTTATATCACAACGTAAGGTTTAAATTGCCCCCAGGAATCCTACAACGTTTTGACGTTTGACTCCCTAAGATGTGTGAAGGCAAACGTTTATCTTCGAAAAGAGATTTATTAGAACTCATTTTAAAAAAAATGGTGACATTTAGAAACCCTTAAAGAATATGTCGTGAAAAGCCGTCATTGCGAGTGATTCTGTAAATAGACAGGTGTTTCCCGAGGCCCAGAGTGCAGAGAAATACTGGCCTATTACGATTGTGGCCCTGAGGTGCAAACTAAGAAATAAAGAATTGCTGGAGGAATCAAAATGCATAGGTCTGATACTTCCTTATTTTGGCCCAGACTTTCACCTAGACATTCCGCCTGCTCTGAGAAGCTGAAATCTCTGGCTGAAAGTAAACAGATCTGCAGTGTTGCCGTGGTGCTCATACTACTAATGGGGCCAGTAACTGCTGTTCCCACCCCATTGGAATTACGTTGCTCCTCGTAATGAGGGCCTGTGAGAAAGTGGGTTTCTGTTGCAGTAACCCCCCCTTTTTTTTTTGCCTAATAGCTGATGCACTTTTCCTTGTTGTGCCCTGGGCTCCTGCCAATCAGGTGCCCAGGGCCTATGTTCCTTCCTTAAAACACACAAACTCCCAATTGGCAAACCCTGGCCACATGTCAGCCCCTGGTAAATGGTACCCTAGGTACCCAGGGCCTTGTGACCAGGGAAGGCCTCTAAGGGCTGCAGCACTCATTGTGCCACCCTTAGAGGCCCTGTACCCTTACACACACACACTGCCTTTGCAGGCTGAGTGTCTGGGTGCAGGACAAAACAAAGAGTCGACATGGCACACATCTGTGGGCCATGCCCATTACCTATACTGCCAAGGCATATGTCAGCCACCCCTCTGGCTGGGTGCCTTATGCCTATGGTGTGGGCACAGGAGCAGGAGCCCTGTGCCCCTACAGTACCCAGGTCCATTCCTGGGCACTGTAAGTACAGTGCTGCCTTTTACAAGTACATGGTGCTGAGAGCTCGTCAAACACGAACTCCACAGCACCATAATGGCAACACTGAAGACTGGGAAGTTTGGTATCAAACTTCTCAGCACATTAAACCCACACTGATGCCAGTGTGGGATTTAATGTACTAAGCACCCCAGAGGGCATCTTAGAGATGCCCCCTTACAGCTAACCTACAATCCACGTCTGCTCTGAGGCTGCCCAGGCTGCCACACAGCAGACACGTTGCTGGACCCCTGGGTGGGAGAGCCCCTGCTCTCCCGGGCCTGCAACAATGCACATCCTGGGTGAGGTGAGAAATCTCCTCCCCCAGGATGAGCAAAGGGAAGCTTCAAAGGCATGCCGCCAGTTGGAGTTTCCCCAGGCCACTGCAACCCCCCACTCTGGCAGGAAGCTTGGCCGGAAACCCCATACAAGGACAGGGGATGTGCCAGCCTGCCCACCCCACCCCTCAGGTGGGGGAGGCGAGGTGAAGCACATCTCCGGGCTCTCGCCATCTTGAAGATGGGAGGCCCTACCCTATCAGGATTAGGCTACTGCCCTCCTCCCACAGGAGAGAGGCAGGATAGGGGGTGTACCCACCCCAGGACAAGGACCCATTGGTCCCTGGCCTTCACCTACCTGTAACGCCCCTAAATCTAGTATTTAGGGGCCCCCTGAACCTTCCTTCCCCAGATCCCAGATTCGAAACTACAAGAAGAGCAAGAAGAACAAAGACCTGCCCTGCAGCTGCTAAAAAGAGGAAGACACCAACTGCTTTGGCCCCAGCCCTACCGGCCTGTCGACCCTCGAACCTGCTCCTGCTCCAGCGCGGCATCTCTTGTGGCCAGCAACCTCAAAAACCCCAGAGGACCTGGCTACCTTTGAACTCTAAAGCCCCTGGGACTCCCATGAGTAGAGGCTCTACTCAGAAACCTATCTCTAACCCCTGGCAGCAGCCCGGAACCGCGAACCCAGCACACTCTGCACCAGCCAAGCCTGGCCAGTGCCGGAGTGAACAAAGACCCTGAGGACGACCCCACGGCGACTGTGACCCCGAGTCCGGCACCCAAGGACCCCCCTCGACATTCCGGAAGAAGTCTGCAGCCTCAGAACAGAGTGCCACCCCAACCGCGATCAACAAGAGGGTAAGATTCCCGACATCAAAAGGCACCCCTGCACCCGGCGCCCTGCGGCCCCCTGTGCCCAATCCCGGGGTACCCACCTAACCTACAACTACCCAACTTACCTCTCGAAGTGGTGGTGGCATCTGAAGCATCCTCGTCCCCGAGCTTGCAGCCTTTTTCCAAACCGGAATATTCCCATTGACTTCCATTGAGCGCCCGAAGGCTCAAAAGCACCCTGCACCCAGCCGCCCGAGTGGCCCTGGCAGTGCACTCTCTACACTAACCTACGTCCCCACTTGCCCTGAGTAAGTGACCAGGAGCCCAGCTCCCACAGCCGCGTGGCTTGCCAGACAGCAGCCACCAACCAAGGCCCCCCTATCCCCCATAGGATAACATTGGGCCTAACTCTCTCTGCACCCGGCCGTCCTGAAACCGCTGATGGTGAACCAACTGTACCTACCTGACACTGGGGGACCCCTGAGTCCATGCCCGGAATTTCAACTCTACCAGTCGAGTACTTACCCTTAAACCGCTAACTTTGTTTTCCTCAGAGGGTAACATTGACTGACTTTTTCTTCAAAAATCTTCTAAGTGTGAACTTTTCAAAACTGCAAAAATTCACCAAAAATCAGCCAAGTGACAAAAACGAATTTACTCACCTGCTCCTAGGTGAGCTCCCAGTGCTGGATCTTGGTGCCCAGCCCTGACTCTGAAAAGTGTTCACAACTATACTTACCTCTAACTCATTTTTCTCCCATAGGAAACCATTGTCTGCTTTTCTGTGAAATTTCTTCTAAGTGTCTACTTTTGCAAATTTGAAATATTCTTTTAAAATCGTACCATTTCTGCAAACGAAATTACTTACCTGCTTTTGATAAGGACCCCAGTCCTGGGTCTAGGCACCCAGTCCTGGATTACTAAAGTAACGATAAAGTACTCTACCTGCAATTTGAATTTCTTGCCATAGAGATCCATTGAATGTTTTCTGTGAAATATTTTCTAAGTGCTAACTTTTGAAATAGCCAAATATTATTTAAAAATCATTACAGTTATTAAGTCGACTTTCATCACTTGATTCTTAATACTGACCCCAGGCTGGTTCTAGGAGCCAGACCTGGAATTCCAAAAGTAATCTGAAAAGTAATTTATTACAAATAACCTGAATTTACCATTGAGCTCAATGCATTGTTATGTTTAGGAAATAGGATTGTTTATTGCAACCAACTGTGACTGTTTACACAAATTTATTGCCTAAGGCAAAAGTATTTATATTCAACCTCTCATTCTGAGAAAGTATATTTTTACTCCCTTTGTGGTTCTAAAAATAAAACAAGCATATATTTTATATATATAAATCATTAGCCTAGAGTTCAGTTATTGAGTGTGTGAAACCATTTGCTGACTGAGTGTGTACAATAAATGCTTTACACTGTCCTCTGGTACTGCCTTACTGCTCGACCAAGCTACCACTTTTGAGAGTAAGGTCACACCTAACTTTGACCTCTATCAGCCTCTGGGGGACTGTGGACTCTGTACACCCTGTACCTATTAGGGAACAGTATGTACAGAGCCACTTTCTCACATTGGTGGATCAGCGGTGGGATACAAACTTGCATTTGTTGGACTACTTGGTTACCATCTGATCACACGACAGAACTCTTAAAAATTGCCTTTAGAATTCTGATTGGTTTTTCCAAAATTACTAAAAGTCTTGCTAGGGCCTTGCTTAAGTCCCATTAGAATTTTAGAAAAATAAAAGTCACTATAGTCAGGGTAGAGGGTTAGAACTGTCAGGTTAGAATGTCTCAAACAAACCCAGCTATTAGTGATAATAATAACATGGACCTGGTGGAGGAGCTCGACCTCACACCTTACTTACACTTGTCTTTCAAGGAATTGAGGTCCTTATGTAAACTCAAAAATTTACAAATGGGTCAGCTTCCAACCAAACAAGGGCTCCAGGAGCTCCTGGCTGAGTATGCTAAAGACCACCCATCTGAACATGGTGATGGCCAGTCAGATGAGGAAAGGGAAACAGGGGAGGAGGACAGCAACCTCCCCATACTATTCCCTAGGGAGGAGATGGCACCCATACCCTCCAACTCAAGACATAGCATCTGGGCACCTAGAGACCACACAGGTGGCTCTGGTCCCAGAGACAACACTGGGGGTCCCCCCAGTGAAGAGGACAGCCTTATGAGGCTGGCCAAAAGAATAGATCTAGAGTCCAGGCTCCTGGCTCTAGAAAAGGAAAGGAGAGAGATGGGTTTAGCACCCATCAATGGTGGCAGCAATAATAAAAACAAGGATAGGGAGGAAACTTCTGACCTTAAAATCCCCAAAGGGATTGTCCCTAAATTTGAGGAAGGTGATGATATCACCAAATGGTTCACAGCCTTTGAGAGGGCTTGTGATATCAGGAAAGTAAAGAAACCTCTCTGGGGGGCACTCCTGTGGGAACTGTTCTCTGGTAACTGCAGGGACAGGCTTCTGACTCTCTCTGGGCCAGAAGCAGGATCCTATGACCTCATGAAGAAAGCTCTGATTGAGGGATTTGGATTCACCACTGAGGAGTATAGAATTAGATTCAGGGGGGCTCACAAAACCCAGACCCAGTCCTGGATTGACTTTGTAGATTTCTCAGTGAAGACACTGGATGGTTGGTTAGCTGGACATGGTGTGCAGGATTTTACTGGATTGTACAATTTATTCATGAAGGAACATATTTTGAGTAACTGCACAAATGAAAAGTTGCATCAGCATTTGGTAGACCTAGGTCTAAAATCCCCCCAAGAATTGGGAAAAAGAGCAGACCACTGGGTCAAGACTAGGGTGACTAGGACGTTCACTGGGAGGGACCAGAACCAAGGGGTCCCAAAACCTCCCCAGAAGAAAGAGAGTGAACCCCTTGTGGATAAAAGAAAGGAGTCCCAGGTAGCCCCCCAAAAACCTGACCAGGAGGGTGGGTCCAAAGACACCTCCCAAACTAAACCAGGGTACCAAGGTAAGAATTGGGATCCCAACAGAATATGGTGTTTCAACTGTCAGAAGGCTGGACACCACACCCAGGACTCTAGCTGTCCTAAAAATAAGGTTCCTAGTACAGCTCCAGGGGTGACTAGTGTAGCCCCAGGGGTTGCCAGTGTAGCTTGGGAGGGAGGGTCCTCAGATGAGGAAGTCCTCCTAGCTTTCAACTGGGGAATGGGCCCAAGAAGCAAGCTGGAGATCCCAGAAGGAAGTAGACACTTCCACCACCTACTGGTGAATGGAATCCCAGCCACTGCCCTGAGAGATACCTGTGCCAGTCACACTGTGGTACATGACAGGTTGGTATTCCCACACCAATATGTCTCAGGGGAAACAAGAAGGGTAAGAACTGTCCCAGGGGGAGTCACTGTTAGGCCTGTGGCTATAGTGCCCCTAGCCACAGCTGGGTCCCTTAGATGGAGGAAAGTGATAGTCAGTAAAAACCTCCCCCTTGATTGTCTCTTGGGGAATGATCACTTAGATGTGGAACTGAGCCAAAGAGAGGTGCTGGCCCAATGCCAGGCCTCGCCCAAAGAACCTGTGGGGGCTCAACCTGCAGTCAGTGCAGCTGAGTCCCAAAAGAGTGAGAAGAAACAGGGTAGGAAAGGTGGGCAACTGTTAGCCACAGTTCCAGAGAGCCAGGGAGATTCTATCCCAGTAAGGGAAAACTCCCACAATGGCACTGGTAAAGCCCCCCCTAGCCAACATCAAGACCTGACTAGTCAGGCAACTGTCCAGCCTGAATTAGTGGCTCCTCAGGTGGCAGAACAAGGGGTAGAGGAGGGGTGTTCCCTACCAAGAGTAGGGACCCCCTATCCTCAAACAGACCAACAGCCAGGACCCAAAGAGAACTATAAAATAGCCCCCTCACTTGCCAGTCAGGAGCTAAAGGTGTGGTTCTGGGCACTGACAGCTGTCAGCAGCCTCTGCTGGGTGTTAGCCTTCATGGCAGCCCTATCCTTGGCATGGTGGCCTAACCCCCTGCCAAATAGCAAGTCAGGCCCCCTGACCTTATTGGTCATGGTGGGGTTGCTCAAGCTGTGGGTAGCCTCTGTGGGTAAGCTGGGCCTAGCCCTGGCTAAGTTAGAAACTACTGAGGTATACACCTCTAAACCCAAAATAGAAAGATGGGACCAGGACAGTAAAAGACAAGGAGAGGAGCCTTGGGAGTTAGGTCCTGAAACTAATAAGACAGGCCAGCTCCCCAAAGGGACTGACCTAGGCAGAAGGATGTAAGGCAGAGTAGGCCCTGCAACTTTCAAACCACTTCCCCAACTCTTCCTCGCCTGAAAGACTAGGTAGACTCTCCCAGCTTTGGCAGAAGTCTCCTGGCCTTTGGGCTGGGGGGGGCTTGTGTGAGAAAGTGGGTTTCTGTTGCAGTAACCCCCCCTTTTGTTTTTGCCTAATAGCTGATGCACTTTTCCTTGTTGTGCCCTGGGCTCCTGCCAATCAGGTGCCCAGGGCCTATGTTCCTTCCTTAAAACACACAAACTCCCAATTGGCAAACCCTGGCCACATGTCAGCCCCTGGTAAATGGTACCCTAGGTACCCAGGGCCTTGTGACCAGGGAAGGCCTCTAAGGGCTGCAGCACTCATTGTGCCACCCTTAGAGGCCCTGTACCCTTACACACACACACTGCCTTTGCAGGCTGAGTGTCTGGGTGCAGGACAAAACAAAGAGTCGACATGGCACACATCTGTGTGCCATGCCCATTACCTATACTGCCAAGGCATATGTCAGCCACCCCTCTGGCTGGGTGCCTTATGCCTATGGTGTGGGCACAGGAGCAGGAGCCCTGTGCCCCTACAGTACCCAGGTCCATTCCTGGGCACTGTAAGTACAGTGCTGCCTTTTACAAGTACATGGTGCTGAGAGCTCGTCAAACACGAACTCCACAGCACCATAATGGCAACACTGAAGACTGGGAAGTTTGGTATCAAACTTCTCAGCACATTAAACCCACACTGATGCCAGTGTGGGATTTAATGTACTAAGCACCCCAGAGGGCATCTTAGAGATGCCCCCTTACAGCTAACCTACAATCCACGTCTGCTCTGAGGCTGCCCAGGCTGCCACACAGCAGACACGTTGCTGGACCCCTGGGTGGGAGAGCCCCTGCTCTCCCGGGCCTGCAACAATGCACATCCTGGGTGAGGTGAGAAATCTCCTCCCCCAGGATGAGCAAAGGGAAGCTTCAAAGGCATGCCGCCAGTTGGAGTTTCCCCAGGCCACTGCAACCCCCCACTCTGGCAGGAAGCTTGGCCGGAAACCCCATACAAGGACAGGGGATGTGCCAGCCTGCCCACCCCACCCCTCAGGTGGGGGAGGCGAGGTGAAGCACATCTCCGGGCTCTCGCCATCTTGAAGATGGGAGGCCCTACCCTATCAGGATTAGGCTACTGCCCTCCTCCCACAGGAGAGAGGCAGGATAGGGGGTGTACCCACCCCAGGACAAGGACCCATTGGTCCCTGGCCTTCACCTACCTGTAACGCCCCTAAATCTAGTATTTAGGGGCCCCCTGAACCTTCCTTCCCCAGATCCCAGATTCGAAACTACAAGAAGAGCAAGAAGAACAAAGACCTGCCCTGCAGCTGCTAAAAAGAGGAAGACACCAACTGCTTTGGCCCCAGCCCTACCGGCCTGTCGACCCTCGAACCTGCTCCTGCTCCAGCGCGGCATCTCTTGTGGCCAGCAACCTCAAAAACCCCAGAGGACCTGGCTACCTTTGAACTCTAAAGCCCCTGGGACTCCCATGAGTAGAGGCTCTACTCAGAAACCTATCTCTAACCCCTGGCAGCAGCCCGGAACCGCGAACCCAGCACACTCTGCACCAGCCAAGCCTGGCCAGTGCCGGAGTGAACAAAGACCCTGAGGACGACCCCACGGCGACTGTGACCCCGAGTCCGGCACCCAAGGACCCCCCTCGACATTCCGGAAGAAGTCTGCAGCCTCAGAACAGAGTGCCACCCCAACCGCGATCAACAAGAGGGTAAGATTCCCGACATCAAAAGGCACCCCTGCACCCGGCGCCCTGCGGCCCCCTGTGCCCAATCCCGGGGTACCCACCTAACCTACAACTACCCAACTTACCTCTCGAAGTGGTGGTGGCATCTGAAGCATCCTCGTCCCCGAGCTTGCAGCCTTTTTCCAAACCGGAATATTCCCATTGACTTCCATTGAGCGCCCGAAGGCTCAAAAGCACCCTGCACCCAGCCGCCCGAGTGGCCCTGGCAGTGCACTCTCTACACTAACCTACGTCCCCACTTGCCCTGAGTAAGTGACCAGGAGCCCAGCTCCCACAGCCGCGTGGCTTGCCAGACAGCAGCCACCAACCAAGGCCCCCCTATCCCCCATAGGATAACATTGGGCCTAACTCTCTCTGCACCCGGCCGTCCTGAAACCGCTGAGGGTGAACCAACTGTACCTACCTGACACTGGGGGACCCCTGAGTCCATGCCCGGAATTTCAACTCTACCAGTCGAGTACTTACCCTTAAACCGCTAACTTCGTTTTCCTCAGAGGGTAACATTGACTGACTTTTTCTTCAAAAATCTTCTAAGTGTGAACTTTTCAAAACTGCAAAAATTCACCAAAAATCAGCCAAGTGACAAAAACGAATTTACTCACCTGCTCCTAGGTGAGCTCCCAGTGCTGGATCTTGGTGCCCAGCCCTGACTCTGAAAAGTGTTCACAACTATACTTACCTCTAACTCATTTTTCTCCCATAGGAAACCATTGTCTGCTTTTCTGTGAAATTTCTTCTAAGTGTCTACTTTTGCAAATTTGAAATATTCTTTTAAAATCGTACCATTTCTGCAAACGAAATTACTTACCTGCTTTTGATAAGGACCCCAGTCCTGGGTCTAGGCACCCAGTCCTGGATTACTAAAGTAACGATAAAGTACTCTACCTGCAATTTGAATTTCTTGCCATAGAGATCCATTGAATGTTTTCTGTGAAATATTTTCTAAGTGCTAACTTTTGAAATAGCCAAATATTATTTAAAAATCATTACAGTTATTAAGTCGACTTTCATCACTTGATTCTTAATACTGACCCCAGGCTGGTTCTAGGAGCCAGACCTGGAATTCCAAAAGTAATCTGAAAAGTAATTTATTACAAATAACCTGAATTTACCATTGAGCTCAATGCATTGTTATGTTTAGGAAATAGGATTGTTTATTGCAACCAACTGTGACTGTTTACACAAATTTATTGCCTAAGGCAAAAGTATTTATATTCAACCTCTCATTCTGAGAAAGTATATTTTTACTCCCTTTGTGGTTCTAAAAATAAAACAAGCATATATTTTATATATATAAATCATTAGCCTAGAGTTCAGTTATTGAGTGTGTGAAACCATTTGCTGACTGAGTGTGTACAATAAATGCTTTACACTGTCCTCTGGTACTGCCTTACTGCTCGACCAAGCTACCACTTTTGAGAGTAAGGTCACACCTAACTTTGACCTCTATCAGCCTCTGGGGGACTGTGGACTCTGTACACCCTGTACCTATTAGGGAACAGTATGTACAGAGCCACTTTCTCACAGGGCCTTAGTGGTACATTTGCACTTTACCTTTTTTTATTTCATTTTTGTCATTTTGTAAATTATTTAAAATATTATCTCCCTTTTCATTTGATATTATTTTCTCGTATGTCATTTTGACTCTGTACACTTGGACATTCATAACTTTGTTTGATTTCCTTTTTTTAATTTTTATTTCATGGTGGTATGTTTCAAAACATGATATCGTGTTGGACCTTTTGTCCACAATATATGTATTAAAATGCCTATACTATTGATTGTATTACGAAAGCAGTTCAGTAAGCAAAGCACTGACATATCTCTTTGGGATTTCCTTAGCTCAGATTTTGAAGCCCTACTTAGAAACTGTGCAGTCTGGTGAACTATACACACACATATGTTCAAAATCATTTCTCACTATAGTAACACATTTTAGCATATGCTTTAGATAAGAAAGACGTGTGTGGTTACACTTAAATTACATTACATTCCAGAGTTCAAAAACTCCATGCAAGTGTTAACCATTAGTGACAGATGCCTAAAGTAATGCTTACAGAAGTCTAGTGTTAGAGATCTTTTTAAAAATGTAAGTACTTTTGAATAGTTCACATTATATGGGGCTGCATTCCGTTTTGCACCCAAAAATAAAGCAAGAAAAATACAGTATGAAAAAGTTGCAGATGATCAACACTGAAAGAGCATGAAGCTACAACCAATGATATAAAATGGAAAGCACAGCACTTTTAGTGCCACTGGAGGTGTTGATTCCTTAGATCAGTGATGCCAACACGCATGATACGCTTGATGCCATTGGCATGCACCAAAAAACAAGGCAGAGACATTTGTATCCATCAGGAAAAGCAATTGGGCATGTCTTAATCAATTGCTTCTCTCCACACCAGCCACAAATCATTGGAAAAGCATATACTGAATGGAGAAACTCTCCGCTTTTCTTTAATAATACATGAATGCCGAGGCATCTTGGTATTAGCGTTCCATGAGTAAGCCAGACTCTCTACTTTGTATGAATAGTAAAGAGCCAAGCTTTTAGCATTTTTCTAAAAGATGATCTGTTTGATTGGGACCTCAAAGCAAGAGACATAGTTATCCAGAGTTTACACGCTAAGAAGAAGAAGCTTCTACCTACCCATCTGGATTTCTTTATTTTATGAACTGACACTAATCGGACAGTGCCAGACCTCAAATTATGATTAGGCACATGCCAAAAGAAAATCTACTGAAAATAAACGGGACCCTCACTATAGAGGGCCTTGTGGACCATACAAAGGGCCTTGAATTTGACTCTCTTGCTGACAGCCAGCCAGTGAAGATCACAAATGCTCATCGAGATGGAGGTAAATTTGGGTGTCATTAAGAGCATATTGGAGTGATTAAATGTTCAATTGCAAGCATTTCTGGATTCCCAACTAAAACACATTACAATAGGCTATCCTAGATAGAACTAGAGCCACAATGACCATTTTCTGCATTTACAAAGGAGAATATTGAAATACTTTTCTTAACACCCCGAGAAGATGGAAGCATGAAGAGGAGATATGGTTGGTAAACAACCTTTACAACGCAACTTTTACAACGCAATGCTTTTACAACGCATTTTTTACAACGCAAAAGCTTTTACAACGCATGCATTTACAACGCATGCTTTTATATGGTAAGTACTTTTACAACGCATAGACCTTTACAACGCATGTTTATTAATTTTTTTTTAAATAAAATAAAATATTTTGATACAATAATTCATTAATATTTGAGTATTTAGTAAACATATTAATATTTTTTTAAAAAGATAGAGTAATATTTGAGTATTAATAAATAAATAAATAAGAAAAAATAAAATATATGAGTAGTATTATAAAAGATTAATACTTGAGTATTTTTAGCTTTCTTTTTTAAAATGTTATTAATAATAATAATTATTTAAAAAAAAGAATGAGTACTAAAGGAGTATTAAAAAAACAAAAAAGATATTGTTAAATTATAGAGTATTAAAAATAAAGAAAAATACTTCAGTATTTATAGAGTATTTAATAATCATTTAAGTAATAACATAAATAATATAAAAAAATGATTGAGTATTTATTGATTAATATAAAATAAAATAATAATACAAGACATTAATACTAAAAAATTTATGTTAAACACTGATACAAGACATTAATACTAAAAAGTTTATGTTAAACATTTTTTTTTTATAAATTAAAAAAAAAAAGGATATTTAAAAAATGAATTAAAAAATTAAATTAATTTTAAAAATATTATTTGAGTTTTTTAAAAATAATTTAACATTTAATATTACCAAAACAAAAAATATCAAACAAAATAGAACTTACTTTTAAAAAATTCCCACGCTTTTGTATTGAAGTCTATGTGAAAAATTGTCCTTCATTTATTTTGGCAGCTTAAGAAGATACAACCCGCGGAACAAGAAAGGAAGGAGTGAAAAGAGAAGAAAACGCAAGTTTGAAAGGAAAAAGAAAATAGAGTCGAGGTAAGGAACACATTTAGTAAATTTAGATATTATAATATAAATTTAACATGTTTAAATAACAAATTAATAATAAATAACAGTAAACAAATAAGGTGTATTAAATAATTCTTTATTGAAAAAAATATAGGATAAACTTTTTGGTTTTATTCTTTTTTATAACATAATGTACATATTTTATAAAAAATATACATTATTTATTACTAATTTTAAACATATATTTATTGAAACAGTAAATAAAATAGTCCTTTTTTAACATTGATGCACGCGATGACGTTATGACGTGAACGTAAACGTAAGGCGCCATTTTGGAGAGCATCGGAGGAGGAAGCAGCAGGAAGCTGAACTGCGTCCAGGTAGGAAACTTTTTCACATTTATTTATAGTTAAAAAGTTAAAAATAGATACATATATAGTAAATAAAGAATAAGGAGAGGTTGCGGAATAACTAATTGATGTTTAAAATGTAAAAAAGCATGTCCACGTTCATGTCATTAGTATGTGCCTATGTCGGGTCTAGGAAAGTTAATTGTAACAAAAAAAAATCTTGATTAACTGTAACATTAATTAAATTTTCTACTTCTAATGGATTGACATTTGGAAATTTTAAGAGGTTGAGATATTTTGGATTTTTTTGGTGGTAGTCATTTAGGAAGTTTAATAGACATTAATATGTTACTTTTGATCATTGGAAAGTTGGAAAAAAATTCGAGGGAAGTCGTTTTGGATACTTTGGTCGTTTGGAAAAAAAGTAGATTGGAAAAAAAAAGGGAAAAATTAGTAGACCCGACTCGTAATTTTGAAAAAATGTTTGTGTAAGATTTGTATGCCAATTGTAATTAATGGTTATTTAAATTTTTAGCAAAGCAGGAAAGTAAGTAGATAACTATTTTTAAAAAGAAAGAATGTTAGCAAGATTTTCCAGGTAGTCTAGAGCCACACACAACGTAAATTGTTGTAAAATACCCAATAGTCTCTCAGACATTTCCTTTGTTTTTAGAGTTACTCGTGGGTTTAGACTACCAGCAAGTGTTTGGGAAAGTCTCATTTCTTGAAAACTTTGCTCCTTCTTCAAAGTTCTTCTTCAAAGTTTCCAAGAAAGAGTAGAAATTAGGATGAGGTTTGCCAATTGTATGGTTGAAGGAGTTATGCCATCCCTCAATGGCATTATTTGTTTTTGCTTCTCCCTCTAAACAGCTCATGTAACAGTTCCACCACTCCACATGGAATCGTGGCTTCCTCCTGCGACCCGATCTGCTTAGGTGCCCAATCCATGTGTCCTCGAAATAATTTAGGATGGGTGCCAATTTATCTTCATTACTTGTAAAAAATTCAGATTCTGTAATAGCAGTGTAGTACTCGTCCACACTATCGGGAGGAACAAAACAAAGTGCTGTTAATTTTTTTAATTCAAACTGTAGTTTGCTATCTCAACAGTATTCTGCAACTAGGGATGTTTTTTGTAATTTACGCCAAAATGCCTGGGAAAAATGGAAAAAACATCCCTGAATTTGGGTATCCATGTACGTTTTAGTGATCACATTGATCATGCTCAATTCAAAATCTACTATTATTTTCCTAGGACTTTGGGAAGTTTTATTTTTAATAACTGATAAAAGTTCAGAGTATGTTGCAGAAGTCTTATCAGGTAGCAAACTATATACTAAGGGGATTACATTATTGTTAATTTTTGCATGTATAGTGTAAATTTGAGTGAAAGGATGGGGTGTACTTTTAAACGTCCCATCCATCATCCAAATTTCACTATTTTCTAACTTAGCTAGGTTACGTGGGGTACTAAAAATAAGAATTCGTTTCTGAGGGTTTTCGTTATCATGCAGAAGGAAAGGTTCATCAGCAAAAGAAATAGAAAGATCATGTGGAATTCTAATATCAGAAAATGTATGTGGTGTAGATAATTGGATGTTACTTGCCTGCTTTTGTCTTTGAATAATTCGTCTCAAATTAGGAATTATAGGCATATTACTAGCAACATGACTGGGGACATGCTGTGCAACCTCTCTTAAAATGGATCCGGTAGAATCATTGGAGGTGCTTGCAATGGCTTTCATTTCATTTACAGTTTCTCTTATTTCTACCTCCATTGCAGAGGCAGAGTGGTTATGTTCTGTTGTTTTTACAACTAAATTATCAAGTGTAACCGCTCTGCCACTGCAATGGGTAGAGTAGTATTGCACACACCTCCAATGATTTCTAGGAAAACTTATTCTTTCCTTACTATATATGTATCCTGCATGGTTCAATACATTTTTCCCTTTCCTAGATTTAATATATTTAGCAGCTTCAAGAGTAGACATTGGTGCCGATCACGATCCGGTAAAAAATGTCCCCGTACGACTCGTATCGGGTCTTTTTACCGTACGAATCGTACAAGTGCCGTACGAACTGGCAATCACGATTCGCATGGTAAAAAGTCCATACGAACCGCACTGGGAATCATTCCCCACACGTCCTCGGGTCGGAAAATGTGTCCGACACGTCCTCGGACGATTTACCTTACAAACGTAAAAATCCAAGTCCGACCGAGGAATCACGATCCATCCCGTGCGTCCGAGCCTACAACCGTATGGAAAAAACACCGTCCGCACCGAACACCTATAGCAACCATGGAGACATGTGCCCGCATACGCGCCCAACACTCCCCCCAGCCCCCGTACGTCCGACACGTACCCCCCGTATATGTATACCCCCACCCATCTAGGTACACCCCAGTACGTTCCAGTCGTACCCCCACCCCAGTACGTGTCATACCACCGTCTATGTACACCTCAGTACGTTCCAGTCGTACCCCCACCCCAGTACGTGTCATACCCCCGTGTACCTACACCCCAGTACGTTCCAGCCGTACCCCCACCCCAGTACGTGTCGTACCACCGTCAATGTACACCCCCCCCTGTACTTGTCGTACCACCGTCAATGTACACCCCCCCACCCCTGTACGTGTCATACCACCGTCAATGTACACCCCCCCACCCCTGTACGTGTCGTACCACCGTCTATGTACACCCCAGTACGTTCGAGCCCCACCCCCACCCCAGTACGTGTCATACCCCCCGTGTACCTACACCCCAGTACGTTCCAGTCGTACCCCCACCCCAGTACGTGTCGTACCAACGTCAATGTACACCCCCCCACCCCTGTACGTGTCGTACCACCGTCAATGTACACCCCAGTACGTTCCAGTCGTACCCCCACCCCAGTACGTGTCATACACCCGTGTACCTACACCCCAGTACGTTCCAGTCGTACCCCCACCCCAGTACGTGTCGTACCAACGTCAATGTACACCCCCCCACCCCTGTACGTGTCGTACCACCGTCAATGTACACCCCCCCACCCCTGTACGTGTCGTACCACCGTCAATGTACACCCCCCCACCCCTGTACGTGTCGTACCACCGTCAATGTACACCCCCCCACCCCTGTACGTGTCGTACCACCGTCTATGTACACCCCAGTACGTTCGAGCCCCACCCCCACCCCAGTACGTGTCATACCCCCCGTGTACCTACACCCCAGTACGTTCCAGTCGTACCCCCACCCCAGTACGTGTCGTACCACCGTGAACCTACACCCCAGTAGTTCCTGGCGCACCCCCAACACAACCTCCTAAGTACGGAGCGCACCCCATGCCCCAACATCACAACCGCATGTACGAGTCGTACAAAGCCACACACAAGGACATAATCGTACAACCAAATGGCCCATGTACACACCGTACACACGCTCAAAACGCACGTACACAACCAGGACAAAATAAAACAACACAAGAATACACCATTCGAAAGGCACACAGCCACTAAACATGGCCAACAACCACTAAAATAACACAATCACTGACCTGCAACTGCCAAAAACAAACAGAGGCCCAATACACCACCACTCCTTATAACACACCCACCCAAAATTCAAAAACTGCCACACCCACCCATGGACCAATAAAAAGGGCCCACACACACAAACCATGAGCCTTTGCAACAGACTCACTGCTGCCAGACACCACAGAACCAGACTACAAGCTACACCACACCTTACACTTGCACACCTTCACACGACCACCCTCACAAACACCCTCTCATCACATTCACACACACACACAACCATCCACACCCCCCCCCAACATCCACACACCCCACACACCCACACCATCCCCACCCACACCCCTCACCATGCCCACTACCAAGAATCCAAAGTTCAGTCACCGAGAGTTGGAGGTCCTTGTTGATCAAATCCTCAGAGTCGAGCCACAGATCTTTGGAATATTGGTCAGAAGCACCAGCCAGGCAGCCAAAACAGCCATGTGGCAGACCATCGTCGATGCTGTGAATGCTGTTGCGGACACCAGGAGGACCAAGCAGGATTGCCAGAACAGGTGGTACGATCTGCGGAGGAGGGTCAGAGCCAAGAGGCAGGAGGAACACGACCAGGCCAATGCCACCGGAGGAGGGCCCTCCCGCAGAGCCGTACAGTACCATCCCTGGGAGGAGAGGGTGATGGCCATACTGCTGGTGGAGGCAGTTGAAGGAGTAGAAGGACTCCGAGACCCGGGTGAGTACACAAACAACGCACCTCACATGGGGGGAACTGCAACCACAACCAAAATTACTAACAGGCACGCAACCACCACAAGCCATCGCATGACTCAACCACACTCCATGAGCAGGCACATGCCACTGCTGCCACCATGCCCCATGCACCCAGCTGGACAATGTCAAGTCACAGGCCACAGAAGACAACAACACATGACACGGTAACCCGGATGGCGGGAGGCTGGGCACCAAAAATCACATAGTGCGACTCCAAAGCAGACAACAATGCCCTCTGCCCATATGGCCTAGGTCACAGCCAGACAAACACTGTGTCCCAACACAGGAATGACTTGCCAGCAAATGGCGGACGCCTTGCATCAACACATGGGGGTGAAGGCACTGTTTTGCACATGACAGCAGCTAATGAACAGCCAACATTGTGAAAGAGTGGCAGCACACACCACCACAGCAGCAGCGCACAGACACACAGCAGACAAAATGGGTGCCTGGAGATCAGAAACAAACTCACATCAACAGGCCAAGGGCCACTCAAAGATCTGCTAACAGTGTGTGCCCAGGAAGCTGGGCCAAGGTGACAGAGGGTGACACACGGAGGGAGGGAGAGGGGGACACAGAGGGAGGGAGAGGGGGACTGAGAGGGAGGGAGACGGACAGAGGGAGGAGGCTGACACACGGAGGGAGGGAGGAGGCTGACACACAGAGGGAGGGAGAGGGGGACAGAGAGGGAGGGAGAGGGGGACAGAGAGGGAGGGAGACACAGGAAGACGGACAGAGGGAGGAGGCTGACACACAGAGGGAGGGAGAGGGGGACAGAGAGGGAGGGAGAGGGGGACAGAGAGGGAGGGAGAGGGGGACAGAGAAGGAGGGAGACACAGGGATAGCAAATCAGTCCTTTGGTGTGCGGGAATGTCTGCTCGTCAGCAGGTGGACTGCGTGCATGTAGACAAGGGTGGCCAGTGCCAGAACCCCCCTCTTCATCATGGCAAAATGCAGGGCCATGTCACAACCTGTACACGAGCACAAGGACAGCCACCTGCATCATATAAGTGTGTGGATCCACTCCATGTGCACATGTACAGTGCTACAAGGAAGGCGCAAATGCATGGCTCGCCACACCTGCACACTCCACTGCTGACTGCAGTCACACTTGACGCAGCAAGTAAGACTGTGCCACACATAGTTAAAGGGGCCAAATTGGTGCCCAAGGGACACACCCATGCACAAGTGCACTGTGAGTGGAATGCAAGACAGATCCTAATTCCAAGAGGAAATGCGCCAACTTTGAAACGGATGAAACATGGATGTTGCATGGACCAAAATTAACATTTTCTCTCCCACACACAGGTCAACGTCGTGCTGCACCCCCCAACACTGGGGGGGAACACTCACAGGACCCGGATCTGCAGGAGACCGATCCCACCGGCAGCGACCACTCTCACCACTCTGCGGACGACCCCGACCGACCTGGCCCCTCTGGTGTCCAACCACCTGCAGCACCTGCGTCAGGTACAACCGTGCCAACCACCACCCCCACTCCTGCCACATCCCAGGAGACACCCAGGATCCCTGCCCCAACACCACAATGCAGCCAGGCTCGCCAGGAGGGACACGGTGTCCCGGGCACCCAGGAGGAGGCAGGCGACAACGCCAATGCCACCCCTCAGGGGTCCCGGAGACCCGATGTGCCCACAAGTGCAGGCCAGACGCAAGTGGGCAGGGGTGGTGGGAGTGGAGGACGGCGGAGGCGCGAGCCTGACCAGTTGGCTGGGGATCCGGTATTTTCCCATGTCCGTAACATCCTGGACTCATACCGGCAGGACACCACGGGCATGGCCCAGGTTGTGTCCATCCTCGAGGGGATCAAGGTCCAGCAGGCCCAGCAACATGCGGAGCTAATAGCCTGTCTACAGGTACACCAACGGAGGATGGAGGACAGACAGGCTGAGCAAGTGACGGCGTTCCAGGGGATTCACGCTACACTCCGTCGGATGGCCGACACCATGGCCGACCCTCCCTGTGCCAGAAGGCGGAGAACATCACCACCCACAGGGAGGGATCAGGAGGATGAGGAGGAAACATCCGACGGAGCATCCCAGACGTCGTCACGGCCTGCTGCTGAGGTTCCCCGCAGGAAGCCGGGTCGTCCACGGAAAGGACCGTGAGGGTGGCTGCTACATCACCATCTCCCAGGACACCTGGCCTGGCACCTGGCCCACTGGAGCAACAGCATCACAGCATCAAGAGACATTCCCTGCCACATGGCCCTGCTGGTCACTGGCTGACCAATGTTGACAAAGACTGTGGCATGGACTCTGAGGATTTCCAATGGCAAGGACACGAACTCCCCTACTGAACTTTGGATTCCCTAATCCCGGAAAGCCCCTCACTTTGTCCCCCCCCCCCCCAATAATAAATCACACTATTAAGAGTAGATGCCTGCTGGTAGCATTATTACCTAACATGTGTCTTGTACAGTCTAAACATGCCTGAGTCATCTGTTCACTTCAACCATCCACACCCTGGGGCCTGAGTCTGGCACAGGACACATGGGTCACAGTTTATTAGGCAAGACAGACATGGAGCACCATACACACCCGTGATGGGCAGAACCAGCTGAGGGGGTGGCCGAACAACCGTGCTGACAGACACATTGAGTACAGCAACAGTCATGCGCAGAGGTCAGGGATCCTGGCCAGTGTCCTGGGGGGCACCCAGGTATGTGTAGACAGGTGGCAGAACCATGTCCTGCAAGCTTGAGTCCGGTGGATGCAGAGAATGGAGTCATGGACAACGTTGGATGCATGGGGATGGCACATGTCACAATACCCACACAGTCATGGACATCATGCCCAATACACAGTCTCAGCACACACACACAGCTTGCATCTTGCCACTCGACACATTGACACATAGCCACAATCAGGGAATACCATGCCAGACATGCAGGATGCACCGTGCCAACACACCAGCATTGACTGAGAAGAGGCACCTTGGAGGCATAGGGACACCTTTATTAGTCATGTTTGTGGGATTGCAGAGGCAACTTGAAGTACACATGAACACATCATGTGGAGTAACATGTGGGTCCAACACTGGCACCCCCCTTCTGCAGCACAAATGCGTGATAGCCATGGAACTGGCACACAAGTGTCGGCTAACAGCTAAAACCCACAGCTGCACACGGAGAGCCTGACATACACCATAGATCCGCTGATGTGGAAGTCCCAAGCCATGTCAAGACAATGTTAACCGTATGTGTCCGAGGGCAGTGTCACACACATTGATGCCATCATCACAATCCACTATCCCATCACTGATGACTGACAACCAGGCAGCCCATCTATTCAGGTGTACCCAGCTGCATGTCGTGTCCCATGGGGATGCCACATGACTGCAGAGGAACCAAACCCCGACCGGGGCAGTGTGCACACATCGTGAACAACTGCCACACCCAATACACCCCAGATGCATCCCTTACCCCATGGAGACTTCCAAACGTGTCCGTGCCTGTAACGCTGAGTCAGCCCACGATGTCATGTCCATGAGGAATAGCAGTGCCACAACAATGCAACCAGCAAACGGCATGCGCAGGTACCTGGGGAAGAGAGACACACAAGAAGTCAGCCACAAAAAGCACAGCCACTTGCATGTGCATGTACTCGACACATGTATGGATGACAACATGCTAGGTCACAATTATGACTGGGGAAATACTACCATCACTGCCACCATCACTCCAGTGACACACCCACACACACCTCTGACCCACGTGCCATACATGCAGGTGGAGACACACATCACAACGCATGCCACACGGGGACCAATGCGTGCACACTCAGACCCTGGTACTCACCACTAAGCAAAGAAGTCGCGTATGAGCCGAGTCCGGATGTCCTCTTGCGGCTCCACATCCTCCACATCACTAGCCCCATTGCCAAGCCCTTCGTCCTCCACGGGTGGATGGTCCTCGTCATGTTGATTCAGGATGAGTGGCACAGCTCTTTCAACTGCCATGTTGTGCAGCATGCAGCAGACCATGAAGATCTTGCAGACCTTCGCCGGGGCATAAGGGAGTGCACCGCCGGTCTTGTGGAGGCACCGGAATCGGCTCTTCAGCATGCCAAACGTCCTCTCTATCACTCGCCTTGTCCGGCCATGGGCGGTGTTATAGCGGAGCTGGGCCGGCGTGATGGGGTTGCGGAGAGGTGTCAGCAGCCAAGGCATGTTGGGATAGCCAGCGTCCCCTACATGGGAAGCACATGGACATCGTTAGAACTGGTGAAGCGGTCGTGCTGGTTGGCTACGTAGAATACAGGACAGACAGACTGTACCCACCAACAACACATGCCCGTTCGTTGCGCAGCTGCATCATCATATCAGGCATCCCGCTACGCCTCATGATGTAGGCATCGTGTGCTGACCCTGGGAAACGAGCACAGACATGTGAAATCACCATATTGGACAGACACACCACAAGGGCATTGATGGAGTGGTAGTGCTTCCGATTGCGGTACGCCACCTCCCGTGCGTGTGGTGGTACCACACCTACATGTGTCCCATCTATGGACCCAATGACATGGGGCATCCCTCCCAGGGCATAGAATCCACGCTTGACCTCAGTCATCTGTTCAGGGGTTGGGAACTTGATGAAGTCATCCAGGTGAATCAACATGGCCTCCAAGAAATCATGCAGCACACCGCTGAACATGCTCTGGGACATGCCACCAACATGAGCTATGGTATTTTGGAAGGTACCCGTGGCAAGAAAATGTAGGGCAGCCATTACCTTCAGCTGGGGTGTCAGTGCCGTAGGATACCTGTGCTGCGGTTGCAGGTGTGGTGCCAGTCTCGCCGTCAGCTCCAGAATCAACGGTTGGGTGAAGCGGTAGAGCCGGATCCTGTCATTCTCCTGCATGGTAGCCAAGTCTGGAATTCTTCGGGCAAGAGGCGGCGCTCTGCAGTAATTTGGAAGTGACAAGGAAGAGTGAGTGCACTACGTGAACAACTCATGTCTACTGAGCACATGTAAATCTGGCAATACACACATGCTACATAGGGAGTCAGGTATGTGCTACATGCCCAGGACACGTATGGATGCAAGGTGACACTCCTTCCAAGACCCAGCTACACACGGTGATTGAGAACCTCCCCATGCCACGCCATGGAAATAGCTGTGTCCCAGTGCAAGTGCACAGCCCGACGCAAGACAGGAGTGACATACACCCACACATCAGCAGAAGTGGGATGCCGATTGCAGAGACTGGTAGCGGAACACTGGAGCCACAGGTCACATGACATTCCACTAGTCCAGCCCACACACCTTGCCATGAAGGTGCACATGTCATGACTCACCACACATTCCTTGTGAGGATGCTGACATGGCCTTGTCACGCTACTCCGTGTCCCATGCATACATGTGCACCTCACATCCGATAACACATGTGGCATGGTGTGCGGAACAGTGTGCAATGACAATCTACACACAGCCACATGTTGGTTGCTGCAACGGCTGCAGCTTTTGAGGGTGCTACAACATCAACCTGATGTAAATCCCGGACACATATATGACATAGTCACATTGTGCACTGTGAGTAGTGACAAGTCATGTGTCATGACCCCTGTACCGGGCATCATGGGACACTTCCGTGTGTTGGTGTCCGTGCCATGCCAGTGACGCTCACCCCAAGTGCGCAGTCCCACATGCACACATGTCAAAGGAGTCAAGGGCATGCCTGGCACACATTGCACCCTCACACAGTACACCTGTACACATCTCATCATACATCTGGTGCCTTCTCCACTCAGGAGGCATGTTCCACATCACAGCCTGTGACACCTGTGCCCCACACATGTAGTAATGCACAGACGATGCCTTGATGTCCATTCCTGGACAAGTATGGCCATCCATGGACAAGTATGTCCATCCATGGACAAGTAGGTCCGCCCTATTCCTACCTGTGTGTCGCCTATCACCACAGTGATGTGTAAAAACCGCCGTACTGCTGCTGAGAGGGCCTGTGCATGTTCCCAAATCACTGTGGGAGTGCTGCCGTATGTGTACCCATCGTGATGGCGAGCGTACAGGCATTTGTACGGTCCGTAGCACTACGAGTACGCATACGCATGCAGACCCATAGTGATAGGGCCGTACACTCGCATGTACGCTCACTATCACTATGGGTCTGCACGCGTATGCGTACCCGTAGTGGTACGGACCGTACACTCGCATGTACGCTCACTATCACTATGGGTCTGCACGCGTATGCGTACCCGTAGTGGTACGGACCGTACACTCGCATGTACGCTCACTATCACTATGGGTCTGCACGCGTATGCGTACCCGTAGTGGTACGGACCGTACACTCGCATCTACGCTCACTATCACTATGGGTCTGCACGCGTATGCGTACCCGTAGTGGTACGGACCGTACACTCGCATCTACGCTCACTATCACTATGGATCGGCACGCGTATGCGTACTCGTAGTGATAGTGAGCGTAGATGCGAGTGTACGGTCCGTACCACTACGGGTACGCATACGCGTGCAGACCCATAGTGATAGTGAGCGTAGATGCGAGTGTACGGTCCGTACCACTACGGGTACGCATACGCGTGCAGACCCATAGTGATAGTGAGCGTACATGCGAGTGTACGGTCCGTACCACTACGGGTACGCATACGCGTGCAGACCCATAGTGATAGTGAGCGTAGATGCGTGTGTACGGTCCGTACCACTACGAGTATGCATACGCGTGCTGACCCATAGTGATAGTGAGCGTACATGCGTGTGTACGGTCCGTACCACTACGGGTACGCATACGCGTGCAGACCCATAGTGATAGTGAGCGTACATGCGTGTGTACGGTCCGTACCACTACGAGTATGCATACGCGTGCAGACCCATAGTGATAGTGAGCGTACATGCGTGTGTACGGTCCGTACCACTACGGGTACGCATACGCGTGCAGACCCATAGTGATAGTGAACGTAGGCATGCATGTACGGGCCGTTGCCATGCATTTGGGGTGCCCTAGGGCCCCGAAACGCACCGTACCTGTGTGTGATGCTCCAAATTACATAGGGGACAAGTATTAAGGCCTACATGCATGCTGGTTGTCATGGAGACCAAGTTCAAATTTCGAAATTGTTCTGGAAGGTGCACAGCAGAAGTCAGTTGGAATTCTTCTACTTTGTTGCAATGTGTTTGTGGGGCTGACATCATGCAGGAGAATGAAACCGATAGAGAACCCACAGACTGCTAGGTTTGAAGGGATTGGTGGAAACATAGGATGCAAATGTGAGTGACCAATCACTCTGTACTCCTGTGCATGAGACTGGGCAGAAGGGCACATATAAGGCAGCCAGGTCCCATGAGGGAGCACTTGCCTGCACATCTTTGCATTCGTCGACCCAGCTGCTGCAACTGATTCCCTGGAACCATGTCAAGGGCTGTGGAGAGGACACAGCCATTCACCCTGGAGGAGAACATGGCTCTGCTGGATGTGATCCTCCCACAGTACTCCATGCTGTATGGGCGACCAGGGTATCAGGTGAGTGCATAGGCCACTGCCACAGACTGTCCCTATGTTGTGACTGTGACTTCTGCCATTGCGTCCAGGTGTAACACACATGCCATGTACTGTCGGGGGGGTCCCAGGGGGGGGGTGCCTGATGTCTCCTAGCAGTGCCCTGAGACAGGAGGGGTGTGTGCAGAGTCCTCCCAGCAGTGCCCTGAGACAGGAGGGGTGGGGGCCTATCACTCACAGCAGTGCCCTGAGACAGGAAGGGTGGGGGCCTATCACTCACAGCAGTGCCCTGAGACAGGAGGGGTGGGTGTGATGCACAGTGTGAGCCTTGATCATTGATTGTGACATTGCCATCATTCCACCTGTGTACCCACTGTGGCACGTACTGCTTTTGCCCTCACCAGGGGATGATGTCCCTATGACAAAGGTGCAATGACATGCCTTGTTGTAACCAGCTAATTTGTACCCATATGTCTCTCTGTGACATGTGGCTGGTGTATTGATGTGGTGTCACTTGTTCCTCCTCACAGGTAGGCGCCACTGCCAAGGAGCAGATCTGGCTGACCGCCGTCAGTGCCGTGAGGGGTGTGGATGGTCGGAGGCGGAGCCTGCCCCAGGTGAGGAAACGCTGGCAGGATATCCGGTGCTGGACGCGGAGGATTGCACGGCTCCTGCTGGGGGACTCACCTGAGAGCCACAAGAACCGCGGCCGCCGCCGTCTGAGCCACCTCCACAGGCGTGTGCTGCCGGTGGTGTTTCCAGACCTGGAGAGGCGCTTACAGGCGATGCAGCAGCCGGAAGGGGGTAGGTACATGTGTGTTTGTTGTGTGTCACCGGCATTTGTAAGGGCACAGTAGCATGAATTCACTGGCAGGGTTTAAAGGTGCTGTGCAGATCCTGTTTGCCCCAGTATAGCGCTGTGCCCCTGCCACCCTTCCCCTCCTTGCAATGTGTTCCCTGGTCTGTGTGTAGTCACTCCTTCACAAGGTAATGTAGGCTGGCGCTTTGTCCACGAGAACAATGACTGTAGCATCATGTGTGGGGGTGGTGTGTAACAGGTTGTGGGACCTTGCCTGTGCACTGTCAAGTTCACTGCATGTGGGTTCCATGTCAGTTGGCACTGATGCTGACTCCAGACATGGGAGTTGGTCTCTCATGTGTCATGCCTTACAGCGCGCATGTCCTATGTAGTGGCCTGTGACATGATGTGCATGAGTGTGCGATACACATAGTGCAGGGATAGTGACGTGTGTTGCAGTCATTACCATTCAGTAGCATGTAGTTGCGTGCCCACTACTGTCCCCTGGGGCACCTTTTCCTCAGTGGTGTATGTGTCATCATAAACGTGGCCAATCTCAGTGTCTACAGCGTAGGTTGTGCTCTGTGCCATTGTCCCCTGTCACCATGTATATAGACGTGCTATTTTGTACAGGTGTCCACTGTGCAGCCTGACCTGATTGTCCTTCTTCATACTCACAGTTGCCAGTGCCTGTGTGTCTTTTTATACTCATCTGAGGATGGGCACTGGTACCTCATTATTTGTACAGGCGCACCTTGGCTGTTTGGCGTCCAATCTTGCTTTTTGCCTGCCCCTGTGTGTATCACCCAGACTATGAGATGTTGGTGCCACCTGTGTCTCAACAATTTGCCTCGTGTAGGGTCTTGTTGGGGCGGGCAATGCCTATGTGTTAACTCCTGATTTCCACTTGCTGGGTCTGGGCAGTGTGTGATGTGTCTGGACACACACGCAATGTGCAGTGACCGAGTCATGTTGTGCATGTTTTCAGCATTACCTATGCAGCATGTGTCTCAAGTTCATGGATATGCTCCCTGGTCATCGGTATTTTCGCCAACGCTGTGTGGTGCAGATGCAGTGCTGGATTGTCCCCAGGGCCTGGGTGCTATGTCAGACTCCGTTTCCTGTGTTTAGCTATTGTCTCATGCTCTCCATGGTATTTCAGTGGCATGGTGGCTCAACCAACTGTGTGTTTCATGCCCTACATCGGTACCCTGTTCAGTAGATGTTAGGGATCTTCCTTTTCAGGCCATGCAATGTTACCTATGTAGATTGGACTCATGTGACAGATGTGTACAGGTGTCTGATTAATTTCTGTCTCTCCACCCTGCCCACAGCATCGTCGGGGGACACAGAGGGAGACATGGACACAGACCAGGCGGAGGGACCGAGCACCAGTGCCAGCCGTGACATCGGGTCTGGCACATCGAGTGGGACAGAGGTAGAGGAGAGTGTGGCCGAGGACCTGTCGACTGGCACATCAGACTACGAAGCTGACAGGTCCGAGGAGGATGTCTCCGAGTGGGCGGAGGCTGCACCAGCAGCTGACAGCGGAACAACACCTCGCACCGCCCCCTCAGTTTCCACCAGCCGCCTCCCACTTGCTCGTGTCCCTTCCCAGCGTGCCCGGTCACAGCATGTCTCCTTCCTGCCAGGCACCGCACCCCCTGCCCCTGTCTCCACTGCTGCCGCCAATGCAGAGTCTGTGGACATCCAGCGGCAACTGCAGGTTGGTCAGGCTGCGATCCTTAATGTCCTCCATGCCCACGGCAAAACCCTCACCAACATCGAGGCTTTCTTGGAGGGCATTCATTCATCGCAGGCTGACCAACGCAACTTGCTGAGGTCCATAGACTCCACACTGACTGCAGCAGTGGGTCTCCTGCAGCGCGACCTCCCCCCACCTACCCCTGCCCCATCCACACTTCCCACTCCCATGCCTGTCCCACGTACACCCAGACGTCGGCATGCACCCACATCAACGGACACGGGCACCACACCAGCAGGGAAGGTCCACCGCACTCCTCCTGACACGCACACACAGGGTGAGGTAGGCACACCCACTGGGTCGGGGGGCAAACGTGTGACACGCAGCCATAGTGGGAGTCCGCATTCCACCCAGTCCACTCCCTCCAAATCCCCTCCCCTCAGCTCTCCTGGCCACATCTCCCCCAAGGACTCCTTCATGGCCGCTCTGTCCCTGAGCCCCACAGTTACACCACCACGCAAGCGGTCAAGGAGGTCCCCGGTCAGGGTGCTTGAGTCTCCCCCCCTGTCTCCACCCTCCCCCGGTGGCGCTGCGACCCATCCCTCTGACCCCCCCCCTCCTTGGGGCCTGAGGTCCCTTCGGGTGCAGGGGACTCCCTGGAGGACCTTGCAAAGGTGTGTAGTGCCATCCTGGCCTCCGCCTTTGGCACTGACCCACCCCCTGTGGTGGAGTCCTCCATCCCTGCACCCACAACGCCGCCCCTTTGCCCTGATGTCCCTGCGGTGCCTGTTGCTTCCCCCCCCCTGATGCCCTCACCAGTGTGGAAGACGATGCCATTTGACTGTGCAGGCAAGGTAGGGGACACGCATCCCACTGTGTCCCCCATCCAGCTGAGAATCATTGACTGCCCTATGGGCTTTGTGAATATTGAACTGCCTGCGATCCACGGACATTGTGCTCATGCTGAATAAAGCTTAATTTTGTTTTCATTATCACACTACTGCTATGCTGGTATTGGTGTTGGTGGGGCTGCTACATGGTTTTGGGTGGTGTGTAAGGGTTTGGGTGTGTGGGATATGTAGTAGTGTACTGCTCATTGGTGGGACCCTGTGATCTGTGTGCCATCACAAGGTGTTGGCTAACTTTCTTTGTTCATGTAAGCAGTTACTGCATGGTGCACTTGTCCCAGGGTGTATTCCTTCCTCTGTGTACCCAGCTTTCTTCCCTGCAGGGTGTTCCCAATGTTTAGCGCAGAGCTGTGTCTACATGAGCTGTGTGTGTGACGGAGCCCTTCTACTTTGGCCATGCATGCAGGGCCATGTCTCCACCTGCAACAATCGTGGCATCCTTGGTGATCACTGTACTTGTGTGTGGAGTCTGTTGACATGAGTTCATGGGGACATGTTCCCTTGTAGCCAGTATGCATGTGGATAATTCTGGCCTCACACACATGTGTTACACCCCTCCTGTCTCAGGGCACTGCTGTTAGTGATAGGCACCCACCCCTCCTGTCTCAGGGCACTGCTGGGAGGACTCCACACCCACCCCTCCTGTCTCAGGGCACTGCTGGGAGTGATAGGCACCCACCCCTCCTGTCTCAGGGCACTGCTGGGAGGACTCTGCACCCACCCCTCCTGTCTCAGGGCACTGCTGGGAGGACTCCACAGCCACCCCTCCTGTCTCAGGGCACTGCTGGGAGGACTCTGCACCCACCCCTCCTGTCTCAGGGCACTGCTGGGAGGACTCTGCACACACCCCTCCTGTCTCAGGGCACTGCTGGGAGTGATAGGCACCCACCCCTCCTGTCTCAGGGCACTGCTGGGAGGACTCTGCACACACCCCTCCTGTCTCAGGGCACTGCTGGGAGTGATAGGCACCCACCCCTCCTGTCTCAGGGCACTGCTGGGAGGACTCTGCACACACCCCTCCTGTCTCAGGGCAATGCTGGGAGTGATAGGCACCCACCCCTCCTGTCTCAGGGCACTGCTGGGAGGACTCTGCACCCCCCCTCCTGTCTCAGGGCACTGCTGGGAGGACTCCACACCCACCCCTCCTGTCTCAGGGCACTGCTGGGAGGACTCTGCACCCACCCCTCCTGTCTCAGGGCACTGCTGGGAGGACTCTGCACACACCCCTCCTGTCTCAGGGCACTGCTGGGAGTGATAGGCACCCACCCCTCCTGTCTCAGGGCACTGCTGGGAGGACTCTGCACACACCCCTCCTGTCTCAGGGCAATGCTGGGAGTGAAAGGCACCCACCCCTCCTGTCTCAGGGCACTGCTGGGTGGACTCTGCACACACACCTCCGATTTCAGGATATGTACGCTTGGAACATACACGGTGGGGGTACGCTCAATGCATTCGAGGTGAGGGTACGAGTCTACTTACACTGGTGTGGTGGGGGTACGCTCCATGCATAGGCGGGTGAGGGTACGGGTCGAACTTACACTGTTGGGCCAGGGGATACGCTCCATGCATACGCGGGTGGGGGTACGGGTCGTACTTACACTGTTGGGGTGGGGGGTACGCTCCATGCATACGCGGGTGGGGGTATGGGTTGTACTTACACTGTTGGCATGGGGGGTACGCTCCATGCATACGCGGGTGGGGGTACGGGTCGTACTTACACTGTTGGCATGGGGGGTACGCTCCATGCATACGCGGGTGGGGGTACGGGTCGTACTTACACTGTTGGGGTGGGGGGTACGCTCCATGCATACGCGGGTGGGGGTACGGGTCGTACTTACACTGTTGAGGTGGGGGGTACGCTCCATGCATACGCGGGTGGGGGTACGGGTCGTACTTACACTGTTGGCATGGGGGGTACGCTCCATGCATATGCGGGTGGGGGTACGGGTCGTACTTACACTGTTGGGGTGGGGGGTACGCTCCATGCATACGCGGGTGGGGGTACGGGTCGTACTTACACTGTTGGGGTGGGGGGTACGCTCCATGCATACGCGGGTGGGGGTACGGGTCATACTTACACTGTTGGCATGGGGGGTACGCTCCATGCATACGCGGGTGGGGGTACAGGTCGTACTTACACTGTTGGGGTGGGGGGTACGCTCCATGCATACGCGGGTGGGGGTACGGGTCGTACTTACACTGTTGGGGTGGGGGGTACGCTCCATGCATACGCGGGTGGGGGTACGGGTCGTACTTACACTGTTGGGCTGGGGGGTACGCTCCTTGCATACGCGGGTGAGGGTTCGAGTCGTACTTACACTGTTGGGGTGGGGGGTACGCTCCATGCATACGTGGGTGGGGGTACGGGTCGTACTTACACTGTTGGGCTGGGGGGTACGCTCCTTGCATACGCGGGTGAAGGTTCGAGTCGTACTTACTCTGTTGGCATGGGGGGTGCGCTCCATGCATACGCGGGTGGGGGTACGGGTCGTACTTTCACTGTTGGGGTGGGGGGTACGCTCCTTGCATACGCGGGTGAGGGTTCGAGTCGTACTTACACTGTTGGCATGGGGGGTGCGCTCCATGCATACGCGGGTGGGGGTACGGGTCGTACTTTCACTGTTGGGGTGGGGGGTACGCTCCTTGCATACGCGGGTGAGGGTTCGAGTCGTACTTACACTGTTGGCATGGGGGGTGCGCTCCATGCATACGTGGGTGGGGGTACGGGTCGTACTTTCACTGTTGGGGTGGGGGGTACGCTCCTTGCATACGCGGGTGAGGGTTCGAGTCGTACTTACACTGTTGGCATGGAGGGTGCGCTCCATGCATACGCGGGTGGGGGTACGGGTCGTACTTTCACTGTTGGGGTGGGGGGTACACTCCTTGCATACGGGGTGGGGGTAGGGTCCGTACATATCCGTGCCCACGCTATGTGATGCTTGTGCGGCCCGTACCCAGGCCTTTGCCACGTGGGTGCGATCCGTCCCGCCATTGTTGGGGTGACGTGTGTGGGCGTGGTCCGACTCGTACCCACGCTCTTCAGGCGTGGGTACGGGACGTACCTGTCTGTGTTGCCGGTTCGCGTGGTGACGGACTTCCGTTGTGGCGGTCGCTGGCTTATCAGGACACGCCCCCACCCCCTCGTGGTGACCAGGGCATGGGAGTCAGGTATGTCCAGGCCATGTGTGGTGTGTGACTTATGTGGTTGTTTTGTGGCCTGCCCTGGTCCTGCCACCCCCACCCCACCCCACTTTCCCCCCTCCCTTAGTTATTCTGACCTTCTGCGGCGTCTGCGTCGTAACCTGTAGAGGAGGTGGACTGCTATGAGGGCAGGGATGACTCGTAGGTTCGGGTCCATGTCTGTCCGTCGCGTACAGGTACTCCTTGCTCGCGTCGTCCTGTCGCGTACGGGTCCTCCTTGATCGCGTCGTCCTGTCGCGTACGGGTCCTCCTTGGTGGCGTCGTCCTGTGTGTCCGTCACGTACTGGTCCTCCTTGTTCGCGTCGTCGTCTGTCCGTCGCGTACTGGTGGTCCTTGTTCGCGTCGTCCTGATTTCCCGGCAGTTTTTGGCTGCCGCAAAATATTCACCGTGCGGGGTGACGTCGGTGCGAATCGTGATTCCTGGGTCGTGAATGGCTGGCTGCGAGCGTCCCGACGTCAGGTCGGCGCTTTCCCGGATCGCATTGGTAGGTGTTTTTTGGTTCGGTCGGGCTTTTTTACGATTCGTACGGTAATGGTGTACCCGTGCGAATCGTGATTCCTTGTTTGTAAAAATTGACGACCGGGTACGCGTCGGACGGAGATTATGCTCCGTCCGACGGTTCGTACCCGGTTTTTACCGGATCGTGATCGGCACCATTATCTGTGAAGAGAAGAGAAGAAAAAAAAATTAGTCTGTACAAGTAAATACACTAGCTCTAATGTTACCCCTACTCCATCCCACACTTTCCCTACTGCTGCACCTTCCTGGAGTTAGAATAGTAATTTCTACCCCTACACCATCCCACACTTTCCCTACTGCTGCACCTTCCTGGAGTTAGAATAGTAATTGTTACCCCTACACCATCCCAGACTTTCCCTACTGCTGCACCTTCCTGGAGTTAGAATAGTAATTATTACCCACACACCATCCCACACTTTCCCTGCTGCTGCACCTTCCTGGAGTTAGAATAGTAATTGTTACCCCTACACCATCCCACACTTTCCCTACTGCTGCACCTTCCTGGAGTTAGAATAGTAATTTTTACCCCTACACCATCCCACACTTTCCCTACTGCTGCACCTTCCTGGAGTTAGAATAGTAAATTTTTACCCCTACACCATCCCACACTTTCCCTACTGCTGCACCTTCCTGGAGTTAGAATAGTAATTGTTACCCCTACACCATCCCACACTTTCCCTACTGCTGCACCTTCCTTGAGTTAAAATAGTAATTTTTACCCCTACACCATCCCACACTTTCCCTACTGCTGCACCTTTCTGGAGTTAGAATAGTAAATTTTACCCCTACACAATCCCACACTTTCCCTACTGCTGCACCTTCCTGGAGTTAGAATAGTAATTGTTACCCCTACACCATCCCAGACTTTCCCTACTGCTGCACCTTCCTGGAGTTAGAATAGTAATTATTACCCCTACACCATCCCACACTTTCCCTACTGCTGCACCTTCCTGGAGTTAGAATAGTAATTGTTACCCCTACACCATCCCACACTTTCCCTACTGCTGCACCTTCCTGGAGTTAGAATAGTAATTATTACCCATACACCATCCCACACTTTCCCTACTGCTGCACCTTCCTGGAGTTAGAATAGTAATTGTTACCCCTACACCATCCCACACTTTCCCTATTGCTGTACCTCCTGGGAGTAAGAATAGTAATTGATATTCCTACTACAACCCATAGTTTATATATTGTGGCAGCTTATTTTAAAAATTAAAAAAAAAAGGTTAGTCTATAAGATTGTTGGATTTATAAGAGTGTTTATTTTAAATACCTTTTGGTTTATGAGATATTTTCAAGGTTTTACTTGTGGTATGGTTATTGCCTGCTGGCTGGAGATTTGGGTTGTTTGGTCTTCTTTTTTTCAACTTTTCATATACAGTAGCAAAGATTTATCTGAAAAACAGATAGAAAAAACAATTCAGAAATGGGAAACATTGTCAATGTTTTGAAAAATTGAACTTTTATATTGTTGGATTTATAACAGTGTTTCTTGAAAATACCTTTTGTTTCTGGTGTTTCTTTCTTGGATTTGCTTGTGGTACGGTTTTGGCCTGCTGGCTGGAGTTTTTGGTTGTTAGGTCTTCTGTTTTTTGACCTTTTCGACAAAGTTGAAAAGAATTATGTGAGAAAAACAAAAAAAATACTATTAAGAAATGAACAATTATGACAACGTTGGAGAAAATTGCAACATTTGTAAACTTGTTTGTAATGGTAACATTTTATTAAAGTTAATCACATATTCCCTGATGCTGCATCTATCTTCAGTTAGATAAATCATTTGAACCCCTAGACATGCTACACTTTCAAAAATGTAGTACCTTCCAGGATTTAGAATAGTAATGGATACCCCTACACCGTCCCTCACTTTCCCTTCATCTCCACCTTCCTGGAGTTAGAATAGTAATTGTTACCCTTACACCATCCCACACTTTCCCTAATGTAGAACCTACCTGGAGTTAGGGTAGTAATTTTTACCTCTACACCATCCTATAATTTCCCTACTGCTGCACCTTCCTGGAGTAAGAATTTTAATTATTACCCATACACCATCCCACACTTTCCCTACTGCTGCACCTTCCTGCAGTAAGATTAGTAATTTTTACCCCTACACCATCCCACACTTTCCCTACTGCTGCACCTTCCTGGAGTTAGAATAGTAATTGTTACCCCTACACCATCCCAGACTTTCCCTACTGCTGCACCTTCCTGGAGTTAGAATAGTAATAGTTACCCCAAAACCATGCAACACTTTCCCTACTGCTGCACCTTCCTGGAGTAAGATTAGTAATTTTTACCCCTACACCATCCCACACTTTCCCTACTGCTGCACCTTCCTGGAGTTAGATTAGTAATTATTACCCATACACCATCCAACACTTTCATTAATGATGCACCTTCAAGTAGTAAAAAAAGTAATTGTTACTCCTACACCATCCAACAGTTTGACGAATGGTAAAGTAAATGTTTTTATTTTCAAAATTTTACATTTATATGATAAATTAATTAATTTACCTTCACATTTAGAAAGGTGAGTCGTGTAGGTTGTGTTGAACGAAAATTTTGCAAACGATATGTTGGATTTGATAGAAAAACAAATTCCTGTTTTAGGAAAAAAAAAAGATATTATAAGTCCGTATATATTAAAGTTACTTCACAGAAAAAAATGGTTAGAGTACATTTTAAAAAATATAAAAATTATATTTGCAGCATTGTTTGGATGGTAATGAAACATGATTTTTAAGAAAACATGGTGTTAAAAAATAATAGAAACTTACTTGTAGTAGGAAAGAAAGAATGCTTCTCCAATGGATTGCAGTGTTCTCTCAGTCTAGGAGTCAGAGGGTCAGGTTTTTGCGTCTGGTCTCTCTGGTAGTTGATAATCAACTGATTGTAAAATGGTGTCTTGCTGGTATTTATAAGTTTTAGTCAGTGTCATTATTAATTTTTTTTAAAACTGCGTTCGTTGTGTTTTTTATTATACTTTTATTTGCTGTGGAAAATTATAATTTAAAATAGCATTAAAAGATGTGTTGTTTTCATTTATTAGCTCCGTTTTGGCATCCATTTTGGAACATGTATTTTGCTATTGTTTTCATAGAAAGTGTTGTAGGACAAGTTTTAGATGTGGGATGGTTAAAATGGCGACTATGTGTATGTGTTTTGTGTTTTAATCCGTTTACTTATTTTCTGATATAATCATGATTTGCATGTATATTTACTGTTGTTTTATTATTCGATATTTGTATAAAACTTTTAAATTTGAAAAAACAGATTATTTTGGCAAATTGGAGTATTATTTGTAATACTCAAGTATTAATTTTAATACTTGAGCATTCATTTTGTAATGCATTTCAGTTAATTTACGTTCAGTTTTGCTCCACATTTTAATACACTTCCCCACCCTAAAACCCCTAATTTCCCTGCATCCCGTGCCAGATTTTATTGTACTTTTAAAAAAAATTATATATATTTTGGCGTTGTAATGGTATGTGTTGTAATTGTTTTCGTTGTAAATGCACTTTTAATTATTTTACTCAGTTTTGCGTTGTGACAGTATTCGTTGTAAAATAATGCGGTGTAATAGTGTTTGCGTTGTAAAAAATGCGTTGTCATGGTATGCGTTGTAATAGTATGCGTTGTAACGTCATACATCCGATATGGTTAGTTTGTTTGGAAAAGCAAAGCTGTCCGTCAAACAGAACCTCCAGATTTTTCACTTTCTTAACAGGGCAGTGAAGGGGGAATGATCCGAGAGCCACTAAGTTGTATTCTAAAAAAGGTGTTATTGCTAAAAAAGGATTACTTCCGTCTTCTCAGAATTTAGTTTAAGGCAGTTTTCCTGCATCCCGGTAATAATAACTGCAAGACAGTTTCTGAATTTACTGGCAACCTCGTCAACATCTGATAAAATAGACACCACTATTTGTGTGTGGTTTGCGTAAGAAACTGCAGCTAAAATATATGACCGAATAAGTTTCACTAGAGGGGTGACATAGATGTTGCAAAGCGTGGTAGATAATGATGGGCCTTGAGGCACCCCACAAGGTAGAGAGAAGGCACTTTGGCATCATAGAAGGGACATATAATAAAGGACTTAAAAAGGAACTTACTTAAAGGGACTTTCAGCTTACCCTCTTCATCCAGTTGTCTGTTGTTGTATCATTGACATTTTCCCTATGCCCACTGAAGCATAGGTCAATGGCTCAAACTACTTCCAGGATAACTCCATTTTGATTGACTATGAGTGCTTTTTGAGTCAGAAAAATGTTTTGCGTTTAGCCAAGTTTTATTTTTTTAATTAGCACGACAGCTCTCGCAACATCAAAGTTTTACACCAGACCTGTTGGCTTTGCCATTGCTTGCTTTGAATGTTACACATCCATTTTGTTTGTATGCTTATGGAACAACACCAGCTTTCCCCTTCCTTTAAGCCTCTGACTAGTGTCTCAGGGAAATGGTATTTTCATTTCATAATATGTTACTTATTAAAACAGAGACCGATTCCCATTTTTGTAACCAATAAACTACTTTTTATTGGTCAAAATCTAAAGGCAAACCCTTACATTTACAGATGCTAATATCTACTTTTATGATGGAAGATGATGAATTGTGGCATGTACATTCCCTATATGAGTGAATCATATCTTTTTGTTTATCTTGCTAAAGCATTTGGGTGATGGAATTCATCCCTTCTTCTTATACATACTCAACGGACCCGTAAACATAGGTTACAGCAATAAAGGCATTTTTGACGCCCAGTGCCCAGATTCCCAAAGGTAAACACATTTGTGTAAGTATATGCTTTTTCAGTATAAACAAAACTTCATTTTAATAGTAAATTTACGAGTGTGGAGACTCCGCAGTCGGGTGGAGTTCTCCGCCCCTACTGAAAAAGTGTAAAATTACACATATGTGTAAAGTTACTTTTGTGAATCAGGCCCGCAGCATTTCTGACACCCTCTGTGCTAGTCATTTTTTTATAGATATCGGCCCTTGGTTAGATTTCTAAATCAAAGACAGGAATTCTCCTCTATGCATGATTTTGCCACAACAGTAATCACTTTCTGGGATTGTCAATTCCACTCTGATTGACCAGTCCAGTCTTGTACATTTTCCATTCTGTGAGACATGGCTATTGCTGTCTGACAGTGTTAGAAAATGGCCCTCTCTGAAGGGTCCCCCCATACTTTTTGCATTCCTCCTCCTCTTTTTCTGACCTTTTTGTTGGCTTTAGGACTCCGGACACTTTACTATTGATGACCAGTGCTAAACATGCATGTGTTCTCTCATCTAAACATCTGGTTTAAACCTGTTTGGCATATTTGATTTACTTGTAAGCCCCTCGTAAAGTTGTATATCATAACCCAGGGCCTGTACTTCAAATGCTACTAGTTGGCCTGCAGCACTAATTATGGCACCCACCTAAGTAGCCTTTCAAACCTGTCTCTGGCCTGCCACTGTAGTGCCTGTGTGTGCAGTTTATTGCTACTTCAAATTGGCATTTAAAACTACTTGCCAAGCTTTAAACCCCCCTTTTATTACACCTAGGTTAGCCCTAAGGTAAGCCCTATGTACCCCTAAGGGCAGGGTGCTGTGTAGAAGAAAAGTAGGACACGTTCTGGAATGTTTTGCATGTCCTGGTAGTGAAGGTTAGCCTATTAAATGTTTCACTTCTGTGAGGCATACTCCTCTCATAGGTTAGCATTGGAAATTATTTAATACACTCTTAAGCTGTAATTCCTGATCAGAGAAGAACAACTTTTTTCATGTTTCATATGTTTGGAATGGTAATGGCAAATCCTCCTGGCTGGTGAAGTTGAATTTATCATTACTTAGGAAGTGGACATTTCTCTGTGCTTATAACTCTGTTAGCTTTGCAGCCTGAATACATGTCTGGGTCCGGTGACATCTACACTTTGTGCATTTCCTCTAGACAGCTGAAAACACAGGAAGGTGAGGTTCATCTGCATTCTGAGCACTCATCGGCATTCATCTGCATTCTGATTGGTCATCCTGGGCAGGATGGAATGGGAGGGCCTGACACATACACTTCAATAGATAGTGTCCTTTCCGTACACAAAGGACTGATTACTCCCCACAAATAGCCTGGCAGAGAGGACTGGGTTGAAAGGAATCCTATTGTACTTCAGAGAGATGATTTAAAGTCACCCCTACATCAAAGGCACTTTTGTGTATAAGTACTGGGCCTCTGACTCCCCAAAAATTTGACTTTTCTGGATCTTGGACTGAACATCTGTGAGAAGGACTGCTGTGCTGCTTATAGGATTCAACTGGACTGTGTTTCTGGAAGGGCTGCTTTTCTGCTTTTTGCTCTGGTGCCTGCTGATCCCTGACTCTGCTGAAGGGGAGATAGGCTCTGCCTCCCCTCCATGTGATCTCCAAGGGTTTGCTAGCATGCCTCCTTCTTTCTGAAGTCTCAGGGACACAAGCTTCTTCTTACAATTCTGCTGGTGCTACTGGACTCTTCCACCTGTGAGTCCTTCCCTTGCCTGAGGTGCCCTCTCCAGTTCTGGACCTCAGAAGTGGGTACTGCACCTGTTTTGCTACAAAATCGACACATCATCACCAATGCACAGATCAGAGCAAACGCAGTGCCCTTCGACGGCGATGCAGTGCTGATCCCGAGACAGCCCTGCCCAGCTCAACGACGATGGGGAACCTGACTGCGAGATTCGATGATGACGCAGCGCCGATCGGAGGTCCTGACTGTGAGGCTCCACTTCAACGCATCCACCCGACTGCATGAATCAGAATCGATGCATTGCCTTTACTGCATGGAGAAGATCAACACATCGCGTTGCTTACAACCAGGAAAAGCACTTTTTCACTTGGCCTGCATGGGTCCTGTAGCTGGCCTGCACTTCCACAATGTTGGCCTGAACTTTGACTTTGCTCCAGTCCAGCACAACCTAAAGTATCCTTTATAGTGCTACTTGCTTTTGAGCACTCTACTGCATGTATTCCTTTAATATTCAATATTTCATCTTCTATACATCGGATCTTTGTTGTTTTTGTCTGGTTTTGTCCATAATATAATAATCTATTTTGGTAAACATGTGTGGAGTCTTCGTGTGGTGTATTCATCATGCTACTGTGTGAGTGTGTGTTGCAAAAATACTTTACACATTGCCTCTTTAGATAAGCCTTGCTGTTTTGTACCAAGCTACCAGAGGGTAAGCGCAGAGTATCTTTTAGTGTGTGTCTAGCTTACCCTGACTATAGTGGTGATTCCTGCCTGTCATGGGTGCATATTGTGAGAAGTTGGACTGATATATGTTGTTCACTAGTTATAGTGGGCACCCTGAATCAGTCCAAACAACCCCTTATTGGTTATAGGTTAAAGACAACCTTTATTGAAAGCTATCCTAGTGGTAGCTATGGAGAGCAGACTTCAGGCTAAGTCTTGAAAGAATGTAAAGAAGCTTGTTTTACCAGTCTATAATCTCTTGAGTCACTAAATGAAAGATATCCACACCAGGCATATATAAACAATATATGTATTTATTACTAAACACACCGTCCTAGTCTATTTATGAGACTAGAGGTCAAAACACATAAGTTACACTTCAATAATCACAGTAAAATAGCACATGTACACGTCAGGCCCTAGGGGCGAGCCAAACCATATACTAAAATAGTGGTATAAGAACCACGACTTAACTAGACACAAGGCCTAGAGCCTGTAGAATTGCTGGGACCCCAAGGAACCACCCAAGGTAGTGACACAGGGGACCCACGGGGGCCGTGTGCAGTGTGTGAACACAGCCGCAAGCTCCCGTTAGCTTCTATGGGGAAAATCGCGGTTAGATTTTTAAAGATTAGGGACACTTAGTATTGAGTCAGGACCAAACCCTTTTGGATTTAGGAAGTTCTAGGGCTAGCACCCACGGGAGCACCAGAGTACTCGTGTTACCTCACCCAGGGAAGCCGGGTGCATAGGTGTCTTTTGGTGTTGGGTCACGTTGTTGATTTAAATGGGAGGTGGCGAAGAAGTGCTGCTGCCGTGAAGATGCGAAGTGTCCGAAGAGATTCAAGCCTGGATCGAAGATGAGAAGAACCTGAAAGCAGAGGGGGCAGAGTCTGGGTCACTTGCCAGTGACCAGGAAGGCGATGAGCAGATGCCCACTGATGTTGGGTGATTTTAGGTGAAGGAGGTGAAGCTTGACTCTTCAGCCACGAGGACCAGGAGGTGTCAAGGACAGCCAGGAGCTGGATTCGAGCTGCCCATGAAGGATGTCAAGTGCTGCAGTGTCAGTTGCCAGATTAGACACAACAATCCTTGGCAACAGCAACCCACACAGAAACGAGAAAGAGGCTTCGGTGCAGACCAGCAAGGTCTGTGGGACTCACCACCTGGATGGGAGTCAGGGCACATCTGGAGCAACCAGGAAAGCCCAAGGAAATACAAAGTTAGTCCCTCAGGGATCCACCAGTCAACAGACCAGGGATCGCAAAAGGACCTTGAGACGAAACACAAAATGGCGGCCCATGGGTCACTCGGAATGACTGGACCAACAATCTTGGGTGGATTCAGTGCTTGAGGTGGGGGCTACAAGTCAGCCCAAGCACGACTTCAAGGGATGTCGAGAAGTCAATGCACTTGCAGAAATGCACGGTGACTAGGAGTTCCGGTTCCACACTACTCAAGAGGGCTGCGGATCTCAGCATTGCTAGGGACTCGGGTCAGCCTCTGAGATGTCAGGAAATCCTCTTCCTGGGCTGCAAATACTTCGGAGTCCGGCGGGATCTTCGATGATTCAGACCGGCAAATTGCTTCATTGGTGCCTGCCAAGCAGGGGAGTCACACCTTGACCCCAAGGGTGATTTCTTTAGTCCTTTGGTCTTGAGCAGAGCGTCGAAGGTCCAGGATTCAGCATCAGAGTTTCGTCCAGGGTAATCTAACGTCCTATGGACAGGGGTCCCATACTTATACTAAGGTAGGGGGTTGGACATACTCTAGGGACCCACCTATGAGAGGGTTTGGAAAGAGGGGTGGCTACACCCATTTCCTTTGTCCAGTTTCATGCCAGAGCGGGGGCTGGAAGCCCCTGTACCGGTTTGAGCTGGACTATGCACAGGGACACCAAATATGCCCCCATTGCAGGACTTCAAAACACTCAGAGAGTGCTCCCACCCAGCCCCAATACACATACGCCTGTCTGAGAGGTGGTTACACTGCTCTGTGCCAGGAAACCTATTGTCCAGACCTCCCCTGCGGAGTTTCAGTCAGCAGCAGGAGGCCAGACCCGTGTCTGTGGCTGCAGCATCCATTTTGTGATGCCAGGGCTCTATTAAGTTTCTACCGGGTATACCAGTGCTGTCATGTCTCTCCCTCTAGAAGGGTGGGATCATACTCCCACACCAGTTACTGGTGTGGGGGTATGATTCCATGGTGTTTGACACCAAACACAACATATTTCTGTGCAGCCAGTTCAAAGTTAGCATTTACCGTTTGGTTATAATGCACGTAAGAGTATATGGTCAGGCTGCAGCACAAACAGCATCAGAAAAGGGTCTCCGAACGCTGCAGAGGGGCTCTGCTCATGCAGGGGCACCCTCTCACATAAGAACCAAGCACACTGCCTTCAGCATTGATAAGGCCTGCCATATGAGTGACTTATAGGTTTATATGTGTGTATATATGGTGAGATATGGTGAACCTATATATCACCACCTTACCCAGGCTGCAGTAGCAGACCTGTGGTGTCATTTTGGGTGGCTTTCCAGGGGTGGCATAATACATGGTTCAGCCCCTGGTAGGCCTCTGGCGTACCTATGCCCTGGGTACATAGTATACCATATACTAGGGGCTTATAAGGGCACCTTAGATCCAATCTGAACTGTACCTAAAGTACATGGAATCATTTTAGAGAGGAAGCAGCTAGGCTGGGGCTCTGATTAGCTGGGTCCCAGCCAGACTAAAGTTGAAAAACAGTGAAACACCAGCAAAAAGTGGGGGTAAACATATGAAGCAGATCCTACTCTCCCACAGATACCTCAGCCAACCAGGAATCCCATTTCTAGCATACAGGGTGGTCTGTATGATACACTGCAGTATAAACTCCAATAAAATATTAAGTCATGTTTTATACAGTCATCGAGAAAGTACATTTTTTAATTCAATATGTGGTATTTTCCCTATTTTCTCACTAGTATAAGCATGGCATTTTGTAAATACTTGATTATCGTTTCTGTAATGAGTCACTCTTGAGAAAATACTATTGGTTTACTCAAATGCAAAGAGAAACATTTGTTGGGTAGAGTCATCTTAAAATCCAATGTTCTATGTACTTTACATTTAAGAACGTGTGTTTTTGACTGCTGCTTGTTAATGATGTCTAGATGTTCGACCTGCCAGCCTTAAGGTGGTCCTCCACCTAATTCTTTGCCTTCTTCCCTCCTGAATTTGTTTTTTCTGGTCTTAGGACTTTGTGCACTTTACCTGATTGGAATATTAAATTTACTTATATGCCTATAAAAAAGTGGTATACCATTTACCGAGGGCCGGTAAACTAAATGCTTCTAGAGGGTCTGTAGCACTTATTTTACCACCCATTTAAGTAGCCCCTTAAAACATGTCTCACACTTGCCATTTCAGCATGAATGAAGTTTTAAACTGCCAATTTGGCATGGTAAAATAAATCCTTTGCCACACCGAAAACTCCTTTTTTAATACTTATAAGCCGCCCCTGGGGTAGGCCGTGCACAGCCCATAGGGCAGGTTCCAGTGTATTTAAAAAGTGAGCATGGACTTTCAAGGCATACATGTCCTGTTAGTGAAAAACTAACAAATTCGTTTTTCACTACTGTGAAGTCTGCCTCTTCCATGAGATAACATTGGGGAACCTTATTACATTTAATAAGTGGTAACTTTTGTTGAGGAGTCTGTCAAAATGTCATGTTTGGTGTCTAAGAAATTGTAATTTAAAATACTTGTTAATGAACAAGGCAGATTTTAAGTCACTATTCTGAAAATGTCACTTTTAGAAAGTTGGCATTTTCTTGTCCTAACTAACGCTGGGCGTAGTTTGTGTAGTAGCGCTACGCTACGCTACTCGAAGTGCACTTCGCACTACGCACGCTACGGTAGCTACGCGAACTGCATAGTGCGGTAGGGAAAATGCTGTTTGCACTGATTGCACAGTGCCGGATGCTTGTCCGCACTGTGCAATCATTGCAAATGGCATATTGCACAGTGCAACAGTCGCTTTCTGCCGCTCGAGTAGATTTGTACTCAAGCGGCAGTTTTCTCAACGCGGACTGGTAGTTTCTCATCGCCAGTGGTCGCGAGCATACTCGACCACTCGCAATGAGAAACCTGATCTCCCCGCGTTGATAATCTCGCCGGGAGTTTTATTTTCCACGCTCGCGATCGGCAACTTGATGTTGCTGATCGCGAACGAGGAAAAAGTTTCACCGGGAGGTCATTTTGCTCGCTTGTGGTCGCCAACTTGACGTTGAGGACCACGAGCAAGCAAAAAATGCCCACTACGCTACGCGTTTTTGCACTGTGCTACGTGCAATACACGTAGCACATAGTTGCGCAAACTACACAAACTATGCGAGCGTTGGGTAGTCCTACGCCCAGGGTGAGTCCTAACCATTTGGTAGCTGCAGTTTGTTTCATGAGGCACATAACTAGGTGAAGGTGGCCGTTGACTTTTGTGTATTCCTTCCAGACATTCACACCATAGAGGGACTGAATGCTGGCAGAATGGGCAATCCTGGTATGATGGGAGGACAGAGCTGTGCACAGCCCCACTTTTACTTCAAAGACACTGCCTCAGCTCAACCACATTAGCCAATTGTGACTGCAGTCAGCCTGGGACTAGGGCAGGGAGACAGAACATCCCGGACAGTTCTATGTTGGGGGGACTACAGGTGTTTCTTGCACTGGACTAGGAATAAAATTAGGACCCTTATACGACTCTTCAGTTAACTTGTGAACCTGCAGAAGTATTCTCAGAGGACTGCCCTTCTGCCCAAAGCCTGCCTTGTGCCCTTAGAGGAGTGTTGTACTGCTTGAGACCTGGTTTTCTGCTTGAACCTGGGACTTCCAGAGTGACTCCAAAGGCTATTTTTCTGGCCTCTTGATCAGAGTCTCAGGGACAGAATAGGCTCCAGTCATTTTGAATCCACACCTGTACTCAGCCAGTGTGAGCCCTGTTCCTCCAAGTGGTGCCCCTCCAGCCCTGGACCAGAGAGCCCAAATCCAAACATTGGGAATTTTCAGCCACAAAGTGCTCTGAGAACTGGGAGGAAACCGGGACCTACCTGCTCATCGATCAGCCCAAAGGGCTTTTCTCATCACGAGGACCATACCAACGTTACGTTCGTCTCCACAGCAGCAAATCCTATTCAGGGACGCTTCACAGAAAGGGTATACGGCCTTATGGAGCCATCATTGGCTACAGCTGCAGCTTCGTACCGCTGGAGATTTCTGACTTCTATAAAAAAGACTAAGTCAAAACATGGAAATCTTAACCGCGCCTTCGGCCAGCAGCTCTCCGATGATGACGTCTCCCCTTTGGACAATGCTTTGCCCCCTGAGCTTTACCTTCTCAGACAATTTTCTTCAAATTCTCTTCTAAGTGCAAAGGTAAGAAGAGACTGGGCCCAATCCACTTTGCCGATCCAAACTGCTCTCTAAGGCTTTGGGCACAGCTTTCGACTTTGCCCCTATCTCACACAATGACATGTCTGCGGTTGGCACTTTAATCTTTTAGGTGCTATTTTTCACTTTAAACTATAAAAATTCACTTGATGGCAGACACGGCACTATGCACATTTAACAACACACCCATAGTGATGTGATGCAGATCGAAAATTTACAACAGTGCTGAAGTAAAGGGAATCAAACATCACAGAAAGACACCAAACATTAACTAGCACATTGTATGTACCTTCTGTTAGTAGGCACTCCAAAACATTCAACTATCACTCTTAAACTCTTAGGAGCAACTGCCTAGCCTGCCACTAACACCTTCCAACACACAGCAACATGCCACCCGAACTGCACATTCCACTTACATTATATGGGCAAAATCTAAGTCATGGCTGCAGCAAGACAAAAGAGGGTGCTTATTTAGAGTTTGGTGGACAGTACACGCCATCACAAACATGGCAGATGTATTTTTCAATGTGTTACATGTGAATTGAAGCATAAGGCACTTGGAACATGGCGAATGGAATGTCCATTAAGTTTTGACGAAGAGTCCAATCCACCAAACTCTAAATAAGGGCCTAAGTAACTGTTCATTTATGGACATGTACGAAGATGAAGATACAATGATATAGTATGACTGAAGTGTTTAATTGATGGCATTAGTTTTCTTTAAAACATAAAGTCTCTTCCTTTGCATTCTAAGCACCCCCATCAACCTAACCATTTATTTGAATCCTGTGTAGCCCTGAACTTAAATGACAATTTTATGAGCAAACCCAGACAACAGTTCTATCCAAAAAAGGTATTTAGATGTACACAATTCACACTGACTAAAGTTGGTAAATTCCAAAACAATAAACTCTTGCCAATCTACGCCTATGATCTGGCAGTTGAAGGCAAAAATCCCAAGGCACAGGAACTCGGCAAATCTCAGATCGAAATGGCCATGTCAAACTGCTTGAAGAAGAACCAATTAAAACAATTTAGGAATGCCTCAAGCTATCCATAATATACACGCATAAAGTAAATGCTTTAGGTTTCAAGTAAAATAATTAACAGTATATACATCTGTGTGCATTTTCCATATCGGGCCTCGTTATGAGTTGCATATTATTCTGTATGGTAAGAACGCATCCAGCAAATATTGATACTGTAGGGTTCGGTATATACTGGGTGCAAGGCTATTGCATCATTCTGGTCGCCAAGATTCGGATGGAGGATAATTGATAGCATGGCATTCTTCCCCTTTTCTTATCTGCAGATACACGCACTAATTCTATTGGTCTTTATTAGGAGAACATTGTGCAAAAATAACCTTTAGATACAAACTTCTGTTTGCGCCTGAAACAGGATTTGTGGGACACTTTGAATGTGCCTCATAATTTATATTCCTGTTTAGCTGTCTCACTTTGAGGGTTTGTGCCACAAGTACATTGATAAAATTCTTCAAAGTTCTTAGCAACTTGTAAATTTTAAGAGCTGAGCTGGATTCATTTGCTTAAGATTCCGTTCTATTTCTTAGCAACATAGAATCCCGATGCTAGGACTAGATATTAATTTTGAGCGAATAGGACACGTTACAACACACTTTGGGGCATATCAGCAACAACCAGCGATAATTATCGCTAAGCGCACTTAGCGCTAGGATAATTATCGCCGGCTAGCGTGGATTTTTATCGCTGAGATAGCGTGCTATTGGCAATGCTTATCTCAAAAGCGATAAAAATCCTCGCGCTAACTGCCTAACGTGAGATTATCGCAGGAAACCCAGCGATAATCTCACGCAATGTGGCGTTAGCTTGTTGATAGGGGCCCACAAACTTAGCCATGATATCCACCTTCCATAGGATATCATGGCTAAGTCAGTCCTGAGGCAGGGGTAAGGAAAGTAGCAATAACAGGGGTTATCGCTACTTTTCTTGCCGCTAGGCTTCATAGCATGGGGCTTGATGATAGGAGAAATGTCACTTAGCGACATTTCTCCTGTCATGTCAGGTCAGGAACACCCACTTTGCATCTCATTAGAGATGCAAAGCTGGGCGTTAGGAATTAGTGCGCTAATGCAAGGTTTCACGCGTTAGAGTGACCTTGATAATTAGGCGATAATATTATCGTCGCTTTTCAGCCGAAAACGGCCGCAAAAGCGGCGATAATTCTATCGCCTCGCCTTGCTGATATGCCCCTGAGTTACTACGCATACCATCACAATGCAAGTCATTACAACGACTTGATGTGGGGGGGAGGGGGTGCTAGAATTTGGAATAGTATAATTTACTATTCCAACTCCAGACTGTGCCCCCTACAGCAATCGCATCTAATTGTTGTAGGGTACAAACTTGATAATCTAGTACTTTTTGTAGGAATAAAAATGCATGAGAGATCTCGAGGCAAACAAACATGCCTTTGTTCCTATTTAATCCAAGCGTTACTAATGGCTGATTTCAGTTAGTAGGTAAATAAAGATGCAAGACTGCTTTGTCCCCATATTATTCCCAAATAAGGTTCACAACACTCCACCTACCATGCATAGTGCTCTGCTGCCTTCAGCAAGGTTTGCTCATCAGAACATATATAACACAACACAGCATAAGGTGATCTGCCATCTGCCCTCTTTTAATAATTGGGTCCCTAGTTGGCAGAGTGTTAGAATAGACCTGTTTGCGCTTACGCAGTGCCCCATGTAGGCTAGCATGCGCCCCATCATTTTCTTCTCAGGCACCATTTTAGGCTGTTCGAAACTGATCTTGTTCAATTCCGAGAAATGCCCCCACCTGAGTTTTGTTTCTAAAACGTTAGTTTTTGTGTCAGTAATGAGAACACTGTTCATGTCAGCGCATAGCTTTCTCACTAGATAGAGGCCCTGTCCCACTTGTCTGTTGGCGGGCCCAGGATAGAACGACCTTGGACTCTGCTAGTTTGAGTAAAATATGAGCGCGGAAACCTTTTTTTTGTATTTCACTGTCCAGCTGCACTTGCTTGGAAAATTACACTGTGGGCATGTTTTTGCCCAGCTATGAAACATACATAATGTATCTTTATGTTTGTTGATTTCAGTTCTCTCTGTAGCACTCATAGCAGCTGTACAGATGGGGCTCCACTCTTAGTATATATGAATAAACTGTTATTGGTGAGTATTTTCTACTGTCTGACCGACTCTTCATTTGGTACTGGAGGCTGAGAGATGGTCATTATTGACCCGGGTGGCCCTAAACAGGCTACTTCCTTCAACAGGTATGCACCCTGTCCAAGCAGGGACCACAAATCCCAAAAACAAATTTCTTGGCAGTGCCATTGTTTGTTCTTCTAACAGGATGTAGCTAAAGCAACTGCAGATCGCCTGAAGCAATTTCTTGACCTCTGTCCTCATTTAGGATGCATAAATGCCAGATATGGCCTAATCCATTCTTGTCTTTTTAAGGTCACCTACAAAGAAAAGAAAAATACTTATGAGGATCCAGCAGCTTTGAAAGATTTTCTCCAGCAAGTCGGAGCAGATGTCATGGACACTACAAAACCTACTTGATTGTTCTTTTGTTATCCTTGTCTGCTCTTTTTATGTATAATTCTCTGAATGATGTTCTTTCTCATATTATATTGTCTCTCTTACTCCTAATTAGAGGTGTATCTCTCCCTCCCTGTTCCTCATATGGTCTCCTCAATATGTTGATGTCTTTAATCAGTCTAAAGCTGTCCTGTCGTCCAGTGGGGCTCAGATGTTGTTATCGTCATCACCTGGTGTCGCCTACCCTATTTGTCTTTGTGTTTTGTAGGTATGTTTTTCAGTCATCATTTGTATGACTTGTACTGTCTTTTTGTTTCTTGTTGTATTTCCCCTTTCTTAACGTTTCTTTATAAATTTCCTCTTTATCTCTTTCTTCTTCCTATTACTTATTCCATTGTTCCTTTTTTCCTTCCTTTTCATATCAACCAAAAATCCTACCTCTATCTTTTTACCTTTTCAAATTTGCTCTATCCTTATATTAATTGTACCACTGTAAGCTTATTGACTGTTCATGTTATTATCTTCATGTTACATTTCGAGTTACTACTTGGAATATTAAAGGGTTAGGTAAAAGACAACGGGTGTTATCTCATTTAGCTTAATTGAAAACTGATATTACATTACTTCAGGAATCACATCTTGCAGAATCTGAGGCTTCTAAGTTGAAAAAATGCTGGGTAGGTAATGTGTTCACCTCTCCGGCTTCAGGAAAGAAAAATTAAGTCCTGATTCACTGTCATAAAAAATTTCATGTTTCAGTTGTTCATCAGGAATCTGACTCTGAAGGTCGTTGGGTTATTGCTGAACTCCTTATTGATAAAATACCCCTAGTTATTTTTAATGTAGCTGGTCCAGTCTCTGTTGATAAAGTTTTTTGGACCAAACTTTCTGACAAACTACTTCTATATGATGATGACTATGTTATATTTGGTGGTGACTGCAGTCAAATTCATGACCCCATATTAGATAGACACTCAACAGTTAAGTTTGTTCATACCAAAATGCATTCACAATTCACTTCTACAATACGCCGTAAATCACTAGTCGATATTTGGAGACTTTGCCACCCAGACCTTCGGTAATATCATTTTTACTCACCCCACACCACTCACACTCCAGTATTGATTACCTCTTTCTGAGTAAATCCTTAGCTCCACATGTTCTTCAGTCTGAAATAGGGTCTATTTTAATATCGGATCACCTGTCTATGTTGATCTTGACCTGATACAATTCACTCCACATGCAGGTAAATTCCTTCCTCTTGGATCCTAAATTCTCCGGCCAATGTCGGGGCATATCAGCAAGCAGGCGATAAAAAATTCGGACGAACAGCGGCGATAATTTTATCGCCTTATCAGCAAGGTAACGCTATCGTGTGAAACCTTGCCTTATCGCCATTTTCCTTAACGCCCATCTTTGCATCTCGAATGAGATGCAAAGTGGGCATTCCTCCCCAGGATAACGGGAGAAATGTCGCTAAGCGACATTTCTCCTATTATCAAGCCTCACGCAAAGCAGCATAGCGACAAGAAAAGTAGCGATAACCTCTGTTATCGCTACTTTCCTTACGCCTGCATTGAAACTGACTTAGGCATGATATCCTATGGAAGGTGGACATCATGGCTAAGTATGTGAGGCACTATCAGCAAGCTATCGCCAAAAGTTGTGTGATTATCGCTGGATTTCCAGCGATAATCGCACATTTGGCAGCTTGTGCTCTGAATTTTATCGCTTTGGAGATAAGCGTTGCTAATAGCACACTATCTCCGCGATAAAATTCAGAGTTGGCCGGCATAATTATCACCAGCCCTTGCTGATATGCCCCTCAGTTCCTTCGCTCCTGAATTCTTTGTTACTAACTCAACAACACACTCCTCTCCCGTAATGATTTGGGACTCTTTTAAAGCAGCCGCTAGAGGTTTTATAATACATTTTGTTTGCAAAAGATTTTTTTTTTCATATTCAAGCTACTTAACTACTTAATAAAATTAAGCAGCTAGAATATACATATTATCAATCCAACAATGAATCTTCCTTGAAAAACCTTATTGATCTACGGAAGCTGCTTTTTCCTATATACTGAAAAGTAGCACTCGCTATTTTTGAAGTCAAAATAAGATGGGGAAATTATTGGCTAACTATTTAAAAATAAAGAGAGACTGTACTAGAATGGAATCTTTACAGAGTAACACTGGAGTTCCTCTTTTTAATGACAATGATATTCTAAAAGATTTTTTTTTTTTTATCTACATACTCCAGAAACACAGCCAGTGCAATCAGATTTGTCCTTCTATTTTCAATCCATTACCTATCCTCCCTCCCACCACATTGATTTTGATTTGCTGGGAACCGATATTTCCTTAACGGAAATTACCCATGCAGTCTCAGTACTACGGCGAGGGAAGGCTCCTGGGCCTGATGGGTTTACTGTTGAGTTCTATGACCACTTTGCTATTCTCCTCCTTCCCAATCTTCTACATTTATTTAGTTCTTTTATTACCAATGGTGCATCTCAAGGTACTTTCAAGGAAACCATGATATGTTTAATTCCGAAGGATCCTTAAGACCTTCCCCTAAGTTAAAATTATCGCCCCATCTCCTTAGTCAATACTGACGACAAGATCTTTGCCAAAATTCTGGTGTTACGCATTAATCCTATCCTACCTGATCTTATAGGTCCTGAGCAATCGGTTTTGTTAAGAGAAGGATAGCCTCTGACAACTCACAAGTCTTTTTTAATATCCTTGGCAAGGCTTCCTCTTAAAATTATCCTTTTGCGGATGTTGCTTTGGATGTAGAAAAAACTTTTGATAGGATTGGATGGGATTTTATATTTCATGCTTTAAAATGGGTAGGTTTTCCACCTAAACCGATTGCTTTATTCTCTTTATTATATTCAAGACCCTGGGCCTCAATTTTTGTTAATGGTAACATTTCGGATTACTTTTCTCTTCTTAGAGGGGTGCAACAAGGGTGTCCTTTATCAACTTTATTGTTTGTCATAGCATTGGAACCTTTTCTAACTAAAATCCTACAGGATGTTCATATCTCTGATTTCCAATTTGGTCCTAATACAGGTTAAAATGTCTGTATACGCTGATGATATCCTTTTACATTGTTCTAATCAGGCCACCTCTCTCCCTCTTTTCGTTAAACAAGTTGATACATTTTCTCAATTATAAGGTTATTGGCTTAATACTGATAAGTGTGAAGTCTTACCTCTAAATGTTCTATGTCACAAACAATTTTTTATTAGCACTGTTTTTTCCTGGCAACCCTCAAAAATAAAATACCTGGGCTTGTGGTTCTCTCCCACTATTCCTGAGACTTTAATATTACATTTGATCACATTATCAAAGCTTTAAATGATACTATTGCACTTTGGCACCCTCTTTTCCTCTCTTGATAGGGATGAAAGGATTCAATTAAAATGAGGCTTACCCGGGGGGGTGCTAGAGGGTGAGCAACCGAGATGGCCACACCCGTATAAAGCCCTAGCAGCCCGGGAATAATCATCCGTAATGATCCTACTTTCCAACTAAGTTAACTGGGGTAGACACCGCAAATAATACATTGGAGTGCGCCTGGGATCCGAAACTGCGCTCGGCTGCCAAGAAATCCCGCTGAATGCCGAGAAACGACCGAAACGCTGAATTGCAAAGTGGCGTTTGAAGGGCTGCTTACTAAAGGTAACACGCGTTAGCTTGCCCTTGATGATTGAGCGTTAACAAAATCGCCGCTTTTCGGCCGAAAAGGGCCGCTAAAAGCGGCGGTATTCGGCTTGATGATATATGCTCCAACGTGGGGGCATATCATCAAGGCCAGGAGATTATTATCGCTCAGCACTCTTAGTGCGAGGATAATTATCGCCGGCCAACGCTGTATTTTATCGTGCAGCAACGCTTATCTCCAAAGCGATAAAATTCAACGCGCAAGCTGCCAACTGTGCGATTATCGCTGGAAATCCAGCGATAATCGCACAACGTTTGGTGATAGCTTGCTGATAGGGCAAGGCAGACTTAGCCATGATATCCACCTTCCATAGGATATCATGACTAAGTCCGTTGAAAATCAGGCGTAAGGAAAGTAGCGATAACCATGGTTAGCGCTGCTTTTCTTATCTCTATGCTTATTAGCGATTCCCTTGATAATTAGAGACATGTCGGTTAGCGACATTTCTCTAGTTACTTCAGGAAGGAACGCCCACTTTGCATCTCATTAGAGATGCAAAGCTGGGCGTTCACAAAACAGGCGCTAAGGCAAGAATTCACGCGATAGCATGACCTTGCTGATATAGCAATAAAATTATCACCGCTTTTCCGCCGAAAACGGCCGCAAAAGCGTTGATCATTTTTTATCGCTGCCTTGTAGATATGCCCCGTTGTTCTGTAAGATTGCAGGGCCCTTATCATAAAGTGCTCCATGTGCATGGCACATTAACTTAAAAATTGCTCTTTTCCAAACTGGGAACAAATGAAGATAGTTAAGACAATCTGAGGCTGAACTGCTGCTAGTCTTATTACAGATCAGTCTTGCCGCTGCAGTTTGACTAGTTTAAAGCCACATGAACAAGTACTCTGTCAGTGACAATGTCGTATTGGGTCTAGTGACTGGGAAAAAATACCATTTCTAATGTTGCTCATGTTCCACTTTTCAATATCATGCAGCTGAGCTTGTGGGAAACAAGTTGTGCTTAGGGGTTTCTTATTTAATATTTAAAATGAGGTTTTCCAACCTGTCAAAAGAGTAATTTTGACAGGACTGGGACGCAGTTGTAAAGTTGCAGCTGTCAGGCTACACGGAGTAGGCCTGAAGCAATGCTTTTACTTGGCACACTAGTGGATGATACAATAAATGCTGCATTCACCAGGTGCCATTTAGCTTTTCATACTACAGGTGTAAATTATATACACTATACTCTAGCCTTACAGGAGAGTTCAATATGCTAATCAGGGATTAGCCATTTTTTACATGTTTCAGGGGTCATAGCACATACATTTGGCACGGCAAAGCAGTGCCCCATTGTGTAGAGTTTAAAAACTCAAAAATGGGGGTGGCCACACCAAAAAGAGCATTTTCTAACAATAATGCTTACCCTATTTGAAAATGCAAGATTTGCAGGTCAGTAAGTGGGTTTAAACAATGTTTCTCAAAAGAGAGCTGCTCTCTCATTAGAAATATTTCAAAAGAAATAGACTTATGCAAATTGGGTGCTTCATCGTGTTTATGATGTTGTTTCTAGAAACATCTGATGAAGATCGAGTTTATAGTGTATATTGGAATCCAAAGATTATCAATTGAGCTTCATCATTTTTAGAACCCAGACTTTTCATCAAGTATATTGTCAAAACTCTTTGTAGCCAGCCCCTTATTCCGATTGTCAAAGCACGAGTGTCTGTTCTTTCTTTCAGCACTCTCAGCTTATTTCCGCTCACAGGAGTTGCAGTTGCTTGTGTACATTTGGTGCCCACATAATGTGAGGTAGCTGTTTCCTCGTTTCCATATTTGTCTCTTATACCCATGCAAGTGAGGGATCACTTTTGGCCATGAACACATGCCATAGAACAAGTGAAAGATGCAGTACAACATTTTCTTGAGGACCTCTTAAACATTTCCCATTCAGAAGGTAATAGTCTATTAAGATGCCCCCCTGAAGGTACCCTTGCAGAGAAAACACAGCAAGTCTTCTGGATAACTCTGCTGGCAGCATGCAGTGTTGTGTGTGTCCTCTTCAAAAGCCAAACCAAGGTTGCCCCACCGTGGCCAATGACAGTGTGTCTAGACTGTGCTGCCAGTGGTCATATGTGCACACCCCATAGGCAGAACTTATGAGGATGACCTAACAACTACACTCAATGGCTCGGGGTCTTCTGAAGAGATAAATGGGGCAATGATTTATATTTTTAAACCACTGCTCAAAGTACTCTCAAACATACTGTAGTGACCACAGTAGGGCTAAGTTGTCTTCAAAATGGTATTTATTTAACTCAAAACAGAGCACACTATTCATTATACAGCAGTTCCTTTTCTTGAGTCTCCAATGGTCTCTACTTCTTTCAAAAGAACACTCTAACATTCTAAGATACATAGAATGCTCACGAGTAAGCATTCTATGGTAACTCTAAACTACTGCATAACTCTTTTCTATTACAATACTTTTTTTTTCGAGAACAAAATTTTACTCAAGCTAAACTTACATGTACACAGCAAAACAACTCTTTACACCAAATCAAATTTTTAAAAAATACTGTAATTTTTTTTAGAATAAACCTGGTCACAAAGATGAATCTCCATTGAACTTACATCATACCCAGAACCACATTGGTTCGAATAAACATTCCTTCTAAGGCTTAAAAGCCTTTGATCCTTACCGGAAACTCAATGGTTTAGTAATAACACATGAACTCCTTGTTAAGTTTAAATCCCCCATCCCTCCTTATTTAGTTGAACATATCTTCTTTCTTCTGATGACGCATCTCTCATCTTTAACCACTCTCTCACAAATCCACCAGTACTAACACATGAACTCCTTGTTAAGTTTAAATCCCCCATCCCTCCTTATTTAGTTGAACATATTGTCTTTCTTCTGATGACGCATCTCTCATCTTTAACCACTCTCTCACAAATCCACCAAAGTCCACTGCATACCATCACAGATAAAACATACATTTTTCCAACTGCAACTGGGCCATCAAACTTCTCATCACCTTTCCTTACATGACCTGCTTTTCTCACGTGAACAGCATCCCCAACTCGAACACCACATTGTTTGACTCTCCGTCTATTATCATAGTACCTCTTTTGGTTTTCTTGACCACAGTCCAACCTGGCCATAACAAATGCATCAAGTTCGACCACATATCTGAACTTTTTCACCCATTTCAACATCCATGCTGGGGCAAAGCTGGTAGCAGACTCCCTTGCTTTGGTGAAACTCCAGTCAAACTATGAGGTGTAGTGCAATGAAACCACAACATAGATTTCACAGAATTGCCCACATTTTAATCATTTTAGATAACCCATTGGATACAATCGCCTAAAACCTGTTCATCCTCTGACCAAGCCATTAGTTTCGGGATGCTATAAAGAGCTCTTGAGATGGGAAATCTAACTTGTTTTGAGAAAGTCACTCACATCCTTAGACACAAATTGGACCCCATTATCTGACACCAACACTGCAGAAAATCCTTCCTTTAAAAATGTATCTTTCATGTTGCAGTAACCACCCTTGATGTAATTTCACTTACAACCTGCCCTCTGGCAACTTACTGTAGTAATCAACCAAAACCAATGCAAAATAAGAAATGCTCGGAAGCAGATTGAAAGGACCCACAATATGTATGGCAACCCTCTCCCACAATGAAACATTCTAATACATCATTTGGTCAGTGTGCTCCCTAAATGGCCTTCATATGCTCTAACAATTATACCATCACTGTGATTTTAGGGTGAAGAGAATGTATCATCCCCAAACAAAAATCTATCTACAACTATCAACTAATCCGCAACTTTAACAAAAATTGAAGATTAGTGTCCAGATTTCTTTCCTGAGGCCAACCAGGCCTAAAGAACTGAATAACCTTGGTGAGAACTTCATCATCATGCAGTGCCCTCCAAACGTCTTCTGAAAAAACACCAACCTCACCCAAATCCACTGCTGCCACAATACAATCCTCTAAATCTTCATCATCCATTTGTGCCTGAATCTTCAACTAGGACCCTGGACAGATAGTAGGCACACACATTCATTTCTCGGGGTATGTGTACTATTTCAAAATTGAACTGAAGAAGTTTAGTAGACAAACTTGCAATTCTTTTTGTCATACTAGTAATTTTTCACAGAGTAATGCATTTCTGCTTCAGTCAAAACATGTGATGCATAACCAGTCATCAGCACATCATCAGTACCCTGTCATGACATAACAGCCTGATAGCCTACATTGCTGGCATCCACTGTAACCACACAACCAGAATCATAATGTTTCAATGCTTTTGACTCTGTCAATTTCTCCTTCACTGAGAACTCACACAGCTCTGGTAAAGGCTTTAACCCAGCTTTGTCATTTGGTGGATCAGTACCAATAATGCTTTTGACCGGACTAGGTTTGGTTTCAACTCCATCCTGAGAAATCAAATGACCAAGGTACTTCACTTTATCAGTCAAACACATTAACCTCTCCCGCTCAAATCTACCCTATGCTGTTGATATCTCTTTCAAACTTCTCGAAGAGTCTAATTATGAGCTTCTTGATCAGCAGCATAAATAAGTACATAATCATAAACAATTTCTTTATATCAATTATACCTGTCAAAAAATGACACATAATTCTCTGGAACTCTGAAGCTGTGGATGCCAATCCAAATGACATCCAACTATATTAAAATGTGCAAAATGGTGACACAAAAGCTGTAAGGTGTCTGTACGTGGGATCCAACTCAACCTCATGATAGGCTGAAGCTAAATAGAGCTTTGTCAACAATTTAGCATACTTTATACTAGCTAACATTTCAGTAATATTTGGCAAATAACCTGAATCAACTAAAACGTCTCTGGTAAAACAACCAAGATCAAAGCACAGCCTTAATTTACTGCTCTGATTGCGGTCTACCACCAAAGGTAAATTGAGGTCATTCTCCCAAAAGGTACCCCTCTCATTTTATGTTTAACAGTTTGAGCATCATCCTTCACCCTGATCAAATGACTGAAATGTTTTATTTTCCCTTACTCACCTGAAAACACAGGCAGAAATGTGTTCATAATATTTCCCACACATTGGTCATACCTCACAACCAGTACTTGCTCTCTCCTCACTGCCTTCAACGCCATTCCAAACAAGCCTTGATGGAACCATTCTAGTAAATGTAATCCTTTAACTGCAACATAAACTTTCCCAAAAATGTTCCTATCTTTGAATTTTAAAATATCTTCAATATACCCAAGTAATTCAATTGTCCAACCTTCACAACAGACTGGTGAATGATCAGTAGGCTGTAAACATTTTTCACCCCATTTTTCTGTGAACAATCCTTGTGTATTCATAGTAAAATATGCACCTGAGTCACGCAGAAGGTTCAGAATAGCATCACCCACATGAATTTCAACATAGTGATCTACACACTCACTGGGGTCTCCTCATTTAACGTCTTCACAATTAACCATCAATACCATATCACGCACATTGTTCTCTAACTTCTCATCCCCACTATGACTAGAGTCATCTACAACACAAGTCACCTTCAAAAGACAACTAACCCTTGGACTTTGACACACATTAGCAAAATGCCCCCAATTTGGTTTAACAGTTTCTTGGTACTCATCAAGAACATCATAGACCTTTAATTTAACTCGTAAGGTGCTGCAATATCTCTCTTCCTTCAAACCTCAATTAACGGTGTAAAGAATACTTTTTCCTCTCGGGTCCAAAACATAAAGCACCAATGGTTCCTATGTGCAAATGCATCAAACCACTTCTTCCATGGACTAGGTGGATCACCTGGTGTGTCCCAACAATGAGGCGGTGGAATGATAGTTGCATATAGACTACAGGGAGAAGAAAAGAAAACACAGGTGCTAGAATCACAGTGGCACACTAAACATTATAAAACGTTATATGTGTCACAATGAACAGAAAGCAGTGGGCTGGTGTGCTTAGATCCTCAGATGCACGAAATACCCTTGTAGAGAACAAATTCACTCACACTAGAGTTGAATATTGCTGTCGGCTCAACAATCAAACATTCTCTGGTGGTAAGTCAATAGTCTGTGACGTGGATAAAATATTGAGCCTCCAAATATATATTTGTCTGAAAATGAAGACCTATAACCTAAGATGGCCACCAGACTGCAGACATAGAAAACGTTTACAAAATAGAGGTAGGTAGTAGTGGTCCCTCAAATTACCGCACAATCAAAAAACAATAAGTATCAAAGCAATCTGATCTTGTGTGAGTCAGTAATATTTGACTTATAATTTGGCTGGGGTGCCATTGCAGCTCAATACACCAACTACCAAAGGTTCTACTTGCACATTAGAACCTAACGTGTGTACACAAATGAAAACATAGAACTATATTCAGCACTCCCCTTAGTGATTCTAATAATCCAAAGTATACTGGATAGATGTAACCATGATACGTTTTTTATCCTGACTTAGTTTTTACAAAGTATTTTCAAAAACGCCAATGACAACTTAACACAAAGTAAAAAGAGTCCCAGAAGGTCCAAAGATTCAATTTGTTGATTTAGTCTTTTTTTGGTACTCCCAGCAAGGAATTTGCCATTTGCCAACACGTGTTTCGTCTACTCATAGACTTTTTAAGGCTGGAAAGGTAAATACCATACATTTTGTTTGTTGTTTATACAAAGAGTTATTCCACAGATTATAACAACAATTGATGAGAATTTCCAACAGCCCTAACGTGGCGAAAGAATTTCTTTAGAAACTGGATAAAAGTCCAGATGGTGAAAAGATCCAAAAACCAATCAAATTAGACTAGACAAGACCAAAAGTTGATTGTGATACAAGCTAAGAAATAAAGTTATGCACCTCATTCAAATGTTAATACGATAGAAAAATTAAAAAACGTAGTTAAAAAATTACGGTGATTCATACCCTCTAACATGAGAAATGAAGAAAGATATGAATGATAGAAATCCACCTCTACCAGTGTGAATCATGCCTAATTGGTTTATACTTATTAGACCCACCGATTAGCACAAATCTTTGTGATGTGTCCGGAATACAGTTTCACACAGCGGTGTCCTGTATGATCTCGATATCATAAAGACTATTCAAAGAAATCTGTTTAAAATAAACAGAGATTCAATTAGTGTATTCTCCTCTCTATACCTTTTGTGCTGAGAAAATGGTCAGAGTTTACAAGGTATTTAAGCTTAAGAGTTCATGACCTATGTTGCGTTCTCCGGGTCTCACTCTAAATAGGTGTGTATGTTATAAAGTACACGATAGATGTACTTGATAATATCCGGAGACTTGTCCACAAGTAAAAGTATTCTCCACGGCTGGGTCCGAAATTATATTGCCTCAGTCCAAGCAATCCTGTGTCTATGGGGGAATTAAGCAACCATAATTAAAGTGAAATAACGCTCTCCATACACAATATACAATAAACTAATTCTTTGGCCACGTTAGGGCTATTGGAAATTCTCACCAAGTGTTGTTATAATCTGTGGAATAACTCTTTGTATAAACAACAAACAAAATGTATGGTATTTACTTTCCCAGCCTTAAAAAAGTCTATGAGTAAACGAAATACATGTTGGCAAATGGCAGATTCCTTGCTGGGAGTACCAAAAAAAGAATAAATTGTGTTAAGTTGTTACTGGCCTTCTTGAAAATGCTGTGTAAAAACTTGAATCAGGATAAAAAAAAGTATCATGGTTACATCTATCCAGTATACTTTGGATTATTAGAATCACTAAGGGGAGTGCTGAATATAGTTCTATGTTTTCAGACATAGAAAACCGACAAAATATCTTCTGACCCAAGTTAAGATGGCCGCCATGATGTAAACGTAGAAGACGCACCGAGTAACACTTCTTGCATCAAGCCGGCACTCACAGCTTTTCTGGCACAGACGGAATGTATGCTGCATTTCACTATCAAAGTATCGGCAGGCCTCTACTTTCCAAAAGCAAACTGTGCCAAACATTGCTCCTCACCCTGTCAATAGCCACTGAGTGAAAGATGGCCAGAAGTAAATCGTACAGAAGGAGAAACTCCTTGTCACCTCCACCAAGTGAACATTAGCACCCAGGAATTCTTTTGAAGAAGCACATTTGTTTTCCCTGTAGTGATGAGGAAATGCAACGCACAAGTCTGCCTCGAGCAGCTCACATGTATGAAACTTTTGTAGTGACCACAGTAGTGAGAAGCGGTTGTCTTCTAAACTGTTTTTATTTAACTCTGAACAAAGCGAGCAGCTCATTTCACACCACTCTCTTGTCTTGTGTCCCCAGCGGTCTCAACTCCTTTCAAAAGAACATTCTAAGCTGCACAGAATGCTCATGAGTAAACATTCTATGCTTACTCTAAACTACTACACATACTCTCTTCTGTACATATCTTCACTCTTGAACTTCCACAAGCATTGGAGAGAGGGAACTGTCTCACAGCCTCAGTCATAGGTGTTCACTGGCTCAAACCAAGTCTGTGCTCCTACATTGTTTGTCTGACCTCTGATGTACCATTGAAGGATATTAAAAATATTCTGTAATACAATTGCAAAAGAAGGACCATTAATATTACAAACATCTTTGAGCGACTTATTGTTCGTTGTCATTCCAATTGTGCATTGGGAGTAGCTTCTGAGTAATTTTGTTGTAGGATCCTTTAAATGCAGATGGTTCCTGATATGTGCTTTTTGCCAATAGTTGTTTGATGACCTCATACTCCCCCATGTTAAATTAACATTTTTAAATCTACGAGCGACAATTAATAGTTTATATACCATTTCCTTTGGCTCATTATTGGTGCTGATGTAGTTCTATGATAAAAATGCCTGCTATTTCAGTAAACAGAAAGTTGCTGCCAGAACATGTTTCTCTGCAAGGCATGTTAATGACTGAGGTAATAGGGTATTCATATTGATTTTTTCATCAATGTCTGCTACCGTTAGGTGACAAACTTGAACTAGTCACGATATAAGGTTAGTTTTTTGAGAACCTGCAATTATACTGTCTTCAAATAAAAAATGTAGCAACACCGCAGCTATTACCTGACCCACGAAATCCTCCACATTATGGAGACGAACGCACTAGTGGAGAGCAATAATGGCAATTTAGCCTAAATATATCAGTGCATTGCTGCTGGCAAAAGATGCAAATTCCTTTTGGTGGCAATACACTGAAGTCTTCTTCAAGCAGCCTGTGTTTGCCCACCTCATGTAGCTTAAATCAAATCCTGGTTACTGAAAAAGGACATAATTTTAGTGGGCTCCCACACTTTCTTTGATGGTTTTTGCTGGGTTTGTGGGTCCATGCACTGTGGCTCGGCCTCTCAGACTCAGAGGGGGTCTTTCCCTATGGGAATAAGGTATAACCTTACTTAAACTTCTGGGAGGGCCATGATAAGCTAATGCAGGAAATGCAAGTTAAAGCTCCTGTGTGGTCTTCAGTCTATATTTATTTACAGCCCCCTCATGCTTGCTTAAAAGTGTGTTACGTAAGGGCCACTTTTTTAGCATGGCCTGCTGCAGCTTAAAACACCGCACTAACATATGTCAGAGAAAAATGTTCTGTCATGTAGGAAAAAAAATATTTTATACATATTAAAGTAATTCTTTAGTGAGCCCAGTATTTCCAGCAGCCCCCAGTTTTGGGAGGTTTATCTATATAACTAGGACACGATAAAAGTTAAAGAAAAGTATATCCCTAAAATGAGAAAATATAAAAAGCAGATAAATGCCTTTCCTTGCGTAGGTAATGCGGCATTTTGCTAAGAAAATGACTGCTTGTGATTGAAAGTCTATGTAAAATATTTGAGTGAAACAAGTACTAGAATCATGCTTGAAAGCTCTTTTTAATATTTCTCAGCTGTCTAGTTCAGCCGTGAAGGCACATTTCTGACAAGTTCAGGCCTACCTTCAAGTCCAGTAGAACAAGTTCCATTTGTGTTGGAAGGGGCAATGAGGAGGAGTGAGAGCATTGAGGGTGGCATTGAAGTAGCACAAAGAGGAAGCTCAGCATCACAGACGTTCTTCGCTGCAGCATGAAGGTCCTGTCACTGTTGTGGATGGTCCTTATTAGTGCTTCGCTTTGAAGGTCCAAGCAAGTGGTCTATGATGCAGCTTGAAGAGTTGGTTCACCTGAACTTCTCATTGGAGATTTACGCAGAAGGCAAGTTTATGGCACCAACGGGCCTGTTCGCATTCTCAAAGAGCAGCCCAAAAACTTCAGTGGACATCATCTGTGGGTTCACCAGGGGTCCAGGACCTGAGGGGAACCAGTTGGTGGTTAGGAATGTGCTTTAGCAGAGGCCAGCAGTACTCAGGCAGGTCCAGGCAGCAGGTCAGCTGGGCAGTTGCAGGGAGCCTCTGGAGAGTGGTATGTTCCTGCAGTTCAGAACGGACCCTCGGAGTCACTTCAGCCTGGGATGAAAGGTGCAGGTCCAGTTTTACTTCTCAGCAAGAAGGGCAGCTGGAAGCAGAGCAGCAAAGTAGCAGGGCAACAGAGTTGCATCCCTTCTGACAGCAAAGCAGCACAGCAGCCCTTCTTCTGTAGTTTCCATAGATCCAGGAGAGTACTGAAAAGTTTGTGTCTGAGGTCCAATGGGCACAACTTGCAGAGTTTCACTCCACTTAGCTACTTGAAAACTCAGTGCGATTCCGAGGAGTTCATACGAATGGGTGAAAATCGGCATGTGGTACTGCTCATGCTGATTTTTAGAATCGGGAGCTTGTTCCATGCTGCAAAATCAGCGCAAACTGCACCATGCAGCACTGCTTTTTTGCTATTGCTCGAATAGATTTTCTACTCAAGCTGCAGCATTCTCACTGCTAATGGTGTCACCCGCCCGTGTTGAGAAAATCTCGTTGGGTGCTCTCCTAGCACCCACAAATAATGCCAGGGAGTGCCAATTCTTGCTTGCACTTGCCAACTTACCGTTGGCGAGCCTCACAAGAGATAGAACCCCACCACGTGGTGGTTGGTAAACCTTGGCCGGAATTCTGCATTACAAGCATAACACGGAGTAGCCAAAACTATGCGATCTCCCCAGTGGAGTGGAATTTATCACCCACACCTAATTTATACATGATGCCTCATTCAAAGTAGAAGAAGCTTCTAGAGGATGCCCATTGAAGTACACAGGCCTCCTGCCTCTGCTGTCCTGGCTCCAGACTACCTACAATAGGGTATGCGATCCTTTGTGTGAAGGTAAGACACATCCTATTCAGGTATAAGTAGGGCTGTGTCTAGCTCTGCCTTCCCATCCTGCAAGTGATGGCCCATCCAGGCACACCTAAGATCTCTATTGTGTGTGGTTGTCTAGGAGTCATACACAAATACCAACTGACAACTACACCTAGTCATGTGACCCAGGGATAGACTACAGACACTAAATTGCTAAAGGAGGAAAATGCCAACTTTATACAAGTTCCATTTTCAAAATTATAACCAAAAATCTGACTTCACCAAAAAAGCGGATTTTTCATTGAAATTCACAAGACACCAAACAGGAACTGTTTACCTATTCCCATTTGGCAGTTGCAGCTTATTAAACATAATAGGGTAACTCCAATGTTATCCTACAGGAAAGGTAGGTCTTGCAATAGTGAAAAATGAATTCAAGAGTTTTTCAATACCACAACATGTAAAACTTAAATGTACATGTCCTACTTAAAAAAAAATCATTGAGTTTTGATTCTTTGAATCCCCCATGCCAAGGTTATAAACCATGAGAGTAAAGTATTAAAAATAGCAGCAATAGATAAATACTTATTTCATAAAGCATTTACATACAATAATTACTACAAATATAGTGACATAAAGTGGCGTGTGCATTACATTGGTGATTACAAGCTCTAAGCCAAAAGTTCTAGCTCTGACAGCCAAATTATTCTCTGGTTAGTCCCCTACTGACATTGAAAGGATCCAGTCCCTCATAGGAGCACATACCGTAAACATTTTTTCCAAGTGGATGTGCCTTTCCATGCATAAACTGCAGTTTCAATAAGGTATGGGGCTAAAATCTGTGCCAGCCATTGATGAAAGAAGGGGGAGAAAGGCCCAACTATGCTGTTGTTAAACACAGACTCAATATTGACATAGCCACAAACATGAATGCCTGAGCATGAGTAGGTACCCCTTCATTATGAACCCCATGAAAACAAGTTGAGGGATTTTAACACCCAATTTCTTCTCCAGAAACACACTTATTTTGTTTTTAAGTCTGCTAAGGTCTTGGCAACCCTGCCAACATATGTACCAAATCCACCCCATAAAATGTGCATCATGGACACTGCGTGCCGGCAGACCCTCCCCTTATTAAACTATTTTCTCAGGAGCTGTGTAAAATCTAAAACACGTTTTAAAATGTTGGACTTGCAAATTAGCCAACATTAGTATTGATTGGACCAGATCTAAAGAATCAGCCAAATCATTATCTCCTGCTTGTAGCTTCTCTTGCCACCCTCTAGCATGTTTGTCAATATTGTCCAACATCTGGCTGTTTATTAACCGATACAGGGACCCTATTGAGGTCTTTTAATCGAAAATCAACTCTACAAGCTCCACTTTAGAGAACCCTACAAACCTCCTTCCTTTCCTACTCCAAAAATCCTGAATCTGTAAATATTACATAAATTAATTATGCTTGAGCTTGTATTTCAACCTAATAGCTTCAAATGTGTTGATATTCTTACCTATAACAAAACTCCAAGTCTATAGGGACCTTGTTCTATCCAGCGTCTAACATGGATGTCCCAAAAAATACCGGGTAAAATGGAATATCTATGCTCTGGTGTATAGCAGTTAAAGCTGCCGACACCCAGTTTAATCTGAAACAGCTGACCATATTCGAAATGCACAGCAATGGGTCTTAAACCTCACCCTCTTAAATTACCCAAATTCTATCTGCCGCAGCAGATACTCCCAAGCCTCTTCCCATAACAGCAACTCATACATAGTGGAGAGATTATTCACCACAGCCACCCCCTCTCCTTAATTTGAAGAAGGATAGCCATCTGTTGGAGTGTAGGTCTAAGGTTCAAAACCACCCAGCCCCCTCGGTCTCTTGGGAGGGTCATACATTTCAGCACCTTTCTGGGTCTAGCGTAAGCCTATAAGAATCGCAATACCATACCATCAAGCTCCTTAAACTATTTAGTCCCCACCTCAAGAGGGATGGCCTGGAAAAAGTATAAGATTTTAGGATGAAAAATCATTTTTATTATATTGCACCTCCCAATTAAACTTGACAGCTGTAAATAATTCAATATCCTAAACTCCGGCTTGAGGTTTTTAATCAGGGGATCCAAATTGATTTCCATGATTCTCCTAATTTCTGCCTTAATAGTAACACCAAGATAAACTGCCGATTCACCCACTCGTTTATCCTCATACTCAACTTTTCTATTGATGATAACTTGCGCCTTATCTTGGTTTAATAAATAGCCGGAGAAGCTCCCAAATCTGGCCACCTCCTTTTCAATTTCTATTAAAGCAGCCCTGGGTCTCAGGTAACTACTGCTAAATCATCGGCATCGGCATATGCCAGTATTTTTGCTTTCCATCCCTGATAACCAACTAGAGGATTAACAAATTATTATTTGTTCTTCTAATCATTGGATCAATGTGGAAGGTGAACAGTAGTTCTTGTCTTGTACCACGTTGTATCACCACTGACTCTGAGTGTCCACCCATTAACAAGATCTTAGCCCTTGGATTTTGATACAGGGCTTCCGTAGACTTCAGAAACCCTGGCACTATATCCATCTTTGCCATAACCACCACGAGATACAACCAGGAGACCCAATTGAACGCTTTTTCTGTGTCCAAGAGTGTTAACCCCATATGGTCTCCTGATGTCGTATCAGCATCAAACAGAGGGATAACCCTGTGGATATGGTAATTTGTGCCCCTACCTGGGATAAATCCGTGTTGCTCGGGGTAAACTATGTTACTGATAGCCATTGATAACCGCATTGCCAATATTTTCAAATAGATCTTAGTGTCACTGTTCAATAATGTAATCAGAATATACAATCCTGATTCTTGCAATGGTTTATTTTTCTTAGCAAAAACTATTATATTAGCGGACGCCCACAAATCCGGCAGGTGGGTCTATCCTGTTCTGAACCTGCTAAAATAAATCCAACATATATGCTCTAAGAGTGGCGGAAAAGGTCTTATAGAACTCCCCTGGAATAACATTTTTCCCAACCGCCTTCCCTGACTTTATACTTGAGATGGCCATTCCAAATTTCTCCATCAAACGAGGCAGTTCTAAAGACTCCATATCCTCCTCATTTAAAGCTTCATATAATACTGGATCCATATATCCCCCTACATAACCTCTACTATCCTTCCCACCTCGTTTGTATAAAGCTGCTGATAAAACCTCTGGAAAGCCATCCGTATTCCATCCAGGTCAGATACTGCTCCTACAAAAGGATACCGAATTTCCTTAATCTGCCCTTGAACTGTAAAATGTCTCGTTCAGGTCACCAAAAGATGTCCCACCCTTTCGCTGGACTCCTGAAACTTGTGTCGCCACACAGTATATTTATCACCAGATTTTTTTGTGGAAATGTCTACAATTGCAGCTTTATCAGTTGCCACTTTCAATTGTGCTGAATCAATCTCTAACCATGTCGACACTGCATTGATCAAGAGAGTTTCTGCCTTTGACAATTCCACATATAAATATAACATATGTGATTTCTCTTTCTTTTGGCGCAACAAGCTAAACCTCAAAGTCTCCCCCTGCACCCCAGCTTTGAAGGCATCTGAAATCACATCTACTGAAGCGCTGCCTAAATTATTAGTCATAAAGACCTGGATCAACTCCTTCAAGTACTTAATATAATCTTCATCCAGTAATAGTGCCCTTCCAAACAACCAATTTCACTATGAACGAAGGGGGCAGTCATATTTTCCTCTAACACCAGCGGGTTATGGTTTGACATTACCCTGGTGTATTTGGTATTCCAGCAGTCCTGCAGCAACCCCTCTGATGTAAAAAAAAGTAATCCAGTCGTGCATGTACCCGATGGGCTGCAGAAAAGAATGTAAATGCAGGGTTGGAGGTGCCTATTTTAGGTCAGACATCCACTAGCCTGTTTGTTAACCCCAAATTTATCAATGATCTACAAGCTTTAGGCTTGCAGACTTGATAGTGTTTAAAACCGGCCTTAAAGATCCTGCTAGCTAAATTAATATCAAAATCTCCACATAAGGTAAGCAAAAATGGCTATAAAGCTAATTCATTGTTTAGCTGGTCAAATACTGCAGGATCATCCACTGCAGACCCGTATACGGAGCAAAGACTGAAGGACCCATTGGGATAACCACATTCCACAATAGCCCATCAGCCATATTTATCTGCACTAGAGCGGGGAACACTGCAAACACCTTTCGTACCAAAATAGCTACCCCCCCCCCCAAGTACGTGTCCCTTGAGAAGTAAAGCATACAACTTGATATTCCAAACAATCTAAAATATTATGCCGTGCATTCTCAATATGAGTCTCCTGTATACATATTATAGAAACCTTAAACAAACATTTGCATAGCCAATAGGTCTCACCTTTGGAACCTTATAAGTATTTTGCCAGACCTATTGGCTTTGCTAATGTGTTTAGGCTATGTTGTAGAGCAGCGTACCTCCATGCTGACATTTAGACAAAGTCCCTCGGCCAGTTATGATAAAATAGGTGATATCAGCACCTTGTGTTCTTTGGCAATGCTTAGAAGCAACAGCGTTCATTTAAAATATGAAACCAGGCACAGTGGTGGGCTGCAGGAACACAATGGGAAAAGCGTATTTGGAACGCAAAAATAATGATAAAAGCGGCACCCGTGCGTATTAAGAGAGGTAGAGAGAAGAAGAAAATGCTAAAAGAATAAAAGTGTAAGAGGGAGTAAAAGCAGGAGAGGAGGAAGGGAGTGGGTAAAATAGCTAACTGAATGGTGAGGCGAAAGGAACAAAATAGGAGAGGTAAATGCTATTGGGGAACGGATATGGCGTTATATGGAAAGGTAGCGATTTTGGAGCTGGTGAACAAAGTTTGAGTTTTGGCGTAGGCCCAAGATCCTGTGTTGTTGGGCAAATAATTTAATTACCGTGTTTGTCCCATAAAGTAATATGTCCTGAGGTGATGCTTATAAAAAGCACTCAAAAAGTGCTGGGTCCAGTTTGTGCTATAACTGCCAGTGTTTATAATTTAGTGCTGTGGTGAGTTCCGGAAAGCACCAGCTCAAATGAAGCACTACTATAGAAAAAGTAACAGATTAGGAGAGGCAAATGCCATTGGGGAAAAGCTATATAACATAGCTGTGAAAGGTGCTGATTTCAGAGCCGGGGAACAAAGTATGATTTTGTGCATTGGCCCAACATCCTGTGATCCTTGGCAAATCACTTAATCTCCACTTTTGTACCAGAAATTAATATGCCCTTAAATTATGCTCATGAAAAGAATTCAAATATTTGTAGGTCCAGTTGGCTGTATAAGTGCCCGTGTTGTTATTTAAATACTGTGGTGAGTCCTGGAAATCACTGGCTAAAAAGAAACACTGGCGGTTACAAAATCAAAGCAGCATAATAAACATTGTTTTACTTCAGAAATGAGTTTTACTTGTGCGTGTTATAATGCGTTTTAATATATCTTTAAATGGTTCGTATAAAAAGCACTCCAAAACCTTTGGGTTCAGTTTGCACTGTAAGTGCCGGTTATATCACAAATGAGTTTTAGTTGTGTTATAAAAGACAAAGAGCATGTAAAACATTGCGCACAATAACATCGCAGTTTATAAATAAAAAGTATATCAGAAATTAGGTTTACTTATGCGTGTTTTAATGCGTTTTAATATATCTTTAAATGGTGAATATAAAAAGCACTCCTAAAACTTTGGGTCCAGTTTACAGTTTAAGCACCGGTGTTGACAATTAAATGCAGTGGAGAGTGCAGGAAAACACCAGCTCAAATTAAGCACTACTATAAAAATGAGATTTTCACCTATTGGCATTATAAATTACAATGCCTTTTATCGAGTTCTACAAACAGCCATCTACGAGTTCGTTTACCCCGGTTGAACGCATCTGAAATGCGTTATTAACCCACACTTGAAACTGGTCGGCAGCAAGGCACATACAATCTATACAACACATATAGAGAGGTTTATGCTGCACACATCTTTTTGGAAAACCAAAAAGTAAGTATACCCCAGAGCACGGCATGGCTGTGGTTGCGGATATAAATCAAAATGAACTAAGGAACAGAAGGCTTTAAAGTGCTGTATAATGTCCGAGATCAGGAAACGCTGCACGGTACTTTAAGAAACTAGCCTTGTTCACAGCTACAGAATAAAAATATAAAACTGCACTTTTACAAGGGCAGGTCAGCCGTTCTCAGGATAACCCAAGCGAGGTCCTGGTCCTTGGGGGAACGAAGATTCCTCAACCTTTAGAATGGCTGGAGCTCAGCTCACAAAACCTCCTGACTGCAGACATAAGAAGTTACTATAAAGCGCAAATCTTGCTCCTGCATCTAAAAATAAGGCTGGTGTGCTGAAGAGTGACAAAGATGACTTCGCTCATCGGTCAGCTGGAGAGGTCTAAGTCATGCTTCTCCTCCCATCTCAGCCGGCTCCCGGAAAAAGGCTCCTGTAATGTCCTCAAGCAAAAAAGGAGGAGGTGGGAAGGAGCCAGGGAAGGGAAGGAATGGGTAGGAGGAGGCGAGGAGGTGTTTTCCAGCTTTAAGAAGCACGGCCGCAAAACTGAAAGCAACCTTTGTAATATGACACACGACAGATGGCACCCTGCGCGCCACTGCTTGCCGCCTGCAAGGTGGATGCCGTGGGAGTAAACATTTTTACAAAAGGTGAGACATGCACCCGCCTTTGGCCAATTGCGTGCTTTCGTTTTTGAAAGCCACACGCAAAGGCCAATAAAATGTGCCAACAACACGCACAAGCTTGCTGAAAGTCTGGAGTGACTCCAAGAGCAACTCATGCGCTCTGCGCTAGGCTCGACCTAAAAATTGTAAGTCAAGAGCCAACTTTGTCTTTTTAACCGGTTATTCAACTCACATATGTTCACTGTAGCAATCCGTAGAATAATCATTACATAGCCAAGAAAATGAATGCCACACTGTATCTACAACATCTTTTTCTATTTTTTTACCCAGATGCTGCTTCACAAACAAACCTTTCTATAAAGCTAGCTTGACCACTACCCCGATCCACTCCCCGCCATCCACCCCAAGAAACCACCCTGCCACCTCTCATCTACCACAGAGCAACAGGTCAAAAAGTACCCTAATAATATCACCCAATGTAACACCACCCCCTCCCTCCTCCCAGCCCCAGCCAATCCTTAAAGAAAACTATAACCATCTAAACGGTGAAGAAGTATCAGAAAATTGAAAAGGGAGAAAAACAGCCCCCATCTTGCAAATGCATAACGTCTTCACTTTGTATGCCATGTACGGCCCAGATAAAATCCCAATAATTATATTCCGATATACACATGACCAAGAACCTACCCCTTGCCCAACCTAGTTATCAACCAAGTCCAGACACCACAGATCCTCCAGATCTCCTTTAGATATTCTTGTGCCTTTATCTATGATGTATATGTTCGAGCCCTCCCTTTAAAAATAACCTTTAGAGTTGGGTTCATCCAAAAACACCTCACAACCCACTTGCTGAAAATGTGTAAACAGCTGTTGTAAGCACCACCTCCTTTCTACTGTAACATGGAAAAAGTCTGGCTGCACAGAAAAGTATATCCAGAAATGTATTTCTCTCCTGGTGGTTCTCGAAGGCCATCAGTTTCCATAGTACATCAACCATTTGAGATTCGTGTTTGTCTTGATGCTCCTGCAATATTCTAACATCAGCCTCCACCGCCATCGTCCATTTTTCCACTGCAATTTCAGAGCAAATCTTGTTGACCTTCCGAATTGCACCCTGTAATATTTTAGTTGCCAAGTGAGCCCTCCGATTTTCTGACTGGGCTTTCCCTTGCATTGGTTTCAGCATATTATAGATAAGTTCAATGGGGGAGTATCTGCCATTCCTGAATCAGTCGGTGTCCCAATCTGAAATGTACCACCTGCCCCAGATTAACTCTCCTCATAAACTTGTCGGTTAACTAAATATTCCCACTTTAGCTGCTGAGCAATGTTTACATCGATGTCTTGTGCTTTCCCAGGGGCTCTGCCCTTCTCTTTCCACCTTTTCTGGACCTGCAGCCATTTCTGAGTGACTGGTTTACAAAGACTACCACTGAGGCTTCCCCCATAGGCTTCTGACACAGAATCCTGATCCATTAGTGCACCACTGAATCTGTATATATTGGAATCAAATGTGAGTGAAAATAATTTTTCCCTTTACTCTGGGGACCCACCCTCCTTAATGGTACAGGGCATTACTGGGCTCTTAAAGTTTGTCTCCGTGCCCACGGAGGGAAAATAATTGTTCTACAATACCCCCAGTGTTTTCTGCTTCTTGCTCCTTTTCCCCCCACTGCAGCATACCAAGGATTACTGTAGTTTCCAGCCCGAGAGATATGCTCTCTCCAATCCCTTCTTTTGGGGTACTTACATTTTAAGTACATTGCTCCCTATCCTGTGGGCTTTTTGGGATCTACCCCAGTGGTGACTTCTGTATTTTAAAAAGGAAGGTTTGGGCCTGGCGAAACGTTTATTTTGGCAGATTGAAATGGCAGTTTAAAACTGCACACATAGGCTACAATGGCAGGCTTGAAATAGGGTTGCAGGGCTACTTAAGTGGGTGGTTCAACAAGTGCTGCAAGCCCACTAGTAGCATTTGATGTACAGGCCCTGGGTACAAGTAGTTCCACAATACTAGGGATTTATAAGTGAATTAAATATGCCAATTTGGGGTAAGCCAATTATACCATGTTTAGAGGAGAGACCACAAGCACTTTAGCACTGTTTAGCAGAGTCCTAAGGATAACAAAAACCATATCAGAAAAATATGGAGGAGTAAGACAAAATGTTTTGGGGAAGAAAGGTCTAAAAAACAGTTTTCTACTCTGGCACTCTGGCGGCTGTTTTGGCAATGCTCATTGGGAGAAAGTGCCTCTTTTTGCGTGGTCAGAATCAATTTATGTGGACTAACGCTACTGTTTTTTTAACTCTGTGTACTGAGACACTGTCAACCACGCCACTGTACAGGTGCGCCGAACTGTAAAACATGTCTATATTGGCTAAAACTCTAATTGACCTATTTAACTTTACTATAAAACTATTGTATTTGGTGTTCAAAGTACACCATGTGGCATGTAAAGCTAAATGATTCCAGGCCTTGAATCAAACAGTAAGTGGAGTGGTGCACCCAAAGATATGGTAGCCCACAAATTCTCCTTTGTACTTCAAAATAATGTTATTCTTCCTTTAATTCATATTCAGAAAAGCATTTTTTCATACATAAGAACATCTAGCCATAAGAACATCAACCCAATGCGCTTTGTTTAACAGGTTTTGAACTTCATCAGGGCTCAATTGAATTCACATTCTTTATACTCTTGGTGCAGAGATTTTTTAGAATCAGTCCAATAAATGAATACATTAAATCAGAAGAGTGTTACAGTCAGATGAACCTCATATTCATGAGTAGGGTCCATCAAAAAGATATAGTCGTCCAGTCCAATATTATACTGGGATAGAGTATCTCCTGGATGATGCCCAGGCCCGTATCACACTTCGAATGCCACGATCTTCACCAAAAGAGAGGATTCCAGGCCTACCACTGATGCCTGGCTGCTTCAGTTTTAATATTGTCAAAATAAGCTCTTTGTACAGGTAAAAACCTCCCTTTTAAATATGAAGAAGTCACCCCTAAGTAAGCTTTCTAGCCCACCAGGCAGGGTGCATGATAGTTAAAAGTAGGTCATGTAGAAATTTAAAGTTAACATATCTTTACAGTGACTAGCACACAAAAGCTCTGGAAAGGCTGCATGGCCCATAAAGAAACATTGGGATTGAATATTAAATATTAACTCTACTATCTCATGCTTCTGACCAGCTAGAAAAACAAGTCAAAGTCTGTTTTTAATATTTATTAAAAGCGCAACCTCATGGTGAAGTCATATGTCTAATAAATGTTAAGCAAAATTGGCTTTAAGAAAGTTACATTTTCCCTGCCTGAAGACTCTGGAGGCTAATTTGCATTAGCCTCTGATTGCCAACTTGGTGTTGAATGGCCCTGATGAAGTATGAAAACAAAGGGCTCCCAGAGCAGAGACAATAGCCTGGGTGCGGGCCTGGAACCATTCACGTTGCTTCCTCCTGTTTTTCCCGGCTTCATTATTGCTGGCCTCAGGACTTCTGATCTGAAGCCTCTGGGACACAACCGGCTTCCAACAACCCTGCATCTGCACCTGGACTCTGACAACTTTGAGTCTACCCTGCCGAGTGGTGCCATCCCAGTCCTGGATACTTGGAAGGGGGCTTAAGGTGCTCTGCCAGCCTCTGTGGTTCCAGCAGAACCGATGCATCTAATTTGCTGCGTGGTGCACCTCCGAGCAGAACTAATGCATCTCTGCTGCTGCATGGATTGGACTTATCTCAAAGACCTTCCTCACTGCCGCAGCCTGCAACAACTTCAGAACCGTCGCTGAGCGATACATCTTCTGTGCTGACCCTCGCATACCTTGTTGATGGCAGCCTCGATGACGAACTCCGCATCGCAGCCTCACAGCTATACAGAACCAATGCATCACCCCGACTGCGAGCCGCATCTTTGATGCCGGACTACTCATTGCAAGCCCCATCGATAAGATCCTTAACGAGGATGCAGGCCCTCACATTGCAGCCTCGGCGCATCTTGGAACCGACACATCACTTCAGCTACACAATGCATGTTCGACGCGGGCAAAGATTGAAGGCACTTTGTTCAGCTGGCCTAACTGGGTCCCTGCAGCCGGCCAGCACTCCATTGCTGTCATCCTGAGCTTGTGACATTATCCCGGTCCGGCGCAACCAGATATCCACAGTTAGTGCTTCATGTTTTTTGGTGCTATTGCCACTAAAACCTTTAGCATTGAATATCTTTGGTTCTACTGATTGGATTTGTTTTGTTTTGGATTTGGACTTGCTATATTTATTAAAGACAGTTCTATTTTTCAAACTTGATGTGGGACTTTTTTTGTGCAGTGTTTTCACTTTATTACTGTTTGAAGTGTTGCGCAGATACTTTACACATCGCCTCTGAGTTAAGCCTGACTGTTCTGTTCTGTGCCAAGCTAAGAGACAGTTGAGCACAGATTAGTTTAGTGTTGGCTTTTGTCTCACCCTGACAAGAATTGGGGTTGCTGCTTGACCAGGGCGCACTCCCAAGTCAACCAAAACCCATTTTCTCACATTCGATGGATTTGGTTCTCTGTCAGAAAGACCAGTTGGTCTGTGCTCAGGAATCTACCCTTCTTTAAAGGGGCTTCCCATTTTACACACAGATGCAGCTCACACCAGAACAGGCCCTATCCTTTTCCCTCACAGTCAAGCAAGCACCAAAACCAGTGGGAGGAAAGCTCCATCTTGAATTTACTAAGAGAAGGGCATTGTAAGATTTTTTGCAGTAGGGTATACAGGAACTGCTGAAAAAGTGGGTAGGGTTACCAGGGATCCTTTGGCCTATTGGTTAGGGAGGGGTCAAAAGTCACCTCCACACACAAACTAATACTAGCCATAAATGTGGCATTCCCTGGCATCCGCCTCAACACCCGTGGAAGAACAGAAAAAGGACTGAACTTGCTGATTCAGACCCGTGAGGTGGCCTGAAGAGCTGGATCTGTTCCCACTTGCACCCAGGAGAAAGAAATGGACTTCAAGGGTCAGCGGACTGACCTCCTGTGTAAGCTATAAAGCCACAACAAGCTGCAAGAGGCCTTTTCCCTGCAGAGCCCAGCTGACCAGTACCAAGAAGACCTGGCCTGGACACTGCTGGTGTCTTCTGCTGGAGTGAGTATCGACCCCTAAGTGCTGTTGCTGAGGTCCTGGGTACCCTGGCTGTGTCTAAATATGCTCCTCCTAACATCCCTATAAAACCTATAACTTGATAATTTTTGGACAGAAGACCTCCTTAGGACCGGGACAAACCTACCAAGCTGATCTGACAAAGGTGCATTACAGCTGGACTGGACAAACAGGCTTTCCCTGCTCAAAGCTTCTCCATAACAGCAACTCTGATTCAGTGGGACCTCACCAAGAAGGTATCCACCCTTGTGAAGCTCTCTTTAAACACACCCACGAGCCTTGCCTCATTGGACGATTCTAAGCATTGAAAAAAAACTAGGGGTTCAATTTAGAGTTTGGCAGAGAGAGTGAAGAAGTACCCTCTCCACCAAGCTGAATGTCAACCCGCCTCATTTAGAGATGGACGCACCTTCAGTATGATGACAAATACGACTACTCGTGAAGAAACAACATTCCTAGGCAGCAATGAACTCAAATTTGCAGGTCTGAATTGACACAAAAAACTAATAGAATTGTACTCTCAAAGGGATTAAATTATAAATCATTTTATTTATTTCAAGTAAAAATCTAGCTACGGGTACATAAATATACTGCAGACAGGTCACATATACCATAGATGAAACGACATAGACACATCATAATGATAAGTGGTAGTTAAAAAAATCAACACATTACAATATATACAATACAACAAATGGAGGCTTGAATAACAATTTAAGGTGTTATTTTCAGTAGAGCGATGTAATTTTCATACACCAGACAAATTAGACTACTCAAATTAGACGCTCATCTTGAAATCACTCTCTCTGCCATTAGGAAGGTCCAGGAAACGCTGCCAACAGAGGACGCACTGCTATTTGTTCCGCTAAGCAGGGTCGTGCCGCTGGTGGGAGCTTCTCCGCATTCGGCGGACAGCCTGCACGCTCCCAGCGTGCACTTGACTCCAGGGCTACCTGTTGCCTTTACCGGGGGACTGCGAGGACCAGCAGCCCCTACATCTAACAGCTGGTGCCTCTTCCCCCGGTGGCCACGCCCCCTAACTGTCTTATTATAAATTGACCAGCTCCAAACGCAACGCGGGACGCGCGCGGGGAGAAGCGCGGGCGAAGCCCGGGCCAAGGGCGGGCCCGTTTAAGCCCGTTCAAGACCGGGCAGGACTGGACTGGGCCACCCCATTTACAGTTGGTGTTTTAATATTCTGCCATTGATATTTCATATTGATTTTATTAATATTGGCTTGAAAATATTCATTGTTCCTTAATATCGTAATAACCGTTCATGAAACAATGTCTCCGAGAACCACTAGGAACACAGTTAAAAAACAGGCTCAATCCGCTGGTGAGGTCATTGGCCCAATTGACCAATTTATAACTAAAGCCAACGATGCTATTGAGCAGGGCATTATCTTACTGGATCGAAGGATTTCACAGGACCTGACGATTGCCAGACGCTCTTCGATGGGCCTACTGGGCACTGCAAAAACCCCCTTACGCCCTGTTGTTCTACCCCCTCCAGTGACAGTGCATGCAGAAACGCACACCGTTCCCTGCACAGTGGACCTTTCTGCATCTTTGGTCTTGTCTGATTCCCATCTATCCCTGGAAAAATCTCCTGTTATTTTTGCTACCCAACCAGATAATACCCCCTCCTCCTCAATGGCTAGAGGTATACGAGAAGGAGCTATCCCTAAAAAATCAAAGAGGAAGACAACCACTAAGCTTCCTCGTTCCACTATTCCTTCCGTTACAACCATCTCTGTAACTCCTCTTGCCTCTAATTCTCCTCCGCAAAACCCTAACCCTTCATCCCTCCATCATTCTCCTTCACTGTCAAATGTTCAAAAAGAGGACTCTATTCCTGCTAATTTGAACATTAGCTCCACCAGCTTAAGTAGCATTTACAGTGGAGGAGATATGGTGCATGGCAATCTTACAACCAATGCATGTACCAACGATAGTCTATTGCTCACCAGAATTGGTGATCTATTTAAATTTCACTTGGAACCCATAGAAAAGGCTTTACATATGGTGCAGTCTCAACTTACCCAGCTGTCCCTTGTACTATCCCAAAGTACAGGTAAAAAGAAGGATTCCAACTTGGTGAAAGTCAGGCCCATTACTTCAAACACTCCAAACGCCAAAGCATCAAAACCAGGCACCTTCGCGCAGAACCCCAATTCTAATAAACAGAAACTTTCCGAGAAGCCTACTCAAAATCATTCCCTAACATCCATAAACAAGCCGCAACCACCTCCTAAATCCTCTAATCCTTTACCACCCCGCCCCGTAACCAATCCTAAATCAACAGTACTTTCCCTATCAAACCCTCCTTCTTCCCTTTCCACCTCAATAGGCCCCACTCCCGCTCCTGCCCACTCCAATATTGCTACTGGATTCAACACCATTCCTAATAATCGTAATAGAAAGATTCCCCCCATCCATCTTCCACCCGAGGCCTCTCCATATGTAGTAATAATGACTGGGGTTCCGGAACTCCCCCCAAATCAGGACGAACCGATTTGGTCCCTAAAAAATAAAGTAATCTTCTGGTTGTCCAACAATAGACCGCTTCCAATCTTTATGGACAACAGAGTTACTACAGTGCGGAGAGTGCCTTGGTTAGGCAACCAACCAAAAAACATTCAGGGTGACTGTATAATAGTAAATTTTGAAAATCCTAATACAGTTGAGCATGTCTGCTCTTGGGGTGATCAAACCTCTACCGAAGGGATAGCTACCCATAATTTGTCGTACTTCTATCCCCCTAACACACGACGTAACGCAGGCCCTCCGTGGTCCTGGACGAGGGTAGGAAACTGGGGCGGAATCAGAGACCGAAACCAGTGGTCGGGGTATGGCTTTAGCAACCCACCACCAGGCCACTTTAGTAACTGGAGAGGTCCACTACTATCCAATCGATATGATTGCCTGGATATGGTGGATTGACTACCATCTCTACCCATGATAGACAGCAGCTACAACAGCGTCTTTCCTAACCCAAAAGACCCCTGTAAGATCATTCGGGCGGCCGGCTCCTTCTCGTCATCTTCGTATGGTACCCAGTCTGACTCTTCCCCTCCCCAGTATACCCCGATCCACCAGCAGTCATCTTCTCCTCACCAGGTCACGTGTTACACCATGTCAGCTACCCCCGCAGACCCGCTCCCAAATCTACAATCTACTACCCCCCAACCCAGTGAGTTTAAACCCAACCCTCCTCTTTCTGCTATAACCACCCAGCCCCTGTCCCAACTCCCACATCCCTCTGCTGAACCTCAGCCTCTAAATTCTACTTTACTGTCAACCCAGGACCTTCCAATTATATTCTGGAACGTAGCTGGCCTAAGATCGAAAATCCATCTTCAGTCCTGGGTGGAAGTAACTAACAAATTTAAGTTAATCTGCCTAGAAGAAACTTGGGCAATTGACCCTATTCATATTCAGGGTTTTAAAACATTTCACCTTCCTTCGTTACCGTCCACTCATGGGAGACCTAAGGGCGGCTTAGCCATCTATGTTTCCAATTTAATTCCTTTTACGATCACGGAAGTTCAGTCAGTTTCGTCAATTTTTCAAATCCTTAAAATAGTTCCAGACAATAACTCCTGTTATTATCTCATCAATATGTATAATAACTCTCCACCCAACGACTGTGTAAAATCTCTGTCGGAAATTACTTCGTATTTACAAGACCAAAAAGCTATGAGTCAAGAGTTAAATTGTCATATTGTATGGGGTGGGGATTTCAATGTGTATCTGTGTAACAATCATGGCAAAGGTTTTTGTGGGCTTTTAGACGAGCATGATGTCCCCCTGGCCCACTTCACCCACAGTGCAGTGGGTCATGCACTAAACACCTGTATCTTCGCACTAGAACTTGAATTTGTGAACATTTTAGTATGTCCTGCTGTAGAGTTCAAGACGACTTTTCATGGTAGAGGTGCTACTACAACCATCGATTTTATCTTATGCTCTCAACCCTTAAAAAACCGATTGAAGCAATTTATAACTGGCACCGACCCCTCAAGCGACCACTACTCAAATAGCATAACAATAGTATTAAATACTCCATCCTCAGCCTGCCCAAAAACAAGCCTCTTAGCGCAGCACTCTCTGGAGATGAATAAAATCAACGGTTATACTGTCAAGTGGACGATGACCAATCCCACAGAGATCACTAGTAAGATCATCCAAAAAACTCTTCCTTTTATCCACCATTGTTTGGAGACGTCATCTTCCCCCAAACTGATCCTCTCCAGCTTCATTAAGATATTAGAAGTTATCAGACAAGAGCTCACCCGTCCCCACAGGACCCGTGACAATGATAAGGATTCAAGAGGGTGGTTTGATTTCCGCTGCCGTAAAGCGCAGCGTGCTTTGAAAAATGCTCTACGCAAACAGACTAGGGACCAGCCCCAAATTGCCTCCCTGAGGAAACACTATAAGATGGCACAGCAATCCCGTAAACGGGAAATAAAAAAGAATCTCTGGGCCCAACTACACCAGAGTACTCTAACCAAGGACTCCACTATGTTCTGGAGAACAGTTAAGGCCCCTTTTCTAGCTGATGAAACTGCGATACAGCATCTAGATGTGGCAGTACCTGCTGATAAATGGGTAGCACACTACTCGCAGATCTTTGCGGATAACTCTTTGACAACGGAGGTTCCCAGACCAGATGTGGAAGCTCCTACTAGTAATAACATCTTCCCCATTGATCTCCACTTCGATCTAGAGGAGATAATCGCAGCACTGACTGCTTCAAAGACCGGTAAGGCGCCCGGTCCAGACGGGGTCCCTTTAGACATATTTGTGAGCAATATAGATCTTTGGTCTCCAATTGTCACACAGGTTATGTCTGCAGTTACCCAGATCGGCCTTATTGATTCTTGGTCTACCTCTGTGCTCCTGCCCATTTTCAAAAAGGGAGATCGGGACAATCCAGCCTGTTACAGGCCCATCTCCCTTTTGGATTCCCTAGGCAAGGTAGCTGGCAGACTAATTCTGGAGCGATTAAGGGACTGGGCTACAGAGAATAAGATCCTAACTGACTTACAGTTTGGGTTTCAGGAGGGCCTGGGCACTGTGGAACAGGCCTTAAACCTGACTTTACTCATAGGCAAATACGTTGGGGCCAAAGGCGGTAAACTTCATCTAGTCTATGTGGATTTGAGTTCCGCATTCGATTGCGTAATCCATTCCAAGCTATGGGCGATTTTGAAAAATCTGGGCATAGATCTCGCACTTCTGAATTTTCTCCGAGAGCTATACTCGGATGCAAAAGCTTGTGTGAGATACGGCACCAAAGGGGAGCTTACCGAACCCTTTAATATCGAAAAAGGCGTAAGGCAGGGATGCGTCCTTGCTCCATTCCTATTCAACATCTATACTAACGGACTGGAGCAAGCGATGTTGGTTGATAGTAAAGATCTACCCTGCATAAGCTCCCGCCCTATCCCTGCATTATTGTATGCAGAAGATTCAGTTATCCTAGCAAGGACACCCAATCAACTTCAGATCCAACTAGAAAAATATTGCGAATTTATGTCTTCTTTTGGTCTCAAAGTCAATAAATCTAAGACTTTTGTAATGAATATCGGGAAGAGAGCCCAAAAATGTAAATCACTCTTTATTGAGAAGACCAGACTAGAAACTGCCACTACCTATCCCTATCTAGGTATTCTTATTGATAACCATCTGTCCTGGAAATCTGCTATATCCAGCAAAAAACTGCAGTTTCAACGCACCACTTCTGCACTGACTTCGTTCTCTAGGAAACTGGGTAAGCCCGCTCCTACTGTGCTTTTGCAGATCTACCAAGCTAAATGCATGAGTGTGGCTACATATGGTGCCGGAGTCTGGGGCTATGTGTCTACAGATGAGTTACAAATTATAGAAAACTACTTTCTGAAATACATATTAGCCCTCCCCCGTAGTGCTCCTACATTCGGCACACATGTGGAACTCGGTCGGGAGTATCTGACTGATATCATTAGCTACCAGCCGATTCTACTATGGCACCGTATATGGACTCAGGAGCAATGTCATCTAACTAGGTCATTAATATCTGACTGTCTCACTTTGTCCCATTGGAAAAAGATTCCTTGGCTGCTATATGTTTCAAGATTTTTGACAGATTTGAATCACCCTGCTTATTTTACTGACCCTGAATCCTTATCGGATATATCTAGAAAATCCTTGAAAAAGCTATGTGCTGACCACTTAAGCAATCTTCGTTTGTGTTCTGAACTCGTCAAAAAGTCAAATGTTCATTTAACGATGGTCCAATTTCCGCATGGCATTCAACTTTATTTGTCATTTTTTCTGTCAAACTATGAGAGGTATGTTTTAACTAGATTTCGGTTTGATGTGTTTTATCGCCTTGTCTTATTGCCTGTACCCTTAGACTGGTCACGGGAACCAACAAACTGTCCCTGTGACGGTCTTACTCGCCAGTCAACTCTGCATGTAACCTTTTTCTGCGGTTTCTATAAGTCCCCGCGGAAACGATGGCTGGTTCCATTGCTGCGACACTTAGGACTGAGAAGATGCAGACCGGCTCTTTTGGCACTTCAATATCTAGATACCCCGTACGTTGCCAAAACCGTAGCCTGCTTTCTCAAAGCCTGCTTGAAAATTCATTCCCTACTATTGGCAACTGTTCCCTAAGATTTTATTGACTATTCTGTTATTATTCTTGTATATAGAGTGTTAGCGTTTACTTCTAAATGCCTGCTTTCCTTAACAGCCACTGAGCAAACCGAATTTCTACATTTTTACTGACTACTGTGTTATTATCTTTGTACTTAGAGTGTTAGTGCTTATATATAAAATGCCTGCCTTTCATAGCAGTCAATGAGCAAACCGATTTTTATAATGTTGCACTGTTTTTAATGTACTTTTTATGATTGTAAATTCAATCGAAATAAAGAAACATTGATGATGATAGACTACTCCATCACTGACATGTCCCTCTGATGGCCAGACAGAATAAGGCCCATCAGATTTTGCAATTTGTTCATTCGCCTTATTTAGAATGGACTGACAATTGGCAAGTTTTCACTGTCTTTCACTGCCAGGTTAAACCACCCCAGATAATAATACTATTTCTTACAAGGATAAACCTGGCAGTAATGGGCAATGAAAACTGCATAATGACCTCCATGCCATGGGAAAAAACTCATGTGGCATGGGGGACATTGCTTTATTTATTTTAAAAAACAAAATCCCTTTTTTAGATTTCGTTTTTGAAAATAAAAAAAACATTGAAAGCTTGCTGTATGGTTCCTTCATGTTGATGAAAATGTCTGTCTGAATTTCAATGCATTGACAGAAACTGCCGTGATGGCACATTCTGCCAATGCAAGAGATACCCACTGGGTTGGCTGACACCTCGAAATTTGACTGGCGGTTACTTCCTCATGGCGATGAAATACTTTACTCGGTCATCCTGATGGAGTAAATACTGTCTGTGAACTCTAAATCAGGCCCTAAATTCGAAGATATAAATCTTTATTCAAAAGTAACCAGCTGGTTAAAGGATTTTGGTCGGTGTGAAATTTTAATTTTTCCCGCTCTGAGCTTTTCACACCAAAACTAATGGTTTCACCGGGACCTCATCCGATGCCTATCTGACATTGTGGAGCCCTCTTCATTTACAGTCTGCTGCCTTGTCCTACTGAAGGATTTTGACTTCAAGAAAAAAGATGGCTTTCCTGCCTTGTGGAACCCTTTTTGTCCACAGCTTGATGCCTTGACCCGCGGATGCTTTTGACTTTTATTTCAGAGACTACGTCCTGAGGTAAAACATCTGACGGTGGGCCATCCACCCCAGATAATAATACTATTTCTTACAATAAACCAATTTGGATTGTAAAATTGCACACTGAGTGGTCTGTAAACAGGTAAAAGATTTGCGATGTGACTTATGCAGTAATAGGTTGCATCAAAAGTTTCACATTATAGCACAAAATTGTGCACTGACCTGGAAAATTAATAATAAATAGCTCAAAATTTTCTGCTCTTTGTGAATGGCTGTGAACACAAAGATTTGTGAATTTACTTTCGAAAACAAGTTTATTTTAAAGTAGTACATTGTTTATTAATGGGACAGGTGTTGCTTAAAAACAGTTTCTTGTTTAAGAACACGTGGTAGGAAGCATGCAGTGTTCCCTTAGACCACTGTTGGCTCCACCCAAGGTTGCACTATATGATTTTCAGTTCTCTGGAACAGCTGTCAACTTATGAACCAGTCATCAACTCTTTGATGTTTGAGTAACATTTTATTTATGACACATAGCCTTACAATTTACAAATAGGAGGGGATTCCCCTTTCATGATCTACCTAATTGTGATTTTGGAAGTCGAAACGGATTTCCTGACACACAAAAATGGTTTAGTACATGACCCTACACCAATATGTGGTCACAGATCCTGTGATTTTCTCAATTACATGGTTTTTAAGAGCAAAATGGTTTAGGGCCTTATTATGGCTATGCCATAGTCGTGGTGACAGTCCATCAACCGCCTGACTAGCTGTTCACCCATCAGATCCACTGCTACCACCAGGGATCCGCGATCCCTGGCAGTGTTGCAACGGTGTGAGGCTGATATGTGCTGGTGGTGCCGCTGCAGCACCACCAAGCATATTACTAGTTTCTTCACCGCCATGAAAGGTGTGGTGTGAGGAAACAAAGGGGGCCCCTGTTGCCTCTGCACCATTGCATACATCGGGGGGCAAATGGTGTGCCCCCTGTCTCCATGCACTCCCAGTCCACAAACGTGCAATGGCGCTCCCTTTGCTGAGCCTTGCTACGGCTTATGTATGAGTCTTACCACTGCACCACCGTCTCAATATGGCATTGGTGGTGTGGGAGCGGGGTGCTGGCATGCAGACCCGCTCCCACGCCGTCAAAGTCATAATAATGCCCTTTGAAATCTGGCCTTCAGGCAGTTTAGTATGCATGCAATTTATGCACATACATTCTCATTGGATTCAAGTTTAGTTGAATTCTAACGGTCAAATTCATAAACACAGTCATTCTCCAGTGGGTTTGTGATATTGAATAGGTATAGATTTACAATTCAATTCCCAAACCTTCACGAGGGTGTGCCTGAAATACTGAACCTGTATTAATCTTCAAGGCATAATCCTGAGAAAGTCCTCTGACTTTCCCCTTTTTGGGGTTGGAGTTTCCCAGCGAAAAATAATAATATTTTCTCATTGCGTAAAGCTAAGTCTGTGTGCAATTTCTTATTTGTTCTACACAAGGAAAATATCCCTCCCCGTCCTCCAAAAAGATTTATTCCAGCCTTTTACTGGAGTTAAATCTCCGGCCAGTTGCAGAGGGAAAATGGAAAGGAGTTTGTGAATGACCACAATCTCACATTTGTGTGTGTTCAACTCTCAAGCTAAACCGTGGCTTCAAACGCTCACCCCTCGCCCATTATAAAAGATTGGGGGCCATATGTAGGAAGCCAAATTGCGATCACAAACACTGAAATTCGCAGAATTTCAGCGTTTGCGATCGCAATTTGAGCAGTGTGCTATGTAGCAGACAAAAACCCACTCGCAAAATAAGGAATCGCAAAATTTGTGATTCCCTATTTTGCTAATGCATTTAAGGAATCCCAAATTGCGATTCCTTAAATCCAATGTAGGAAGCACCCAAGTTGTGCGATTTTGGCTTAAGGAATCGCAAATTACCACCAAATTCAGGTTGCCCTTAGCGCATGTATGTGTGCCACATGTGCACACATGCTTATTTCAGGGGTACAACAGGGTGTCCTATTGACACCCATGCAACCTTGAAATTGCATTCTCAATTTACGATTCTCTAATTGGTAATCGCAAATTGAGAATGTCTTCCCATTCATTCCAAAGGGCCTTCTAGCCCATAGGAATGGATGGGAAGGTATTCCTTATTTGTGAATCTCAATTTGCGATTCTCAAATAAGGAATATGTAGGATTCGCAGAATATTTTGAAAATCCTACCTACATTGCGTTTTGCGATTCCCTAAATATCGCAACTTGAGAATCGCAAAAAACGTTTTACCTACATATGGCCCTTACTTTCATGTAATATTGCACAAGGGAGATAAATGATTTACGACGGCAAAGTCACCTTTTGTTTAATCCATGCAATTGTAAATACAGCCATTTGTACTAATAAAACATGTTTTCGAGTGTTCATCTTTCCGAATGATGTCCTCAGGCTAGAAAATTACTCGTAATCGTGCTGGGTGTGCCTTCTGCCTAAAGAATTGTCTGAAATTTCCTATGTGCTTTGATTTCTGTTTACTAGACTGTCTACCCTCCGCTTCACACTGCCTCCCCGCTCCATTTGATACCTTTCAAATACAAGTGAAATATCTTAAGAGAATCATTATAGTATATTTTAGCTTTATACTTTTTAGATTATATACCAAATCTGTAATATTCTAGTGTTTGGGGGACCTCGTGGGACAGAATACAATGGTGCCTGTGTCTTCCTCCTCTGCTATTTCATTCTGCTACCACGCTTTCTCTTCAGACAGTTTGACATCTGTTCACGATGACTGCTTCTCGGCCCTAGAAAATGTCTTAGCTAAATACGTTTGCTTCAGGTTCCCAAAAACTTTTCCAAATACTAAAATGCAAGCTGCTTTTTTGTTGTCTCTTTCATGTTTGAAAAGTTCCCTTGCTTAGCTACGTTTTGAAAACTTTAAAAAATATAGGCATTAACCGCTTCGCTGCCAGACCTTTTCCCCTCCTGTGCCACACCCTTTTTTGGCTATTTGGGGTAGTGCGCGCTGTGGCCCCTGTAACTTTTGACCACATAAGGTATCCACGCCAAATTTGCATCCTTTTCTTCCAACATCATGGGGATTCTAAAGGTACTCAGGGTTTGTGGATTCTCCTAGAGGTGTCACAGAAATGAGCCAAAATACAGCAACATTTTGGGTTTTTTCGGAAAAATTGGAAAAACGAGCTGCAAATGAAAGCATCTGGGTTTTTCCCTGCAAATGTTATCAAAAAAGGGTTTGTGGGGTTGAAATCACCATTTTCCCAGCTTTTCGGGGATACTAGACTTTTGTCAGAAACCCAACATTTTTTACACAGTTTTGGCATTTTTCTGGGACACAGCCTAATTTTGCTATTTTTTGTGCTTTTGACCTCCTTCCAGTTAATGGCAGAAATGGATACAAAACCAATAATGAATCCTGGAAAGCTATACATTTCCGAGAAGAAGACAAAATTCTGAATTCAGCAAGGGGTCATTTGTGTAGATCCATCAAGGTTTTTTTATAGAAACTACCAGTTGAATATAGGATAAATTGAAAATTAGTTGAAAAAAAAAGCCTTTCGTGTCAACGTTTTCACCTGTAACTTCTTCTAATTATGACAGGTCTTTGAAAGCAATATACCATTACATCCGCTGGACATTACTGGTTGTGGGGATATATAGGACTTGTAGGTTCACCAAGAACCCGACGAACCTAGAGCCAAAAACTGAGCAGCAACTTGCAATGGTTTTTTATTATGTACCGGGTATATAGTAATTATTCTGTAAAAATGTGTACATGGAAAAATCGGTATGAAAGACATCTATGTATTTCTGAAATGGGAACAAAATATAGAGTTTAGAAACAGTAGATATTTGCACATTTCTGAAATTGGGAATACTCATACTAGCATGAGAATTATCAGTCATTTTTTAGAATGAATTCTTTTTTACACAATATCTTTCATTTGGAAGGCAGAAATGCATCGAAAGTCAATAGATAATAACAGTTTCTTTACAAAACTGAATTACCCTAAGTCTCCCGATAAAAATGGCACCTCACTTGTGTGGGTAGGCATAGTGCCCGTGACAGAAAACGGCGCAAAACGCAACGTGGTCACAACTCAATATCGCAGTGAAAATTACCCTTTTTTGGCAAAGTGCCTAGCTCTAGTTTTTGAACCCTAGCTCTGCGGGCACCTTGGGAAACCTAGCAAACCTATACATTTTTGAAAACTAGACACCAAGGGGAATCCAGGATGGGGTGACTTGACTGCCTCCCACCAGGGTCTGTTACCCAGAATCCCTTGCAAACCTAAAAAATTGTCCAAAAAAACACATTTTCCCCAAATTTCTGTGGTTGAAAGTTCCGGAATCTGCGTGGATCCACAAATTTCCACCCACCCTGCGTTCCCCAAAGTATTACGAGAAAAACGGTACCTCACTTGTGTGGGTCGGCCTAGAGCCCGCGACAGGAAACGGCGCAAAACGCAACGTGGTCGCAACTCAATATCGCAGTGAAAATTTACCCTTTTTTGGCAAAGTGCCTAGCTCTAGTTTTTGAACCCTAGCTCTACGGGCACCTTGGGAAACCTAGCAAACCTATACATTTCTGAAAACTAGACACCCAGGGGAATCCAGGATGGGGTTACTTGACTGCCTCCCACCAAGGTCTGTTACCCAGAATCCCTTGCAAACCTAAAAAATTGACAAAAAAAACATTTTCCCCACATTTCTGTGGTGGAAAGTTTCGGAATCTGCGTGGATCCACAAATTTCCACCCACCCCGCGTTCCCCAAAGTCTTACGAGAAAAACGGTACCTCACTTGTGTGGGTCGGCCTAGTGCCCGCAACAGGAAACGGCGCAAAACGCAACGTGGTCACACCTCAATTTCGCAGTGAAAATTGACCCTTTTTGGCAAAATGTCTAGCTGTAGTTTTTGAACCCTAGCTCTGCGGGCACCTTGGGAAACCTAGCAAACCTATACATTTGTGAAAACTAGACACCCAGGGGAATCCAGGATGTGGTGACTTGACTGCCTCCCACCAGGGTCCGTTACCCAGAATCCCTTGCAAACCTAAAAAATTGACAATAAAAAAACATTTTCCACACATTTCTGTGGTGGAAAGTTCTGGAACCTGCGTAGATCCACAAATTTCCACCCACCCCGCATTCCCCAAAGTCTTACGAGAAAAACAGTACCTCGCTTGTGTGGGTCAGCCTAGTGCCCGCGACAGGAAACGGCGCAAAACGCAACGTGGTCACACCTCAATTTCGCAGTGAAAATTTACCCTTTTTGGCAAAATGTCTAGCTGTAGTTTTTGAACCCTAGCTCTGCGGGCACCTTGGGAAACCTAGCAAACCTATACATTTTTGAAAACTAGACACCCGTGTGCTTCCAGGGAGGCATGACTTGCGTGGATCCCCCAACGTTTCCTTACCCAGAATGCCCTGCAAACCTCAAATTTAGCTGAAAAAATCACCTTTTTCACACATTTTTGTGTGGGAAAGTTGAGGCATCACCGGGCTGACACAAATTTCCTACCACCCAGCGTTCCCCCGGGTCTCCCGATAAAAACAGTGCCTCACTCGTGTGGGAGGCCCAAGTACCCGCGACAGACAAGGGCCCAAAACTTATTGAGGCGACATGAAAATTGCCTACCTCAAAACGACCTGGTTTTGCAAGGGGGGTCATTTGGGTTTTTGGCCGGTGCTCGGCGGCCACCTAGGGGAACCTACCAAACCCACACATTTATGAAAACTGGACACCCGGGGGATTCCAGGCAGGTATGGCTTGCGTGGATCCCCCAACGTTTCCTTACCCAGAATGCCCTGCAAACCTCAAATTTAGCTGAAAAAATCACCTTTTTCACACATTTTTGTGAGGGAAAGTTGTGGCATCACCGGGCTGACCCAAATTTCCTACCACCCAGCGTTCCCCCGGGTCTCCCGATAAAAACGGTGCCTCACTCGTGTGGGAGGCCCAAGTACCCGCGACAGGCAAGGGCCCAAAACGTATTGAGGCGACATGAAAATTGCCTACCTCAAAACAACCTGGTTTTGCAAGGGGGGTCACCTGGGTTTTTGGCCGGTGCTCGGCAGCCACCTAGGGGAACCTACCAAACCCACACATTTCTGAAAACTAGACACCTGGGGGACTCCAGGGAGGTATGGCTTGCGTGGATCCCCCAACGTTTCCTTACCCAGAATGCCCTGCAAACCTCAAATTTAGCTGAAAAAATCAGCTTTTTCACACATTTTTGTGTGGGAAAGTTGAGGCAATACCGGGCTGACACAAATTTCCTACCACCCAGCGTTCCCCCGCGTCTCCCGATAAAAACGGTGCCTCACTCGTGTGGGAGGCCCAAGTGCCCGCGACAGGCAAGGGCCCAAAACGTATTGAGGCGACATGAAAATTGCCTACCTCAAAAGAACCTGGTTTTGCAAGGGGGGTCACTTGGGTTTTTGGCCGGTGCTCGGCGGCCACCTAGGGGAACCTACCAAACCCACACATTTCTGAAAACTAGACACCCTGGGGATTCCAGGGAGGTATGGCTTACGTGGATCCCCCAACGTTTCCTTACCCAGAATGCCCTGCAAACCTTAAATTTAGCTGAAAAAATCACCTTTTTCACACATTTTTGTGTGGGAAAGTTGTGGGATCACCGGGCTGACACAAATTTCCTACCACACAGTGTTCCCCCGGGTCTCCCGATAAAAACAGTGACTCACTCGTTTGGGAGGCCCAAGTACCCGCGACAGGCAAGGGCCCAAAACGTATTGAGGCGACATGAAAATTGCCTACCTCAAAACGACCTGGTTTTGCAAGGGGGGTCACATGGGTTTTTGGCCGGTGCTCGGCTGCCACCTAGGGGAACCTACCAAACCCACACATTTCTAAAAACTAGACACCCAGGGGATTTCAGGGAGGTATGGCTTGCGTGGACCCCCCCAACGTTTCCTGACCCAGAATGCCCTGCAAACCTAAAATTTAGCTGAAAAAAATCACCTTTTTCACACATTTTTGTGTGGGAAAGTTGAGGCATCACCGGGCTGACACAAATTTCCTACCACCCAGCGTTCCCCCGGGTCTCCCGATAAAAACGGTGCCTCACTCGTGTGGTAGGCCCAAGTACCCGCGACAGGCAAGGGCCCAAAACGTATTGAGGCGACATGAAAATTGCCTACCTCAAAACGACCTGGTTTTGCAAGGGGGGTCACAAGGGTTTTTGGCCGGTGCTCGGCGGCCACCTAGGGGAACCTACCAAACCCACTCATTTCTGAAAACTAGACACCCGGGGGATTCCAGGGAGGTATGGCTTGTGTGGATCCCCCAACGTTTCCTTACCCAGAATGCCCTGCAAACCTCAAATTTAGCTGAAAAAATCACCTTTTTCACACATTTTTGTGTGGGAAAGTTGAGGCATCACCGGGCTGACACAAATTTCCTACCACCCAGCGTTCCCCCGGGTCTCCCGATAAAAACGGTGCCTTAATCGTGTGGGAGGCCCAAGTACCCGCGACAGGCAAGGGCCCAAAACGTATTGAGGCGACATGAAAATTGCCTACCTCAAAAGAACCTGGTTTTGCAAGGGGGGTCACTTGGGTTTTTGGCCGGTGCTCGGCGGCCACCTAGGGGAACCTACCAAACCCACTCATTTCTGAAAACTAGACACCCTGGGGATTCCAGGGAGGTATGGCTTACGTGGATCCCCCAACGTTTCCTTACCCAGAATGCCCTGCAAACCTTAAATTTAGCTGAAAAAATCACCTTTTTCACACATTTTTGTGTGGGAAAGTTATGGCATCACCGGGCTGACACAAATTTCCTACCACCCAGTGTTCCCCAGGTCTCCCGATAAAAACAGTGACTCACTCGTTTGGGAGGCCCAAGTACCCGCGACAGGCAAGGGCCCAAAACTTATTGAGGCGACATGAAAATTGCCTACCTCAAAACGACCTGGTTTTGCAAGGGGGGTCACATGGGTTTTTGGCCGGTGCTCGGCTGCCACCTAGGGGAACCTACCAAACCCACACATTTCTGAAAACTAGACACCCAGGGGATTCCAGGGAGGTATGGCTTTCGTGGACCCCCCCAACGTTTCCTGATCCAGAATGCCCTGCAAACCTAAAATTTAGCTGAAAAAATCACCTTTTTCACACTTTTTTGTGTGGGAAAGTTGAGGCATCACCGGGCTGACACAAATTTCCTACCACCCAGCGTTCCCCCGGGTCTCCCGATAAAAACGGTGCCTCACTCGTGTGGGAGGCCCAAGTACCCGCGACAGGCAAGGGCCCAAAACATATTGAGGCGATATGAAAATTGCCTACCTCAAAACGACCTGGTTTTGCAAGGGGGGTCACATGGGTTTTTGGCCGGTGCTCGGCGGCCACCTAGGGGAACCTACCAAACCCACTCATTTCTGAAAACTAGACACCCGGGGGATTCCAGGGAGGTATGGCTTACGTGGATCCCCCAACGTTTCCTTACCCAGAATGCCCTGCAAACCTTAAATTTAGCTGAAAAAATCACCTTTTTCACACATTTTTGTGTGGGAAAGTTGTGGCATCACCGGGCTGACACAAATTTCCTACCACCCAGTGTTCCCCCGGGTCTCCCGATAAAAACAGTGACT